>NC_064644.1:421778357-423150857 GCF_023864345.2 Schistocerca serialis cubense
TGTAGGCAGTCTCCTTAGTAGGTCTGTCACATTTTTTAAGTGTCCGGCCAATAAAGTACAGTCTTTGGTTAGCCTTCCCCACAACATTTTCTGTGTGTTCCTTCCAATTTAAGTTGTTCGTAATTGTAATACCTAGGTATTTAGTTGACTTTACAGCTTTTAGATTACACTGATTTATCGTGTAACCGAAGTTTAACGAGTTACTTTTAACGCTCATATGGATGAGCTCACACGTTTCTGTATTTAGGGTCAACTGCCACTTTTCGCACCATTCAGATATCTTTTCTAAATCGTTTTGCAGTTTGTTTTGATATTCTGATGACTTTATTAGTCGATAAACGACAGCGTCATCTGCTAACAACCGAAGACGGCTGCACAGATTGTCTCCCAAATCTTTTATATAGATAAGGAACAGCAAAGGGCCTATAATACTACCTCGGGGAACGCCTGAAATCACTTCTGTTTTACTCGATGACTTTCCGTCAATTACTACGAACTGTGACCTCTCTGACAGGATATCGCAAATCCAGTTACATAACTGAGACGATATTCCATAAGCACGCAATTTTACTACGAGCCGCTTATGTGGTACAGTGCCAAAAGCCTTCCGGAAATCCAGGAATACGTAATCGATCTGATATCCCTTGTCAATAGCACTGAGCACTTCATGTGTGCCGGCCGGAGTGGCCGTGCGGTTCTAGGCGCTACAGTCTGGAGCCGAGCGACCGCTCCGGTCGTAGGTTCGAATCCTGCCTCGGGCATGGATGTGTGTGATGTCCTTAGGTTAGTTAGGTTTAATTATTTCTAAGTTCTAGGCGACTGATGACCTCAGAAGTTAAGTCGCATAGTGCTCAGAGCCATTTGAACCAACTTCATGTGTGTTGTGTCTCACAGGAACGATGTTTTCTATACCCATGTTGACTGTGTGTCAATAGACCGTTTCCTTCGAGGTAATTGGCCGGCCGGGCGGTTGGTTGGTTGGTTGGTTTTGGGGGATTAAAGGGACCAGACTGCTGCGGTCATCGTCCCTTGTTCCAAAATTTAAAAACACTCACAAAGAATAAAAACGAACAATGGAAAAAAGACAGACGACACAGGACAAGAGAAACTTAGACGAAGACCAGACAAGACGAACTAAAATCACACAGAGTGTGACGGTGGTTGGCCAACAATAGAAACAAAAAAGGAAAAGCTAGCCACCGAGAAACACATTTTAAAAAATCAGACTAAAATCGTAGGCCATAGACCAGAGTCAACACAAAGAGACAAACACATTAAGCGGTAAAATCCCCCTGCCCGAATAAAACACAAAACTAAGCCCGCCATGGCAGTGTCATCTGTTAAAATTGCAGGGAGCGTATCAGGCAGCGCTAACGTCTGCCTGAGCACAGCGAAAAGGCGACACTCCAACAAAATGTGGACCACAGACAAAACGGAGCCGCAAGATTTCCTCTCGGCGCAATAAGTGGCCGGGCGTCAGCCGAGTGTGCCCAATGCGCAGCCGCCGGCCGGTCGGTTCTAGGCGCTACAGTCTGGAACCGCGCGACCGCTACGGTCGCAGGTTCGAATCCTGCCTCGGGCATGGATGTGTGTGGTGTCCTTAGGTTAGTTAGGTTTAAGTAGCTCTCAGTTCTAAGGGACTGATGACCTCAGAAGTTAAGTCCCATAGTGCTCACAAGGGAACCTCCCCATCGCGCCCCCCTCAGAGTTAGTTATAAGTTGGCATAGTGGATAGGCCTTGAAAAACTGAACATAGATCAATCGAGAAAACAGGCAGAAGTTGTGTGGAACTATGAAAAAAATGAGCAAAATATACAAACTGAGTTGCCCATGCGGAAGATAAGCAAAATCAAGGATGATGCGAACTCAGGAGGGCCGTGGTACTGTGGTCAGCGTGTGCAAGTGTGAAACGAGGGGTCCTTGGTTCAAGTCTTCCCTCGAATGAAAAGTTTACTTTTTTTATTTTCGCAAAGTTATGATCTGTCCGTTCGTTCATTGACGGCTCTGTTCACTGTAATAAGTTTAGTGTCTGTGTTTTGCGACCGCACCGCAAAACCGTGCGATTAGTAGAGGAAAGGACGTGCCTCTCCAATGGGGAACCGAAAACATTTGATCGCAAGGTCATAGGTCAACCGATTCCTCCACAGAAAAACACGTCTGATATATTCTATACGACACTGGTGACGGCATGTGCGTCACATGACAGGAATATGTTGTCGACCCACCTAACTTGTACACTTGGCGAATGGGTTAAAAGATTCTTCTACCTTGCCCGATTTAGGTTTTCTTGTGAAGTGATAATCACTCCCAAAAAAAAGTGGTGAAAACAGAAGAGTTTGTCACGTAAACTGCAACAAATGAATGCAACAGTTTCACAGTCGCACAGTTTCCCTGCGCTCGGTCAAAACATATGTTTTTAACGTTATCAAATTTTTCGGTTTAGGTGTAGCGTCCCCATACTACGGCGCAGTTACCTCACATCGGACGGACGGACAGATAATAATTGTCTGAAAAAAAATTAAACTTTTCACTCGAAGGTAGTCTTGAACCAAGGACCTCTCGCGCCACAGTTGCTCACGCTAACCACGGGACCACGGCGCTCCTGAGCTCACATGTCCTCGATATTGCCTATCATACACACGGACTACTCAGTTTGTATATTTTGCTTATTTTTTCGTAGTTCCACACAACTTCTTCCTGTTTTGTCGATTGATCTGTGTACAGACCTATCCACTGTGCCAACTTATCTGAGGGGGGTGTGAACCTTTGAGGTAATTCATAATGTTGGAACACAATATATGTTCTAAAATCCTGCCGCATATCGACGTTAACGATATGGGCCTGTAATTTAGTGGATTACTCCACTACAAATACCGTTACCGATTCAAAAGTTACCTACCCGAGGTGGAAAAGTTAGGCCGATGTCGATTTCCGTTCCGGTTGGCCTCTGCTGGTGACAGGATAACACTTATCGGGCAGCGAGCGACACAGACAAGAAAACGCTCTTTGAACAATAGCAAGAAGACGGATGGCAGCGGGGTGCATATCAGGGCGTGGCCGTCAGCGCACCGCTTCCCGCTCAGATAGGCCGCATGCGAAGCGCGGCGGTCGTGTCCTTGCGTCGGAGGCCGGCCGCCGGAAGCGAAGGAGCCGCGGGCAGTAGCCGCATGGCGATCAGCCGCGTCCCTGCTGGGACCCGGAACTGGGGGCGACGCCGGCGCATGAGAACTGTCCGATTAGGGACGTCGCCAGCCAGCCACGTGCAAACAATAGCGCCACGCAGCGCTCTGGGCCGAAGCTGTTCGATGGTAAACATCTACCACGCTGGGCGCATTGTCCAGAACCATTTACAGGTCGTCGATTTAAAGTTCCTATGAGGTTCGTTTTAACGCGATTCTGTCTGTTTCAATTATTCGGGAGTTGACCATCTGGTTTTAAACTTTCTTAGCTTTTTGCGTTTAATTTGATTGGGAAACCGTTGAGATTGAACTTAACATGTGTAAGACGTGTATATTTCCATTGTCTATTGTCAAACCACAATTTATGAAAGATGTTTATATTTTATTAATAGGATTAAGTAGGAATAATTAATATTTGTCATGTTGGAAATAATTGTGGTAGCAGGGAATGTCTGCACCAAAGTATTGTTGACAAGAGAGACCGCAAATTGATATAATTTTTAAAAGGGCGGGAGAGACCGCTTATGGATACATTTTAAGAAAAGAGCGGGAAAGACCGCGCATTCATACATTTTTGTAATGGTAGCAGGGATTGTCTGCACCAGAAAGCATTGTTGGCAGGAGAAACTGCACTTTAGCGTTCGTAGGAAGTCAGTAGTAAGCGAGAAGTGAAGCGAGTCGGTAGCAGGTCTGAAGCGAGAGATTGAGAGGAGCGGTGTGCCTGCCAGCCACTAGCTATGATTTACAAGAGATTATAAACGGATGTACAGAGACATCAGCTAACTATTACAATAAGAGGAACTAATATTATTGAATTAATGTTTTGAGAAAAGACTACTGAAGGTATGTTTGCGCATTGCTAGTTGTAAGATTATTGTAAAAAGTAAGCCCTATTTGAACGTTTGTAAAATCATTTCATTCAGAATACAATTAACTTTTGCCAGCAATATTGCATTTCTAAATATAATCCATCCCAATAACCATCAACGTAAAACTTTGCAAAATTTTATTGTTGTCAAGAAAAAGTTTAACTATGAATTACGTAATTTCAGTCAAATTAATTATAGAATAACGTCAGCTTTGCTATTAAAGAATAACGTCAGCTTTGGTAATAAATACAGCCACTTATTATGACAGCCCATCAGCAGCTAATAAAGTATAGTAAAACAGAGTAAGTATATTCATGTCGCAGTTCGATGTAGCAGTCAGATGGCGATCCAGTAATAGTAAAAAAGGCAAGGAACAGTTTTGGGTTATTGCAGATAACGACTGAGGGCCACGACGACGACGACACATTCTATGTTTCGTCGAAATAATCAGAAAATCACTTTTAATAAGCAGCAATTAAATTTGTATGCGAAGATAGAGAAAGAGAATAAATTTCAAAGGGAAGATTTCATTTGTTATTATTAAGCAAGAGAGAGAAATCCTAACAAAAGGCTACATAGTTTGTTGTAAAAGGGAAGGTTATCAATAACAGAAGAGATATAGAGGAGACGGGAAGGTTTCACATGGAGAGAATTTCTCAGAAGTAAGGGTGACTTCAGGTGTGCCGCAGGGGAGTGTCGTAGGACCGTTGCTATTCACAATATACATAAATGACCTTGTGGATGACATCGGAAGTTCACTGAGGCTTTTTGCGGATGATGCTGTGGTATATCGAGAGGTTGTAACAATGTACTGAAATGGAGGAGGATCTGCAGCGAATTGACGCATGGTGCAGGGAATGGCAATTGAATCTCAATGTAGACTAGTGTAATGTGCTGCGAATACATAGAAAGAAAGATCCCTAATCATTTAGCTACAATATAGCAGGTCAGCAACTGGAAGCAGTTAATTCTATAAATTATCTGGGAGTACGCATTAGGAGTGATTTGAAATGGAATGATCATATAAAGTTGATCGTCGGTAAAGCAGATGCCAGACAGATTCATTGGAAGAATCCTAAGGAAATGCAATCCGAAAACAAAGGAAGTAGGTTACAGCACGCTTGTTCGCCCACTGCTTGAATACTGCTCAGCAGTGTGGGATCCGTACCAGATAGGGTTGACAGAAGAGATAGAGGAGATCCAACGGAGAGCAGCGCGCTTCGTTACAGGATCATTTAGTTATCGCGAAAGCGTTACGGAGATGATAGATAAACTCCAGTGGAAGACTCTGTAGGAGAGACGCTCAGTAGCTCGGTACGGGCTTTTGTTGAAGTTTCGAGAACATACCTTCACCGAGGAGTCAAGCAGTATATTGCTCCCCCCTACGTATTATCTCGCGAAGAGACCGTCAGGATAAAATCAGAGAGATTAGAGCCCACACAGAGGCATACCGACAATCCTCCTTTCCACGAACAATACGAGACTGGAATAGAAGGGAGAACCGATAGAGGTACTCAAGGTACCCTCTACCACACACCGTCAGGTGGCTTGCGGAGTATGGATGTAGATGTAGAACATATACATGGAGGGACATGAGAAATGAAAGGTTGCAATAAATTTTTCATCTGTGATTATTACTTTACGTATGAACTATTCTGTTGAAGATTAATAAAAATGTTTTTCTTTGAATATTCCAAAATAATGATTCAAGTTTTACTTTTATTCAAGTACTAACGCTGTTTGTGCAAGAATGAAAATATTACTGTCCATCGAACTTAGCAAACATTTTCATGTAGCAGTGGATTTTTGTTTAACTGGATATACCCCGACTAGCTTGAAGCATAAGACTATCTTTACTATATGAAAATGTTTTCTTTTTTGTATTGCTAAGCTCTCATGAAAATTATCCACTTTTAAATACACTTTACGATGTGTTTGGAATTTATCACTTTTTTGAAAGAAAATTTACAAAAGCTGCAGCTTGTATCCACCTGTGAATGCACAAGATAAAATCTACTACCTCCTTTTATTCTGCGTCTGGAATGCTGTGAAAAGAAACACTTTATTATTTTCCTTCACCTCTACCTGTACCCTTTTTAGGATGAGGTCGTTATTGCGATCGTATATTTAAGTCTGCCGCTGCAGACTGCTCACTGCGGCGCAGCTCCGCGCCGCCACCGATATCCAATGAAATGCTGAAATTTCTTAAATAAAATGGGTAATGTCCGGTGCGAACTTTGCAGTAATCGTGAAAAACAGATTTTACTACATAAATATATTTTAACAGAAACAATTAAAATCTTTACACACCTTTTATAATCCCAGCTACAAATGGCGTCGATCATCGACTTATGACAAATGAAGACTACCTAAGAGCCTAATGCAACGTCACGGGTTCCTCTCCCATTCAGTCCGTGCAGAAGACAAGCAATTCTATTACAATATATTGCCTATTTATATCTTAACTAATTCTTGTACAGTCTGTCATTTTTAATTACATATCGTTTCTTCTGTGGCGGTTTTCACATCCTCCGCCACAGATAGGATTTCACACTCTTTGAATAATCATTTATAATAGCAAAATTCATAATTATCTTTTTCCTCACAAAATTAAGTGTCCTTTAGAAATTCAATTAACAGAAATACATATAAATTGTTTGTTACAGTGAGCATTATACATCGAAATGTTCTTTTAACTTTCACTTTGGATGCGTGCTGGCAGAGAACGTTGTATCGTCCACAAACAACGCGATATTTGTTGTGGGACATCGTGGAATATTCCGGCTTCAGCCCCTATAGTTTCACGAAGTTTCGATAGGTGGTGGTACTATACGTAGCCTTCAGAATGGCAGCTGTAACGGAGCTGCGTTCCAACAAGAGACCTTACATTGAGTTTCTTTTAGCAGAGCATCGGAGGTGTTCATAGTCGCTTGCACAATGTGTAAGGAGAGCTCGCAGTGAACGAACCACACAATCATCGCAAAAAGCTCGCGCAAACCTCTCCGATATCCCAAATTCTGGCAGCTTGCGCACAGCTGTGACTCCTGCAATGTTGGAACGAGCGGACACTTTCATTCGAGGTTCTCGACAAATCACAATCAAATACATTGCTGCTCAGCTGGATGTGTCTGCTGGTAGTACTGACACACTCGTCCACCAGCTGATGTACTCGAAGGTGTGTGCCCGCTGGCTTCCTCGGCGACTAACAGAAGATTGTAACGAGGAGCAAGGAAGAACTACACTACTGGCCACTAAAATTGCTACACCAATAACAAATGCAGATGATAAACGGGTATTCATTGGACAAATATATTATACTAGAACTGACATGTGATTACATTTTCACGCAATTTTGGTGCATAGATCCTGAGAAATCAGTACCCAGAACAACCACCTCTGGCCGGAATAACTGGCTTAATACGCCCGGGCATTGAGTCAAACAGAGCTTGGATGGCGTCTACAGGTACAGCTGCCCATTCAGCTTCAACACGATACCACAGTTCATCAATATTAGTGACTGGCGTATTGTGACGAGCCAGTTGGTCGGCCACCATTGACCAGACGTTTTCAGTTGGTGAGAGATCTGGAGAATGTGCTGGCCAGGGCAGCAGTCTAACATTTTATGTATCCAAAAAGTACCGTACAGGACCTGCAACATGCGGTCGTGCATTATCCTGCTGAAATGTAGGGTTTCGCAGGGATCGAATGAAGGGTAGAGCCACGGGTCGTAACACATCTGAAATGTAACGTCCACTGTTCAAAGTGCCGTCAATGCGAACAAGAGGTGACCGAGACGTGTAACCAATGGCACCCCATACCATCACGCCGGGTGATAAGCCAGTATGGCGATGACGAATACACGCTTCCGATGTGCGTTCACCGCGATGTCGCCAAACACGGATGGGACCATCATGATGCTATAAACAGAACTTGGATTCATCCGAAAAAATGACGTTTTGACATTCGTGCACCCAGGTTCGTCGTTGAGTTCACCATCGCAGGCGCTCCTGTCTGTGATGCAGCGTCAAGGGTAGCCGCAGCCATGGTTTCCGAGTTGATAGTCCGTGCTGCTGCAAACGTCGTCGAACTGTTCGTGCAGATGATTGTTGTCTTGCAAACGTCCCCATCTGTTGACTCAGGGATCGAGACGTGGCTGCACGATCCATTAATGCCATGCGGATAAGATGCCTGTCATCTCGACTGCTAGTGATATGAGGCCGTTGGGATCCAGCACGGCGTTCCTTATTACCCTCCTGAACCCATGGATTCCATATTCTGCTAACAGTCATTGGATCTCGACCAACGCAAGCAGCAAATGTCGCGATACGATAAACCGCAATCGCGATATGCTACAATCCGACCTTTATCAAAGTCGGAAACGTGATGGTACACATTTCTCCTCCTTACACAAAAACGTTTCACCAGGCAACACCGGTCAACTGCTGTTTGTGTATGAGAAATCGGTTGCAAACATTCCTCATGTCAGCACGTTGTAGGTGTCGCCACCGGCGCCAACCTAGTATGAATGCTCTGAAAAGCTAATCATTTGCATACCACAGCATAATCTTCCTGTCGGTTAAATTTCGCGTCTGTAGCACGCCATCTTCGTGGTGTAGCAATTTTAATGGCCAGTAGTGTATCCGTGCGGAGGTGCTTACATGTTACGAGCTGATGGTGACAGTTTGTTGTCGAACATCGTCACGGCGATGCAACGTAAGTTCATGGCTTTGAAATGGAAACAAAGCAACAATTCATGGAGTGGGGTCTTCTGGAATTCTGTAGGGGTTATTGTGCTTGATGTCGTTCCTCGTGGTGCAACGATCGAATCTGAAGTGTAGTGTGTTACCCTCAGGAAACTGAAGAAACGACTTCTGCGTGTTCTTCGGCACCAAAATGCAAACTAACTTGTTCTCAGTGATAAGGCAAGGCCTCAAACGAGGGTGCACACCAGAGTGGAGCCAATAAAAATTCATTGGACTGTTCTGCCTCATCTACCCTACAGCCCGGATTTCTCACCTTTCGACGTCCCTCTGTTTGATCCAATGAAGGAGGCACTCCACGGGAAGTAGTATGGGAATAATGGGGAGGTTATTAATGCAGCAAGACATTGGTTCCGACGTCGATAAGTGGAATGGTACCATGCGAGTGATCAGCTCTTCCGAGTAAGGTGAGGAAAAGAGCCCGCTCGGTTGGCCGTGCGGTCTAACGCACGGCTTTCGGGGCGGGAAGGAGCGCCTGGTCCCCGGTACGAATCCACCCGGCGGATTTGTGTCGAGGTCCTGTGAGCCGGCCAGTCTGTGGATGGCTTTTAGGCGGTTTTCCATCTGCCACGGCGAATGCGGGCTGGTTCCCCTTATTCCGCCTCAGCTGAACTATGTCGGCGATTGCTGCGCAAACAAGTTCTCCACGTAAGCGTACACCACCATTACTCTACCACGCAAACGTAGGGGTTACACTCGTCTGGTGTGAGACGTTCCCTTGGGGAGGGGGGGGGGGGGGGGGGGTTACACCGGGGCCGAACCGTACAATAACCCTGGGTTCGGTGCGGGGCGGCGGAGGAGTGAAGTGGACTAGTGGACTGCGGTAGTCGTCGTGTGCTTGTGGACCACTGCGGCTGGGACGGAGCCTCTCCGTCGTTTCTAGGTCCCCGGTGAGGAAAGGCCGTCACATTGAACAGAGATTATGTTGAAAAGTAGGGTTTTGCAGTCGAAAGAGTGGGGAATAATAAAGTGAATTGGAATCCTGAGTAAAACTAATCTGCTTTCAGAAAAAAGTGTGACTTTACTTGCTGAATGCCCCTTGTAGAACAATCTTTTGGAGCAAAAGTGTTGGGTACAGGCTTACGCATCGCAGCTGATGATACAAACCTTTCCCAAAGGTGCAATAAAATGGTCCTGAAGCCCCGACATGAAAGGAGGACATTCATGTCACCAGGAGGTGACGGTTCTTCATACACAAGCGAGAAAATATCATTATCTAAAATGCGTTTGCACAATGGAGAAAACAATTACAGAAGTCCAGAGAGATTCGCTCCGTGATAAAGCTGGAATGCATGAGAGATCCACTTTAATCTGCTCATCCACGTCGCCCAGAAGGCAGCAGATAGCGGCGGCTATGTTCATGCCTCGTCCATTGACTTCCGGACGGTTTTCGATACAATTCCATACTATCGCCTAGTGAACAAAGTACTAGCGTTTGAAATATTAAACCAGTTTTGTCGCTGGAGAGAAGAGTTACTAGCAACTAGAAAGCATGTCGTCCTTAAGAGACGTAAAATTTGGTTCGGGCGTACTTCAACGGAGTGTTTTAGAATCATAACCGTTCACAATTCCGGGGGTCCCAAGACGAAAGGTTAGTACCGATGGGTATGACAGGCACGATCATACGAAGGAAAAACGACTAGTTGAAACTTCCCTATTTAAATGAGGATGTCTGTACTTAAATTGCAGAATGACTGAGAAGATAAACTTCTACGTTATTTGATTCTGAAACAGCTGAATAAAACTAAACGTACTGAGCCTACTTTCTCTTTACTTTTTCTTATGTCAACACCGACCCACAATATTCCAGCGCAGCGCAATCTGACTGCTCAAAAAAATTACAATCTGGCTTCAAATAATTAATTCTAAAGAATGGCCCTGACTAAAAAGAAATCTTAACAATAACCTATACATTTCGTTAAGCACTTACCTCACAAACATCTTCATTACGCGAACTACTGAAATACAGCGAGCGTCAATACTGCCAGTTAAATAAAAGATTCTAACTACTAAAGCCACTAACTACTAATAGGCATGAGGTTAGGAAAGTAAATATTTTGTTGCAAAGCAAATAATGTATTTTTTTACCTTAATAATGTGACATCCAGTTCAAACACGAATATAAATCGTCATTGACATCTAATACAAAGGTATAGAATCATGAATAATATTCAATCTCCAAGTCGAACATGTACAGATCGTTAGCCTACGCTAACACTTCAACCTCTACCCTCCATCAATACTAACTTCTCATATCGAACATCCATCACTGCTGGCTGTTCACCTCCAACTGCCCAACAGTACTTCCATCACTGCTGGCGCCTAACTTCCAACTACCCAACACTACTGGCGATTAATTTCCAACAAAGAGTCCAACCAGCCACAGAGTCTCGTACAAAGAAAGCGCAGTCAGAAATCCAATGCAAAGCGCTACACAGCGCTGCCAACACAGAAGCAGTCGACTTACATAGTAAACGAGAGCCCTAAAACGCATACCTTAAGAGCTATGAGCACTACATCTTCGAGGCCGTGAAACAGCTATATTTTACTGTAAGCTCTTTGTTTTGCGTATGTTGACAGAACTATGAACACTTTTTCAAATTCGCTGTGAAACACACGTCTTCTACTGAAGAAGCACTTATAGCCTTAATATATGCACTTTAAACCCCATGTTTACTAAGTCTCTTTTTCTTGTTTTGGTCCATAGTATCATCTCATAAAATATGGAAATCAATAAGCTCTCAGTAGAAGAGATTTGTTTCGTAGTATCCAAGATGGTGAAGTGCTCACAGCTCTTAAGATATAGGTTTTAGAGACTACGTTTAGCAGACACTTTGTTTCGATCGTTCTTGTTATATTCCTGAATACTATTCCTCCTGGTATACCCTGTATATACCAGCGTCATACAGACGCTGCAAGAGAGGCATTGTGCATAACAGTGTGATTTACTATTGAAATTCCGAGAAGAATCAAACAGCATATTGCTTCGTCCGGTACGTATATCACGATAAGACGATGTAAGTAAAACTGTAGAGATTACGTCTCATACGAATGCTTTCCATCAGTAGTTTTTCCTGCACATCATTCGTAACGGGAGCAGCAAGGTGGGATGTTACAGTGGTACGCGAAGTACTTTTCGTCATACACTAAGGTGATTTGCGAAATTTTGATGTGCACGTAGATTGACAGAGAGTCACTTTTCCTCACTCAGCTAAATCCAGCGTCATGAAATGATAATTAAATGGACACCCTAGCTGCAAAGAGGCGTTGATATACTTCATTGGGGGCATGTTGAAACTGTGTGCCCCGACCGGGATCTACTGCTTACATGGCAGACGCTCTATCCATCTGAGCCACCGAGAGCACAGAGGATAGTGCGCCTGCAGGGACTTATCCCTTGCACGCTCCCCGTGAGACCCACATTCCCAACATGTCCACACCACTACATTCGTAGTGCGCCCAATAGATGTTTGCCCACCATACTCATTACTCGTGGCAGATTAATCTACCATGTCCCGTACGAGTTCGGGCATATCGTGTGTGTTCGCACAAGAAGGTCAATAGCCGGGAAGCCATATTTTGACTATATATGACGGTAGTATCAGTTCCCGAAAGAACAGTTACCGTTGATGACCATGCAGCTTTTGCTAGAATAAAATGATAATTAAATGGACACCCTAGCTGCAAAGAGGCGTTGATATACGTCATTGGGGACATGTTGAAAATCAGTGCCCCGACCGGGACTCGAACCCGGGATCTCCTGCTTACATGGCAGACGCTCTATCCATCTGAGCCACCGAGAGCACAGAGGATAGTGCGCCTGCAGGTACTTATCCCTTGCACGCTCCCCATCTATTAGGCGCACTGCGAATGTAGTGGTGTGTACATGTTGGGAATGTGGGTCTCATGGGGAGCGTGCAAGGATAACTCCCTGCAGGCGCGCAATCCTCTGTGCTCTCGGTGGCTCAGATGGATAGAGCGTCTGCCATGTAAGCAGGAGATCCCGGGTTCGAGTCCCGGTCGGGGCACTGATTTTCAACATGTCCCCAATGACGTATATCAACGCCTTTTTGCAGCTAGGGTGTCCATTTAATTATCATTTCATTCTAGCAAAAGCTGCATAGTCATCAACGGTAACTGTTCTTTCGGGAACAGATACTACCGTCATATATAAATCCAGCGTCGTTAGTCGGCCCCAAATTTAGTAGGTTTCTCTACAAGCACGATTCTATCCTTTTAATTGAGAGTGAGGCTATCAAGGTGAACTTCACGTCCTCGCTGGGAACTTTAACAGCCTGGCCTTACGATCTGATAAGTGTGATAGTCGCTGTCACCTTGAGTGAGGTCCGGTAAAGGCGGGAGTTGAGGAATGCTGCCTCAAAAGCGCCGAGTGTCTACTGCCACCTGCTCCCCGAGTCGTCCGGGAAGTCTCGCAGATCCATGCCCATTTATACCCTCCAATCAGCATGGGCCATTTGTTTGTGCCAATGATGTCATCGGTGTGGAACGCGACCGGTTCTCAGGCTGCTCACAGAGCAATGTCGGATGCAACAACAACTGCGGTGCCAAGTCGTTTGCTGCCAATGAAACTCTGAACAGAAATGTGTCACATGATTACTGAATTAACTTCGAAAGTAGTCTCATTTCCTGTCTTTGGATTTCTGTAGGTGGAAATGCCTCAGTCTGGTCGCACTTCTATTCACTTCGACTTCTGATTGCACTAGCTCATCGGTAGAGAGGTACAGGAGCGTGATGTGAATTAAACGACAACCTAGGATACTTTACTTGTTGCTATTTATTACCGATGCTAATATTATTGATTACAAAACGTCATGGTTAAGCTTTTTTGCAAAATAAGATACCAAGTCACACTGATCATAATTTTCCCCCGCATGTAGCCGATTCTTAGCATATCACTGCGTTACTCATTTACACGACACTGCAAGAGGAACCATCGTTCTCTGACTGACATCCAAGAATTCAATATTGCTCTCCCGCAAAATGACCTATCTGATGCGGATGAAGCAGGTATATAGCCTTTTTCAATAATGAGAGAACTCCATTAAATTCACCCGACGCACCAAAAGTCTACATCTGCATCCATGTCAGTACTCTTACAATTCACAATTAAGTTCCTGGCAGAAGGATCATGTAACTAGCTTCAAACTTTTCTCTACCATTCCACACACTACAGCGCGCCAGAAAAACGAACACTTAAATCTTTCTGTGCAAGCCTTATTTCTCTTATTATATTATCATGATCATTCCTTCGAATGTAGGTGGGCACCAATAAGTATTTTCTCTGATGCGAAAGTTTGTGATTGAAGTTTCACGAGAAGACCCTGCCGCAACGAAAAACGCATTTGTTTTAATCATTGCCACCCCAATTCGTGTATCATTTCCGTGGCATTCTTACCGCTGTTTCGCGATAATACAAAACGAGCTGATCTCCTTTGAACTTTTCCGATGTCCTGCGTCAATCGTATCTGATGCAGATCCCACTACTGCAATACTGCGGAATACGACGAACAAGAGTAGTGTCAGCCGTCTCTTTAGTAAATCTTTTGCATTTTCTAAGTGTTCTACCAACAAATCGCAGTCCTTGGTTCGCTTTACCCACAATATTATCTATGTGGTCGTTCCAGTTTTAAGTTATTCGTAATTGTAATCCCTAAGTACTTAGTTGAATTCAGAGCCTTTAGATTTGTGCGACTTATCCCGTAACCGAAATTTGGCGGATGCCTTTTAGTAGCCATGTGGATGACTTCACACATTTCATTGTTTATAGTGAATTGCCACTTTTCGCCCCTATGGATGTCGTGTCTAAGACATTTTGTAAATTGTTTTGATAATGTGATGACTTTAGAAAGCGGCAAAAGACAGCATAATCTGCAAATAACCTCAGATTGTCTCCTGAATCGTTTATGTAGATCAGTAACAGAAGAGCCGGTCGGTGTGGCCGTGCGGTTCTAGGCGCTGCAGTCTGGAACCGCGTGACCGCTTCGGTCGCAGGTTCGAATCCTGCCTCGGGCATGGCTATGTGTGATGTCCTTAGGTTAGTTAGGTTTAAGTAGTTCTAAGTTCTAGGGGACTGATGACCTTAGAAGTTAAGTCCCATAGTGCTCAGTGCCATTTGAACCAAGTAACAGAAGAGAGCCTTTAACACTTCCTCGTAGAACGCCAGATATTACTTCTGTTTTACTCAATGACTTTTCATCAATTACTGTGAAATGTGACCTCTAAATGACAGGAAATCACGAATCCAGTAGCACAACTGAGCCGATATTCCGTAATCACGCAATTTGATCAGAAACCGCTTGTCAGGAACGGAGTCAGAAGCCTTCCGGAAACCTAAAAATATGGAATCAGTTTATCATCCCCTGTCATAGAACTCAATAATTCGTCAGAATAAAGAGCTAGTTGTGTTTCACAGCAACGATATTTTCTGATTCGGTATTGGCTGTTTGTCAATGAATTGTTTTCTTAGATGTAATTCATAATTTTAGAACACTGGCTGTTTGTCAATGAATTGTTTTCTTAGATGTAATTCATAATTTTAGAACACAGTATATGTTCTAAAATCCTACTGCGAATCGACGTTAGTGGTATGGGTCTGTATTCTCAGCGGATTACTCCTATTACTAGTCTTGAGTACTGGTACGACCTATTCAACTTTCCAATCTCTAGGTAGGGACTAGCGAGCTGTTGTATATGACTGCTAAGTATCGAGTTATTGTATCAGCATACTTTGTGAGGAACCTAACTGGTACACAATATGGACCTTGCCTTTATGAAGTAATTCAAGTTGCTTCGCTACACTGAGGATATCTGCGTGTAAGCTACTCATGTTGGCAGTTGTTCTTGATTCGAGTTGTGCAATATTTACGTCGTCTTCTGTGGTGAAATAATTTCGGAAAATTGTGTTCAGTAAATCTGCTTTGGTCGCACTGTGTCTTTTCGTGGGGTACTTTACACACGACCAGAATCTCTTTAGACCTTCTGTCAGATTTCGAGACGAGTTTCGTTGTGAAAACTTTTGTTACATTGAAGATAATGCTAAATTTCAAGTTTCTGTAAAACTTCGCCAGTCTTGGGGATTTCTGCGTTCTTTTAAATTTGGCATGCTCCTTTTTCGTTGCTTTTGCAAGTGTTCTGACCTGTTTTGTGTACCATCGGGGATCAGTACCATATCTTATTAATTCATTTGGTATATATCACTCGACTGCCGTCGACGCTATTTTCCTTGAATTTAAATCACGTCTGGTCAAAGCTAACCTAGTGCGACTGGAAGGAGTGGAAACTCACTCATAGAAAGACATCAAATTTATTTTTACCTTGTTTCTAAACGGATATATTTTGTGTTTATTTTTGGTGGATTTGGTTGTTACGTTACTCAGTTCTGCTACAAAGACCTTTTGGTCACTAATTCCTATATCCATAATGACTCTCCCTATAATATTGGGGACACCAAATTAAAATTACGGAGTTGATAACATTTTATGGTCTGTGGTTCGACACAGTACATACAATTTGGTACTAGATAGCTTGTAGCTTCACTAACTTTGCCACTAACGAAACGGAATGAGAGAAGGCCACAACACAATCAGGCGTATGAACAAGTTAGGGTGCAATTAATGATAAAAATGTGAATTGGAAATATAAAATTCTTCATTCTTTTGAGAAAGGTCATTTTGGTGTGTTTCACTATAATTGCCGATTTGGGCTATGAAAATGTACACAAGGTAGCCTACTTTGCATAATTCTAGTGGGTAACGCATAATACGAGCGAAATGTAATTTGTACAACCAAGCACTGAATTCAGTTCATGTTGGAAACTCCTGTTACACGTAGCAATTTCTGGATATATGATATTACAGCCTGTTTTACATGTTCTTGGTGGGTATTTATACAACTAAACGCAAACAGGTTTATATGACGACAGAACACTAAGTTACCTGCGGGGGAACTCATATGCATAGCCGGGGAGTTGCCGTACAAGTCTTTCTAATGCATTCCTTTTGAGGATCAGTCTATACGAGGTCTGTTCAGAAAATTCTGAAACCTTGTCTACAATATTTTTCCACGCTTACTTTTTATTTATTGTGCATGGCCTCCTTCGAAACACTCTCCTACAAAATTGATAAACCGCTCCCAATGCCGTTTCCATTTCCAGGAAGCAGTCTTCGTACGCCTCTTGCTGGATCGTGCGAAGCGCAGTCTGCAAATATTCCTTTATCCGGTCTATCGTTGCAAATCTTCGTCCCTTCAACGGGGTTTTCAACAATGTAAACAAAGAGAGTCCGCGGGAGCCAGGTCTGGAGAGTACGGAGGTTGAGACATAACAGTGATTTCGTTTTTTGGGCAATAGTCACGCACCAATAGGGATGAATGTGCGGGTGTGTTACCGTGATTCAAGAGCCATAAATTGTCTCTCCATATTTCAGGCGGTTTCCTTCTCCCATTTTCTCGTAGGCCGTCCCGACAGCACCATCGATTAACAGTTTGTCGCTGTGGCACGAATTTCGGTGACGTTCCTGACGTGAGCATCGACTGTAGGCGTCGTGAACGAGGGATATCTTGAACTTCCGTCCGGCCATTTTAAAACCGTGTTAACGTAAGACCGAGTACGGTTTAAGCACTCATCTCCGGAGCATTCCTGCTTCATGTGATGTGTCTCTGGTACGGCTTAAGCACTCCGGAGCATTCCTGCTTCATGTGATGTGTCTCTGGAAAGGTTTTCTTGAGTTTCACGCAAAATTTAATGCAGACGCGTTGATTCTTTAACTCTACCCTCAAAAGTTGCAAACTGTACCACACAGCGTTCTATTAAATTCAGGATTCAAAAATAACTAACAGACATACAACAATGAAACTCCCGGCAGTTACTCGTTAAACACAGGCGTGTGCAGGGATGCCAACCTTCGCTCCAACGCACCAGCGGTGCAAATTCACGAATGTTCCGAAAGTTTTGAACAACACACAGCATGTCTCAGCATTCCGAAGTAAGAGTGATTTCACGTGTGTCGTAGGATCGTTGCTAGTCACAATATACATAAATGACCTTGTGGATGAAATCGGAAGTTCACTGAGGCTTTTTGCGGATGATGCTGTGGTATATCGAGAGGTTGTAACAATGGGAAAATTGTACCGAAATGCAGGAGGATCTGCAGCGAATTGACGCATGGTGCAGGGAATGACAATTGAATCTCAACGTAGACAAGTGTAATGTGCTGTGAATACATAAAAAGAAAGATCCCTTATCATATAGCTACAATATAACAGGTCAGCAACTGGAAGCAGTTAATTCCATAAATTATCTGCGAGTAGGCATTAGGAGTGATTTAAAATGGAATGGTCATATAAAGTTGATCGTCGGTAAAGCAGATGCCAGACTGAGATTCATTGGAAGAATCCTAAGGAAATGCAATCAGAAAACAAAGGAAGTAGGTTACAGTACGCTTGTTCGCCCACTGCTTGAATACTGCTTAGCAGTGTGGGATCCGTACCACATAGGGTTGATAGAAGAGAGAGAGAAGATCCAACGGAGAGCAGCGCGCTTCGTTACAGGATCATTTAGTAATCGCGAAAGCGTTACGGAGATGATAGATAAACTCCAGTGGAAGACTCTGCAGGAGAGACGCTCAGTAGCTCGGTACGGGCTTTTGTTAAAGTTTCGAGAACATACCTTCACCGTGGAGTCAAGCAGTATATTGCTCCCTCCTACGTACATCTCGCGAAGAGACCATGAGGATAAAATCAGAGAGATTAGAGCCCACACAGCGGCATACCGACAATCATTCTTTCCACGAACAATACGAGACTGGAATAGAAGGGAGAACCGATAGAGGTACTGAAGTTACCCTCCGCCACACACCGTCAGGTGGCTTGCGGAGTATGGATGTAGATGTAGACCTCATACAGTACACTTTGTAAAGACGAATCGGCTACATGTCGGGTGAAAGGCGCGACAGACTAACAGAATGACGTGTTTCAGGGTCTCAGATAACTTTATCATCGGAAGTATCTCAACTCTGGATCGTAAATCTCTCACTCGCAATCTCTGAACTTTGTCAGCGACAGCCAAGGGGCTTCGGCGCCCGGGCCCATGGACACTTTATCGGAAATTCGTACCCGTCTTCCTGGCGCCTGCGAAGCGGTAGCAGGGCTTGTGCCACCGTCCAAAAGCCTCGGTGAGGCGACACAGTTTCCTTTTAGCGCCGCTAGCAGCGCACTTTATGCCGTTCGCCTTGGCGACGGCCATCGTAAAATTCAGTCGCCAGCAGCTCCCGTATCGCACAGCACTCGCGCAGCTGACTGCAAGGCGCTCTACACGCCGTGCACCGTCCCACGGCGCGCCAGGAAGTTTCATATCAGCGCATACTCCGCTGCAGAGTGAAAATCTCATTCTGGAAACATACCCCAGGCTGTGGCTAAGCCATGTCTCCGCATTATCCTTTGTTCCAGGAGTGCTAGTTCTGCAAGGTTTGCAGGAGAGCTTCTGTGAAGTTTGGAAGGTAGGAGATAAGGTACTGGCAGATGTAAAGCTCTGAGGACAGGGTGTGAGTCGTGCTTGGGTAGCTCAGATGATAGAGCACCTGCCTGCGAAAGGCAAAGGTCCCGAGTTCGAGTCTCGGTCCCATACACAGTTTTAATCTGCCAGGAAGTTTCATACCAGCGCACACTCCGCTGCAGAGTGAAAATTTCATTCTGGAAATTCAGTCATTATTAAGCCCCTCATCTAAGGAGTTACAGTTCCTCTGTCGAAAACGGGGTGTGTCCATGACGGAAATCTTACATTTTGCAAATCTGATCTGAAAACAAACAATCGATGTTCTTAATCTGTAGGGCATTGAGTATGGAGAAACTACAGTGTTTTGAAATTTGACAAAATTCTGGTCATGTTTCTTGCAATAACTATTGAGTAAACTAAAATAAAAAGACTTGTTTGGATTTAGTTGAATGGCAACTCGTATAACAGCGCTGCGATGTTTTCCGGAGAACGAACAGTCGGTGAGCGAGGTCGTTTCCCTTCGAATAAACTGCCTTCTTCAAGTTTTCTCATTAATCGGAGAATTCTGTTCTTTGATAGAGCCCAAAGCGTGTGGAATATTCCCCTAAACCTTCTTTGCGTTAATATGATACTTTTCAGTTCAGCCTCAAGGAGAACTGCCTTGACGCGCTAGTGAACAGATAAGCGTCAATGCTCGGCCACTGCGAAACGCCAACTTCGAAACAAGGGACTGGCGACATTTGCAGCAAGACGACCCCTAACGACATTTCCATGAAACAAACGTGGGAGCGAAATTTGAATGAAATATAACAAGAGGTACAATTTTTATTTAGTCTTAAAGTGTGTGAACTATTCGTGCTCCACCCAGTAAGAAATCTATCCATGATGCATGTTAACGTACAACGTTACTTTCAATGGGTTTTTCGAAGTTAGCTCTAGTACACTGGGGGTGCCCGAAGCTAGCAATTGCCGGTGGGTGAAGCTGCAAGTGAAAATTGCGCCTTTTTCCACGGAATAATGAATGCTGTCCAGAATACTCCAGTATGGTTTAGGGCGAAAATTTCCGCAGGCATCGGCTTTATAATGTAATTGTCCTGATAGGAGGAAGTGCTTCTAGTTTGGCACAGTTTTCAATTAAAAGCCGCTGTGACGCAGACGTGATTCTGTTTGAACCGGGCGAAAGCCGAAAGCGTGTCTTTCCTTTTAAATAATTTCTTTTCATTGAGACCAGAGAATTACTACATTTTTCCTGAGATGAAGAGTTATTAATGTCTGCATATACCGAGAAAGCAGGTTAATTAGTGCCAATGCTAGAAACAGATTTAATTTTCTTTCTTCAGATTAGGAGATAATAAATTGAGAGAAGATGCAAAATAGTCGACGAAAGATTTATTTTGTTTTTGTTTTGGAATGTGATGTAGTTCGCACTAGGGCGCGGGTTTTAGTAAATTTCAATGAGCAACACAAATTCTGAGTAGAAAATATTAGTGCATATCGTATGGCAAGTAACCAAATTGCTATTTACCAAGGAAAAGAGTAATTTATTTTATGTAGCTAATTGTTGTTGTAAATATACTTCTGCCAGTAGTTACGTTTATGGCTGAATATTTAAAGTAACTCAGCATTTCTAGGCCTTGCCATATTACTGAAAGCCGCGCCTGGTAGCCTTTCGGTCTGGGGCGCCGTATCACGGCTTGTGCGGCTTCCCCCGTCGGAGGTTCGAGTCCTCCCTCGGGCGTGTGTGTGTGTGTGTGTGTGTGTGTGTGTGTGTGTGTGTGTATGTGTGTGTGTGTGTGTTAAGTTTAAGTTAGATTAAGCAGTGCGTAAGCCTAGGGACCGATGACCTCAGCAGTTTGGTCCCGTAGTCCTTACCACAAATGTCCAAAATGTTTACTGAAAGCCGGCCGTTGTGACCGAGAGGTTCTAGGCGCTTCAGTCCGGAACCACGCTGCTGCTACGATCGCGGGTTCGAATCCTGTCTCGGGCGTGGATATGTGTGGTGTCCTCAGGTTAGTTAGGTTTAAGTTGTTCTTACGGGACTGATGACCTCAGATGCTAAGTCCCGTAGTGCTCAGAGCCATTTGAACCATTTGATCACTGAAAACTAACTTTTCAGGGAAATGCATAGAGGTAACCATATGTGAGGAATTGCTACTTTCCTGCAACAGATTTACAGGTAATAATTTAAGTTTTACCGTCCCAAGCAAGATGAGAAACTGCAGAGCTATTTCTGCCACGGTCCTCTCGACTTCAATAGCTCATCGCAGACAAACTGCAATTCGTTACTAACTTCTCTTCGTAGAGTGTGTGTGTGTTTTTTTTTAACGTCCCGTCGACAACGAGGTCATTAGAGACGGAACACAAGCTCGGATTAGGGAAGGATGGGGAAGGAAATCGGCCGTGCCATTTCAAAGGAACCATCCCGGCATTTGCCTGAAACGATTTAGGGAAATCACGGAAAACCTAAATCAGGATGGCTGGAGACGGGATTGAACCGTCGTCCTCCCGAATGCGAGTCCAGTGTGCTAACCACTGCGCCACCTCGCTCGGTATCTTCGCAGAGAGCAGTCATAAAATATATTTCTCGATTTAACGGCGACCAGCTATCAAATAATTAGGTCACCAGAATCAGTGATGTCAATAATAATTAGCAGTTTACCGATTTCTGAGCATTATAGTCATCCCGAAACCGGAACAGTTAATCTATATTCAACAGAAACACATTTATACACTGACGGTTCACTTTGTTCAGCTCAACTACCAAAAGACGCGAATTACCATTACATGAATTATCATTACGCGAGTTGCACCTAACACCAGCAACGAGACAGCTTAATTCTCTTATATACTGTACGTTCCGACAATCTTGAGAGTGAGTTTTCGCTACGAAGTTGTCCGAAAATATTCCAATTTTCCGTATCTCCATGACAGAATCTTATTACCTTTTCATTCGTTCTCTTGGAGTAATAAGTTCATTTTTTTTTCCTTTCGACTAGATTGCTTATGTTTGAGTGCAGTTCACCTACCAATCGCGCAAGGTAAAAATGGAAAAAGATATCTGGCAAGGCTATTGATGAGATTAGGAAAGCGTTGTTGTGTCCACCTTCAGCGACCTTCCTTCCAAGAAAAACGGCGAGGCAAAGAGATTAAAACGCGTTTATGGAAATGCGCAAAAACTAAAGTTCTCAACGACCATGTTCATGAACAACATTCTAAAAACGTTAAAGTTTGTCACCTTTAAAAATGAATTCTATTGGATAGTGACACCAGTTAATTTTAGTTTTATTTTAAATCGTATTCTTGGAACAGAAAGTTGAGAATTTGTGTAAGATGACTATAAGTTGACTTTAGCAAAGGTAAAGACACCAGAGTAACAAGTTTTGACGTAGCGCTTATTAATGGAAACTGAAACTTACGAAAAATCAAGACACTCTGATAGGATCTGATGGGCTATAAAATGCGTTTGATGATGTAAAATTTTGTAAGAAATTCATAATTCTCGAGGAAATAGAAGTAAACTGTATGGAAAGAAGTGTAATATTCACTGAGTTGACAAAAGTCATGAGACGCCTCCTAATATTGTGTCAGGATAATTACTGTTTTTTTTTTTTTTTTCCTGGCATAGTGCAGCAACTAGACGTGGCCTGGACAGGTCGTTGCAAGCTGCCTCTCCAGTCGTCCATAATTGCGAAAGTGATGCCGGTGTACGACTTTGTGCACGAACCTGCACGAATTGACCTCTCGACTACGTCCCACAAATGTTCTATGGGATCAATGTCTGGCGATCTGGGTGGGCAAATCGTTCTTTCGGACAGTCCAGAACGTTCTTCGAACGAATTGCGAACAATTGTGGCCCGGTGACATGGCGCATTGGCATCCATAAGAATTCCATCATCGTTTGGGAACGTGAAGACCATGAATGGCTGCAAATGGTCTCCAGTTAGTGGAACATAACTATTTCCAGTCAACGATCGGTTCAGATGTACCAGAGGACCCAGTCCATTTCTTGTAAACACTGCCGACACCATTTGGAACAACCACCAGCTTGCACAGTACCTTACTGGCAACCTGGATTCCTACGGTCTGCACCACATTCGAACCCTGTTTTCAGCTCCTAACAACTGAAATCGGCACACATCTGACCAGGTCATGGTTTTCCAATCATCTAGGGTCGAACAGATATAGTCACGAGCCCAGGAGAGGCGCTGGGGATGATGTCGTACTTTTAGCAAAGGACTCGCGTCAGCAAATTCTACTGCGCTGCCCTAACGGATACGTTCGTCGTACATCCTACACTGATTTCTGTAATTACTTCACGCAGTATTGTTTGTGTACTAGCACTGATGACTGTACGCAAACGCGGCTGCACTCGGTCGTTTAAGTGAAGTCCGTCGGCAACTGCGCCGTCAGTGGTGAGAGGTAATGCTTGAAATGTTGTATGTTGCATGTGAACCGGGGACCTAGAAACGACGGAGAGGCTCCGTACCCGCCGCAGCAGCCGCAGTGGTCCATAAGCCCACGACGACTACCGCAGTCCACTTCACCCCTCCGCCGCCCCACACCGAACCCAGGGTTATTGTGTGGTTCGACCCCCGGTGGACGGTGGACCGTGGACACCCCCCCCCCCCCCCCAGCCCCAGGGAACGTCTGTCACCAGACCAGTGTAACCCCAAATATTTGCGTGGTAGAGTAATGGTGGTGTACGCGTAGGTGGAGAACTTGTTGCGCAGCAGTCGCCGACATAGTGTAACTGAGGCGCAATAAGGGGAACCAGTCTGCATTCGCCGAGGCAGATGGAAAACCACCTAAAAACCATCTACAGTCTGGCCGGCTCACCGGACCTCGACACAAGTCCGCCGGGGGGACTCGTGCCGGGGACCAGGCGCTCCTTCCCGGCCAGAAAGCCGTGCGTTAGACCGCTCGGCAAACCGGGCGGGCCTTGAAATATGGTACTCCCAGGACACTCTTGACACTGTGGATCTCGGAATGCTGAATTGCCTAATGATTTCCAAAATGGAATGTCCCCAGTTTCTAGCTCCAAAACCACCATTCCGCATTCAAAGTTTGTTAATTCCAGGCGTGCAGCGTTAATCACGTCGGACAATTTTTCACATGAGTCACCTGAGTGCAAATGATAGCTCGGCCAGTGCACAGCCCTTTTACGCGATGAATACTACCGCCACCTGTATATGTGCATATCGCTATCCCATGATTTTTGTCACCTCTCAGTTTACATACAAGAAAGAAAAGTACAAGAAAGAAAGGAAAAGAGGTAGAGAGGATATAAAATGTAGACTGGCAGTGGCAAGGAAAGCGTTTCTGAAGATGAGAAATTTGTTAACATCGAGTATAGATTTAAGTGTCAGGAAGTCGTTTCTGAAAGTATTTGTACGGAGTGTAGCCATGTATGGAAGTGAAACGTGGAAGATAAATAGTTTAGACAAAAAGAGAATAGAAGCTTTCGAAATGTGGTGCTATAGAAGAATGCAGTAGATTAGATGGGTAGATCACATAACTAATGAGGAGGTATTGAATAGAACTGGGGAGAAGAGAAATTTGTGGCACAACTTGACTAGAAGAAGGGATCGGTTGGTAGGGCATATTCTGAGGCATCAAGGGATCACCAATTTAGTATTGGATTGCAGCGTGGAGGGTAAAAATCGTAGAGGGAGACCAGAGATGAATACACTGAGCAGATTCAGAAGGATGTATGTTGCAGTGGGTACTGGGACATGAAGAAGCTTGCACAAGATAGAGTAGCATGGAGAGCTGCATCAAACCAGTCTCTGGACTGAAGACAACAACAACAAAGAAAAGGGAACAATGAGGACGGGAAACCAAGAAGGAACTGTGCAGATTAAATAGTGGTGGAAGATAGAGAAGCCGCCCTTGGCCCCAATTGTTCAATCTACACATCGAAGGAGCAATGACGGAGGTAAAAGAAAGGTTCACGATATGTTTAGAATTCGCAATGAAAAGATATCAGTGATAAGATTCATTTATGCATTGCCATCCTCCGCAAAGATGAGTAAGTAATGCAGGAGCTGTTGAATGAACTAGACAGTGCCGCTGTTTTCTGGACCCAGAAGACGCCTCCCTGGCGGGAAGTACAGACGGCTTACGCTACTGGTGACCGCCGACAGCCTGGCAGCTTCCGTGCGGCTACAGCCGGAAATAGAGAATATCGACGATTTTTGCCTGTCATCAATGTTAATCCTGGCAATATATCTGTCTCAGGGATTCCAATACTAGCTAGACTGTTTTAATTTCAAGTTTGAAGTCGGATAACAAACGACAGCCTGTTTATTGCCTTCTGCCCAAGCGACCCAGCGGTTCAGTCCTGGCGCCGAAGCGGATCGGCCGTGGCGGGATGGGATGGTAGCCGACGGCAAGGTGCCAAACGTGCCTCGCTCCGAGGCTGTCGCGTAAGTGTCGCCCACTCGCTGTTCCCCGTTGGCCTCCGAAGTCCGTGCCAGCGTCGCATCGCTGAACAGTGTAGAGGAACTCATTGCCTCCGACTCCAATCTTACTTTGAAATCTCACTCTGCTTCCATACAGACGAAACCCGTAGGAAATATGCTTGATCATGCTGTGGTGCTTCCACAGCTGGTTAATATGAATGTTAAGAAAACCATCACAGCTATTATTTTAGGTGCATTTATTAAGGTCACTTGCTAGTGAATCTGCTACAAAAATTCGAATTTTTTTCCATCTTAAATCAATATTTAGTTTTATGAAAAAAATGGTATTTAAATCAATAGATCCGGATACCGGGTACATCTTTAAAAACACATTTAAATATATGTCGGTATGCGGCAAAGATCGTGTTTCCACTGCGGTCGGATGTCAAATGGCATCATTATTATTTGCGTTGACCTAGAAGCGTGAGACGAGGAAAGAAACAAGGGAGGGAAAGTAACGGAAAGTGTTTCAAAAGGGTTCAAATGGCTCTGAGCACTATGGGACTTAACTTCTAATGTCGTCAGTCCCCTAGAACTTAGAACTACTTAAACCTAACTAACCTAAGGACATCACACACATCCATGCCCGAGGCAGGATTCGAACCTGCGACCGTAGCGGTCCCGCGGTTCCAGACTGTAGCGCCTGGAACCGTTCCGCCACCCCAGCCGGCGGAAAGTGTTTAATTTGTAATTACGTAAGACGAAAGAAACAGCTTTTCTCTGAGTTCCTATAATCCGTTTTTCGGTTTGTATTTCCGTCTTTGAGAGTTTTTTCCCTACGAAAGTAAGCGTGTATCAAGTTTAAATTAATATTACGTACTAAAGTCGGTGGTCGCTTGGCGGTGTCGAAGTTTGTAGCTTGTAAGTGTTAGGTAATTTATGCGTTCGCGATGTGTCTAATATATGCGATTCTCTCACTGTCGCTTGTTTGGACTTGTCCCCTTATAACAGGACAGCTAGCATATCTGGAAGCGAACAGGGAAGCCGTGACACGAAACATTCCGCATAAAAGAATGGGCTCTTGAGGCAAATAAAGGAGCTGGACTAGCCCAGAGGAAGAAAAGGAAGAGAGAAGATAAGAAACACACGAACCATTCATTATGCAACTGGAGGAGTGTACAAAGAACTGAGGTGATGTAGCATAAAAGAATGGGCTCTTGAGGCAAATAAAGGAGCTGGACTAGCCCAGAGGAAGAAAAGGAAGAGAGAAGATAAGAAACACACGAACCATTCATTATGCAACTGGAGGAGTTTACAAAGAACAGAGGTGAGTAACATATGAAATGCACCTTTGAAATAAATATCCTAGGAATAGAATGTTCCAATTATTTATTTAATTAAAAAAAACTCTTCAAGGTAGAGGTCTGAAATTTTTTGTGATATTTCAGGCTACCATTTGGAGAAAAATAGACTACAGACACCAGCTTGCTATCACCAAGAGAAAAAAATATACCCTTATTAATTATAAAAAATTACCTTAATTTTGATTGACTAATCTATGTATTCATAGTATAAAAACTATTGATTGACATCATTTGATTGTGGTCCATTTTTTAGATAACAATGTCATAAATTTGTGCGCAAAGTGTTAAACATCTAGGAAAAGTAGTTAAGTCTATAGAGTTCAAACATAGACTGGCACGAAAAATTTTAAAATACTGACAGACACAAATGTTTAATGATAAAGTTTATATCGAAGCTTTTCTGATTATTCTTATACCTAAACCTTCATCCTCAAAACACTTTCACTGTCCTAAAATTTCTTTGTATTCAGAGTTCACATTATGTAGTTAGACCCTCATAAACCTTATGAAAATTATTACTGTTTTTCCAGACGTTCACTGGCAAGTTACCTTAAGACAAGAACTGTTTCTTCCATACGAACACCCTCAGATGACCACCAGTTCCATAGGTCACAGATTATGCTAAAAGCTACTAGAATACGCGTAATACATAAATTAACTGTCTTTGGAATATTCACCAACAGTAATCGTTAGTAAGAATAGGCCAGGTGCAAGTAGGACTCGCGCACTTACCAGTTCATCCTTCGGGAAATAAAGAATATCGACGATTTTAGCCTGTTATCAAACCTTAATCCTGGCGATATATCTGTCTCAGGGATTCCAGTACTAGCTAGAATGTTTTAATTTCAAGTTTGAAGTCGGTTAACACACGACAAATGAAATTGTTTTGCCTGATATAATTACAAATTAATAGTTTTCTGATTTTTCCCTTTACTTGTACTGTGAAATTTTGATTCTTGCCACATTTCATGATTCTAGTCCAACTTAAAGTACAAAATACGTTTCCATGAGAGAGTTTTCGATTATCAAAATATGTGACGTAAATCGCTGTATCTTTTGGCTGCATTGACTTAGAAGCTTACATTTATGTATGATAACGCTAAGGGATTATGGACCTTAGTATGTGACAAATTTCACCTCTATACCTCTACCCGTTCCTGAGAAAAAGGGTTTTTAACAGAGAGGCAGAGAGACAGCCAAGTGATCCTACAAATTTTACGAATGAGGGCGGACTCCTAAAAATTTCTGAAATGTACCGGTTGCTTAACCGGCCACTAAAACGTTCAAAGGCGCATCTTGGAATACGGTGAGTACAATGTTTCACCTAGTTGACTGTGCTTGGTATCAGCTACGCTTTGGGTATACAGCAATAAGCGACGCTATACTCGACCGGCTAGACAGGGCCGCTCAACGAAACAAGCACACACGTAAACATCCTGCTTGCGGGTCTTGTGAAGTGCGTCCAGTGAAATGTGCGCCCAGAAAAAGAAGGTCCACTAATCCCCCTGTACGAAGACCGTAACTTGCCCACAGGCAGAAAGGTCGAGAGCTCCCACGTGGTGTACTGAGGATAAAGGGAGCTCGAAATGCTCGAACAATAACTGTAAGGCCAATCAGGAGTGATGACAGTTTTATTTTCTGTCAGATGCAATAAAAAAAATTTAATACAATCAGTTCTTCCGAAAGCGCAAAAAAAAAAAAACAAAAAAAAGGTTCAAATGACTCTGAGCACTATGGGACTTACCTTCTGAGGTCATCAGTCCCCTAGAACTTAGAACTACTTGTTGTTGTTGTTGTGGTCTTCAGTCCTGAGACTGGTTTGATGCAGCTCTCCATGCTACTATATCCTGTGCAAGCTTCTTCATCTCCCAGTACCTACTGCAACCTACATCCTTCTGAATCTGCTTAGTGTATTCATCTCTTGGTCTCCCTCTACGATTTTTACCCTCCACGCTGCCCTCCAATGCTAAATTTGTGATCCCTTGATGCCTCAAAACATGTCCTACCAACCGATCCCTTCTTCTAGTCACCTTGTGCCACAAACTTCTCTTCTCCCCAATCCTATTCAATACCTCCTCATTAGTTACGTGATCTACCCACCTTATCTTCAGCATTCTTCTGTAGCACCACATTTCGAAAGCTTCTATTCTCTTCTTGTCCAAACTGGTTATCGTCCATGTTTCACTTTCATACATGGCTACACTCCATACAAATACTTTCAGAAACGACTTCCTGACACTTAAATCTATACTCGATGTTAACAAATTTCTCTTCTTCAGAAACGCTTTCCTTGCCATTGTCAGTCTACATTTTATATCCTCTCTACTTCGACCATCATCAGTTATTTTGCTCCCCAAATAGCAAAACTCCTTTACTACTTTAAGTGTCTCATTTCCTAATCTAATCCCCTCAGCATCACCCGATTTAATTTGACTACATTCCATTATCCTCGTTTTGTTTTTGTTGATGTTCATCTTATATCCTCCTTTCAAGACACTGTCCATTCCGTTCAACTGCTCTTCCAAGTCCTTTGCTGTCTCTGACAGAATTACAATGCCATCGGCGAACCTCAAAGTTTTTACTTCTTCTCCATGAATTTTAATACCTACTCCGAATTTTTCTTTTGTTTCCTTTACTGCTTGCTCAATATACAGATTGAATAACATCGGGGAGAGGCTACAACTATGTCTCACTCCTTTCCCAACCACTGCTTCCCTTTCATGCCCCTCGACTCATAACTGCCATCTGGTTTCTGTACAAATTGTAAATAGCCTTTCGCTCCCTGTATTTTACCCCTGCCACCTTCAGAATTTGAAAGAGAATATTCCAGTTAACGTTGTCAAAAGCTTTCTCTAAGTCTACAAATGCTAGAAACGTAGGTTTGCCTTTTCTTAATCTTTCTTCTAAGATGAGTCGTAAGGTTAGTATTGCCTCACGTGTGCCAACATTTCTACGGAATCCAAACTGATCTTCCCCGAGGTCCGCTTCTACCAGTTTTTCCATTCGTCTGTAAAGAATTCGCGTTAGTACTTTGCAGCTGTGACTTATTAAGCTGATAGTCCGGTAATTTTCACATCTGTCAACACCTGCTTTCTTTGGGATTGGGATTATTATATTCTTCTTGAAGTCTGTGGGTATTTCGCCTGTCTCATACATCTTGCTCACCAGATGGTAGAGTTTTGTCATGACTGGCTCTCCCAAGGCCATCAGTAGTTCTAATGGAATGTTGTCTACTCCCGGGGCCTTGTTTCGACTCAGGTCTTTCAGTGCTCTGTCAAACTCTTCACGCAGTGTCTTATCTCCCATTTCATCTTCATCTACATCCTCTTCCATTTCCATAATATAGAACTACTTAAACCTAACTAACTTAAGGACATCACTCACATCCATGTCCGAGGCAGGATTCGAACCTGCGACCGGAGCGGTCGCGCGGTTCCAGACTGTAGCGCCGAGAACCGCTCGGCCACCCCGGCCGGCAATATATTCTCCTTCATTACAATTTACAGCAGTCTGTCAACACTGTTGTAACTTTCCGATATTGCGACTGTAGAAATCACATGGTTCTGAAGCGAAGAACTCGTCGAGCCGCGTTTGGAGCGCATTTTCATCCAGGAAGGAAGTCCTCGAAGGTTGTTCGGTAGAGAGCGGAAAAGGTGATAATCTGAGGGCGCAAGATCAGTTGAACAGGGTTGGTGCGAAATGACTCCTCAACCCAACTCATGTGTAGTGTTTTTTGTCAGTCTAGCCATTTCTCGTTACCAGTAACAGTATCAACATACAAAACAATAACGTTACGAGCTTATGCACCAGTCCAATATTTAGGAAATCTCTTGATGAATATTCGATGCGACAGCTTCACGTCATACAGGATGTCCCTAGTCCCGCTATCGTTTCAGCAAATCATAACTTAAATACCATTAGAGACAGAATCGTCATTTGTTGTAAAACATTTAGCACCTCTAAAAACGTTTCTTTTGAACATTTGACTAAGTGCACCAAAATGGTGAAGGACAAAGAGAAGGCGCAATGCGTCACATGGTATGCGCAATCCAAATCTGTGACAACGATAGTGCGAATAATCGGCCTCAATATGGGGTGGTACCAACTTAAAAAAGAAGCGTAATGAGGTGGTTCAAAAACTTTAAGGGCAGCCAGTGTACTGATGGTTCTATCACAAACCCCTTCCCCCCACCTCTCCACCGATTCACGCCATTAGACTATTTTTTGTGGAGTTGCGTCAAGGATCGCGTGTACACAACACCAGTCACTGACATTGCTGCCCTTCGTGCACGAACCAATGAAGGAATTAGAACTGTTGCTGTTGCAATGCCGACACCTAACATGGGCAGAACAGGAATATCACCTTTAAGTTCTACGAGCGACGAGTGGGCCATACACTGAAATTATGGCACGACAAACAAGCTTTAAGAGGTGTTATACGTTTCACAACAAACCACAATGCTCTGATAGTTTACAAGTTATGATTTTTGAAATGATAAATGGACTCTATAGACACCCTATATGTCATGTTTTAATAGATTTTAACCTAATCTGTGTCTTGGTGAACTGCAGGTCACAGAAGGATGTACGTACACAATGAAACCGATGCAGCTAGGACCTAAAATAACAACTCTGATGTAGTGTCAGAAACTAACAACGGAAGACTGGGGTTTAACGTCCAGTCGAGAACAGAGCCTTACAGACAGAGCACAAAGCGGATTGAAAATGGATAAGGAAGAAAATCGGAAGTGTCCCCCTTTTTTTTCAGAAAAACCATAGCAGCATTTGCCTTGAGCGATTTAGGGACACCAATGAAAATCTAAATCTGGTCGATAGGGCAGCAGTGCTGTATGGTGGACTGATACACCCAATCAGATAGTATCTAAGCAACTTACATCAAATATGGATGGGGTTACACTGTGTCGATAGTGGGGGAGGAGGGAGTAACACTGACATAAATAGTGTCATATCACGTGACTGAATTTAACGGTGCATCATGTGATAGGGTCGCAATAGCGTGTTCCACTCGGCTTTCATCACTACTCCGGACGGAGAACTGAACAACGGCCCTCCCAATGCGAGTGACCCGCTGCGACACCTCGTTCGGTCGGGAAGATCAAGTTTTCGCCACGTACATTCAATCGAACTGTCAAAGAAAGCGAAAAGAGAGTGTTAGTACGCAAAGTTACGTTAAAAGAGGCAATATCAGGATGTGAGCGATTTGGAACGAGGTAGCATTTGAGGTCTCCAGGAAGTGGATTTGTCACACCGTGGCAGTGGACGCGCATGGAAGTTCTTTCTACGATGGTGATGTGTGTTTGGAACCGGTGGATAAAATAGGTTCGCAAATGCCTGAAGACAGGTACAGGACCCTCGAACTAGGATAAGCCCTACCTCGCCCGTGTGGCCATAACGAAGCGAACATATTCGTACACGGTTTCGTCGTCGCGCTGATGAACTGTATAGACTGTAGTTCGTTGAGCGCCATAGTGAACAAACACCAGGTCCGATGGCTGGGTGCATCATTCGACACAACACGTCATCTCGACTTCAACTACTGAGTGCAAGAGACGTCAGTGTCCGAGATAGGGATCTGATCTCAAGGCGCCTCTACGTGGAAGACAAACCTGGCCGAACACGAGGGTCATTTCATAAGTTATGACAACTGTGGTGTATCGAGCGAATGGATGGCATCACTGTAACTGCAGCAAATACACTCATGTTCGGAAAAGACAGAACACCTTGAACTAGAGACAGGACGTTCATATCCACAGAACACGTACATTAGTACGTTCTGCATTTCAGTCACCTCGGTTCAGTATGTGTCCTGTTGCGTAGTAGGCACAGGACCTGCCATGGGCCCTGATAATCCGTTATAAGCGTGATGACATCGACGCGTATAAGGCGCGAATGGCATCCTGTGGTATAGCCATTCACCCTGAATTCACCTCGTTCCAAAGAGGTCGTGTTCTACGGCCTTCCGTGAACCATTCGGCATACGCCCGTTGCTCTGCCGAAACGCTTCGTCCCACGTAGGTAACATTGCCCTGGAGACGCACCAACTGTGATTTGTGGTTGTACCCAATAGCACTCCGCTCCATAAGGCCTTGAGTTGGTGCCGTATGTTTTGAGCGAATGCAGTCACTTTGCTGCTGTTCGTCCCACACGAGCAGCGGTTTCCCGGATGGACGCATCACATTCTCTCATGGCAATAATGCGGCCTCTTTCAAGCTCACTGATACGATAGTACGCTTCTCCGTGCCATCCTGCACGTCTGCTCAAGTCACACTGATCCATTATCTTTGGTTTATAGCAACAACGAGAGCATCACACACATTCTACCGGTAGGTGGTGCGGCGCCGCGATATTGATGTTGACTCTGAACCCGCGTACCGACATGATTCAAATGCTAAGCATTTCTACAGGACAAACTAATGCAGATGTACTGCCCTGTGAATATAAAAGTTCTATCTCTACTCGTTTTGAACATGGGTGTGCCTTCGCAAGCCCGCGGCAAACATTACCAAAGTCAACCGACCGACTGCGACCGCATGCGAGGATGGCTCGGTGCCAACGCCTGAAACATTCAGTATGAGGTTTGTCGTACTACAAGATGGATTCTCCCCCACTCACCCTAATCATAAGACCTTAGTCCATGCGACTTCGACCTCATTCCAAAACTGAGGAAACCATTACCTGGGAGTCGCTTTGCAAACAGGGCGAATGTCCTCAGGGCAATTCGGCGACACACTTTGATGACAATATCAATGGCATACATCGCCTTCCCCATCGTTGGCAACGCTGTCTGTGTGCACTGGGGGACTACACAGAGGTCCAATGCGCTTGTTTCATTTCAACCTTTGCCAACATAAAATACGGCTCCAGTGCAGGTCACGGTATTCAGACAGACACTGCCGCCGCGATTCAATGTACATTGCAGAGTTCTCATTTTGTCGCGTTATCGTAACATATACCACAGTTGCCATGATTTTTAGAATGACCGTTGAGGGTGTGGGAGGTGCAAGAATTATTCGAAAAAGGCAACACCCTTTACGTTCGCAGGCGAACGTAATGGTTGCTGACGACTATTGAACTGTCTGCCTTGCCACTGGTTGAGAGCTGTTCCCGCAGGCCTTCATTTGCCACTGTTGACACTTCGAGCACTCGCAACCAAACTGTTTTGAGAGACATTTTGCTGGAATACTACTAACTAGGACAGGAAGTTTAGAGATCTTGAGTGCAGAAATTGGGAGTTAGACAAGATACTAAACTCAGAGGTCACGTTGAGTGTTTTAATCCTGAAATCATCTGTGTACTGTCATGAACCTCATCTATCGTATAAAGTTCAATTGAATCACTTGATATACTGGAATTTTCTCCAACAGTTACCGTGATCCTGAGAATATGCGAATTATTTTATTCAAATTTTTTATCAAGTTTTTACAGGTAGATAGCTAATGCTGGTCGGTGGGGGAGGTCAAGTTTACGAGCTGTCAGACCAACCGAAAAGCAAGTGTCATTACGCCCAGTCACATCGAAAGAGGCAATGACAGAATCTGATTTGGAACGGGGTAGAAGTAGTGGCCTCCAGGAAATGAATTTGTCACACCGTGGCAGTTGCTCCCACAGAATTGGAAGCGCTGGATGAAAGAGGGTCGTATGCGACTAAAGACAGGTACAGGACCCTCGAACTGAGAGGCGCCCTAGCCTGCCCCGTGAGGCCATAATTGGAGCGAACATATCCGTGCGCCATTTCGGCGTGACGCTGGAGAACTGTAACGAGTGTAGATCGTTGAGTGCCATAGCGAACAAACGGGTCCGACCTTTAGATCTATCTTTAGCTATGGTTACTTATCACAAGTGTATGTAGGTCCTCCTCTTCCACACAACATAAATTCGACTGGTCAGTCTTGAAAAGATGATGATGGTAGTCCCGTAGTATGGATCAGCGATAATTCACCTTCGAGTTTAAAGGGAAGGAATCATCAGGTGACAGCCTGTGACGTTCTTTGAACAAAACTGAAATTTTGTATGTTTGGTCATCATTCGTGATAGCGTAAGCCTTCGTTTTTTTTACCCTCCCTGTAAAGGGCCATCGTAACACCCTGGTGAGCTGTTACCAACAGCTGACTGGATCAGCTGACTGGGGAAAAATTAAAACTGTCGGATGCATGAACTCTGGAACGAGAAACGATTCGTGTTTTCGTCCACGGCCATAAGAGATACAAATTCTTTGCATGTAATGCTGTCTCTCATGGGCTCTAATTCGTAACATCATGGGGCAACGGTAAAAAGAAGTTTAACGTCATGTATACATCAAGATCATTGGACACAGCATAACTCTGTACTGAATGATGATGACGACGACGGAAATCAGCCAGGTATATTTTGAGAAGCTATGCAGGTAATAGTCTTGGAGGACTTAGGGAAACGCAAACCAACAGAGCCGAACGGGGACGTTGTTCTTCTCAAATACGAGTCCACAACCTTAACCACTGTTACACTGTGTTCTGCAGACTGTCGTAGGTTCCAAACTTTCGCTCTGAGAAGTCTACGTTGTTTCCAAGATTAATTACACTCGGTATTACGTTGGTTTCTCATCAAAGAGATGTATATTTCGGCAGGCCTTTAGAGGTATGTACCGACACTATCAAACCCACAGGTACAACAATAAAATAATATTCCATTTCTCCCAATCAATCGCGGCTTTAGTGAGATATAAAAGCGTTCGAGACATGGTCCCGGAAAAAGTGATGCATAGTAGTGTACAATAACAGGAGAGGTGGAATGAGAGAGGGAAAGAGGGGAGGAGGGAGAGGGAGAGGGAGAGGGGGAGAGAGAGAGAGAGAGAGAGAGAGAGAGAGAGAGAGAGCGAGAGAGAGAGAGAGAGAGATCATTAGCTGGGGCGCGGTGCCAGTAGTTGCCTCGGAGGTCAGCCTGTGACATTGGACGCTCAACGGCCTCGACTCTCCAAGGTGGAACGTTAAGGAAAGCGGAGCGCGCTTGCTGGATGAGGATAAATCCTTAACAGCCGACCTCCAATCTCTTTACTTCTTTCGTGAACACAGATCACTTTTAGACAACTACTTTGCCATCCAGTCATTGCAGTGTCCGTTTTGGAGAGAAACGGCCTCGTCTATTAGGGACAACTTTCACTAAAAAGACCATTATCCGCAGCACCAGTACTACATAGTGAACCAGAAAAATAAGTTACACCTGTTGCACAAATGGAGATCAGCTCGTAGCGAGAATATCGCGTACTCCAGTTGTCACATGGCATCACTATCTCTACAGTAGCGTTAAGTGGTATGTTGTAGCAACTGTGGTAATCAGAGGCGTGTTAACGCTAAGTTTCAAGTGACCTATAACAAAGAGAGAAGAATACGATAGTATCCGATTATAAAACATACTAAGCACATCGCATCGTGTAAGTATTTAGGTGTAATACCGAGATGCTATTTGAAATGGGGGCGATCACTTAAAATCAGTACCAGAATAAACGAATGGAAGTCTTAGACATGTTGGAAAGCTTCTAGGGAAGTCCAGTGCACCTGTAAAAGAAATCGTATACAAGACTTACGTGCGACCGATCCTGAATATTGTTCCTGCGTTTGTAGTCTTTATCAAACAGGGATGCCAACAGACAGAACAAATTCAGAGACGCGCTGTTAGTGTCGTAACAGATCGGCATAGCCCGAACCAGAGTGTAACAGAAATGCTCGGGGACTTTCAATGGGAATCTTTGAAAGAATCCGACTTAGTTTTTGCGAAACCCCGTTTTAGAGAACCTGTGATCATTAAGCTGCCACCACCGTACACTTAAAAAAACACCCCTCTGCCCATTATGCACGCAATTGTTTGACTTGGCGTTGATTGACAGAATTGTTAGATGGCCCCCCTAGGCTTATAGTGCAAACTTTTGTTAAGCTGGAGCGTTAGATCGTCATAATCCCGATCTGGCCGGAAGGCGCTGCCCATAATGCTCCAAATCTTCATGGTACGTCGTTTCTTTTCGGCTTAGAAAAAAATGAGAAGATAGGGAGGCATTTTGATGTGCAAGAACAGGGTCTTTTCCCTTGCTCAATACGTGAATAGAATACGACAGAAAATACTGGTGCGAACTACCCTCGGTATTGCACTTTACGCTCGCTTGCAGACTGTATAGATGGATGCACACGGTCCAGTCATGTTAATCTGACCACCGCCTATCTTCGATGTCACCACTTAAAGACAGCAGGTGGCAGCAGTAGCAGTGGAGGGTACATAAAGCTTGTCGGGGGATGCGCAAAATAATACGGTCGATGCCGTAATGAGGAAATGGGGTGTGTTTATCTGACTTTCGGAGGAGTATGATCATTAGCTTTCGGTCAAAGGGTGGAAGCGTTTCCGAAATGTTTGAAAACGGTTCGCATGCGGCCGTGGTTAAAGTACCGCGTGATCAAAAAGTCAGTATAAATTTGAAAACTGAATAAATCACGGAATAATGTAGATAGAGACGTACACACATGCTTGGAATAACTAAGGGGTTTTATTAGAACCAAAAAAATACAAACGTTCAAAAAATGTCCGACAGATGGCGCTTCATCAGATCAGAATAGCAATAATTAGCATAACAAAGTAAGACAAAGCAAAGATGATGTTCTTTACAGGAAATGCTCAATATGTCCACCATCATTCCTCAACAATAGCTGTAGTCGAGGAATAATGTTGTAAACAGCACAGTAAAGCACGTCCGGAGTTTTGGTGAAGCATTGGCGTCGGATGTTGTCTTTCAGGATCCCTAGAGATGTCGGTCGATCACGATACACTTGCGACTTCAGGTAACCCCAAAGCCAATCATCGCACGGACTGAGGTCTGGGGACCTGGGAGGCCAAGCATGATGAAAGTGGCGGCTGAGCACACGATCATCACCAAACGACGCGCGCAAGAGATCTTTCACGCGTCTAGCAATACTTCGTTGTTTTTTTCTAGTTCTAATGAAACCCCATGTCATTCCAAGCACCTGTGTCAATTTTTACCTCTCTATCTACATTATTCCGTGATTTATTAAATTTTCAAATTTATACTTTTTGATCACCCGGTACACTGGGCACGGTAAAATGTCGCTATTCAAAACCGGTGTAGAAGGAAATGTGGTGCACCAAGGGGTAAACGACGGCTGCGAACACATATACGGGTGGAAGAGACACGCAACTGTTGAACAACTGACCGTCCAGATAAACCAAGGTGCCACCAACAGTGTGTCCTCAACGACCGTTTAGCGAAAGTTGCTACGTATGGGCCTCTACAGGAGGCGCCTGGTTCATGTACCAATGTCGACTGCTTTTCATCGGCGACGAAGGCTAAATTTCGCACGCCAAAACCGCAACTGGACTCTCTTGAATTGCGACACGTGGCCTCTTCAGATGAATCACGTTTTATGCTCCATCGAAGAATGACCGTTGAGGTGCAAGAGGTGAAACGTCTGGAAGCAAACATACTGCAACAACCGCCGGAAGGGTCCAGACGAAGGAGGGGGAATTATGGTCTGGGAATATTTCCGTGGTATTCCCAGGTGATGTCACCATTCTGGAAGGTACAATGGGTCATGACAAGTATGCATCACCTTTGGGGCCCATGTCCAGCCCTACATGTAGTTTTATTTTCCTAGGCATGATGGCAGGACAATGATACCTGTCACACAGCTCGCAGTGTACGTGCTTGGTTCGAAGAGCACCACGATGACTTAACCGTACTTCCCCGGCCATCAAAGTCCCAGGATTAAAGCCCAGTCGAGGATCTGTGGGACCAGCTCGATCAGGCTGTACGCGCCGTGGATCCTCAACCGAGGAGGAGGAGATGATTAGTGTGTAACGTCCCGTCGACAACGAGGTCATTGGAGACGGATAATAAGCTATGGTTAGGGATCGCTCACAGCTGGGAACACTGAGGTGCTATAATTGAAATATAAATAAATCCGCGTTACTCCACTGGTCGTGGTAGACGTGGTAAGCAGCCGCGCGAAACTCACTTTAATTGACACTGGCCTTTTCAGGATTAACGGACTGTAAATGCAAATACCTCATCTGCGAGCAGCAAAGAACATGGATTTAGTACATGGAATCAGTAGAATTATTGTTGTGATTCTTCAGTTTCTCCCGGCGTATTTCTTGCTCGAACACTTCACGGGTGTACTGCCGGTCCATAGTGTCCAACGGGCACAATATTTCGGCGATCAGACATGTCGCCATCGTCAGGTGCGCTGAGAACTGAGCTCCTGACTCGCTCGCTCGCTGTAATCTCTGGCGTCATCTGCCAGGTGTGAAGGCAGGGTAAGCAGCATGGCTGCTGTTCCTGCACGGACCTCTCTTTTGTATTTGTTGGCCTAACTGCTTGGATTGTCCTCAGGATTGTCTCGACGGCATAACACGCCTAAGAAATCCGGATTTTGGGCCATGAATTGGTACGTTCTCTCCTTGGTAGGGTTCTCTCCGAGCTCCAGGAATTGCTGGTATGCTGGATGCTGCTGCACTTCCGGGCGCACTTTCCCAGCCGCTGCGCCCCGTTCTGAGACCAGAAAAATGTATTCCCAGTCCGTGGGCGTGAAGACGGGGTGCTGGTTGATGATGGTCAGGTCCTTCCTCGATACCAGTCCTCTAAGAGCCTTGTTGTTCCTCACTGGTCCGTAGGGCTGGTGCGGAAGGGCCGGTTTCGTCCTGTCGGGTGGAGTAAATGGATAGGGGTTGTCCAGGTGCGGGTGTGTCCCGTCACGAAGAGACGCGGCGACCTTCTGCAGCACAGGCTGAACGCTGTGCTCCGTAGGGAGCGGCAGGCATTCAGTCTCCGCCGCAGCAAGTGGGGGCGTCTCAGTGTGCGTCTCCTCGTCATGTGCCCGCGGCTCGACCTCCCCGTCAGGAGGGAGAGCAGGCTGCTCCACTTCTATGTCCATGGGTGCCGCTACGCCGCCCTTCACGTCAACTGGCGGCGCGGTTGGCTCCGTCTGTGTGGAGGCGTCAACCCCCGCTGTCCGACTCGTAGTGGAGCTGGCGGTGGGGGTAGGTGTCTTCCTGAGGACCCGCAGCTCTTCACGCAGCTGTTGCAGCTGGCGGTGAATGGGAGGATGCTAAGTTCACCGGACTTGGATACGATGTGACGTCATTATGACGTATACACGCTACATCGAAAACGATAGAAACCGTATATCGACTATTCGACTTTTGTGAACTTTCGAGAGGTTGTGACAGGGTAGCGCTGTGCTCTGCGCCATTCGCTTGTGAACAGTAGACTCCAAAGCTGAACTGAGTATATGATGACCAAACACATTGGTTCTCCGAGTAAGAGACCTTTATTGGTGCCATCTTCTGCAAGCTGCATCCAGCAAAAGTAACGAGACTTCTGCATAGTTTAAGGTATCCTCTCATGTTGTGATGCAATTCGTATTTTGCATAATCTTGTCTTAGCAAATTATACTGCTGACATGAACCACATTGACATGGCCAGGTACATGCTAAAACTATTGTGGTTGTATACATGACATAATATACAGTACGTCTGGTTTATCATACCACCATGGAATGCTTTGACAGTGCATTCAATCATTTCATACGTCAATCAGTACTAGACACTGACCTTTGGTTAAGATTACAATGAGAAATCCACTTCCCCTCCTATTTCATCTCCGGTCGACGATTTTCCTTCAACAATGCCTCATATTTTTCTTTTTAAGTTCGAAATTCAATCATTCTACACACCAGTCATTACTGGGCACTAAGGTACCCGTCTCTGCGGTCCGAGTGTAAAATTACATCGAGTTATGGTTGATAAAAGACTATCTTGGGATGGACATATAAATTACTTAGCTAACGAACTTGCACGAGTTCTCTTTCAGCTATATAAATTAAGAAAAAAAAGTCAGCAAGAGTATGCTGCTACAAGCTAATATGTACTGACAAGACCAATTGTATGAAACCATACTAAAATGTTGATGATAAATAAATATTATTTTCGGCGTAAGCATTCAATACAACAATCACACAATCTATTCTGGTCGGGACATAAGAAGACTTCACTTTTTTACGAAACGTGTTGTCCGTGGTGTTTTCAAGGCCACGGTCGGGAATATTTCTATTAATATCCAGCTCTTTTACTTTTATTTTGGAGAAATACGAAATACATATACGCTGCCACACTGAGCTGTTTTCAGAATCGCACGTGCCAAAACAAACAACTAGCTGACGACAGTTTAGAATCTCGAACGTTCGTAAAAGTCGATATGTGTTAATCGACTAAAGCGTATATACGTCATAATGACGTCACATCATATCCAGGTTGGGTGAACTTAGCATCCTCCGGCGGTGAACAGCCACGAGTTCCTCCCTCATGGCGGCCCTCTCGGCCGCGAGGGCGGTGTGGAAGGCGGCCAGTGCGTCGTCCGTGGCGGCTTCGCGGCGGCACGATCCACCACCCTCGTGGGAACGGGGGGGTGGGGCGTCCGTCTCGACGCCACGTACCTCTGCAGGGCGTGGGGCGGCCATCTTGCTTCTGTAGCCTCGCACGTAGGCGCAGCTGCGCGAGTTTGCGGCGTGGGCACCGCCGCAATTCACGCACTTGGCAGCCGCGTCGCGGGGCTTGGTGCAGTTGCGTGTGTCGTGTGCCTCAGCACACTTCAGACACGCTAATGTACCCCTGCACACTTTTGCGATGTGCCCCATTCTTTGGCACTTGAAGCATTGCTGCACAGTGCGCTGTTTCCTCGTGTGGCGCCGTCTCCGTTCGCGGTCATTGCCGATAGCATCGACCAGGAGTTCCAGCGCAGCCGCAATCTTGCTGCTCTTGCTGCGTCCGGCCATGTCCGATCGTCAGCGTGTGCGTACCGGCGCGTCGTCGTGCGTGCGTCGTCCGTCCGTGCGTGGTCTGCCTGAGGGCGGGCGGGCGTCTTAAATCCCCTCCCCTCGCGAGGCGTTCTCTCCGCGGTCCGCGCCCGCGGGTCAGCGGTCGGTGAGATGCTGGCGTCGGCGTCTGTGGTGGCGTCGGTGTAATTGCCTCGTCCACCCTAGTCGCCCGTTCGTTTCCTTTGCTGAGCGTCTTTTTAATTAGACTCAATGCTGGTTCCCATGCCCTGCTGAGGTTGTAGCCGCAATCTCGGTTGATGAGTCCGTCCCTGGTACGAATTTCGATAGCCTCTGTAACGACGCTGTCCCAGTATTTAGATGTCTGTGCCAGGACCCTGGTATGTTGGTAGCCCATTTCGTGATTTTCGGACAGACAATGCTCTGCGACTGCCGACTTGTTGGGGTAACCGAGTGTGCCTCTGATGTTCTCGGCAACGATCTTCGATGGTGCACACTGACTGTCCAATGTAAGTCTCCCCACATTGACACGGAATCTGGTATATGCCGGCCTTCCGCAAACCGAGATCGTCTTTGACACTTCCCAATATTGTGCACGTTGGACATTACGGACCGGCAGTACACCCGTGGACTGTTCGAGTAGACTTATTGTGGAGATCGTCAAGCGGCACAGATAATCTTCGCGATATCTTCACAGTGTTTTGAGGTAAAAAGCGTAATTGCGTGCAGCTTTAGGGAACTAACGCACAGATGATCCCTCGCTATCTCCCCCCCCCCTCCCCCCCCCCCCCCAAAAAACACGATTCTTCGAGCAGACTTTTCAGACATATCTTTCACGTTTCATAGTGGCATGCCCTCGGTTTGTCACTCCTAGTACGTGGCAACATACTTGATTTTATGCGTCAAGAACTCCATTAGCCAATCATATATATTTCTTGATAATATGCTACAAATGACGTCCGTTAACAGAGTGATATGCTTTTGAACGCCATCCAGAAATCAAGTATAGACTGTCTATCTCTCTACTTGTGTCCACCTTTTACAGAAAATCGTGTTTGAACTAAGACTTTTATATTCAACACGAGTGATACTACCTAGACAATATTTCCAGAGACCTCTTCTTTTATCAAGTGGCTGGATTATATCCGTAAACCCATTCTAAGCAGTGGTCTCAGCCACTATCGCGTGAAGTTGCTTCCAATTTTATTTACGCTCTTTGGTTCATTAGCTGTTATTCAGTAAGTTAGTTTACATCATCTTCTAGCGGAAACGTCACTGGAGTCGGGAGATTATTGCATCATCACGAGTTCGTTTATCACTGAGTGAACTGCATCACCATTTTGTTTTTCGTCGAATGAGTTAGCTTGTCCCTCATCTATGGTTGTTCACATTTGTGCCTACACTCTGCACTTTCGCTGTCCATGTTGGCGCAGTGGTTTAAGGAAAAGAACATGTCTTCTAGGAGTTAAAATTCACGTCCAGTCGTCGTGATATAGGTTTCCCATGGTTTCCTCTGATCGCTTCCGTCAAATTCTGGGATAGTTCAAGACCAGACCACTGTTGATTTCCTTCCCAGTCATTCTTCAACAAGAGTAGCGGTGCTACTCTAATGACCTCGATCACTTCAGGATGTAGAATTTACAATGCCTCTCACTTCACCGCGAATACACTTGTAGCCTCTCCGGTTTGTTGCTGTGACCTGAAGTGCGCTACGTAGCGGACTACCTGTGTATTTCAGAATTATGTACATATTTTGGAGCGTTTTGCTGGGAAATGCCCCTGCCACGCAATTCACGCACAGCAGAATATACGAGGGTTGGAAATTAAACAGTGACAACTATTTATTCACAACCGATACAAAAGAGTTACATGTTTGCACCTTTTATTGTGTGTGTGTGTGTGCGCCGGCCGAAGTGGCCGCGCGGTTCTGGCGCTGCAGTCTGGACCCGCGAGACCGCTACGGTCGCAGGTTCGAATCCTGCCTCGGGCTTGGATGTGTGTGATGTCCTTAGGTTAGTTAGGTTTCACTAGTTCTAAGTTCTAGGGGACTAATGACCTCAGCAGTTGAGTCCCATAGTGCTCAGAGCCATTTGAACCCACCTTTTATTGTCCTTCAAAATAATCACCAGCGTTGTGTGGAACCCGTTGCCAGCGTTGTGGAAGGCGTACTATACCGTTAGCAGAGACTGTTCTGTTGATGGTGCGAATGGAGCGGTCTACTGCCTGTCGAATCTCTGGAACAGTTCTGAAGCGAATGCCACGAAGTGGTTCCTTCATCTTCGGAACCAAATCAAAGTCACAAGGACTTAAGTCCGGTGAGTATGGTGGATGGTACAGTACTTCCCAGTCCCATCGACCGAACAGAGCAGACACAGCTTGCGCTGTATGCGCCCGCGCATTGTCGTGCAAAATGATGGGTGGGTTGCGCAGAAAGCGTCGCCGCTTCTTTCGCAAAGCTGATTGCAGGTGATGCTCCAAAAACGAACAGTAATACGACTTAAGTCCTTATGACTTTGATTTGATTCCGAAGATGAAGGAACCACTTCGTGGCATTCGCTTCAGAACTGTTCGAGAGATTCGACAGGCAGTAGACCGCTCCATTCGCACCACCAACGGAACAGGCTCTGCTAACGGTATGCTACGCCTTCCACATCGCTGGCAACGGGTTCTACACAACGCTGGTGACTACTTTGAAGGACAGTAACAGGTGCAAACATGTAACACTTTTGTATCGATTGTGAATAAATAGTTGCCATTTCTAAGTTCCAACCCTCGTAAGTACGAAAAAAGAATGAACATAGCATTATACAGCCAACCGGTTGCACATAACTGGTAGGTACAATGACCTACGTTTCGACACCTACTAAGCACAAATGCGTCTTCATCAGAAAGAAACTGATAAATGGTGAAATTACATTGCTAAAAAGCAGTGGTCAGAATTTAAAGCAACTATGCTCATGTCTGATGATGTTCTCAGCTGGGCACACGTAGCAAAGGCTAGAACGTTTTATTTTCATTTTTGACTTGAGCATAGTAACTCTAAATTCTGACCATTGCTTTTTAGCAATGTAATTTTAAGATTTATCAAAATTTCATTCTGATGAAGACGCATTTGTGCGTAGTAGGTGTCGAAACCTAGCTCAATTAACCTACGAGTTATGTGCAACCGGTTGGCTGTATAATCTTATGCTGAAAGTAGTATACAGTTGCTGAGTAACAGCCATGTTTAAAACTGCGAAATAAGAATCATACGTCTGAGTGTTTTTACTTCAAAGAACACATGATTGTATGCTGACGTGTCATCGTGGGACCAGGATTGCTTGTCTGCTTTCTGTTCTATTCATGTATGCTTCGCGGAGTGACGGCTGCCTATACATTATATCTGCACTAGTCCCTGTAATGTTTTATGTAGGGACTACGAAAAGTGGGTACACATGTTGTCCCATGCTAACGCCGTTGCGCAACAGGGGTAGCCCATTGTCAGGAGAGAGTAAATGTTCCCGGTTATCTGCAGGTAGGATAACAGGTGCGTCACGGAGTGCTACTTAAACGCCTCGGCAACTGGAAACGTACTCCAAAGCTGACGCACGCGGGACAGTACTGTTCTTGTAGACGGAATGACTAAATTGGGCAGTCATCTTCATATTCTGGCGGCATATGTACCAAATGCAACGTCACGTCTAACCGTAGTGATACGGTGCCCACAATTTAATCAAGGCCGCACAGACGTTGGTGGTGCTGATCAGGAAGTTCAGATGTTACACAATGCGATTTCCATCTTTCCGGCAAGCTGAAAATTTGTAGTAAGTTCCTAAGGGACCACACTGCTGAGGTCATCGGTCCCTAGGCTTACACACTAGTTAATCTAACTTAAACGAACTTACGCTAAGGACGACACACACACACACACACATGCCCGAGGGAGGACTCGAACCGTGACGGGGGGAGCCGCGCGGACCGTGGCAAGGCACCTGAGACCGCTCGGCTACCCCGCGGGCCCAAGCTGAAAGAACACGTGGTAGGAAAGAGATTTTTCCAATGATAGAGCTGCACACACAGCCGTTCTCGAACGGCTCCGTGACGCTGGAGCAGATTTTTATCATCGGGGAATTGAACGACTGGTAAAACTTAGGGACCACTGTTTGCAGAGACATGGTGACAATGTCAAAAAGTAGTGTCACGTACAAGGTCAGTTCAAAAAATTCCGGAACTTTCTCTACAAAATTTTTCTACCCCTACCTTTCACTTATTGTGCGTGGTATTGTTGGAAATACTCTCCTCTAAAGTTGATACACCACTGGCAACGCCGTTTCCTCTTGCGGAAGCAGTTGTGGTACGCCTCTAGCTGGATGGCGCGAAGCGCCGTCTGCAAATTTGTCTCGGCTATCGTTGCAAATCTTGGTCCTTCCTAAGTTTCGACATCATAACCGTAGACCCATGTCTCATCTGCAGTTATGATTCTCTTAAGGAACATCTCGTTCTTATTTGCGCAAAGCAACATCTCTTCGCCGGCCGGAATGGCCGAGCGGTTCTAGGCGCTTCAGTCTGGAACCGCGCGACCGCTGCGGTCGCAGGTTCGAATCCTGCCTCGGGCATGGATGTGTGTGATGTCCTTAGGTTAGTTAGGTTTAAGTAGTTTTAAGTTCTAGGGGACTGATGACCTTAGAAGTCCCATAGTGCTCAGAGCCATTTGAATTTGAAAATCTCTTCACAGATTGCTAGGTGAAAGACTTTCTGGTCTTGACTCACGAGCCGTGGGACCAACTTGGTGGCAACACGACAGATTCCAAGATGCTGTGTCGAGATTTCGTGACGTGATCCAACTGAAATGTTACATTCTTCTGCATTCTCTCGGATAGTCAGTCTACATTTGGCACTCACAGTTTCGTTGACGTTCCTGGCATGAGGGTCGTCGGTAGACGTCGAAGGGTGTCCTGAACAAGAGTCGTGTTTAACTTGCCTCCGGCCATTTTTAAAACGTGTGAACCATAAGTAACATCGAGTACGGCTTAAGCTCTCATCACTGTAGACTTCTTGGATCATTTGGCGTCTCTCTGTAAAGGCTGTCTTGAGTTTCACGCAAAATGCAATGCAGACGCGTAGCTCCTCTAACCCTACCATCTCGAAACTCACAAACTGTGTTCAACATTCTACTGAATATAGCGCTGAACAATAACTTACAGACATACGACAGTGAAACTTGCGGCAGTTACACATTAAACACAGGTGTTTGCAAGTATGCCAATCGAATTTCGCTCCGACAAACAATTGGGGCGAAATTACGAATGTTCTGGAATTTTTTGAACAGATCTCGCATCTGTGTCACTTGAAGTGCAGAGCAGCATTCAACACAAGTTACTAGGCCCACCATAATAAAGTGTAACCTATTTTTTGAAGTCCTCTCATGTGACCGTCAGTTTGCCACAGTAAGCAGAACAATGATTTCTCAGCTCCCTCGTGAAGGTACGATATGAGATTCTGTAAAGTACAATTTATGTGACGTACAACGCCTTGTTTCATATTAGTCTCTGGTGAATATATTCGTAATGCTCTCTTGCAAATGAATTAAATTAAAGCACCTAACTTTTGTCGGAGCTGTTTAAATCTTTGTATTCCGCTCCAGAGAGATGAATAATACATCAAAACAGTCTCTCGTAACCTATACTATCTCTTTGGAATCCTCTCAGTGACTCGCAGTTTGCCGTTTATCTTCGTTCGGATGAGACTAACGTGGCCATATCTCACTCTAACGCCAAGGTATTTAAACGACATCACGAAAAAATGCGATTTGTCACTGATATTCCACAAAAACAACGTAAGGCACAAACACATATTATACCACTCGAAATCTGTCTCATCTTCTAGATTGTTTACAAGGCTAATGATGTATTATCTGATTACTAACACTATGAACCAAAGAAAGATGGTTCTCAGATTTGCATTCTTCAGATTTTTCCAATTTCTTATCGTGCTTGCTCCAGCTGTTTACAGTAGTGCAATCTCGACTCACTGGAGATTTTTCATATTATGGCAGAAATTATTACTGTTTCGCGTCTTGTTGCTAACTACAATAAAATCATCGGTGTATGGAGTAGAAAAAATCGTCTGATAAGACAGGACAAAGCTCGAAGTTCGCCGTGATTGTGTAACTTAATTGAAGACAATTACTACTTTTCTTAGTGAAAAATTACTAATGAAATTACTCACATTGTATAATACATACTAGAGTTTACCAGAGATATTACGAATGTTGAGTTTGCTCGCGACAAACGACGTGATAGTTGAATATCTCCGAGACGCTTTCAGACTGTATGTTTTCAAACGCATCCAAACTTGATGGAAAACTGTATTTTTAGGTAGATTTGCCAGGATAATTTACAAGATCCAATAAAGAAGAAGCTACTAGAATGTGGCTCTTAATTTCACAATCTCACGTGACCGCATCCACCGTTCTGTGGTAGCCTGGCTCAAAAAGAGTTGGATAATTTCACGCTGTTGTGACGACAATCCCCATAGCTGAATAATGGCACTGTCTTAGTTTTATGTAAACCAGTCCTGCAGAATGAGCTGCTAGAAACGTTTACTTAAAAAAAATATCGGTGGTAGACTACGAAAACCTGATAACTTCATCTGTCTGTGAAAAACTCCAAAAATTCCAATAACCAGTAACTCAAAGAGAGATTTGAAGTGCATGGGTTTCTGTAATCTGTCAACAACCAAGCTTCTAGTAGATAGTTACACGTGTAGTAGTTTCATACGTATCACTTTATATTATTTATATGACATCGTTTTTGCTTCTCCTCTAAAATTTAACAAGATGGAGTTACGAGATTTTCATTGCCTACCAGCGATACGACAGTCGTTATAAGGGAGTTTCAGTTTGGGATAATCTAGCTCATGCTCTTAAAATTCTACAGTGCTTTTATAACGATAGACATTTCAAATTTCTAGTAAAGCTTATTTACATAGTTTGAGACGAAATCCAATTATCATTCGATATTTTTAAATACAACATAACTTTGATTGAAATTTTGGTGTCTGGAGGCAGTAAAATAATAACAACTATAGTCCGTTATAAAGTTCTTACCAATACGGGATGCGAATTTTTATGTTTTCCTCATTTTTACCGCTTCCGTTGCCGAATGTTTATCGTCGCAGCCTTCGGCGTGGAAGTACCCGCGTTAGATTCCCAGTACCTCCTCTCAACCTCGCGAGGCAAAATGAGCTGCTTGAATAAAGAACCAGCGGTAGAATCAGGATTCATCTACCGACAATAATAGCTGGAGGGATTGGCGACATGTCGATCTTCTGTCGTCCCTCGTTCTGCCTTGTAGGCAGCAGTCGAAACAGGCCTGGAGCCTGATCCGTGAGAGATGTTTACTACGTTTATTTTAGCTCATTTTGACTATTCATATAGCGATTTTAAATTGTTGGAATTGAGAAACATAATTACGCATTTTAGTTAAATTTGAAACACTATGTGCAAATGCAAATTGGCAGTGTACCAACACAGCCGTTTGAAAGAATTCAGAAAATAATTACAATATTAACCGTATTAGACCGAAACGCTACGTCTCAAACATTTCAGTTGAATTGGAGTCTGCGACCTCTATACTTCCAATCGAAAATTAGAGTTTCCCGATGGTAATAAATTCGTCTTTTCTAGTACATTAATTTGTAGCTACAGCGCTTCTTTTGTTCTATAATTACGTTTCTGTATCGAACTAAATCGTTCTGTAATCAGGCATAAATGTATTCTGGAGGAGAAGTTACGCTGTTAGTCAAAGGTTTTTTATCACCTATCACAATCATGAATTGGAGGTTGAAACAGGGATTCGTTTTGAATATTCTATTCATATCCCCTTTCTGATAATAAAATAAGCATGAACATGCAAAGACTAACCGTCTTCTGTTGCATATTTGAATAGATGTTTGCCTGTAGGGGCGCTGATCGGTATCCACAACAGCACTGTCATGCCATCACCTAAGATGGTTGCATTCACAGAATAATCTAAGTTATAAGTATTTGGAAGCCTTTTTTGAACGTATTATATGTTCGTCGACCTCGTGCAGAACGTATAAAGACTCAGTGTATGACGTCAGCGGTGAAGCATGGTGGCGGGTCGGTCATGGTATGGGGGTGTTTCGCGGTTAATAAAGCCGGTGATCTAATGAGAATTAATGGAACACAGGATAATGATCAACAATGCAGTTCCATCTGGCAAGAGGCTTATCGTTCTGCAGCAAAACAATGATCCCAAACATGCTTCTGATTTGTGCAGATGGTTTGTCAATAGAAAATGGAAATGCGGAGAACTGAAGATGATCATTTGGCCAAGTCAGTCACCTGAGTTAAGGCCCGTTGAACTCCTATTGGATAAACTTGACAGGGAGGTCAGGAAAATGAGGTCATCTGATGTTGAAGCTCTATGGAATAATTTACAAGCGTGTTGAACTGCAGTACCTGCAAAAACCCTACAAAATCTTATCTCCAGAATGCCAAGATTTTGTGCAGCTCATCTGAGTCAAAGAGTGCATACAATGATGAGGCTAAAATCTAAGCCATATTGTATGCGGCATGTGCCGTTGTGAGAGTTTGACACAGACGGCCCATTCGCCTGCGTCCTCTCGGCCTAGCCACCTGTTTCTGGACGACCGCATATGGCCGGCATCCCGCTCACAAGGGAAAGCCTTCCTATCCATATTCAGTAGTTTCATCTATGTCACGCAGACTCATTCACGGCCTCCAGTTCGTGTTCCCAAGAAGGCCGTTGAAGACGATAGAACACTGTCTCTAAATTATGAACCTTCACGGTTGGAAAGTTGCTACAATATCTCTTTCTCTGACAGCCAAGCCAAGTTTCACCGATGCTTTACCATTATTACGGGAAAGTTATTTACGCCATCTAATTAGAATTGCAGCAGGTTTCAAGTAAATTAATGACTGTCTGGTGTTGTGGCAGATACAAGGATTGCCCGTATCTGACGCTACAGTATCATGAAAATTTCTTGAATATAAAAAGATATTTATTCATCTCACGCGAACTCACTGCAGAGCTAAAAAGCAGTTTACCCTCACCAGGTCTCCCGATTAAGTCACATCTCTTCGGTCACACCACACTGTAGGGCGTACAATGTCAGGGAAAGCATTTCAGCTCAAGTCTTAACACACACAAATAATTTACAATAACCTCCCTTTACAATAGCGTGCTTGAATGAAATTTCCTTAGGATTCTCCAAATGAATCTCAGTCTTGGATCTGCTGTCTACGTAGCTAGGTAGTTGTATGGGGTAGTTCAAGTTTTAATCGATTCGGATCGAGATATTTTACACTTGTTATTGTTTCCAATGATTTGTCATTAATAGTGTAATCACCAATAATGGCTTTTTCCGCCTGTTTGCGCAATACGTTGTATGCCGATCAATTTAGAGTCCCTCGATACTCTGCAGGAGGGAGAGGGAGAGGGGGAGGGGGGGGGGAGAGAGAGAGAGAGAGAGAGAGAGAGAGAGAGAGAGCGCGGGGGGGGGGGGGGGTACGATCGAAAAGGCTCTTTTCTTTTTCTTTTTCATGTAATTTCATCAGTTACTTTATATAGAACCTGGTTTCCAACATTTATTTGGCCATTGAGCAGCTGTTTATTTTGTGTTAATACTTCGCGTATGTGCATTACGTTACAATTTTCTAGCGTCATCTGCAAACAGTTTGAAGTAATATTTGATTGCTTTTTCGGTACCCATTGAACCACACACTTAAAACATGAACCACGATTCGCATCGTGCTCATACAATGCCCTGACTACAATCAAACCCAAAGCATTTTGTATCATGTTAACGCCTTGCCTCCAAAATGTCTCCGACCGAGTAAAACGGCCACATAGCACAAATTTTGCCGGCAAAACTGTAAGCATAAGCAAGCAGGCGTCTTATGAAATACATCTGCCGAAAACACTTTCGCTTCTCGTGGCCGGTACTTGTGTTACGGATGTTTGCTGTTGAGGTAACAGTTGCATTGGAACTAAAAGAGCACGTAACATACGACCAGACAATTTCACTTAAAAACGGGCGTCTAACTACAAGGATTAAAATAGTACCGTTGTATGATCCTCTCGTATATAGAGTAGACGCTCTGCTTACAGTATGTGAAAAGTTAAAACTCTTTATCAGACGAGGATTCAAATATGGAGAGGCGCCCTATAAGTTGAAACCATGGTAATGTGTTCAAACTGTGTCTGCAGTCTGTACAAAATTTTTGAGAAGTGTCATTTTTCGTTTATTTGGCCTTTATTGTTTGAGAAAACTCTATACCTGTCCCACAACCAACTGATTTCGGTCTCTATTGCAATTTATGAAGCTATGACTAAGTCCCTGAGTCGCGCCTGGATGGTGTAGTTACTGTGCACTGCCCTCCAAATGCAGTGACCTGTACGCCCCGGTCCATTGTCACATACCATCAGCTAAATCGCACTTCACATACTGAATCTACTTGCTTCGGTAAACAACGCACAAACCAGAGTGTTCCAGATGGCGCGCTTGATTTATTAGAGATACGAGACTGAAATGGATAAACAGATGGAGAAAAAACTAAATGTAATCGAAAGAGCCGGCCGTTGTGACCGAGCGGTTCTAAGCACTTCAGTCTGGAAACGCGCGACCGCTACGGTCGCAGGTTCGAATCCTGCCTTGGGCATGGATGTGTGTGATGCCCTTAGGTTAGTTAGGTTTGAGTAGTTCCAAGTTCTAGGGTACTGATGACCTCAGATGTTAAGTCTCATAGTGCTCAGAGCCATTTGAACCATTTGTAGTCGAAAGACAAGATTAATAATAGACAAACGTAATGTAAACAATAGCAATAACGCAGCGTCCCCATATTACAAAATTCAGAGAATTTCTGCCCTTATATTTTCGTAAGAAATAAACGATCACAACAATCCTAATACAAGGCTGCATAAATTAAAATACATACAGTAAAGTTAATTGCGATCAGTACTGTCATTTGCTAAACTAATTTCGACTGATCAGTCACGGTTAATTTTTGGCCTAAGGCTGCGTCTAGATGTGCGAGCGTCGACATTTGTGTAAGAGTCCTGTAAGACTTAACAGCTGAAAATTTTCTGTGAAAATTGAAGGTAATAAATTTTATCGTTAAAAGAAAAACGCACCGCTGGTCTCCACCAATAACAATGCAAACATGTACAAAAATATAATTTCGTTTTGCTAGAAGGCGGACCTGTTAATCGTGTGCAAAACACTGATGCTGAGCTTGAAAAGCCTGTGTGCTTATCTCTAACAAAAATAGTTTATATACAATCTTTTCCTGTTTATATGTATGTCTGCACAGACCCGATGTGAGAGAAAGCATGAAGTTCGTTGTCTGGCCATGTTAAGTAAGCGAATAAATCAACAACACAGACTATCACTTGCATGAAGACTGGCCTGAGGATGTGGAGCTCCATTTGTACAGAAAAACTTGTTCGACGAGCCACTCAAGTAACGAAATATGATATAACACAGGAAATGTATTCGCAGTTGCGAATGTGAACCACCTTCGGCTGTATATTAGAAGGACGACAATTTGTGCCGGCCTGGGACTTTAACATGGATTTCTGGCTTTACCCCGAGCATTCGCCTTAAGCGCTTCGGCTATCCGTGCACGAATCACGGCCAGAGCCAAACTTTCACGTGTCGTCGTCCTTTTTTTGTCACAACCTCCACTCGTCCGTTACGTACATTTCCGTTCAGAAAGGGCCTATTTATTATAAGCTGAAGACCTAGTATTGGCAAATAAATATGAAATTGCAATGCATGTGTTATTAAGAAGTACGATGTACTGTTCCTTCGGACATGCATGCGTATCTGAAAGAATATTGCATCTTACTTCTTAATACCTCAGTCACTGTTATTTCGTACATTTGATAGTCCCTGGAATATTGAAACTCTGTGCCTGACCGAGACTCTAGTGTAGAATCTTTCCTTCTGCCGGCAACACTTTTAACGACTGAGCTAACAGGCACGAATCACTGGCCGATCTCTCAGTTTCAGTCCTGCCAACACTGCTCGTCTGCATTTCAATTTACACAACAGATTTTCTGCATACCTTGCTCGACTGGCAGTCCTGGAGGAAAGTACATCGCGGAGAAATGGCTTGGGCGCAGCCAGGGACTTGTTTCCAGGTCGAAGTGTGACGTTGGACTGACCGCAACAACATTCGCATGTAACTCTAGAGCTTCGAGTGTTCGTCTGATTATCACAAGGACGCAAACGTGAGAGGACTGCACCAGCAAGTAGAAGCTACGTGGCAAGTGCGTGAAATCTGGTGAAGTCAGCAAGAAACGCAACGAAAAATTTGTATCCCGATACTTGCGTCACAGTGACCACTTCTCCGTGCGGGACATACCGTTGGTTTCACCCTAATTGTGCGCAGTGGGCTATTTAGGGTAGCCTGCAGGTGCAGAAAAATAGCAATCGCCACTAAATAACAAATATGATTTTTCTCGTTGGTCTTTAGGGTCAAAACTAAAAACTGACCCTCCTATGTAGCCGAGATCGCTGACGCACACCTGTGTGGTGGCACTCGACTCGGCGGTAAGCCGAATCCTGGTGATTTATGAGAATTTCACTGCCTGCATTTGGCTGGCAACGGGAGGAGATTCGATAGGGTAAACTTCCTAATCACCAGTCTTTACGCCAATGAGCAGGATTACATTTCAAACCTATTCGCAGTGTGACAAGTGCCAACACCGGGTTTCACCCACCCTCTCCCCTGTCGTTGTCACTATCACCATCACCATCGACTACAAATACAACACTACACTATCCACATATCCATTACTCACCTCTGTGCTACAAATACACATACGACATATCTCTCAAATATCGGCAAGGGAAGAGGCCAATGAGCGTGTAGGAAGAACTCCCTTTCCGACCCAACCCGTAGGATACCCCAGCCAACAACGCCATACATACATTTTTATATAAAATTTGGAGTTTAGAAATCAATGGTTGGAAATGAATATTTCAGCCGATATAACCTGTTGAGTGAGCAACGACTGTGAGGCACGTGTTTGTAAAATTCTTTTATTTCATAGCAAACAGCAGTCTGTAGCATCAACGGTGGAGGGGCTATCTTGACAAAAAAAAATCCACAATAGTTTGTGTGTGCACGATACAGTTTACTGCTGCATACGGTATATGACTGGTTGCCAAAGATGCAACACTACTAGATACAGAAATTTGCAGGGATGCATTTAAGATGTCATTGGTGCAGCATGATTTAGTGTGGGCAAATCCGAACGAGTGTGCAAAGGAATGTTTTGCAATAGTCGTCATGCTAATTTATCGCCTGTATAGAAACTAGGTTTTGCAACCCACATAGAGCTGGACAGTGTTCTCGACGCAAGTAGAATCGGAGTAGATGGTACTGGACGGTGTGGAGGAAGTTTCATCAACCTGTTAACAAGAACGTAAAATGTGACTTTGATGAGTGCCGTGTGGAAAGAATTGGTGGAGCCGCAATTGCATCCGTATTACAAGCAACGTACACAAGTAATGGGGCAAAAAGATTTTTAAACACAGAGTTGATGACAATGGTGTCTGTGGTCACTTTGACTACTTGTTAAGTGTGCTCAGTTTTTGCTATAATAAACGCTGCCTGGTGGAAAAAAAAGTGAAGGACAGGAGACGTGGTAGGATGTCAACGTAATTTCGTACACGAACACACCATCGTCTGGTATGTAAATTATTATAATTGCAAATCTCCGTGACTGGTAGAATTGCTCCAAGATCACAACAGTTTTATTCGTGTTTAGTGCAGTTATCAGGCAGGAAACGTAACAGATGTGAACAGCAATCTTGTGTGACCACCGTGAAGAACACACGCAGTCGTGGGAGTGTGTCAGGTATAGATAACCCAGAGTTTGATATGGGCCTTATTGTTGACGTCAGCTTGGACAGCAGGTCGAATCATGCAATATACAGATATGTATAGCATTCGGATGTCACGGTGACCCAATGTTAGACTGCATGGAAACGTGAGGGCACGCATAATCGTCAAGGTTCCGGGCAATTACGTCTCACCATCACAAGGATGGATCGCTGTTCTGTGCACCAATCCCTTGACATCCGCAGCTGCCATCCGAGAACAAGTAATGGACTCCGTGCAACATCGTGAACATTCTGTGCCATTGGTCGGAGACTACGAGCAGCCGGACTATAGCGAATTACATTCGTGTGGAGGCTGCCGCCAACGCAACAACACGAACGACTGCATTTCGAGTGGTGTCCAGACCTGGCAGCGTGGACTGCTGACGAATGATGAGGCAATATGTTCAGTGATGAATCGCGGTGCTGCACTACTCAAGATGATGATTGTCGGCGAGTATGACAGCGACCAGGGGAGACGTCCCATTCTTCCAGTGGTTTGGAGAGCCACAGCGGTGTTACCTCTGACGTCATGATGTGGGGAGCCATCGAGTATGAGTTCAGGTCGCGACCGCTAGTGATTGAGGGAACTGTAGCGGTACAACAATACGTCACGGACGTCCGGAGTCCTCATGCGGTACATCTCTAGCGTCAGTATCGTGGTGCCATTTCAACAGGACAACGGTCCATCCATGGCACGTGTGTCGATGAACTGTCAACATGACGTTGAGGTAGCCCTGCGGCCAGCAAAATCACCACATCTGCCCCGACAGAACACGTGTGCGACCAGCTCAGACGTCGACTACAACCAAGAACCAGCATCCTGGATAACAGGAGAGGATGCAACGGCTTTATGACACCCATCCCTATGGAATTAGTGAATGCGATCAGGCCAGAGGGGGTACAACGTCGTCCTGATAGGTGGGTTCATGCTGCAAAGTTCTTTGTCAATTTGACTATTTTATAATCAATGAAATATCATATACTCTCTAGACCCGTGAAGTTTCATTTCGTTTCCTCCTTCGCTTTCTGACGCTTGTCTTTTTCTGGCGGACATTTTATAAAAAGAACTGAATATCGATTTCTGAGCTTGAATTATTCATTACAAACTACTCAGTTTAGGATCATCTACGATCAGCGTAATTTCAATCTTACAGGTATGGGGTACCCTTTGCCAGACATCACTTATGAGGCCGTATTTGCCTTGAGTTCTAACTTTTGCCGTATTCTTACCGCTAATACAGCGAAAAGACAGCAAGATGATTTTATTGTTCGAATATCATCTACGTCGACATCCGACATCAACTTCTGAACGGAAATGATTTCCCTACGACAGCATGTTTTTGTCTTTAGAGCAGAACGTTCCGATGGCCATTGGTAGTAAATTAAAAAGAAAATTCTGGACCAGGATAAGAAAGTGATCTAGAGACAAGCTGGATCTTTGATCCTGTCCGTGAGATATACTCGAATATCTCAGCTGGAAGCGTACGGTGGCGAAATCTGGGTTTATGGGTTCGAAGTCCGGCCTGACACTTCTAAGTTGGCCTTTTATTTCTCAGTACGTTAGGCTTTTCTGAACACGAGGCTTTGTGGATAGAAATACGAAAATGTCCTACTTCTTATCCCACGTGCGCATCTCCGACACCATTACGTTCCTGCTAGACAAGTCGTGCACAAGCGGAAAGGTGCTTATTCCAAATATATTTAATCCAGACGCAAATAGAAGAGGTAAGAGAGTACTGCATATAACAGTCCGTCATGCAATATTAAGTCTGTTTAAAATAATATGAGTTGTTGAAATGAATAAATGGTAGTTATAAATCTTTCCGTTACCAGTTGCATAGCCGCGCGGGATTAGCCGAGCGGTCTCGGGGGCTGCAGTCATGGGCTGTGCGGCTGGTCCCGGCGGAGGTTCGAGTCCTCCCTCGGGCATGGGTGTGTGTGTTTGTCCTTAGGATAATTTAGGTTAAGTAGTGTGTAAGTTTAGGGACTGATGACCTTAGCAGTTAAGTCCCATAAGATTTCATACACATTTGAACATTTTTTTGAACCAGTTGCATAGCTCTGAGCACTATGGGACTTAACTTCTGAGGTCATCAGTCCCCTAGAACTTAAAACTACTTAAACCTAACTAACCTAAGGACATCACACAAATCCATGTTCGAGGCAGGATTCGAACCTGCGACCGTAGCGGTCGCGCAGTTCCAGTTGCAGCGCCTAGAACTTCTTTATTATAGTATTATTTCTTCTTTATTAAAGTGATCATTTAGCCTAATTATACGCAACAATTCCTCATCTTCCATTTAAATGTTTGTCTTTCGTAAAATTTTCGACGTCATCTTGACACGTTGTAAGAGGTCCGAGCAGGTGTAATACAGATGTAATTTTATGTAAGAGGTCCGAGCAGATGTAATTTCGATGTATTGCTCATGCGCTGCCTGCGATATGCAAGGTATAAGAGAATCGCTGACCAGAGAGCAGTGTTGACTGTACGAACTGTGTAGCAGTAGCAGTAAGTTATTGCCAGCGTGTGTGTCTGCTCTGCTCTGGTCTGGTGTATCATGTTGGCTGGGCCGGTCGCGGTGCAGCGATGTCGGAGCCTGAGTATTATTGTATAAGGTAAAAAAAAAAAAAAAGCAGCCTCGCGCATATCTAGTAATATTATGTAAACTCCCATGTATATCTTTTAAAAATGTCCTAATAATAACAAGCATTCATTTCAATTTAAAGAATTTAATATTTTTAGTGCATGATCATTCCGATTGTTGCAAAAGAAAAATCATTTGCTTCCTTTCATAAATAACAAATGTATAGGCCAGCATTGCACAGAGCTTTGCCGGAAAAGAGCTATTGTAAGAGCAGATAGTTGCCGACTTTATCGAGGTGAGAATTTTTGCTTTTTATTCAGAATGATCTTACAGGGCCATGACGCAGCACTGCTGTCGTCCAAATTTTACCAGGTTACTGAATTTATTTTTTAGTATGAGGTTCAGGAATTTTTCTGTTTCGAGCTTATATTAAATGAGAAAAGAATTTTGTGGGTACATTAAATGGGGACCAGTTTTGTTCTGAGGTTACATTAAATTTATATATGAAACTCAAGTACTATCTAACCATTGTTCAAACAGAAAGTAGTGAGCGTTTTAAGTAATTGTTGTACAAAACTCCTTCATTAATAACTTAATTAAATGAACTAATTTTCTGCTGAGAAGAAAAGAAAAAGCGGTAACTAAAGGCATCGCTCCTCTCAGACAGTGTGTACAATATAAGAAGATCGGAAACGTTTAAAAAGTAAAAGTGATCGACACAGAAAGACAGTGCCGCAAAATGCAATAAAGGGCACCCATACGAAATCAACAAACTTCTGCATGTGTACTTTGTATGCTATTGTAAGAGGCACTGCTTAGCCGTTTAAGTTTTCTGCCAAACGATTGACGCTGACAATCACAAACGTTTAACACGATTCCACTGAAAATATGAGACTAATGCGCTATAGGCTTAAACGGGAGGAGCGAACAGACACTCGTCATTGTTAGCCCACAAGAAAAATACCACGAGTTTACGTAAGGTGACCCTGGAGAGCACGGAAGGAGAGTAGACTTTAGTCACGAAACGCGTCGATTCACCAGTCAGGAATGAAATACCGAAATAACGTCCTTGCGAAAAGGGGGAAGTTCCATTCCGGGGAAAGAAATGAACAGTAATTATTTCATTACCCATTCCTACAAAAAGTATTGCTGTTCAGAAACCGAGCAAGGTTGCGGTCGCGACGATTCAGCACCAACAACAGAAGGGACAGCATGACATTACGTAAAGTTATGTTTCATTCTTAGAGTTTGTGCCAGAAGGTTTTTATCCATACTCGACGTTCACCGGTGGCACTCACGGCCACCTGGTTGTTTTGCAACATTGAGCCACGCATCCAGCTTGCGCGGGACCGAAGACTTACATTTTTATTTGTGCGTGCTTTTGCTGCGTATTGCTTACATATTTAATAGCCATCGAATATATGAAGGGAATGTTAAGATTTAGAAAAAATTCTTTTATGGGTAAACGGTACGTTTTAACTGCCCTTCATTGCGTAATATGCACGTAGGCGCTAAGCAGTTTTACACTGATGAGTCAAAGAAACTGATATACCTGCCTAATTTCGTGTAGCACCCCCGCGAGCACGCAGAAGCGGCGCAACACGACTTGGCATGGACTCTACTTATGTCTGAAGCAGTGCTGGAGGGAACTGACACCATGAATCCTGCAGGGCTGTCCATAAATCCGTAGGAGTACGAGGAGGTGGAGATCTGAACAGCACGTTGCAAGGCATCCCAGATATGCTCCATGATGTTCATGTCTGGGGAGCTAAGTGGCCAGTGGAAGTGCTGAAAGTCAGAAGTGTGTTTCTGGAGCCACTCTGCAACCATTTTGGACGCGTAGGGTGTCGCATTGTCCTGCTGGAATTGCCCAACTCCGTCGGAATACACAATGGACATAAATGGATGCAGGCGATCATACAGGATGCTTACGTACGTGGCACCTGTCACTGTCGTATCTACACGTATCAAGGGTCCCATATCACTCCAACTACACATGTTCCACGCCGTTACAAAGCCTCCACCAACTTCAACAATCCATGGATTCATAAGGTTGTCTCCATACCCGTACTCGTCCATCCGCTCGAAGCAATTTGAAACAAGACTTATCTGACCAGGCAACGTGTTTCTAGTCATCAACACTTCAATGTCGGTTTTGACGGGCCCGGGCGGGGCGTAAAGCTTTGTGTCTTGCAGCCATCAAGGGTACACGAGTGGGCCATCGGCTCCGAAGGCTCATATCGATGATGTTTCGTTGAATGGTTCGCACGCTGACACTTGTTGATGTCCCAGCACTGAAATCTGCAACAATTTGCTAAAGGGTTGCACTTCTGTCACGTTCAACGATTCTCTTCAGTCATCGTTGGTCCCATTCTAGCAGGATCTTTTTCCGGCCGTAGCGATGTCGGAGATTTGATGTTTTACTGTATTCCTGATATTCACGGTACACTCGTAAAAATGGTCGTACGGGAAAATCCCCACTTCATCGCAACCTCGGAGACGCTGTGTCCCATCGCTCGTGCGCCGACTATAATACCACGTTCAAACTCACCTAAATCTTGATAACCTGCCATTGTAGGAGCAGTAGCCAATCTAACAACTACGCCAGGCACTTGTTGTCTTATATAGGCGTTGCCGACCGCAGCTCCGTATTCTGCCTGCTTACGTATCTTTGTATTTGAATACGCATCCCTATGCCAGTTTCTGTCGCATTTCAGTGTAGTTCGTAGTAACAACAGCTTTGGCTTCTATTGCACCAAATAAATATTCACGCAGTAGTCACGCAATTCGTGTAGAATACGAGAAGGTGGTTGGTTACTCCCGATCAGACTTTCAATTACATCATAAATGTGTTTGGATTACTCCATGACAAATACTAGAGCCAGCTCATCAAATGGAAACAATTCTCATGGTCCACAGGCCAGAAGATTGCTCAATGATAAATTGTCGTCACTGAAAACATCACTGCTAGGAGCATACCTGCTACAACTGGAAGCAGTCAACCGTACCATTCGCATATTTCTCTGTCTTAATGCTGTCTTCTGTAATAACCGAAGGTTCCTGAGATGTTACGTGGACTACGACATGCATCATAACATTCCTTGCATCAGTCCGTGATGTTCCCGTGTCACATGTGTCGAACAGGCTAAGTAACATAACACAAAAAGAGGTCACCCTAAAATTGACTGACATGACTAGTTAGTATACATTCCAGTCGCAGTGTTCACGGGAACACTGAAGTCTAACTATGTAATCGAGTCAACAGTGTTTTCTGAAGTTCACGATAGAAACACATTCGTCTGGAGGCTTGCGTATAGTTGCGAAGCTGCGGCAGTCAAAGGCTTGAGCGATAAATCGCGGGTAGCACAAGATGCAGTGGGTGGATGATGATTATTATTATTATTATTATTATTATTATTATTATTATTGGTTTGTGGGGCGCTCAAGTGCGCGGTTATCAGCGCCCGTACAAATTCCCAACCTTTGCTCAGCCCAAACTCGCCACTTTCATGAATGATGCAGTGGGTAAAGACAGTCAAATGGCTCTGAGCACTATGCGACTTAACTTCTGAGGTCATCAGTCGCCTAGAACTTAGAACTACTTCTACATCTACATCTACATCTATACTCCGCGAGCCACCTTACGGTGTGTGGCGGAGGGTACTTATTGTACCACTATCTGATCCCCCCTTCCCTGTTCCATTCACGAATTGTGCGTGGAAAGAACGACTGCTTGTAAGTCTCCGTATTTGCTCTAATTTCTCGGATCTTTTCGTTGTGATCATTACGCGAGATATATGTGGGCGGTAGTAATATGTTGCCCATCTCTTCCCGGAATGTGCTCTCTCGTAATTTCGATAATAAACCTCTCCGTATTGCGTAACGCCTTTCTTGAAGTGTCCGCCACTGGAGCTTGTTCAGCATCTCCGTAACGCTCTCGCACTGACTAAATGTCCCTATGACGAATCGCGCTGCTTTTCGCTGGATCATGTCTATCTCTTCTATTAATCCAACCTGGTAAGGATCCCATACTGATGAGCAATACTCAAGAATCGGACGAACAAGCGTTTTGTAAGCTACTTCTTTCGTCGATGAGTCACATTTTCTTAGAATTCTTCCTATGAATCTCAACCTGGCGCCTGCTTTTCCCACTATTTGTTTTATGTGATCATTCCACTTCAGATCGCTCCGGATAGTAACTCCTAAGTATTTTACGGTCGTTACCGCTTCCAATGATTTACCACCTATGGCATAATCGTACTGGAATGGATTTCTGCCCCTATGTATGCGCATTATATTACATTTATCTACGTTTAGGGAAAGCTGCCAGCTGTCGCACCATGCATTAATCCTCTGCAGGTCCTCCTGGAGTACGTACGAGTCTTCTGATGTTGCTACTTTCTTGTAGACAACCGTGTCATCTGCAAATAGCCTCACGGAGCTACCGATGTTGTCAACTAAGTCATTTATGTATATTGTAAACAATAAAGGTCCTATCACGCTTCCCTGCGGTACTCCCGAAATTACCTCTACATCTGCAGATTTTGAACCGTTAAGAATGACATGTTGTGTTCTTTCTTCTAGGAAATCCTGAATCCAGTCACAAACCTGGTCCGATATTCCGTAAGCTCGTATTTTTTTCACTAAACGTAAGTGCGGAACCGTATCAAATGCCTTCCTGAAGTCCAGGAATACGGCATCAATCTGCTCGCCAGTGTCTACGGCACTGTGAATTTCTTGGGCAAATAGGGCGAGCTGAGTTTCACATGATCTCTGTTTGCGGAATCCATGTTGGTTATGATGAAGGAGATTTGTATTATCTAAGAACGTCATAATACGAGAACACAAAACATGTTCCATTATTCTACAACAGATTGACGTAAGCGAAATAGGCCTATAATTATTCGCATCTGATTTATGACCCTTCTTGAAAATGGGAACGACCTGCGCTTTCTTCCAGTCGCTAGGTACTTTACGTTCTTCCAGCGATCTACGATAAATTGCTGATAGAAAGGGGGCAAGTTCTTTAGCATAATCACTGTAGAATCTTAAGGGTATCTCGTCTGGTCCGGATGCTTTTCCGCTACTAAGTGATAGCAGTTGTTTTTCAATTCCGATATCGTTTATTTCAATATTTTCCATTTTGGCGTCCGTGCGACGGCTGAAGTCAGGGACCGTGTTACGATTTTCCGCAGTGAAACAGTTTCGGAACACTGAATTCAGTATTTCTGCCTTTCTTCGGTCGTCCTCTGTTTCGGTGCCATCGTGGTCAACGAGTGACTGAATAGGGGATTTAGATCCGCTTACCGATTTTACATATGACCAAAACTTTTTAGGGTTCTTGTTTAGATTGTTTGCCAATGTTTTATGTTCGAATTCGTTGAATGCTTCTCTCATTGCTCTCTTTACGCTCTTTTTCGCTTCGTTCAGCTTTTCCTTATCAGCTATGATTCGACTACTCTTAAACCTATGATGAAGCTTTCTTTGTTTCCGTAGTACCTTTCGTACATGATTGTTATACCACGGTGGATCTTTCCCCTCGCTTTGGACCTTAGTCGGTACGAACTTATCTAAGGCGTACTGGACGATGTTTCGGAATTTTTTCCATTTATGTTCCACATCCTCTTCCTCAGAAATGAACGTTTGATGGTGGTCACTCAGATATTCTGCGATTTGTGCCCTATCCCTCTTGTTAAGCAAATATATTTTCCTTCCTTTCTTGGCATTTCTTATTACACTTTTAGTCATTGATGCAACCACTGACTTATGATCACTGATACCCTCTTCTACATTCACGGAGTCGAAAAGTTCCGGTCTATTTGTTGCTATGAGGTCCAAAACGTTAGCTTCACGAGTTGGTTCTCTAACTATCTGCTCGAAGTAATTCTCGGACAAGGCAGTCAGGATAATGTCACAAGAGTCTCTGTCCCTGGCTCCAGTTCTGATTGTGTGACTATCCCATTCTATACCTGGTAGATTGAAGTCTCCCCCTATTACAATAGTATGATCACGAAACTTCTTCACGACGTTCTGCAGGTTCTCTCTGAGGCGCTCAACTACTACGGTTGCTGATGCAGGTGGTCTATAGAAGCATCCGACTATCATATCTGACCCACCTTTGATACTTAACTTAACCCAGATTATTTCACATTCGCATTCGCTAATAACTTCACTGGATATTATTGAATTCTTTACTGCTATAAATACTCCTCCACCATTGGCGTTTATCCTAACTAACCTAAGGACATCACACACATCCATGCCCGAGGCAGGATTCGAACCTGCGACCGTAGCGGTCGCTCGGCTCAAGACTGTAGAGCCCAGAACCGCACGGCCACTCCAGGTAAAGACAGTCCATTCAGTAGATAAGTGTGCCGAAAACGAATAAAGGGAAAAGCGAAAACCAGAAAAAAGCCCAAGTCGTCGCCACCAAAGTCAGTAGTACCAAAACAGAAGTACGCAAGAGAAATCCAGAATAAGAATACTGGATTATGTTTGTACTGGAACTGTAGTGACGTGTGATGAGAGGCTTCAGGTACGAGCAGCACGTGACGGCTTGGCGAGCTGAGCGGGACCTGAAGTTGCCGATCAGAGGTCGTTCATGGCTAACGACTACTCCCAAGAGAGCGTTCCCTGTTTACCAGCCGCTGGCGTGGACATGATATGAAGGCGCCGAACCGAATATCGCTAAGCTGCCTCTGTATCGATATAGTCATCGCAAAATATTAAACAGTACCGTACATTTGTGATGTTTATTGTGGTACTGGATTTGCAAACAAGAAAGATGTGCTCCAAAGTATTTATGCTTTCCGCAGTACTGCACCTGCTGATATATTCGGCACACATTTTCGTCCATTCTTACACAGCAGGTAAACTGCCTACGTCGTCTTCTCAGACGAGGACAGAACGTTTGACGCCTCGTGGACTAAAATGAATTTCTCCGTCATTCCACAACATGCGTTCGACGGGAACCGTTGCAGGGCATATCAACCCCTAAGCCCCATTATGGAGATTATCGTTCTCAGTCGAAGGCCAATCGCAAACTTCCGTTTTCCAAAGTCACTAAAATCATTATCGTTCCCAATTTTCTGCACACGGCTTCTGCTTAATAGTTTACAGATCTCTAAGACTCTCAAGGGGAAGGATGACTAAAGGTACAATTGCAGAAAAGTACCCGTTATTCGTGAGTTATTCCTCAGCTCGCCTGGGGTCGGGCGCAACGCTGCCATTATAGTAGTGTATAGTAGTGCAGTGCAGTGCTCGGTAGTGTTGACCCATGAATTACAAAATCTCTGCTGTAGTAAAATAGTGCAATAACATGTAATGAGACAGCTAGATTCCGTATGTGTACATATCTGCGTGACAAAGGGCCAATCCCTAGTGATTAGACAGATTTCCTTTTCTTAAAAAGTAATTTCTCATTCTCTTCTTTCACATTTATTTTATCTTTACTTTGTAAAGCAGCATTATAATGAAACAACATTTAGTGAACTTCCGTATGTGAATGGACAGCTGCCATGTGGACGACTCTAGTTCAGTTCCCGGTCCTACCAGCGATTCTTACCAACTGAGACCTGAAGCGTGATGCTTTCAATTTCGTGAGTCCAGCTGGGGGCCTACGTGAATGATAAATAAAAGGTCCAGTGTCTGGAAAGGTGAATACAGCCTGGAGATTGGTGCGCTGACCTCACGCCCGTCCACACAGCATCCAAATGACAACATATGGCTTAGGATAACATGGTCGCCGCTCAGCATCACGTCCTCTGAGCCTGATCGTTGGGTTACTTCTTTTTACTAAAACATTTAAACGCATTAAGTATTACGTACACGGAATGAAATTTTCACTCTGCAGCGGCGTGTGCGCTGATGTGAAACTTCCTGGCAGATTAAAACTGTGTATGGACCGAGACAAGAACTCGGGACCTTTGCTTTTCGCGGGCAAGTGCTCTACCATCTGAGCTATCCAAGCACGACTCACGACGCGTCCTCGTCTCCTACCTTCCAAACTTCACAGAAGCTCTCCTGCAGACCTTGCAGAACTAGCACTCCTGGAAGAAAGGATATTGCGGAGACATGGCTTAGCCTCAGCCTGGGGGATGTTTCCAGAATGAAGTTTCATATCAGCGCACACCTGCTGCAGAGTGAAAATTTCGTTCTGGGAACATACCCCAGGCTGAGGCTAAGCCATGTCTCCGCACCTTTCTTCCAGGAGTGCTAGTTCTGCTAGGTCTGCGGGAGAGCATCTGTGATGTTTGGAAGGTAGGAGACGAGGTACTGGCAGAATTAAAGTTGTGAGGGCAGGTCATGAGTCGTGCTTGGGTAGCTCAGATGGTAGAGCACTTGCCCGGAAAGGCTAAGGTCTCGAGTTCGAGTCTCGGTGCGGCACACAGTTTTAATCTGCCAGGAAGTTTCATATCTAGGAAGAGACGAAAGCTAAACAATAATTACGTGTGAATAAATACTCCATTAAATTTCCCATCGCATAATGTGATCCCAGCATGTTCATCCACATGGTGGACAGTTGGGTAATGATCTTGAGGCTCAGCAGTGCTAGTGCCTAGAAATTTCACTGTTACTGGTATGGATGTCTCTTCTGTATCTGCACACAGTGAACAGCCCAAACGACGGGACTACGTACTCATCACCCGTTCTGTTCCGACAGCACGGTTGAAGGCGTTAACTAGCACGACCGCTCAAACGTAACGCAGAATTTATACTATGTGCAGCTTCGGTCAACGGAGAATACCGCATAATGAGAGTAACATGAGCAGGAGTGCGAGTTTGCCCACGGCTAGCCGTGAAAAAGTGTCCCAGTTCTCCACCGGCGCCCACGGAGGGCAACGCATGGTCCTTGAGTGTCAGGACGTGGTGCAGTCTACGCCGCAACCGGTCGTTCTTGACCTTCGGGAGCTCAAGCGAACTGCCTCGCGTTAGAAAATACGTGACGCATACTTGGGCGACCTCTCCTTCACAGCTTGACGTCAAGGTAAAGTGCTCAATCTGAAGTCGACATTGTATTAAACTACGATACGGTACGACTAGTATTCCAGTACGACGTCCTGTTCGGCGGAGAGCAGTGAAGCGCAATAGTTTGTCTGGCTGGCTACCATTTGTCATACTACAGCATCACTGTAGTTCAGAGCTGGGAACAGATAGTGGACTGCATCTTTCTGCGTTATGGGAGTCACCAGTTAACTGCATACACTCCTGGAGTGCATCCTTCTGGCTGCCACATGCCAATAGTCTCCCATGAATATACAGGGTGGTCCATTGATCGTGACCGGGCCAAATATCTCACGAAAAAAAAAACTACAAAGAACGAAACTCGTCTAGCTTGAAGTGGGAACAAGATGGCGCTATTGTTGGCCCGCTAGATGGCGCTGCCATAGGTCAAACCGATATCAACTGCGTTTTTTTAAAATAGGAAACACCATTTTTATTACATATTCGTGTAGTACGTAAAGAAATATGAATGTTTTAGTTGGACCACTTTTTTCGCTTTGTTATAGATGTCGCTGCAATAGTCACAAACGTTTAAGTACGTGGTATCACGTAACATTCCAACAGTGTGAACAGGATTTGCTTTGTGATACATTACCTGTGTTAAAATGGACCATTTACCAATTGAGAAAAAGGTCGATATCGTGTTGATGTATGGCTATTGTAATCAAAATGCCCAACGGGCGTGTGCTATGTATGCTGCTCGGTATCCTGGACGACATCATCCAAGTGTTCGGACCGTTCGCCGGACAGTTGCCTTATTTAAGGAAACAGGAAGTGTTCAGCCCGCAACAAATGATGATGTCCAAGTACGTGTTTTAGCTGCTGTCGCGGATAATCCGCACATCAGTAGCAGACAAATTGCGCGAGAATCGGGAATCTCAAAAACGTTGGTGTTGAGATTGCTACATCAACATCGATTGCACCCGTACCATATTTCTATGCACCAGGAATTGCATGGTGACGACTTTGCACGTCTTGTACAGTTCTGCCACTGGGCACAAGAGAAATTAGAGAACGATGACAGATTTTTTACACACGTTCTATTTAGCGACGAAGCGTCCTTCACCAACAGCCGTAACGTAAACTTGCATAATATGCACTATAGGGCAACGGAAAATCCACGATGGCTGCGAGAAGTGGAACATTAGCGACCTTGGCGGGTTAATGTATGGTGCGGCATTATGGGAGGAAGGATAATTGGCCCCCATTTTATAGATGGCAATCTAAATGGTGCAATGTATGGTGATTTCCTACGTAATGTTCTACCGATGTTACTACAAGATGTCTCACTGCATGACAGAATGGCGATGTACTTCTAACATGATGGATGTCCAGCACATAGCTCGTGTCCGGTTGAAGCGGTATTGAATAGCATATTTCATGACAGGTGGATTGGTCGTCGAAGCACCATACCATGGCCCGCACATTCACCGGATCTGACGTCCCGGGATTTCTTTCTGTGGGGAAAGTTGAAGGATATTTTCCATCGTGATCCACAGACAACGCCTGACAACATGCGTCAGCGCATTGTCAATGCATGTGCAAACATTACGGAAGGCGACCTACTCGCTGTTGAGAGGAATGTCGTTACACGTATTACCAACTGTATTGATGTTGACGGACATCATTCTGAGCATTTATTGCATTAATGTGGTATTTACAGGTAATCACGCTGTAACAGCATACGTTCTCAGAAATGATAAGTTCACAAAGGTACATGTATCACATTGGAACAACCGAAATAAAATGTTCAAACGTACCTGCTTTCTGTATTTTAATTTAAAAAACCTACCTGTTACCAACTGTTCGTCTAAAATTGTGAGCCATATGTTTGTGACTGTTACAGTGCCATCTATCACAAAGCGAAAAAGTGGCCCAACTAAAACATTCATATTTCTTTACGCACTACACGATTATGTAATAAAAATGGGGGTTCCTATTTTAAAAAACGCAGTTGATATCCGTTTGACTTATGGGAGCGCCATCTAGCGGTCCAACCATAGCGCCATCTTGTTTCCCCCTTCAAGCTAGACGAGTTTCGTTCTTTGTAGTTTTTTCGTGAGATGTTTGGCCTGGTCACTATCAATGCACCACCCTGTATAAGTGGAAACGACAGTCTGTGACAAGAGGAAAGCAGTTACATGGCCTCATAAACCTGCCATAAAATCTATATTTAAGCCATTATTACTCCGTTATACAGAGTTGATGGGAACAGTTCCACTACGTCAGACGCTGTTTCTTGACTGATTAAGAAGACACGTTGGTTAAGATACAAGATTCGTATTAGGGAGGCACCGGATACAGATCCTCGACCATTCGCCTTGAAGTACGTTCCCCATAGTTTTATTCTTTAAAATGGGCGGGGACCATTTTATTCTCTATCATTATCCAAACGTAGTCTGTACTCTAACTACCTCGAAGTTCCGAAACGAGGGGCCTCTCGATACACGTCGTCCTAAGGTATTCGTTCATAAATGAGCATATGCACATTTTCCAGACAGTGTTTATGCAATTACCAGTAGCACATGGTCAGAATACAGATTGTCTGGGGCAGGCGTGATATCAAATTGTTATGTACTCTGCGATTGATCTTGTTGATTCCTCTTTCATATATATGAAATGTATTCGGAGCTGCGAAAAAGAACAACGGTCACCTGTGTAAGGGAATGACGACAGTGAAAATTTGTGCCGGAACGTGAACCTGGATTTCCCGCTTCATCGAGCGGTTGCCGTAACCTCTTGGCCAGACTCGAATTTCTTGTGTGTCGTTGTTGCTGCGTCACAATCTGTACGCGTGTACACATGCATGTCCAGAGGGACAATGCATCGTACTTCTTAATAACACAGGCACTGAAATATCATATTTATCCACAGACACCGGGCAGCGACTTTCAAATAAAATGTCCTCTCCTGTACGGAAACTACATAAAGTGTGTACGAGTGCAGCTTGGTGTGCAGTAACAAATTACGGAAGATTTGGTCTGGCCGAGTCGTGCGCGGGTAGAGGTTAAGGCGATCGCTCACGTAAAGCGGGAAACCTGGGTTCGAGTCCCGGCCCGGCATAAATTTTCATTGTCGTCATTCCCTTACACAGCTGATGGTTGATCATATTCGAAACTGCGATACATTTTACGTATTTCATAACGGCTGTAGTAACCGCATTGCCTGTTCCTTCGGACATGTGTGCCTGTCTGAAGGAACATTACATCGTTCCTAACAACACAGCAACTGCAATATCGCATCCTACTTCAGGATGGCTGAAAGCCAACTTTCATTGCAGGCAGATCCCTATCAAATGGAAGCTGGCACCGTTCCGAGTACATGCTCCTGTGGTTCCGTCACAGCCAGGCTGGCAGATGGAAAGTAAGACCGTTCTTTGAGTTTCATGTTGTTCGCATTTCTGCTCATTTCTCGAATATCTTATCTTTGCTATAATCGTACTGGATACAGCCGACACACATTTACATACTTTGGAGGCGGATGCATCACACCAAATCAAGGAAAAAAAGTCCATTTATAATTTGATTCTTCGGTTTTGAGTAATTAATAAAAGAATATCTCACAAAATTCTTAAGTAAAAAAATTCCAGATGTTCAAAATCACTTCTGCTTGCTTAGATTCATGACTACACTCGTGCGATCATGGGATGAAGCAACGTTTAAAACACTTCTGATCTGTGTGAAGTGGCCTCTCAGACTTTCCCCACATACACTCCTGGAAATTGAAATAAGAACACCGTGAATTCATTGTCCCAGGAAGGGGAAACTTTATTGACACATTCCTGGGGTCAGATACATCACATGATCACACTGACAGAACCACAGGCACATAGACACAGGCAACAGAGCATGCACAATGTCGGCACTAGTACAGTGTATATCCACCTTTCGCAGCAATGCAGGCTGCTATTCTCCCATGGAGACGATCGTAGAGATGCTGGATGTAGTCCTGTGGAACGGCGTGCCATGCCATTTCCACCTGGCGCCTCAGTTGGACCAGCGTTCGTGCTGGACGTGCAGACCGCGTGAGACGACGCTTCATCCAGTCCCAAACATGCTCAATGGCGGACAGATCCGGAGATCTTGCTGGCCAGGGTAGTTGACTTACACCTTCTAGAGCACGTTGGGTGGCACGGTATACATGCGGACGTGCATTGTCCTGTTGGAACAGCAAGTTCCCTTGCCGGTCTAGGAATGGTAGAACGATGGGTTCGATGACGGTTTGGATGTACCGTGCACTATTCAGTGTCCCCTCGACGATCACCAGTGGTGTACGGCCAGTGTAGGAGATCGCTCCCCACACCATGATGCCGGGTGTTGGCCCTGTGTGCCTCGGTCGTATGCAGTCCTGATTGTGGCGCTCACCTGCACGGCGCCAAACACGCATACGACCATCATTGGCACCAAGGCAGAAGCGACTCTCATCGCTGAAGACGACACGTCTCCATTCGTCCCTCCATTCACGCCTGTCGCGACACCACTGGAGGCGGGCTGCACGATGTTGGGGCGTGAGCGGAAGACGGCCTAACGGTGTGCGGGACCGTAGCCCAGCTTCATGGAGACGGTTGCGAATGGTCCTCGCCGATACCCCAGGAGCAACAGTGTCCCCAATTTGCTGGGAAGTGGCGGTGCGGTCCCCTACGGCACTGCGTAGGATCCTACGGTCTTGGCGTGCATCCGTGCGTCGCTGCGGTCCGGTCCCAGGTCGACGGGCACGTGCACCTTCCGCCGACCACTGGCGACAACATCGATGTACTGTGGAGACCTCACGCCCCACGTGTTGAGCAATTCGGCGGTACGTCCACCCGGCCTCCCGCATGCCCACTATACGCCCTCGCTCAAAGTCCGTCAACTGCACATACGGTTCACGTCCACGCTGTCGCGGCATGCTACCAGTGTTAAAGGCTGCGATGGAGCTCCGTATGCCACGGCAAACTGGCTGACACTGACGGCGGCGGTGCACAAATGCTGCGCAGCTAGCGCCATTCGACGGCCAACACCGCGGTTCCTGGTGTGTCCGCTGTGCCGTGCGTGTGATCATTGCTTGTACAGCCCTCTCGCAGTGTCCGGAGCAAGTATGGTGGGTCTGACACACCGGTGTCAATGTGTTCTTTTTTCCATTTCCAGGAGTGTATTACGAAGAGTATCCGAATCAGGAATGTCTGATAACTAAACCGTTTTACATGACCCATCAGATAAAAATTCGAAGGACTGAGATCTGAGAAACGTTCACACTATGGTACTAGCCGCCTTTCACCTATCTTGTGAAAAATACAGTCCAGTGAGAGGCATTGCCTGTTGCCTTGAGATCCTCGGCCGAAGTCTATTAAATAATAAACAAACATCGGCAGGATATCTCGAAGCTGAAGCCAATTCGTGAACAAGTGGCCACGGAAGTGTCAACAAAATCGTGCCTCAAATTTGTTGGCGTACGTCATCCGTAAACCGCATACTTCCTGTTATACGCTGGAACACATCTTGCGGCAGCTTGGGAGGAGTGTTCTGATTAAAGTGCTAGTAGATAGCAGCCGTAAAGCGTGCTGCAGTAATATATCATGCTGTCAGCCACATATAAACTACTGGCGATTAATGTTCTTACACCACTAAGATGACGTGCTACAGACGCGAAATTTAACCGACAGGAAGAAGATGCTGTGTTATGCAAATGATTAGCTTTTCAGAGCATTCACACAAGGTTGGCGCCTACAACGTGCTGACATGAGGAAAGTTTCCAACCGATTTCTTATACACAAACAGCAGTTGACCGGCGTTGCCTGGTGAAACGCTGTTGTGATGCCTCGCGTGAGGAGGGGAAATGCGTAACATAACGTTTTCGACTTTGATAAAGGTCGGATTGTAGCCTATCGCGATTGCGGTTTATCGTATTGCGACATTGCTGCTCGCGTTGGTCGAGATCCAATGGCTGTTAGCAGAATATGGAATCGGTGGGTTCAGGAAGGTAACACGGAACGCCGTGCTGGAACCCAACGCCCTCGTATCACTAGCAGTCGAGATGACAGGCATCTTATCCGCATGGCTGTAACGGATCGTGCAGCCACGTCTCGATCCCTGAGTCAACAGATGGGGACGTTTGCAAGACAACAACCATCTGCACCAACAGTTCGACGACATTTGCAGCAGCATGGACTATCAGCTCGGAGACCATGGCTGCGGTTACCCTTGACACTGCATCACAGGCAGGAGCGGCTGCGATGATGTACTCAACGACTAACCTGGATGCACGAATGGCAAAACGTCATTATTTCTGATGAATCCAGGTTCTGTTTACAGCATCGTGATGGTCGCATCCGTGTTTGGCGAAGCGTGTATTCGTCATCGCCAGACTTTGAACAGTGGACGTTACATTTCAGGTGTGTTACGACCCGTGGCTCTACCCTTCATTCGATCCCTGCGAAACCCTACATTTCAGCAGGATAATGCACGACCGCATGTTGCAGGTCTTGTACGGGCTTTTCTGGATACAGAAAATGTTCGACTGCTGCCTTGGCCAGCACATTCTCCAGATCTCTCACCAATTGAAAACGTCTGGTCAATGGTGACCGAGCAACTGGCTCGTCACAATACGCCAGTCGCTACTCTTGATGAACTGTGGTATTGTGTTGAAGCTGAATGGGCAGCTGTAACTGTACACGCCATGCAAGCTCTGTTTGACTCAATGCCCAGGCGTATCAAGGCCGTTATTCCGGCCAGAGGTGGTTGTTCTGGGTACTGATTTCTCAGGTTCTATGCACCCAAATTGCGTGAAAATGTAATCACATGTCAGTGCTAGTATAATATATTTGTCCAATGAATACCCGTATATCATCTACATTTCTTCTTGGTGTAGCAATTTTAATGGCCAGTAGTGTAATTCCAGGTAACAGAATCTTAAACTGTTGCTGCCGTCTATTCTGAATTGTACCAGAATGATTATGATTCGCTCATAAATTTTGTTGTTATTGTTTGTGGTTATTTAGAAGCAAACGGAGGACATTTTGAACATTTATTACCGGTTTCTGACTGACACTTTCGGAAATGTTGGGTTGGCACATAAGTTCGTAGCGCTTTTCCATAGGTCTAATAAGCGCAACAGATACACATAACAGAGGCTTCAGTCATCTGTAATACAGTGTTTTCCTTCACTACTTAACAACAGTCTACCAACGCTGGGGTATTTTTTCGATTCCGCGACTGTAGAAATCACCTTGTTACGAAGCGAAGAATTCGTCGAGCCATGTTCGGAGCGCATTTTCATCCGGAAAGGAAGTTCCTTGAAGGTTTTTGACAAAGAGTAGAAAAGGTGAAAATTTGAAGGCGCAAGATCAGGTGAATAATGTGGACGCGGAATGACTTCCCAACGGTATTCATATACAGTGTTTTTTGTCAGTCTAGCAGAATGAGGGCGGGCGTTATCGTGGAGTTGCATCACTTCACGCACTCTTCTTGGTCGTCTGCAAGACGTTGCAGTTGAGAATAAATGTTACCAGTGATAATCTTCGGGGAAGCAATTCGTAGTACACAAAACCGTCGCTGTTCTACCACAAGCGTAACATTATCTTTCGTAGATGAGCGCACGTCCTTTTATGGGGCGTTGTTGCTTTGTTTGTGCTCAATCATTTATTTCTTTTCCTCGTGTTACCGTAAAGACACCGTTTCTCGTCGCCAGCAACGATACAGGATAGGAATGATCGGTGTAGTTACGACGAGCAAGCAGAGATGAACACATGGCCACCTGCTGATTTTTGCGATTTGGAGTAAAGCATGCGGTATGCGTACGCCCAATTTTTGAACGTGAATGTCGGACGAAGGTGGAGTGATCATAGTTCATCACAACTACCAGTTTTCGAGTGCACTGACGTGTACCACTGTGAACTAATGCGGACTAATGCGTTTAAACGATGTTCAGCAAACCCCCAAATGTATTCCTGAACATGGATGGTCAGTAATGTCAACATAATCCTCGCTAGAACGAGAAAACCACTTTGTTGCCCTACTGTGTCCAAAGGCATTATTCCCATACACAGCGCAAATGTTTCTGGCTGCTTCCGCTGCTGTCACACCTCTACTTAACTCGAACAGAAGAAAACGTCGGAAATGATCCGATTTCTCCTCTTGGCACTCCATTTTCTAATGTCCATAGCTCTGCTCACTATCTCCAAATGACAAAATGACAATATGCAAACTCAACTAGCAACAATGACAAACAAAACTATCGAAAAACAAACCCGTAGCAGCCGGAATACCAACATGCAAAATAAAAGAACCACGAACTTATGTACCAACCTAATATTGTTTCATTGCGGTAGTAGTTGTGTAGTCCAGTCTAAACACTCATTTCATACAGCTCTCCATGCTGCTCAATCCTGTGGAAGCCTCATCTCCGAATGACTACCTGCAGCTTACATCCTTCCGATTGTGCTTACTGTATTCAAGCCTTGGTCTCAGTCTACAATTTTTAGCCCGTATATTTCCCTCCATCACCAAATTAACGATTCCTTGATGTCTCAGGATGTGTCCTATCAACCGACCCCTTCTTTTAGTTAAGTTGCGCAGTAAATTCCTTTTTCTCCAGTACGATTCAGTACCTCCGCACTGGTACTTCGATCTACCCGTCTACTCTCCAGCACTCTTCCATAGGGCCACATCCAAAAAGCTTCTGTTCTCGTCTTGTCTGGGCTTCTTACCGTCCACATTTCACATCCATAGAAGGCTGAACTCCAGACCAATACCCACAGAAAAACACTTCCTAAAACTTAAATTTGTATTCCATTGTGACCCCCCCTCTTTGGCTTTCTCTTCCTTTTATTCTCTCTTTTCTCCCTTCTTCCTTCGTCGTGCCGCGGCTATATCTCAGGGTTTTCAACACAAGGGAGGGAGAAAAGGGGGCACATGTGTGTGGTTGATAGCGCTATGTGTGTCACCCTTATCTCCGTTTTTAGAAGATTGATGACTGAAGCAGACACATTCCTCTAAAAGAAAAAGGTAAGTGCTCTCTTTTTGAAAAAAAAGGTAGATAGTACTGTAGACTATAATGTCTACTAGCTGACTATTCCGTGGTTAATATCTGTCGTATTCAAACAGTAAATCAACTCATACTTGCTTTAAGCATCAAGAACTCTTACTATCCCTTTCGATAATTCTTTGATAATTATTATTAAGTTAACGTCAATAAATCACGGTCAGTGTTACATAATCCTTCACGCGACTATAACGTGAGATAGCTACCGCATATCTCAAACTTCGCGCCGATATTTCAAAGTCCGCACGCGATTTGTTTGTAACAAAGTTTGGCCGTGGTTTCCTAGAATATTTTCTAAGCCAACTCCGGGTTGTGAATTATCAGTTCTATGTCCATTCATAAAAATTACGGAGGGCCCGCACTCAATTACGACTTGTCCGCGCACTCGAGCAACTCAGAAGGTATCACCCTTCTCAAACAGAAAAAAATACCACGCATAACGCAGCATTGCGATGTCAAAACACATTTATATCCATCTCATAAAGACTCATTACCTATTTATCCTAAAACATATTGTACTTAATTAAATTCTTTACTCCATAAATAACTAATAAAATTTAGTAATGGTTTACATGTATACTGTGTCAATCACTCAGCGAAGATTTCACAACAAAAAAAGTCTCGACTTGAGATGACGTCATGGGTTACTACCCGTTTTGACTCTCCTACTCTCACGTGACATTAGGCATATCCGACTGTAATGGGCATCCCCACAAGATTATTTCTTAAAGATTTCGAGGGCTACACGGACGATTACCCGTGTAATGCTACACCATCTTACCCAATTTGTCTTTTGCCGGAAGTGTTCCCTTGCTACCGCCAGTCTACATTTTAATCCTCTCTATTTCGGCCATCATTAATTATTTTGCTGCTAAATAACAAAACTCATCCATTATTTGTAGTGTCATTTCCTAATACCACGCGAGGTGCTGCAGTGATAAGCACACTGTACTCGAATTACGGTTCAAATCACGTCCGGCCATACAGATCTAGGTTTTCCAAGTTTTCCCTAAATCGCTCCAGCCAAATCTATGACCGTCTTTCGTGTGTCTTCTACACACTTGTGTCTTTTGGGGGTTATTTATTGTAACAGAAACTATGTTTTTCAACCTACAGTGCCGTAGTGACAAGCTGGGTACGCTTTGCATCGGCATAATAATGCTGTACTGGTGGAAACCGGTAGCTCTGCTGATGATCATTTACAATGAAGTTCCACAGTTATTTTGCCGTGCTCAGCCAGATTTAGTGCTGTACAAGGCTGCACGATGTTCCTCACGATACGCGTAAATCTGCTTGCAAAGATGGACAAAGTAATGGATTTTTCTCGTAACAGTTGAAATCAGAGCTGTTTAATCATGCTTCTGAGTGACAGGGGGTGATTAGGAGTAGCAGTCTGGTCGATACGCCAGCAAACGGCGAAGAGAGTGGGCCTGGTAAACCTGCCTTCTGTCGCGGAAGAGGAACGAATGTGACATTAGCCGCCGACAGTTTTGAGTCTGTGTACGAGAAGCGACGCAGGCCAGAGAGGCCTCGCTAGCTGGCCCCCGGCATGGCACACATGGGCACTCGGCGCGAGGACCTGCCCTGTAAACAAACACGGCTCAGAATAGACGCGGGACCGGGGAGTCACTCAGGGTAGCTGATCGAGCAGCCGTCTCTAATCCAGCCTCAGTCTGCTACCGAGAAACGGTCTCGCTGCCTACAGTCTCTGTCACCAGTGATTTCGGTTCTGAAACAGACTGTAACTGACAAGGCGTAAGACTCGCCTCCCTGGTACCTGTAGGCTGCGGTACTTTTACGACCACTGCTCTTACGCCGTGTTACATCGCTGCGAATGGTGCATTAAGCCTTGTTCATACTTTGAGGAGTCCGCGTTGATATATCAACTAATCAGTAGGCAGTTTCATTAACGGTGTGGTCTTGGCACGTCCAAACAAAGAAGCTGCCATTCTGTCACGTCTCCACTCTATACAATCGACCAGCGCAAGCGCACACACGCACACGCATACACACTTCACTACCATCATTACGCCACAGGTGGATGCTCACCTGACCACATTATCCACAGCGCTTCAAAGCGAACAGAATTTTTGAAAGTTGTCTCAATGAAAATAATACTATTGTTGTTATCTAGTAAACGTTTTGCTTGCTGGCAGGGTAAGCGATCTGTAAGCTTAGGTAAACTTTCAAAATAGGAATTCGTTAACTCTGAACAGAATAATTCGACTGCGCGAATGTGTTGCAAAATCTGACTGCGAAAAAGTAACTTGAAAGTGCCTGTCTGGTTTCCTGTCTGTTTAAATATTCGTAACGGCAAGAATACTGACTGAATTCAACACTGTGAATCATTGTACCTTCATACTGGTAAATTGGACCTGGAAAAACTCAATGTCCCCTTTTTTTACGCTGAAGCGCCAAAAAAAACTTGTAGAGGCATGTGCATTCAAATACAGAGAGATATAAACAAGCAGAATACGGCGCTGCGGTCGGCAATGCCTATATAAGACAACAAGTGTCTGGCTGTGTCGCCTGGAGGTTTGCTCGGACTATTTCTGCTTTGCAAGATGTGCAGGAGATCATGCGAGCTGTTAATCGTGAGCTAGAGAGAGAGAGAGAGAGAGAGAGAGAGAGAGAGAGAGGTCGGCAGTGGTGTCTTATGACTAGCAGTACTGAAGGCCGAGTGGCACTGTTGCAGTTATATTTTGAGAAACTGGAACGCTTTGATTTACTCGGTGTTTGAGATGAGGGAAGATATTGAAGCATAGTGAGAAGAACATTTTATCATGTTTATTTTGATGGCAAATAGAAGTGTATTTAATTTAAGGTAACTGACTTCCGGCTTTGTACTTCATTGCGGCAGCTTGTAGTTACGCATTCCTCGTTCAGACATCCAGAGACTGAAGTATATTTAAGTTATCAGTCCCTCGACAAATTCGACGCGCTTTCAAGACAAGGACAGTGTTACCGTGTTTCCACTGTGCAATAGGTACACCAAAATTAAATAATACACTGAAGATCCAAAGAAACTGGTACACCTGCGTAATATTGTTTAGGGCAGGGCTTAACAGCTGGCCGGTTTTGAGCGCGAGTACTCGCGTCTGCTAAGGCACGTGCTCGCGAGCAGGTGCAAGGTCGCGGAGTAGGGAGGGAGGGGAAATGCGCGCGCACGTTTGAATGTGATCTCGCGTTCTTAGCAGATTTAACTAGCCATCTGAATGCTTTGAACATTTTACTACAAGGTAAAGATCTGCTAGTTACTCATTTCATAGATCACATACGAGCTTTTAAAATGAAATTGACACTTTGGGTGAGTCAGCTGGAAACAGGAAACCTAGCTCATTTTCCTAAATTATCATCCATGCAAGATGTTCACAATGACTGTGAACGTTATTCACATAGTTTAGCTGATCAGCGCTTTCAATATCTGACAGCACTAGACAGTGATTTTGATCTGTTCTCTCCAAATTCAGCGAATATTTAAGAGATTCGTCCTGAGCTGCAGCAAGAAATTATTGACCTGCAGAGTGACAGAGAATACAGAGACAAATTTCAGAACAAGAAAAACATTTTGGAATTCAACAGACACTTCCCTCAGGATAGATTTCCTCGTTTGCACAAACTGGTTTCCTCGTATGCACAAACTGGCTGCTACAATAATATCAATGTTCGGTTCCACGTATGTTTGTGAACAACTGTTCTCTGCAATGAAATGCAACAAGACGCGCCTGAGAAACGCATTGTCTGATCCAAATTTAAACTTCACGCTGCGCCTAAAATAGACAAGAACAATTACTCCGAACATAGACGCAATTGTAAAGGGCAAAAAGTACAAGATAACCGAGAATCCCACACTTCAGTGACACCTTTTATTGTGTAACAGTTCACAAATTAATGCGAATGTAGAGGCATACACTAAGCTAATAAAATTATGTGGCATGTATACATTCTCCTTTATTTGTTTCATTTGTCGCAGTAATAATTCGTGAGTGATATCCCTGCAGGTGGCCGCGGATTTACATTGACTGGCGGCAGCTGTTGTGTGCCCCACGTGACTTTCCCCACTCTCCGCTCTGGTCCGGTAGTGGGGGTAGCGTGCTCGCGCTGCTCCGTGCTCGCGCCTTGGTGCTCACAGCTTGCTCCGCGAGCACGTATGTTGTGAAGCCCTGGTTTAGGGCCTCCGCTACCACGTAGAAGTGCCGCAACACGATGTGGCGTTGACCCGACTAATGTCTGAAGTAATGCTCGAGGGAATTCACACCATGAATCCTACAGGGCTGTCCATGAAACCATAAGGGTACGAGGGGGGGGGGGGGGGCGGAGATCTCTATCTCTTTTGAACAGCATGTCGCAAGGCATCCCAGATTGCTCAATAATGTTCATGTGTGAGGAGTTTGGTGGCCAGCGCAAGTGTTTAAACTGAGATGAGTTTCCTGGAGCCACTCTGTAGCAATTAGGGACGTGTGGGGTGTCGCGTGGTCCTGCTGGAGTTGCCCAACTCTGCCGGAATGCACAACGGTCATGAATGGATGCAGGTGATCAGACAGGGTGCTTACGTACCTGTCACCTGTCAGAGTCGTATCTAGACGTATCAGGGGTCCCGTGTCACTCCAACCGCACACACTCCATACCATTACAGAACCTCCACCAGCTTGAACAGTCCTCTGCTGACATGCACCGTCCATGGATTCATGAGGTTGTCTCCATGCCCATACACGTCCATCCACTCGATACAATACGAAACTCGTCCGACCAGGAAACATGTTTCCAGTTATCAACGATCTAATGTCGGTGTTGAGGGCTCCAAGGCGTAAAGCTTTATTTCGTGCAGTCATCAAGGGTACACTAGTGACCTTCGGTTCCGAAAGCCCATATCGATGATGTTTCGTTGAATGGTTCGCACTGATTGCCCAGCAATGAAATCTGCAACAATTTGCGGAAGGGTTGCACTTCTGTCACACTGAACGATTCTCTTCAGTCGTTGGTCCCGCTCTAGCAGGATCTTTTTTCGGCCGTAGCGATGTCAGAGATTTGATGTTTTACCGGATTTCTGATATTCACGGAACACTCGTGAAATGGTCGTACGGGAAAATCCCCACTCCATCGGTACATCGGAGATGTTATGTCCCGTCACTCGTGCGCCGACTATAACAGCAAATTCAAACTCTCTTACATCGTGATAACCTGCCATTGTAGCAGCAGTAACCGACTGCGCCAGACACTTGTCTTATATAGCCGTTGCCGACCGCAGCGCCGAATTCTGCCTGTTTACATATCTCTGTATTTGAATACGCATGCCTATGCCAGTTTCCTTGGTGCTTCAGTCTAGATAGAACTGAAAACTATTTTATTCACACTCAGCGTCAGTGGTAATTAAAATGCTTCCCTCCTCTCACACATGATACCTCTGGCGACGGTGTCTGACGATCTTAGTCGGTGCCACTGTGAACGCTGCCTGAAGTCTGGTGTCTGGCGTACCACAACTGACGCGCTGCGCGTCTTACACTTGGAACACCGAGCACGGATGTAAGGCTTGAAAGAGCCAGCGTTGTGTGTGCTAAGCATATACGGCAGGGCTCGGTAGGCGCCAGCGATCGCGGCGTCGGACTTCAAAGCAGGCGGTATCGTGTGTACGTCGCCAGACCCGTCGACGCGTCTCGTTGATAGGTGCCTGACCCCCATGTTACCAACTCAACCACTCGTTACCTCCTCCTTTCCATTTCGCTAACGTGGTCACAGTGTTCGCTGGCAATGTTGTAGTTGGCAGAAGAGCCAACACCGTGCTACTAGAGGCGGCCGAAATGCACGCGTTTTAGCTCACGCAGGCTGGCGTGAGGAGGGAAGAACTATACTGACGTGAGGTCTGGAACATGACAAGGAATGACAACTCAGAAAGCGGACGTAATTAGTTTGATACTTAACTTTAATCCATTAATGATGAAGGTCGCTCTTGACGGTACATGATTCACAATATCATCTGTTCAGAATACATTCTTGAAGTAATTATAGTAACTGAACATGGCGCCTTGCTAGGTCGTAGCAAATAACGTAGCTGAAGGCTACGCTAAACTGTCGTCTCTGCAAATGAGAGCGTATGTAGTCAGTGAACCATCGCTAGCAAAGTCGGCTGTACAACTGGGGCGAGTGCTAACAAGGGAACCTCCCCATCGCACCCCCCTCAGATTTCGTTATAAGTTGGCACAGTGGATAGGCCTTGAAAACCTGAACACAGATCAATCGAGAAAACAGGAAGAAGTTGTGTGGAACTATGAAAAAATAAGCAAAATATACAAACTGAGTAGTCCATGCGAAGATAGCCAACATCAAGCATAATCTGATCGCAGGAGCGCCGTGGTCCCGTGGTTAGCGTGAGCAACTGCGGAACGAGGGGCCCTTGGTTCAAGTCTCCCTCGCGCGAAAAATTTTTCTTTATTTTCGCAAAGTTATGATCTGTCCATTCGTTCATTGACGTCTCTGTTCACTGTAATAAGTATAGTGTCTGTGTTTTTCGACCGCACCGCAAAACCGTGCGATTAGTAGACGAAAGGACGTGACTCTTCAATGGGAACCGAAAACATTTGATCGCAAGGTCATAGGTCAACAGATTCCTCCACAGGAAAACACGTCTGATATATTCTATACGACACTGGTGACGGCATGTGCGTCACATGACAGGAATATGTTGTCGACCCACATAACTTGTACACTTGGCGAATGGGAAAAAACATTCTTCTACGTTGCCCGATTTAGGTTTTCTTGTGGATGTGATAATTACTCCCAAAAAAAGTGATGAAAACATAAGAGTTTGTCACATAAACTGCAATAAATGAATCCAACAGTTTCACAGTCGCTCACTTTTCGTTGTGCTCTGTTAAAACATATGTTTTTAACGTTTTCAAATTTTTCCGTGTGTAGACCGTCAAATCCTGCATATGTCCAAGCAAATCAGAACATGTCCTGGAATTTTGGAGAGCGAAGTTGATTATGTGTGAGTGCCTGAACTTAGACAATTGTCTGAAAATAAAAAATTAAAATTTTCGTTCGAAGGAAGATTTGAACCAAGGACCTCTCGCTCCGCAGTTGCTCACGCTAACCACGGGACCACGACGCTCCTGAGTGGAGTCTACCCCAGATGATGTTCCCTATCATTCGCATGAATTACTCAGTTTGTATATTTTGCTTAATTTTTCAGAGTTCCATACAACTTCTTCCTGTTTTCTCGATTGATCTGTGTTCAGTTTTTCAAGGCCTATCCACTGTGCCAACTTATAACTGAATATGAGGAGGGTGCGATGGGGAGGTTCCCTTGTAAGGAGTCTCTCTAGACTAGACCTGCCGTGTGGCGGCGCTCGGTCTGCAATCACTGATAGTGGCGACACGCGGGTCCGATGTATACTAACGGACCGCGGCCGATTTAAAGGCTACCACCTAGCAAGTGTGGTGTCTGGCGGTGACACCACAGGCAATATAGAACAATATTGCCAACAACAGTACTCACTGACGCGTTAGATGTGCCACAGTATTTTGTGTGTGCGTGTGCGCGCGCGATAACTAACATCGGTACTGAAGCCAACTTCGCCAAGGATCTTATCTCTTCCCTCTATGTCCCATCCTACTCTGAATCTTCTGGAACGTCTAAAACTTGGGTATCTCTCAAACAACATCAATTTCACAAATTCAGATTGTGTACAGGTTTGTACCTATTCTGTCATCTGCAAAAATGAAATTAGTTACAATGAAACAAGAAAATGGGTTAGGCAAAATCTGTTTGGTTCCAAAACCGCTACCTGCTTACATTACTGAAAATCACTTTAATGAGTTATCCTAAAAAAAAATATAATGATCACTATTATTTAAAAAAAGTAAAGTACAGTTCTTTTGCGCCAAAGCAGCATATCTTCTAGGAAACTAACGCCGCCGTGCCAGTAATAGAAATACTTCATATCTACGTAGCCTTCCGCGGCCATTGCCACAATCAATAAATTTTTTTCTGAGTTTGCGACCGCATTGCCAATATGTAAAACTACCGACGTTTCGGTCACTGTTACAAGTGGCCTTCTTCAGGGTGTATTCTGTTTACTGTTAAACAAAAACACCCTGAAGAAGGTGATCTGCAACAGTGAACTAAACGTCCGTAGTTTTACGTATTGACAATGCGGTCACAAACTCAGAAAAATGTTATTGATTACAAATACTTAATGTTGACGCCATTCTCTAGGGAGAGTGGAGTTACCTTCCAGGCTGCCCGCCAATCAAATGACCATATACAGCAACACAGAAATCCCCACAGTCAATATGTTTTACTGTGTAATTTCTTGTCAAGCCTACAAAAGAGTTATAGCACTGAGTTTTTGTCACACAGATATTCTGCAGCGCAAAAGAGTACCACCGGACAATACTTTTTTAATATGTAATTCAAGCGATTTACAGTCGTATGAGTAATTAGGCTCAAAGGCTCTGAGCACTATGGGACTTAACTTCTAAGGTCATCAGTCCCCTAGAACTTAGAACTACTTAAACCAAACTAACCTAAGGACATCACACACATCCATGCCCGAGGCAGGATTCGAACCTGCGACCGTAGCGGTCGCGCGGTTCCAGACTGTAGCGCCTAGAACCGCTCGGCTATCCCAGCCGGCTGAGTAATTAGGGCCTTTGGAACTAAACAATCTTTGTGTCAACCATTTTCTTGTGGCATCAAAATTTTTATAATTCTTTCGGACGCCGGAGTAAGGGAGGGAAAGAATATTTGTATCCACAGAGTAAGAAAAATGTCGTGCTAGTTGTGCTTTAAGAAATTCTCGGTAAGTCCTTCATTGTGACATAGGGTCTCACTGTGCCCAGCTATAAAAAGTTTCGGTTTTGAAACTTCCGTGGCCTGATGACTCGGACTGATTAATTTAGATCTTCTGTGTCTGGGTGTGGTACGATTAAAACTTGGTTCGATCCTCATCACATTAAGAAAGGTATGTTGATGTCCAAGAGTCTGTAAGAGTGATATATATATTAATCAAAATCAAATTGGAAACGGCTGCAATGCTTCAGAAAAATATATACATCAAAAAAAGTTTTGCATCCCCTCGGTTCCGAGAGTTTCGGAACCTGTACAGAAAATTGGAATAGTGACGAACATAAACATCGTTTCCGCCCTTTTTTACTGCTCATGAAAACCACACTTTGCATGTAGTACCACCATACAGCGACACCTTCAGAAGTGGTGGTCCACATTTCTGTACACACCGGTACCTCTAATACCCAGTAGCACGTCCTCTTGCATGGATGCATGCCTGTGTTCGTCGTGGCTTACTATCCACAAGTTCGTCAAGGCACTGTTGGTCCAGATTGTCCCTCACCTCAAAGACGATTCGGCGTAGATCCCTCAGAGTGGTTGATGGGTCACGTCATCCATCTGCACGACGAGGGCGCGAATTGTCGTCCATGAAGACGAATGCCTCGCCAATATGCTGCCGATATGGTTGCACTATCGGTCGGAGGATGGCACTGACGTATCGTACAGCTGTTACGGCGCCTTCCATGACCACCAGCGGCGTAAGTCGGCCCCACATAATGACACCCCAAAACAGCAGGGAACCTCTACCTTGCTGCACTCGCTGGGCAAGGTGTCTAAGGTGTTCAGCCCGACCAGGGTGCCTCCAAACATGTCTCTGACGATTATATGGTTGAAGGGATATGTGACATTCATCGGTGAAGAGAACGTGACGCCAATCCTGAGCAGTCCATTCGGCTTGTTGTTGGGCCCATCTGTACCGCGCTGCATGGTGTCGTGGTTGCATTAATGAACCTCGCCGTGGATGTCGAGAGTGAAGTTGCACATCATGCAGCCTACTACGCACAGTTTGAGTCGTAACAAGACGTCCTATGGCTGCACGAAAAGCATTATTCAACATGGTGGCGTTGCTGTCAGGGTTCCTCCGAGCCATAATCCTTAGGTAGCGGTCATCCACTGCAGTAGTAGCCCTTGGGCCGGCTGAGTGAGTCATCGACAGTTCCTGTCTCTCCATATCTTCTCCATGTCCGAACAACATCGCTTTGGTTCACTCCGAGACGCCTAGACACTTCTCTTGTTGAGAGCCCTTCCTGGCATAAAGTATCAATGTGGACGCGATTGAACCGCGGTATTGACCGTCTAGGCATGGTTGAACTACAGACAACACGAGCCGTGTACCTCCTTTCTGGTGGAATGACTGGAACTGATCGGCTGTCGAACTCGCTCCGTCTAATAGGCACTGCTCATGTGTGGCTGTTTACATCTTTGGGCGGGTTTAGTGACATCCCTGAACAGTCAAAGGGACTGTGTCTGTGATACAATATCCATAGCCAACGTCTATCTTCAGGAGTTCTGGGAACCGGGATGATGCAAAACTTCTTTTTGATGTGTGTAGTATGCACGCCAATTTCAAGTATGTAAGAAGATCAGTATTCTTTTTAAGTTAATAAATGGATGTCGATTGGTGAGGAAGTTAATTCTCAGGAAGAGTTAAGTAATATGGTTTCTCTCGTTGCAAACAGGAGGATATTTACTGTGGTCAGACAGTCCACAGATTATTGTTAATTAGTGAAGGACACTTACGTCCATCCATCAGTCGCGAGCACGGATGCCTTTAAGGCCTGCTACACAATACGGTGACGGTATTAACGGAAGAAGCAAATAAAAGGCGACTCTTTTAGCGAACAAGAAGCTATATTTGATTGCATGTATCAAATGGGTCACTCTTTGAATCATGGCCTACCGTACGTTAGCTTTTGGGCAAGCTAACGTACATCAGAATCTTTCGTAAGAGAAAGGGATTACAGCTCTCAGCAGACGAGACAGGCAGGGGGAGGTCGGCGTGTTTGGGAACGCGACCTCGGGCCGCAGCTGGGTCTGAAATTTCAGCAGGCAAGCGATGGCTAGGGGTGGGAGGTGTATCCAGTTGCCGCGCCCCCCTCTTCACTTTAGAGCTCAGCCAGCACCGAAGCTACAGATGCCAGCAGAAAATACCTGTCCAGGATTTGCAGCAGGCCGCTCCAACATGTTTGTTGCCACCTCATTCCATCATCACGGCGGGTGCACAGAGCATAGAAGTAAGCAGAGGAGCCCTTCCGGCGGTGAAGAAGCGGAGCGGGTGTGCTCCGACCACTCACAGTAGAGCGCCTAGCGCAGCACCAGTCTATTGCTGTTTTCTTTCTGTTTGCTTGTTTCCTCACTACATATATCGTAATATAAATAACGTCATCAATCTATAAAAATTGTGTTAGGGAATTTACACATTCGTATTAAAGCTTTAATCGGCGTTAACGCTGCGAACAGATTCATACTAGGGAGAGGCAATTAACAATTGATCTCTGTTTACTGGTCTGACCAGGTTAACGCACAGTACGATTATCAATATAGCAAAAAGGCAAAGACATTCCAATGCTGAGAAGTCAATTTGAAAGACTCACACGGTCATCTACACGTAGCGTGTTCGCGTGTTGGACAACAACAGAATTTATTCGTCTTTGCATCAGGAAGCGAAACACCAAATTGAGTTTATACGAACATACTTCGATTACGTAATATAATCTGATGATAAACAGCATATTGTTTTCCAGTTCAGAAAAAAGGGAAACAAAGGCCGAGCAAAACTGGTCAGTTTGTTTGAAAGAAATAAATACAACGAAAGGCATGCTGCACGCAACAAAGAGAAGTAGTTATTCTTTACCCGTAAGAATGTGTGTCTAATCAGTCGGGTACACTGACAGGACTACAACAGCAAAAAAAAATGTACGGCGAGAATCTGAGCCCGTTGGACGAAGCACTGGTTGACATCAAAAATTGTTCAAATGGCTCTGAGCACTGTGGGACTTAACTTCTCTCATCAGTCTCCTAGTACTTAGAACTACTTAAACCTAACTAACCTAAGGACATCAACACATCCATGCCCGAGGCAGGATTCGAACCTGCGACCGTAGCGGTCGCGCGGTTTCAGACTGTAGCGCCTAGAAACGCTCAGCCACCCCGGCCGGCTGGTTGAGATCCTGGGATTCAACACTTCCAGGCGCTAACAGGTGCCATAGTTCCCAAGTGCCTATAGTCTGATTAAAATTACTTGATAGTTGACACTTCACGCGTTGGAGATGGTTTCGTCCAATCAGAGCGCTGAACGTAATGCCCAAATCGGTAGCCGTTTGCAGACTGCCACATAAATTGGTCAGTTAGCATCCAGTTTCTTGTCCGACATTCTTTCTTGATATCTTTGGATCTAGAAATTATTTCGCAATTCATCACAGATGACAATCACACAAAAAACAACATACAGATATTATACACAACGACTCTAATGCAATACACACGTTTCATACGCAGCACTAACTAAACGCTGCTGAATACATTTCCGCAAGACGCGATTGACCGTTACATACACAGTTAGCAGAATCACAGAGTTCGGCTTACATTAGATAAGCTTCGAACGACATTGCGTGAAGCCGAATTTTCGAAGACTGCAAGTCATCGTTGCGACTGGGGCACAACAGTCATAAATGTAACTACTGAACTCAATGTTGTAGCGTAGTGCAAGGGTTAGCGTATTAACCTATCGTACTGGAGGTTGTAGCTTCGAATCTTGTCAAATGTATCTCTATTTTATTTCTGAATCTAATCAAAATAATGTTATTTTTATTTAGTTAATTGGTTTAAATGTTTTTTTTTTAATTCTTCGCCAAGTCATTTTCATCATCGTATAGAGATCTTTACTTGTTCTTTTTTTTTCTCCCTTTCGTCAAGGGGACTGCCTTTGTCGCCTAGTCAGCAGACAAGTGCCAATGAGGCCTGGTCGTGTGTTGGTAGCGCGGCAGCTCGCGTAGTCAGTGTGAGAATAGTTTCAGGTAACGAATGATAGCGAGAAATTACAGTTTGCTTTTAGCGCTGAAACTGATACTTTTTTGTTTTAATTTTAGTTGGCTTTAATCGCCGTGAAGAAAACGATTATGATTTTAGTTCTGCTGCAGATTATTGCCGCCGTTTTCTCGGATACATCGCAAATCACAAGGTTGTGGTTAAGACTTAGGACACGAGTTAAAATTCAGGTCTACAAGCCCGCATCTCGTGGTCGTGCGGTAGCGTTCTCGCTTCCCACGCCCGGGTTCCCGGGTTCGATTCCCGGCGGGGTCAGGGATTTTCTCTGCCTCGTGATGGCTGGGTGTTGTGTGCTGTCCTTAGGTTAGCTAGGTTTAAGTAGTTCTAAGTTCTAGGGGACTGATGACCATAGATGTTAAGTCCCATAGTGCTCAGAGCCATTTGAACCCTTCTTTTCAGGTCTACAAAACTCATCGCCTGACGCAACGCAGTCATCCGTCACTTATAATCACCTGTCTACAGAGCGTCTTCTTCCATTTCCGAGATTACTCGCAGTTTATTATTTTTTTATCGTATGGCTATATCATGAAATTAAATTACCTATACATATGTACATATTGACACACAAGAAACTTAAGTTTGCCTTTACAACTGAATATCCAGTCCCTCAATCCAGCGCACTGCATCTGGAGTTGCTAGCAGGAAGTCCTCTTTGGCGCCGTGATAGGTTCGAATCCTGCATTCACTGACAATGTGGTGAACAGTCTGGTATGGAGCCCCGCAGTCACAAGCTGGATCAGGCAGCTTCTTCAACTTAAAGAGAGCATCCCTGCATCGGCCATGGCCGGTACGGATTCTGCTGAGAGTAGTCCAGGTCTTGCGTGGTAGGTCGAATCCACTAGGAAGTGCAGCACCTGAGAGGATGTTATGCCGGTGCACATCTGTCACTGCTTCCCACCGACCTTTCCATTCTTCAAGAGGTTTGAAATTCTTAGCAGCCATGTCAGCAGCATCGCACAGAGTTGGATGGCGTGATTTCAGTCTCTTGCGATTTAAAAGTGGCAGGTCGCTATGCACGGGTAGGTTAGAATTCCTGGAGATCTTGTAGAATTCTCTCAAAAGGGCAGTACATCTGCGTAGATCAGGAGGCATTATAGCGGTTAACAGTGGAAGCCAATAAACTGGAGTAGATCTGATTGCGCCAGATATTATGCGCATTGTCGTATTCAGCTGGGTATCAACAAGCCTTGTATGATGACTGTTCATTCAGACAGGTGCACATTGGTCAGCATTTGAGTTCACCAAGCCCAGAGCTGAAGATCGCAGGGTGGTTGCTGAAGATCCCCAGGTAGTTCCGCATAGCTTATGGAGGATGTTGTTTCGAGTCCTCAGCTTTTGAGCTAAGTTAAGAAGGTGCTGTTTGAAGCATAGTGTACGATCCAGGATGACACCACGACATTTTGGGTTCCAATTATGACGAAGAATTCTGCCTCTGAAACTTACTTCCAGTTTTACGTTCGCCAACCGGTTATTTAGATGGAAGCAACATACTTCTGTTTTTCTCACACTGGGTTGGAGTCTCCAGATTTTGAAGTAATTATCTAATGCAGACAGGTCATTGGCTATAATATTTTCTGTTGTCTTCATTTCCCGGTGTTTTACGGCTAGAGCCAGGTCATCGGCATAGCAGTATTTTCTGGACGAAGTGTCAGGTAGATCAGATAGATATAGGTTGAACAATAAGGGTGAGAGAACTGATCCGTGAGGCAACCCGTTGTTCAGCTTCCTCTCCTTACTTATGTTGCTTCCACTGATTACCTGGAACTTCCGATCACTTAGCATACTGTTAATCAGTCGAGCCATTGTTCTGCAGTGTATGACGCAGAGAAATTTGTAGATAAGGCCTTCCTTCCACACAGTGTCGAAGGCGGCAGTTAGATCAACAAATGCGACAGATGTTTTCTGCTTCATTTGGTATCCTGACTATGAAGGATGTGAGAGACAATACTTGGTCGCAGCAGCTACGCCCTGGTCTGGAGCCTGCCTGATGAACTGGAAGGTTCTCTAAGATAGCGCTTCTTATTCTGTTATATACACTCCTGGAAATGGAAAAAAGAACACATTGACACCGGTGTGTCAGACCCACCATACTTGCTCCGGACACTGCGAGAGGGCTGTACAAGCAATGATCACACGCACGGCACAGCGGACACACCAGGAACCGCGGTGTTGGCCGTCGAATGGCGCTAGCTGCGCAGCATTTGTGCACCGCCGCCGTCAGTGTCAGCCAGTTTGCCGTGGCATACGGAGCTCCATCGCAGTCTTTAACACTGGTAGCATGCCGCGACAGCGTGGACGTGAACCGTATGTGCAGTTGACGGACTTTGAGCGAGGGCGTATAGTGGGCATGCGGGAGGCCGGGTGGACGTACCGCCGAATTGCTCAACACGTGGGGCGTGAGGTCTCCACAGTACATCGATGTTGTCGCCAGTGGTCGGCGGAAGGTGCACGTGCCCGTCGACCTGGGATCGGACCGCAGCGACGCACGGATGCACGCCAAGAACCGTAGGATCCTACGCAGTGCCGTAGGGGACCGCACCGCCACTTCCCAGCAAATTAGGGACACTGTTGCTCCTGGGGTATCGGCGAGGACCATTCGCAACCGTCTCCATGAAGCTGGGCTACGGTCCCGCACACCGTTAGGCCGTCTTCCGCTCACGCCCCAACATCGTACAGCCCGCCTCCAGTGGTGTCGCGACAGGCGTGAATGGAGGGACGAATGGAGACGTGTCGTCTTCAGCGATGAGAGTCGCTTCTGCCTTGGTGCCAATTATGGTCGTATGCGTGTTTGGCGCCGTGCAGGTGAGCGCCACAATCTGGTCTGCATACGACCGAGGCACACAGGGCCAACACCCGGCATCATGGTGTGGGGAGCGATCTCCTACACTGGCCGTACACCACTGGTGATCGTCGAGGGGACACTGAATAGTGCACGGTACATCCAAACCGTCATCGAACCCATCGTTCTACCATTCCTTGACCGGCAAGGGAACTTGCTGTTCCAACAGGACAATGCATGTCCGCATGTATCCCGTGCCACCCAACGTGCTGTAGAAGGTGTAAGTCAACTACCCTGGCCAGCAAGATCTCCGGATCTGTCCCCCATTGAGCATGTTTGGGACTGGATGAAGCGTCGTCTCACGCGGTCTGCACGTCCAGCACGAACGCTGGTCCAACTGAGGCGCCAGGTGGAAATGGCATGCCAAGCCGTTCCACAGGACTACATCCAGCATCTCTACGATCGTCTCCATGGGAGAATAGCAGCCTGCATTGCTGCGAAAGGTGGATATACACTGTACTAGTGCCGACATTGTGCATGCTCTGTTGCCTGTGTCTATGTGCCTGTGGTTCTGTCAGTGTGATCATGTGATGTATCTGACCCCAGGAATGTGTCAATAAAGTTTCCCCTTCCTGGGACAATGAATTCACGGTGTTCTTATTTCAATTTCCAGGAGTGTATTAGCCTTTCAGAAATCTTGTAGCAGCAGCTGAGTAGGGAAATGGGCGATAGTTTTCTACCTTGTTGCTGGGTTTGGCAGGTTTCAGAACAGATATTATCTTCGCCTTTTTAAACTCGGATGGAAGTTGACCAGTCAGCAGGATGTCAGTGAAGAATTCTGCCAGCCATTTCTTAGCTTTTCCTCCCATATGGATCAGGAATTCTGGATGGATACCATCGAATCCAGGTGCCTTAAGAGGTTTGAGGTCCTTCAGTCCAGAGTCAATGTCTCAAACTGTGAAGGGATGGGTATACTCAGATGAGGGAGATGCCTTCTTTTTCAGGTCACGAAGCTGTCGTCTGGTATGTCTTGTATGTTTCTTGTCAGGAGGTACTCTTGAGGTAGTAATGATGTGGGAAGCAATTTGGTCTGAGGAATTTTTTCTGCATGCTGGTGCACTTCCTCCCAGTTTTCTCAGAAGACTCCATGCTATCCTTCTCGAGTGGGTAAAGTCCATATTCTCGACTGTTTCTGCCCATTTCTGCCTCCGAGACATATCCAAGCTGGACAATAGTTCCGTAGCTATCTCTGGGTCACCACTTTGCTGGAAGTGTTGGTACAGTAGCAGAAACAGTTCTCATCAGAACTCATTAACAAGAAACATTGGACCAACTATCAGACTCCTTCAACTGAATTTCTCGCAGTGGTGATTTCCTACAGTGCTCCGCATTTCGCATTAACAGCATTTTGTGAAATGACCCGCCATATTTGTGTGTCACGTACGGCCGAGCGGCAGCCGATATGGCAACGCTGTAGCGGTAAGTGACAGACGTGAAGTACAAAGTAATATTAATCGGACTGTGGGTGCCGGCAGAGCGGCCAGCACGTGCCGGAAGGGCGGGCTGCGCGGTTGCCAAGGCCACGGCCGCTGCTGCTGCTGCTGGCCTGTGCTGCACTGCGGCTTCCGCAGCCAGCCGGCCGCACACGTGCGTCGCCGGTCACGTGATGTCGGCAGTCACCTCACCCCCCACAGTAGGGATGGGAGAAACCGACCGGTTCAAACCGATACCGGCAGTTTAGTTTTGAATCACCGGTATTTTCGGTACTTGTTTGGATTCGGTATAATAAAAACTCCGAAATGTCCATTAGCCACAGCAGCAGTGCTACATTTTCGGTTTTTAAGTAAATATTTTTTAAAAGAGCGAGTAATTTTTATTCGTCAAATTTACATTTCTTTGAAATATTGCGTTAGTATAGAAAATGGGATGACAGATTAATGCTATTTTAATAACAATGCCGACAGGAAAAAGCAGCAAAAACACGGCATAAGAATTGCTATCGCACTGCTGAGACGATAATGTCGCTGCTGCCGTGTATCGTGGCTTAAGGTACGCGTGTATGCACAATGTGCAAGACTTGCCGAACGTGAGTTGCATTACAGAATGGCACCAACCCTAATCTGGAAATATTTTTGCGAAGTGATATAGCAGTGAAGTACAGTGCTTCATTTCCTTTAAAAGATTAAAGATTTCTGTGCCATTTCTGTGAAATAATAAAAGAGTACAGAAATTATAGTAACAGTATTAAATTAACAAGCCATTCATAGTGTACAATAAAAATAGAAAGCAACTGATCCGCTACCTGTGTCTACATAATATATCTTTACCTGCTTGTAGCCCTTGAAAACGAACAAATTTACACGAAAAACAGAATTCTTCAGCCTCTGTTTTCATTCTTTAGCACTGATTTTTCGTAATGCCCAAATACTGGTACGATCTCCGATTACAAAATGATTTTTGAGCAGAGGTTGAAAAAAATTAGAATCAATAGAATACTCATGATTTTTGTAGTATTTAACCAGTTACCACTTCTCGAGAAAAGCTGTGTACATTGGACGGACTAAGTTTTCTTTTACTGGCCTATTTACTTTAATTTCTTGATTCCACTTGTCTTAAAACAGACAGTCAACATTGTTCAACCTTTGTTCAGAAAAATGTGTGTGTGAAATCTTATGGGAATTAACTGCTAAGGTCATTAGTCCCTATGCTTACACACTACTTAACCTAAATTAACCTATGGACAAACACACACCCCCATGCCCGAGGGAGAACTCGAACCTCCGCCGGGATCAGCCGCACAAATTCATGACTGCAGCCCCATAGACCGCTCGGCTAATCCCGCGCGGCCAACCTTTGTTCGATCACTACGTTATACTATGTTATGTTATGTTATGTTAATCGGGGACCTAAAAACGGCGGAGAGGCTCCGTCCCCGTCGGAGCCGCAGCGGTCCACAACCCCACGACGACTACCGCAGTCCACCCCTCCGCCTCCCCACACCGATCCCAGGGTTATTGTGCGGTTCGGCCCCCGGTGGACCCCCCCAGGGAACGTCTCACACCAGACGAGTGTAACCCCCTATATTTGCGTGGTAGAGTAATGGTGGTGTACGCGTACGTGGAGAACTTGTTTGGGCAGCAATCGCCGACGTGGTATAACTGAGGCGCAGTAAGGGGAACCAGCCCACATTCGCCGAGGCAGATAGAAAACCGCCTAAAAACCATCCACAGACTGGCCGGCTCACCAGACCGCGACACAAATCCGCCGGGCGGATTCGTGCCGGGGACCGGCGCTCCTTCCCGCCCGGAAAGCCGTGCGTTAGACAGCATGGCCAATCGGGAGGGCTTACTATGTTTACTGCAGGAAATAATAGGAATAAGAAACCGAAAATCAGGTATTTAAGAAAAAGGTTATGTTGTGCGGTTTTAATAGTCGGGTTAAACAGGCGTGGGAGACTCCGCTGTAACCGAAAACTGGTTGTTTCAGCGATAAGCGTCATCCCTACGCCAGTCACCTGACAGACATCTCTTGCTTGCACTGATGCCCCATACTAAGGGAACAGAGCATAGGGGTGCAGATGCAGGAACCCTGCATTGCGGTCTTGGGCTACGTCCCAATGGCAGGGAGGGAGGAGGGGGGGGGGGGGGGGGAGTTGCCTTTGCCTTCCTCCGACCTGCTGTTATGAAGTGTCAACTATCTGTGTGCCGTGGGGATGATTGATCAGTGCTTGTTCTGTGTGTTTTGTGATGGATTAAGGCCGGGTTCTCATTAAAAATGACTGAAAATTCGATTTTTATTGCATTTTTTGAAAGGTATATGTGTCTACAATGTTGGACCGAAAAGTTTTTTTTAATCCGTGCGTTACAAAAGTTTCTACAGCGCATTATTCGAAGCCCGGCTCAGGTAGAAAATCTATCGTGCCGTGACTCACGTTCACAAAATGATTTATACTACAATATTCAGGCAAACATATTCGCCGAAAAAGCTGCCGAACGCAGCATATCCAGGTCAGCCATATCGGCTTTACTCGCCAAGAAGAACGAGGGACTTGCTCTCCAGGAACAATTCGAGTAAGAGGGAGTGATGCACGGTCCTGGAATCGCAGACTAAACATAAGCAACGAGAACACTTTTTTTTGGTCTAATTTTGGTCAATACTGGTCAAAACAATTTTTGGTCCGCCATATTGGATAGTCATTTTTAATTTTGAAAATCTAACTTCAGATTTGTAGTCAGCAACATCAAAAATATATAACATGAAGTTTGTATGCAAATTGAACCTATACATATAGAATTTTTTCCTAAACTTTAAACAGGTCTTTGTCGAGACACAATTTTTCAAAACTACGTGCAGCATAAAATAAAAATGATTTAACCTATTAACCTCTACCTTTCACCCCCGAAAAGTAAGCACTTTCTTTGGGAGCTTACACTTGTAATACATGAAATTTGTTAGTATTAACTATTTCTTGTAAAGTCATAAAGAATGAAAAAATCATCGAACTCAAAGTTCGAGTTAGCTCCATATCGTTAAATTTAAGGTGATTTCATTGCGGTTACGTACAAGCTTCCATAAATTTAAACGTAGTGTCGACTGACGTTATCCATTTTCGATTTCAGATAACTCCTGAGCGGTTACATTGCACGAAGTCTGCATACTTCAGACTTGCAGGCCCCTGATCAAATCATAATTACGGGCACCATTTTCTTTTCTGCTTTGTACTGAAAAATCTAAAATAAAGCTCAAAGTACGCTCAATCATAATCCACAAACATTCTATGTCTTTTCATTGTCTCAAAATAATTTCCAAACTTTCCCAGCTTTTTCCTCATTTGAATGAGAACCTGGCCTTAAGGGGAGCCAGAGGGTGAAATGGTTCAAATGGCTCTGAGCACTATGGGACTTAACTTATGAGGTCATCAGTCCCCTCGAACTTAGAACTACTTAAACCTAACTAACCTAAGGACATCACACACATCCATGCCCGAGGCAGGATTCGAACCTGCGACCATAGCGGTCGCGCGGCTCCAGACTGAAGGGCCTAGAACCGCTCGGCCACACACGAGAGGGTGAAATCCGGTACGGACACATAGCCTGTTCCTCTCCAACAGCACAAAGGCCACCCCAAAATCTAGCGTTCCCATACGCTGGACGAATCACTATCAACTGTGTCTCATGCCCTCACTTCACGAGACGCTGCACGCAGGTTTGGCATTCAGTCCAGAACATTCGCGATGAGGAATTTTGCGCCACCACCGCTGCTCACTTTGCCGGCCAAATACTGGCAGTGAAGATTTTTCAACTCAAGGATTTCGAACCGGCTTACCCTCGAGACGAGCGCCACAGCTCAGACGTGTCTTCGGCTGCGGAGACAGACTATAAACGAGTACATCCTCAAAGTAATCGGGCCTGTTGGTTTGCAGCAAAAAGCGTAGCTGGACGTCGATAAGTCGTGGGATTAGATTTCCAGTCTGCCGTTACTCAGTCTTCAACTCTCGAAGATGTGAGGCATCGCCAAGACTGATTCATGGACAAATTCCACGTTAAACTGTAAGTCCACTTTCTCCGGTTGGATAAATTGGGCAGATTAGGGACAGGGAGGTAACCGAAGCGACGTTTCATTGAAGGACCTCCACTCGGCCATTGAGCGTCATGCAGTTTTTACAATTATCAATAATATCAATTTGAGCATCTCATGATCGCAAGATACAGTTCTGTTGCCTGTTTTCGACTGTTAAACAATTATCTTTGTATCTAAGACAGTAAGGATAAATGCTAGTGGTAAATACAGTATTTAAAAAAAAAAAGGAATCAGTGGTGTCGAACGTAGCATAAAAACGTATTTGGGGCACTGACTAATTATTTGTAAATACATGTAAATAGGGAATTCAATTTATTAAGACCTCCTGCGCCACCTTGTTCATTAGAGCTGGAGAAGTATGAAGGGATGTGCGTTTTAGAGAATAAAAGTGCGGGGCATAGCGGGAACCGGGACTGAAACTCGTCTATAAATAGCGGGACGATAACAACAATAGATCACAGTCTGGCTGGAGTCCAGACAGCGGGCACACAGCTGACAGCACCTGAAAAAGACGATGGGTTGGACGTCGAAATATCGCACTGAAAAATCGAACCAACAGTTCGGCTGGGCGCGAGAAAGCTCGCCATTAGTCAATGAGGTCGAGGAAACATGAGAGCAGGGCCACATTTGCTTGTGGCTATCTACCCTGCAGCCTGGAACTTGCACCACAAAGGGATCTAAAGCACTAAAATTTAAAATAAAATAGTCTTTATTTTAATACTAAATTGCGGGTCGCCTTATTGTCGTAACAGGCACAGACGTAATTATTTTTATGGGTTTGGTGGACGGCTGATTTGAACTGCATCAGCATTTACTTCTCAAACGTCGCACTTACTCGCATCAAATTCCCAATGGCATCCAGCAAAACGCGTGGTGCCTCATTTCGCAAAAGACGTTGTTTAAAAGAATGGTTAGCGGAATTTTTGCAGTTTGAATTTGCGAAAATCTTTCTTCCACACCTCATTTTATTCCAACAGGAACCATAAAACGCCAAAGATCGTTTTACAAATAACTGAGGTCTACCTAAAAATGTACCTGTCACTCACAACCACGAACAGCAACGGGAAAAGGAATTTTCCAAATTGAAGTTAATCAAAACCAGGTTGCGAACCTCCATGATATAAGACACGTTCAATGTAGTGGATTCGCTCAGTAGCGAGAGTGATATTTTAGCATCAGAGGTGCAGCCTGCCTCAGAGATCAGAGCGACAACAGTTTGAGTAGGGTTGCATTCTCTTTAACGTACGCCGTGTAATACAGTTCAGATAGCAGCATTAGTCCGAGGCTGGTGGTCCAGAATATCTCCCGGGGCCCCAACCAAATCAATGACGAATCCAGGTTTCGATTCAGGTCGTCTGGTGGGAGTTAAAATTTCCTACTGTCTCTGTCCCTCCTCTCCCCCTCCCCTCCCAAATATAACTTGCCAGTATCCCCAAATGTGACGTGCCAAGGATGTACAGGGTTATTACAAATGATTGAAGCGATTTCACAGCTCTACAGTAACTTTATTATTTGAGATATTTTTAAAATGCTTTGTACACACATACAAAAACTCAAAAAGTTTTTTTAGGCATTCACAAATGTTCGATATGTGCCCCTTTAGTGATTCGGCAGACATCAAGCCGATAATCAAGTTCCTCCCACACTCGGCGCAGCATGTCCCCATCAATGAGTTCGAAAGCATCGTTGATGCGAGCTCGCAGTTCTGGCACGTTTCTTGGTAGAGGAGGTTTAAACACTGAATCTTTCACATAACCCCACAGAAAGAAATCGCATAAGTCGGGAGAGCGTGGAGGCCATGACATGAATTGCTGATCATGATCTCCACCACGACCGATCCATCGGTTTTCCAATCTCCTGTTTAAGAAATGCCGAACATCATGATGGAATTGCGGTGGAGCACCATCCTGTTGAAAGATGAAGTCGGCGCTGTCGGTCTCCAGTTGTGGCATGAGCCAATTTTCCGCGGGCTATGCGTGAAACTTGCCCGCACGCGTTCAACCGTTTCTTCGCTCACTGCAGGCTGACCCGTTGATTTCCCCTTACAGAGGCATCCAGAAGCTTTAAACTGCGCATACCATCGCCGAATGGAGTTAGCAGTTGGTGGATCTTTGTTGAACTTCGTCCTGAAGTGTCGTTGCACTGTTATGACTGACTGATGTGAGTGCATTTCAAGCACGACGTACGCTTTCTCGGCTCCTGTCGCCATTTTGTCTCACTGCGCTCTCGAGCGCTCTGACGGCAGAAACCTGAAGTGCGGCCTTTTCTACGTATCTGTAGTGTGTCGTGACCATATGTCAATGAATGGAGCTACAGTGAATGTATGAAATCGCTTCAATCATTTGTAATAGCCCTGTATATGATCTTAATAACAACAACAATAAAATGTACAGTGTGTTTGACTATTACAGGCGAGTATAGGGCAACGAAGCAAGTAAGTAATCCTGATAAGCGTAGGTGCAGAACCATCGGTATTCCCGATACGACTTATTACGACTGATTACATGAACATCTAATAATAGAGTCCCCAAGAACAAAAACTGCAGATATTCACTTCAGGACAAACACATTTCGACAGGTGTACCACATGTCCACCGTTCCTTAAGCAAGTCTCCTCATCGATGCCCATACTCGCTGAAATATCCCAGGTATTTTCCGATTGCACTTACAATTATCTACAATGCGTTGGCGCTGGATTACAGTGAAGCTTTTAAATATCCCCCATACAAAAAAATCCAACGGGTTCAAGTCAAGAAGTCTAGGAAACCACGAGGCCATGGTCGGCCACGATCGTTACACTTGTCCTCCAAAATTCGTGCTACCTATTCCCGAAGAACCACGTGAGATGTGTGCCGGTACATCATCATGCATGTACCACATAGGCACTCTTTCACAATAAGGAACGTCATCCAAATAGTCGATTAGCTTGTGCCGTGCGAAATGAAAGTACGAGTATAAAGACGGCGTATAGGGGTACCAACGGTTTCCAGAATTACCCTGATCAGCCAGAACGTTATGAACACCACCTACTATCAATATAACACCGTGCAGGCGATAGCAGCCTCACCTGGCGAGCAATGACAGCTAGTCAGACACACTTACGGTGCATGTACTATCAGTGAGCGCGCTGTCCGTGTGTGGAATGGGGAAGGCGTGCGATCTATCTCTATTTGACTGAGGGCTGATTGTGATGGCCAGGAGGCTCGGTACAAGCATTTCGGAAACTGCACAACTTGTCATGCGTTCGAGGAGTGCTGCGGTGTCTTCAACACGTAGCGAAACCAAGGTGAAACCGCATCCAGACGTCGTGGGGTTGGGCAGCCACCCCTCATTACAGTTGTCGGACGTCGTAGGCTGGGCAGAATGGTAAAACAGGACGAGTGGCGAACTAAAATGGCTCTGAGCACTATGGGACGTAACTTCTGAGGTCATCAGTCGCCTAGAACTTAGAACTACTTAAACCTAACTAACTAAGGACATCACACACAGCCATGCCCGAGGCAGGATTCGAACCTGCGACCGTAGCTGTCGCGCGGTTCCAGACTGTAGCGCCTTTAACCGCTTGGCCACCCCGGCCGACGAAGCGGCGAACTGTGGTGGAACTAACATCAGACTTTAATTCCGGTCCGAGTACAAGTTTATCTGGACACACAGTGCACCGAACAATCCTAACGATGGGCCTCTGCAGCCGACTACCCATGCATGTGCCAGTCTTTAACACCACGACATCGACAACTACGACCGAAATGGGCACTGGACGTCGGCACAGTGGCAAAGCGTTGCATGGACTGATGAATCCAGATACCTCCTCCATCATGCCGATGGGAGGGGGAGGGGGAGGGGCGTAGCGCGAAGCCGTCGTCTTCCAGGCAAACAGCTCCTTGACATCTGTACAAGCTGTCGGCGGCTCGATAATGCTCTGGCGAACATTCACGTGGGCATCCAGGGTTCCAGTGGAGCTCATTCAAGGCACCAAGACGGCCAAGAAGTATCGTACACTGATTGCAGGCCACATAAACCCCTTCATGACGATCATGTTTCCGGGCAGGAGTGGCATTTTTCAATAGGATAACGCGCCATGTGACAAGGTCAGGAGTGTGATGGAGTGGTTCGAGGAACACAGTGACGAGTTCCAATTGATGTGCTGGTCCCCCCACTCGCCAGATCTGAACCCGATCGCGCACATCTGGGATGGAATTGAACACAGTATCAGAGCTCATCGCGCCCCTCCCCGAAATTTACGGGAATTAGGTGACTTATGTGTACAGATGTGGTGTAATCTGCCTGCAGTGACCTACCAAGGCCTCATTGCTTCCATGCCACGTTGGATCGATGCTATTATCCCTGCCAAAGGTGGATATACCGGCTATTGAGTAGGTTGTCCTAATAGTCGTGCTGATCAATGTACGTTTATAGGATTATTTACTTGTTTCATTGCTGTCCAGCCACCCTTTCGTTTGTATTTACAGCAGTCAAACACCACTTACAAAATTTTTAATTACCATAAAACAAATGTTTTATTGTAATAAAAGTAATGTGTTACCATCGGTGAATAGTACATTGCTTTAGCAAGAAATGGTAATTCAGAAAAGTGTATGTTCCACAATTTGTACGCGCCACGTTAAGAACAATCAGCAAAAAGCAAGAAAACTTTTTACTTCACAAGCAGAAGTTGTTAGACACCTTATTGTCTTAGTAGCTTTCAGTCGAAGTTCATATTTTCTCTTTTTTTACTTACAACGTACACGCTGTGTATATAAGCTCTTTCTAAGCACGAGCGCTTGGTACGATTTGTTGTAATAAAATGAAAAACCTCATCTTGGCGCTTAAAGAATTTTCGTACTTACTTGTTTCCGTTTTATGGACGTTATGAAAGTACGCCGTTTCAAGGAAACGGCACACGGAGCATTAATTAAAAACACGCCTTTCTTGGTAAACTTCGGTATAATTAAATGCCAATTAGCAACATGTCGGCGATTAAAAATACAAGATCGCTCACTGCTGAGATTCAGCGTAATGTAGTTCACAGAGGCGCCGAAATATGAAGCATTCTGTAGCGGTTTCACGTCCCGCTACATTCATTTTTTTTCATGTTCGCGTTTTCTAAAAGGTTGTGTGACTTTCTTATTAAATTAATAGAAGTAGTTTCTGTAATACTCTACGTCACGTAAATATTAGTGCGCTGTCTCTCAGGAGTAAATTCGTCCTATTTGGTAAAGTTCCAAAATTCAAGATATGTCTAAAAGCCTACGCGTGGATGTAAATACATTGGTAACTGTCTTTAATTACCTGTAGGAATAAGCCTATTCCTTTGTAAAAACTGTCAATGGTGAATAAAACTGGATAAGCTGATGTCACTTACACGACATGGAACTTTCCTTTTTGCTACATACCGGCCGCTGTGACCGAGCGGTTCTAGGCGCTTCAGTCCGGAACCGCGCTGCTGCCACGGTCGCAGGTTCGAATCCTGCCTCGGTTATGGACGTGTGTGATGTCCTTAGGTTATTTAGGTTTAACTGGTTCTCAGTCTAGGGGACTGATGACCTCAGATGTTAAGTCCCATAGTGCTTAGCGCCATTTGAACCATTTTTTTGCTTGATGTTAAAAATAATTCCGCTAACAGCTGGTAAAATTGTTTTATTGAAGCACGAACGGTTTCGAGCCCTAAAGCCCATCATCAGGTGCAACAGTGTTAAAAGGTCATAGGTGTGGTCATCACTCCTAGTCAAGAAACATTAATCAGTGGATATTTTGTACATTACATTTGCGAACGGAGGATAACCAAAATGTGATCCATTAATATCGTAAAAATTGCTAGAGGGTGGATCATGTAGATACAGAGCCATGTTTTAAAAATTAGTCAGCATCGGTGTGACGGCAGGGCAACCCAATGTTGGGAAGAGTAGAAGCAACCCGTACAAGTGAGCAGGACGGCCTTTTAACATTCTTGGATACTGAAGTTTTCATTTATGTTTACTACAAACAAAAAATGGTTCAAACGGCTCTGAGCACTATGGGACTTGACATCGGAGGTCATCAGTCCCCTAGAACTTAGAACTACTTAAGCCTAACTAACCTAAGGACATCACACACCTCCAGGATTCGAACCTGCGACCGTAGCGGTCGCGCGGTTCCAGAATGTAGCGCCTAGAACCGCTCGGCCACACTGACCGGCTTACTACAAACATAACTTGACTATCATACGGACAAGAGAGTAAATGTCTCTTTTTATTGAGCTGCTGAAGGCATTTTATGTCCACCTATTTTCATAAACAAGCTATGTGGTTTGCGACCCAAGTAAAACCGACAACTGTCGCTGGAGAGCGCTAATTACGTTAACCAGCTGCTCCCGTGAGGAGAGATGTCCCGTCCGTCCACGATAACGTTAGCTGCCTCGTCCGGTGTGAGGACGGCTTTACTCAACTTCTTGCGGTTTGCCGGTGCTGTGGACTCACGGAACTTGTTCGGTTTCTTGTCGACAGCATGTATCGTCAACCTGGCTGGAATGTTACAGATAAGGGAGCAAGGCAATACGCGTGGGCACGACCTCACGCAAACAACTGGAAAGTATTCTGTGTTAAACGTAGCTTGTAAGAGTTAGAATTCCTCTTCTTTCACGAAAATTCCTCATCATTTACGTGACACTATGCTTTCATGCTACTTTAATCTCCGATGGATATCTGTGCGGAAACTGATTCATATGATACACTGACGAAACAAAAATCACAACACCAAGAAGAAATTGTGCGAGATAAACGGAAGTTGGTAGGGGATTTTTTGCATTTAAAATATGATATATATTCAAATTTCGCGCCAGTCGCATAAAAGTGACCCTAGTAGCGCCTCTGTCTATCTATCTATCTATCTATCTATCTATCTATCTATCTATCTATCTATCTATCGCTTGCGTCTTGTCCTGCGGCTACGCAGGGTCGGCCATGGTTAATTGGATTTGGCATGTTAAGTTTAAGGGGTGGCTGGATGCACTTCCTGCCGCCACCCCGTACCCCCGAGGACGGAATTAACGTACCCCCAACTGTCTGTGTCTAGTGGAATCTATGAAATAGTGTGAATGTGTTCAGGTGTCTGCGAGCTGTGTAACTGAGGCGGAACGTGGGGACCAGCCCGGTATTCACCTAGCAGGATGTGGAAAACCGCCTAAAAACCACATCCAGACTGGCCGGCAGACCGGCTCTCGTCGTCAATCCGCCGGGTGGATTCGATCCGGGGCCGGCGCGACTGCCCGAGTCTTGGAAGTCTTTCGCCTGCCCGAGTCTTTTTTTTTTTTGCCGTACCGAGACTCGAACCCGGGAACTTTGCCTTTCGTGGGCAAATGCTCTACCAACTTTTTTTAATTTTTTTAATTTTTTATTTGTTTTTTTACGCTACCTTTTTATTTTTTATTTTTTCTTTTTTTTTCTTTTTTGTTTTTTTTTTCTTTTTTTCTCTATCCATCTTTTTTTAAATAAAATGGAACTAAAAATACAAGTGCCACCGCCACTTTTCATCCTATAACAAAAAAAAAAATCTGGGCCACTTCAGGCGTTGGCTCCTGACTAAACCTACCCCAGAGAGCTGCCTATATACCAGGGGAAATATGGGAAATCAAGGTTAGGGCTATCCTTAAAAACAAAACAAAATCATCCTTTTTCTGAATTTTATTTTAATTTTTTTTTTGTTTTATATTTATTTATTTATTTTACTTATTTTTTTTTTTTTGTGTACTTGATCAGAGGCCTTCTGCGCCCCGCTGGTAATATGTTGAGTCACGTCTTCTCGAAATTGATGTGTTCCGTTCAATTGTTCAGAAATGTTCATTGGTTCAAACAGGAAACCTTCTTCTCTCTTGGCTTAACACATTCCACCTGCGAGGCGGCACGTGGAAAGCACTCCCAAGGAAGTTCGAGAAAAATTGTCTGTATTTTGGGTGACGGACAACGACATAATGACGGTCATTGAGGTATGTCCAAAAATCGAGTACAGAGTCTACAGTTTGTCCAAATAAGTAGTGAATGGCATGTCCGCGAATCCAATTCACAGCATTGGTCTTTGTCCGAGGAAAATAGTCACGTTCCGGAAATAATAATGAAAGGGGAGTAATCCGATCCGGAATGTCCCGCGTTAGAAAAGCCACAATACGTCGAACCAAGTGCCAAACCTCCGCCGCCGGTCCGCAAAAAAACCGATGGTCATCATTGTCTGGCACTCCACACGTGGAGCATAGAGGTGATTGGGCGAGGTGGATACGATGAAGGCGAAATTGGTTGATTTGCTTACCATTGACAGTTATGTACCAGACAGATTGAACATTCGTGTCAAGGTAACAGGCGAACACCGCGCGCCATACATGACGCCAGTCAACCTGGGGGAACTTTAGTTCAATCGGGTTAGGTGGACGACCTAATTGGAGGACATTGTATACTGCCTTTGTCTTGAGTAAAAGCTGTCTTGGTAAGGTGAGGCGTAGATAACTGAGTTCCAGAAAGAAGTACCGTATATAATGGAACTGGGCCGGAACATCCGAGATCATCACTGGGGCTGACAGTGAGACCGGCGAGTATGCCGACAGGAGGAGACCAGTGAGGCTCGTTGGGCAAAGTGTCCATACCGTCATCTGGGAGCTGACAAATAGGGCGCGAGCTCTATCCGGCACGTGAAACAGACCTATCCCACCTCGTTCACGGGGAAGAGTAAGGGTCGCATAGTTAACTTTGAACAACATCCCAGAGCTGACGAAAGATGCCATCGCTGCCAACATGCGACGTGCCACAGTAAGCGGGAAAGGTAGAACTTGCGCTACATGGGGAACTCGGGATGCGATATATGTATTGACATATCGAGCTCGTTGGAGGATATCTAGGGATCGAAGGCGATGGTCCATAAGACCTGCTCTGATCATTAAAAGGAGGCGTCGGCAGTTGATGGTGGCTGAACGCCGGAGATCAGATGAAAAATCTATTCCCAAACAACGAATGGTATCAACGGTGGTGAGAGGTGTAACGCACTCCACGGGAAGTCCCGTGCCAATGAACATAACTTGTGACTTACGTACGTTTAAAGAGCTACCCGACGCCTCACTATAAGTCGCTACCCACGTCAAAACAGCTCGAACTTCGTCGGCATTACTTAAACAGATGACGACATCGTCAGCATAGACCGTGCAACAGAATCGGTAGCGATCTATGAACAACCCTACCAAACGTTGTCTTAGTCCACATAGCAAGGATTCCAAGGAAAAGGCGTACAAAATTGCTGATAGAGGGCAACCTTGACGTACGGATCGACCTATTATTATCGGTGGAGTGAGTCTGCCATTGTACATAATCCTGGATGAGGCACACCGCAGAAGGCGCATAACTACCGTGATAACGGCGATCGGGAAACCCATATGGTGGAGAACGGCCGTAAGGAACGAATGGTCAACCCTATCAAAAGCTTGACTAAAGTCCAAAGACGCAAGTGCCCCAGAGAGGCGTTGTGCCTGGGTAACGGCGATCATATCCCTGTAGCGGCATAAAGCCGTGCGAATATTGTTGTCGCCTCCCAAAGATGCTTGGTCTGGCGACACAACATAGCGGGCAACGTTTTTAAGTCGTGCTGCCAAAAGGCGAGTGAAGATTTTCATATCACTGTTAAGGAGGGTGAGGGGCCGATAATCACTGATATTGTTGCCACCGTGCGGTTTATGTACAGGAATAATAATTCCTTCCAGGAAAGCGTCCGGCACAGGTACTTCCGGAGACATCAGTTCCCGACAGATTGAGGTGAAGGTGGACTCTAACAAATCACGGAAGGTGCGATAAAATTCGAGGGGAAGACCGTCGGGGCCCGGGGAGCGATTGATGGTTCCTGCCCGGATCGCATCGCAGACTTCCTCATCAGTCACCTCCGACATCAAGTCAATCGCCGCATCTCCTGGGATACCACCGACGTTGAGCTGTGAGACTTCCTCGATCAACTCTGGGGAATGTGGAACTGCGGCGTAGAGCTGCCGGTAGTGGGCGTGAAGCACATTCCCTATGGCAGATTGTGTTACGTAGCGACGCCCTTCTTGATCCGTTAGGACGTGAATCAATTTTCGGCGTCGATTTTGTCGTTCTTGGATGATATGGTACATCGACGGATGTTCATGAGGCATGCGATCAGCAGTACGAGATCGTACTATCGCCCCTTCCAAATGCCGTTGCATGAGATTGGAGATTTGGGCCTTAGCTTGGTTCATCCTTGTATGGCGCTCAGGGGAGGCTGGCATCGTGGAGCATTCTCATAGGATCCTGTAGTAAAAGTCCATAGTGCTCTTCCTCCAGGCGACAACATCTTTGCCATACCGGATTAAAGTTTTTCGAAGAGCAGGTTTTGCACATTGGATCCACCAGGATATGGTAGACGGATACGTGGGTCGGCGTCTATTACATGTGATCCAAGTGTCTTCTATTAGAAGTCGACAGTCAGGTGAATTAAGAAGTGCCGTGTTCAGTTTCCATAAACCACGTCCGTGCCATACTGCCTGCCTTGTGAGAACAACATCACAGAAGTAAGCCTCATGGTCTGAGAAAGCAACAGGCCAGATTTCAGCCTGTCGAGTGTGTTGAATTAGGGATCGCGAGATGTAGATGCGATCCAGTCGGCTAGAGGAGTGCGCAGTGTGGTACGTAAAGCCCAAAAGATCACCGTGAACATGTCTCCACGTGTCGACAAATTGTAGCCGCGTGACGACTGTTTCCAGAGCTGCGCATGGTGAGTGACGCGGCAATTGATCCTGAGGTCGCTGGGTGCAGTTGAAGTCTCCACCCATGATCCAGTCATCATGTGGTCCCATAAAAAGGGGTGTGACTTCATTCGCGAAGAAGGCATTGCGTTCACGACGGTAGCTGGAGCCCGACGGCGCATAAATATTGATGATGCGTACACCAAAAAGAGTAAGGGCCATACCTCTGCCGCTGGGGAGGTATAGGACATCTTCGGCAGGAAGACCTTCGCGTAAGATGATGGCAACACCACTACCGGTGTCCGAAGCGGGAGAAAGATGCACCGTGAAGCCATGTGGTGGTGAAAAATCGGCGACATGCACTTCCTGAAAAAGCGCAATATCTATGTCCGCATCATAAATCATATCGTGGAGCAGCGCTAGTTTGTGGGGCGCACGAATGGTCGCCAGGTTAATCGTTGCGACACGATAATGCTGGTGTTGGAGTCCCACAGGCACAGGCGGGGCTTCTTCTTCAGGAGCGAGAGGTCGTCGATCTTGCCGGTCCGCTGAAGAGGCTGCTATTGTGGAGAGTTTGCGGGCGCGGGCGCAACCGATGGGGGTGCACCATCATCAGTAGCATCCACCCCAGTCCCTTCGATCTCCACGTCGTCTGCCCAGGAGACTGATGCTGCGGTAGGGCATCGGCTGTGCACGTCATCCACGTGGAGAGGAGATGTAGTTTTCGTCTCATCGGATAGGCGCTCTTCAACGTCGACCTGTGGGGGCGACGGCGTCAGTAAGGAGGAGTGGTCGCCTGTGGCGGGTCTTTCGCATCAGCCTTTCGGTCATCAAAGATCGGTTTGTCGTCCATCTTCGGGTCTGCATCCCCGGTATCCATCCGTAGAATGGATTCATCAGGGGGTGTACGGCTACGTTTCTTTCTCTTTCGTGTCGACCCTTGTTTTCGAACAAGTCGTTCAGAGTCCGATTGCGGGTGGCTTTCGTCTGACTCCGGACCAGTCTGAAGGAAAGCAGAGGTAGGTACCACTCCCGGATCAACGTCCATCTCAGTAGCATTTTCAGTCACAGTGCTGCGATGATTCGGCAGGTTAGGATCTGGCGTCTGGGGCACCTCAGAAGGAATCTCAGGAGAGGTTGCATCTACCTGATCAGACGACGTCAACGGAGCAGGAAGACTCTGTGTAGACGTGCTACCTTCCTGGGCAACCTTGGCTTATGTGACAGGGATCTGTGTCATCACCGCTGGGGACGCTTCCCCGCCGACCGGCGTCTGGATCAGGTGGCGTCGCATGCAGGCGGATCTGACATGGCCTTCTTGTCCACAACCCGCACATGTTCGGGGTTGGCCGTCGTACATGACAATGGCTCGCACCCCGCCAATGGTCAGGTATGATGGAATATGTTGTTTCAGTTCAATTGTGACCTGACGCACACCATTAAGGACATGGTAGGTCGTGAAGGTTTGCCATTTTTCCTCTACGTAACCGATGACGTTACCGTATGGTTGTAACGCAGAGACAACTTCGTCCTTCGGCCCTTCAAAAGGTAGTTCAAACACCCTAATCGTGCGTTGACCGTACTCTGCGAGTTCAAGTGTTACAGCTCCGACGTGACCATCAGAGTATTTGAACTTAAGTCCATTGGCATGGCGGCGAATAACATCTTCACACACCTCGGTGTTTGTCATTTTAATATGAACGACACTACTCGTGATCGAAAAATGGATTCCGATAACGTGGTTAGGATCTAAACGAACTTCTTCACGTATGAACGTTTCAACTTCATGTGCACGAGGTCGCGCATGTTCAGCTGGGAAGGAAACTTTAAGGGTCGCACGGCGGTAAGCGCTCGACATGTTGTTCACGGTGGACGGACGCAAGCCTGAAAGCTACGACGCGGAAGTAAACAACGCCTGCAGCGGAGCACTGGCCGGCGCGCGGGGCCGTCCGCACGCTGCCACGGTTGAGAGCCGACTGCGCTCTCGGCTACCCTGGCGGGTCACCCTAGTAACGCCACTATGAGGATGCAAATCAGGTTTGCTACTAATACACGCTGTAAGTGTCGTGAGCGTTAGTTATCTTTGAGATGGGACGTGAGGGTTGATGTTAGTCAAGAATGCTTTAGGGCGACAAAGACGCCATTATCAACATCTCACCGAGTTTGAACGAGTAGCTGGATGTTACTTCTGCGATAATGCAGAAAGAGTGGGCAGGAATGGAGCCATTGTACATGATGGCTGGCAGCTGCGGTTACGAGAATGTTCAGTCGCACGAAGATCGGACTCCGGGCTGCCAAGTGGCACTACCAAGAGGTAAAACCATCTTGCTCGGCGTATGGCTGCCGTTCATCGTACTGCGTCTGAAGCAGCAATGTAAGCACTAGTTGGCACCACAGAGACACAACAAACTGTTACAAATTGGTTGCTTCAAGGACAGCTGTTAGCATGAGTGTTGCGAAACAACTCAAATCACTAAGTCAGTCTTCCGCTCCAGTTGGTATACCAATCAGGTTCCTTTCACAGTATGCAGACACAATAGCGCCTTTCTTAGCAATCATATACAACCGTTCACTTGACGAAAGGTCTGTTCCTAAAGACTGGAAAGTATCACAGGTCACACCAATATTTGAGAAAGCAAATAGGAATAACCCATTGAATTACAGACCAATATCACTTACCTCAATTTGCAGTAGGATTTTGGAGCATGTACTGTACTCTAACATTATGAATCACTTTGAAGAAAATGATATATTGATACATAACCAAAAGGAATTCAGAAAATATCGTTCTTGTGCAACACAGCTAGGTCTTTATTCCCATGAAGTAATGAGTGCTGTCCACAAGGGATCTCAGATCGATTCCATATTCCTAGATTTCCAGAAGGCTTTTGATACCGTTCCTCACAAGCGACTATTAATCAAATTCCGTGCATATGGAGTATCGTCTCAGTTGTGTGACTGGATTCGTGATTTCCTCTCAGAGAGGTAACAGTTCGTAGTGACAGACGGTAAATAATCGAGTAGAACAGAAGTGATATCTGGCGTTCCGCAAGGTAGTGTCATAGCCCCTCTGCTGTTATATAAATGATAAAAAGTAAAACGCGGTCGACAGCCCTCTCGTCGTTCGCTAAAGCGTGCGATAACTCAGACGGCAAACATAAACGAGAACATAAGCGGTTTAAGAGCATTCCGTCAGTAAATGGCAGACCTTCAAAAAGTAAGCGCAATGTGCACAAAGTGGTGGGGTAGCACAACTTAATAAATGGCGATGGCTAAAAAGATAGTACCTAATACACAACCTAGTTAAAATGATAGAGGTTGTCCAAGCCGCTGGGAGAGGCTTGATAACCCGGAGCTTGTTCCCATGAAGGGGGAGGACCAGTGGTGATGCCAAAGTGACACCAGCTGCTGACAGACGGCAACAGAGATCATCGGAGGGAAAGTAAGGAACTATCGTGCTGAGGTACGAGGACTGCAGCCTTAGCAGCAGCGTCAGCGGCCTCGTTTCCTGTCAGACAGGCGTGACCAGGAACCCACATAAACATCACAGTGGCTCCATCAAGAGTGAGCGAGTGACAGCTTTTCTGGACCCGTTGGACTAAGGGATGGACGGTGTGCAGCACACACAGGCTTTGAAGGGCGCTGAAAGAATCTGTGCAAATGACGCAATTGAATAGCCTGTGCCGCCAGATGTACTGCTACAGGACGAAAAGGTCTTCTGTGAATACTGAGCAGTGTTCCGGAAACCGATACCGCAAAACGTCGGTGCCAATGACGAAGGCATACCCGACACCACAGTCAGACCGAGAGCCATCAGTGTACCCAAAGATACCATCGCGAAGTTCTATGCGAAGGTCGTGGAACTGAAGGCTTAATGTAAACGCGAGAAAAGCCATTGCAAATGTCAAATGCTGGTACATTGATAACCGGAGTAACCGTGAAATGTCGACTGCAACCATACAAACATGCATGCATTGTGTTGTACACGTGCTGGACGTCACTTTGTGGGATAAAGTTCTATGCCTATTGCACTTGGTCGGTCAATACAGTGATTTTTAATGCTGGTTGTGGACAACGTTGGAATTGTGGTTCCATGATGTCACATATGTGCTCGACTGGAGACAGATATGGTGATCGGGCAGGCCAAGGCAACATGTCGACCCACTGTTGAGCAAGTTGGGTTACAACAGAGATATGTGGGCGAGCAGCGCTGTCTTGTTGGAAAACACTCCCAGAAATGCTTTTCATGAATAGAAGCACAACAGGTCGAATCACGAGACTGGCGTGCGAATTTGCCGTCGTAGTGCGTGCGATAACCACGAGAGTGCTCCTGCTGTCATACGAAATCGCACCCCAGAGCGTAACTCCAGGTGTAGGTCCAGTTTGTTCAAGTTGGTTGCTGGCGCTCCCCTGGCCGCCTCCTAACCAACGCACAGCGATGACAGGCACCGAGGCAGATCCGTCGTTCATCAGAAGACACAACAGGCCTCCACTCTGTCCTCCGATGAACTCTCGCGTGATGCCACTGGTGGGATGCACCTTACAGGACGTCTGCCTCGCAGCTATATCTACATCGATATGGTTACTCTGCAATTCACACTTAAGTGCTTGGCAGAAGGTTAATCGAACCATTTTCATATTACTTCTCTACCATTCCACTCTCGAATGGCGCGTGGGAAAAAGGAACAAAAAAAAAAAAATGATTCAAATGGCTCTGAGCACTATGGGACTTCACAGCTATGGTCATCAGTTATCTAGAACTTAGAACTACTTAAACCTAACTAACCTAAGGACAGCACACAACACCCAGTCATCACGAGGCAAAAAGGAACACTTAAATCTTTCCGTTCGAGCTCAGATTTCTCTTATTTCATTATGATCATTATTTCTCCCTACGTAGGTGGGTGTCAACAAAATATTTTCGCATTCGGAAGAGAGAGTTAGTGATTGAAATTTCGTAAATAGATCTGGCCGCAAAGAAAACCGCCTTTTTTTAAATGACTGCCACCCCAACTGGCATATCATATCAGTGACACTCTCACCCCTATTGCGCGATAACACGAAACGAGCTGCCCATCTTTGCACTTTTTCGATGTCCTCCGTCAATCCCACCTGGTTAGGAACCCACACCGCGCAGTAATATTCCAGCAGAGGACGGACAAGTGTAATGTAGGCTGTCTCTTTAGTGGGTTTGTCGCATCTTCTAGTGTTCTGCCAATAAAGCGCAGTCTTTGTTTCGCCTTCCCCACGATATTATCTATGTGGTCTTTCCAATTTAAGTTGCTCGTAATTGTAATTCCTAGGTATTTAGACGAATTGACGGCCATTAGATTTTTGCGATTTATCGTATACCCAAAATTTATCGGATTTCTTTTTGTACCCATGTGGATGACCTCGCACTTTTCTTTGTTTAGTGCTAATTGCCACTTTTCGCACCATACTGAAATTTTCTCTAGATCACTTTGTAATTGGAATTGATCGTCTGATGATTTTACTAGACGGTACATTACAGCGTCATCTGCAAACAATCTAAGGGGGCTGTTCAGATTTAATTTTTAGTTCTCGACCTCAGTTTCTCTTTGGCGTACTTTATAAACCTTTTTCCACATCCCTGTTTTTAACTGTCTTCTCTTCCAACGGTTGGGATTGACCTGTAGTCGTTTTTATTTCCTATCTTCGTCTTGTACGGTTTTGACATGGCCGCGTATGACCCTAGTTGTTTTTACGCCCTACAACAAAACAAAAACAAAACATTAACCTGTATTTTTGCAATGTTAAATCACTTAAGTATGTTACCGAGACACATGCATTCCCGAAATTTCATTATTTTGTATTAACTATTTTCTGGTGTTTGAATTTTTTCTGTCTGTGTATAAACGCTACTTCTTTCTTTTTGGGGGGGGGGTGAGAAGGGGCGGGGCCATGACCCTCACTGACCCCCCTTCCCGGACCCACCATTGTCACACATGCTAGGTAGCGATAAGAGAGCTCACCGTGTTTTCGCCTGAGCGGGTCGCCGAAACCACGAAGCGGCACAGTTCATAGTGGGCCTCGAACCTGACCGCCTGCGAGGCGCGAACAATGGGTTGCGCAACCCGTCCCGGTTTCCCCGGCGCGGCGCGGCGGGCAACATACAGATGATCCCCTTGTTTTGCCGCGAGCAGCTTCCGCCTGCGTCAGTACGGACCCGTTTACTGGGAGCCCTCCAAAGTTTGCAGGCCTCATTCCGTGGTAACTGTGTTACTGCGTCGTGGGCCTCCAGTACCGTAACACCGCCAGCGTGAGCTGTCGCTTCCGAGTTGCGTCCGTCATCATCAACCTGCTAACTAGAAGTGGCTCGCTCACTTCGCAACAGCTATAAAGAAACCTACTAATCGAAAGATACCGTATGAAAACACCACCAGTTGCGGTCCACCCGCTTCAAGTCTGACCCTTTTTGACGTGACAACTCGGACAGTGCCGATAAGCTAGAAAATTTCAGTGACAGCTGTGAGTCACAAGGGGAGTCCCACAGGGTTCAATTCTGGGTCCACTTCTATTCCTTACATACACTCCTGGAAATTGAAATAAGAACACCGTGAATTCATTGTCCCAGGAAGAGGAAACTTTATTGACACATTCCTGGGGTCAGATACATCACATGATCACACTGACAGAACCACAGGCACATAGACACAGGCAACAGAGCATGCACAATGTCGGCACTAGTACAGTGTATATCCACCTTTCGCAGCAATGCAGGCTGCTATTCTCCCATGGAGACGATCGTAGAGATGCTGGATGTAGTCCTGTGGAACGGCTTGGCATGCCATTTCCACCTGGCGCCTCAGTTGGACCAGCGTTCGTGCTGGACGTGCAGACCGCGTGAGACGACGCTTCATCCAGTCCCAAACATGCTCAATGGGGGACAGATCCGGAGATCTTGCTGGCCAGGGTAGTTGACTTACACCTTCTAGAGCACGTTGGGTGGCACGGGATACATGCGGACGTGCATTATCCTGTTGGAACAGCAAGTTCCCTTGCCGGCCTAGGAATGGTAGAACGATGGGTTCGATGACGGTTTGGATGTACCGTGCACTATTCAGTGTCCCCTCGACGATCACCAGTGGTGTACGGCCAGTGTAGGAGATCGCTCCCCACACCATGATGCCGGGTGTTGGCCCTGTGTGCCTCGGTCGTATGCAGTCCTGATTGTGGCGCTCACCTGCACGGCGCCAAACACGCATACGACCATCATTGGCACCAAGGCAGAAGCGACTCTCATCGCTGAAGACGACACGTCTCCATTCGTTCCTCCATTCACGCCTGTCGCGACACCACTGGAGGCGGGCTGCACGATGTTGGGGCGTGAGCGGAAGACGGCCTAACGGTGTGCGGGACCGTAGCCCAGCTTCATGGAGACGGTTGCTAATGGTCCTCGCCGATACCCCAGGAGCAACAGTGTCCCTAATTTGCTGGGAAGTGGCGGTGCGGTCCCCTACGGCACTGCGTAGGATCCTACGGTCTTGGCGTGCATCCGTGCGTCGCTGCGGTCCGGTCCCAGGTCGACGGGCACGTGCACCTTCCGCCGACCACTGGCGACAACATCGATGTACTGTGGAGACCTCACGCCCCACGTGTTGAGCAATTCGGCGGTACGTCCACCCGGCCTCCCGCATGCCCACTATACGCCCTCGCTCAAAGTCCGTCAACTGCACATACGGTTCACGTCCACGCTGTCGCAGCATGCTACCAGTGTTAAAGACTGCGATGGAGCTCCGTATGCCACGGCAAACTGGCTGACACTGACGGCGGCGGTGCACAAATGCTGCGCAGCTAGCGCCATTCGACGGCCAACACCGCGGTTCCTGGTGTGTCCGCTGTGCCGTGCGTGTGATCATTGCTTGTACAGCCCTCTCGCAGTGTCCGGAGCAAGTATGGTGGGTCTGACACACCGGTGTCAATGTGTTCTTTTTTCCATTTCCAGGAGTGTATGTGGATGACCTTTCACTTAATATCAACAAGCAAAATTTGTACCTTTTGCTGACGATATTAGCGTTATAATATATTCCGTTAGAGAGGAAGCAACAGAAGAGATGGCAAATGTTATTTTCCAAAGAACTGGTTCAAATGGCTCTCAGCACTATGGGACTTAACATCTGTGGTCATCAGTCCCCTAGAACTTAGAACTACTTAAACCTAACTAACCTAAGGAAATCACACGCATCCATACCCGAGGCAGGATTCGAACCTGCGACCGTAGCGGTCGCGCGGTTCCTGACTGTAGCGCCTAGAACCGCTGGGCCAGACCGGCCGGCTCCAAATAATTATTTTAAAACGGACTCTTCCTAAATTTTGAAAAACCACTCTGTATTCAGTTCTGTACAACAAATAGAGTCATACCAACAACTGATGTAGCACACGAGCAGGAATCAGTAAGTAGGGTAGAATGCTGCTAATTTTGGCGTGTACATATCGATGAAAACCTGAACTGCAGGAAGCATATAGCTAACCTCCTGATGCAATTAAGTTCAGCTTCTTTTGGTCTTCGTATAATTACTGATCTTGGAAACATATCAGCCTCCTGATATATTCTGCATATTTCCTCTCAGTAATGTCGCACAGAATAATTTTCTGTGATTATTCATCAGTTAGAAAGAAAGTATTGATTGCACAGAAACGAGCAGTAAGAATAACATGACGTCATGTAGGTACCGCTTGAAGGAATTAGGCATTTTAACTGCGTTCGCTAGTGAAATTCGTCATAAATAATCCAACACAATTTGAGAAGAATAGTGATGCCTACAACACTAGAGTGGAAAAATGACTTTTATTATCCATTGTTAAAACTGTCAGTGGTCCAGACAGGAATTCAGTATGCAGCAATAAAAAATTATAAAAATTGTTTTCATTTGCCCAATAACATAATGCCTGACAGCGGAGCAAGTTTTAAATCTAATTTAAAATCATTTTTCCTGGACAACTACCTCTATTCCATTGACGACTGAGAATTTCTACTTAAAAACTGGTAGCTAGTAAAAAAAAATTGTTTTTAAGAGTAGTTGGATGAGTAGGAATAAAATGATAATGTGTTCATTAATTTCCATTACAGATGCACTTCACTTTCCCAGAACATTACCAACAAATCTAAGCCTTCCATTCGCTTGTCTTGATAATTATTTTGTTTGTTCGATACATATGATCATGTTTCTTGCCTTTACGCATAAATAGTTAAATACTGTGCTCTAGCACTTTTCCTGACACTTCAAGTTCGAAAACTCTATCGTCAAGAGATTAGGTGCATACTGTTTCGCTAAAATGTTCGTGGAATTTCATTTTACCCGTTGCCTTTGTATATTAATAGACATGGTGTTATGTAACAGTGTCACCTCTCCCACTTTGCTGTTCCTTCTAGAACAGTCCAGTGCCGGATGTGAGCCAAGAGCTGAATTATACAGAGTGTAGCTCAAAGGCACGATCTGATGCAGCTGAAGTGGGTGCCAATTTGGAAAAGAATTCTCAAAATATTCATTGGCATAAAGTACTGAACTAGCGAGAATTGATAAAATCGTGGAATATTTTAAGTAACAGAGACAAGTGAAAAAAGACGTCCATTGTTTAGCTGTAATGATCAGACGCAAAGGGAGGGAGGGAGGGAGAGAGAAGCAGATGTACTATCGATCAGCCGAGTACCTCTGTGTCAAAATTCCTGACACGAAAACATTAGTGATGACACCAAGGCAGAGTTTCTTAAGCCGCATAAGTATTACGATGGCGTATTTATCAGACTTATCAGTTATAAAGATCTCCGAGAAAAAATTGTTTCGTGACAAACAAACTTCGACGGCGCATTTCACACTAACAACTGCGACTCAGATTGTGATATCGTCTGCTGGGCCAGAAACTGCAAACCAAAAACTGATGTTTTTTTGTGTTAGCAGAAGAGCCAACACAGAGTTACGAGTGGAGGCCGAAATGCACGCATTTTAGCTCACGCAGGCTGGCGTGAGGAGGGGAGAACTATACTGACGTGAGGTCTGGAACATGAGAAGGAATTAGAATTCAGAAAGCGGACGTAATTAGTTTGATACTTAACTTTAATCCATTACTGATGAACGTCGCTCTTGACGGTACATGAGTCACAATATTATCCGTTCAGAAGACATAGTAACTGAATATGGCGTCTTGCTAGGTCGTAGCAAATGACGTAGCTGAAGGCTATGCTAAACTGTCGCTCTGCAAATGAGAGCGTATGTAGGCAGTGAACCATCGCTAGCAAAGTCGACTGTACAACTGGGGCGAGTGCTAGGGAGTCTCTCTAGACTAGACCTGCCGTGTGGCGGCGCTCTGTCTGCAATCACTGATAGTGGCGACACGCGGGTCCGACGTATACTAACGGACCGCGGCCGATTTAAAGGCTACCACCTAGCAAATGTGGTGTCTGGCGGTGACACCACAGTTTTCTGTCAGTAAGAGACCGCTGCTAACCAAAATCGAAAAACAGCACTGATGGGGCACAGTTTAAAAGAGTTCACGTTTTATCAGAGCGTACGGGGGTATGTTAATTTTATTTTTCTTATGTGAAAACTTAAAACTTTTTAAATGAAACAAACGTTATTAACATTCTACATCTTTATTCTTCATGTATACATGGCCATTTCTCAACATAGTCACCCTGGCAACGATCACATTTCGCCCAACGAGAGACAGGTTTGTTGATGCCGTGACTGTAGAATGTTTAACTCTGTTGGCGGAGCCGCATCCTCACCTTTGCTTGCACCGCTTCATCGCTATCAAACTGAAGTCTTCGGAGGTGTTTTAAGTTTTGTAAATAGGTAAAAATCGGATGGTGGCAACTCGGGATCATATGGAGGACTATCGATGACAGTGAGCCCAAGGCATCGGATTGTTGTAGATGTCGCCAGCAATCGTGTGTGCTGTGGCACTGTCGTGCTGAAAGACAGGGCGCTCCTCGTGTGGACAAACTGCTCGAATTAGAAACTCAGTTACAGCACACTGTTTCTCTCGCACCAACATACGACGGGGGTTTGAAAAGTCTGTGCAAAAATGAAAACTACTTACGTGTTTGGGGTAAACCTTTCTTTTTCGACATAGTCTTCTTTTATACACTTCGTCCAACGCTCTTCTAATTTGTTGATCCCTTACGAATAATATGAATTGTCCAAGTCTGCAAAAATAGCTATTAGTTGCTGCAATCACCTCCTCATTTGAATAAAATCTTTGTCCCACCAGCCATTTCTTCAAATTGGGGAACAAATAGTAATCCGAAGGAGCCAAGTCTGGAGAATAGGGCAGATGTGAAACGAGTTGGAATCCTATTTCCATAAATTTTGCGACCACAACAGTTGAGGTGTGTGTGCTGGTGCATTGTCATGATGGAAAACAACTTTTTTGCGGTCCAATCGCCGGCGTTTTTCTTGCAGCTCGGTTTTCAAACGGTCCAATAACGATGCACCTGTAATAGTTTTACCCTTTTCCAGATAGTCGATGAGTATTATCCATTGTGAATCCCAAAAGACAGTCGCCATAACCTTTCTGGCGGAAGGAATGGTCTTCGCTTTTTTTGGTGCAGATTTTCCCTTGGTAACCCACTGTTTAGATAGTTGTTTGGTCTCAGGAGTATAGTAATGTGTCCATGTTTCATCCACAGTGATGAAACGACGCTTAAAGTCCTGCGGATTCTTCTTGGACAGCTGCAAACCATCCTTGCAACACTTCACACGACTCCGTTTTTGGTCAAGCGTGAGCAATCGCGGAACCCATCTTGCTGATAGCTTACTTATGTCCAAATGTTTATGCAAAATATTGTGTACCCGTTCATTCGAGATGCCCACAGCACTAGCAATCTCACGCATCTTAACTCTTCTGTCATCCATCACCATATCATGGATTTTATTAGTGATTTCTGGAGTCGTAACCTCCACAGGGCGTCCAGAACGTTCAGCATCACTTTTGCCCATATGGCCGCTCCGAAAATTTTGAAACCACTTATAAAGCAATGTTTAATCACGACACGAAATTCTTTTTCATCCATTTGTTGACAATCACTCGACTTCCTTGATTCACACGAAGGCCAAACACAAAGAAATAGAACAATATGATTGAAACTTTGTGTGCATTCTTTCCAAAGATGCTACTAACTAAACATTACCTCGATACGCACCGGTGGTGCCATCTCTTAGACTTGGCACGGACTTTTCAAACGCCCCTCGTAGTTCATTTAGACACCGCCACAATACACGCTACAATTCGGAGCACTCTAGTAGCAGAGGGCAGCAAATATACAGGCGCGAAGAATAAAAATGTACAATATTAATAACGTTTGTTTTACTTAAGAAAGCTTTAAGAGTTTTCACATAAAGAGCTCGGAGGAATTACTTTTTATCATGCCCTCGCAATAAGTTCGTTTCAGCAGCACAGCTGCCCGAGGCAGGATTCGAACCTGCGACCGTAGCGGTCGCGCTGTTCCAGACTGTGGCGCCTAGGACTGCTCGGTCACACCGTCCGGCCATTTCACGTGCAGATCGACGGATGTTTGTCGATGAATCTTCGTCCACAGGATCCCAAAACATTCTCCTCAAATTCTACTGGGTGAAGATTTGTTGCCGAGAAGCTTGTCCAGCTTTCGGTTACTTCAGAGATACAGTTCCACCAAAGTTTTTATCCACGTAAATAAATTTCTTCCAGTCAGAACGACGCCTGTTGCGACACTTTTCTCTGAGCATTCGATCGGCTTTACGGGCACTGTATTCTGCTGCACCATATATCAATCGCATCTCTGCGAGTTCCTGTAACGAGAATTCCATCTCCGACAACAAGTCATGAACAGTAAACAGTGGTGAATTCCACAATAGATACATCACAAATGACAGCGTACCGGTTTGCCGATAGCGTAACCAGCGCCGATGCAGCAGCAAGTTATGAAACATAACCAGTTTACGAGTACAAACACTCGAGCCAGCGCACACGACGTCTTTCAAGATCTCGTAGCGACTGAAATATTCATTTCCAACTACTGGTTTCTGGCTTAAAATTTTCTGTTTCGAAACTTCTATCGTTTCTACAATTTTCACCTTAAGTTTCTCGGACAACCAGAAAATGATATTCAGGTTTCAGTATGAAAGTATGCTTGAATGGCTCGCTAACGACACAACAGTAAGATTTTCTCTTTGCAACTGCAAGCTGTAAGATACGTGGGTTAACCTCCACAGTCGCAATGTAGTACAGGGTGCGTATTCATTTTTGTCTTCAAAGTAGTAAGTAACTTTTGTTTTACTGTGGCAACACCGCAGGAGTGCCAACTGGCAGTGAGCTGAAGAATCGCTAGAATATTAGTGATCTTGCTGTGTTGCCCTGTCAACGTGGGCTACGTTTTTGCGAGGATAAAGGTGGTGTTACAGCGCAACACTTCTATTCTAGTTCCCTTACGTGATATTTCGCCGACTATTGTCTTCGCCTAGCACGCGCTTGTTTCTGATGTTAGAATCACTCTCTCTAGCTCCCTGTGAATACGCGCTCTTAAGCAGTTGTTAAATGCCATATGATTTGGAAATGTGTGACGAAAAAGTAATAATAAAAACATGTCACATTTTATCGCGGTGATTCTGTTGTTAATTAACCATAGAATTTCCAGAAATCAAGAGATCTTCCTGTGACACCCTCTGAACGTGGTCTATGTATTTGGGAGAATAAAGGCCGTATTAACGACTCAATTTGCATGACATGTCTGGATAATTGACTGAGTTTTACCGACACCTCCGACATGTCATCGTCATGTTGTTGTTGTTGTTGTTGTTGTTGTTGTTGTTGTTGTGGTCTTCAATCCTGAGACTGGTCTGATGCAGCTCTCCATGCTACTCTATCCTGTGCAAGCTTCTTCATCTCCCAGTACCTACTGCAGCCTACATCCTTCTGAATCTGCTTAGTGTATTCATCTCTTGGTCTCCCTCTACGATTTTTACCCTCCACGCTGCCCTCCAGTACCAAATTGGTGATCCCTTCATGCCTCATAACATGTCCTACCAGCCGATCCCTCCTTCTAGTCAAGTTGTGCCACGAACTCCTCTTCTCCCAATTCTATTCAATACCTCCTCATTAGTTGTGTGATCTATCCATCTAATCTTCAGCATTCGTCTGTAGCACCACATTTCGAAAGCTTCTATTCTCTTCTTGTCTAAACTATTTATCGTCCATGTTTCACTTCCATACATTGGTACACTCCATACAAATACTTTCAGACACGACTTCCTGACATTTAAATCTATACTCGATGTTAGCAAATTTTTCTTCTTCAGAAACGCTTTCCTTGCCATTGCCAGTCTACATTTTATATCCTCTCTACTTCGACCATCATCAGTTATTTTGCTCCCCAAATAGCAAAACTCCTTTACTACTTTAAGTGTCTCATTTCCTAATCTAATTTCCTCAGCATCACCCTACTTAATTAGACTACATTCCATTATCCTCGTTTTGCTTTTGTTGATGTTCATCTTATATCCTCCTTTCAAGACACTGTCCATTCCGTTCAACTGCTCTTCCAAGTCCTTTGCTGTCTCTGACAGAATTACAATGTCATCGGCAAACCTCAAAGTTTTTATTTCTTCTCCATGGATTTTAATACCTACTCCGAATTTTTCTCTTGTTTCCTTTACTGCTTGTTCAATATACATATTGAATAACATCGGGGACAGGCTACAACCCTGTCTCACTCCCTTCCCAACCACTGCTTCCTTTCATTTCCCTCGACGTTTATAACTGCCATCTGCTTTCTGTACAAATTGTGAATAGCCTTTCGCTCCCTGTATTTTATCCCTGCCACCTTCAGAATTTGTAACAGAGTATTCCAGTCAACGTAATGTCCAGTCGTAATAAAGAAATTCAATAAAACAACGCAAAACATTGACAGGTGTATTTCTAATGGCGTGCATTCATAAATGCACAGTATACACAGCTGAAACGAACTGGCTGCAGTCCATTATCGACACATACATAACAGATAATACCTGAAAGGTTGCGGTTACTTACTCTTATCTTGATTACGACTGCTTAGGTAAGCGTCGATTACAAGAGTTTGCTTTACACACTGGAAGTGATAAGAAGTTGGCTCCAGACAATAATATGACTTACTATTCAGAGTAAACTGCCTTCAGCATGACAAACTCAGATACTGTACCTTATTTCTTCATTCTGTATTGAGATTTACGATCACGACGATTAATTACAGACGAGTCTAATGAGAACTGACTATTTACGCCAACGACTTAGCGAGACAGTAGGAAATAGAAGTATCGATTACGACGGGACAATGCACTGCTTTATCATTCTACACAGTTAATATTTCACAACATCTGTTAACCAACGTAACACATGACAGAATTGTGTGACTTTTTTGTAAAACAGATCTCAATAGGGGCAAGTGTGAGGGTCTTAATCACTATGTTTCTCCAACTTGATCTACGTCTCGTGCTGTGTGACGCACATAACACTTCCACAATGACCCTCGTTGCGGTTACCACGCCTCTATCATGTAGATATGTCGACAGGTAGAGGTTAACAAATAACAGATGCTCGTTTCACCCATTGGCATTTCGTTCATTTTATATTTGCCTGCGGCTCGACCGCAATAAATTAAAATAAAACGTTCGAGTGTTGTACTGATGAACTGTTTCACTACAAATGCATTTTCAACCAGATGTGTAAAAATTGCCAACAGTAATGTAACTGGGCAAAGAGAAACCGGTTTCAGCTATTCTGTTTGTGTTTGAAAGCTAAATGAAAGGCTCGTTTACAAAATTGCATTTTTATCACTGCATAGCATCTGCGACGAACAGTTGGCAGAGTAAAATACAACTGGCGGCAAACAGATGACAGTGAAATAAAGCGAAAGAGCAATTTTAAAAAGAGGGAATGGGCAGAGGGTGACAGACAACGAATAACTGCTGCTTTTTTTTCTCTTTTTTCATCTGAAGTGACCCGCCTCTTCATCTCAGAGTAGCACTTATAGCCAACGCCCTACATTGTTTGTTTTATACATTTCAATCTCTTTGTCACCCCTTCAGTTTTCACCCTCTACGGCTCCATCTAACACCACGGAAAGTATTTCCTAACATGCTAACCACATCCCGTCATTCTATCCGTTCTTCTATCCAGTGTTTTCAACGTATTACTGTCTGAGCCGATTCTGTTGAGAGCCTCCTCGTTTTTTATCAGTCGCTTGTTTTCAAACGTAGTTTCACCTGTTCCCGTGAGTGGCGCCGTCACAGCATGTCTTCAAGATGGCTGCTACACTTTACGTTCGTCATAAGCAACGTGCTGTCATGCCCTCTGGATGGCTTATATATACGGCGCTCACTCGCGCTCTCGTTGCAGTTAGTTTATTGTTCTCGGAGGATGTCTTCCGCAGTCGAAGGCAAAACGTCAGGGGAGAGTTTAATGTATGGATGACGGCATCTCAGCCAGGAAGTGTTAGGTGATGACACCTGCCGTGAAAGCCTTCATTCTTGTTTAATTCGGTCCGTAATTAGATGAAACACCGAAAATCAATTGTTTGTTGCCCTTGTAACCCACTAGAAAGCCAGGCTTGAACTGGGATGTGCGACTGTTGTGACCGACTGGCTACGCAGATTCCGCTAACAAAATTAATGTGCTAACACAATATACCGCTTCCTGCTAAACAGAATACTATCACAGGTGCTCTCTCTTGTCGAAATATTGTGTTTAGGACAACAGTTGTTTGCTACTTAACAAACGCAAGACAATCTGTGGAGAATTCCCCCACGACATAAAATGCGCTGGTATCACGTTCGAGTACGTGTATCGGACGGAAAGACACTTCCTCTGATCAGCAAATCGTCGAAACCTCCCTACAGTAGTCCGCCTTAAAGTTCGGCGGCGCCGTGTACCCGCCTCGAGACACGTAGCAACCGCCCACACGGGGCGGCCCGACCCAGCCGCCTTGTGGTAAGAGGATTAGCTAGCTGGCCGTGTCTGACGCCCACGGCCTGTGCTCGCCGGTCACAGCGACCGCCCACGTGAAGGAAAGCCACGTGTCAGACACCGGGCATCGGAAACCCACGCCCGGCAGCGCGTCGGCGGTAAGCGCACTCTTGACCATTTATTTCATACATGCGTTTCTGAGCTGCTTCGGCACACTTAGGGAAAATAAGGGACTGCTGCAGTGTAAATTGGGTGATTCGTGAGAATATCCTACGTTCCACTCAAGACACTAACGCTGATCGTGACTTTTATAAACACTTTATGTATTGGCAAACATCCACTGTGCAAACCCCAGTCCGTAATCTCTGCAGATGGTGCCTACGTAGCGGCGTAACGCAGCAGGATCAAGGTGCGGCGCGGTGAGCACAGTAGCGTTTGCTGGACGTGGACATTTATGCCTTTGTGACGCATCTTTAAGCTGTTAAGAACGCCCTAGAAAAAACAGACGTACTACGGCCGTCACTCCAAAAGAAATGCACACTATTTTTGTAAAAATACAGTTTTCAGTCTGCATGTGTGAAAGTTTTACAGTGTGTAGTTACATCCTTCCCGCTTGTTTTCAAACGTAGTTTCACCTGTTCCCGTGAGTGGCGCCGTCACAGCATGTCTTCAAGATGGCTGCTACACTTTACGTTCGTCATAAGCAACGTGCTGTCATACAATTCCTGTGCTGTGAAAACGAGACAGTGGGAAACATCCACAAGAGGTTCAAAAAGGTGTATGGAGATGCTGCTGTCGATCGCAGTACAGTTAGTCGGTGGGCAAGCAGGTTACGTGATGAAAGCGAGCACGGCAATCTTCAAGATTGCCCTCGCAGCGGCAGGCCTCGTACTGCACACACTCCAGACAATGTGCAGAGAGTTAACGAATTGGTGACTGCTGACAGACGTATCACAGTGAACGAATTGTCACGCCACGTTGGGATAGGGGAAGGAACTGTTTGCAGAATACTGAAAGTGTTGGCGTTAAAAAAGGTTTGTGCCATGTGGGTTCCCAGGATGTTGTCAGTGGCTCACAAAGAAACAAGAAAAACGGTATGCAGCGAACTTTTGGAACAGTACGAGAATGGTGGAGATGAATTTCTTGGAAGAATTGTGACAGGTGATGAAACATGGCTCCGTCACTTTTCACCAGAGACGAAGAGGCAATCAGTGGAGTGGCATCATGCAAATTCACCTAAGAAAAAGAAAATTCAAAACCACACCTTCTGCTGGAAAAGTTATGGCTATGGTGTTTTTCGATTCCGAAGGACTCTTGCTTGTGGACATCATGCCAAGTGGAACCACCATAAATTCTGATGCATATGTGACGACACTGAAGAAACTTCAAGCTCGACTGAGTCGTGTTCGACTACATCGGCAAAAGCAGGATATTTTGCTGTTGCACGACAATGCACGGCCACATGTCAATCAAAAAAACCATGGAAGCGATCACAAAACTCGTATGGACAACACTGAAACACCCGCCTTACAGTCCTGACCTGGCTCCATGTGACTATCATCTCTTTGGGAAACTGAAAGACTCTCTGCGTGGAACAAGGTTTGAAGATGGTGACTCCCTTGTGCACGCTGCCAAACAGTGGCTCCAACAGGTTGGTCCAGAATTTTACTGTGCGGGTATACAGGCACTGGTTCCAAGCTGGCATAAGGCAGTTGAGAGGGATGGAAATTATGTGGAGAAATGAAAATATTGTTCCTAAAGGATGTATCTACACACTGTAAAACTTTCAGACATGTAGAATAAAAGATGGATTAGAAAAAATAGTGTGCATTTCTTTTGGAGTGATCCTCAGACAATGTACACACTCAAGACAAATGAAGATCGTAAATCTCAGATCTTGAGTTCGGTGTGGCCAGACATCTTGAATATTGTATTTGAAGCCGAGAGTTATTGATAATTGGATCTGTCTTCACAACTGATGGAAACAGTTGAAGCAAAACAGCAGTTCATAGTTGAAGACGTGTTCGTCATTCAGTAGCTGGAAATAGTGAGACACTCTTACGGCATCATCCTGTCTGCAGACGAAGTCCACAAGAATAAGTTCGCGCACGGCCTTGGTACGAAGTAGCCGGACCACGAGAACAAAAAAGGCGAACGTGTTTGAAAAAGAACAGTAAAAGGTAGCTTAGACCATACCAAACTTGCAGATTCGCCACGCAGTGTTCGCTACCCAGTCAAGTCGCCACACACATACACGAATCTTCCCTCAGTGCCCAGAAATCTTAAAGTGATTGCAAGCCTATGTCAGAAAGTAAACACACGTTACACACTGGAAGTAGTTGCTATAACAGTATGAAGCTTTGTGTAAAATATACATACCTATGTCTTGGTTTATCGACCACCTCATGTTTGTATTTTCCAAGTAAATACTTTTCAGAATGATGTTGAGCAGCTTAGAAAAAATATCTTCTTCCATTCGAGTGAAATTACGAAAGAAATCTCGATCTTGAATCTATGTGGTGACGTACGTTATTTCAGAGTGCTGGTAGTCAATGCAACATTGAGGACATGGATATTACGCATGAGCAAACTGACATTAGTGACTACACCTTAACTATATTCAATTTTAAACCGAAAATGGGACAAAAAAGAATTGAGTATAGGGATAACTTCTACTATTACGCATCACAGATTGTTGTATAGCATTATGCAGTGTTCCTCTACAAGCAATTCCCTGTTAAACCGTAGACGAGTCCAGAATCCTTTTAGCGATTGTCGAAGAAGAGCGGAGAAAATCGCGAACGGAGTTAATGCAGCTATTTGAAGCACGTCTATTTATGGTGCGGTTTATGAGGGGAAAAAAAAGCCGGAAACGGCCGCAGTGGAGCGCTGACAGCACAAATCAAGTTAACAATCTCGTCTCATGTGCCTTTCCCTGAAGTCGGATATCCGTCCCGTCCACGTCAGCGTTAACTGCCTCGTACCGTAGGAGGACGGATGAAGGTACGATAGTGAGTTAACACAGAGAAGAAAACTGAATGAATGAAAGGGCGATGCAAGTACGAATGCCTAGCACACGCTAGGCTGACTTGTATACCGAGCAATGTAAGGTCATCTCGATAAATATACGCGGTACAAACTACCTTTCGTGGCGAAAACCTGCAGAGCAATGTCCAGTGAGTTACACTACTGCTCCCCTAGAGCTTGATGACTGTGTTACACAGTTCGCCGCTGTAGATGGGTACTATAGTAACGCGCTATCCGTGTGTGGGGGTGCCACGAGCAGGTTTCTAAGGAACGGCGGCAGGCCGGCGAAACACAGTACACAATTCGGAAAGGACAAACCGGAAGTATGGTAATCCAAAACATGAAAGTAAACAATCGGCAGCACCGTAAAAAGCAACAATAGCAAACAGAGGAAACCCAAGAGCAAGCAATAACCCTGTGCGAAATTGAAGTTTGGACGGGGAAAGAGCTCACAGTTTCCTCCTAGCTTACGCCACCAGACGGTCTTGCCGGCTAACGCCGTGCCCACTCCTCGCTCGGTGTGTACGCGAAACCAAACAACTCTGGATGGCCTACCCAAAGCCGTCTACATGTCAGAGTCTGGCGAGGATACTAAAGCTCATGTACTGCTGCTTTGTGGTCAGTTCAAAGTCTTAACACATGCCACACAATTGACTTAATATGAACTGTTAATACTGTTCAACACTTAATACTTTTCAGCATGAACAATCAAGATAGGCTATTAGCGTTCAACTGGTTCTTGATACATGTCCAAGAGTATCCGTCGACACAGTGCTACAACCGCTACAACCGGTTTGTATAACAGAATACTAGCTGAGTACATGGCGTTGCCCAGGTATGTATTCATTCGTGTCTTCTGTTATTCCAACTCCTTATTCCCCGCCCCCTCTCTCTCCATCTCCACCCCTCTCTCCCACTGTCCACCCAAACCAGCCCCCCCCTCTCCACATGCATCTCCTCCACCCTCTCTCTGTCCGTCTCCTCTTTCCTTTCCTCTGTCCATCTCCCCCTCTTCCCTTTCTGTGTCCATCTTCTCATCCCCCCCCTTTCTCTGTTCACCTCATCTTCTACCTCTCTCTCTGCCTCTCTCTTCCTCCCTCTGTTGTGCCCATCTCCTCCTCTCCCCCCCCCCCCCTCCCCTCTGTCCATTTCCCCTTCCACTCTCTCTATCTCCTCCTAAGCCATTTGTGTTGTTCTCCTCTCTGTCTGTCCATCTCCTCTTCCCACCTTCTCTCTCCACTTTATCACACTCACCCCTACAGCAAGCTGGTGCCCACAGTACTTCTTTCCAGATTGTATCTAACATGTTTACCATATTTGGTTGAAATCGTTCCAGGGGCTTAGTATGAGCTTTTTACCCGTGACTTTTCCCCTTACGTACATGTCAAATATATTTCACATATATTGAATATATTTCATACGTATTTGCACTCACTCATATTTCATGTGTTCAAATGGCTCTGAGCACTATGGGACTTAACTGCTGAGGTCATCAGTCCCCTAGAACTTAAAACTACTTAAACCTAACTAACCTAAGGACATCACACACATCCATGCCCGAGGCAAGATTCGAACCTGCGACCGTAGCGCATATTTCATCTGTATCTCTAGCAAATTTCGCCCTGCAGTTTCATTTTCATGCAGCTCAATGATTATGATATAATATCTCCTAAACAATGTGTCATACAGTGATACATTTTTCTAGATACATTCAGTGACTGCCGGCCGAAGTGGACGAGCGATGCTAGGCGCTTCAGTCCGGAACCGCGCGACCGCTACGGTCGCAGGTTCGAATCCTGCCTCGCGAATGGATGTGTGTGATGTCCTTAGCTTAGTTAGGTTTAAGTAGTTCTAGCGTCGGCCGCGGTGACTGAGCGGTTCTAGGCGCTTCAGTCCGGAAACACGCGGCTGCTACGGTCGCAGGTTCGAATCCTGCCTCGGGCATGGATGTGTGTGATGCCCTTAGGTATAAGTAGTTCTAAGTCTAGGGGACTGATGACCTCAGATGTTAAGTCCTATAGTGCTCAGAGCCATTTGAAACATTCAGTGACTGAAGTGGATACTGCGTTAGAAAAGTGTTGCGAATAGAGTTAGTAGCAACGAAGTAATAAATTTAAAAGCCTTGCACGTTGTGGCAATTCTTCACGCCTCTCAGTGTTGCTGACGTCATATCTCTTGACCTGTGTGTCGTGCACTGATATAATTTTGCTAGCAAATTCAGTGGTATATGTGAATGCTGTCTGCAAAACGTCTCGCGAATGATATGGTACGAAAGAAGTAATAAAATGCCATGCTTCGTGCGGTAGTGTATGAACAGTGCAAATGCAGGAAGTGATAAACTTTTTTGCTTTCATCATTTTGTGGGAATTGCCAGCTAGAAAAAGTTTCGTAAAGATTTGAAATTACTTGCGAAGTTTGTTGCAAGTCACTAAGAGCTCTCATTTTCAAATACTGGATGACTAAAGTATGGGTATTCAAGCGTCGTTGGCTACACTGGCCGTTTGATAAGTAAGCGGTCTTTACCGCCACAGCGATTCTTTTCAGACTGTACGTGATATATGCACCAAGTTTGGTCGAAATCTGTCCAGTGGTTTAGAAGATGTGGAACATACATACATACATACATACGCACATTCATTCGGCCGTAGCTTTATCTCGATTTTCTTTCACTGGTAATTTTGTCCACAAACGAACTGAAAAAACGATAGCAGAACACTAGTGTGCATTCGGTGGAAACATATCACAGGCAGATTGCCTTTTTGCCGTGAGTCAACATGGTGAAATGTAATAGAAATTTTACACTGGCGCACACCTATTCCGCGAAGATATTTTTTTGAGCACCTGGCAATAAACACAGATAACCCATACCACACATATTACACGACTTTCAGTTCTCCGTAAGGCAAGTGCAGCTAGCCGATACATGTTTACAACAGACTTCCTGTAAAGTATTATCTTTTGCAGGACTCTGAACATTCTACTCATTAGATGAAAAGAATGGGAGGAAGATTAGAGTTTAACCAGTAAACCCCTACCCCGTATTCTTTAATGAATAGAGCTCCTATGTATAAAACATCACATCTCCCGAATAATATAATTTTTAGGTGAATTCAGTGGTATATTTGGATACTGTGCAGAATGCTTTGCAAATAGAGTAAATAGCAAAGATGTAATACATTAAAACGTCATGTATTTGATGATTAAGTCTGACTGAACGAAGAGCGAAAATGTAGAGAGGGATAAACCTTTTCCCTTTCATTACTTTTTAGCGGGGTGTGAGCGAGAAAAGGTTTCTAAATGGTTTGAAGTCAAGTGTGATGTTTATTGGAAGTCGCTAAATGCTCTCAGTCTCAAATACTGGATGAATATAGTCTGAGTAATTTGCTCGCCGTGAGTTAAGCTGTCACAAGACACGTACAGAGTTTTTAACTTTAACATGTGTGTTGTGTTAAATCTTTAAAGTGAGTTATACCTCTTAATGAGTAGATTATGACAGCATTTTACATTTTTAGATTCGGTCAATAATGGTGCGAAGTATTGAAAATAATTTTTATTGGTCCTGGAAGCAGTTAGATAGGCAACCTGCGACTGGTATCGTGCCCCTGGTTATCCGTTTAGTTAATATAAATATCCCGTCTACGGAAAGGTCATTAGATACGGAGCACAAGCTCGGATTGGGAAAGGAATTCTGTCGGATGTTTCTCAGAGGAATTATCCTGGAATTTGCCTTGCACTGTTTGGGAAAACCACGGTAGCGTAAATCTGAACCAGTACGCCACGTCTCTCAGTAGTCCATAGACGGACGTCTAGTCCGCAATACTCCGAGACTCAATATCAGAAAAGAGTGAGAAAAATTACAAAATTTACAACTAAGTAAAAAGTAGTAATAATATTTCGCCTTGCCTACTCTGTCAGCATAAAATAGATCATTTTTTAGTCTCGTCTACATCTTGGACATACTACAAGGAACAATAACAAAAAAATTATCAGCCTGTGACAATAATAATCTAAAAAAGATATTTGATCCCGTAGGACGTCCTGAATCTCAAACGTGGAGGTCATTTATTACGAAAACTGCTGTAAGGGTTCCGTAAAAAGTTACTCGTATGTATAAAAATGGCTCTTTGTAGGTATGTTTGAAATTTCAGACTTTGACACCGTTCGATCAATCACCATGAAAGTTGGCACATACAAGTATTTTTTTTATGGAGATGGGTTTTCTGCTAGCCACTGTTCTTTAACTCGCCTCTAGATGTCACTGCAGTATATTGTCTTCTACATAATTCAACCGTGCGCCATGAACATTGATATTCATACGTATTCGAGCACGGAGAATATTTGCGCGCTAACCACTTTGTTGTAACTCGCCACTACATGGCGCTGAAGCACACCAGCTTCTATATCGTTCAGTCGATAGCAAAAATCGTATCTACGCCTCAGTCCTCTATAATAACAAATAGTGATTGTGACTATGATTAGTAATAGATGATTGAGTTTGATATAGAATACCACTTTCATTTTGTTGAGTGCTGGACGCCGATATGAACCACGATTCTTGTTTTGTTTGTAAGCGAATGACTTTCTATACTTTTTTTAATTACGCTTGAAAGAAATTTGTGTCACAACTAAACTATTTTTGGATGCCTCATCGTATGTAATTAGTTTCTATCGATAAAAATAATGGAATCTCATCCGCATGAACCATATTTCATTTTTCACACTTTTTCCTGCAACGAATTATTGATTATCGATTACATAAAAATCATCCTTTTTTGTATATTCCGAGGTAAATAAATACACACAGTCAGGACAACGACGGAATGGTTTCGCTAGTTATGTATATAGATAGTTCATCTGTATGTTTTGATGAGTGAGTTTGCGAGTATCAAAATATAAGACATAAATGGCCATATCTTGGCATTGCATTGACTTGCAACCTTAAAGTTTTTACATCGCCAAGGGTCCGTAGACCTTAATTTTCGACATAAATTTGAACTTGATACTTCTACCCGTTTCTGAGAAAAAGAGGTCTTAACAGCAGAACAGATACACTTACAACAAAGTGATCCTGTAAGGGTTCCGTGTTTACCGAATGACGTACGGAACCTTAAAATGAAGATACAGAGTTGCTGGAACGGTATTCACAGGCCAGTAACGGAAATCAAACTAGAGAAAATTTAATCTGGTAGGATATGTCATGGGGAAGCCATAAGGCAGATTTTCGCTAGAGAGAGGTGCAGTTAAGTGGCCTCACATAACGCGAGGGAGTACCCGGATCAGATGGAAAGACGTCATCTTCAAAGGAAATCAAGAAAGCGGATCGGAGAAAAACGATCCGATTCGAAAGCAGGTACGGGAGATGCAGAGCAAGTGTACTATCAACTAGGCTGAGATGATGAATGAAGTGAAAGTAGATGCTTAAAATGGACCAAGTAGTCGATAAACATTTACAGTCTAATAAACCTGAAGACAGCAATCGAGAATCTCAATACCGATCTGTGTGGACTATAAAATCGGCGTAGGATATTGAATTAAAGCTCAATCCATCCAAAATCCAAGCGGTACTGCCTGGTCATTCCAGACTCATTACCCCGAATTATCGGGAATCCCTATCATCTTTAACCCCCGACCGGAAAAAAAAAACTTCTCTGGTTCAGCAAAGAGCCTAGGAGTAATAACAGACGAAAATCTAAACTGGAATGAGCACGTAACTACAATGTGCAGGAAGGCATCAGCATCTCTCTATGCCCCACAAAAATATAAAAAGCTCTTCTATCTAGACGTGAAAAAGAATCTTGTATAAGCACTTGCACTTCCAGCTATTGATTACAGCGAATGTTATCCTTCAAGGTCTTTTCTCTGGAAAGCTCACGGCACCTGAAACTGGTTATGAATGCCTGTGTTCGTTATATCTGTGATGGTCATACTCCCCATCATATGTTCAGGTACCCTGACTGCGTGCAGACAAGCCTAGAGATTTCCATACCCTCTGCCTCCTCTACTGTCTTATCAACGTATACTGCCTCCATATATTTGCTCGACCTTAACGCTCTTGTCTGAATAGCATGGCAGGAACACCCGTTCGCTTCAGAGCAAAATCCTTTGTCACACTCCATCGTTAAACTACTTTCCCGAAGTCCTCCTCAGCAGCAGGAATCCAACTCTGGATTAACATCTCGCGTTATATTACAGAAATGAATAACGTCTCCAGTTTCAGAAGACATATCTACTGAATCACCAGTAATGATAACCGTTGTCCCTCGATACCCTGGTACATCGTCTTTCCAACAAGGTCTTCCTCATTTTCCAGTGTTCGTAGGCGGTGCAGCCTCCTTAAATACCCTTTCTCCAGAACTCACTAATCACAAACATCTATCTGTACACCTATACATTCATTTTGTACCTGCCACCATCATTGTTATTATTGTCATTAATATTATTTGGTACTATTATCACTATTAGCAGCAGCAGCAGCAGCAGCACATGTGCAGCCAGTATTAACTTTTGCAGTTCATAGTATTTACCTATATTGTCACTATAGATAATTAATTTTAATACTATTTGTCATATTAGAAATGTTATTTCTTGCGTAACTGTTATGTAATAGATACTGTACGTGTGAAACCGTGGTCCGATGTAAGACCTGGTCTGATGGTCCTAATCGTATCAGATTAAGTAAATAAATAATTTTCTATGTTTCACAGAATGACACTGTCAGTGCCACGTGACACTGTGACACAAAATACTGAGGAAAGCGAATCATCTCTGTCACAATACGGTGTGAGGGGACCCACTTCCGAAGACTCCAGTGTCGACACAATTTACAGTACGTCTTGCTGTCTCCCTACTTAGGAGATGTACGGCCCGCTATCCCAAACGGTGGGCAGTCTGATTACCACGTCTGCAGAACGAGGCTACAGAGGACACTCGCTTGTCTGGCTACGTAACGGTGCGCAAAACAGCCCGGCGAACGACTGACTACGCAACTAGTAAACACACGATGAGCCGGCCTCTTTACCTTGCGTCACTTGTTCAGTTTTAGAAGTGGCGTCCCACTTCTGTTTTTCACTCCTCAGGTTGGATATGTTAAGAACTCGACTCCTGTCCTTTATCTAGAAAATTCCTCCGTTAGGCACATTAGCAACTTCCGCGTTCTACGAGGCATCTTCAGAAACTAAGTGTACTAGATTTTTGTATGTTTTTAGAAAATGTGTATTTGAAAAAGAATTCCAGGATATTGTTGGTACAGTTGTTGACTATTTTTCCACATAATCGCCATCCCACGCAATGCAATGCAATGCATGCGGTGAGCCTAGCACTAGCTGCTTTACGTCCTCCTCCAACAATTCTCCCTCCAGCTCTTTTCCTCCTCTTCAGGACCTGTTTCTGCACCTGCTCATCGTTTGAAAATTTAATTCCACTCATGCGTACCTTCAGAGAGATGAAAAGATGATCTTAAGGAGCCTTCCCTAGGCAATAAGGGGCTGGTTCAAAACATGCCAACCAAATGAATCCAAGAGCGAGTTGGTGGCTAAGGCTGTGTGAGAACAGGTGTTGTCATGCAACAAGCACGCTGCTCTTCTCAGCATTCTCTTCCTTTTGTTTTCAATGTCCTCTTGAGCTTTTTTTACCGTCTAACAATACATTTGTGCGTTGACGGTCTCCCAGCCGACCGGCGTGACCTAGCGGTTCTGGGCGCTTTAGTCTGAAACCGCGCGACCGCTACGGTCGCAGGTTCGAATCCTGCCTCGGGCATGAATGTGTGTGATGTCCTTAGGTTAGAGATGATTCGCTTTCCTCAGTATTTTGTGTCACAGTGTTACGTGGCACTGACAGTTCTAGGGGGCTGATGACCTCAGGTGTTAAGTTCCATAGTGCTCAGAGCCATTTTAACCGATATCCCAGGGTTTCGGGTTTCTGCGAGGTCTCTCGTATAAGAGAGTTGTGTAGAATTGCGGAAGCATTGCAGAAATTTCATCCACTGTCAATCGGCAGTCTTCACGGACAGTTTCCTCGATTTTTTGCGTTAATTTGTCAAACTGGAAGGTCTTGCACTCCTGTGCCCGTCATGAACATTTGTTCTGCCTCCACTAAGCTCTCTACACCACTTAAACACACTCGTCCTGTTCATAACACCTTCGTCGCAAACCACTATGATTCGCGAAAAAATTGCGGTAGGTTTTATTCTTCCTGCAAGTACGAAGCGGATTACAGTTCGTGGTTGGCACTTGACGAGATTTCTTACCGACATATTTCCTGCAAATGGACACTAAACGTTGAGTTTATGCACTATCGTGTTCCTGCGTTGCTCTTTCTGGTCAGGTATCCTCATCTACCACTCAGTGTTACCAACCCTTTCAGAAGGAAAGGTGTATACCAGAGGACCATACTTTCTATCTAAAGAATTTTAATATAAAATGATGGTGCAATATCTTGTCAGGAAGTTCAAAGGCAAGCCTTGAACTGACCACGCTTTGAAACAGCTCTATTATTATAAAACATTTCACGCATATGAGCTTGCACTTTCGTCTTAAATGTCAAATCCAAGGCGGAAAAAATAATTGCCTACGCAGTAATTTACTGCGAAAAAGAAAATATGTCACAAACGAAGACATGACTTGCGTAACTGGGAGAAAGAGGATACAGGTTACTTCAGTCAAGAATAGTTGCTTTACGTCAAACTATAAAGATTTAAGGAATAAAGGGGCTGACTTCGTTATGTTGCAATCATCAACCGTCTGTCGCTATGTGTCTTCACTGGTGATTACTTACAGTACGGTGACATACTTTCGCCGTGCATACTGACCTGAAACAGAAAAGTGTCGTATAAATTTCAAAGTCCAGTACTATCTTAGGATATGAAAATTTATCAAACATACAAGGTGTTCATATATTTATGTAGCTGTCTATGATAACAGTTACAGCCACCATTGTTTTCTCGTGCAGTTAAGGTAGAAATCGAATTATTTGAATTATTTTCACTCAAATTGTGACGTGTACATGTTTTACTACGTACGACGTGTTACATTTCATATTGAGCAGTGAAAAAAAAATGATCTGAAAACATAGAAACCAATAATCATAATAAAGTACATATGCGATCAATGAATGAAAATGATTTTAATAATAGTGCCACTGTGATTTCGTGTTCTCAATGTGACATTAGGTCCGTCTTTGACAACACGAGGAAAATGATTTACAAAGTGAGAATACATCGATAGAAAAATTCTCGAATTCTTTACCGACACAGCCCCTGCTCTGGAACGTAGTGCGTCTACCAACTACAACACGCTGTAACTTCGTAATAAACGACTTTGCATTGTATATTACAGTCTTTTACAGACTTTAATCGTCGAAATGTTATTAATTTACTTTTAATTATAACAAATCCAACAAGCACGACAGAGTTTTCATGAATCTCCAATGTGCCGTGCCTTAAAACCACTTACTGCCATAACACGCGAGTTATAACGCAATAATATGTAAATACGAAAATACTTTCACCACCACCAAGAGGTTTCTCATCGTTTTAACACAAAAAATCGTATCAATGACGATTTGTTCTCGAGACATTCAATGTGTTAGTTTTAACAAACAGTTTATGTTCACGAGGATTAAGATATAACATAAAACCCACCGACTATCGGCTTCTACTGAACACAACAAAAACAATGTGGCGTCTTGATTTCTGCGGGCCTAAAGCTTTCTGCTCGTGACGTAGGAAACGTTCCCGCTTCCTATTGGTTCTACTTCACGTGACACGTCGCCGAAATACTACAGAACTTCTTTTGTGTTTCACGTGACGAAACGGCTCCTCAACGTAAAACAGCAGGTAATGACGTCACAAAACTCGTAGGGCGCAACTTCAACGTCAGCTAGCTCAACCCGTATGCCCACAGCCTTAGGCCTGACCTCTCGAGTATTGTGAACACCAGCGGACAAGGGTTCGATCTTGCCATAATCCTACTAAATGGGTTGCAGTCGGGGCCTACTGTACTGTCATGGGCTAGCGAATTTCCCGTGATGACAGGTGCTTTCCAGTTCGTGCTGGTAATAAACTCTCGAAAAGGCGTGGCAGTCAGCAGGCATGCTACTGGTGGGGGGAGGAAAAGGAGAATGACAACACCTGCATTCTCCTCTCGAGGTTGACTGGCTGAAAGGGATGGATGTCAAAAACAATTTCGTGCAACAGAGTTGCAGATCGCCAAAATGACAATGCTTCCCTGTGCGGGCGTAGAATTCAGCTTGATCTGGCAATTTTCTACGGAGCGTACATGCGTTCACCAGAAGGAAGCCGCGTAGCGGGACATGGAACCTTTAATGAAAGAGGCGGAGTTGGCAAGGATCGAAGGCAACAAATTTGATTTGTTCGAGAGGAAACTGTACACGCGGCGGTTCTCAGTGGTTTTTTCTTCCTTTTTAGCTCAGAGCTGTTGAGATGTTTTGTTTGTACAGGGTATTATCGGTATGAGTTTTCAGAAAGCTGTTGGAAGCTGTGTACGGCTGTTTGTGGTGTTCGTTGTCCAGTCTAGTGCTCGGATACCAGTCTTTTGAAAGTAGCTGGTTTGCTACAGAGTGTGTTTACTGGTATGGGAGTACTGACAATTTTAACCCCGTCTCGCGGGTCAAAGCTAGGCTGGCGACTCTTATGTAGACTGATTAAATACTTCAACTGTACCGATGATTAATCTGGGTGCGTCAATAAACGCACTCAACTACATCTGCGTAGTAATATGCCGCGTAATTTGTCTCTCGCGTCACAAGTATGTGGATTCTGGGTGTGCCTGCGCTTGGGACTTCGCGCTACCCTCTGAAAGCTTCGAGGAGGAGACAGGAAGATCGTTTTCAGTGTAACCATGAGTTACCACACTTCGTTAAAAGAAAAACAGATAAGGAAAGTAGGAGTTTGGAAAGTAGGAGACGAGGTACTGGCGGAAGTAAAGCTGCGAGGACGGGGCGCGAGTCGTGCTTGGGTACCTCAGATGGAAGAGCACTTGCCCGTGAAAGCAAAGGTCCTAAGTTCGAGTCTCGGTCCGGCACACAGTTTTAATCTGCCAGGAAGTTTCAAAAACTGATGAGTTTTACAGAAAAAGTTCAGACTTAAAAGCAAAAAATATATATATATAATTTGTAGTTTTCCTATTTGCTTTTTATTTCAATGTGGTAACTCCCTGTTACATTTACTCGCAATACTATATAATGATATTACACATATTATTATTACATCGCAATTTAATTAATACATAGTAATAGTTTTGCGACTAATATAGCGAAGTTCCACAGCACACAAGCGCCGCCCACGGGGTCTGGGGGACACACATATGTATGGGGAATTACTAACATAGCTTGTGGATGTTGGCAAAGCTACCAGCAACGCGTAACTGTGGGGTTGTAGGTTGTATCAGAAGCTTTAAATCGGCTCTGAATGATGCACTAGCGTTATGGCTATATTTTATCACTGCCGATACTAACCGTTCATTTGTGAGCGTAAAAAACATTCGCGTTCTAGACTGAACATTGTATTTTTGGAATATAATTATATATCCACTGTCCGCCATTAATAGGACGGTAAAAACAGTAACGAAATTTTCCTTACTTTGTGTATACAGTATAGTCCAAAGAAAACATTATTAGACTAAAAGTGTAGGTGATGTGGGGTTATACAGAGCGTGAAATTTAGTACACATAGCTGTCATCTCTGGCAACAACAGTGGCTGTAAGCCGGCTGTGCACGTAGTCGAAGTGAGCATGGATGACATACGTCATTCCAGCCCCCTTGAACTCTATGACAGAACATAAATCTTTACACGCTTGTGAGTGCCGTCATCTCAGTTTCTCGGCGACCCTCGACCAGATGTTTCCAGTGGGTGAGAGATCTGGAGAACGTGCTGACCAGGGCAAAGGTCGACTACCATCTGTATCGAGGTGCGCTGTAACAGAACGAGCAACAGGCGGTCTCGCGGTACCTTGTTGAAAAATAACATCATGGGGCAAAGCCACCATTCTCGGTACGTCAGAGATGTAGCTCCTGCTGCCCACATTGCAGGGTATGTGAGCCTGAGGTGACCGTGTTGTGTATCCAATGGGACGCCATAGCAACATTCCAGATACTTGGACCATACGTCAGTGACGAATACGATCTCCTCGGAGCTTCCACACATGGATTTGCATATTGTGATGCTACACGCAGAAGCAGGATACGTCTGAAAAGATGATATGGTGTGAAGCCATTCTTTTACGGCCATAAGATATGATTTTAAATAATGTCTTATATATATTTGTGTAGCTGTCATTTATTTCAGAATAACCACTTTAGAAGAATAAGTAGTGCACTAAGAACTTCTAGGCGTAAGAAGTTATAGTTACGTCAACTTCTGTTCTGTATAAGTCTATAAATAGTCGAGACAATAGTGTCTCGCTCTCCTTTTCTCATTTTGTTTCAGTTCATCTTGTCTGTATTCCGTTGGTTCGTGTGAGCGTTTACTTGTGAAAATATACAGAGTGAAAGTATTCAAAACTTTAATTTCAGAAGTACTTCCACCTTCTGTGGAAGTAATTAATTATCTTTGTGGGAGAATAAAGTTTTTTATTATCAGGAACTGATAATTAAAATTTTTAAGTTAATCTAGGGAATGAGAGTGTTTTATCGGACAGGAATTAACTCAAAGCTGGAGCTTTGAAAACTTTCATTGTTTTCAAACGCTACATTAAGCAGCGCAGTGATCGCGATTTTTTCATCAAATAGAACGAAAATTAACGTAGGCATAGGATCTTTGATTGCCAGCATTAATGGGTAGCATTCATCTCACGCTACGTGAGGATAGCCCTACGCCATAGTGACGTAACGTTACGTCATCGTGACGTAAATAAACCTAAATCGTCTTCATGACTACATATATCGTTCTTTGCAGTTGTTCCACAGAGGTTGCACGGTAGCGTGAAAGCTAAATGTAAATACATGTGTAGAAACAAATTACAGTAGTTGTGCACTATGTTCAGCCCAGCTGAATTAGTTATTAACCTGGGATCCCAACAATTTTGGATGTTATTGTGTGTTTCTTGAGCATAATGAATGGCTGAACGAAGGAACCGTAACAAAAGAAAAAAATAAACGCTCGCAGTCATTTTTTAAAATCCGATGCATCGTCCATAAAACATGTGGACAGAAACGCGAAATAATTAATTATTAAGCTGTAATCAAAAGAATTTGGGATGTTATTGGGTATTTCATGAACATAGCGAAAGTCAAAACAAGCTTGTAATCATTTTTAAAAAATCCCATGAATCGTCCATAAATCATGTGGACAGAAACATAAAATAATTAATTATTAAGCTCTAATCCCAAGACTGTGAGATGTTATTGTGTGTTTCATGAACATAACGAATATCTGAACGAAGGAACCATAGCCACAACGAAAGTCACAGAAAGAGTGTAGTCATTTTTAAAAAAAAATCTGATTGTGTATAAATCATGTGGACAGAAACGTGAAATAGGGAGAAATTAAAGTGTTCCGTGTTTTTGTAAAAGCCAATGGATTGTGCATAATGCTTCTGGGCAGAAACGTTAAACTGAGAAATTAAAGTGGATTCCAAAGATAATTCCGAATGCTGCTGGAATTTTAATTTTGCTTTCATGTTGCAGATCAACTCATAAAATTTTGTTCAGAAATAAATTATTTCTGATGATTATAATGTATAATGTAACCTGTTTATAAATGTGAAAAAACAATGATATTTCGTCTATAGTTGTTACTCACATTTTAATATTTAAGCAGTATCAACTATAAAAAAGTCAGTTTCCTAGTAGTTTCCAAATGATGTTGAACACTGACTGTCACAATGGGTGAGCTACTTGACAAAATAACTTCAACAGCCCACAGTTTTTAGCAGCACTAAGTGATGTTTCATATGCAATGGTGGATTACTATGTTTGTTTACTCTGTCAGCAGACATGGTATAAATTTTGGGGGTGTTTGGCGCGATTACTATATCTATTTCCATATTGCCTAAGAGTCATACAAAAAGTAGCTGAAAACGGCAACAGCGCTCACTGTTTTCAGTTGCTTAAAATGCTGGTAAATGTGACCTGCATGTCATTGCTTTTTCACAGTATACGGCGTGTGAAGAAAAATAATGACGTGTGTCATAACAGGTCAATACATTAAAATAATCAGAAATAATTTATTTCTCAAGAGCAAAAGTTTCTGTGTGATCTACAGCACAAAGGCAAAATTAAAATTCCAGCGACATTCGGAATTGTCTTTGGAAGCACATTAATTTCTCAATTTAACGTATCTGCCCATAAGAATTATGTACAATCAATTGGCTTTTATCAAAATACGAAACACTCTAATTTCTCTCTATTTCACGTTTCTATCCACATGATTTATGCACAATTAATCGGATTTTTTTTTAAAAATGGCCAGACGATATTTTTGACTTTCGTTATTGTTATGATTCCTTCGTTCAGACATTCATTACGTCAAGAAACACACAATAACATCCAAAAGCGCCGGCCGAAGTGGCCGTGCGGATAAAGGCGCTGCAGTCTGGAACCGCAAGACCGCTACGGTCGCAGGTTTGAATCCTACCTCGGGCATGGATGTTTGTGATGTCCTTAGGTTAGTTAGGTTTACCTAGTTCTAAGTTCTAGGGGACTAATGACCTCAGCAGTTGAGTCCCGTAGTGCTCAGAGCCATTTGAACATCCAAAATTGTTGGGATTCCAGGTAACAACTAATTCACCTGGGATGAGCATACCACACAACTGGTGTCACTTCGTTAGTACACGTCTATTTACAGTTAGCTTTCACGTTATCGGTGCAGCCTCTGTGGTACAACATCAAAGATCGATACACGTACTCATTTGGTCGATTTAGGTTATTTTCGTGAGGATGACGTGACTATGACGTAGGGTTCTCCTCACCTAGCGTGAGATGAATGCTACCCAGCATGCACGAATGAACATTAACTTTAAAATAACTCGCAAAAATGATTTTTGATGTGAATTTCTCTTACTTGCAAGAGTGAACAATTAATATGGACAGTACTTGTTTAAAGATTATTGTCTTTATTCATTGATTAATCCATCAAAGTTAAAGAAAGATACTACGAAATATTCAGTTCCAAGACGAACCCTGTTTCACGACAAACTTTAAAGACAGTAAATTACTCCATCTTCTCACAAAGAAAATTAATAATTACCACACCCTTAGATCAGAAAGAAACCAATATTAACAATGACACGATGAATAACCACTACCAATTGGTCAAGAAATATTAAGATTATGAGAACCGGGCCGGCCGTTATGGCCGTGCGGCTATAGGCGCTTCAGTCTGGAACCGCGTGACCGCTACGGTCGCAGGTACGAATCCTGCCTCGGGCATGTATTTGTGTGCTGTCCTTAGGTTAGTTAGGTTTAAGTAGTTCTAAGTTCTAGGGGACTGATGACCTTAGATGTTAAGTCCCATAGTGCTCAGAGCCATTTGAGAACCGGCACAGGTGCCGCTACCATGTCCAGTTCTGCCGTTGGGCCCACAACTGTCATCTATCTACTGCCAAGTTAAGGAAAGCCACATGAATAGTCGCCATGCTGACAATCCCATTTCCAGACTCCAGATCGTGACGTTGTCGTACGATTCTGCACGACCGAGCGAACGATATCCATGTCTTTCTCATGTTTAGAACCACAGCCGACTGATACTATTATCAATGTTTAATGAAAACCACCACAGCTGTATTATTACAAATTCATTGTGTCACGGCCAGTTCAATTCTTAAAACTCAGCAACCTGATTATGTTTTAAGAACGAAACCGATCATGACGTAATAAACATGACGTAATAAACATGTCATAATAAAGCTGTGGTGGTTTTCATTTATCATTAATAAGTACGTCCTCTCGGGCGCTCGTCGAGCGGGGCCGCTGAGAACCTCAATGGCACTGAGTACCGCTCTACTGAACCTATCTATTCAATTTTCGGAGAACAGTTGTGGGACCCCGAACAGGAATATAGCTGAATGGTATACCGCAGCCTCGATAGCCCTCGATATTCTTCTTCCTTGCCCTATCCCTTGCCTCTACGGGGTCAGCATTGTTATATGGGTTGAAGTAATGACGCCGCCACTCCTAGCGGAACGTGTGCCCTATCCGTCTGCTTCTAGAGTGAATCACATGTTCAAGTGTGAGAACGTTTTCTAAGTGTTTGCATAGCGTGTACCTGAGGCGAGACGAGGGTACCATCGCGGTATTCACATAATGAATGTGGAAAACCGCCTAAAAACCATATTCAGGCTGGCCGGCACACCGGCCACCCTTTGTCAATACGATGGGCCCATTTGATCCGGACCGGAGCGTCTCCCCAGATCACGGAAGCTGTCATTGAGAGGGTCCGTAGGCCACAATCCTGCCACCGTCAATTCCAAAACGACCTGACACACATTTCTTCTCTTTACAAGTGGAGTCCACGACGGATTTACTTCATACTTTGTACACTTTTAGTAGTCCATTAGGACAACAATTTTTAAGTAGGAAGGCGTACTACTTAGGTGATTTACAGAAAATCGCAATAAGTCTTACGCATCATTGATATATTGGCGTGTTGCGACACTGAGCACGAGATGGCGGCTGTCGTGTGGTTGGTCCGTAATCGATGGGTCGTTGGATCGAGTCCCGCTCATGCTTTTTTTTTGTAGATTCATATACTTTTCAACACCTGTTACATTTCCGTACGTATTACATTTGAAAAGCAAGATGATGGAAAACATGTGCGATTGTATGAACGTTTATTCAATTTCCAGCGTTTTGGTTGTTTGCTAATCTTTATTATCACACCAAATATTACATTTATAACTATAGCCAAGCAAACGACCAAACGCATAAAGTTTTCTTGAAAACGTAAGCCTGTTATGATTTCCGAAATTCCTTATACCTGCAATCGTGTAAGGCATCGTGAACTGCTTTGCACTGGACGCTTCAATCTGCACACACAGGTCTCAAGGACGATGGGCAGACTTGGAAATCCCAAGTCAATCATCGATGTATAAAGGTGTAAATAACTTTATTCAATAATGCAGTGAGTTACAATGTACCAGAATATGAAGTTACCGCACCGGATATGCTTCCAGCGTCACTAATTGCAGGATGATATTTTTCATACAGACATGGAAAACATTAAGTGAGGCGGTATCTACTACGTCCAATGAATGCTGTTTTCCCCTCAAGCACAAACAACATTCAGAGTTTTTAAGGGAAAACAAAGCGCTTTAACAGTTTGAAAAATTTCTCTTTCTTCCGACGACTTGGGTTGAAACCACGCGTAACGGAACACTTTCGTCAATATCGCAGTCGAAAATTAGAGATGTACGACTGTATATATTTTAACAGTATCTTGACGAGAAGAAATTTCTCGTTCATTGTCAATTACAATAAGTGTGAAGGCGCTATATGAAGTTTTTAACTTTAATTAGTAAATAGCGAAATAGCTCTGGAAATTCAATAAATGTTCATGCAATACACCTGTCCTTTCATCATATTACCTTTCAGGTATAATATATATGAAATAATAGACTAGAACTGAAAAAAAATATAAATTTTACAGAAAAGAACATGAGCGAGGTTCGATCCAGCAATCCACCGATTGCTGATCTTCAAGGCAAACCACATGACTGCCGCTAGCTCGTTCTCAGGGTTGCAACGCACCGGCTGCTCATTGGCGTATGAAACTTCTCTTGCAATTTTCTCGAAATTGCCAAAGTAGTACGCCTTATTACTTGCAAATGATGTTCTACTAAAGGATTATTAAATGTGTACAAAGTTTGAAGTAAATTCGGGATCCGAAGGTCGTGACCTCCCCTTGTTAGACCAAGCACAACATGCTTTACTCAGAAAGTACCGACATTCAGATCTGATTTCTGAAGGAGAAACCTAAGGTTAATACTTCCTTATACAGGTTGAATGAAAAGGGACTTTATAACTGTGGAATGACACAGAAATTTATTGAGATAACTTGCAGAATCGGTAGATGTGCCAGTTTGTAGCAAACAACCTCAAATCTCGCATGAAAGTGTAAAGTGTCATTTTAGTTCAATGTGATACCATTTGTGATGCGGCAAACATCCCGCCGGTAATCCATTTCTCCCCACACTCGTGGCAGCAAATTGGGTGTAACTTGTGCAACGGCAGCGTAGATTCCAATTTCTCAGGTCGGCTGAAGTGTTTGGTAGGGGAGGAACATTCACAGGTCTTTAATTAAGACCGAGAGAAAGAAATCCAGTGGTCTGAAGTCTGGGGAGCGAGATACAGCCAATCCTTCAACCCGGAAAGCGATTAACGAGGAAACCTCCAACTTCCGTGCGGAAAAGATGTGCAATTATATCCAATGACAGTTTTCTCGATGAAGAAGAAACAGCTGTATGCTTTCTGTGTGGTAAGGGCACAAAACACATTAACTTTTGGGAGGGGGGGGGGGGGGGTCATGAACGTGTATCTGGGTCACAACAAAGGTCTTGTGCCAAGAATAAATTTAGTCCTGCTTCGAGGTTCTTAGCGTATTCGGTGCGAAATGTACGCCGAACAGTTGTTGCAGAGTTCGTTGTATGAAACCAGAACACACAGTGGACAGGCTTCGCACCGGTGGAGGTAGCCATTTCTAACTGCACAAGGCGCTCCTGGTGACGGAATGGGGTTCTGACGCACTACGTGAATCAAATTTTGGGTTGCTAACTATAAAATGACACATCTACTGTTTCTGTAAGTTATCTGAATAAATTTCTGTATCATTCAAAAGCTGTGAAGTCCGTTTTGACTCACTCTGTATAGCCAATTTGACATTTGTTGCATGCCGCTAACAAGGGAAACTCCCAATCGCACACACTCCCGCTCTCCAGATTTTGTGGTCAAATGGGGCAGTGGATGACCCGTCAAGAAATGAGCACAGAACAAGCATGATACAGGAAGAATGTGTACGGAACTGTAAAGAAATAAGCAAAATAGACACAATGAACGGTCCAAGATTAAGGTGTGCAACACCGAGTGAAACACAAGAACCACGGTGTCGTGGTTGTGTGGTCACGGTGTTGGCCTTGAAAGCGGAAGACCCGCGTTCAAATCTCCCTCGTGCCCCATTTTTTTCATAAAATTATGTACGTTCCGTCCGGTCATTGACGTGTCTATCCTCCTCCTGTAGTCTTGCAAGTAAATGTGATGAATAGTGAGAGCATGTGAAATGAAGCGTACACCTCTCACAAAACTGAAAAATACAAATATATTAAAGGGGTGTGAATTACGTCACAACAAAGCAATCCAAGAGACAAAACTTCCAAAACGGAGGGTAAGAGTCATAACGTGTGGTACTTGTGTAGTACAAATAGGAGGTACGTACGTCTGGAGGTTCCTTCTGCACAACTCGCTATTACAAACGGATGCTAGATCACGACACAGGTACAAATCCGAATACAGCGAACAGACACGTCAGTGACCAGACTCACAGTTCATAATGTTGTAAAAGAAAGGGGGGGGGGGGTGGTAGTACGAGGGAGATTTGAACGCCGGCCGAGGTGGCCGAGCAGTTCTAGGCGCTACAGTCTGGAACCGCGCGACCGCTACGGTCGCAGGTTCGAATCCTGCCTCGGGCATGGATGTGTGCGATGTCCTTAGGTTAGTTAGGTTTAATTAGTTCCTAGTTCTAGGGGACTGATGACTTTAGAAGTTAAGTTTTAATCTGACAGGAAGTTTCATATCAGCGCACACTCCGCTGTAGAGTGAAAGATTCATTCTAGAAACATCCTCCAGGCTGTGACTAAGCCATGTCTCCGCAATATCCTTTCTTCCAGGAGTGCTAGTTCTGCAAGTTTCGCAGGAGAGCTTCGGTGAAGTTTGGAAGGTAGGAGACGAGGTACTGACGGGATTAAAGCTGTGAGGAGGGGGCGTGAGTCGTGCTTGGGTAGCTCAGTCGGTAGAGCACTTGCCGGCGAAACGCAAAGGTCCCGAGTTCGAGTCTCGGTCCGGCACACAGTTTTAATCTGCCAGGAAGTTTCATTTCAGCGCACAGTCCGCTGTAGAGTGAAAATTTCATTCTAGCAGTCCCATAGTGCTCAGAGCCATTTTTTTTAGATTTGAGCACAGATCTTTCCCTTCGCAGTTTAACACCGTGACCACATAAGCCAATTCGCTCGATGTTGCACATTTTAAGATTCGACCATTCACTGTATCTATTTTGCTTCTTTTTCACACTGTAGTACACCTTCTTCCTGTTTTCTTGCTTGATATGTATTCAATTTTTGATGGGCTATCCTCTGGACCATCTTACTACCAAATTTAAGGGGGTAGGGATGGGGAGTTTCCCTTGTTGGAAGGTGTTGCAGAAAAATGGTTCAAATGGTTTTGTGCACTATGGGAGTTAACATCTGAGGTCATCAGTCCTCTAGACTTAGAACTACTTAAATCTAACTAACCTAAGGACACCACACACATCCATGCCCGAGGCAGGATTTGAACCTGCGACCGTAGTGGTAGCGCAGTTCCAGACTGTAGCGCCTAGAACCGCTCGGTCACCACGGCCGGCAACGTGTTGCATTTTCAATGTCAGCAGTGTACTTCATTAGCGATTTATGTACCAAAAAGACTATTAAAACAGTTATATGTCACGAAAAAGAAGTCCTGGGTACATTGCTCGCGATGCGGAAGAAGCAGTGTGAAACAAACAGCCAGTGAAAACGGCGACGTTGTCTGCCGCCCCTGGTTGGCTTCCGCGTCAGGTTTCGCGAGCTGACCGCCCTCGACACATTAAGCGAGGGCCGCGGCGCAGCGGAGCCTTGGCCACGGCGTATCGTAAATACCGAGGCCCTGCAGCTGACCCCCGACCTTTCCGCCAGCCAGGGCGCTACCCGTCACTTCTGTGCGCTGAGAGGTGTTCCCGGCGCACGAGAGGCGTGGCCGCGCCGCCTCCATCGTTTACCGTCCGCTGCTCTCGGCAGCCGTCTCCAACACGACGAACTTCAAAAAGATGAGGACGGGCGCTGACATCGATGGCCATGCTTCAACAAACATGAACGTGAGTGCGAAGTTCGTCGAAGATACTGAAGGTGACGGCGTAATTCGCTACACGAGCTGACACAGGATTCATCTATTGGTAATAATGGCTGAAGGGATTGGCGAGATGGTCGTCGCACGTACTACTATCACATATAGCTCCACGTACTATCTGACAGGCAGCAGGCAGCCAGTCGGAATAGGCCCAAAATCAAATCCGTGAGTTTTTGTATGTCCATTCTTCTGATTGGAAGTTTGAGGGACTCCGGCCGTTCACTGATGTAATAAAATGGAAAACGTATAGCAGTCCTTATGTTATTTATTATGTGGCTACCGGTTTAGGTGGCAGGGGTAAAATACAGGGAGCGAAAGGCTATTTACAATTTGTACAGAAACCAGATAGCAGTTATAAGAGTCGAGGGGCACGAAAGGGAAGCAGTGGTTGGGAAGGGAGTGAGACAGGGTTGTAGCCTCTCCCCGATGTTATTCAATCTATATATTGAGCAAGCAGTAAAGGAAACAAAATAAAAATTCAGAGTAGGTATTAAAATCCATGGAGAAGAAATAAAAACTTTGAGGTTCGCCGATGACATTGTAATTCTGTCAGAGACAGCAAAGGACTTGGAAGAGCAGTTTAACGGAATGGACATTGTCATGAAAGGAGGGTATAAGATGAACATCAACAAAAGCAAAACGAGGATAATGGAATGTAGTCGAATTAAGTCGGGTGATGCTGAGGGACTTAGATTAGGAAATGAGACACTTAAAGTAGGAAAGGAGTTTTACTATTTGGGGAGCAAAATAACTGATGATGGCCGAAGTTGAGAAGATATAAAATGTAGACTAGCAATGGCAAGGAAAGCGTTTCTGAAGAAGAGAAATTTGTTAACATCGAGTATCGATGTAAGTGTCAGGAAGTCGTTTCTGAAAGTATTCGTATGGAGTGTAGCTATGTATGGAAGTGAAACACGGACGATAAATAGTTTAGACAAGAAGAGAATAGAAGCATTCGAAATGTGGTGCTACAGAAAAATGCTGAAGATTAGATGGGTAGATCACATAACTAATGAGGAGGTATTGAATAGAATTGGGGAGAAGAGGAATTTGTGGCACAACTTGACCAGAAGGGACCGGTTGGTAGGACATGTTCTGAGGCATCAAGGGATCATAAATTTAGCGTTGGAGGGCAGCGTGGAGGGTAAAAATTGTAGAGGGAGACCAAGAAATGAATACACTAAGCAGATTCAGAAGGACGTAGGTTGCAGTAAGTACTGGGAGATGAAGAAACTTGGCCAGGATAGGGTAGCATGGAGAGCTGCATCAAACGTCACAGGATTGAAGACCACAACAACAACAACCGGTTTCGCTGCTTCAGTACGCCATCTTAAGGCGCTGACTGACGCTGAGGGGATTAACTCCAGTCGTATAGTCCGCGGCTCGTGGCCTATTGGCTAACGTAGCTGCCTCTGGGTCATGGGGTCCTGGGTTCGATTGGCAGCCAGGTTGGCGATTTTCTGTGTCCAGGGACTGGGTGCTTGTGTTGTCCTCATAATTTCATCATCATCATCATCATCCCCATCATCATCATCCCCATCATCATCATCATCATCATCCCCATCATCATCATCCCCATCCAAAGGTATACACGATTCATCAGTGGCCAACATCTGTGTACTGGTTTTCACAGACTGCCGTCTGCGAAAACCAGTTGGTAGATGTTGGCCACTGACGAATCGTGTATACCGTTGGAGTTAACCCCCTCAGCATCAGTTAACGCCCGAAGAGGTTGTACTGAAGCACCGAAACTGGTAGCCATATGATAAACAACATCATAACGAAGGCTACAGGTGTTTCATTTTATTACATAATCCAAAGTGGTGTACGATACGAGCAAATTCAAGCGACCCGCCAGAGATGGTAGCGCCAAACGTATCCTTCGTTTGGTTTCCTAGAACCGAACAAGAGAGTGATACCAAAATTTGACATTGGGCGGTAGTAATGATCAAACCCGAGCCACAGGCAGAGCAGTCTCGATAGCTATCATCTCTGTGCTACGAGAACAACTTGTATTAGTTGTATCTGGCGGGCCGCTTGGATTTGCGCGCGCAACGGCCTGATTGCCTAACATACACACTAATTATATCAGAAGGACACTGCATATCGAATTTTTGTCTTAATAATTATTCCACAGCACAACCTACCCTGCAACATCCTTACGAGATTTTCAGACTGTTTCTGGCCATCCTGCATGTACAGGGATATCAGAATTGGCAGTCCGAGATGCCTGAACAACCGCTACACGAAGTTCACGAAGTGACTCCGAAGATCAGTCCGACGGCCCGTTTTCTGGGTTACGACAGTTTCTGATGAGAGCACAGAGTTGTCTCAAAATATGAAACCGTATGAAGTAACAAAGTTACGCTAAGCTATGAAATCAAGCCTTCGTGTTTCAGTGTCCGAGACTATGGTGTGTATATTACGTCTGAAGAAGAGTATCCACTTGTTTGTAATTCACACTAATTTTCAGTTTTATTCCGATCTTGATGAAATTTTGGACACTTTACGTTCAAGACAAGCGTAAGTTTACTGTCTTCATAAGTTTTCGTAATCTGACTTAAAACATGTATATATGTTTCTAATGTGTGAAGGGGAAAGGTTGTTACCATAACATCACAAAGCTCTTGGCCGATTTCCTTCACATTTCCACACGATGACCTAATGAATATTTGGACGGACATATGATGTGTATGAAATGGCGAACGTTGTTACCAAACATCTCGAAAATTACTTGACCGATTTACTTCAAAGTTTGTTGCCGACCAACTTCGAATTTCTACATTGAGATGAAACAACGTAGAAAATTAATGAAAAATTAAATACCTAACAACAAAATATACGGTGGTAAACAGGTTGTAATTCCTATCGAGAGAATAAATTACAGCGGCAATATCCATCTTGGAGATAGTACCATCAGACGTCACCAGATTGCGAGACGAGAGGAAGCGCGGGAATCTGACAGAAACGTGATTGAAAACTCTTGTTTACTAATTAATTGCCGTTGTTACATATGACATATACTACAGAAGATATTTTAATCTGTCTTTAACAATTATTTTTATTAACATCTACAGTTCCATACAAACGCTAAGGCAGGTCGTGGATATAGTACCAACAAAAATCACTAGATCGTCAGCCGATCAAAATATCGAACACAACCCGTGATTTCCTCAAAAGCGACGTAAACTGTTCGAACAGTTCGAGTCGTGCTCGAACTTGCTCTACTTGAGACAGTGAAAAGTGAATTGAAACAATAGAAGACGAATTCTCCAAAAATACAATGAGATACTTATCACAAAATGTAACAACAGATGGCGCAACTAATCGTGTATTCATGAAGGGAAAATATAAAGTTTGCGAAATGCTGCTTTGCTGCACGGGATAGCCTCGCGGTCTCGGGCGCCTTGCCACGGTTCGCGCGGCTCCCCCCCGTCGGAGATTCGAGTCCTTCCTCGGGCATTGGTGTGTGTGTGTGTGTGTGTGTGTGTGTGTGTGTGTGTGTGTGTGTGTGTGTGTGTGTGTGTGTGTGTGTGTGTGTTAGTTTAAGTAGCGTGTAAGCCTAGGAACCGATGACCTCAGCAACTTGGCCCCACAGGAACTTACCACAAATTAAAAAGAAGTTACTTCAAGAAATGAAATAAAAATGCTAATAGAAAATTATTTAGTTCCCATCGAAGTTTAACAAGCTTACATTCGCTATGAGTATCAACGACGTACAAGTCCAATCACTTTGTGTGTTAATCATCCCGGGCAAGCTGGGCACTGCAGCTAATAGTGACTGAGGCAGCATTCAGTTTATGCACATCATCTTGAAAGTGATACTTGCAGGAAACCCTTCCGTCTATTCTCAGCCTTAGAGTTTAAAATTTTTATCTTTGGACAGTGAAATTTCGCACTGTGCTCCGCCTCTTATGGCCACAACGTCGACGCTTCGTTAAACCCTAATCTTCCTGCCTTTCCAATAGGCTAATAATACGGTATAGCGAAGTATCATGTTTGCGCGTTCCTCATGAAGCCGCTCTCCTCCTACAAGGAAGTAAACAAAGGCACGGGAGTGTGTGATGGAATGGCGACAAGTAACACGATTGCACTCGCGAAGAAGACCTAAAAACGCGAAACTGCGCTATTCTCGGCAGCGGGTGTGCAATACGAGGTACGAGGGGTTTCTTTCGGCGACACGGCATCCGACTTTTAGTTACGAAACACGGCAACACGTAACTGAGCCGAAGCTCAGGAAACGCGGCGGTTACGAGCTTGCCAACCGAGGCACGAAACGACATGACTACTGTCTGTCTTAGTCATATGCAGGCAAGAGAAGACCTTCCCAAGTCGTAACCGTAAATGTTATGTATACTTGTCTGGAGGAGTGAGGCAACAGAAAACGCAATTAGTGGAGCTGTCTCTAATTGCAACAGAAAGGATTATAGACTGGTACCTCATCGACTTTGAGAGGCGTCAAACTCCAGAAGACTTTATGTCAGTGTCATTCGCCTTGCAGGCGTGCAACATGAGAAGTAAACAAGATGTTATCGATCTGTTAAAGCACTGAAGTGTGCCATAATCTCGGAGGATAGCAGTTTGTTGCCAGTTTTTGGCTCTGAAGATATTTACTTAATCGATATGTAGATAAAACTCCCGTAAGGGTTTATTTTATTAATTTCAGCACTGTGTATGTACTACTGCTGAAGTGTGTAGTAACGAATATCAGAGGGTTATGTTTACATGAAAGACGGTACAATCCATCGTGTTCTGTCTCTCTGAGCAGACCCTTGTAATATTCTCGCCTAATAAATTGCGTGAAATCTTTCAGAGCTCTCGATACAGCTTTGTTGCTCCGTGGTTTTGATGTCTGTAAATCTTCTACACAACATCGCAGATTACTGTTCTGAACAAGTAAGCGCATCTTGAAAACATAGCCCTGAATTCTACATCTACAAACGTACTCAGCAAACCATCATACGATGCTTGGCGAAGGGTACCACGTACCACTAGTAGTCTTTTCTCTGCCTCGTGATGACTGGGTGTTGTGTGCTGTCCTTAGGTTAGTTAGGTTTAAGTAGTTCTAAGTTCTAGGTGACTGATGACCATCGATGTTAAGTCCCATAGTACTCAGAGCCATTTGAAACATTTGAACTACTAGTCGTTTCCTTCTTTCTTGCTCAACTTGCAGATATATGGCAAGAAAAATAACTATCTATAAGTCTTCGTATGAGCCCTAATTTAGTCCATAACATAATACAATCAACTATCGGTCTCCTGATCACAAACATTTATTTAACTACACCTAACGCACGTTTGAGAATAAATATTCTATCTTCGGCGTTTAATATCGGTATATGGAAATTCATTAAGACTGGAATTATTATTTGCATAAGGTGATACGCATATGCAACTGCGGACCAGCTTCTCACTCTCGCGCCGCCGCGCGGGATCAGCCGAGCGGTCTGTAGGGCTGCAGTCACGGACTGTGCGGCTGGTCCTAGCGGAGGTTCGAGTCCTCCCTCGTGTGTGTGTGTGTGTGTGTGTGTGTGTGTGTGTGTGTGTGTGTGTGTGTGTGTGTCCTTAGGGTAATTTAGGTTAAGTAGTGTGTAAGCTCAGGGACTGATGACCTTAGCTATTAATAAGTCCCATAAGATTTCACAAACATTTGGACATTTCACTCTCGCGCCGGCCGAAGTGGCCGAGCGGTTCTAGGCGCTACAGTCTGGAACCGCGCGACCGCTGCGGTCGCAGGTTCGAATCCTGCCTCGGGCATGGATGTGTGTGATGTCCTTAGGTTAGTTAGGTTTAAGTACTTCTAAGTTCTAGGGGATTGATGACCTCAGATGTTAAGTTCCATAGTGCTTAGAGCCATTTGAACCATTTGATGTATCGGATTCCCGATACTTTTAAAAATATCAGCAGTCCTAGTGTGGAGTGTGGGAGACACGGACCGCTCTTTAATGGCGTCGCATTGTGTTCAGCGATAAATCGCGGTTTTACACTACCCCCTTCCTTCCTAGCCGTTGCGTAACTGAAGCAAAAACGGTATGCGATGGAGTCGGACGTTGTGCATAACAATCTTGATAAAGTCGACGAGCAGCTCTTCCACTACCGTGAGCTTCGCCGTAGCGACGGGAGATGTCGATGTACTCTGCAAACGTGTACTCAGCCATGTTTTTCTTCACACTCACAGGCACGTGGATGAGACTGTAAACAGGTGAGAGAGGTAGGATAGATGTGAAACATGAGCCAATCCAACGTAAGCACACATCATGGCTAGCAATGTTGTTTTCAAACGGCTGTCTAACCACTGTCGACGATTCTACATCTACATTTATACTCCACAAGCCACCCAACGGTGTGTGCGGAGGGCACTTTACGTGCCACTGTCATTACCTCCCTTTTCTGTTCCAGTCGCGTATGGTTCGCGGGAAGAACGACTGCCGGAAAGCCTCCGTGTGCACTCGAATCTCTCTAATTTTTCATTCGTGATCTCCTCGGGAGGTATAAGTAGGGGGAAGCAATAAATTCGATACCTCATCCAGAAACGCACCCTCTCGAAACCTGGACAGCAAGCTACACCGCGATGAAGAGCGCCTCTCTTGCAGTCTGCCACTTGAGTTTGCTAAACATCTCCGTAACGCTATCACGCTTACCAAATAACCCTGTGACGAAACGCGCCGCTCTTCTTTGGATCTTCTCTATCTCCTCCGTCAACTCGATCTGGTACGGATCCCACACTGATGAGCAATACTCAAGTATAGGTCGAACGAGTGTTTTGTAAGCCACCTCCTTTGTTGATGGACTACATTTTCTAAGGACTCTCCCAATGAATCTCAACCTGGTACCCGCCTTACCGAAAATTAATTTTATATGATCATTCCACTTAAAATCGTTCCGTACGCATACTCCCAAATATTTTACAGAAGTAACTGCTACCAGTGTTTGTTCCGCTATCATATAATCATACAATAAAGGATCCTTCTTTCTATGTATTCACAATACATTACATTTGTCTATGTTAAGGGTCAGTTGCCACTCCCTGCACCAAGTGCCTATCCGCTGCAGATCTTCCTGCATTTCGCTGCAATTTTCTAATGCTGCAACTTCTCTGTATACTACAGCATCATCCGCGAAAAGCCGCATGGAACTTCCGACACTATCTACTAGCTCATTTATATATATTGTGAAAAGCAATGATCCCATAACACTCCCCTGTGGCACGGCAGAGGTTACTTTAACGTCTTAGACGTCTCTCCATCGATAACAACATGCTGTGTTCTGTTTGCTAAAAACTCTTCAATCCAGCCACACAGCTGGTCTGATATTCCGTAGGCTCTTACTTTGTTTATCAGGCGACAGTGCGGAACTGTATCGAACGCCTTCCGGAAGTCAAGAAAAATAGCATCTACCTGGGAGCCTGTATCTAATATTTTCTGGGTCTCATGAAAAAGCGAGTTGGGCCTCACACGATCGCTGTTTCCGGAATCCATGTTGATTCCTACATAGTAGATTCTGGGTTTCCAAAAACGACATGATACTCGAGCAAAAAACATGTTCTAAAATTCTACAACAGATCGACGTCAGAGATATAGGTCTATAGTTTTGCGCATCTGCTCGACGACCCTTCTTGAAGACTGGGACTATCTGTGCTCTTTTCCAATCATTTGGAACCCTCCGTTCCTCTAGAGACTTGCGGTACACGGCTGTTAGAAGGGGGTAAGTTCTTTCGCGTACTCTGTGTAGAATCGAATTGGTATCCCGTCAGGTCCAGTGGACTTTCCTCTGTTGAGTGATTCCAGTTGCTTTTCTATTCCTTGGACACTTATTTCGATGTCAGCCATTTTTTCGTTTGTGCGAGGATTTAGAAAAGGAACTGCAGTGCGGTCTTCCTCTGTGAAACAGCTTTGGAAAAAGGTGTTTAGTATTTCAGCTTTACGCGTGTCATCCTCTGTTTCAATACCTTCATCATCCCGGAGTGTCTGGATATGCTGTTTCGAGCCACTTACTGATTTAACATAAGACCAGAACTTCCTGGGATTTTCTGTCAAGTCGGTACATAGAATTTTACTTTCGAATTCACTGAACGCTTCACGCATAGCCCTCCTTACGCTAACTTTGACATCGTCTAGCTTCTGTTTGTCTGAGAGGTTTTGGCTGCGTTTAAACTTGGAGTGAAGCTCTCTTTGCTTTCGCAGTAGTTTCCTAACTTTGTTGTTGTACCACGGTGGGTTTTTCCCGTCCCTCACAGTTTTACTCGGCACGTACCTGTCTAAAACACATTTTACGATTGCCTTGAACTTTTTCCATAAACACTCAACATTGTCAGTGTCGGAACAGAAATTTTCGTTTTGATCTGTTAGGTAGTCTGAAATCTGCCTTCTATTACTCTTGCTAAACAGATAAACCTTCCTCCCTTTTTTATATTCCTATTAACTTCCATATTCAGGGATTCTGCAACGGCCTTATGATAACTGATTCCCTGTTCTGCACATACAGAGTCGAAAAGTTCGGGTCTGTTTGTTATCAGTAGGTCCAAGATGTTAACTCCACGAGTCGGTTCTCTGTTTAATTGCTCGAGGTAATTTTCGGATAGTGCACTCAGGATAATGTCACTCGATGCTCTGTCCCTACCACCCGTCCTAAACATCTGAGTGTCCCAGTCTATATCTTGTAAATTGAAATCTCCACCTAAGACTATAACATGCTGAGAAAATTTATGTGAAATGTATTCCAAATTTTCTCTCAGTTGTTCTGCCACTAATGCTGCTGAGTCGGGAGGTCGGTAAAAGGAGCCAATTATTAACCTAGCTCGGTTGTTGAGTGTAACCTCCACCCATAATAATTCACAGGAACTCTCCACTTCTACTTCACTACAGGATAAACTACTACTAACAGCAACGAACACTCCACCACCGGTTGCATGCAATCTATCCTTTCTAAACACCGTCTGCACCTTTGTAAAAATTTCGGCAGAATTTATCTCTGGCTCCAGCCACCTTTCTGTACCTATAACGATTTCAGCTTCGGTGCTTTCTATCAGCGCTTGAAGTTCCGGTACTTTACCAACGCAGCTTCGACAGTTTACAATTACAATACCGATTGCTGCTTGGTCCCGGCATGTCCTGACTTTGCCCCGCACCCATTGAGGCTGTTGCCCTTTCTGTACTTGCCCAAGGCCATCTAACCTAAAAAACCGCCCAGCCCACGCCACACAACCCCTGCTACCCGTGTAGCCGCTTGTTGCGTGTAGTGGACTCCTGACCTATCCATCGGAACCGGAAACCCCACGACCCTATGGCGCAAGTCGAGGAATCTGCAGCCCACACGGTCGCAGAACCGTCTCAGCCTCTGATTCAGACCCTCCACTCGGCTCTGTACCAAAGGTCCGCAGTCAGTCCTGTCGACGATGCTGCAGATGGTGAGCTCTGCTTTCATCCCGCTAGCGAGACCGGCAGTCTTCACCAAATCAGATAGCCGCCGGAAGCCAGAGAGGATTTCCACCGATCCATAGCGACACTCTTCATTGGTGCCGACATGAGCGACCACCTGCAGATTGGTGCGCACCCTGTACCCTTCATGCCATCCGGAAGGACCCTTTCCACATCTGGAATGACTCCCCCCCCCCCGGTATGCACACGGAGTGCACATTGGTTTTCTTCCCCTCTCTTGCTGCCAAATCCCCAAGGGGCCCCATTACGCGCCTGACGTTGGAGCTCCCAACTACCAGTAAGCCCACCCTCTGCGACCGCCCGGATCTTGCAGGCTGAGGGGCAACCTCTGGAACAGGACAAGCAGCCGAAGATCAGTATCAGCCTGAGACAGAGCCTGAAACTGGTTCGTCAGACAAACTGGAGAGGCCTTCCGTTCAGCCTCCGGAATGTCTTTCGCCCCCTGCCACACCTCGAGACGACCTCCCACTCTACCACAGGTGAGGGATCAGCCTCAATGCGGGCAGTATCCCGGGCAACCACAGACGTAGTCGATCGGAGGATGCGTGGGACGAGCTGGCCATCCCCGACAAACCCCCATCCAGACCCCCACAGTGATGCCCATTGGCAACAGCCTCAAGCTGTGTGACTGAAGCCAACACTGCCTGAAGCTGGGAGCGAAGGGATGTCAACTCAGCCTGCATCCGAACACAGCAGTTGCAGTCCCTATCCTATCCATCTGGTACGGATCCCACACTGATGAGCAATACTGAAGTGTAGGTCAAACGAGTGTTTTGTAAGCCGCCACCTTTGTTGATGGACTACATTTTCTAAGGACTCTCCCAATGGATCTCAACCTGGCACCCGCCTTACCAACAATTAATTTTATATGATCATTCCACATCAAATTGTTCCGTACGCATACTCCCAGATATTTGACAGAAGTAACTGCTACCAGTGTTTGTTCCGCTATCATATAATCATACAATAAAGAATCCTTCTTTCTATGTATTCGCAATACATTACATTTGTCTATGTTAAGGGTCAGTTACGACTCCCTGCACCAAGTGCCTATCAGCTGCAGATCTTCCTGCATTTCGCTGCAATTTTCTTATTCTGCATCTTCTCTGTATACTACAGCATCATCCGCGAAAAGCCGCATGGAACTTCCGACATTATCTATTAGGTCATTAAGGTTGGTTGGCTGGTAAGGGGAGCAAACGGGTCGTCATCGGTCCCACCGGATGAGGGAAGGATTGGGAAGGAAATCGACCATGGCCTTTCAAAGCAACCATCCCAGCATTTGCGTCAAGCGATTTAAGGAAATCACGGAAAACCTAAATCAGGATGACCGGACACGAGTTTGAGCAGTCGTCCTCCCGAATGCGAGTCCAGTGTGCTAACCACTAAGCCACCTCGCTCGGACCGACGAGTATGGCGGCGGCCTGGACAGAGGTCCCAGTCTTGGAGAGACACGGAGGTGTTACTCCTGGTGTCATCGTGTGGGAAGCCGTCGCGTATGATTTCAAGCCACTGCTGGTAGTGACTGAGGGAACAATGGTACGTCAAGGACGTCCCGCGTGTTCATGCATCATGAGGAAGCATTTTGGCACAATTTTTTACCAGGACCATATTTTCCACAATTTGTACGTGTCGCTATGAACCGTGTGCGTGATGTAGAGGTACACTCGTGGCAACATCTCGAGATCTGTCCCCAATAGAACATGTGTGGTTCCATATCGGACGCCGGCCGCTGTGGCCGAGCGGTTCTAGGCTCTTCAGTCCGGACCCGCGTTGCTGGTATGCTCGCAGGTTCGAATCCTGCCTCGGACATGGATGTGTGTAGTGTCCTTAGTTAGTTAGGTTTAAGTAGAACTAAGTCTAGGGGACTGATGACCTCAGATGATAAGTACCAAAGTGCTTAGAGCCATTTGAACCATTTTGAACCAGCTCGGACGTCAACCCTGTCCCAGATGCAGTATGTGGGATATCAAGAAGCGGTAACAGCAGTTGCGTATCGACTTGGATCAGGATGGGATATAACAGCTTTATGACACCCTTCCACATCAGAGGAGGTGCAGCTTTATACTGATATGTTGGCTCATACTATTTGATCATTTGACCATTTTGTTATCACTGAAATAGCATCACACCCTCTAGTATCAATCTTTTCTTGCTGCATCACACCCTCTGAATTATCAATCTTTTCTTGCTACTTCCTCTGGTTTTGAGCAAATGATAATGTGTAACTGCGCAAGTGATCTATATGGATCAAAAACTGATTGCGACTGCGAGAGAGAGAGAGAGAGAGAGAGAGAGAGAGAGAGAGAGAGAGAGAGAGAGAGAGACACTCTGACTCGTGATATAAAAACTCTGTAGATACACTCCTGGAAATTGAAATAAGAACACCGTGAATTCATTGTCCCAGGAAGGGGAAACTTTATTGACACATTCCTGGGGTCAGATACATCACATGATCACACTGACAGAACCACAGGCACATAGACACAGGCAACAGAGCATGCACAATGTCGGCACTAGTACAGTGCATATCCACCTTTCGCAGCAATACAGGCTGCTATTCTCCCATGGAGACGATCGTAGAGATGCTGGATGTAGTCCTGTGGAACGGCTTGCCATGCCATTTCCACATGGCGCCTCAGTTGGACCAGCGTTCGTGCTGGAAGTGCAGACTGCGTGAGACGACGCTTCATCCAGTCCCAAACATGCTCAATGGGGGACAGATCCGGAGATGTTGCTGGCCAGGGTAGTTGACTTACACCTTCTAGAGCACGTTGGGTGGCACGGGATACATGCGGTCGTGCATTGTCCTGTTGGAACAGCAAGTTCCCTTGCCGGTCTAGGAATGGTAGAACGATGGGTTCGATGACGGTTTGGATGTACCGTGCACTATTCAGTGTCCCCTCGACGATCACCAGTGGTGTACGGTCAGTGTAGGAGATCGCTCCCCACACCATGATGCCGGGTGTTGGCCCTGTGTGCCTCGGTCGTATGCAGTCCTGATTGTGGCGCTCACCTGCACGGCGCCAAACACGCATACGACCATCATTGGCACCAAGGCAGAAGCGACTCTCATCGCTGAAGACGACACGTCTCCATTCGTCCCTCCATTCACGCCTGTCGCGACACCACTGGAGGTGGGCTGCACGATGTTGGGGCGTGAACGGAAGACGGCCTAACGGTGTGCGGGACCGTAGCCCAGCTTCATGGAGACGGTTGCGAATGGTCCTCGCCGATACCCCAGGAGCAACAGTGTCCCTAATTTGCTGGGAAGTGGCGGTGCGGTCCCCTACGGCACTGCGTAGGATCCTACGGTCTTGGCGTGCATCCGTGCGTCGCTGCGGTCCGGTCCCAGGTCGACTGGCACGTGCACCTTCCGCCGACCACTGGCGACAACATCGATGTACTGTGGAGACCTCACGCCCCACGTGTTGAGCAATTCGGCGGTACGTCCACCCGGCCTCCCGCATGCCCACTATACGCCCTCGCTCAAAGTCCGTCAACTGCACATACGATTCACGTCCACGCTGTCGCGGCATGCTACCAGTGTTAAAGACTGCGATGGAGCTCCGTATGCCACGGCAAACCGGCTGACACTGACGGCGGCGGTGCACAAATGCTGCGCAGCTAGCGCCATTCGACGGCCAACACGGCGGTTCCTGGTGTGTCCGCTGTGCCGTGCGTGTGATCATTGCTTGTACAGCCCTCTCGCAGTGTCAGGAGCAAGTATGGTGGGTCTGACACACCGGTGTCAATGTGTTCTTTTTTCTATTTCCAGGAGTGTATAATATGGAACATTACGTGTGCTATAAACTTACTTACTTCTGATGTAGCAATTGCGGAGAGTATGATCGCAGCGGAACTGTAATTAGCGGCATTGTTGGAAGCTGCCTTTTGAATACGGAATGTAATTTCATTGATTACGATAACATTTCATCTCATACAAGAGGGTGATGTATCCTGAAATGTAGCTATGAAGATCACTTATGGGAAAATATAATTTCATGAACAGAAAAGGTACCCGTAATTCTTTTGTTATATTAACTTCTCCCTTGTCTGCGGCTCGAAACATTATTTGGTTTGTAGGGAACTTTGTATCCTCGGAAATAAGTAAGGCCTGCACCACGGTCGTTTACGCTCCATTTTGACAGAATAATTTCCGGACTTTCATCGAAATTAACACACGACTAGGAAATTGCTTCCCTTGCTGCAGAGTGCGTACGTCGTAGCACTCAAGACGGTTTCCCTGCGGCATACGATTTTGGCTCTGACTATTTTAAGAATTTTCAGTCGACGATCGCCGGAATTCTTCTGAGCTGCTGAAATTGTATTCTAGGTGCTGACTTCTTCATCTGTAGGCAGATAGAGTATGACTGCGAACTGTAATTGCCTAATCATTTTGTTTTGTAGACGTAAGCGTACATACGTACGTCGTCTTTCAACAGGCTGGGACGACCTCTCACATTTCACGGGAGTCGGTCTCACGACTTCATGATAGCTTCACGGAAGGAAATATTGTCAGCAAAGGATTGTGGCAGCCGTGTCCGCCGGCCCTAACCACCTGTGACTTATCTATGGGGTGGAAAAGTGTACCCAAACAACGTAATAATATAAGAAAAGTTGAAGGACAAAATTCGTAATGGTAATTTTGAGAAATGGTGTGGCAAAGTTGCGCAAAGTGTATATTAACATGTTAAGGCGCGGGCTGAAGTACACTGAAGCACAAAGGAGATGACTTACGGAATTTTCCCGGCGTATTTCTTCTTCTAATATTTTCGGGTATGCAGCCGGATCCCGTCGACATTCTGCCACGATATTTCGGCCCAGAGACGTCCGGCCATTATCAGGTGAGTGCACAACTACTGAAGAGCCCAGGTGCAGTCGCGGTATTTATGCCGAATCTCGCGCATGCTACTACCGACTCACGTAGGTCCTCAAGTGGCCTTACGAGGCAGAGTACACACCCTAAGAGTCCTCTTACCGGAGAAAAAGAATTGAACCCAGGTCCCCCATACGAAACTCAGATGAGATGATCTCACAGCTACGGAGGTGATGGCTGTCATACTTTCATTAAATTTGTCTGTGTAAGGGTTTACGTTGTGTTGCGTATGCCTCTGAAGCGTATGGAATCTTCTGTAGTTTGAACTACACCATATAATCAACATGTCCGTCACCTGATAACAAGGGCTGTGTCCATCCTTCGCCTTTATGTGACCTGATATGCTTTTTCGGGAAGGACTTGTACTTCATACCAGTCTGATGTCTTTTGGCAACTAAATAACTTTTAGACTTGAGAATAGCAGCCCGCATCTCGTGGTCGTGCGGTAGCGTTCTCGCTTCCCACGCCCGGGTTCCCGGGTTCGATTCCCGGCGGGGTCAGGGATTTTCTCTGCCTCGTGATGGCTGGGTGTTGTGTGCTGTCCTTAGGTTAGTTAGGTTTAAGTAGTTCTAAGTTCTAGGGGACTTATGACCACAGCAGTTGAGTCCTATAGTGCTCAGAGCCATTTGAACCATTTTTTTTGAGAATAGCATAACGCCGAAATCTGGATCGTATAACAATAAAATAAAAACTATTGTAGCCAAATGGTGGCAGTGTCATTCAAGAAACTTCGGTTTTATAACGGACTGAATGCTGGGGATACTTTCAATGAGGTGTTTGAATGTCTGAGGAGCAATGACAGCCCATTCATCCTGAGCCGAAACCAGCGAAAGTAGTTTGCTGGGCACTAGGATCAGGAGTGAAGTCAGCGGTCTAACTCATCTCAAAGGTGTGATTCTTGAGTTTCTCCCGGCGTATCTGATAATCAAAATATCCACGGGTGTACTGCCGGTCTACAGTGTCAGCTCTGAGCAGCCATAGCGTACGGATCTCCGTGCCGGCATGTTCACAGGAGCTCAGTCCGTCAGTTCACCTGATGATGGCGACATGTATGATCGCCGAAATATTATGCCTGTTGGACACTGTAGACCGGCAGTACACCCGTGGATATTTTGATCATCTCAAAGGTGTTCAATTGGGTTCAGTTCGGGATTCTGGGCAGGCCAGTACATTTCAAGAATGTCTACAAACCATTGTCTCACAGATGCTAGCTTATGACCACGTGCATTTTCATACTAATACAATCCATCCTACTCTCCTAACTGTTCCCCTACTGTACGAAGTACGCTATCCTATAAAATATTTCTACATCCTTCCGCATTTTGCGTTTTCTTAAGCCCGCACTAACCACAAAAAATACCACCATGCCCTACCACCACCTCTTCCGTACCTCAATGTTGGCATTACACATGGCTGAAGGTAATATTCTCCAGACATTCGACAAATCCAAACCCCTTACATCGGATATAAACAGGCTATAGCGTGATTCACCCCAGTCATCCGCTGTCCGATGGCGTCGTTCTTTACGCCAACCCACGTCAAGCGTCGCTTGGTATTGACTGCAGAGGTCTGTTCAATCTGGAACATTGGTAATTTCGTGCCAGTTGTCTGTTGGAGCGAAATGCGCTTGGCATGGCTGCACACATTTATGTGTAACTGCCGGAAGTTTCATTTTCATATGTCTGTTAGTTACTGTTCAGTACTGTATTTAGTAGAACGATGTGTCGCATAGTTTGCGAATTTCGAGATGGCAGAGTTAAAGAATCAACGCGTCTGCAATAAATTTTGCGTGAAACTCACGCCAAATGATCCAGGATGGCTATAGTGATGAGTGCTTATGCCATAAAGGTTTTAGGAATGGTTCACACGGTTTAAAAATGGCCAGACGGAAGTTAAATGTGACCCTCGTTGAGGAAGCCCTTCGACGTGTACCGACTATTCTCGTGTCAGGAACGTCAACGAAACTGTGCATGCCATTCGAAGACCGACTGTCCGAGAGACTGCAGAAGAATGTAACATTTCAGTTGGATCATGTCACGAAATCCTGACACAGCGTCTTGGAACGCATCGTGTTGCCGCCAAGTTCGTCCCCCAGCTCACAAGTCAAGACCAGAAAGATCTTCGCCTCGCAATCTGTGAACAACTTTTGGATCGCGCCAATGATAACGAGATGTTCCTTAAAAGATTCATAACTGATGATGAGACGTGGGTCTACGGTTACGATGTTGAGACCAAGGTTCAGCCTACACAGTGGGTCCGGAAAGGTTCTCCAAGACCAAAAAAAGCTCGTCAGGTCAGGTCAAATATCAAAGCCATACTGATAGTTTTCTTTGACTTTGAAGAATTAGTTCATCATTAATTCGTGCCCCAGGAACAAACTGTTTAATCGATGGTATTATCGAGACATGTGATGCCTGCGAGAAAATGTGAGAAGGAAACGGCCTGTAATGTGGCGAGACAATTCATGGCTCTTGCATCACGATAACACACCCGCCCATTCATTCCCGTTGGTGCGCGACTATTGCACAAATAACGAAATCACTGTTTTGCCTCATCCTCCGTACTCTGCAGACGTGGCTCATGCGAACTTTTTTTTACTTCCAAAGTTGAAAACGCCGTTGTTTGTTGTTGTTGTCTTCAGTCCTGAGACTGGTTTGATGCAGCTCTCCATGCTACTCTATCCTGTGCAAGCTTCTTCAACTCCCAGTACCTACTGCAACCTACATCCTTCTGAATCTGCTTAGTGTATTCATCTCTTGGTCTCCCTCTACGATTTTTACCCTCCACGCTGCCCTCCAATACTAAATTGGTGATCCTTTGATGCCTCAGAACATGTCCTACCAACCGATCCCTTCTCCTGGTCAAGTTGTGCCACAAACTTCGCTTCTCCCCAATTCTGTTCAATACCTCCTCATTAGTTATGTGATCTACCCATCAAATCTTCAGCATTCTTCTGTAGCACCACATTTCGAAAGCTTCTATTCTCTTCTTGTCCAAACTATTTATCGTCCATGTTTCACTTCCATACATGGCTACACACCATACAAATACTTTCAGAAACGACTTCCTGACACTTAAATCTATACTCGATGTTAACAAATTTCTCTTCTTCAGAAACGCTTTCCTTGCCATTGCCAGTCTACATTTTATATCCTCTCTACTTCGACCATCATCAGTTATTTTGCTCCCCAAATAGAAAAACTCCTTTACTACTTTAAGCGTCTCATTGCCACATCTAATTCCCTCAGCATCACCTGACTTAATTCGACTACATTCCATTATCCTCGTTTTGCTTTTCTTGATGTTCATCTTATATCCTCCTTTCAAGATTTAGAAGTGATAAAAAAATATTCGCAGACGGCACTTCACGCCATCCAACAAAAGGCCTACCAAGACTGCTTCCTGAAGTGGAAACGCCGTTGGGAGCCGTGTATCAATTGTGGAGGATAGTATTTCGAAAGACACTATGCACAATAAGTAAAAGGTAAGCGTAGAAAAAAATTTGTGGACCAAGTTCATGAATTTTTTGAACAGACCTCTTACATGAAATCTGCATGGTTTTGGCACAACTGTTGTTAATTCTTCGCGTTTCTATTTCACAGCTGCGTCACCAAGAGTTGACTTTGGTATCTTTAGAAGCGCTGAAATGTTCCTGATGGTTTTGTTACTCAGGTTACATTCAATGACTCGTGTGCTTTCCAAGTCGCTGAGTTCTCTTTACAGACTCATTCTGCTGTTACTCCTCCTTCACTGACAACGCATCACTCTCGCCCCCCCCCCCCCCTCCTCCCTCCTTTTATACTGGTACAGGTCCACCTCTCGTGACATCTAGTGGTCAATTCCTCATCACATAAGGGTGTCCTGATACGTTTGATCAGATACTGTACAAAGGATGGTGGTGCGATTAGTCGAAAGTAAACAAGGGAGAGAGTCGCAGAAATGCTGCAAAATCAGAAATACCAGTTACTGAAAAGAAAGATGCCTAATATCTCACGAAAAATCTCTGAAGTTCATCTTCACTTTGAAGAAAAAATATAGGGCTGCTGTTCAACCCCGTACAGAACTTCCCGTTCGGACTGCAGGTAAGTAATAAGAAAAAAAGGTAGACGTAAGAGGTCACACAAACACATAAGCACTCTGTTTTCCCGCGCTCAGTCTGCAAACGGATCGGAGAGAATCCTTGACGTGGTCTATTAAAAGAAAGCGATATCTGTCTTACACTTTGTAGTGATTTGCAGACTATAAATGTTGACTGTTTCGAGGAGTAGAACGGTTGTAGGAGACTGTGGTCGCAGAACTACACGGAGCAGAACGAAACTGCTTTGTCTGAAGTGTGTGATAAAACACACAAGCAACAGCATTCTGTAGTATTGTTACGGAGATGCGCATCAAACTGTTTGTTTACTGCTAGCATTCCTGTCATACAGACGTATGCGTCGTGGTGTGTGAGTGACAACTTCCACAGAAGTGAGACCACGGCGTGTGCCTGCAAGTAGTAACGCAACATTCACACCACGAAGAACAGTAGCGCTTGTTTGCTTTTCTGCGAAATACGAACGCCGGCTCACGGAAACAGAAACTATTTGTTCTGTTCGGTGTTCGACGAAGTACACTCCTTGAGACCCTGTTAGTGAATCCGCAGTTTCACGGAATTTCCGCGGCTTTTGTAATGTTACTCGTGTGTCTGGAATGCCTAGGTTCTGATAGCCACAGATAACAGTATCAGTTCCAGGGATCTGAAAACTCTGCAGAACTTTATCTAGCACAGATGCTGAGAAAATAGACATCACAGTATGCCTTTCTAAAAATAGAAGCTATCCCAGGAATTCTGAGTCATTTGTTTGCTGGTTTAAATGTTTTTTCCTACTTCAGATTGTTTTACACGGAGAAATGATCCGATGCAGAGCTGTTATATCAAGAAACACGCCAATCAGATCTGACTAGAGTAGTTACAGTTTGGCTGTAGGCTCAATAATGCCTTATTACATTCCCTTGCAGGAATTCTCCAATAAAAATTTGAAATACTATTTACCATTACAAACATTTATTTTTGTCATTGATCTGATTCCCAGTCTTTCCGCTGGTCCACTCGATCACATAGCTGCCTTCTCTAAACCCAGTTCCGAAACGGGAACTCGACTTTGTAACGAGCTGCTGCTGCACAATATCAGAGAACTGAATGACAACTCCGGCTTCAAAAGACTGCTAGTGACCTATCTCCTGAAACAACGATTACGTCCACACCACGTCTTTCCTACGCCACCACGTCCCTGTCTGACTCAATCTAACAGAATTTCTGTCTCTTAGAACTTCCTATGCTGTAATATTTTTTTGTGCCCTTACTTATGACAACATTAGTATTTCTACTGCAAGTGCTTCTATTACTATTACTATTATTATTATTATTATTATTATTATTATTATTATTAGTAGTAGTAGTAGTAGTAGTAGTAGTAGTAGCAGTTTGTCATTATTATTAATTCCCAAGCATTGCTATTCCTTTTCAGACGTCCTTTGCAAATCTGGTCCAAACGATCATTTCACTTCTTTTACTACTATTATTTATAGATTTATAATCTTTTTCATTACTTAATCTGTAACGTCAAAGTTTTTTACTTATAAAACCCTGGTTCGGTGAGAGGGGACGTCTGGAGGTCCCAACTGCATCAGGTTTTCTTCATGTGGTGTTTATGCTTGTTAAAAATTCTTTCATTCTCATACTCTGTAGCCTTCCTCGCTTTCCTGCCCTTGATGTTTTTGTTCTGCGGTGTAGAAACCAGTAGCAGTCTCATTTTTTTTAGTCACTCTTTGGAAAATTTCTGTTTCCTGTATCCCCATTTCTTCAAAAACCCTTTGTGCCTCTTGGATCCAGCATGCTTTGGTCTCCCGTTGACAAGATGTTTCAGTATTTGAAGTGTTCAATATCCGAAGTGTCAGTATCCAGCTGATCATTCTAAGTGTCCGAAGAACATAGTCCGCATTTTCCAGATGGTGTTTCGATGCCCTCTCTGTCGGAGTATGTAATTCTCTATACGCTCATCTCTCGAAGTACCAGTGTCCCACTAAGAACATCCCACAAGTTGTAGCCTCGTAAGGCGATTCTATTCTTACAAGTTTTAGACTTCTGCCGCGTATAAGGCTTCACGACGGGCCACTGGTTGTGTCGTAATTTTGCACTGATCGAAAGATTCTCCTTTGTAGATGTTCACTGCGAGTTTGTATGTTAAGTTCTACTTGTTTAGCTCCCACAGTTCTTTCCTGTGAGACCAGTTACAACCCTTTCTCCCAGATATTTAAATCTACCCACCTTTTGAATTTTCCGCTCCTCTAAAGCGACCCAAGTAGGAGCTGACTATGTTCGTCATATCTATATGTGTAAACTAAACATATTACCAACAGTTTCAGTGGAACAGCGACCAGTACATTACTGAAAAGTTTTATTTAGTCTACAGAGGGGTTCAAAAAATGTATCCACTATTTGAAAATCAACAACTGGCAAACTAATTGACAGAGTTGTCTCACCTTTGGTAGTGTAATAGTTTGTACTTCCGGCAATCGCCACACAAGCGTTGTATTGCGTTGTTTTGTTTTGTCAGATGACAGTCGCCAGATAGCCAGTGTTTTGTTCTTAGTTGCACCTAGTTACTCGAGTAAACGTAGCTGGCGCAAGGCTTACATTCGATGAAAGGAAGTCAGTTTTGAAGTGGTATTTTAAGTACGAAAACATTGATGACGTTCAACGGCAATGGCGAAATGAGTGTCAAACAGAGCCATCGACACGTTTAACGATTCGTCGCATTAGAGACAAATTTGAAGCCGAAGGCTGTGTTAAAGATGTACACAAACAACGATCTGGACGACCTGTAACAGTAACAAGTCCAGCTAACTCCCGTCGTGTGTTACAACAATTCACTCGCTCACCACAGAAGTCTGTGAGACAGTGTGCCCGTAAAACTGGAGTGAGTCGCTCAAGTGTTCGGCGAATTTTGAAGACAGCAAAGTGGAAGTGCTACATCCCACGATTGCTACACGCAATGAACGAGAACGACCCAGATCGTAGAATGGAGTACTGCGAGTGGTTTACGAACATTGTGCTCAACGATGAAGAGTTTGCAGAGATGATTTTGTGGTCTGATGAGGCACAGTTCAAACTCAGTGGTACAGTTAATCGCCACAACTGCATCTACTGGGCCGCCGAAAATCCGAACGTCCATGCAGACAAAGTCGTGAATTTGCCAGGAGTAGATGTGTGGTGTGGGTTGTCTTACCGGGGCTTGATTGGGCCATTCTTCTTTCACGACACAGTTACCGTTCAGGTGTGCCTTCAGAAGCTTCAGACGTCCACTTTACCTGCCATCCGAGACTTGTATGGAGACGGAAGAGTTTACTTTAAACAAGACGCTGCCCCAGCCCACTACCAAAATCGTGTTAGGGCGTATCTCGACGAAAATCTACCAGGAAGATGGATAGGCCGTAGAGGTGCTGTGGAGTATCCACCACGTTCCCCAGACCTAACTCCTCTGGACTTTTACCTGTGGGGAACACTAAAGGACGTCGTTTATCGACAAAAGCCACGCATATTGGATGAACTTCGAGAAACCATCGTACATTCATGGCAATTATCCAACTGCACACGTTGCAGTCAGTAGTTCGTGCTGCAGTTCGGCGGCATCGTTTGTGTGTGGATGTTAATGGTGACGATTTCGAACACCTACAGTGATATCTTTTAGTTGGACTTTAAGCTACTCTTTCACCAAAAATGAGACAACTCCGTCAATTAGTTTGCAAGTAATGGACTTTTAAGCAGTGGATACATTTTTTGGACCCCTCTGTATAGTCGCAGTTTATTTATTTTGCATACTGGCTATCGGTTTCGGAACAGAGTACCATCCTCAGTCCATCCCGTGGAACCCAGTCTTCACACCAGCTTCCCAAGAACAAACACACACTGCCAGGGGATGGCCTGACGACAGTACTGTGTACCGAAACCGGTAATGAGTAGGCAAAATAAATGAACTGCGACTATAGACTAAACAAAACTTTTTCGATATAAACTGAAGTCGCCTGCTAGCTTACATCTACATTGATCAGCCAGAACATTATGACCTCCTACCTAGTAGCCTGCATGGCCACCTTTAGCACAGATAACAGTGGCGACGCGTCGTGGCATGGAACCAATGAGGCCTTGGTAGGTCTCTGGAGGGAGTTGGCACCCCCCCCCCCCCCACACACACACGTCACCTAATTCCTGTACATTCTGGGGAGGGATGCCTTGAGGTCTGGCACCACATTCAGTCACATCCCAGATCCACACACACAGACACGTCACCTAATTCCTGTACATTCCGGGGAGGGATGCCTTGAGGTCTGGCACCACATTCAGTCACATCCCAGATCCACACACACAGACACGTCACCTAATTCCTGTACATTCCGGGGAGGGATGCCTTGAAGTCTGGCACCACATTCAGTCACATCCCAGATCCACACACACAGACACGTCACCTAATTCCTGTACATTCCGGGGAGGGATGCCTTGAAGTCTGGCACCACATTCAGTCACATCCCAGATGCACACACACACAGACACGTCACCTAATTCCTGTACATTCCGGGGAGGGATGCCTTGAAGTCTGGCACCACATTCAGTCACATCCCAGATCCACACACACAGACACGTCACCTAATTCCTGTACATTCCGGGGAGGGATACCTTGAAGTCTGGCACCACATTCAGTCACATCCCAGATCCACACACACAGACACGTCACTTAATTCCTGTACATTCCGGGGAGGGATGCCTTGAAGTCTGGCACCACATTCAGTCACATCCCAGATCCACACACACAGACACGTCACCTAATTCCTGTACATTCCGGGGAGGGATGCCTTGAGGTCTGGCACCACATTCAGTCACATCCCAGATCCACACACACAGACACGTCACCTAATTCCTGTACATTCCGGGGAGGGATGCCTTGAAGTCTGGCACCACATTCAGTCACATCCCAGATCCACACACACAGACACGTCACCTAATTCCTGTACATTCCGGGGAGGGATGCCTTGAGGTCTGGCACCACATTCAGTCACATCCCAGATCCACACACACAGACACGTCACCTAATTCCTGTACATTCCGGGGAGGGATGCCTTGAAGTCTGGCACCACATTCAGTCACATCCCAGATCCACACACACAGACACGTCACCTAATTCCTGTACATTCCGGGGAGGGATGCCTTGAAGTCTGGCACCACATTCAGTCACATCCCAGATCCACACACACAGACATGTCACCTAATTCCTGTACATTCCGGGGAGGGATGCCTTGAAGTCTGGCACCACATTCAGTCACATCCCAGATCCACACACACAGACACGTCACCTAATTCCTGTACATTCCGGGGAGGGATGCCTTGAAGTCTGGCACCACATTCAGTCACATCCCAGATCCACACACACAGACACGTCACCTAATTCCTGTACATTCCGGGGAGGGATGCCTTGAAGTCTGGCACCACATTCAGTCACATCCCAGATCCACACACACAGACACGTCACCTAATTCCTGTACATTCCGGGGAGGGATGCCTTGAGGTCTGGCACCACATTCAGTCACATCCCAGATCCACACACACAGACACGTCACCTAATTCCTGTACATTCCGGGGAGGGATGCCTTGAAGTCTGGCACCACATTCAGTCACATCCCAGATCCACACACACAGACACGTCACCTAATTCCTGTACATTCCGGGGAGGGATGCCTTGAGGTCTGGCACCACATTCAGTCACATCCCAGATCCACACACACAGACACGTCACCTAATTCCTGTACATTCCGGGGAGGGATGCCTTGAAGTCTGGCACCACATTCAGTCACATCCCAGATCCACACACACAGACACGTCACCTAATTCCTGTACATTCCGGGGAGGGATGCCTTGAGGTCTGGCACCACATTCAGTCGCATCCCAGATCCACACACACAGACACGTCACCTAATTCCTGTACATTCCGGGGAGGGATGCCTTGAAGTCTGGCACCACATTCAGTCACATCCCAGATCCACACACACAGACACGTCACCTAATTCCTGTACATTCCGGGGAGGGATGCCTTGAAGTCTGGCACCACATTCAGTCACATCCCAGATCCACACACACAGACACGTCACCTAATTCCTGTACATTCCGGGGAGGGATGCCTTGAGGTCTGGCACCACATTCAGTCACATCCCAGATCCACACACACAGACACGTCACCTAATTCCTGTACATTCCGGGGAGGGATGCCTTGAAGTCTGGCACCACATTCAGTCACATCCCAGATCCACACACACAGACACGTCACCTAATTCCTGTACATTCCGGGGAGGGATGCCTTGAAGTCTGGCACCACATTCAGTCACATCCCAGATCCACACACACAGACACGTCACCTAATTCCTGTACATTCCGGGGAGGGATGCCTTGAAGTCTGGCACCACATTCAGTCACATCCCAGATCCACACACACAGACACGTCACCTAATTCCTGTACATTCCGGGGAGGGATGCCTTGAAGTCTGGCACCACATTCAGTCACATCCCAGATCCACACACACAGACACGTCACCTAATTCCTGTACATTCCGGGGAGGGATGCCTTGAGGTCTGGCACCACATTCAGTCACATCCCAGATCCACACACACAGACACGTCACCTAATTCCTGTACATTCCGGGGAGGGATGCCTTGAAGTCTGGCACCACATTCAGTCACATCCCAGATCCACACACACAGACACGTCACCTAATTCCTGTACATTCCGGGGAGGGATGCCTTGAAGTCTGGCACCACATTCAGTCACATCCCAGATCCACACACACAGACACGTCACCTAATTCCTGTACATTCCGGGGAGGGATGCCTTGAAGTCTGGCACCACATTCAGTCACATCCCAGATCCGTTCGATCGGGTACAGATGTGGCGAGTTGGGAGGCCAGTACATCGATTGGAACTCACCACTGTTTCTCGAATCACTCCATCGCTCTCATAGCCTTGTGACGGAGGCTTTATCTTGTGGGAAAAATCTGACTGTTGTCGGGAAACATGATCGTCGTTAAGGGGTGTACGTGGCCTGCAACCACTGTACGATACTCCTTTGCTGTTATGGTCCCCTGCACGAGCTTCACTGGAACCAAGGATGCCACATGAATGTTCCCCAGAGCGTAATGGAGCCGCCGCCAGCTTGTCTCCATCCCACAGTACACATGTCAAGGAGCTGTCCCCCTGGAAGACAACGGATTTGCTGTCTCCTATCAGCATGATGAAGAAGGTATCCACATCCATCAGACCACGCAGCGCTCTGCCACTGCGCCAGCGTACAGTGCCGATGGCCACCTGCTCAGTTTGGTCGTAGTTGCCGACGTCGTCTTGTTAATATTGGCACATGCATGGACCATCAGCTGCGGAGGCCCATCATTGGGAGTGTCCGGTACACTGTGTGTTCAGACACACTTGTGCTCTTCCCAGCACTGAAGTCTGATGCTAGTTCCGCCACAGTTCAACTTCTGTCCTGTTTTACCAGTCTGCGCAGCCAACGAAGTCCGACATGTGGAATGAGGGGTGGCCGGTCTACCCCAAGACGTCTGGACGTGGTTTCTCCTTGGTTTAGTCACGTGTTGAGGACACTCACCGCAGCATTCCTGGAATACTCGACGAGTCGTGCAGTTTCCGAAATGCTCCGAGCCATCACGGTCCACCATTGGTCAAATACAGATAGATTGCGCGCCTTCCCCATTCTACACAAGGACGTTGCGCTCACTGATACTACACGCAGCGCGAATGTGTGTGACTAGCAGGCAGCAGGTGACGCTGCTATCTCCTGGACGGGTTTATATCGCCGGCCTGTGTGGCCGAGCGGTTCTAGGCGCTTCAGTCTGGAGCCGCGTGACCGCTACGGTCGCAGGTTCGAATCCTGCCTCGGGCATGGATGTGTGGGATGTCCTTAGGTTAGTTAGGTTTAAGGAGTTTTAAAAGTTCTAGGAGACTGATGACCTCAGATACTAAGCCCCATAGTGCTCAGAGTCATTTGAACCATTTTTGGACGGGTTTATATACATGGTAGGGCAGTGTCATAATGTTCTAGCTGACCAGTGTATAAATGCAGGCTAATGTCTGGAACTGCTATAGAGGATTTTGATCCGGTTTCGACTAATAGATGCACAGATTTACGAAGACGTTTTTTATATATAAATTATAAACATTTGGTACAAATTGTCTGGCTGGTAACGAATTCAAGTTAAGTTGTGGAAACGATGCCATTGCCATCCAGCCAACAGCCGCCGTAACTGGAGGCAGAAGCAGTGCCATGAGAAAGCAGCAAGAGAGACCAAATTCATATCTGCTATGGTGAACTAGCGCTACAGCGTGTGGCTCGAAACCGAAAGTTTGTGGGATCGAATGTGGTTGGTTATTCCCCCCCCCCCCCCCCCCCCCCCCACTGTCTTGTAACCTAGCAGTCTCCTCTTAATAATGTCGAAACATCCATTTCGAAATATGACGCAACTTCGGACTGCCAATGTCTTCTTCCCTCGGATTAGCACTTGCAATTGACACTATAATTCACTGAAAATTCTTCGAGCAACGAGCAGTGAGTTGTTCAACTTTGGAGTATCGTAACAAATGAGATCAAATCTGCCAAGATGCCTCACCACTAGGCTGCGATGTGAGACACAACCTCAATAATCAAATATACTTAACCAACAGTTTCCCTGAAATCGTCTGAGGTAATTTCACTGCGAAAAAACATGTGAATCCAAAATATGTGATACTTTATTTTTATGCTATAAGTGAAAGGTTTTCCGAAAAAAACTACTTCAGCAACTTCGCTTCGTTTACATTTAGTACATTCTTTCAGCAGCGCAGCAAATGACTCAGCTTTAAAATCTCTGTCTTCTTTGAATCAAACCTAAATGTGGACACGATTCTTTGCGTGGCACGAAGTAGTAGTCTGCCATAAAGAGTCCATGACAGATAATTGTGGCTATGAATCTCAACATGCGTCACAGTGCGTACTAAGCTTCGCAAGACAAGTGCTGCCACACGAGCTGAACGTATACATCATGCGTTTTTTTTATGTGGTTCATTTATGCTCTGCCGGCCAGCTTCCGATACATCCTGAACCTCCCCCCCCTTCACTCACACACACACACACACACACACACACACACACACACACACACACACACACACACACACAGAGAGAGAGAGAGAGAGAGAGAGAGAGAGAGAGAGAGAGAGAGCACACACTATATTTATACTGATTGTGAACATAATACTCTTATCACGATGTGGACCCAAGGGATCAGTTTGGCACTGTCGGCAGCACCGTATTTTCTAAATCAGTGTTGGCTGTTTGTCTATAAATCGTTTTCTTCGAGGTAATTCATGATGCTCGAGTACAGTCGACGTTAGTCACATGGGTCTGTAATTCAACGGATTACGCGTATTTGCTTTTTTGGATGTCAGTGTGACTTGCGCTGCTTTCAAGTCTATAAGTATGCATCTTTCGACGAGCGAGCGGTTGTGTATGATTGCTGCACTGCTGGCCATTACAATTGCTACAGCACGAAGATGGCGTGCTACAGACCCGAAATTTAACCGACAGTAAGAAGATGCTGTGATATGTAAATGATTAGCTTTTCAGAACATTCACACAAGGCTGGTGCCGGTGGCCACACCTACAGCGTGCTGACATGAGCAAAGTTTCCAACCGATTTCTCATACACAAACAGCAGTTGACCGGCGTTGCCTGGTGAAACGTTGTTGTGATGCCTCGTGCGAGGAGGGGAAATGCGTACCATCACGTTTCCGACTTTGATAAAGGTCGGATTGCAACCTATCGCGATTGCGGTTTATCGTATCGCGACATTGCTGCTCGCGTTGGTCAAGATACAATGACTATTAGCAGAATATGGAATCGGTGGGTTCAGGAGGGTAATACGGAACGCCGTGCTGGATCCCAACGGCCTCGTATCATTAGCAGTCGAGATGACAGGCATCTTATCCGCATGGCTGTAACGGGTCGTGCAACCACGTCTCGATCCCTGAGTCAACAGATGGGGACGTTCGCGAGACAACAACCATCTGCACGAACAGTCCGACGACATTTGCAGCAGCATGGACTATCAGCTCGGAGACCATGGCTGCGGTTACCCTTGACGCTGCATCACAGACAGGAGCGCCTGCGATGGTGTACTCAACGACGAACCTGGGTACACGAATGGCAAAACGTCATTTTTTCGGATGAATCCCGGTTCTGTTTACAGCATCATGATGGTTGCATCCGTGTTTGGCGACATCGCGGTGAACGCTCATCGGAAGCGTGTATTCGTCATCGCCATACTGGCTTATCACCCGGCGTGATGGTATGGGGTGCCATTGGTTACACGTCTCGGTCACCTCTTGCTCGCATTGACGGCACTTTGAACAGTGGACGTTACATTTCAGATGTGTTACGACCCGTGGCTCTACCCTTCATTGGATCCCTGCGAAACCCTACATTTCAGCAGGATAATGCACGACCGCACGTTTCAGGTGCTGTACGGGCCTTTCTGAATACAGAAAATGCTCCACTGCTGCCCTGGCCAGCACATTCTCCAGATCTGTCACCAATTGAAAACGTCTGGTCAATGGTGGCCGAGCAACTGGTTCGTCACAATACGCCAGTCACTACTCTTGATGAACTGTGGTATCGTGTTGAAGCTGCATGGGCAGCTGTACCTGTACACGCCATCCAAGCTCTGACTCAATGCCCAGGCGTATCAAGGCCGTTATTACGGCCAGAGATGGTTGTTCTGGGTACTGATTTCTCAGGTTCTATGCACCGAAATTGCGTGAAAATGTAATCACATGTCAGTTCTAGTATAATATATTTGTCCAATGAATACCCGTTTATCATCTGCATTTCTTCTTGGTGTAGCAATTTTAATGGCCAGTAGCGTAAATATGGAGCTATGTATCAGCATACTCTGAAATGAACCTGACTGATGTACAGTCTGGGCAGGAGGCCTTGACTATATTAAATGATTTAAGCTGTTTAGCCATACCGAAGGTAACTATATCTAAGTTCCTCATGTTGACAGTTGTTATTGATTCGAATTCTGGACTCGGAAGTATGCGAATATACTTCCACAAACTGGATCCAGCACGTTGCTTTACCAGGAATCTACGTGTTGTTTCGATTCCTCGTCCAGCCAGGTAACTGCAAATCGTTGCCGACTCTGAGTCTGTAGCTGTGATCTCCAAGTACGTATTTTCACTGTGGATGTTGGGTACGATGAGATATCTGCACACGACATCTGCTCCTTTCTCGGAGTGTGAACAACTCTGCCCTTGGTGCGGAGTTTCGCCGGAACTCCGAGGCTAAGCACGCCCGCAGGCACCCTCAAGTCGCGCCCTGTCTCCAGGGCGACGTTACGTCAGACGGCAAACACAGGCGTGCGGGTGGGTAGTCGCGAAGGACAGCACGCGCTCGCCTGCCGGGTCTCACCGCTCGCATTCTCTGCAAGGCTGCACAATTCTGTCAGTCCTAAACTGCATTCTCCAAATTCTGTAGTTGTGTAACTAGATGCAAATGTAAACGAATTACGAAATCGCGTTTGTTTTCAGAAATTCATATGAATCCTTCCTACGTGAATCATAGCGGTCTGTTTTACCTATCACTGAGAAGAGTTATGACTAAATTTCAAGCAATATCGTCGGGTATCTGATCATCATCACTTCCATATACACTACTGGCCATTAAAATTGCTACACCAAGAAGAAATGCAGATGATAAACGAGTATTCACTGGACAAATATAGTAGAACTGACAAGCGATTACATTTTCACGCAATTTGGGTGCATAGATCCTGAGAAATCAGTACCCAGAACAACCATCTCTGGCCGTAATAACGGCCTTGATACGCCTGGGCATTGTGTCAAACAGAGCTTGGATGGCGTGTACAGGTACAGCTGCCCATGCAGCTTCAACACGATACCACAGTTCATCAAGAGTAGTGACTGGCGTATTGTGACGAGCCAGTTGCTCGGCCACCATTGACCAGACGTTTTCAATTGGTGAGAGATCTGGAGAATGTGCTGGCCAGGGCAGCAGTCGAAAATATTCTATATCCAGAAAGTCCCGTACAGGACCTGCAACATGCGGTCGTGATTATCCTGCAGAAATGTAGGGTTTTGTAGGGATCGAATGAAGGGTAGAGCCACGGGTAATAACACATCTGAAATGTAACGTCCACTGTTCAAAGTGCCGTCAGTGCGAACAAGAGGTGACCGAGACGTGTAACCAATGGCACCCCATACCACCACGCTGGGTGATAAGCCAGTATGGCGATGACGAATACACGCTTCCAATGTGCGTTCACCGCGATGGCGCCAAACACGGATGCGACCATCATGATGCTGTAAACAGAACCTGGATTCATTCGAAAAAATGACGTTTTGCCATCCGTGCATCCAAGTTCGTCTTTGAGTACACCGTCGCAGGCGCTCCTGTCTGTGATGCAGCGTCAAGGGTAACCGCAGCAGCCATGGTCTCCGAGCTGATAGTCCATGCTGCAGCAAACGTCGTCTCCCTGTTCGTGCAGATGCTTGTTGTCTTGCAAACGTCCCCATCTGTTGACTTAGGGATCGAGACGTGGCTGCACGGTCCGTTAAAGCCAAGCGGATAAGATGCCTGTCATCTCGACTGCTAGTGATACAAGGCCGTTGGGATCTAGCACGGCGTTCCGCATTACCCTCCTGAACCCACAGTCATTGGATCACGACCAACGCGAGTAGCAATGTCGCGATACGACAAACCGCAATCGCGATAGGCTACAATCCGACCTTTATCAAAATCGGAAACGTGATGGTACGCATTTCTCCTCCTTAGAGGAGGCATCACAACAACGTTTCACCAGGCAACGCCGGTCAACTGCTGTTTGTGTATGAGAAATCGGTTGGAAACTTTGCTCATGTCAGCACGTTGTAGGTGTCGCCATCGGCACCAACCTTGTGTGAATGCTCTGAAAAGCTAATCATTTGCATATCACAGCATCTTTTTGATGTCGGTTAAATTTCGCGTATGTAGCACGTCATCTTCGTGGTGTAGCAATTTTAATGGGCGGTAGTGTAGCAATCATACACAACCGCTCACTCGTCGAAAGATACGTACTTATAGACTGGAAAGTAGCACAAGTCACACTAACATCCAAAAAAGCAAATACGCGTAATCCGTTGAGTTACAGACCCATGTGACTAACGTCGACTGTACTCGAGCATCGTGAATTACCTCGAAGAAAACGATTTATAGACAAACAGCCAACACTGATTCAGAAAATATGGTTCTGATGAAAGACAACTAGCTCTTTATTCGTACGAAGTGATGTGTGCTACCGACAGGGGACATCAAACTGATCCCATATTTTTAGATTTCTAGAACACTTTTGACGCGGTTCCTCAAAAGCGACCTATACTCAAATTGCGTGCCTATGGGGTATCATCTATTTTGTGCAGTTGGATTCGTGATTTCCTCTAAGGGCGGTCACAGTTCGTAGTAACTTACGGAAAGTCATCGAATAAAACATCTGGTGTCTCCCAAGGAAGTGTTATAGGCTCTCTGCTCTTCCCCATCTACACAAACGACTTGGCAGACAATCTGAGGAGCCCTCTTAGATTGTTTTCAGATGATGATGTCGCTTACCATCTTGTAACGTCGACAGATGATCAAAACCAATTAAAAAAAGATTTAGAGAAGGTATCTGTGTGGTGAGAGAAGTGGCAAGTGACTCCAAATAATGGGAAGTATTTCATCCACATCGCAATAACAGGAATTCCGCTAAATTTCGGTTACACGGTAATGACAAAGATCTAAAGGATGTTAATTCAAATGAATGCTTAGGGATTAAAATTGCGAATAAATTAAATTGGAACGATCACACAGATACTGTTGTGGGGAAAGCAAACCAAAGACTGTGATTGATTGGCAGATCACTTAAAACATACAACAGGTCTACTAAGGAACTGCTTACACCACGCTTACACTTGTCCGCCCTCTTCCGGAGTATTGCCACGCGGTGTGTGATACGCATCATGTAGGATTGACCGACGACATCGAAAAAGTTCAAAGAAGTGCAGCTCGTTTGTATTATCGCGAAATAGGAGATAAATTTCCGCGATATAATAAGCGAATTGAGGTGGCATCACTAAAATAAGGGCGTTTTTAGCTCCGGCGGGATCTTCTCGTGAAATTTCGATCACCAAAAACATTTGTTGGCGCCCACCTACATAGGAAAAAACGATCGTTGTAATAAAATAAGAGAAATCAGAGCTCGCACGGAAAAATTAGTTTCTTGCGCGCCCTGTTCGAGAAAGAAACGGTAGAGAAATAGCTAGAGGGCGTTTTTCTTCTGTCGTTGCAACTATAAAAATGCGTTATTTTTTGCACCAGACGCGTTTTGCTTAGTAGTTATATTTTTCACGGTACACTTTTACAGAACGGAACACTTTTACAGGCAGGTTAACTGTGGGATTGTAGTGAAGAGTTTTTAGCGAACAGAATGTCATTCTGAACGAAGAGAAGTCTTCGGACATAGAAGCAACTTCGGGCGTGCCCTTAGGGAAGTGTTATAGGACCATTATCTCTCACAAAATATATAAAAAATGGCCTAGTAGGAGACGTCGAATGTTCCGCAAGGCATAATGCTGTTGTATACACAGAAGCTGTGGTGCTACAAAATTGTAACGAAATGCAGGAAAAACTGCAGAGGATCGATGCTTGGTGCAGGGAATACCAATTGACTCTCAAACAAATGTATCGCACTGCGAATACATAGAGAGAAAGCCTCTTTATTGTATGATTGCACTGTTACAGAACAATTAGAGGAAGCAATTACGTCTATAAGACATCTAGAAATGTGCATAGGCAGCGATTTGAAATGGAACGACCGCATAAATTTAACACGCGTGAGGCAGATGCCAGATAGATTCAATTCCCGGGAAATGTAGACCATCAACAAGGGAAGTAGCTCACAAAACACTCAACTTCAGTGGAAGACTCTACAAGAGAGTCGATCTGCATCACGGTATGGTCTACTGCTGAAATACCGAGAGCGTGCGGTCCTAGAAGAGCTGGCCAACCTAATGCTTCCTCTTACGAATATCCCGCGCAGAGACCATGAAGATACCATCTTCATATAGTTAAATTGGTGAAATCCGAGCCCACACGGAGTCTTACCAGCAATCTTTCTTCCCCCAAACCAGTCGAGACTGGAACCGGAAGAGGGATTATTAATACTGGTACATAGAGTACCCTCCACCGCACACCGTGAGTTGGTTTGTTGAGAACAGACTTAGATGTAGATATGTGGATGTAGAATGAGTGTTGAGGGAGGAAACTAAGACTGCTGTGGTCCCTCTATGTATACATCTACATCGGTCCCCTAACACTCGTCAGGAGCATTTTCTCTGGTGCTTCGGCAGATATTTGCAATTTTGTTTTTGCGACGTTTAGGTGGAGTCAGCCGAAACAAGACCTGCTCATCACGCCTTTCTTACGCCGCTCAACGTCAGTGAAAGTACGAAGCCATTCTGTTCACTATAAGACCGAAACTACTGCGCAAACATCAGCACTGCAACTCAATAACACTGCATGCACGCCCAATACGTTTCCGCGAGAAGGTGAAATTACTTCGTTGTCTGGCTGGACCGGAAACTACCTCTGGAGGGGGTGGGGTTGGTGGGGGGGTGGGGACCACATTCAACACCAACAAAGCAAACGCGAGGCTCAAACAACTCTACCCTATGCTTAACAGGCGTAGCACACTGAATAGGAAGGTTGTCTAGGTCCATGTACATGACACTTATTCGACCGTTGATGACGTACGCAGCCCCTGTCTGGGGATACGCTGCGCCCACACGCCTGGGCAGTCTGCAGCTCATACAGAATATAGTACTCAGAATCATAAGCAACGCTCCGCGCTACACACGCACCGCGGACCTTCACCGGGAATATCGGCCAGATACCATGTTGCAGGTATTCCAAAAACTCACCACGCGACTGTACAATAACACGAGACACTTGCGCAACCCGTTTATCCTACCTCTGGGTAACTACGACCACAGCCATAGAGGGAAATATAATAGACCAAAAACACTACTGGCAAGGAACTAAACATCTATGGTCCATAGCACGCTAACACGACAGTACTGGCGACCCCCAGCAACACAGCTACTACTGATAACCCCCAGATGCTCGACCTGCCGAAAAACTGGCAACCGCAGGGAAACCGTACACAGCACGCAAACCAGCCACACACACACACACACACACACACACACACACACACACACACACACACACACACACACACCCTACACTGTCTGTGAGCCGATATATGTCCGATCGCCCACTAATGTATGACGACCTTGAACTGTTGCAGGGACGCAGCAACTGCAGCAAACCCCACAACGAGCTTCCGCAAGGACAAAGGTAACGATGCACGATACCTCGAACTAACATAACCACACCTTGCATGTACTGTCGAAGATAGCAAGCCGCTACTGCCCTTACTACCCGTCCTACTGTCGCAGAGGTTTTTTTCCCTTGGCGCTTGCCTTCTCACTTTTTTCCTCTGCCCTTCGATCGCTTTCGTCCACTTTCTATCTCCTGATAAACCATGTCAATGAGTCATCATACCCAGACCCATGGATAACATCACAGCCCGCATCCTGTGACTCCTTATCCAAAAACTAACATGTTATACGGAGGTGACAGTAGAACTTTTGGTTTGGTCACCACGTTGGTGTGGGCGTAGAGGCGCCCCATCCTTTGGGCCACAAACAAAATAATTTTTGAATTGAAATTTTACATGTTCATTCGACAGAGCTCTACCATATTAGACTTATGCGATATTCATTTTAGCGATATGTATAAATGATGATGATGAGATCCCATACTCCCAGGAGCTAGGGTACGATGTGGGAGACCCGCACCGCCGACTAGGCAAGGTCGTAGCGGAGGTGGTTTGCCATTGCCTTCCTGCGACCGCAATGGGGATGAATGATGATGATGATGATGATGATGAAGGCAACACAACAAAACCCAGTCATCTCGAGGCAGAGAATATCCCTGACCAGGGACGCCGTGCGCAGGAAGCGAGAACGCTACCAAGACCACGAGCTGCGGACATATGTATAAACAGGAACAGAAAAACAAGGAATACCGAGTACTTCGAAAGCGACAGTACCACCCTGGGTCGTGCTCACTGCTGCCGCCATGCAGAAGCAGTCTGCTCCGTTGCCGCTGGAGTGCTGATTATTCTTCGTGTGTTAGTGTTCCTGTTAACATTTATCGGTAAAACGAATGTCGCGCTAGGCTAATCTGGTAGCGCTCTATCGAATGGGCTTGTAAAATCTCGATTATTCCGTCGACGATAGCCGCATGAAAGACGTGATGACCAGGATTTGTTTGGGCTGATCTACATCTACATGGATACTCTGCAAATCACATTTAACTGCCTGGCAGAGGGTTCATCGTACCATCTTCACAATTCTCTATTATTCCGATCTTGTATAGCGCGCGGAAAGAATGAACACCTACACATCGCAAGGACGAAACTGCTGAAACCTGCCGAAACTCCAGAGAAACTGCCCCTAACTACCCATAAGAGGGTGAATGGTTCTCTATACTACTTTTCTGCGAAGTAACAGACATTTTTGTTCTCGATACTACTTTCCTGCGAAGTAACAGACATATTTTTGTGACAATATTCACATTTGGTTTTATTAATGTATAGGTACTCCGATGTATCGATATATTACAGTGATATGGTTCTTGTGTTGTAACCGTTTTGGCGCGAATGCGCACAGAGCAGTCTTTGTTTCACTTTGGCAGAAGTTGTTATTTCGTTTTGTAAAAGAACAGTCTAGTCTTATGTTTTGTTAAAGTGGAAATTAAATACAGAAGATTGATACAAAACTGTTTTCTTGATGATGTGACAATTAAGAAGTATATGTGAATTTACAAGAAGTTTAATAAAAATGTGGATCGTGAACACCAAGTCAAAAATTACTTCTGCCATACCATTGTTCTGATCTGGGATTGTTTGATCATGAAGAATTTCCTGAGAAACGCATTTGTTAGGTCTTCAAATATTGCTAAAATTCAGATCTGGACCTTCTAGCAGTCAAACTGGAATCACACTAGAATCAACAAGATGAGCCAAACAACTTCGACGAAATCTACGTGGGAATCCATTCAAGATAAGTGCCAAAATTAATGACTTTTATACAGTGACTTCATTATTTACATTCTGACGATACCATCCACAATCAATAACTTTGTTGTTGCCCGATACAGCGAACATATGATGCGTGAGCAACATTATTAATCTGATTTTTAACCTACTTTGCAAGTGGTGGTATTGTTAGAAGGGCCACCCGGTATAGTCTTCAAAAATGGTTCAAATGGCTCTGAGCACTATGGGACTTAACTTCTGAGGTCATCAGTCCCTTAGAACTTAGAAATACTTAAACCTAACTAACCTAAGGACATCACACACATCCATGCTCGAGGCAGGATGCGAACCTGGACCGTAGCGGCCGCGCGGTTCCAGACTGTAGCGCCTAGAACCGCTCGGCCACCCCGGCCGGCGGTATAGTCTTCAAACCCATTGTAAGATGCATGGCAGAGGATGTTTCGCATTCCACCACATACTAAGGTTTATATCCGTTAAATTCTAGTATGGAGCCGGGGAAGTATGATTGCTTAAACGCTTCTACGCTCGCTCTAATTAATCTCTTCTCTGTCCCAGCAAGAACAGTAGTAGAGGTTTGTCGTATATTCCTAGAGTCTTCCCGTGATACTGCTTTTTTTTTTCTCTTCAAATTCTGAAAGTAGACTTTCGCGTGGTAGTTCTCGTCTGTTTTCGAGCATCTGCCAGTTCAAGCATCTCAGCGACTCCATCGAGAAATCATCTGCCACGGAGGAGTGTAAACAAGCCTCTGTATCAGAGCTTTCTTGAATGGAAAGAAACTGCCTCGTAATGCATTGAGCTGACAAAGTCACAGGATAGCGATGTACACACAAAGAGTTCGCGACAGTGTCGCATACACAAGGTATAAAGCGGTAGTGCATTTGTGAAGCCGTCATTTCTACTCAGATGATTCATGTGAAAAAGTTTCCGACGTAATTATGGCCGCATGACGTTAATTAACAGACTGTGAGCGCGGGATGGTAGTTTGGAAAACTCCGTTTCGGAAATCGTTGGAGAATTCAGTATTCCGAGATTCACGATGTGAGGAGTATGCCGAGAATACCAAACTTCAGGCATTATCACTCACCACGGACAACGCAGTGGCAAACGGCCTTCACTTATGAACCGAGGGAAGCGGCGTTTGAATAGAGCTGCCATTGCTAAAACACAGGCAACGCTGCATGAAATAACCGCGCAAATCAATTTGGAACTACGACGAATGTATCCGTTACGGCAGTGCGGCGAAATCTGCCATTAATGGGCTATGGCAGCAGACCACCGACGCAATTGCTTTTTTTTTTTTTTTTTTTTTTTTTTTTTTTTTTTTTTTTTTGTTTGGGGTTTAAGGGCGCTCAACTACTGACGTCATTAGCGACCAGTCACAATTGTTAGAGCACATAGAATCTAGTAAAACTCAAGGGGGAGGGGGGGACACCAGAAAGTTCTTACAAAGATGCAGATAAAATAAGTGAAGGAGTTAGATGTCTTTGGACAAGCCAGGCAAAGTAATGAAACGAAGAACACGAGCAACTGCTCGAGCGTCATCAGCTAAAATATCCTGTAAAGTAGATGGCAGAGACAGGACAACACGAGATTGACTAAAACGGGGACACGACAATAAAACATGGCGCACTGTTAATGCATGACCACAAGGGCACTGCGGGGCTGGGTCACCGGAGAGCAGGTAGCGGTGGCTAAACCGGCAATGCCCAATCCGCAACCTGGTCAGAAGGACCTCTTCTCGCCGCGATGGTCGGGAGGAGGTTGTCCAAGCAGTTGGGAACGGTTTTACTGCCCGGAGCTTGTTTCCTTGAAGTGATGACCAAGTATCCCACCACAAAGACACAAGCCTCCAACAAACAACGCCACTAATGTCAGATGACGGGACACAATGGGAGGCTGGCCGAGGCAGGAGGACTGCAGCCTTGGCTGCAGCATCAGCAGCCTCATTCCCAGGCACTCCTACATGGCCGGGAACCCACAGAAAGCTGATAGGAGAGCCATCAGCAGCAGAAGAATGGAGGGACTGCTGGATCCGTTGCACCAAGGGATGGACCGGATATGGAGCTCCAAGGCTCTGACGAGCACTGAGTGAGTCAGAGCAGAGTACATACGATGAATGGCGGTGGCGGCGGGCATACTGAACGGCCTGATGGAGAGCAAAAAGCTCGGCCGTAAAGCTGGAACACTGGTCGAGGAGCCGGTATTTAAAGGTGCCGGCCCCGACGACAAAGGCACAGCCGACACCATCGTCAGTTTTGGAGCCATCAGTGTAAATAAAGGTGTGACTGGCAAATCGAGCACGAAGTTCGACAAACCGTGAGCAATACACTGCAGCCGGAGTACCCTCCTTCGGGAGCGAGCTGAGGTCGAGATAAATATGAACCGGAGCCTGGAGCCACGGTGGTGTCGGGCTCTCACCCTCTCTGAAGGTGGTAGGGAGGGCAAAATCCAATTGTCGAAGCAGGCGACGAAAACGGACTCCAGGGGGCAGCAGGGCAGACACATACAACCCATACTGACGGTCGAGAGAATCGGCGAAGAAGGACTGATAAGAGGGGTGGTCGGGCATTGACAACAGCCGGCAGGCATACCGACAAAGCAGTACGTCGCGCCGGTAGGTCACCGACGCAATTGCCTTTGCTAACAGCAAAACAACGCGTGCAGCGCCTCTTCTACGCTCGTGCCCACATCCGCTGGACTCTAGACAACTGGAAAACCGTGACCTGGTCAAATGAGACCCGACTTCAGTTGCTAACATACGATGGTAGCGTTCGAGTGTGGCACAGACCCCACGAAGCCAAGGAACCTAGTGGCTGAACTATGAATCAACGCAAAGGTCTTCTACAGATGTTCTCACAATTTCCAAATTGTGTGAGCCAGTGCACTTTACTTCGAATACGCACCGCGTGAGTTTCAGGCACATAGTGCACCAGCCAAGAACGGTTTACTGTCGTACCAGGGGCAATAGGGAACAGCGAACACTATGCTTTTATAAGCAGAAAGAAGGAAGGGAGATTCGGTTTTAAGGCCACGCCGACATCGAGGTCATTAAACACGGAGCAAAAGAGCGGGTTTTTTCATATATGGCGAAGGAAGTCGGCCGAGTTCTTTCAAACGAATCATCTCGGAATTCGTCCGTAGCAATTTAGCGAAATCACAGAAAGTCTTTCCGGACGGGGATCTGAACCTTTATCCCCCCCTCCAAATGCTAGTCCAAGGTGCTAACGACTGCACCACCACACTCGGTACCTGTTTAACTAATTAGGGTGCCTATAAACATAGCAACAACATCAGACTCGGACAAGCGAATACGTCCTGGGCTGCTGCAGAAACAGTATTGGCCCTTGCCTATAGCTATTGGTGAAACAGGCACTACTTCAACCATCGCAGCAGTCCGCTAGATGGGGACGAAACGTAAAAACGATGCTTCTTATTCTTATGTACCTTTTTTCCTATGTTGATCAGGAACGTGACGAAGACAGAGAAACTCAATCAGTTACTTGGCCGGCCGGTGTGGCCGAGCGGTTCTAGGCGCTTCAGTCTGGGACCGCGCGACCGCTACGGTCGCAGGTTCGAATCCTGACTCGGGCGTGGATGTGTGTGATGTCCTTAGGTTGATTAGGTTTAAGTAGTTCTAAGTTCCAGGGGACTGATGACCTCAGATGTTAAGTCCCATAGTGCTCAGAGCCATTTGAACCATTCAGTTGCTTCATGATGTCCGTCATGGCTTTCCTCCTCAGTGAGAAGTACGTAGCATGAGAGTAATCGACGTGGGAAGTGATAAGGTGATAGTGTCTTATCCTACAAGGAGCGGATTCGAATAGAGGGCAGAGAACTCTTGAGTTTCGTTGTTTTTGTTTTTGTGATTTCTCCAGTTCACCGCACGTAAACTGTCAATACGGTTTCGTCAACAAACACAACACTCCATTTCAAATTTCTCTGTTTCGACAGTTACTTAATTGCGACGAGGGAGAGGGTGATGGACAGCTGAACTGGACGAAATATTTCGAGCATATGCTAGTTATGACAATTTCAACCTTTTCTGTTAACACTAAATCTCCCAGACAGTTCTGTCCCTCAACCCCACCCCCTCCCACTTCCATTACTCTCCACACAGATGATCTGCAACAGAAGAGTTGTTGCTATATACGCGACTGGAATGTAGATTTCCCAACGAAGGGTTTTCTGTACGTATTCCACCAGGAATACAAGCCGGGATCGAAAGTAGTCTTATTCCTGCACTGCGACTCATACTGTCCACTAAGTACACAAATGTCTTGCTGGATAATATGGCTTGCTTCAAGTTTCACAGCCGTCTATGCTTTCACTTTTACTGAAATAGTTTCCCCAAGAAGAAATGTGAGCTCGAAAAAAATGTAGAACACCAACGCTTATGTGAGCGTCAACTAAAGATTAACGTAAACATCTGCAAATAAATAAGGATAACTACACGAAAAGCTCCTTATCGTGAACTAATATGCCGCTAGGGTCGATTATTCAAGCAAAATGTTTACACACGGCGACTGAAAACTATGTAAAATCACAGTTTCATAAGTTCTATTTAGCATCTCTATACACTGACATGAAGAAACAATATTCAAAAGTGATGTCAATTTTTATCCTAAATTCTACAGGAGGTCCATTTTTCTTCGTTGTGAGAGTGATTATTAGATGATTTTTGGCACTTGATCACGGGCTGCCCATGTACATAGCTGATGAACCTGAAGAAATATTAGAACTTCTCCAAACTTGGTAATTGAATTGTTTAATTCAGACGGTAGGTGTAGATACACCATGGGAGTTTTATGAGGTCATATTGTCATTCAGTAGTTTGGAATTATCTATTACAGTTCATATGATCGTCCTTGATAAGTACTTTACATCAACCACTGTCTTCTAATTTGTAAAGTTACATGTGTAATTTCAAGTTTTTCATATTTGCAGACATTTTGAATATTGTGTCGCAGTTGCTACAAGGAGCATCAAATCCAAAAATGTCCCCCCCCCCCCCCCCACAGACACACACACACGTCACATAAGCGACATGGATTTCATCATATATGCTATGAACAAATGCAGAAGAATGTGTGTCAGCATGTTAGTAGGATAGTTATCCACTCGATGGGTTGCGATACAGCGGTACCGTTCTTCGTCGGCTGTGCAAATTCGGTTATCAACCGAATTGTTCAATTTTTATTTGTAATGAGAAATAGGAAAGTGTGTAACGTATGTAGATTACCAAGAATTCAAAATGAATTCACTAGCAGATAATGACGTGCATATTATATAGATGACCCGAGGTGTTATCAGCAATAAGACACTCAATGAATCTTCGTTTTGAAATACTTTTAATGAACTGATACGTAAATTAGAGTAATCAATTAATATTAATTAAATAAAACATACTAATGTATTGAATAATGTATTATGTTTAATTATTTAAACAAAAAATACAAAGAACGAAAGTTTCAGTTCTGAAATACAAAAATTAAATAACTTCAAACCAAAATATACGTAAAGAAACAAGACAATACTTTTAATTTGTATACTGATGGCCTTGGGAGAGCCAGTCATGACAAAACTCTACCATCTGGTGAGCAAGATGTATGAGACAGGCGAAATACCCACAGACTTCAAGAAGAATATAATAATTCCAATCCCAAAGAAAGCAGGTGTTGACAGATGTGAAAATTACCGAACTATCAGTTTAATAAGTCACAGCTGCAAAGTACTAACGCGAATTCTTTACAGACGAATGGAAAAACTGGTAGAAGCGGACCTCAGGGAAGATCAGTTTGGATTTCGTAGAAATGTTGGAACACGTGAGGCAATACTAACCCTACGACTTATCTTAGAAGAAAGATTAAGAAAAGGCAAACCTACGTTTCTAGCATTTGTAGACTTAGAGAAAGCTTTTGACAACGTTAACTGGAATACTCTCTTTCAAATTCTGAAGGTGGCAGGGGTAAAATACAGGGAGCGAAAGGCTATTTACAATTTGTACAGAAACCAGATGGCAGTTATAAGAGTCGAGGGACATGAAAGGGAAGCAGTGGTTGGGAAGGGAGTAAGACAGGGTTGTAGCCTCTCCCCGATGTTATTCAATCTGTATATTGAGCAAGCAGTAAAGGAAACAAAAGAAAAATTCGGAGTAGGTATTAAAATTCATGGAGAAGAAGTAAAAACTTTGAGGTTCGCCGATGATATTGTAATTCTGTCAGAGACAGCAAAGGACTTGGAAGAGCAGTTGAACGGAATGGACAGTGTCTTGAAAGGAGGATATAAGATGAACATCAACAAAAGCAAAACGAGGATAATGGAATGTAGTCAAATTAAATCGGGTGATGCTGAGGGGATTAGATTAGGAAATGAGACACTTAAAGTAGTAAAGGAGTTTTGCTATTTAGGGAGTAAAATAACTGATGATGGTCGAAGTAGAGAGGATATAAAATGTAGACTGGCAATGGCAAGGAAATCGTTTCTGAAGAAGAGAAATTTGTTAACATCGAGTATAGATTTAAGTGTCAGGAAGTCGTTTCTGAAAGTATTTGTATGGAGTGTAGCCATGTATGGAAGTGAAACATGGACGATAACCAGTTTGGACAAGAAGAGAATAGAAGCTTTCGAAATGTGGTGCTACAGAAGAATGCTGAAGATAAGGTGGGTAGATCACGTAACTAATGAGGAGGTATTGAATAGGATTGGGGAGAAGAGAAGTTTGTGGCACAACTTGACTAGAAGAAGGGATCGGTTGGTAGGACATGTTCTGAGGCATCAAGGGATCACCAATTTAGTATTGGAGGGCAGCGTGGAGGGTAAAAATCGTAGAGGGAGACCAAGAGATCAATACACTAAGCAGATTCAGAAGGATGTAGGTTGCAGTAGGTACCGGGAGATGAAGAAGCTTGCACAGGATAGAGTAGCATGGAGAGCTGCATCAAACCAGTCTCAGGACTGAAGACCACAACAACAACAACACCACCAAATAACAAAAAATAATGGTGTACCTAGTTAAAGGGTTACCTTGGTAGGGTAAATAAAAGAAAATCACCTCCATTAAATATTACACACAATAAAACTGAGCTAATAACGCAGTGATAATGGAAATTTTGAGCCAGACGATAAATTCAATCTTCATTTTGCTATATTTATTTGGCGGGATGTGTGAAAACAACTAACAACTTATAACAGATCGATGTATTGTGAACGTGTCGATGTGGTCGATTAATTAACAGCGTAATATCGATGTATGAATTTCGCTACCATTTGTCATAATATCGATATGTCCGATATTTTGTTGTCATTTTCGACGTCGCCACCCAAACCCCGTGCTCGCTTTCGAGAGGGATGGGCTGTAAGGTAGAATCAAGTCACGCTGTTTCTCTTATTTACATTTCCATGTTTCTCCATAGCAACACAAATACAACAAAAGACTTCACACGCGTATGCACGGTGCTCGATTTCATAGGTGACATGACACACACACACACACACACACACACACACACACACACACACACACACACACAAAGTTGGGGTCAATGAAAGAGAGAGAGCCTGCCTCACTTCCCCACGGGAGCAAATGGCGAGGACTTAGCAGTGCACGAGCGCTTAGCGCAATTCGTGCTGCATGAGGGAGTGAAAGGCTGACCGTGGCTCTTACAGCATACCAAAGAGCTCTTGGCAGGCGTGTCTCAACAGCCTGAGGTAACACTTGGTTGCGTCCACTGCGCAGTGCCAACACGTAAGGGGCACGCACTTGTCAGGACGAGAATGGGTGTCAGCTGGTCGTCATGGGAGACGAGCATACGACTTCAATACCCAGTCTTCCATGGTGATTAAGCCGCACTCAGATATTTGGGCATTACTCAAGACAATGCTTTTATTGAACTCTGGCGTGGCATTCTTCGTATGAAGAGAGACAAACGTGTTCGTTGAGAACGAAGTTTTTCGCGGCGGCACCATAGCAGCAGTAGAGACAGTCAGCTCCTGACGATGACGATGGAGGTAATCGTCGAAAGCTCGAGATTTTATCCAGAACTGACGCGGCAAGAATACCGAGAATATTTTATACAAACGTGTTCGTTATTTGCAGCTGAGTATTCTGCTCGTTATACCGTCGCCTGTTTCGCCAAGTTATTCAATGTACCGGGTGAACAAAAAGTCAGCATAAATCTGAAAAGTGAATAAATCACGGAATAATGTAGATAGAGAGGTAAAAATTGACACACATGCTTGGAACGACATGGGGTTTTATTAGAACCAAAAAAATACGAACGTTCAAAAAATGTCCGACAGATGGCGCTTCATCTGATCAGAATAGCAATAATTAGCATAACAAAGTAAGACAAACCAAAGATGATGTTCTTTACAGGAAACGCTCAATATGACCACCATCATTCCTCAACAATAGCTGTAGTCAAAGAATAATATTGTGAACAGCACTGTAAAGCATGTCCGGAATTATGGTGAGCATTGGCGTCGGATGTTGTCTTTCAGCATCCCTAGAGATGTCGGTCGATCACGATACACTTGCGACTTCAGGTAACGCCAAAGCCAATAATCGCACGGACTAAAGTCTGGGGACCTGGGAGGCCAAGCATGACGAAAGTGGCGGCTGAGCACACGATCATCACCAAACGACGCGCGCAAGACATCTTTCACGCATCTAGCAATATGTTTTTTTTTTTGTTCTAATAACACCCCCTGTCATTCCAAGCGTGTGTGTCAATTTGTACCTCTCTATCTACATTATTCCGTGGTTTATTAAGTTTTCAAATTTAAACTGCTTCTTGATCACCCAGTATAACGTCAACATACATACAGAGTATCTTATAATAACATTAAATGTTAAACACTTTCCCAGTGTTCTGCAAAATTTTATTTATTTTTTGCGAACCGGCTTTCCGCTTCTCTGGGCGTCAAGTGACAACTGAATGTCACAGACAAAGATCAAACGACGTTCGGCTTATGTAGCTATTACTTACACACAAGATTTTAAAATGATGCCATATAGAGTATTTACAAAGGAGGTATTACATTTTACATTTCATTTTCAGCTAAATATAACCACTTTGCCGGCCGCTGTGGCCGAGCGGTTCAAGTCGCTTCAGTATGGAACCACGCGACTGCTACGGTCGCAGGTTCGAATCCTGCCTCGGGCATGGATGTGTGTGGTGTCCTTAGGTTAGTTAGGTTTAAGTAGTTCTAAGTTCTAGGGGACTGATGACCTCAGATGTTAAGTCCTATAGTGCTCAGAGCCATTTGAACCATTTAACCACTTTTCTATGCAATAAAAATATAATAAATCGTTTCATAATTAATGAAGTGTTCCGGGCTATTAATTCCGTTGTTGACTACAAGAGCACAAGGGCAATTGCAGAAGACAGGAGACTGACAAATGAGGTGTTGCGGAACATGATTTGAGCCAGGCGACCACCACATTCATTTTGATAGGACTAAAGTACTGGCAGTGAATACCATGAAAGGCTATATAGAGATGCCATATAGATTGTAAAACACCGCAGGAATTTCATTAGGAAGGAGGAGGGCGTGAAACTGAATGGCACCTGGATTCCGGTGCTGAAGATGTGTACCAGTCTTTCACCGTGGGGTGATAGCAACAGCGGATGACGGCAGTCGACAACGGCCAATTGCGCTCGGGTATTCAAAACACGTGTCGTCACGTCGGTGCGCGGAAGCGGAATTTTACTGCAGTCAGTAGCGAGCCAGGGTGTGAATCGGACTTTCGAAGAAGTTACGATCCCCCTTGAAAGTGTCCTCCGCAGACAAGGATGGAACGTTGGATTTTAAAGTAAAATACGCCGTGCGGTTTGAGGCGCGATGTCACGGATTGCGCGGCCTCTCCCGCCGGAGATTCGAGTCCTCCCTCGGGCATGGGTGGTGTGTTGTTCTTAGCATAAGTTAGTTTAATTAATGTGTAAGTCTAGGGACCGATGACCTCAGCAGTTTGGTCCCTTAGGAATTCACACACATTTGAACATTTTTTGTGAAATCCACTCGACCAGGACATAGCAGCCCCGAACTTTTATTAATTGTTACCTTTACGGCCGCGAAAGTGTACATTTTACAATAAATCTATTGTGACTACTCCACATGTCATCAGTTGTGTATCATTTGTGTCTTCTGTAAGTAATATCTGCACGAGTCGCACGTCATTTTATTTGTGTCTGTCACATTCAGTTCTCACATGACGGTGGGCTGACAAGCCGAAAGCCGTTCGTGATCAAAAAAATGTAATTATACAGAACGTTAGAAAAGTGCTTCCTATTTTATATTGTGGTCGAATTTTGCTAAGTACCAACAGGAAAGTCAATTAATGTTACAAAGTCTTAAATTTTTTCTTATTATGGAAATAAGTAGAAAAACCTCACTGCTATTCTGGTTAATGTGTATCGGAGGCTGAACGGATAACAGGAACACACGGCTGATCCAAAATACAATTTTTTTTTTTTTTTTTTTACAGGAAACTGCTATTTGCCAGAGTTCAGACATATACCAGATTTCACAGTTGAAAGCCTACTATATTATTTACGTGTAACTCGTCGAAGCTGTCAACATATACACAGAAGTAGCTTAGAAATCCGGCGTTGCCCCGGTCAGAATATATGGGGTGCGGGAAGGCACGAGTACCTTTCTACATACGAGACACGTACAGACGTATATCTCATAAAATATATTATGAATACAGTTATTCTGTTAGTAACCTAGTTTGGTCGCGGTGGATGGCAGTGGGTGAATATGGTGAGCAAACATCCGCGAAACATGGAGCAATAAATAGTCGTAGATACAGCTGAATAATACATGAGTTACGACCTTTACCGTACATATGAAAACAGAGTCGTCAACGTGTGTCATCCATACCGTGATGGGTGGAAGTGGGTGATTGTTGTTGGTAGCTATCTCAATGTAAAGCGCGAAGTGTACCATTTAGTTCTCTTACAAAAAGCTATATACTCTTCGACTTTTGAACTTTTAGTAAGTGTACTCGCTTCTACAGTCCTCACCCTGTTCCATACATATTGGGATTAATATTACGTTACACAGACATATTTAACAGCGGATAACACCACGGGGCCAATACTAGACTAGTTATATGGAAAAGTAATTTGCGAAAGAAGAATAAGCTACGTAAACGCGCTAAATTATGAAAACTATTATACTCACTAAGAATAAGCGTAACGGTTTATCTGAAACCACTGTAGTGTATCGTTCGATGATTCATTTGTTAGATACGAGTATTTTTATCTTAGAATCTATGTAGAGTTTTTCTCTCTCTTTTCACCGTCGGTAAAGTGTGATTGATGAAAACATGCCGAGAGATTAAAAACTGATCTATTTGGTATTACATGTCGTTATTAAAGTCTGAACGACGAAACCGCTCAAGTATCATTATTACGGACGGATTAAACAATAAATGCATTTTCACCTGTAAGGTAAAGTTCGCAAGTCAGAAAGTATATAGCCTTTTCTAAGAATATTTATTGCTCGATAATTCTCTGATTTTCGGTCACCACACTCACCCACTGCCTCTCACCGCGACCGAACTCCCTTACTAGCAGCATGAGACCAACGGCTATCAACCACCGCAGCCACCAGTGGGTGGGAGTTGGTGGTCAAGGAGGAAAGTCGAACAGTACGTACAAAAATGGTTCTGAGCACTATGTCACTTAACATCTGAAGCCATCAGTCCCCTAGACTTAGAACTGCTTCAACCTTACTAACCTAAGGACATCACACACATCCATGCCCGAGGCAGGATTCAAACCTGCGACCGTAGCAGCAGGGCGGTTCCAGACTGTAGCGCCTAGAACCGCTCGGCCACTCCGGCCGGCGATTTCATGGTTTATTTAAATAAGGTCGGTGAAATCATTATTTGCCCTGGAGTCCATCAGCGTTTGTCCGATTTAGTGAAGTGCTTACATTGGTACAGACATATACGAAATCCTCTCTTAGGAATAAAAAAAAGTCAGAACGGCAATCGATATACCTGAGACGAAAAGAACGTCTACCGGTAGTAAAATAGCGGGAAGCGAGGTGCCTTAATCTGTGCACTCGGCCCTGCATCACTAGAAAAGAAGCAAAACCGCGACTACAAAACCGCACTACACGCCTCCGGTCAGGTATTGTCAACTTCTGTTATCTGCCCCACTAAAGACAAGCAGTTTTATGAGCGTCTGTGAGAAACGGCCTTTTCCTAGGTATCCCGCTTCAAATGTAGATTGGATCCCGTTCCCTTCGCAATGTTCGATCGAGAACTGGTTGAGATGAACTTACATTCAATAAGACAGGCTGACTATCACTGACAATGCGTGACACTCATGTCTTATCTCTGTCAATCAGGATCTTTTTTACGGCCATTGTTCTTACGTTGTGACACATGATGGCGAGTGGTATACCGTTCCCTGTAGACACGTTGGGCAGGTCATGTTTATACACCAACAAATCAGGTCTCATTATTAACGGTGCGTTTACAGCACGTTTAATCACGATAGCTCTTTTCTGTCTTTGTGTCCCGTCTTACGTTGCTGATTGGATACAATCAACTGACACAAACAGACCGCTTCATTGTCGTGGCTTACGCCAGCGTAGAAGGGCCACGTAACCGCAACGAAGCAGTTTTACACCATCACTGAAAACGACCAGTATATTCTTTCAAGGGAGTGATTAATATACTTCCTGTTGAGATTATATTCCATCTCTGGACTACTTAAATCCGATGAGTGAGCTCATGGCGGGTTCATATGGGCACAAATCATCCTTTTTTATTCACCATTGGAGAATAGGATGGGAAAACAGAAGGAAGACTGGGTTAAACGTCCCGTCGACATCGAAGCCATTAGAGAGGAGCACAAGCTCGGATTATGTCAAGGATGGGGAAGAAAATCGGCTGTGCTCTTTCAAAGAAACCATCCCGGCATTTGCCTGGAACGATTTAGGGAAATCACGGAAAACCTACATCTGGATGGCCAGACGCGGGTTTGAACAGCCGTCCTCCTGAATGCCAGCCCAGTGTGCAAACCGAATAGGAGTCAGCGAGTAAGAGAATTCCTTCTTCTTTATACTTTCCGTGGCTTCTTCTGCATCACCGTCGTCGTCGTTGTCATCGTACATAGTGGACTGCAACAGTTGAGGCCTTCCGCACCTCAAACAGAGAAGCCTGGTCCCTGCTGAGAAAACATGGAAGTCCTAACCCAACAGACCGTACGAAGGAGGCTGTTAGTTCAATGCAAGTTGCAAATAACATTGTGACCACCTCTAGCACTCCTAACATTCTATCCCATACTGTTAAGATTAAAAAGGAATTGAACGCTCTCAGACTAGCCTCTAAACCTGAGTCAGACTAATCCAGACCATTCAGCAGTGAAAAATGATGATGATGATGATGATGATGATGATGATGATGATTGGTTTGTGGGGCGCTCAACTGCGCGGTTATCAGCACCCGTACAAATTCCCGACCTTTGCTCAGTCCAATATTGCCACTTTCATGAATGATGATGAAATGATGAGGACAACACAAGCACCCAGTCATCTCGACGCAGGTGAAAATCCCTGGCCCCGCCGGGAATCGAACCCGGGACCCCGTGCTCGGGAAGCGCAGTAAGAAAATAACGACATCTGTCAAAGGAATAAAAGCAGGAAAGGTACTTGGTTTTGACGGCTTCTGTAATTCCGAATCCACAGTGGGAAGCACGTAAAAAATTCGGTAGTAGCATTGTTTACTGGTATTTTTCAAGATGATAATATACCCCATCATTTGACAAGAACAAAAATCATAGCCATCTTAAAAGCAGGTAAACTAAATGACAAACTGCAAAGCTACCGTCCCATTGCTTTACTTAGCGTAGTATATAAACTTTTGGAAAGATAATGCATAAATAGAATCATGTCACAAAATTTCCCGAAACCTTTATCCTGAACACGCAGGATTTCGTCCAACCCGCAGCTGCACCGGCCAGATACCCTCACTGACACCTTCCATTGAAGCAGAACTCCAAAGAAAACAAGAGACTTCAACTATGTTTATGGATCCAACAGCTGTCTATGATACTGTGTGGAAGCAAGAGGTTACATTCAAACTTTACGAGTCAAGCCATGTCTTAAAACTGGAAACCCCATCAATGCTATGTTGAGCAATAGAAGCTTCCGAATTCTAAAGTCTAATAAGATGAGCCTTCTAATGAAGCATTCCCCTCTTCTGTTTTCTCTGTAAATAGCAGACATGCCTAAGCAACAGCAAGGAAATTTGGATATGCTGGCGATTGGGCTCTTGATGAAACCCACAAAGACCTTGGTGTTAGTGAGTCTTGTCTTGACTGGAGATCTATAAATCGTCGGCAAATACTTCCGTAACTGGAGGTTAGAGCCAAGTGCTACCAAAATAGAAGTCACCAGTCATCTAGGAGTAACTACTGACAGGACGCTTAGCTTCAACGAGCACTTGCTGAAAACTTCCACTAAGATGAAGTGAAGAAACAACACCTTACAGAAACTTTGTGGCACGACATGGGGGGGGTCTTCATTTCTAACACATAGTCGCAGATCTCCAGATGTAACACACTCAGACCGGTGCCAAACGTTGTATGTCTATGGAGTATCAGGGGTTTGAAGCACATCGCAAGATCTAGTCTGAACTCAATAGAATAAAGAAAAATAGTGGAATATGTGCTGACCCAACGCACAGATAGGAATTAAAAGCAGCATCCAGCTGTGACTGGCGCAGAACGACAAACTGTTCAGCACGTCTTACGTACGTGCTCAAATCGATTATTTCCTGGCGATGCGAAAGAGTTCCTCTTAGCAAATAAGGCATCAATTGTGTACGTTGCGCGTAAGCCTGTCAAATTTTATAAATTTAATCGACTCACAATCATGACTTTCTTTTCTGTATGTTAAATATCTGTATATGTATTATTAAAGAAAAAGTGTTTCCTTGTGCGACGTGATGCTAGTCATACGCTAAATAAATAAAATAAAATCATCATCAACAGCAACAGCCATCTCACATCCTTTGCTGCATAAATGACTGCCCTAGTTTTTTTCCATTGCGGTCTTCATTGTTACATGTTTCCTAATTTCATGCACCCACATTCAATGAGATCACCGTTTTGAAATTTTAATGTCTCCTGGAACCTACGAAAACTGTGAATGAGGAAACAGCACATATCTTTAAATATTATCCTCAGACTCCCTTTCACAGACTATCTTACACGACCCTTACGTCTACAGCACACTTTTAAGACAAAGAATGACACAGTACTCAGCTATTCTGAGAAGGTGAAACATGAATATGTAAAAAGGACTGATTATACATGCAGTTATCTTAAACGGAAAACTCGCTGAATAGTAAGTATGCAGCTATCAGAGAAACGGTATTTTTTCCTATTTTTAGTCTGTAGTTTCGTACTGAAATTCTCACAGGCAACTCCCCCTTGGCAGTCCCCTCCGGGAGATCTTAATGGGGGACTAATCCGGAATATTTTGCCGACGGAGAGATCACCATGACACTTGTTCAATTACAGACTATATGTCCTTTGGATAAACGTTGTGAGTCTTTAAGGCCGTGGTTTCCATGGCCTTCTGCACCCTCCTGCCGTTGATTATTTCTAATTCCTGCGCCTTTTAGGGAATCTTGAATTTTTTTCTGTTATGCTGTTTGTGGAAATCAGAACGAATCCTTGATGTGGCGTCGGTTCTGGCACCGTTCCGCAGTGAAGATGAACGCGAACCTATACAGAACACTGTCATAATAGTGCCCTCGATCTTTTCCTTGCTACTTCCTTGTAACGCTCTGATCGGGCTGCAGAAAGGGACCAATCCAACACCCTGACGCGCAGTCACTCCGCACAACACAGACGTGACGTTGATGTACGTACCAGTCATCAGTCCACAATTCCCTCACGCAAGAAAGTAGAAGCCGTGAAAACAACGCAATATATCGAGTAACGTCATCAAATGTGAAGTTTTGAAAGCAAACAAAGAATTGTAGATGGCTTCTAACAAGGGAAACTCCCCATCTTACCACCCCCAGATTTATTAGCAACTTGGCCCACTGGATAGCCCGTCAAAAAGTGACGACATATCAAGCAAGGAAACAGGAAGAAGGCTTACCGAACTGTGAAAAAAGCAGCAAAAATAAAACGGTGAACGGTTCAGGCTCAAGACGTGCAGCATCCAGCGAATTTGGATTGCAACGGTGTCATGGTTATGTGGTCACGGTGTTTGACTACGAAGGGGGGCGGGGGGATCCGTGTTCAATTCTCCCTCGCGTCCGTTTCCCTTTTTTTTTTTGTTTTTCCACGAAATTATGAACTGGCCGTCTGGTTATTGACGTGTCTGTTCTTTGTATTCAAACTTCTGTCTGTATCATGGCGTAACGTCCGTTTGCAATAGCAACGTGTAAGAAAGGGATCTCCTGAAGTAGGTAACTCCTATTTGTTCAACACGAGTACCACGTGTTATGACTTCTGCATTCTGTATGGAAATTTTCACCCTTCAACGCCTTTGTTATAACTCAGTTCACACCTGTTCATTGTTTCTATTTCTGTGACAGAGCTATGCAGCATCTCGCCTGCTCTTACTGTTCATCACATTTACTTGCGACGGCAATATATTCTTACCACTGACTCAAATTCTATAACCAGTGTATAGCTTGACAATTGCCAAGATTACAGGAGAACAGGCAGGTCAATGACCGGACGGGAAGTTCATAATTTTATGGGGAAAAAAAGGGCACGAGAGAGATTTGAACACGCCTCTCCGCTTCATAGTCCAACACCGTGACAACACAACCACGACGGCCTGATTCTTACAATTCGGTAGATGTTGCAAATCTTGAGCTTAGACCGCTCGCTGTTTCTATTTTGCTTCTTTTTTCAGAGATCATTACATCTTCTTCATGTCTTCATGCTTGATCTGTGTTTGTTTGTAATGGGCTATCCATTGGGCCACTTTACCACTAAATCTGAGAGGAGGGGCGGGGGGGAGGGATGCATTGGGGAGTTTCTCTTGTCAGTTACGCAAGTCTCTTTTAAAGTTTATTTCCTGTTTCTCCGAGTCGAGAAGTATCATTTGTTGGTTATTTTTGTTGATAAAGGGATTTCCTCAGTCGTCCTGACTTTTTTTTTCTCTTTCAGATGTTTCATGTTCAGTTTCAGCCTGACGTTTCACGAATGTGAATAAATATTTTTTGTGGATAATTTATAACTTTATTTCGTAACTCGTTGGATACTGTGAGATTAAAGATGAGAAGGACGTAACTTCAGATCTTCGAATCAAAAATGCGATGTCCACATTGCTATTATTAATGCGAAAAGTGTACATTTTTTCGTACATAACGCTGCTTATCGTTAGGATATCAAAGTAACTTACATTAAAAATACGAAATGGATATCAATGGTTGGAGATATAACAAGTTTTGTGTATTTTCTGACAAGTTTTGTGTATTTTCTGCCAAGTTTGTTCTTGAGGCACACGTTTTTCAAACTCACCATATGAGTTATATCAAAATTGGAAAATTTAGAATCTTCCCCCGTCTTGGAAAAATTTCTATCGATGCCCACACCGATGGGATAATGTTCTGAGACAACTCCTCTCTTAGGTAAAAAGGGGTGAAAATTGGCACATAAAGGGGTGAAATATGCATGTAAAACTCTTGACAATCTACTCAGGGAAATAAAACGTGTGACAGATAGCAGGGGTTTTTTCAAATGAGAGTTAAAGATGTTTTTCCTTGACTATGCCGTAGAGGAACTATTGAATGGAAATGTTTAGTAATTTTCAGCGTAAAAACCTGTAAATAGCCAAGTGTAGGTATATAAAGATTTATATAGGAATATACAGCCTACAGTTGCAGGTTAACTTTATCGTTTACCTAGGTTTCAACGTTAGTAATAACGTCTTCTTCAGAACATGCAAAAAGTTAATATTATAATTTGCTAGTAAATTATATTAGATATGGTCATCCTACAGGATGCAACGTGTAGTACTTACATATGTTAACCTGCAACTGTAGCCTGTACATTCTTATATAAACAATATCAGTTGCTGTCGCTGCATGAAAATGTTAAAAATGTGAAGATTTCTTCCGCATCTAAATGTTTATGTGAATATGATCTATGAAACAAGTAAAAAAAACTATACTGGGAGATACAGAAAGATGTTTAGAAAGCCGACAGCCGCTACCCCCAGGCGGGTGTTTCACAAGGTGAGACGGTGCATTAGCTGTGTTAGGCCTGACCTTGGCTCTAAAAAGGGTGTTAAATGGTACAGCGCGGCGATTCCGTCGGTTAACAACAGCACTGAACAGAACACAACGGAACAGAATAGCTTGTGGAACCGAGGTGACAGCCAAGCAAAGCTGCTATGAGTCAGTGCCGCAACACGTCACCCACCTACTGCTGTCTATCTGTCCATAGACAATGACACAGGTACCAGTTACTCGACTTACACCGTTACGCACCTCTCAGTGAGTCAATCGGAAACCTGGCGACAAATCCCGGCCCAAAGAAACGGCCACTAGGATAATTTTTCTATGTTGGACTCTATGCAGACAAGTTATAATCTGCTTATCTGCGTGCCCTATTATCATCCACGTAATCTCATAATCCCGTTAGTTTTGGCGCAGATGCTGACTATGTCAATAAACAGGGATTGCAAAGGAGGAACAGTTTTTCGTAGGTTCGCTTCGAGAAGACGTACCCAGCGCTTGGAGAAGAGAACTCATACTGTACCCAATTGGAGGAGGAGGAGGAGGAGGAGGAGGAGGAGGAGGAAATTAGAGACGGGGCACAAGCTCTGAGCAGTGAATGATGGTGAAGGAAAGCGGGCGTGAACTTTCGAAGGAACCATCCCGGCATTTGCCTTAAGTAAAACCTAAATCAGGATGGCCGGGCTCGGGTTTGAACCATCGTCTTCCCAAATGACTGTCCAGTATACTAACCACTGCGCTACCCCGCCAGGTCCACATTTAGATTATTTAAATTATTTCTTAGGAGCCGCTTCAAGGTCTAGGACGGTCCCTTCAAAATTCGAATTCTTCATCAATAATTAGTCAGAAGATTGTAGCACTATCTGTTTGCTAAACAGCTAGTCTGGAGCACGATCTCTGATGCAGGTTCCCCATCTAACGGCTTACAGCGGCAATAATTTACCTCATCAAAGTATCCGCTTTCTATCATTCTGGATATGATATTTTGTCTTCATATAAATCGTAGACTTCAGAATTGGTAGTTGTTTCTTTTCTGTTTTTTAATTTGCTTCCGCTTCTTTAAAAATCTCCTATCCAAGATTTTAAATTTTGGCGATGTCTGATTTGATTATTGTCGAATCTACAAGATTAATTTCTTGTCCTGTTCCAAGTAAGCTGTTGTACAATGTTATGGTTAATGAATTCACTTCTTGCTCACTTTCTTGTAAAATTACTCTATAATCACCATATTCCATGAAGTTATACATCCGTACTTGAAAAACATCGTGAACTAATGGGTAAAATTTGGTAAGAAGAGCAAATCCTATAAGACTTGAAGATATTCTCATTTACCACACTAGAAAAATAGGAACCACCAATATGCATTAACTACATGGGAATTTCTTTAATCAACAATACATACGAAATGTTTATAAACCTAATTTTGTCAAATCGTTGCTGCGCTATACAATGGGCACTCATAACTTGTTCGTTTGATTTCAAAAAAGTGTAGTGCAAAGCCATGATGTCTTGTGCACTCAGCTCGTGTATTTTAACTGTACTTTTGATGTCAATGAACCGTCCTCCTGTGTTATGTCGAAAACATTTGTCGAGTTTATGATCATTTAAAACTCAATTTAATCGAAAGAATAAAAAATTTTTAATAAAACAGCATTTGGTGGTTTTAATACATCTTTTCTGTAAATTGCGGATGATTCGCAATTTGGTGTTAGAAAAAACAGACAACAGTAGGTAATATTTTCATTTTACTGATCCTAGCTGGAAGAAATTTCTTGTAGATATGAAAAGGGCTTTAGAGAGTAATAACCAAAACTACATATAGACGACAGTAAAAGAATTTGGAACAGCAGAAAAATTAACACATCTTGTAAAAACGTACATTAAAAATTGAAATTTTTGACGTAAAGCACAAAACAGTCTCTTAGACGTATCCTTTGTTGCCTCTGTAGTTCAAGAAAAATGGAATGTAATGCGTGCTCCTAATCGAGCTATAGAGGTGATTATTAAACTAAAATAAAGTCATTAAACTACGACGCAACTGAGGAAATAATTATATCGGATATGCAGCCCACTAACAGAAATAGATCACACTTCGCTCTTACCAAGCGAGATGGCGCAGTGGTTAGCACACTGGACTCGCATTCGCCCATCCAGATGTAGGTTTACCTTGATTTCTTCAGGCAAATGCCGGGATATATACGGTACGATATTGCAGTGACTGTGTTATTCTGATTACGATGCAAAGCTCCTTTGGACATGTGGGCACAGCGGCGACTACAGCCGTTATGAAATACATTAAATGGATTCGCAATTGCGAATATGGACAACCATCGGCTATAGAATGGAATGACAATGAAAATTTGTGCCGGACCGAGACTCGAACCCGGATACCCCGCTTATCGCGAGCTGTCGCCTGACCATTTGGCTACCCGTGCACGACTCACGGCCAGACCCGAACGTTGACGACATATCGAAGTTTGGGCCTGGCACCGAGTCGCGCACGGATAGCCAAATACACTCCTGGAAATGGAAAAAAGAACACATTGACACCGGTGTGTCAGACCCACCATACTTGCTCCGGACACTGCGAGAGGGCTGTACAAGCAATGATCACACGCACGGCGCAGCGGACACACCAGGAACCGCGGTGTTGGCCGTCGAATGGCGCTAGCTGCGCAGCATTTGTGCACCGCCGCCGTCAGTGTCAGCCAGTTTGCCGTGGCATACGGAGCTCCATCGCAGTCTTTAACACTGGTAGCATGCCGCGACAGCGGGGACGTGAACCGTATGTGCAGTTGACGGACTTTGAGCGAGGGCGTATAGTGGGCATGCGGGAGGCCGGGTGGACGTACCGCCGAATTGCTTAACACGTGGGGCGTGAGGTCTCCACAGTACATCGATGTTGTCGCCAGTGGTCGGCGGAAGCTGCACGTGCCCGTCGACCTGGGACCGGACCGCAGCGACGCACGGATGCACGCCAAGACCGTAGGATCCTACGCAGTGCCGTAGGGGACCGCACCGCCACTTCCCAGCAAATTAGGGACACTGTTGCTCCTGGGGTATCGGCGAGGACCATTCGCAACCGTCTCCATGAAGCTGGGCTACGGTCCCGCACACCGTTAGGCCGTCTTCCGCTCACGCCCCAACATCGTGCAGCCCGCCTCCAGTGGTGTCGCGACAGGCGTGAATGGAGGGACGAATGGAGACGTGTCGTCTTCAGCGATAAGAGTCGCTATTGCCTTGGTGCCAATGATGGTCGTATGCGTGTTTGGCGCCGTGCAGGTGAGCGCCACAATCAGGACTGCATACGACCGAGGCACACAGGGCCAACACCCGGCATCATGGTGTGGGGAGCGATCTTCTACACTGGCCGTACACCACTGGTGATCGTCGAGGGGACACTGAATAGTGCACGGTACATCCAAACCGTCTTCGAACCCATCGTTCTACCATTCCTAGACCGGCAAGGGAACTTGCTGTTCCAACAGGACAATGCACGTCCGCATGTATCCCGTGCCACCCAACGTGCTCTAGAAGGTGTAAGTCAACTACCCTGGCCAGCAAGATCTCCGGATCTGTCCCCCATTGAGCATGTTTGGGACTGGATGAAGCGTCGTCTCACGCGGTCTGCACGTCCAGCACGAACGCTGGTCCAACTGAGGCCCCAGGTGGAAATGGCATGGCAAGCCGTTCCACCAGCATCTCTACGATCGTCTCCATGGGAGAATAGCAGCCTGCATTGCTGCGAAAGGTGGATATACACTGTACTAGTGCCGACATTGTGCATGCTCTGTTGCCTGTGTCTATGTGCCTGTGGTTCTGTCAGTGTGATCATGTGATGTATCTGACCCCAGGAACGTGTCAATAAAGTTTCCCCTTCCTGGGACAATGAATTCACGGTGTTCTTATTTCAATTTCAGGGAGTGTAGTTAGGCGACAGCTCGCGATAAGCGGGGTATCCGGGTTCGAGTCCTGGCCCGGCACAAATTTTCACTGTCGTCATTCCGTTCTACACCTTATGGTTGTCCTCACTTGCAATTGCGTATTCATTTAATGTATTTAACATTAATTCCGGGATGATAACTTTGAAAGGGCACGGTCGACTTCCTTTCCCATCCTTTCCTAATCCGATGGGACCGATGACATCGCTGTTTGGTCCCCTTTCCCAAATCAACCAACCAACCATCTTCGGTGTTAACACTCCTCCTGCCCTCCCCCCTCTCCCCCCTCCATGAACGTTTTCATATAAAAGTGCGTTGCTTGTCGCTGTTTCAATAAATATGTTCCAGTTGACGAAATACCGGGTAATCAAAAAGTCAGTATAAATTTGAAAACTGCTTAAATCACGGAATAATGTAGATAGAGAGGTAAAAATTGACACACATGCTTGGAATGACATGGGGTTTTATTAGAACAGAAAAAAAATACTAAAGTTCAAAAAAAGTCCGACAGATGGCGCTTCATCTGATCAGAATAGCAATAATTAGCATAACAAACTAAGATAAAGCGAATCTGACGTTCTTTACAGGAAATGCTCAATTTCTCCACCATCATTCCTCAACAATAGCTGTAGTCGAGGGATAATGTTGTGAACAGCACTGTATAGCATGTCCGGAGTTATGGTGAGGCATTGGCGTCGGATGTTGTCTTTCAGCATCCCTAGAGATGTCGGTCGATCACGATACACTTCCGACTTCAGGTAACCCCAAAGCCAATAATCGCACGGACTGAGGTCTGGGGACCTGGGAGGCCAAGCATGACGAAAGTGGCGGCTGAGCACACGATCATCACCAAACGACGCGCGCAAGAGATCTTTCACGCGTCTAGTAATATGGGGTGGAGCGCCATCCTGCATAAACATCGTACGTTCCAGCAGGTGTTTATCAGCCAGGCTGGGGATGATGTGATTCTGTAACATATCGGCGTACCTCTCACCCGTCACGGTAGCAGTTACAAAACCAGAATCACGCACTTCCTCGAAGAAAAAAGGCCCGATAACGGTAGATGTGGTAAATCCAACCCATATCGTGACTTTCTCGTCGTGCAATGGAGTTTCCACGACAGTTCTAGGATTTTCGGTAGCCCAAATTCTGCAGTTGTGGGCGTTGACAGATCCTCGGAGCGTGAAATGAGCTTCGTCGGTCCACAACACATTACTCAACCAACCGTCATCTTCCGCCATCTTTTGAAATGCCCACACCGCAAATGCCCTCCGCTTCACTAAATCACCAGGTAACAGTTCATGATGCCGATGGATTTTGTACAGATAGCATCGGAGGGTACGCATAAGTGCCAACCAAACAGTAGTGTATGGAATGCCGGTGCGACGATCGACTGCACGAGCACTGACTTCCCCGTGGATAGACGAACCCATTACAGTCTCCAGTTCTTCCTGAACTGTCTCAGCAGCATTACGCCTTGTGCTCGGTCGGCCACTACGGGGTCAATCGTCTAAACATTACAGTTCCTTTTACACACGATTGTCATGCGCAGTCACTAACGCTTTGCTGTCCAGCGCCATCTCTCGGACATTTTGTGAACATTGTTTTTCTGGTTCTAATAAAACCCCATGACATTCCAAGCATGTGTGTCAATTTTTACCTCTCTATCTACATTATTCAGTGGTTTATTAAGTTTTCAAATTTATACTGACTTTTTGATCACCCGGTACATTCCAAGGACCGAGCGGTTCTAGGCGCTTCAGTCTGAAACCGCGCGACCGCTACGATCGCAGGTTCGAATCCTGCCTCGGACATGGATGTGTGTGATGTCCTTAGGTTATTTAGGTTTAAGTAGTTCTAAGTTCTAGGGGACTGATGACCTCAGATGTTAAGTCCCATAGTGCTCAGAGCCATTTGAATCATTCCAAGCAATTTCAAACCATGAAATTGTTTCCTGACCATAAGGATATATCTGTCACATTTAAAAACTCGTGGATGAAAACTAGGCGATAGTTCCTTCACTACATAACGATGCTGTAATGTTGCGGTGCTCCGTTATCAAATAAACACTGAGAAATTTTATGGTAAATACGACGTGGCTCCATTCACAGACACACTCAAATCTGTTACTCCAATAATAATATCCCATTGTTTATTGTTCTGTCACGACAACGGTTCACACTGGCCAAAATTTTAACTCACTTAGCGTCAGGAACACCTGTAATGTCAACACGGGTTTCCGGTGCGTGCAGCTGATATTGATAGACAGGAAGGAATAAGTCGCGCACGACAGCGTCCCCGTGATACGAGCGACTATCTCTGACAGCGCTTATCTCCTTATGCGTTCCTACACGAGCCTCAGGAACGGAGCTTATCTTATCACGGGCCAGCGTGCTTCCGCCACCAGTACTCATAGCGAGGCCAGGTGGTGCTTCCGCTGGTTAGGAAAAAAAAGTTTCGTTTCGTGCAGCCGAATGTCATATGTCTATATTATTTGGATAACAAAGACATACACATGATGAAACCTCCCCGATTTCCAAAAGTATACTGTTTGACAATAATTGTGGAACAATCGACACTTTCTGAGGAACAACTGTTAATTGGTGCAGAACAACCGACAGCTGTTACAGAACCGACAGCTGCTATGGAACAAAAGACCAATGATAGGAAAAGGAAATGTAGAGGGCGGGAAGTGTGAAGTGCAGCGAACCTTTGTACGAACGCCATGTATGTATCCGACAGTTCATGCAGTATGGTGTTTGACGATAGTCCGTTTGATAAGGCAACATGTCTGCAAAACATCACTTGAGTGCTTACGATCGTGGACCAGCAGTTGGACGGCTCGAAGCCGGGCAAAGTGTCACTACCGCGGTCATGTAATGGGAGCGTACAGAAGTGTAATCTCGCTATTAAAAAGGCCGATGAAGGCGGAAATACTATGTGAAAGCATGCTGGTGGTCGTAGACGGACCACCGCACCACAAGATGATCGATACGTGGCCCTAGTGGCGACATCACACTCCCACGCAGATCGCTGCGGACCTTACAACCACTACCAGTACACGTGTGCCTGTCAGGACCATTTCGCGACGAATAAATCAGTCTGGTTTGTGTTCTCTGAAGCCTATTAAATGCATCCCACTTCAAACACGGAATTGTAGATAAAGAGTTCGTTGGTGAAGGGAGCGTGTTCGTCGGGATCAGCGACAGTGGTTCAGAGTGATGTTATCTGACGCATCCCGCTTCACTGCGGCAATGGCCATGAGAACACTTTACGCACCACTGGATGTTCATGAACGTCATCGGTATGTCGTAGAAGTTTCGTTGTGTGCAGGTATTATGCACAATGGCCATACACCGCCGCATGTCTCAGCGCGAGGTTCCGTTACAGCACAACGGTACTGCATGAACATTATTCTGGATCGTGTCCGTCTGTTTAGGTATGCAGTAGATACATACTTTTTGTTTATGGAAGGCAATGCCCGCCACTCGACCGCTGAGGTGTGGCACACTGGAAAGTAAAGATACTGGAAAGTAAAGATACTGGAGGTACTAAATGGCGTGTGTACTCCCCAGACCTAAACCCCATAGAAATTGCCTGGAATCCTCTTGCCAGACATGTTTCTCAACGAATAGCCCCTCACCGAACCCTGCGCGAACTGAAAACCACCCTGGGTGAGAAGTGGGATAATATTTTCCAAAGGATTCCTCAACAGTTTCGTAGTAACACGAATAACATGCGCAAAATGTTCCTTAGTGCCCTAGGAGGGTGTACCCCTTACTGAGATTTCAACATGGACCTTTTTGTTGGGAGTCTGACCTGTGACAGAAATGGACGTTATTTATGTCTGTTGTTCTGCTTTTTCCTGTGGTGAAATCTGTATCCATTTTGGTTACAAATAAACCACCCCACCTCTGTTACGTATGTACTGTGTTTCATATCGTCCACTATTAGATTAATCCTCTCCAACAATGTCTCTATGCCTTAGTAGTTGTCAGGTAGTGTATGAGACATGCTTACTTGCAGTATCATGTAAGGTAACTCAAAACTTTTTTTTTTGTGTCTTACTTTTTCTAAACGATTCCCTTTGCTTTGTTTCAAACGCTAATAATTGCCAAAATGACTACAGCTCAAGAAAGAGCCCTATCTTGGCCAAATAAATTTTCGATTTGAATTTCAAAGGGAGCATCAGCCGTTAAGACGATTTATACTTAGTATGACAACTTCCTAAAGACTAGGACTGTAAACAGACATTCAGGTTTGGGCAGGAAACTCGCATATAATGAAATGGCGGAGGAAATCGAGAGACCTTCCAACGGAGCCCATCGAAATCTGGTCGCCGAGCATTACGAGAGCTGAACAACCTTCACTCAACTGTTAAAGTACTGCACAAACGACTTTGCTTGCACGTTTACAAAGCTCGAATTGTGCAGGCGTTAAAGCGAACCGACTTGCAGTTTCGTCCCGAGTTTGCTATTGAGATGTTTGACCGAATCGGACACACCCGAACTACTCAGAAAAGTGGTTTTTTGTGGCGAATCAACCTTCCATACAGACGTGGGAAGTTTAATCGGCACAAAATTCACATATGATGTTCAAAAACCTCCATAGTTTTTGGGAAAACGTCAGGGACTTCGAAAAGGTGAATGGGTGGTTTGTACTGGTGAAAGGCTGCATAGGTGGACCATTTTTCTTCAACGAGCAAACAGTACTCCAAATCGTTTATCTGGGCATGCTTGAGCAACTGATGTCCCTAAACTGTTTCCTCTTTCACCAGATGTGACCTTCTGCACGATGGTGCACCACCGGACTGGAGTTTAATGTTCATGACTTTCTGGCTCTAAAAATAGTTCAAATGGCTCTGAGGTCATCAGTCCCCTAGAACTTAGAACTACTTAAACCTAACTAACGTAAGGACATCACACACATACATGCCCGAGGCAGGATTCGAACCTGCGACCGTAGCGGTCGCGCGGTTCCAGACTGAAGCGCCTAGAACCGCTCGGCCATACCGGCCGGCATTACTTTCTGGACCGTACATTTCCACAGCGGTCGATAGGACATGACGGGCCAACCACGTCCCACCACGAACACTGGTCATAATCCCTCTGGATTTTTCCCTTAGAGATACTTTCAAAAACATTTCCTGTATGTGAACTTGGCGATTTCTGCAGAAGGACTGAGGTTGCATCACTCCAGACATAGTTCGAAAAGAGCCCCTGCAGAAGTACAACAATTTTTTGTAAAAAACTGACTTCCTTTGCTTGATGCCGTAATCCGCAAGTACGTATCTGTGTCTCACTGCAATATTTCTCCCACCTCTTTCGTCTCTAAAGGAGCATTCATACGCGTGTAACACTGTGAGCACACAGGTGCATGTGACCGTTGAATGAAGTGGAAGGGAGAGCATGCAACGGTGCAAAGTCACTGATGCCTCTGCTGTGTGGAGTCGCCGGAATCTCCCCTGCTCCTCGGCGAAGGATGTTCAACGCACGCATTCAGATTTGCCTTTGCGTTATCACTTTGGCCAACATGACTAACGAGAAACACTTTCAATTTGAAGATCATTGCCGTTCATTTCCTTGTCCGTCGTTGGTTAATTCCACTGATAGCCGAGCGGTTCTAGGAGCTTCAGTCTGGAACCGCGCGACCGCAACAGTCGCAGGTTCGAATCCTGCCTCGGGCATGGATGTGTGTGATGTCCTTAGGTTAGTTACGTTTAAGTAGTTCTAAGTTCTATGGGACTGATGACCTCAACTGTTAAGTCTCATAGTGCTCAGAGCCATAATTCCGCTGAGTGGAACTAAATAAATATCCTCACAGAACATACAAGCTGGAAACAGAGGCAAACCAAGAACAAATAAAAACAATTATTCGTACTTCCGACGAATACTTATGGAAGAAGAGGAAGGATTCCGTGGCTCTTGCGTTACTGAAGCCGTCCTGGTTCCTTTACGAGCAGCTTTGATTTAAAAATAATTTGCGTCGACGAGACCAAATAAAATGGTCTTATTCGATTATTAAAAAGCGCTAAAGATTCAGTGAAATACAACGCGAATCAATCTGATGGTGGTTGACTAGCCCTTGAAAATGATAAATATGTACTTTTTGTGATCTTTAGATGTGTACTTCTGCACCATTAATACTTTGTGCACCCTATTAAATGTAACGAGGGACTATGAAATTTGTTGTATGATAAAATACACTGTGTATTTTAGCTTTGAGAGTACGCCTCGATGGCTGAGTGGTCAGGGCTTTTGATTGTCATGCATTGGGCCCGGGTTCAATTCCCGGCCGGGTCGGAAATTTTCTCCGAAACTGGTAGTTGTGTTGACATCATCATTTGATCATCGACACACAAGTCACCCAACGTGGATTCAACTTAAAAGGCTTGCGGCTCGGGGGCCGACCTTCCCCAGGTGGGGACTCCCGGCCATCAATGCCATACGATCATTTAATTTTTTGCTTTGAAAATTTGGTTAGAACCAAATAACTAGTCTGCAGTCCTTTTATTTTACAGAATATAGCAGGCCTAGCAGTCGCTGGTTTCGATCAAGACATCTTGGCACGTGTATGGTTCAAGTTTGACGATTGCACTGACGTTTGCTGCTTCACAAACGGTGACCAAACAGATACCTGTAATATGAGTTAAAAACTTGGACAGATACTGTGTACACCAGTATGTATCTGTTTTCTGTATGTCTTGTAGTTTTGATGTAAACGTCTTCTGAAACACAAGAGGTATAATGTATAATCCTTTCTTACCGTTTATTGTGCTGTGTTGATATGGTCTGTTGTCAACTACACCACTGGCCATTAAAATTACTACACCACGAAGATGACTTGCTACAGACACGAAATTTAACCGACAGGAAGAAGATGCTGTGATATGCAAATGTTTATCTTTTCAGAGCATTCACACAAGGTTGGCGCCGGTGGCGACACCTACAACGTGCTGACATGAGGAAAGTTTCCAACCAATTTTTCATACACAAACAGCAGTTGAACGGCGTTGCCTGGAGAAACGTGATTGTGATGCCTCTTGCAAGGAGGAGAAATGCGTACCGTCACGTTTACGACTTTGATAAAGGTCGGATTGTGGCCTATCGCGATTGCCGTTTATCGTATCGCGACATTGCTGCTCGCGTTGGTCGAGATCCAGTAACTGTTAGCAGAATACGGAATCGGGTGGTTCAGGAGGGTAATACGGAACGCTGTGCTGGATCCCAACGACTTCGTGTCACTAACAGTCGAGATGACAGGCATCTTATCCGCATGGCTATAACGGATCGTGCACCCACGTATCGATCCCTGAGTCAACAGATAGGGACGTTTGCAAGACAATAACCATCTGCACGAACAGTTCGACGACGTTTGCAGCAGCATGGACTATTAGCTCGGGGACCATGGCTGCGGTTACCCTTGACGCTGCATCACAGACAGGAGCGCCTGCGATGGTGTACTCAACGACGAACCTGGGTGCAAGAATGGCAAAACGTCATTTTTCGGATGAATCCAGGTTCTGTTAACAGCATCACGATGGTCGCATCCGTGTTTGGCGACATCGCGGTGAACGCACATTCGAAGCGTGTATTCGTCATCGCCATACTGGCGTATCACCTGGCGTGATGGTATGGGGTGCAATTGGTTACACGTCTCGGTCACCTGTTGTTCGCATTGACGGCACTTTGAACAGTGCACGTTACATTTCAGATGTGTTACTATCCGTGGCTTCACCCTTCGTTCGATCCCTGCGAAACCCTACATTTCAGCAGGATAATGCACGACCGCATGTTGCAGGTCCTGTACGGACCTTTCTGGATACAGAAAATGTTCGACTGCTGCCCTGGCCAGCACATTCTCCAGATCTCTCACCAATTGAAAACGTCTGGTCAATGGTGGCCGAGCAACTGGCTCGTCACAATACGCCAGTCACTACTCTTGATGAACTGAGGTATCGTGTTGAAGCTGCATGGGCAGCTGTACCTGTACACGCCATCCAAGCTCTGTTTGACTCAATGCCCAGGCGTATCAAGGCCGTTATTACGGCCAGAGGTGGTTGTGCTGGGTACTGATTTCTCAGGATCTATGCACCCAAATTGCGTGATAATGTAATCACATGTCAGTTCTAGTATAATATATTTGTCCAATGAATACCCGTTTATCATCTGCATTTGTTCTTGGTGTAGCAATTTTAATGGCCAGTAGTGTATTGTGCGCTCTTGCATGTCAGTGTAAATTTTTTAAACCGTCATATGAATAACATGTGTACTACTATGCTGGCTACATGGTATGTACATCAGACATCAGCAGAAATAAATGATAATTGAAAAGAGAAGACAAAAACGAAAGGGGAAACCACTTGTCGAGTGCTGCCGCGTGACGCCATTCGGCGATACGGTGAGCTGTAATCGGCAATGCGCCTGAACGGTTTGCCGTGTTTGTGGGTTTGGTAATCCTGTAGAGTCGGGAGCCAGTCGGCCAGTCAACGACTCGGCCCTCTGCCTTCTACTTTGCGATAGCCGGCGCGGGTTGCGCAGTGGGCAGGCAGCGAAAGCGCGCCCGCCCCTGCAGCACGCTACTGTACAAGGGCTGACGGAAGTCGGACGCCATACCGGACCGAACCGCGTACAGTAGCTCCAGCACCTGAGATCCATCGCTGATTAGGATCGCCGCCATGACGCAACTGGGGACGGCGATACTTTCCATGTCGCATTTCACATGCGTCACCAACACGCAACACGCCTTACCACCAAAGGCCTTTGACACTTTCCCCGTCGAAGAACCTAACGAGAGACACAATTATGAACTACGAGGGCGAGTCAAATAAAAGCCTTAAATTTGTAATAAAAAAAATCAAAATTTCGCGCCGTTATCCTGTAAGTTGGTAAGCGTGCTACGCCGGCCGGGGTGGCCGAGCGGTTCTAGGCGCTACAGTCTGAACCAAGGACCTGTCGTTCCGCAGCTGCTCACGCTAACCACGGGACCACGGCGCTCCTGGGCCCATACTCTCCTTGATGTTGCCTATCTTGCGCATGGACTACTCCGTTTGTATATTTTGCTTATTTTTTTCATAGTTCCATACAACTTCTTCCTGTTTTCTCGATTGATTTGTGTTCAGCTTTTCAAGGCCTGTCCACTGTGCCACCTTATAACTAAATCTGATGGGGGTGCGATGGGGAGGTTCCTTTGTCAGGTGATTTTTCTAAAGATGTTTCCGACGTGACTGTGGCCTCGCGACAGGAATTAACAGACTTTGAATGCGGAATGATACATGGCGCTAGACGCGTGGTGTATCCCATTTCGGAAATCGTTATGGAATTCAGTATTCCGAGATCCACGGTGTCAAGAGTGTGCCGAGAACACCAAACAAAAAAGAATAACATGTTCGGTAAGGGTTTCAACAGGTAGTGTTCAAATGTATAATGTGTTTAATGGGCTCAAACATAGTAAATTCAGCACTCAATTTTCTTTTGATTCAGCATACTTCATTCAAGGTTGGGTGCCCGGTGGTAACTTTACCGTTTTTATTAGCCCGTTAATAATCATGTTTCACGTATTGTATGCGGTGTAGCGGGTGAGTCCGTGTGCGATGTAGCACAGACGAAAAGTTAGTGATGGATGTCGTTTGGTAATGTGCGGTCTACAGCAGGTTTAGGTATGTCAGGTCGCGTAATCCGCACGTACAAGCGTAAGCAACCTGTTATACACTTAACCACCACAATTTGCATATCAAGACGTAACACTTAAGGACAGCGGAAAAATGTAGATAATTTGTTCATATTTGCCACACTACTGGCAGAGAACAGAAGTGAGCACATTTTTTTTTTAACTGTAAGGTTAATTACAATCAATGCTTACGTAATGTGTTTAATGGCTATACTAGGTTCAATTGACTAATCATTATTAGTTGGTCAACGAGTATTTATGGAGTATTGATAATGACTAGCGATCGAAAGACGTATAGGCATTAAACAAATTATGTGAACGTCGACTGAAATAAATTTTATATTTAAGTGTAAGTACGTCGAACGAGCTAAAAAAACATACTCATTGCTCCTGTCACGTTTTAATCTCCGAATGATTGTGAAACCCAGCGAAAAGAATACATTTAGTTTACGTCTGTGTGACTACTCTGCAGTTCAAACTTTAGTGCCAGAGGATTCTTCGAACCATCTTCAGACTATTTATCTACCGTTCAACACTTAAACAGCGCGTGGGAAATATGAATACTGAAATCTTTCTGTAATAACCCTGATTTTTCTCATTTTATTTTGACGATGTCCGCCGCTCGTGGTCTCGCGGTAGCGTTCTCGCTTCCCGAGCACGGTGTCCCAGGTTCGATTCCCGGTGGGGTCAGGGATTTTCATGTGCCCCGAGATGATTGGGTGTTGTTGTGCCGTCTTCATCATCACTCATCCATCCCGATTACGGTCGGAGGAAGGCAATGGCAAACACCTCCATTAGGACCTTGCTTAGTACGGTGGAGCGGGTCTCCCTCATCGTTTACCTACGCTCTGTCAAGAAGCATGGGACTTTATTTCCATTATGACGATCATTTCTCCGTATGTAAATTGGCAACAATAAAATACTTTGACATTCAAAGTTTGTGATTGAAGTTTCGCAAAAAGATCTCGCCGGGCCGAAAAACGCGTTCGTCTAAATGATCGCCATTATTGCCATTCCAATTAGTTTGTCATGTCCGCGACACACTCTCGTTGTAATACAAAACGACCTCCCCTTCTTTGAACATTTTCGATGTCCTCTGTCAGTCCTGCATCATCGCCTATTGCACAGCACTAGTCCAGAAAATGTCGGACAAGGCTAGTGTAGGCAGTCTCTTTAAGTAGACCATTCGCATCTTCTAAGTGTTCTGCCAATAACTCGCACTCTTTAGTTTGGTTTCTCCACAACACTATCCGTGTGATGTTTCCAATTTAAGTTACACGTAATTGTAGCCCCTAAGTATTTAGTTTAATTTACACCGTTTAGCTTTATGTCTTTCATCGTGTAATCGAAATTCGACGGATTTGTTTTTGTATTCGTGTGGATTACCTCTCACTTTTCCTTATTGAGAGACATTTGTCACTTTTTCACGATTTAGACATTTTGCAATTGAGTTTGATCTTCTGGTGACTATTAGACGGTAAGTGCTTTAAACCGCTTCACTACACCGAAGGTATGTAATCTAAGTTAGTCAAGTTTGCAGTTGTTCTCGATTAGAATTCTGGAATATTTAATTCGTCTTCTTAGGTGAAGGAATTTCGGGAAACTGTTCAGTAACTCCGTCTTGGTCGCGCTGTCATCGGTTACATTACCATTTGTATCGCGCAGTGAAAGTATTGATTGTGTCTTGCCGCTGGTGTACTTTACGTACAACCAGAATCTCCTTGGATTTTCTATCATATTTCGAGGAACAGTTTAGGTTGTGCAAGCTGTTAAAAGCATCTGGCACTGAATTCGGCTCTAAATTTCGAGCTTCAATAAAACATTGCTAATCTTGGAGATTATGTCGCCATCTCCATCGCATTTATACATGTTGTGTTAAAGCAACCATCGCCTCCATTAACCGCCTTCACATACTGCACGCATACCTTAAATTCAGATACCTACGTGACACTGTACGTCGTCAACAGCGACCTTGCTGTGTCCCAAGAAGACGTGAGTCTACACACGGGGAAGCCCAAAGACAAGGAAGAACACAACGGCCCCAGGCGTCTCCGTGGGTTCCACTACAGTTGCAAGATGGACGACACTCTTGCATTCAGTCTGTAAGATGGCGACAGTGCTCAGTGGGAGAGCTGAAGCTCGATCCAAAGGCTCCACAACTTACTCCAGGGCACAGAATTTTTCATATTCCGAGAACGGTATTAGACAACTAACAATTACACTGAGATGGGGTTAGAGGAAGAGTGTCTTGGCAAGTGTGTGGTCTTACTCGAAATCAACAGAAGTTACAGAGTGGTAGAATTCTAGCTGACTAATAAAAAATAAGGATAATCCCACGGTGAATTTTGCAGAACTCCAGGACAGACAGTTTTCGATATACCACTACTGTGGCATACTCTGCCTCTACACATGTCAGACATTTCAGTTTCTGCTGGAAGGTCACTAAAGACTCGAGCGTGCTTGTAAATGATAGTTGCCAGTCAGAGTCATTGCTGGTTAATGCCCGGTGCCGTTCACCCTAGCCACAGCCGCATGGAAGTACCATCAGGCAGAAACTGACGTATCACACCTGCTGCAGGAAAACGAATTCTCAGCACCAACACACCACCTGTGCGGCATATGGTGGGGAAATACATTAAGTCGTCCCAATAAAAGTCCTCCCTTTTAACGTCTACAATTTACTACAATCCAGGAAAACAACTCTGAGTTACCCTACTTTAAATGGGCAATCACTGTTTATAAATCTTTGTGCATGGCGGGAATCGTTAATCGCTTTGATTTTACTGTTACAGAATAAGAGGTTAAGTAATTTTGAAAAACAAATTATTTTAGCCTCTGTCCAGAACGTATCCATATATTCATGCAGAATTAAATGCTATTATGATGTAATTTAATTACATTACTGCTGCCGGAGCACGTATTCATTGAATTTTGTTTATTATAAATCCCAAATTCAAGGGCTTTCTTTAAAGTAGTGTCTTTGATTGCAGTATGCCAATTTCGTGCATTATTTATAGCTGACTAAGAATGAGTAAGGCAATGCAGTCCACTCGGTCAGCCGTGCGGTCTAACGCACTGCTTTCCGGCCTGGAAGGCGTGCCGGCCCCCAGCACGAATCCGTCCGGCGAATTAGTGTCGAGGTCCGATATGCCGGCCAGTTTGTGGATGGTTTTTAAGTCGGCTTTTCATCTGCCTCGGCGGATGCGGGCTGGGTCCCCTTACCTCCGCCTCAGTCGGCGATTGCTGAGCAAACATTTTCTCTACGTACGCGTACACCATAATTACTCTACCTCGCGAACATTGGGTTACACTCGTCTGGTGTGAGATGTTCCCCCAGAGGGGAGGGGGGGTCCCCCTGGGGCCGAATCGTGTGGGGTGGGGTAAGTGGACTGCTGTGGTCTGTTGTGAACCACTGAGAGCTACGGCTGGGACGATGCCTCTCCGTCGTTTCTAGGTCCCTAGTTCCATACCATACCATACCATACCACACCAAGGCAATGCAACTGTCACCAAACAATTTGGCCAGAGCCGCTTAATAAAATACACCACATCAAATAGATCAATTTGTGGGTAATGGAAAGTACTTCACAATGTACGCAAAGCCATACAGGGTTAACATTTCGGAATTTTATGTGAGGACAGCACCGCATGAAGTGATGCCAAAACCACTATTTCTGTAATGGCTGCTCAACGCAGAAGCAACACGTCAAATCCCGGGTAATATTTACTGAACGCTATTGGGGTGCATTGCAAAAGAGAATAGCAATAAAACTAGTACTCATTTTTGAATGTAGACTCTAGATACCTGTATCTGGTTGTGGCCAACGTAGGGTAGATGATAGAGAGGAAAGGGGAGATATTAAACCATTATTTATTTATTTTCACGTTTACTTGAAGGCATCACCTCAGGCGGTCTATTCCTTCCGTTTTTGATGCTATATTTGGTAGATGAAGTTTTGCTTCTCGTATATATAACGCTTTTAGATACCACATTGTAACATTTCAGCATCTGTAACGCTGTTTGGTGACACCCCTGTAGTTCCGTTTTTTTAATTAGTCGTATATGTTATTTGAGGAAACAGTTTAGTTGCCCCTCTCCTGCCTCCTCTAAGATATCTACGACCGTCTCATTTAAGAGGTGTACTGATCAGGTAACTCAAGTTTGACTAACAAACATGTTTGCTTATAGTTACACGACGTCATTTTTAAATTTGAAATACTGATTTTTGCGATTTTTTGTTCTACTTTTTTTTAAAGTGTAGTTGCTGACAGGCATGTGAATAACTCGTGCTGAATACGTTTCTGGCTATAGTTTTCTTTGCAGTCTCCTATACAGAGCTTGTACTCTATGTTGCCAAGATGTCTCCTGTAGTTTGCCTAAAAGTGTTTGACCCCGTGACAAAACTGTGCAGTTGCTGCATCAAGCAAGCTACCTTGATAACAGCAATTACTTTCGGTGGTAGGTAGTTTTCTTCCTGCCACATTTATGTTTACGCTCAGTATTTTTGGTAACTATATCGTTTCTCATTTTTTTTTAAATATCCCATCAGTTCATTAAGCCATAAATTTTGTACAGTAAATATTACACCTTACAAGCTTGTTATTTTTAAACTGCTCTAAAATGTTATTTTTACAGACTTGTAAATTCCGATGGTAGGACCGGACCAGAGGTTCAGCCAAGGGATCTGTGCATTCCAAATAAGGCCCTGGCTTGATAGAAGTTTTTTTTTTATTGTACGTTTAGGTGGTATGCAAGCGTTGTCTTCTGAAAAAAAAAACCTGTACAGGTCACCCATCTAACTTATATTCAAGAAAAAAAGGCCCCAGTGACGGAGACTTCTTTGGTAGGGCAGCGCAAGCGACCGGAGCCCAGATGCGCCGCCGCATCTGTTCCGCCGCTGTTGCCGGGGTCCCCTTCTCCCCTGCCCCCTCCGGCAGCAGACTGCGCATCGCGCCGCGTATCGCGGCCTAGGCAGTGCCCACGCGGCGACTATATTTACTCGCTCCGTTCTGCTCCCGCTGCGATCGCTGACGCCTGGCTGAGCTCTCCAACGCCACAGTTCACTCGCCTGACGTCGAATACTTCACTGGCCTACATCAATTTCCACATAGACCAAAAGTGGCTTACCGTCTATATGGCATGCAGCTCAAGCCATGCACATCGTCACCCTGAATACACATCCCCGTCTACACTCCACAGCTCGCGAAACTCTGTGTGGTGGAGGGTATTTCGCTTACAACAGTCATCACCCTCGCCTTTCCTATCAAGTTTCTCGTCTCAAGTGGTTCGGGAGAAAAATAACTGTTGGGAAGTCCCGGTTGGTGCCCTTGAATCGATTTTACTATCACGGCCATTTCGCGAGATATACACTACTGGCTATTAAAATTGCTACACCAAGAAGAAATGCAGATGATAAAAGGATATTCATTGGACAAATATATTATACTAGAACTGACATGTGATTACATTTTCACGCAATTTGGGTGCATAGATCCCGAGAAATCAGTACCCAGAACAACAATCTGTGGCCGTAATAACGGTCTTGATACGCCTCGCATTGAGTCAAACAGAGCTTGGATGGCGTGTACAGGTACAAATGCTCATGCAGCTTCAACACGATACCACAGTTCATCAAGAGTAGTGACTGGCGTATTGTGACGAGCCAGTTGCTCGGCCACCATTGACCAGACGTTTTCAAATGGTGAGAGATCTGGAGAATGTGCTGGCCAGGACAGCAGTCGAACATTTTCTGTATCCAGAAAGGCCCGTACAGGACCTGCAACATGCGGTCGTGATTATCATGCTGAAATGTGCGGTTTCGCAGGGATAGAATGAAGGGTAGAGCCACGGGTCGTAACATCTGAAATATAACGTCCCCTGTTCAAAGTGCCGTCAATGCGAACAAGAGGTGACCGAGACGTGTAACCAATTGCACCCCATACCATCACGCCAGGTGATACGCCAGTATGGCGATGACGAATACACGCGTCCAATGTGCGTTCACCGCGATGTCGCCAAACACGGATGCGACCATCGTGATGCTGTTAACAGAACCTGGATTCATCCGAAAAATTACGTTCTGCCATTCGTGCACCCAGGTTTGTCCTTGAGTACACCATCGCAGGCGCTCCTGTCTGTGATGCAGCGTCTAGGATAACCGCACCCATGGTCTCCGAGCTGATAGTCCATGCTGCTGCAAACGTCGTCGAACTGTTCGTGCAGATGGTTGTTGCCTTGCGAACGTCCCCATCTGTTGACTCAGGGATCGAGACGTGCCTGCACAATCCGTTACAGCCACGCGGATAAGATGCCTGTCATCTCGACTGCTTGTGATACGAGGCCGTTGGGATCCAGCACGGCGTTCCGTATTACCCTCCTGAACCCACCGATTCCATATTCTGCTAACAGTCATTGGATCTCGACCAATGCGAGCAGCAATGTCGCGATACGGTAAACCGCAATCGCGATAGGCTACAACCCGACCTTTATTGTAGTCGGAAACGTGATGGTACGCATTTCTCCTCCTTGCAAGAGGCATCACAACTACGTTTCTCCAGGCAACGCCGGTCAACTGCTGTTTGTGTATGAGAAATCGGTTTGGAACTTTGCTCATGTCAGCACGTTGTAGGTGTCGCCACCGGCGCCATCCTTGTGTGAATGCTCTGAAAAGCTAATCATTTGCATATCACAGCATCTTCTTCCTGTCAGTTAAATTTCGCGTCTGTAGCACGTCATCTTCGTGGTGTAGCAATTTTAATGGCCAGTAGTGTATGTAGCAGGACGTTATACAGTGATGAGCCAAAACATTGGAGCACAGCCCACTGCGAGATTGAATGCGGCGTTGTGGGCACGGGACGCGATAAGAAAAGTGTACAGTGTGCAGAAAAAATGCTGCCCTTGGAGGTCAGCATGCGATTACTCATCCAGACGCAAGAAAACAGTTTGCTTAGCAAAATCAGATCGCGTGCGTTCTGAAAACACATGAATGAAAATGATTACCTTGCAATACTATCATACCGTGAAGTGCATCGCAATGTACAAAGGAACGTGTATCACTCCGAACTACCGTACCTGCCGTCGTAGCTCACTAATTGGACTGCTAGGAGGTCCATCATTGAGCTATGGTTCCAATCTTCTCCCGTTTCCTTTTTTCTTATTTTTCAGACGCCCGTTCCCTTGTTCTCGTCGCTTATCAGCAAGACATCGTTTTGTTACATGACAGTAGTTTATCCCATGACAATGAGATCCACTCAACTGCATGCATGTGCCTACCGACAGCGAAGTGCACAACCGTAACTGGTCCTGTCAAGTTCTTGTTCGGCGACTTCCAGATGGAGAACACAAACGATGAATACTTCGATATGCTTTTGGTGCGTGATGCATCCGATAACCACACTGCTGCTGCTGTTGTCTGCACGCTGCACAGTACCCTCAGTGATGCCATTCCGATAAGATTGTTTTCCGTCACCTAGCGCAACGCCATCGGGAAACCATTAATCGTCGTCCACAGGTAATGGACAAAGGTCGTACAAGGACTTGACGTACTCCACAAGCAGAGAACTCAGTTTTTGAAACCATTCACCAGTCACCTCGGAGAAGTAAGTCATATTGTACGGCAGTTCTAGATACCTCAACGACTGGTTGTTGAAGTGTTGCATGATGAAGAACTGCATCTACACTCATGCTCACAAATTGAGGATAATGCTGATACATGTTGAAACAATGCTCTGGTGGGCGGTTTGCGGGTTTAAATCACCTCAGGGTATGACCATGCGGTGCATTTGACCTGCGGCCGTCGCACGGTGGCGCTGGCAGCAGTCCACATACGCAGAGATGTGTTGGTGCATGTCAGAGTACGCTGCAGCGAGTAAGTGTGCAGACGTTTTCAGACGTGCTAATGGTGACTGTGTGTTGAAAATGGCTCAAAGAACACATATTGATGACGTTATGGGGGGTAGAATACTAGGGCGACTGGAGGCTGGTCAAACACAGCAGGACGTAGCACGGGCCCTCCGTGTGCCACAAAGTGTGATCTCAAGATTATGGCAAAGATTCCAGCAGACAGGCGCTACAGTACGGGACGTCCACAGTGTACAACACCACAAGAAGACCGATATCTCACCATCAGTGCCTGCAGACGGCCACGGAGAACTGCAGGTAGCCTTGCTATGGACCTTACCGCAACCACTGGAACAGTTGTCTCCAGACACACAGTCTACAGACGACTGAACAGACATGGTTTATTCGCCCGGAGACCTGCAAGGTGTATTCCACTGATCCCTTGTTAGAGGAGAACCCGTAAAGCCTGGTGTCAAGAACACAGTACATGGTCATTGGAACAGTGGTCCCAGGTTATGTTCACGGACGAGACCAGGTATAGTCTGAACAGTGATTCTCGCCGGGTTTTCATCTGGCGTGAACCAGGAACCAGATACCAGATACCAACCCCATAATGTCCTTGAAAGGGACCTGTATTGAGGTCGTGGTTTGATGATGCGGGGTACATGCGGCCTGTGTACGTGTTCATGGTGATCATATCCCGTACTGACGTCGAGGTACATGCGCAGGAAACGGTGGTGTTTTGTAGCACATGTGTTTCGGTACGGTTTTCTCAACTTATCACCAATACAGATCTGTGTCGCGTGTGTTCCCTATATGTCAATGCTATTAGTGCCAGTTTTGTGTAGTTCCACGTTGTGTGGCACGACATTATGCAGTTATCCTTAATTTATGAGCATGAGTGTATATCATTACATGGTAACTCAACACCGGCGGCCAGAAGACTGCATTCGATGGGTACTGTTTTGTGAATGGCTTTTGCATATCCACCACTTTATAAAAAACGTGATACGGACTGATGAATCTAGCTTCACTCGGGAAGGTATTTTCAACGTCCACAACAGCCACACGGCACCCAAGTGGCATAAAACCTACGGGTTGGAATCGTAGGGAGGAATGCTTTTGGGTCCTCACCTATCGGTAGCACATTAGAAAACGTTACACTTCGCGTTGGGCGACTGGTTTTGGCATCATGTTGCGCCATCATACTTTAGAATGAGTGTAAGAAGCGTTTCCAGGAAAATGGACTGGTCGTGGAGGTCCAATGTTCTGGTCTCCGCGTTCCCCGAACCTTAAGCCACTAGATTTTTATTTGTGGGACCATTTAAAGGTACAAGTTTATAGCACTCTACCCACGGATGTACACGACCGAACAGCTCGCGTGCATGCCGCTGCCGCAACGGTGGGTTCAGGCGTGTTGGGTAGGGTCCAGCAAAGTATGATTCAGCAAGTGGCGCAGTGTTTGCAAATGCATTGTGGTCGCTTTGAACATAATCTCTAACGTGGACGTTTCTCGTACGTGTACACATCGGCTCTGTGAAGATTAGCTGGACATCAGATATACATAACTGAATCATAGTGCGTAGCATAATGTGCAATCTAGGGTAGTCCGCCTAGTGTTGGATACTACATCCACTATTATTTTCTATAGGCTGTATTTGTCTTATAGCCGAAACAAAGTGGCCGTTTACGTTTGAGAGACGTTCATGTCATATCTTAATGTTCAAGTAATGGTAACAGTAACGGAAAGAAACACTTGAGATGTCGCGTTATGGGGGTGTAAGTTGGATACAATTTGCTGTTTTAACTGAAAAAAAAAGTTTGGGGCGAAAGAGAATCTAACATCCGTGAGTCTGCATATCCGTTCCCCACAGCATTGCCTCGTCTCACTGAGCTAATGGGACAGTTCCGGCACAGCGCAGAGTTCATGCTACCTGTTCTTGGCCACGCTGCACACTGTTACGTCGTTGCAAGGCTTTGTTTTGTAAATCGCATTTCTGCCAAACCTATTGGCAGGACTAGGTTTTGATAGATACATTTTGTCTTCAATTGGAATGAGGAAATCGCGAAATATACTGAGGGTCTCACTGAGGCCTTCACAGACCGGAATTACTCTCCCTATCTTGCGCAAAATCGGTTCCCCTGTGCCTTATCTCTCCCTCCAGTCAGCCACCACCTTCCTAAGTCCCACCGTTCGCCCACGGAGCTGCATTCCATTTCCCTATTAATATCACCCAGGACTGGAGCAAATGAATCACATTCTCAGCCAGCGTTTCGACTACCTCTCATCGTGCCCTGAAATGAGGCGAAGTGCGACAATTTTTGTTCCCCCTGTACATAAGAGGAACAGAGACGAATGGGCAACCATTACCCGCAAATGGGAAGTACACTGGCGTAGCTGATTTTGCGAAAGGGCAGACTGTTAAGGTCCAGTGCCTAGGCGCGAGCATCTGCGACAAGGTGAAGCAGAGAGGTTGCCGCGTGCTACTTTCGTGAACATTTATGGAAAGTGGACAGTAAAACCACGCGTAGTGGACAAGATGTTGGTCGTCCACGCTTGATCACAGAATGTGGCAGATCTGACGACTAAGTACAATTCTCGTGCAGGCACAAATGTTTCTGACTACACCCTTCAGCGCACATGTGGAACGTAGGACTCCACAACAGACGACCCTTGCTATTTCCCATGTTGACCCAACGTAATTGTCAATTGCCATTGCAGTGGGCACGCGATCATCAAGTTAAGACCGTGGATCGATGTTAATGTGTCGCCTGATCGGATGAATCACGTTTCTCGGCAGCTGTGGTAGTTATCAAAGACGCCATGACAACCAAGGACAAAGTGAACATTACTGCGGACCACATGCTACAGTGGTTTGAAGCGCACGATAGTCAACTCACGTTAATACACTCATACTCATAAATTAAGGATAATGCTGATACATGGCGAAACAACGCTCTGGTGGGCGGTTTGCGCTTTTAAAACACCTCCGAGTATGACCATGCGGTGCATTTGACCTGCGGTCGTCGCACGGTGGCGCTGGCAGCAGTTCACATACGCAGAGGTGTCTTGGTGCAGGTCAGAGTACGGTGCAGCGAGTAAGTGAGCAGCCGTTTTCAGACGTGCTAATGGTGACTGTGTGTCGAAAATGGCTCAAAGAACACATATTGATGACGTTATGAGGGGTCGAATACTAGGGCGACAGGAGGGTGGTCAAAAACAGCAGGTGCTAGCATGGGCCCTCCGTGAGCCACGAAATGTGATCTCAAGATGATGGCAACGATTCTAGCAGACAGGAAACGTGTCCATGCGCTACAGTACGGGACGTCCACAGTGTACAACACCACAAGAAGGCCGATATCTCACCATCAGTGCTCGCAGACGGCCACGGAGTACTGCAGGTAGCCTTGCTCGGGACCTTACTGCAGCCACTGAAACAGTTGACTCCAGACACAGTCTACAGACGACTGAACAGACATGGTTTATTCACCCGGAGATCTGCAAGGTGCATTCCACTGACCCCTGGTCACAATCTCTGCCTTATTGTGCTTCAAATATGAACCACCAAGTTATTCAGCAGGCGGTGATAATATTTTGGCTCATGACTAAGTTTTCTGACTTTTCTCTGAACGTAGGTCTGAGAATTTTATCAGTAAAGCACACCGAGATTAACAGTGCGTCTGCCACTGGAGGTGGATGACCAAATCTACGACCATTTCCTGCTTATATGAGAGACATTCAGTAAGTAATGCAACCCATTTTTTCTCACATCAGGTTGGTTTTTTAGCCAAATGGCTCTGAGCACTATGCGACTTAACTTCTGAGGTCATCAGTCACCTAGAACTTAGAACTAATAAAACCTAACTAACATAAGGACATCACACACATCCATTTTTTTGCCAGTTTCCCACATGCCACGAAGTGAATAATGGACTGGTACCCAATTCCCGCTTGAGCTACTTGATTAGGAAATATTTAGAAAACTCTCTCTCACTTTGGCATAATTAATACTATACGCAGGCAGTTGAGGTACATGTGTCCCGACAATGACGATGGAAGGAGCGGAGACGTGGGTATAACGGGATGACGACACGAAAGGCACATTAGAAAGGAGTAGCCCTAATTTAGTAAGGGACACGTACCTAGGGAGTAATACGTCAGTGTCTGCTGAACGAGGATTTTGCAACCAGTGTCTTTCGTTGCTAACTGTAGTTCCTAATGATCCTTTCAGTCAGTCCCTCTGTCTGGCGTCCATCTTTCCTACGATTAAATCGCTTCGTACGCACAGCCGGATATTTAAAGGGTGTGATTGTTCCCAGGAAGCGTTCTGCAGTCGTTCAATCAAGCAAGAACGTGCCTTTTCGCCTAAACGCCGCGCACTTATTTCAATTAAGGGTCAGTCAATCGACGCACCGAACTTTGGATGTCTGCGTTCTGAACAAACCCAAATAATACGCTGCTGGAAATTCCTATCTTCCGCTTAGCCTTTAGACCCGACGGTTGTATTTCATACTGTACCAGCAGACAGTTTGTTCGAATGATAGATCGAATCTGTACAAACACCACAACATACAAATTCAGTAACTGTAGATTTGGTGGTCTGCAGTGTGTTGGTGGACACAAATTTGCCGATAAATAGCCGGCCAGTGTGGCCAAGCGGTTAAAGGCGCTTCAGTCTGGAACCGCGCGACCGCTACGGTCGCAGGTTCGAATCCTGCCTCGGGCATGGATGTGTGTGATGTCCTTAGGTTAGTTAGGTTTAAATATTTCAAAGTTCTAGGGGACTGATGACCTCAGATGTTAAGTCCCATAGTGCTCAGAGCCATTTTTACCGATAAATACCTCAGCCGCCTTTTGAACAGTGAAACTCTCATATAAACTTGACTGCATTGGGACAAGACTGTATCAGCTCGAATGTTGGAGAGAAGAGCTCACTACTTCGAAGACATTCCGTAAGGGAGTACATGCAAACTTGTACACAGTGGTGCTGATGAAACACTTTCCTTTCTCCAGCTATTTCTACTCGATTGTAATTAACCATGCTCCGTCCAAATTTTTTTTCCCCGCAGTATGATGATGAGCATCACATTTTCCTCCCTTTAAGGGCGGAAGTATACGTTGTAACAGACGCAACTGGTTCTCAAACATCCGCCGTTCATCGGATGTTCCCGCAAATATGAGAGTTGACGCGTACATCCTCAGTTAGAAACGCTTCTTTGCTTATTATTAACTCAGCTCAGCTTCAGTCGAATCAACGACTAGCAAAATAAAGGTCAACGTAATCTGTTCGTAATAATACTCATATTGACGTTGTGGCTGCAAGAAGTCGCTCTTCAGATGACACTACCACCACTACCAATAATAATAATAATAATAATAATAATAATAATAATAATAATAATAATAATTGACGATTTTCTTACTTTTCTTTGTTTTTCCGAGACGTGATTCACGTTTATCTTTCCTTTTATTCTTCTCCAACGGAGGAATCCGTCAACTTGGTTTAGCTTTTTCGGTTGCCATGAATGTATGAGTCTTGCCGGTAATAATTTGCTCCCTTGACTGTGGCACCAGACCAGGTGTATCCTTAGGTCACTCCAAGAACGGGCTACCTTTGCTAAGTAATTTGCCTCCATTTTCACTGTGCCCAACTTGTTTCACAGTAGTCTCGATCTTTTTATGTAATTTTGCGGAATAATCCTGAATTTTCCCTTATATAAAAGATGCTAAATCCAATTTATTAGGGAGATCAGCAACTCAATGAAAGATGTTATGAACTTATTCCGTAACACAAAAGCTTATAGAGAGCGGTCACAGAATCAATATAGCTGGTATTGTAGGTATATTCCTTGCTTTATTTAGATTTACTTCTCGCTGGAATTTAAGTAAAGACAAGAAATAGGAGGATGATTTAAAGCCTTAAGGTTAAGTAATCTTTGCTTTCTGCTCTGTTGATGCGATGTAAATGCATTTCTCTCGTCCAGATAAGCTTAACAGCTAGTCTTATTTGCTCAACCCAGATTTAGCACCAGGCAGTAAAACGCACCAGTTTCCAAAGCTTTGGTCTCTATCGTTTTACTGCTGGGCACCCAAGAAAAATCTCAAGTCTGTGTGCGTAGATGAATTATACGGGAAAGCCATAAAAACAACCGGTGCAGTCTGTCTAAAATGCAGATACCACATTAATAGGTATCTTCGTTAGCAGGCCGCAAGCTAGCAATCTTTGAAGTACTGCATATTCATCAGCAGTTTTATGCATATGGAACGACTGTAATGATCGGCTACTCTTTCCGGGAACTTTTAAAACGAACGAGAGCAAATTCAGAATAATATCAAGAGATATGTAAAAACCAGAGAAATATAATGAACATACAGTAAATTCCCGACCGAGTGTTGTGACTAAAAACAAATGACTAAGAGATCATACTTTTTCCTAGAGCGACAATAATAGGGCAGTGTTCTCGGAATTTCAAATCATGAATCAAATCATTGCATTTACTGAATACCTCTATTGTTGAAATAGCTAACACACAACAATTGTGGTAGCGAAAAACCCATGAGCATTTGGTTCGGACGCTGGTAGTCGTGAAAACATTTCGCCGCTAGTATTTGTAGGACTAATAACAGTAGGACTTCATAACAGCGGATTGCAGTAGAAGATGCAATTCTCTTATCTACAGGGCTACTATGCAAATCACATTTAAGTGCTTAGCACAGGGTTCATCGAACCACCTTCACAATTCTCTATTAATCCAATCTCGTACACCTATATCTTTCCGTACGAGCGATCGTTCCTCCTTATGTAGGTCGGTGTCAACAAAATATTTTCGCATTCGGAAGAGGAAGTTGGTGATTGGAATTTCGTGAGAAGATTCCGTCGCAACGATAAACGCCTTTCTTTTAACAACTTCCAGCCCAAATCCTGTATCATTTCTGTGACGCTCTCTCCCATATTCGCGATAATACAAAACATGCTGCCTTCCTTTGAACTTTTTCGATGTACTCCGTCAGTCCTATCTGGTAAGGAACCCACACTGCGCAGCAGTATTCTAAAAGAGGGCGGACAAGCGTAGTGTAGGCAGTCTCCTTAGTAGGACTGTTACATTTTCCAAGTGTCCTGCCAATAAAACGCAGTCTTTCGTTAGCCTTCCCCACAACATTTTCTATGTGTTCCTTCCAATTTAAGTTCTTCGTAATTGTAATACCTAGGTATTTAGTTGAATTTACGGCTTTTAGATTAGACTGATTTTTCGTGTAACCGAAGTTTAACGAGTTCCTTTAAGCACTCATGTGGATGACCTCACACATTTCTGTATTTAGGGTCAACTGCCACTTTTCGCACCCTTCAGATATCTTTTCTAAATCGTTATGCAGTTTGTTTTGTTCTTTTGGTGACTTTATTAGACGATAAACAACGGAAGACGGCTGCTCAGATTGTCTCCCAAATCGTTTATATAGATAGGGAACAGCAAAGGGTCTATAATACTACCTTGGGGAACGCCTGCAACCACTTCTGTTTTACACTATGACTTTCCGTCAATTATTACGAACTGTGACCTCTCTGACAGGAAATCACAAAAAAATAGTTCAAATGGCTCTGAGCACTATGGGACTTAACATCTATGGTCGTCAGTCCCCTAGAACTTAGAACTACTTAAACCTAACTAACCTAAGGGCATCACACAACACCCAGTCATCACGAGGCAGAGAAAATCCCTGACCCCGCCGGGAATCGAACCCGGGAACCCGGGCGCGCAGGCAATCACAAATCCAGTCACATAACTGAGACGATATTGCATAAGCACGCAATTTCAATACGAGCGGCTTGTGTGGTACAGTGGCAAAAGCCTTCCCGAAATCCAGAAATACGGTATCAGTTTGAAATCCCTTGTCAATAACACTCAACACTTCATGTGAGTAACGAGCTAGTTTCACAGGAACGATGTTTTCTAAACACATGTTGACTGTTTGTCAATAGACAGTTTTCTTCGAGGTAATTCATAGTGTTGGAACACACTATATGTTCCAAAGTCCTGCTGCATATCGACGTTAACGATATGGGCCTGTAATTTAGTGGATTACTCCTACTACCTTTCTTGAATATTGGTGTGACCTGTGCAATTTTCCAGTCTTTGGGTACGGATCTTTCGTCGAGAGAACGGTTGTATATGATTGTTAAATAAGGAGCTAATGCATCAGCATACTCGGAAAGGAACCTAATTGGTATACAGTCTGGACCAGAATACTTACTTTTATTAAGTGATTTAAGTTGCTTCACTACTCCGAGGATATTTACTTCTACGTTACTCATGTTGGCAGCTGTTCTCGATTCGAATTCTGGAATATTTACTTCGTCGTCTTTTGTGAAGGCATTTCAAAAGGGCGGGTTTAGTAACTCTGCTTTGGCAGCACTGTCTTCGATAGTGTCTCCATTGCTATCGCGCAGAGAAGGCATTGATTGTTTCTTGCCGGTAACATACTTGACATACTACCGGAATCTCTTTGGATTTTCTGCCAGGTTTTGAGACAAAGTTTCGTTGTGAAAACTCTTATAAGCATCTCGCATTGAAGTCCGCGCTAAATTTCGAGCTTCTGTAAAGAAAGGATCGCCAATCTAGGGGATTCCGCGTCTGTTTAAATTTGGCATGTTTGTTTCGTTGTTTCTGCAACAGTGTTCTAAGCCGTTTTGTGTACGAAGGAGGATCAGCTCCGTCGTTTGTTAGTTTATTTGGTATAAATCTCCCAGTTGCTGCCGATACTATTTCTTTGAATTTAAGCCACATCTGGTGTACACTTATATTATTAATTTTGAAGGAGTGGATATTGTCTCTCAGGAAGGCGCGAAGTGTATTTTTATCTGCTTTCTTGAATATATATATTTGTCACTTATTTTTCGAGAATTTGGGGGTTACAATATTCAATCTTTCTATGACAGGCTTGTGTTGACTAATTCCTGAATCGGTTTTGATGGTCGTTATTAACTCAGGCTTATTTGTTGCTAAGAGGTCAGGTGTGTTTTCACAACCGTTTACTATTCGCGTGGGCTCATGAACTAAGTGCTCGAAATAATTTTCAGAGAATGCGTTTAGCACAATTTCGGGTGATATGCATACCTCCGGAATCAAACATGTATTTTCGCCAACATATCAAGGATAAATTAAAGTCAACAGCAACTATTATTGTACGAGTCGGGTACGTGTTTGAAATCAAACTCAAGTTTTCTTTGAACCTTTCAGTAACTGGATGATCTGAACTGGGAGATCGGTAAAAGGATCCAATTATTGTTTTATTCCGGTTGCCAACAATAACGTCTGCCCATACTAACACACAGGAAGTATCTACTTCAATTTCGCGCAAGTTAAACTACTTCTGACAGCAACAGACCTAGTTACGAGTTAACAGGTGTAGAAATGTGGTTTGCCTGCTGAGTTGAGCGAGCGAGCGGGCGCAGGTCTTTCATCGTGACGTACTTGACGCGGCCTGTCTTTCTCGTAGGCCTCAGTAGGTAAGAGGTATACGAGGTGCATTCAAGTTCTAAGGCCTCAGATTTTTTTTCTAATTAACTACTCACCCAAAATCGATGAAACCGGCGTTACTTCTCGACGTAATCGCCCTGCAGACGTACACATTTTTCACAACGCTGACGCCATGATTCCATGGCAGCGGCGAAGGCTTCTTAAGGAGTCTGTTTTGACCACTGGAAAATCGCTGAAGCAATAGCAGCACGGCTGGTGAATGTGCGGCCACGGAGAGTGTCTTTCATTGTTGGAAAAAGCCAAAAGTCACTAGGAGCCAGGTCACGTGAGTAGGGAGCATGAGGAATCACTTCAAAGTTGTTATCACGAAGAAACTGTTGCGTAACGTTAGCTTGATGTGCAGGTGCGTTGTCTTGGTGAAACAGCACACGCGCAGCCCTTTCCGGACGTTTTTGTTGCAGTGCAGGAAGGAATTTCTTCTTCAAAACATTTTCGTAGGATGCACCTGTTACCGTAGTGCCCTTTGGAATGCAATGGATAAGGATTACGCCCTCGCTGTCCCAGAACATGGACACCATCATTTTTTCAGCACTGGAGGTTACCCGAAATTATTTTGGTGGCGGTGAATCTGTGTGCTTCCATTGAGCTGACTGGCGCTTTGTTTCTGGATTGAAAAATGGCATCCACGTCTCATCCATTATCACAACCGACGAAAAGAAAGTCCCATTCATGCTGTCGTTGTGCGTCAACATTGCTTGGCAACATGCCACATGGGCAGTCATGTGTCATCCGTCAGCATTCGTGGCACCCACCTGGATGACACTTTTCGCATTTTCAGGTCGTCATGCAGGATTGTGTGCACAGAACCCACAGAAATGCCAACTCTGGAGGCGATCTGTTCAACAGTCATTCGGCGATTCCCCAAAACAATTCTCTCCACTTTCTCGATCGTGTCTTCAGACCGGGTTGTGCGAGCCCGAGGTTGTTTCGGTTTGCTGTCACACGATGTTCTGCCTTCATTAAACTGTCGCACCCACGAACGCACTTTCGACACATCCATAACCCCATCACCACATGTCTCCTTCAATTGTCGATGAATTTCAATTGGTTTCACACCATGCAAATTCAGAAAACGAATGATTGCACGCTGTTCAAGTAAGGAAAATGTCGCCATTTTAAGCATTTAAAACAGTTCTCATTCTCGCCGCTGGCGGTAAAATTCCATCTGCCTTACGGTGCTGCCATCTCTGGGATGTATTGACAATGAACGCGGCCTCATTTTAAAACAATGGGCATGTTTCTATCTCTTTCCAGTCCGGAGAAAAAAATACCGGAGGCCTTAGAACTTTACTGGCAACTAACTGGTTTCACCGTCTACTTTCTCTCTTATCGGCACCACTAATACTATCGGCCGTCTAAAGGTACGTTGTCCAAGACGCGACGCACACTAGCGACTGCGACGGGTCGCTACGTGACGTCAGAAGTTGCCAGCTGGCGCATGCGCAGTTCGAGTTTGGGATGCGTCGTGCGACTCTTGTGGCAGCTGCCGCAGCACTGCACCAGTGAGCAGTGTTGCGACGGAAGTCGGACGACACAAAGACGTGCGGCTGCCAGAAAGATGTCGAGCCAGTCAAGGAAAACTGAAATGAGCCACTCACAGGATGTGATGCTCTGTGAGCTGGTCTCGCAGCATCCTCGCCTTTACGATTTGAAGAACCCTAAATATAAGGACACTTTGTTCAGAGACAGAATTTGGGAAGAAATTGGTGCACAGTTGAAACTGGCAGGTGAAATTTACATTATTTTCCCATTAATGCAAATTTTTCAGTCGTTTCGCTATGATTCACATACCACATCATATAAAAATGTGATTGATGGCAAGAGGATATTAAACGAATTTGAACGTATTTTGCTCTGTTGAAAAACGTAAATTTTTGACATTTGTTGGTTTTGTTAGGACGTCTACTTGGGTATCCTCGTCCAGGTTCAGAAGAAAATACTAGAGGTGAGTATTTTATCCTCTTCCCAAGAATGAGAAGAAAATATATTGAAGGCAGCATGTCTTTACTTTTAAGAAACCTACAATTCGTGGCATTTTAAATGAAAGTGTCAAGAGCATATAGAGAAATATTAGTAACTCATACCGGAGAAATATATGACATAAAATAGTTTCATTAGGTCCAAATGTGTCAGCGAAACAAAATAAATGCATTCTCTATCGTGTGATGACCACATGATTCACGTTGCGCGTCGACAGAACTGGCGGCTAGTCGCGACGCTTCCGGAGATATATGTGCCCAAATCTCGGAAACGGAGATCGATATCATTCTGATCTCAACTTTAAAAATAATTTCTATATGTTAGCTTCTTTCTATCGGCAACGATGTATGACCTAACGTGAACCATACGCAAAGTAGCCAGTGACCACATTTTTCACTGTACACAATTCAAATTTTATGCAGTATGTTACTTGTAAATTAAGTATCGGAATAACTGTGACGAATATCGGAAAAATAGACACCTCATTATCAAGCTGTGATGTGAAACTGTAAGATACGCAAATATCAATTTTTTGTGTCTTTTACTTTCCTCATAATCGATAGAGAAGTAATATACAGCGAAAAAAAATCACGCGAAACCGGAAGAGATACTTTTTAATGTAAAAGGGTGGGAAAAGAGGAGGGGGCAGCGTCGTAGTCGCAGCCAACTGTCGCGTCTTGCAGAACGTAGCTTAAGGGGCTCCGGAAAGGCTCAACATCACGAAAACTTCAATTTTTACTTTTTTGCGTTTTCTGAATCTGCAGACTATTACCTTTTAATAGATATATAATTTATTCAATTCCGAAGACTACAACTATTTTTAAATTTTTTTTGAAATATGTTCTACATGGGCGTGACCCACTGTGGCGCTGTTAAATTGCTGTCAAATGGTATTATTAACGTCCGTGTTCATTAGGTACATTTTAGTGATGTGAGATAAAGTATATGTTGTGGCTAACCTGTGATGGTTCAATATATATCGCTGGTATGATTGTCGATTGTTTCATGTATATTTACTCTGTCGTTATCTCGAAAATATTCGTAATTAATTCTGTTTCTTGAGTCTCTGTTTTGTTGAAGTATAATAATGAGTAAAAGTAAAGTTATTAGAAATCCTCTGAAGGCTTTTAAGAAAAGGAGAACTGTTGGAAAGCCAAAGGTATGTGTTATTACTGTAAACAATAAAGACGATAACCAAGTGAGTGAACCTAACCTCTCAAGTACACCTGCCCATAGCAGTCAAAGTGGGAAAGAAAATACTTCACAGAAGAAGCTTGGTTCAATGAGTGAAAACTATGAATGTTTTATGGGCGAATCGGATGTGAATGAACTATTTGATATGTCGGTTCTCAAAGGAATTTTTTCAAACTGTGTAAGATGTATTCATTGTAGTGAAGTTGGTCTGGAACTCTCCATAATAAAGCACGTAGGACTTGCTAGTGAAATACAACTGAAATGTGAAAAGTGTTCACACATGACCACCTTTTGGAACAGTGTTGCAGTAACTGCAACTGAAGAAAATGGTAGCAAAATCTACGAACACAACAACGAGCGATGCTTGCTTTAGACAAGGAACGCCTTCGGGCTGCAGACAGGGCTGTAAAGAGTCTAGAAATACAAGCAAGAGTAAACAGGAGGAGGAACAAGAGGAAGCTGGAGGAGGAGTTTGCAAAGATAATCCATCCTATGGACCTGGAACGCACTAAAAAGTTAATCCAATCTTTGTCGCTCGATTCCCAAAACTTTTATTTTCTCATACTAATTACATGTTTTCTAAGGATCTTCCAAACATATTTGTTTCAAACTTTCAGTAAATGTTACACAGTACCTTCTGCATAATTTAACACAGCCTTTTTCCAAAAAACTGTATATTTTTGAATATATAAATAAAAAATTGCAAAAAAAATGTTGTGAATTTTGATTACAATTGAAAAAAATCATCTTTAATAACTGAACTAAAATTTTGTGTAATCCCTGTGTTAAGTTGTAGCCCTTATTCCAATAAATAATCTGTAAAAAGTTCAACTTCCTACCTCAAATACTTTGTGAGGAAAGATGTAATTTATAAGCGTTATTTTAACATTGCAAGTATAGGGCGTTCAGGAGCCCCTTAAGCACGTGACGCAGAGTTTGCAGCGGAGCGCGTGTGCGGGTACTGACCGTGCATGAGTCGCGCGTCGCGCGCGGCCTCGTCGGCGGCCCGCCGCTCGTCGCTGGCGTCGCCGAACATGAGGAGCGCGGCGGCGCCCGCCCTGGCGGCTGCGCGCACCTTGTCGGCGAGGGCGCAGTCCCCGGAGGTGAGCGGCGCCACGGCCACCCAGGGCTGCGCGTGCGCCTGCGACGGCTGCAGCGAGCACGGCTGCGGCACCGGCACCAGCCGCCCCGACACCGAGCCGCCCGCGCCCGACACGTAGCGCGCGTCCAGCACCGCGCCGCGGCCCTGCCCGGCAGACACACCAAGTCAGCGCCGCCGCACAAACCACACCGCAGCAGTACTGTCACCCAGCGCAGCCCCAATACTTACCGTGACAACACTGAAGGCCTGGCCAGACAGAATCCGGCCTGCCGCTGCGACGGACGGCGCAGCGGCAGGCCGGGCCCGTCAGCGGCCAGCGACGCCACACAGGCAACGGCCGGCCGCAGCAGTGCCTCTTGACGCGTCAGCTGTTACGTATTGTCTTGGCATTAGGCGATTTGGAAGCTTCACGCGGGACACGTTACCTTTGTGCGAGTCTATTTATTTATTTTTATTTATTTATTGTTCCGTGGGACCACATTAAGGAGAAGTCTCCATGGTCATGGAACGAGTCAATACATGAAATTATAACACGATTGTAGAAACAGATAAAATGAAATATAAGAAACATATTCAGTTGTAGATTGTAGAAACAGATAAAATGAAATATGACAAACATATTCAGGCGACAAGTCGTAAGTTTAAATAAAGAAAATCAACAATGTAACGCTGGAATTTGCTTAATTTTTCAGCTCTTCCAGGAGCTCCTCGACAGAATAGAAGGAGTGAGCCATGAGGAAACTCTTCAGTTTAGACTTAAAAGCGTTTGGGCTACTGCTAAGATTTTTGAGTTCTTGTCGTAGCTTATTGCAAATGGATGCAGCAGAATAGTGCACCCCTTTCTGCGCAAGAGTCAAAGAAGTGCATTCCACATGCAGATTTGATTTCTGCCTAGTATTAACTGAGTGAAAGCTGCTAACTCTTGGGAATAAGCTAACATTGCTAACAACAAACGACATTAAAGAAAATACACTCCTGGAAATTGAAATAAGAACACCGTGAATTCATTGTCCCAGGAAGGGGAAACTTTATTGACACATTCCTGGGGTCAGATACATCACATGATCACACTGACAGAACCACAGGCACATAGACACAGGCAACAGAGCATGCACAATGTCGGCACTAGTACAGTGTATATCCACCTTTCGCGGGAATGCAGGCTGCTATTCTCCCATGGAGACGATCGTAGAGATGCTGGATGTAGTCCTGTGGAACGGCTTGCCATGCCATTTCCACCTGGCGCCTCAGTTGGACCAGCGTTCGTGCTGGACGTGCAGACCGCGTGAGACGACGCTTCATCCAGTCCCAAACATGCTCAATGGGGGACAGATCCGGAGATCTTGCTGGCCAGGGTAGTTGACTTACACCTTCTAGAGCACGTTGGGTGGCACGGGATACATGCGGACGTGCATTGTCCTGTTGGAACAGCAAGTTCCCTTGCCGGTCTAGGAATGGTAGAACGATGGGTTCGATGACGGTTTGGATGTACCGTGCACTATTCAGTGTCCCCTCGACGATCACCAGTGGTGTACGGCCAGTGTAGGAGATCGCTCCCCACACCATGATGCCGGATGTTGGCCCTGTGTGCCTCGGTCGAATGCAGTCCTGATTGTGGCGCTCACCTGTACGGCGCCAAACACCCATACGACCATCATTGGCACCAAGGCAGAAGCGACTCTCATCGCTGAAGACGACACGTCTCCATTCGTCCCTCCATTCACGCCTGTCGCGACACCACTGGAGGCGGGCTGCACGATGTTGGGGCGTGAGCGGAAGACGGCCTAACGGTGTGCGGGACCGTAGCCCAGCTTCATGGAGACGGTTGCGAATGGTCCTCGCCGATACCCCAGGAGCAACAGTGTCCCTAATTTGCTGGGAAGTGGCGGTGCGGTCCCCTACGGCACTGCGTAGGATCCTACGGTCTTGGCGTGCATCCGTGCGTCGCTACGGTCCGGTCCCAGGTCGACGGGCACGTGCACCTTCCGCCGACCACTGGCGACAACATCGATGTACTGTGGAGACCTCACGCCCCACGTGTTGAGCAATTCGGCGGTACGTCCACCCGGCCTCCCGCATGCCCACTATACGCCCTCGCTCAAAGTCCGTCAACTGCACATACGGTTCACGTCCACGCTGTCGCGGCATGCTACCAGTGTTAAAGACTGCGATGGAGCTCCGTATGCCACGGCAAACTGGCTGACACTGACGGCGGCGGTGCACAAATGCTGCGCAGCTAGCGCCATTCGACGGCCAACACCGCGGTTCCTGGTGTGTCCGCTGTGCCGTGCGTGTGATCATTGCTTGTACAGCCCTCTCGCAGTGTCCGGAGCAAGTATGGTGGGTCTGACACACCGGTGTCAATGTGTTCTTTTTTCCATTTCCAGGAGTGTATATACTGTAAGGGCAATGTCAGAATTCCCAGACTATTGAATAGGGGTAGACAAGAGGTTCTCGAACTTACACCACACACAGCTCGAACAGCCCATTTTTGAGCCAAAAATACCCTTTCTGAAGCAGAAGAATTACCCCAAAAAATAATACCATATGACATAAGCGTATGAAAATATGCTAAGTAGACTACTTTTCGTGTTGAAATGTCACTTGTTTCAGATACTGTTCTAATGGTAAATAAAGCGGCATTTAGTTTCTGAACAAGATCCTGAACATGGGCTTTCCACAACAGCTTACTATCTATCCAGACGCCTAGGAACTTGAACTGTTCCGTCTCGCTTATAATATGCCCATTCTGTCTGATCAAAATATCAGTTCTTGTTGAATTGTGAGTTAGAAACTGTAAAAACTGAGTCCTACTGTGATTTAGCATCAAATTATTTTCCACAAGCCACGAACTTATTTCATGAACTACATTATTTGATAATGTTTCAATATTACACACAAGATCCTTCCCTACCAAGCTGGTGTCATCAGCAAACAGAAATATTTTTGAATCACCTGTAATACTAGAAGGCATATCATTTATATAAATAAGAAACAGGAGTTATTTATTGTTGGTGGAGAAATGAGTAGCTCGCACTAGCGATACGAAATGGCACCAAGAAGAGATGTTGGGACCGAGCGAGGTGGCGCAGTGGTTAGACACTGGACTCGCATTCGGGAGGACGACGGTTCAATCCCGCGTCCGGCCATCCTGATTTAGGTTTTCCGTGATTTCCCTAAATCACTCCAGGCAAATGCCGGGATGGTTCCTCTGAAAGGGCACGGCCGACTTCCTTCCCACACCTTCCCTAATCCGATGAGACCGATGCCACGCTGTCTGGTCTCCTTCCACAAAACAACCAACCAACCAAGAGATGTTGGGTGCACGACATTAATAGCAAGAGAGAAAGCTTAGAATACCATCGTCTGTGTATTGATCTAGAGTCTGACGAAGATAGGTCCTTCAAATATTTTCGTATGTCGCGAGAATGTTTCGAGGAACTGCATCACCTAATTAAAAGGTAGCACCGAGAAGTGCGCAACGAACTGGAGAAAGCCAATTGATACAAGGCACAGACTAGCCATTTCTTTGAGGTGAGTTTTACCATTTTTGGCCTCTTTGTGCATCAAACAGAAGTCATATAAATTATTCCATTTCAGTTTTGTTGTATCGTATGAAAGGTTCGGCGGAAGAAAGTGCTATCCCACAACGTAGTTACGAGTGGAGTGATAAATTTATCTTCAGTGTTTACGAATACAGCAACCAATGGTAACATCCAGTTCCGTATGTCCCACTAGAGAGAACTTTCTACTTAATAGATTGTTCTGTTTCATTGTATTCATAACATTGTCATTGAATTTAAATAAACATATCTTTGGTCGTTAACTTATCTATTCGTTCTATTGGCATAATTTATTTGAATCTTTTCCAGATACTTGACTACAGGCGACAGTCACCAGACCATAGCAGTTTCAGAAATTGTGAAATAAGTGCGCCAGGCAATATGGACTGTTCTACAGCCCAAGTACTTACCTACTCCTACAACAGAGATGTGGAAGAAATCTGAAGAAGGATTTCTAGAATTTTGGGTGTTTCCGAACTGCCTTGGAAGCATAGACGGAAAGCTTATCAGGTTAAAATGCCCGAAGGATAGTGGATCCCAGTTCTTCTGTTACAAACAATTCTTTTCGCTGCTTCTCCTGGCGATCGTTGATCCATACTACGAGTTTGCAGTAGTTGATATTGGAAGTTCTGGACGTCACAGTGACAACACTATTTCTGAGAATTCAGCTTTCCATCAAGAGTATAGCGAGGGCAAAAATATTCTGCCTCCAAATCAGGATCGCGTGTATCGTACAAAAAGTTGTAATGTCTCACCTCCTCTATAAGTCTTTCTGTGTCTATGATTCATGCACTATGAGATGCAAGACAAAAACCGCCTCACGCCGCTGCTTCCAGTGTGACAGCAGAGCACTTGAGTGCGCCAACAGAGGCAAGCAGCCGCTCCGGCTTGCGGCGAATCTGTAATCAGTGACAACCCGTCGGCGGCCGGTGCGGCAGGCAGGCCGCACTCTGTGTGACCGCCGCCGTACAATAACGAGAGATTCAACAGTGCGGCCTGTAGGCTGCGGTTCAAGGCCACAGGCCGGACGGCCAGGCCGCGTTCTGTCTGGCCAGGCCTTAAGTAAAGCCACTTTTCAGACAAGGAATGCTAACGATACAATACAGAAACATAGGGGAGAGCGGGGCAATGCCGTACAGCGGGATACACCGCTTTATGGTTCAAATGGCTCTGAGCACTATGCGACTTAACATCTGAGGTCGTCAGTCCCCTAGAACTTAAAACTACTTAAACCTAACTAACCTAAGGACATCACACACATCTATGCCCGAGGCAGGATTCGAACCTGCGACCGTAGCAGCAGCGCGGTTCCGGACTGCGGCGCCTAGAACCGCACGGCCACTGCGGCCGGCACTGCTACTGGTTCGTTAGTTTCTGAGACTACAGCTAATTTGTACATGCCTGCACTCTTTTACAGACAAAAAGCTTAAGACCCTTCCAGTTATAATGTGCTATAGACACATATGTATAAGAACTAGTAAAACAAAATTTTTGACAAGCTTCAGCCTGGGCTTAAATTATTCAATATATGTGAAAATAGTCTTCCAAAGATTCCAGAATCATTTCCAATTAACACCACACTTTTGGTCATGGATGTTACCAATCAACTGCACTAGTTCTTATTGTGGGAAACTATGTACACTGTATGCCTGAAGCCGTGTTACTAACAAGATTAAGATTGTCAACATGTTGCAAGCATATTTTGCTTCAAAGCTACTATCTTAACAGGTCACAAATGGATGTTTTTATTGACAATGATATTAGATGTAGAATATAAATGCAGTTGCACTATGATTTATGAGAATGTCTGTGACCTAATTTAAGGAACTATTCCAGCACCGCTTTATCCAGTTTCCCAGAGAGTGCAAAGAACTCTGCACGGTGCTGCCACATAGCGGAAGTAACTATAATACAAAGGGGTCTATATCGTTCAACGGCGCAGACGTCTTCGACAATCGTTTTCAACTGATTTCGACTAATTTCTTATAAAATCTGAAGATAATAGGTATACATGTGACCGAAATATGTAATAGCAACAATATTTAAACTAGCTCTATTTAATTACGCATTTCTTGAGCTTCTTTTAAACATCAAATGTTAGACGTTAAATTTCGTGATTGTTGGGTTAGAATTTAAAATGGCGAGCCATGTTGTCCAAGGGCGTACCCAGGATCTGAACGGGGGGGCAGCAGCAAACCAGTGAAAAACAGCTTTTAATACACATTTTAAATACAACAATGCACTTGTACAATCCGAGAAAACATGCAGCATTTCTTATTAAATAAATTAAATAAAACAGTAAACTAGTAAAAAAACTGCGAATATCTTCTGGGGCGGGGGGGGGGGGGTGAGCAGCTGCCCCCCCCCCCCCCTGCCCCTCGCTGGGTACGCCCATGATGTTGTCTCGGGGCAATACCGTGCTTCGGGCACGGTATTGCCCCGTGGTGAACGGTATTGCCCCATATGGTAATTTCTTTTGGAATTTTCGTGAACTATATATTTGGAAGAGTGTGTGTGTGTGTGTGTGTGTGTGTGTGTGTGTGTGTGTGTGTGTGTGTGTGTCATCTTAGAAGTTTTCCTTGTGTAGTGCATGTGACACAGCTGAAAACTATATTTGCGACTACTGTCATTAAAAACGGGATAAATGTGTTCAGAGACAAGTTGACACCAAACTCCAATAATTTTGTTTTACCAGTAAAAGGATTTTCTGTCTTTAGAAACTTTAATACGTTGTAAAATTTGTGTGTTTCAATTCTAAATAAATTCTGAATTTCGAATTTCTTATTTTGATTTATTTTTACAGAGTTTTGGTCATTTTATGTGCAATGCTGTATCATAAGATATATTGTGCGGTATTACCCCACCCCTCGGGGTGATACCGTGCAATGTAACACTTTTGTAAAACAGCTGTAGGAACGTAAATCGATGTAATATAGCAAATATGAAGCCATAAACGTGTGGGGCATTAATTTCTTGCCCAAAAAAAGGTGTTCAGCATTTCAATTGAGTTCCAAAAATACGAAATATTTGAAAAATGGCTTACGTGCACGGTATTTCCCCGCTCTCCCCTACATTTTTCTATATTACCTCCCTGCTCTTCAACGCGTTTTGTCCAACATTTCACAATCTTTTTGATTCCGTCGAAAAAAAAAAAAAGTTTTTGCTAAATTGTCGAAAACTGACATTCTGAGCCCGTGGCTGTGTACAAAATACAAGTTGACTCTTACCGAGAAGACAACAGCAACCAGACACTTTTTACAATGCTATTTATCCTCAATGTAAATGTCGTGTGAGTAGGGCCTGTAAAATCATAGATTAAGGGTCGACGTGCGACAGCAATCGCACAACTTGCGTATGGGCCGCTAGACGCCGCCGCGAGCGCTAAGAGTACATTGCGATAGCAGACGCGCGTGTTGCGTACGGGCCGCGAGGTGCCGCCACGAGCGCAACCGTATGTAAGTGCCGACGGAGTTCGGCCATCTCTCATTTTGTTGGCATCTCATTCTTGCCTATTCTCTTATTTGCTTAGTTGCTTAGCTTTTATTCGTTTATGGCCCATGTTATTGTGCTCTCTTTCAGCCATTCTGACTGTTTTGATTTACTTCCAATTGAGAAGTGCTCATTTTGCCACTTCACTTTTGCATATTTCTCATTTCGCTAATAAGATGCTCCTTAGCTTTTTACAGTTGAATTCATTAACATAGTCTCATGTACTGTTTGTTAATTTCAGCCTGTTCATATTTTGATCCGGAGATCTTGCTGGCCAGGGTAGTTGACTTACACCTTCTAGAGCACGTTGGGTGGCACGGGATACATGCGGACGTGCATTGTCCTGTTGGAACAGCAAGTTCCCTTGCCGGTCTAGGAATGGTAGAACGATGGGTTCGATGACGGTTTGGATGTACCGTGCACTATTCAGTGTCCCCTCGACGATCACCAGTGGTGTACGGCCAGTGTAGGAGATCGCTCCCCACACCATGATGCCGGGTGTTGGCCCTGTGTGCCTCGGTCGTATGCAGTCCTGATTGTGGCGCTCACCTGCACGGCGCCAAAAACGCATACGACCATCATTGGCACCAAGGCAGAAGCGACTCTCATCGCTGAAGACGACACGTCTCCATTCGTCCCTCCATTCACGCCTCTCGCGACACCACTGGAGGCGGGCTGCACGATGTTGGGGCGTGAGCGGAAGACGGCCTAACGGTGTGCGGGACCGTAGCCCAGCTTCATGGAGACGGTTGCGAATGGTCCTCGCCGATACCCCAGGAGCAACAGTGTCCCTAATTTGCTGGGAAGTGGCGGTGCGGTCCCCTACGGCACTGCGTAGGATCCTACGGTCTTGGCGTGCATCCGTGCGTCGCTACGGTCCGGTCCCAGGTCGACGGGCACGTGCACCTTCCGCCGACCACTGGCGACAACATCGATGTACTGTGGAGACCTCACGCCCCACGTGTTGAGCAATTCGGCGGTACGTCCACCCGGCCTCCCGCATGCCCACTATACGCCCTCGCTCAAAGTCCGTCAACTGCACATACGGTTTACGTCCACGCTGTCGCGGCATACTACCAGTGTTGAAGACTGCGATGGAGCTCCGTATGCCACGGCAAACTGGCTGACACTGACGGCGGCGGTGCACAAATGCTGCGCAGCTAGCGCCATTCGACGGCCAACACCGCGGTTCCTGGTGTGTCCGCTGTGCCGTGCGTGTGATCATTGCTTGTACAGCCCTCTCGCAGTGTCCGGAGCAAGTATGGTGGGTCTGACACACCGGTGTCAATGTGTTCTTTTTTCCATTTCCAGGAGTGTATAAATTATATACGAAACTGTGCTTTAAAAGCAATTTATTTTTTTCAGTTTGTACTACATCAGAAGACAATTTTCTGATATGAGGGAGGAATTTGAGGGGTGAACCCATGGAAATAGTCTTAAGTGATCCCCTTTAAAAATAAAAATTTGTGTGACACTGAAAGGCATGACACAGTAGGCACCGAAAATTTTTATACGTCACAGCCCTCACGGCCGGCCGGTGTGGCCGAGTGGTTCTAGGCGCTTCAGTCTGGAACCGCGCCACCGCTTCGGTCGCAGGTTCGAATCTTACCTCCGGCTGGATGACGGAATACATTTCGGGCACACTAACGAAGATACCTTCCCGACATTTGCCTGTCACTCCTCGGGCATATACGCAAGGAGTATTAGGCTAATTATTTTAATTTTAATTTATTCATTAGTTATTGCAAAAAAACGTGGCCAAAACCTACAACTTTGCTTCGAACGCCTGCTATTTTATTATTTTTTAACATTTGAGAAAACTGTGCTACTACTCATTGCGCAATACCCTGTTGATAAAGAAAGTTCTTCGTTTTCTGATTTCAGATAAGATTTGCAGACTGAAAGATACCGTCATGACGCCTCATTTTGGACAGAGCAACTTTAAACTCGTCGTATGTTGCGGGGAGGGGAGGGGGGGGCGGCTTAATGATGGCCGAATACCTTTCAAAAATCAGAAAATTTTGCCCAATAATAGAAAAATAATGCTTTAAAAGATTTACATTGATTTATTCATTAGGTTTTCCAAAAAAAAAAAAATCAACAAAATCGCTTATTTTACAGTCTGACTGAGCAGAATGGACCCTTAATGGGTGTGGACTTGTTCAGTAAAAGAAGGCCTGAGAGCAGAATGTGAAGACACTGGCTAGGTGGAGGTGCTGCTGGATAAGTGACCCACTTGTCTAGAATTAATTGATACAAAAAAAAAATGAATTTGTTTCAGTGCAAATTTGAGTGCGATTTTAATTTGTGTCCCTGCTTGGTTGTTATGCTGATTATCAACAGCAACAACTACGAGCCAGTTGAAGCAGGTCTACTAAACTGTTAGCAGTGTACATATTCCAATCAGTGGTCGTGCCTCGAAATTTTTCTTTAAAGTTGTTAGATGGCTACAGGGATTTAAATATTAACTTTTGAGTTGTGTAGTTTAGCTCTGTTCGCAGGTCAAAGCGAGGCTGACGATCCTTATTTAGTTTCATTTTACAAGTTTAGCAGTGTAAAAAATTAATACAGGTCCATCAACGAACGTTTCTGGTTCAATCTGTGGAGCAGTAGGTCGCGTTAACTTGTCTCACGCGCCGCACACTGCCAAGAGGGCGTGGATTCTGGCCGCAATCAGAAGTGTGATATCGCGTGACACCAAGGAAGCCCGACGAAGGATGAAGGAACCTTTCAAAATCTCTCCCAATAAAATAATTATGAGCTAAATACTAAAACTACCAATGTCTTGTGGACATTGACAGTGATGTCATAGTAATTACGAGATTACCAGTTATTAAAATTCCCAGTATGGTGCTGACCATTACAAAGATCTGTTTCCATCCAAATTTTGTCCTTGGCACTCAGTGGCGGAGCGAGACTTTTATCTACTTGTCCTCGCGTTGGCGAACCGTAGAGAGTGCAACCCTCCAGCTAAAAAGGTCCTCGCCCCTGGCATAAAGAAGTAATAGGGGTAGGTTGCTGAAACTTCCCTACAGAGCTCGCAAAGCAGACCATAGTTTTAGCTGTGGACGCACATTACCCAGGTAAGACGACGGCTATTCGGAAAATAAGTTCCGACCGCTCGCGAAATGCGAACTACTGTGAAAATTCTGTGCGCAGATGTGTTGGTCATTGTCTTTAGTATGCCCGTCGATCGCGTCACGTCTCTCTTTTCAGTTTGTAGCGCACAGTGAACACGTACAGATGCCTAGGAAATAGCGTCTCCCGCCACGTATGAGGGCCTAGTGAGAGATTTCGCCTGATGTCATGCAGCCCGCATGACACAACTGTCATGCAGTTCTTTCTTCATGACAATTCCCGGCTGCACTCTGCAAGGGGAATGAAGATGCACCTGCAGCTTTTCGTTGTGAATTGTGTAATGACCCACAGTACAGCTCGTAACCGGCTGCCCTTGAGTTTCATCTCTGCTCACGTGAACCGCTGGCTCTGGAGACAACATTTTGGCACGCGCACCGAGCTGTAGACCAGCGTAGAGTATTGGCGGAAAGCACAGGCGGCAGCTTTCTATGCGAGGGTGTTGTAAAGTTTGCACAGCGTTATGACAAATGTCTAAGTCGAAGTGGCGACTATGTAGAGAAGTAGCCTGAAGGTGTAGGTAACTGTTGCAAATAAAAATCCTGCCTCGGGCATGGATGTGTGTGATGTCCTTAGGTTAGTTAGGTTTAAGTAGTTCTAAGTTCTAGGGGACTGATGACTACAGCTGTTAAGTCCCATAGTGCTCAGAGCCATTTGAACCATTTTGTTGCTAATAAAACATTTTTGTTTTTCACAGTGGTTACCATTTCGCGACCGAACGGAAGTTATTTTCCGAAGAGCCCTCGTAAAACGGAATGGGACACAGCGCTCCGATTTATTTATCTGACAAATCGCTCAGTCGTGGCTCATTTATCTCACTGGTTGCTCAGTCTATCTCGTTCGTTTACTGTGGCTTTATCGTTTTTTGTTTGTGTGAACATTGGCGAAGCATTTTTCTGCCAAGCTAGATAACAGCATGTTTTGACCTGCGTTTCCTTGATCTCAGACTTGCAGAGTCCAGCTTTGCTGTTAACTCCGTCGCGTCGCGAGAGACTGTTATGGACGGACGCCACAGTTGAAGCTTCACGCGCCTGCAGCCGACGTTGCGAGTTTGCGCTGTCGATAAGCAGGTAAATGCTAGTCTATGCTGCCCCACGCAACGAATTTTCAGAACTCTCAAACCACAAAAAATAACAACACGTTATATATGTATTCTGTTTTCAAATTTTGGAATACATTTCTCTAAAAAAACACGTTCAACATGTACAGATAGTAAACAACAATCTTCCTGTTACTTACTAGAAAGAAAATAAACCCACTGACGACGCTGTAACTTCCGCGAAACATGTCTGCGTAAAGGGAAGAAAAACTCGTTTACGCAAGCATGGTACTTACTTTGCCTGCTGTCATTTTATCGATCAGTTGTAACATACTACAGCTAGAGTAGCGAACTTTTATATCTCTATTACTTTTTCAATTCAAATATTTTTCCGTATTAACAGAATTATTTACATTGATAGCCGCGCGGGGCTAGCCCAGCGGTCTAACGGCGCTGCAGTCATGGACTGTGCGGCTGGTCCCGGCGGAGGTTCGAGTCCTCCCTCGGGCATGGGTATGTGTGTATGTCCTTAGGATAATTTAGGTTAAGTAGTGTGTAAGCTTGGGGACTGATGACCTTAGCTGTTAAGTCCCATGAGATTTTACACGCATTTGAACAATTTACATTGATAATCTCCGGAAATGAGGATTAATGACGTCCGTAATGGAAATGCTGCCTCAAATTTCATCTATGTTGAAGAATATAGCTGAATTTCGTGAAAATTCGTTTTCCCGTCTGTAGCCGTCTAGTCTGCACCAGTTTAATCATATACATTTCAGTGTAAACATCTGCAGTACAATGAGAAGTCCGACGCTGCCTCAGTCACGGTGACAGGATAATTTCTCTGGACGTAAGAAACTGCTTGCCTTAAAGTAGGGAAGGAGGCGACAGTTAGGGAAAAAGTAACCCTACGAGTTAAATAACTAACTAATTAACCAACCAACCAACATCAAACTGTTACTGTTCCGTGACTTTCTAAAAACGCTGTTTGTTTGAATTTTGTGCTGTGTGCTAAATGCTAAACTTTTATATTACACGTATTTGATCTGTTTTCACACATCTATTTATTGGTAACGGCAATGATATTGCTACAGACAAAAATCGAAATACCTTAAAGGAGAGAAAATTACTTTTCCTACGTAAGTACAAAGGGGTGGTTATACTAGTAAAAGGCACTTTGTTGATTAATATCTAGACAGTATAATACAGGAATAAAATCGCAGGGCTAATTTGTGTGACTTTATCATCCTACATTTATGAGACGTGGTGGATGAATGTATACACATTTAGAACAACGTTCACACGCAGATATATACTTATCAGTGTGAGTCATTTCTTTCGCATTATTCAGTTATTCCAAACTACTCTCCTTATTTTACAGCAGCCACAAAGTTACTACGACGAGGTGGATTATTATGTGCTACTAATATTTTAGTTTCCTAATCTTTAATTTGCTGCTCAAAATTCGAAATTTTTCGGGACACTTTCAAATTTGCGCACTATAAAACCATTTCGCAACGGCATCGCAGCATACTTTATTAAACAGAGATTTGGCAACACCATAAAGTTTAAAACGAAGCCTAGAGAAACAATGTGCAAGGATTATATTTGTGAATAACAATGATGATTATTAACTTGCTGTGTGTTTCTTACAGGCTCATGTTTCACCACACAATATTTGCGACGAGTTTTTATGATTTGTCTGATACAATGTGCACAATACAGAGCAGATGACATCTCAATAAACTTTAGAATTAATCATTTCAGTAAAATAAGCCAGTTGATGGGTAGTTCTGTTAAAGCTTCACAGCTAAAGCAGCGGACTCACGATCTACGTGCTATCTCGGCACTGAGATATCGACATCACGTGAAGACACCAGGTTGGTGAATATTTTTAGAATTTCTGCGTTCTGCTTCCATGCGGCAAGACAGTCTTGGGCCCCTTACAGGTACTGCCACTCCATTACAAATGGAGACGGTTACACGCCATATGTGATACCACAGACAAGGGAATCGCAGACGCACCCGATATCTACATCTACATCCATACTCCGCAAGCCACCTGACGGTGTGTAACTGACTGACTTATATCCTATTCAGAAACGAAAATTAAATATACGTGTTCAGCGAGGATCGCTGGGCTGAGGTGTGAATGAGAGTTTGTAGCGAGGAGGTAGACTTGCTAGGGTGGTCTAGTTGTTCAAAGTCACTGTGCCAGGTGGCGTAGTGGCTATCGCATCTGCCTAGTACAGTGGTTACCAACCTGAGGGGTAAAATGAAATTTTCTGAGGGTAAAAACTAAACGATTGGATTCTGTTTCACTCACTCACGAAACTAAATTATTTTCGAAAGAGCGTTACTATTATCACAATTCTCTAAGACTCTAATACTGACTATGTAAGTTATCATCAACAACTACTTTCTCTCAATTAGTAGCATTAATGCGGTGGAGGTTATAGTCCATCCACTACACAAATGTTGTGTTTCGTCTCGTACATCGCCGACGATTAAACTAAGTCACATACGCACGAGTACCTCAAGAAAATGTCTTCTCCCAGTTGTCGATAGTACCTGCAGTAAACCAGAAATTGCTTCATTACTCGCTTAGAAACAGATAAATAAATTGTCACCATGACACAGCAGTAACTACATAGAGCTGTACACATTATTATTATTATTATTATTATTATTATTATTATTATTATTACTACTACTACTACTACTACTACTACTACTACTACTACTACTACTACTACTATTAGTGGCTTTGGTCAGACACAAAGCATTAACAGCCTGAAGTCCTCCAGCTTCTGCCAGTTCAGAAGTATGGAGTGCAGTAATCAAGTTATTTACGAGCAGTAGGTATAGTGCACACATTTGAACTTGGTTGATTATAAATGCGGTTGCAGTGTGCAGTTCATGCAAGTGCCACAATGGAGAGGAGTAATGCTGGGGAAGTACGTTTTGTATCAAGTGTGTACCCTCATTGTGTATAGTCAGCTTTCTTTTCTGAGAAGGAATTGTGGGTAGCACTGCGATGCACCACGAATTCCTTCGTCATTCATTCTCTCTACACACACACACACACTAAATATCTTTCATCATTTAAAAATAAAGTGTTCCAAGGAAAGTCTTTCATTCAACACTTCTGTTAGGTGGTAAAGTTTGTGATGATTTGGGGAGGGGGAGAGGGGCAACAGGTAGCAGGTGAGAGGGGGAGACAGGCGGGGGTATTAGGTAATGTCTAATTGCACTCAGGGTTTATGGTCTAAGAAAGATTGGGAACCAATTTCCTAGTGAGTAGGCGACCCGGCTTCGAATCCTGGCCTTACTACAAATTTTGGTTCATCTCTTCAGTCTGCATACAGACATCAATAAAACACATTTTTTACGCTTTTACTCAGTGACGAGTCACTGGAGGCCGCAAATCCCTTGTGCTAAAATACTCAGAAACACACTGAACAGTCTCCGAAATTTGTATTGTATTCTATTCTGTGGATCTGGCGACCTAGAAACGGCGGAGAGGCTTCGTCCCCGCCGTAACCCGCAGCAGTGGTCCTCAACACCCAACAGGCTAGAGCAGTCCACTCACCCTGCTGCCCCCCCCCCCCCCCCCCACACACACACACACAGAACCCAGGGTTATTGTGCGGTTCGGCCCCCAGTGGTTCCCTCCCCTCCCCTCCCCTACACTCCCCCTCTCTGGGAACGTCTCACACCAGACGAGTGTAACCCTAAACCCCAGTGTTTTTGTGGTAGAGTAATTATGGTGTACGTGTCCATGGAGAAAGTGTTTGCGCTCCGAAATTTAGTCGGTGGAGTTTGCATTTACCCTGTATCCTCTGCATCCCACTCTCGTCAAGATTACTTCCGGTACAAGAAGTCATTTCGCCTTTACCCTTCACTCTTCATTCACGACTGATGTGTTGGGAGGACGACTGTCACTGTGCCGTAATTTCTCTGATTTTCTCGTGATGGTCATATTGCAGAGCATATGTGGGAGGAAGCGACTTGTTATCCAACTCTTCTTGGAACGCATGTTCTCGGAATCTTAACAGTAAACCTTCCCGTGAAGCACACGCCTGTCTTGTAGCGTCTGCCGTTAGACTTTATTTAGCATCTCCGACACGCTCCTGCGCCTACTAAACGATCAAAGTTTTCCGTTCGCCTTCACTGGTACAAATTAAACGAGTACGTTCAATTCCACTACGCTTTGTAGTATTACTCCTAGAGATTTAAGCGAGTTCGCAGGCGTCAGAAGTTTACCACTTATCTGCTGAGCGGATATTATCGGGTTCTTTCTGTTATGGACGTTATCTTGCGTTCTACATTTGAAGACAGCTGTCATTCTGCATTTCCTTACAGTCATGTAAAAACTATACCTTCAGGTAAAGAACAAAATTACCAGCGAATAATCCGGAAGTACTTCCGGTCCTATCCAATCGTTTATGTATATTGAGAAAATTACCGAGGCGGTAATGTACACTTAGAGAACATAATAGTATCACATCCACCATCCGGTATAACGAACTGAATTCTACTGACCACAATTCATGCAGTGTCATATTTTGTGTAGATATTCCAGATCACAATACTGATGTTATGTACCCATCATGTTATGAAGCGAAGGACGCCTTTCGAAAGTACTAAATGACAGAACCTACCTACTCGCCTGCATCCACTGTTTGCAACTAACGGTTTGTGGGAAAATAATTCGAGCTGATTTTACACGAGGCACTAATCATAAGCCCGCGTTGATTCTTGGGCATGTCAGTCGCGGATCGTAATATGCTCCAGGATGCATTAATAGACGAATGTCAAGAAATTATCAACGAAATTCGCCAACGGCCGTGTAACCGAGATGTTACTTCATTTTATTTTGATTACCAATTTCGCCATTCCACTTTGTCATCTTCAGGCCCCATATGCAACTCTCAAAAATTAACGATACTGTCATGGAGTGCCATGTATTCCTGGATGTCGTGGATTCAAAAACGTGTGCCAAGTGCTTAATTTGAAGACTTGATTGCAACAGTTGCAATCAAGTCATCGAATTCACGACATCCAGGAATATATGGCACCATATGACAACATCGTTTGTTTTTGAAAGATGGATATGAGGCCTGAAAATGGCATAGTGGAATGCTGAAACTGGTAGTGAAAATAAAATAACATCTCAATCACACGGCCGTTGGCGAATTTAATTGATAATTACTTGACCAGTCGATGTTCCATGTCCATGATGGATCAACAGAGACTAAATATCAAGGATGTGGTGTCGTCCACAGTTGTCGTGCAACACCAAAGTCGGCAACTCGAATCGATACCACAGACATTAGCGAAGGCTTGCTGCGATATGTTACAACCAGTGGGTGCCACTGCAGAAGACCACACCTCGCTCTCAGCATAGCAGCAGCCTCGCACTGAGAGCAATGTAATGTCGAGCATGCAAAAGCTCCGCCCAGTTCATAACCTCATCTGATAGAGTCAACATAATAGTATAGGACCACTGAGTAGTTAAAGTTTCTGGCGACTTTCGTACAGGTTGAACATTGTACTTCAAGAGAACAATTTGTTAATTAGTGGATCAAGTGATGCTTTGTTAGTCAATGACAATGGCAGCTGTAAATTATCCAGCACTCCTGGGGGAAAAGAACTGTGTGAAAGTTAACTAAATTTTTCATTCATTAATGTAATAAAGTGAACTAATATTTCGTGAGTTACAGTTCCCATGAGGCAGCTCAGCGAGTAATCAAAGAACCCACAGCTATGGCTGAACGAAAGTACTGTCCGCAGCTCGTGGTCGTGCGGTAGCTTTCTCGCTTCCCACGCTCGGGTTCCCGGGTTCGATTCCCAGCGGGGTCAGGGATTTTCTCTGCCTCGTGATGACTGGGTGTTGTGTGGTGTCCTTAGGTTAGTTAGGTTTAAGTAGTTCTAAGTTCTAGGGGACTGATGACCATAGATGTTAAGTCCCATAGTGCTCAGAGCCATTTGAACCATTTTTGAACGAAAGTACACTACTGGCCTTTAAAATTGTAACACCACGAAGATGACGTGCTACAGACGCAAATGATTAGCTTTTCAGAGCATTCACACAAGGTTGGCGCCGGTGGCGACACCTACAACGTGCTGACATGAGGAAAGTTTCCAACCGATTTCTCATAGACAAACAGCGGTTGACCGGCGTTGCCTGGTGAAGCGTTGTTGTGATGCCTCGTGTAAGGAGCAGACTTTGATAAAGGTCGGATTGTAGCCTATCGCGATTGTCGTTTATCGTATCGCGACATTGCTGCTCGCGTTGGTCGAGATCCAATGACTGTTAGCAGAATATGGAATCGGTGGGTTCAGGAGGGTACTACGGAACGCCGTGCTGGATCCCAACGGCCTCGTATCACTAGCAGTCGAGATGACAGGAATCTTATCCGCGTGGCCACGTCTCGATCCCTGAGTCAACAGGTGGGGACGTTTGCAAGACAACAACCATCTGCACGAACAGTTCGACGACGTTTGCAGCAGCATGGACAATCAGCTCGGAGACCATGGCTGCGGTTACCCCTGACGCTGCACCACAGACAGGAGCGCCTGCGATGTGTACTCAACGACGAACCTGGGTGTGCGAATGGCAAAACGTCATTTTTTCGGATGAATCCAGGTTCTGTTTACAGCATCGTGATGGTCGGTTGGTTGGTTGGTTGGTTGGTTTGGGGAAGAAAGGGACTAGACTGCTACGGTCATCGGTCCCTTGTTCCAAATACAAAGAACAGCCACAGAGAATAAAAACGAGGAGCAGATCACAGACGATACAGAACAAGAGAAACTGAGACAAAGACAAGACAAAACGAACTAAAACCACACAGAGTGTGACGGTGGTTGGCCGACCATAGAAATAAAAAAGGAAAAGCCAACCACTTAGAAACACATTAAAAAATCAGTTTAAAATCATAGGCCAAAGGCCAGAATCAACACAAAACAATAAAATAAAACAGAAACACTCAGAGTAAATGATAAAATCCCCCTGCCCGAATAAAACGTAAAACTAAGTCAGCCATAGTGGAGTCGTCTGTTAAAAGGGCAGGGAGCGTAGCAGGCAGCGCAAATGTCTGCCTGACCACAGCTAAAAGGGGGCAGGCCATCAAAATGTGGGCCACTGTCAAAGCCGCCCCGCAGCGACATACAGGAGGGTCCTCCCGGCGCAGTAAATAACTGTGTGTCAGCCGGGAGTGGCCAATGCGGAGCCGGCAAAGAACTACAGAGTCCCTGCGAGTGGCTCGCAGGGATGACCGCCACACAGCCGTCGTCTCCTTGACAGCACAGAGTTTATTGCGCTGTGTCAGTTCGCGCCATTCATCGTCTCACAGCGCCAAGATTTTGCGGCGGAAGACTGCCCGCAAATCAGTCTCTGGGAGGCCAACGTCCAGAGATGGCTTACTGGTGGCCTCTTTCGCCAGGCGGTCAACATGTTCGTTACCCGGGATACCGACATGACCGGGGGTCCACACAAAGACCACAGAGCGGCCGCAACGGGCAAGAGTGTGTAGAGACTCTTGTATAGCCATCACCAGACGAGAACGAGGGAAACACTGGTCGAGAGCTCGTAAACCGCTCAGGGAATCGCTACAGATAACGAAGGACTCACCTGAGCAGGAGCGGATATACTCTAGGGCACGAAAGATGGCGACCAGTTCAGCAGTGTAAACGCTGCAGCCATCCTGCAAGGAACGTTGTTCGGAACGGTCCCCTAGAGTGAGCGCATACCCGACACGACCAGCAACCCTTCATCCAATCCCTCGGACCCCGATGAACGCGCCGTACGAAATGAACACCTCTACGTTCTAAGTTGGCGCGCAGCTCGTCATCAGACTGCAAAAGGAGGTCCCTATGGAAAATAACACCCTGGACCACATTTAAACTCTTATGTGGTGTAATAATAACGTTAACATCCCCCAACTTGTCACAAGCAAGTAACCTGCGTGACTGGGCGGAGGATGCCGTTTGTATCAGTACTGACCCAGAGCGCATTTTAGACAAGCCCTCCAGCTCCCCAAACTTGTCCTCTAAATGCTCGACGAAGAACTGAGGCTTTGTGGAGAGAAAAGACTCCCCATCAGCTCTCGTGCAAACTAAGAATCGGGGCGAATAACTGTTACCTCCATCCTGAGACTTACGCTCTTCCCACGGCGTGGCCAGGGAGGGGAACGTTTTCGGATCGTACTTCTGAGCATTAAATTGAGCCCGAGAACGCTTAGAGACTGCTGGCGGCTGGCCGCCAGCGAGAGATGATGTACCACGCTTCATTACGGGTCATCCGCCCTGATGTCACCTACTCCGACCAAGGGCCCTCCCCACGGGCGCCACCCAGCCACAGCAAAGGCCACGTGGCAGGATGGGCGTTGCCGGGAGTCCCGATACCCCAGGAGGATAGGCATCTACTCCTTGGCATACGTGGTGAGTTAACGGCGCAGGCATCAGTAGAGCGATCCCTGTGTTGTCAGGGGGCTACAACCAAGAGGGTACATGGCGGCCCCACCACAACGGACTGGCTACCGTGCTGGATCTTAGGTGCAAAAATGTCCAAGGTTGTCGTCGCAGTAAAAGAAACACTGCAGAGTGCAGCGTTGTAATCGCACCCAGGGACGTATCCTCGCCCAAGAGATCGAAAACGAGCGGGACACCATTGCAACGACGAGAAAGCCGGCTAAAGGTCTAATTGCACGACGGATACAGTGCACCATGTAAGGCGCCCTTCCCCAATTGGCTCGCTCTTCGGAATGATTTAGAAAGATGGAGGTCAAACCCGAGAGGGGACCATCACATAAGGCCGAAACATGTGAGACTCCTTTTAGTCGCCTCGTACGACAGGCAGGAATACCGCGGGCCTATTCTAACCCCCGAACCCACAGGGGGGGCGTGATGGTCGCATCCATGTTTGGCGACATCGCGGCGAACGCACATTGGAAGCGTGTATTCGCCATCGCCATACTGGCGTATCTCCTGGCTTGATGGTATGGGGCGCCATTGGTTACACGTCTCTGTCACCTCTTGTTCGCATTGACGGCAGTGGACGTTACATTTCAGATGTTTTACGACCCGTGGCTCTACCCTTCATTTGATCCCTGCGAAACCCCAGCACGATAATGCACGGCCGCATGTTGCAGGTCCTGTACGGGCCTTTCTGGATACAGAAAATGTTCGACTGCTGTTCTGGCCAGCACATTCTCCAGATCTCTCACCAACTGAAAACATCTGGTCAATGGTGGCCGAGCAACTGGCTCGTCACAACACGCCAGTCACTACTCTTGATGAACTGTGGTATCGTGTTGAAGCTGCATGGGCAGCTGTACCTGTACACGCCATCCAAGCTCTGTTTGACTCAATGCCCAAGCGTATCAAGGCCGTTATTACGACCAGAGGTGGTTGTTCTGGGTACTGATTTCTCAGGATCTATGCACCCACATTGGGTGAAAATGTAATCTCATGTCAGTTCTAGAATAATACATTTGTCCAATGAATACCCGTTTATCATCTGAATTTCTTCTTGGTGTAGCAATTTTAATGGCCACTATTATAGTTTCGTCTGGTCACAACAAAGCATATTAGTCTTTAACCAGTAACCCCCGACCCCCACCCCTGCTCTCAAAACCCAGCTGCAATTCTTTAAGGCAGTGGTTCCCAATCTTTCTTAGACCGTTACCCCTGAGTGCAATTAGACATTGGTTAGTACCCCTGCCGTCCACACCCATCCCTTCAGCCATCTGTCGCTCACTACTATACTTTGTGTTTGACAATCACTTCATTGCTGCACTTCTTACTTCTGAAGTGGCAGAAAGTGGACACCTTCAGACTGTTAATGCTTTGTGTCTAATTGCTATAATAATAATAAATAATAATAATAATAATAATAATGGTAATAATAACAATTGTACAGCACTGTAGTAGCCCTTATGTAATTAATGCTGTGTCATGGTATCAGTTAATTCATTTGTCTGTTTCAAAGCGAGTAATGAAGAATTTCTTGTCTACTGCAGGTACTATCGACAATTTTGAGAAGCAATTTTTTTGGGACATTTAGAATTTGTTGTGTGTATGTCTCACTTTCATCATCAGTGATGTACAGGACAAAGCACAACATGTCTCTAATGGATGTACTATCTGAAGAACCTATAACCTCCACTGTGTTAATGTTGAGAGAGGACAAGTTACTCTCTCACCATTTCGCATACAGAAAATTATTAAAGATTTTATTACAACCTGATGCACTTTGAGCGAGACTCCAGAAAGTTAACAGCCTGAGCAGACGTTGATGGAGCCTGGTAGGGCGCTAAAAGCATGAGGTATTTTTATGGTTCATAGAAATGGCTTGCTGGGAGTTGAAAGCAATTGGCGGCGAGCCTACCCCTTAGTAAATCTTGCCGGACAGGTCAAGGGCAGACAGGGCAGCTCCTTGTTGGGACAGGGCTCCAGCAGAACAATACCGTGATACCTGCCGCGGCGCCAGCAGAAGGCTGGGCAGGGGCGACAGTCTAAAGGAAAGCGTCCAGACAGTGGAATCATAAATTGGGCGTTGTGTGCAGAGCCAAGCATAATAGAAATTCACATGTTTTCATGTTTGTTGACATTGCAAGAAGACCAGTAAGCCACTTCCCTCGGCGGCCCCTGTTGTATAACAAAACTACGGCATCTGAGAAACGTTTAGAGATGGTATCTTTATTACCCCTCATAGATAGGATTATCAAGCTCCAAGACACAGGCGATTTAGATAAAGATCTTTGAGATTGTATCTATTCACCTGTTGCTGTGGGAAGGGATACGACTTCAGAGAAAATCATCTTTTTCCCCTCTGCGGAAACTTAAGAAAAGGCAGTAATTGGCGGTTTCTTTTTCTTTTCAGAGGCACAGGTATCTTAGCTCTTGCCCTGGTTTGACATGAGTTTGTGCTGTCGTGTGGGAGAGATTTAGCGCCTCTAGAGCCTTGTGATTAGCTCAAGACACTGAAGATGGTGTATGTACTTTGTGGGAAACAGGAATTGTTTTCTAGATAGGTGGGAAGCACTCGGAATATGGTCTGATAAGCACTTATGGTCGGAGCTCTGGCATATTTGGTTGGTACTTGGGGCCTGTCCTGAGACTGACTTCACTTGCGAGTAGTTTAGAATGGGGAGCCTGTGATTAGGTTCTTACTGTACTGACAGAGTGACTTCAAACATCTTGGATTACTCGTTTACTGAGGGCACACTCATTCGTTTTTGGTTTACCAGTCTTGACTTTTGGTATCCTTGTGCACTCTGTCGTACAAGTGAGCCAAATTGGTCCTTGGTACTACCAGCGAACGGGTGTGTCATACACTGAACTCTACCACGATTTCAGGGCTCTGGTTGAGAGTAAATTGCCATCAGTGTGCCTGATCACTAGACCGTGATATCTTTCCATTTCTTTCGTGGCCGCGGTCCATTGACAGGTGCCACCGCCACATCTCATCTCCTCCGCCTCACACATCTCGTCAGCTGCAAGTCAAGTCGGCGCACAAAGCACACAGGGTAACATACTGCTGCTCCAGCATTGTCAGGATGTACAGATCTCAATTACCGCTTGCTTTCAGCTGCACCTATGTAGAGAAACTTCAATAGATTTGATCAGTCAAAGTCTGCTCAGCGACAGATCAATTCAGCTTGCGTTATCCACATTTTTAGGGTCAGAGTACTTGACTCACTGATCACCTAGTTAAACTGTCTTTGCCAACCAGGCGTCATCCAGTGGAGTGTTAAGTCATCTGTTAGTTTTATAGGGAATTCAATCTTTAACTTGTTTAGTATAATTTATGTCTTGTATAGTAAAATAAATAATGTTAGTACACTAAGTTTTGTCAAGATTCTGTCAAATAGTGCAAACAAGTTACCTTTCAATGTCACTGGCTGAGAAAAGTAATTATTGATAACTTACACAATCAATATTAGAGTCTTACAAAATTGTGATAACACTAATTATCTTTTGAAAATAGGTTAGTTTCGTGACTGAAACAATCTGATCGTTTAGCTTTTAATCCTCAAAAAATTTCATTCTACCTGTCAGAGGATAATTACCCCCAGGTTGTGCTTCACTGCTTTAATTAATCAAACTCACATGATATCATATCTTCTGAATTCTGTGACGTACAATAACACAATTTTTCAGGCATGTTCAGTGGTATATGTGGATACTGTCTGCATTGTATGTTTCGAAAAGGGTTAGTAATAAAGGAGTAAAAAATTAAAAGATCATGTCTGATGCTGAAGTTTTATTGCATAAACAGTGGAAATATAAGAAATAAACTTTTTCTTTTCATTATTTTATCGGCGTGTCAGCGAGAAAAAGTTTAGAAACTGTTTGAAATTATGAGTTAAGTTGGTTGAAAGTCGCCAAGCACACTCTTTCTGAAATTCTGTATGATTATAGTCTGGATAATACGCGAGCCATTACTAATACTGTCTCAAGACATACACTGTACACAGATTCTGACTGTGATACTTCAGTAACTGTATTTACTTTTAACATAAGTTTTGAGCTCTTAGTGAGTACATTAGGACAGTATTTTAAATATTTAAATTCAGTCAATAATTATATCAAATAATGAACATCAAATTTATGTTGCCCTTGCAAGCCCTTAATAGCCACTCTGCAACTAGGACGGGATAACTGGGTGACCGTTTAGGCATTTTAATAATAGTATTCGGTACTTGGTAGTGTACCGTCTCGCCTCGATTGCTTATTGGTCACGGTGGTACCGCAGCTGTTACACCTGCATCATGTACATACGAATTGTCAATGGAGTGTCTTGTTTTCTTCGTTGCTCAGGCAGATCATCTGCTACAGGACTGCTTCTTTCTTTTCTACATCTTGTGCTGCACAGTAATCTCATCCTGCAGCAAGTCCTGCTTCTGTGGATCATATCTCTTACCTTTGTTTATAAACATCAGTGACTTGCACTCTTTTCCAGCCAGGTAGGAATGTTTGTTGTGCGTGGGATTCACCATAAACATGGGCTAGTAAATGCACTAGTTCCGTAAGCTGTTCAGTGTGGAATCTAATTGGGACTTCGCGAAGCCTGGTTATTATATTTGAAGCCCAGTACCCTGACGTCAGTTTCCTAAAGCAGCTCTAAAAATGTCTTTTGATAATTAGAATTATTTCCAAGCACTCTTAAGTACATAACATTTCTAGCTATTCATCATTGTCGCCTGTAGCCAATTGTGTAGCAAATTCGTCTTGTAATTGTGAAATAGTTGGTGTAATTATCGTTTATAGCAGCTTTATTTTTATGATGCTCTGTATTTATTACCAAATGGAAATGTTAAGTAACAAATATTGAATCATAATTTTTAATGAATGTAACATTTTATCTTTAATTACTGGTCGTATGAAAATAATTCAGAATTTCATACAGCTATTCGAAATGCCTTATTGTTAAATGAAAAAAATTACACACATCAATAATACTGTTCACTCTCTCAATCTCCAGAAAAAAACTATTTTATTTCCTGTTTCATGTTTCCTGAAAATTATAATTTCTTGTGCGTACTTGCTAATCCTGCAATTGGTAACCTATACATATTTAAAAATGTGTGTATGTGTGCGTTTATGTTCCACATCACCACCTAAACCACTGGACCGATGCCAACCGACCTCAATACACTTATTCCTTACTGTTAGGTAACAATCCTTGTGGGCGTTCGGACCACCTCTGAATCGTAGTTCAGGAGGTACGACATAATAAACGATGAGATGCGCGAAAAACTGTCCATCATGCATGACGTTTAAATTTATTACTTCTATGCTACTATATCTACTCGCAACACAATTTTCAAATGGTTTCCACATATCCCGCTAAATCAACCTACAAAATTATATTATTGTATGTCAAATAGCTCAGGAGATATGCCGTCATAAACGCTGAGATGTGTGTGAGAGTACCGCGCCATGTGTTAAGCTAACGTATTTATTATTTATTCCTAAGACACTCCTACAATCGAGTCACCTTAGGGAAATCGCCGTCATCTGGCAGCGCTTTTGACAGTTTTAAGCTGCGAAGCGCGAACGGTTGTAGACGAAAACAATAACCGTCTACAGAGCTATGAAGAGGCGTTGCCAAAGAGACGTTTGCAAAATCGGGTCGTAGACACGCGAATCAGCTCCGACCAGCGTACAGAAACCGTCCAGTATCATGTCACATCGTGTCTTCTGCATAATTTCAAAGATATTTTCACGAATACATGGAAATGAATTTTTTCGACATTTTACCACAAACAGTTCATTTTTTCTTTTTCGTTTCTAACACGAAATTTGCAAAATGATTATTCTGGCAATTCCGAGTTTATCAACAAGTAAGCGGGAGGCGTGCCAGAGATGAAACCCTGCAGTCGCGCTATCCTCTGTGTCCTCGGTGGCTCAAGTGGATAGAGCGTCTGCCATGTAAGCAGGAGATCCCGGGTTCGAGTCCCGGTCGGGGCACACATTTTCATCTGTCCCCGTTGACGTATGCCAACGCCTGTAAGCAGCTAAGGGTGTTCATTTCATTGTAATTTCATTCTAATGAGCTGCATGGTCACCGATGGTATCTGTTCTTTCGGACATGTCCTCTTAGTATATATAAAAAATGTTAAGTTTATTAAAAAATATGAGTCAATATTTGTTAATTAGCATTCCAATTAAATAAAAATACAAAAGGGAGCCCAGCGACTTTACGAGACGTTTATGCTACCGAATCAGTTACCGATGACTATGTTAATACGTTAGAAATATTCTATACTCGAAGAGCGTATGGAAATTTTCTTATCCTCAAAGACGATTTTATGGAGCTTTTTTTTTATTATTTTGACGTACTGCTGTAGGAAATTAATGTCCAGGCAGTGACATTCAAATCCTATACGAATACGACAACAATCGAAGAAAATCAGTGTGTTAGGTTCCTTTCTGAGTCCGGAGCCTTGAGTTCGCGCCGTATTTCTCAGCGACGGGTCGAGTTGGCTTATCCCTGCAGTAGGGCTGACGCTGGCAATGGCAACGCCGCAGCGGCAGCCGCTTGCACTACACTGCAGCACCGGCCTAACTGGCTGCCTGCATCTTCGTCCTGATCCTTCTGTGCTGATGCTAGCACCATAGTGACCACCTCTCCCGAATCTAGCTTACTGTTCTGCCCGACGTTGTTGTTGTCTTCAGTCCTGAGATGATGATGCAGCTCTCCATCCTACCCTATCCTGTGCAAGCTTCTTCATTTCCTAATACCTACTGCAACCTACATCCTTCTGATTTTGCTTAGTGTATTCACCGCAAAGTTTTTATTTCTTCTCCATGGATTTTAATACCTACTCCGAATTGTTCTTTTGTTTCCTTTACTGCTTGCGCAGTATACAGATTGAATAACATCGGGGAGAGGCTACAACCCTGTCTCACTCCCCTCCCAACCACTGCTTCCCTTTCATGCCCCTCGACTCATATAACTGCCATCTGCTTTCTGTACAAATTGTAAATAGCCTTTCGCTCCCTGTATTTTACCCCTGCCACCTTTAGAATTTGAAAGAGAGTATTCTAGTCAACATTTTCAAAAGCTTTCTGCCCGACGTTGTTGCCTTTAAATTCTTTATGAAACCACCACTTCCTACAGGCGTAAGTATCGTCACAGTTCAGGTAGCTAAGACCGAGGAATCGACATCGTAGCGGCATCCATAAGTTTTTCGGCGATTCTGGCTCGTATACACTGGGGTGACAAAAGTCATGGGACATCTCCTAACATCGTGTCGGACCTTCTTTTGCCCAACGTAGTGCAGCAACTCCTCGTGGCATGGACTCAAAAGTCGTTGAAAGTCCCTTGCAGAAATATTTAGCCATGCTGCCTCTATAGCCGTCCATGATTGCGACACTGTTGCCGGTGCTGAATGTTCTGCACGAGCTGACCTCGCGATTATGTCCAATAAATGTCCGATGGGATTCATGTCCGGTGACCTGGGTGGCCAGATCATTCCCTCGAATTGTTTAGAATGTTCTTCAAACCAATCGCGAACAACTGCGGCCCGAAGAAATTCCATAGTTGTTTGGGAGCATGACTTCGACGAATGGCTGCAAATGGTCTCCAAGTAGTCGAACATCCACAGGACCCAGTCTCTTCCATGTAAACACAGCCCAAACCATTTTGGAGCCAGCACCAGCTTGCACAGTACCTTGTCGACAACTTGGGTCCATAGCTTCTTGGGGTCTGCGCCACACTCGAACCCTACTATCTGCCCTTACCAACTGAAATCGGGACTCATCTGACCAGGCCATGGATTTCCAGTTGTCTAGGGTCCAATCGATATTGTCACGACCCCAGGAGAGGCGCTGCAGGCGATATCGTGCTGTTATTTTTTATTTATTTATTTATTGTTCCGTGGGACCACATTAAGGAGAAGTCTCCATGGTCATGGAACGAGTCAATACACGAAATTATAACACGATAGTAGAAGCAGATAAAACCAAATACAAGAAACGTATTCAGGCGACAATTCGTAAGTTTAAATAAAGAAAATCAACAATGTAACACTGGAATTTGCTTAATGTTTCAGCTCTTCCAGGAGCTCCTCGACAGAATAGAAGGAGTGAGCCATGAGGAAACTCTTCAGTTTAGACTTAAAAGCGTTTGGGCTACTGCTAAGCTTTTTGAGTCCTTGTGGTAGCTTATTGAAAATGGATGCAGCAGAATAGTGCACTCCTTTCTGCACAAGAGTCAAAGAAGTGCATTCCACATGCAGATTTGATTTCTGCCTAGTATTAACTGAGTGAAAGCTGCTAACTCTTGGGAATAAGCTGATATTGCTAACAACAAACGACATTAAAGAAAATATATACTGTAAGGGCAATGTCAGAATTCCCAGAATATTGAATAGGGGTAGACAAGAGGTTCTCGAACTTACACCACATATAGCTCGAACAGCCCGTTTTTGAGCCAAAAATACCCTTTTTGAATCAGAAGAATTACCCCAAAAAATAATACCATACGACATAAGCGTGTGAAAATATGCGAAGGACCTCTGTCGGTCGTATTGCTGCCATAGTCCAATAATGCCAAATTTCGCCGCACTGTCCTAACGGACCCGGTCGTCGTACGTCCCACACTGATTTCTGCACTTATTTCACGCAGCGTTGCCTGTCTGTTAGCACTGACAATTCTACGCAATCGTCACTGCTCTCGGTCGTTAAGCGAAAGCCATCGGCCGCTGCGTTCTCCTTGACACTGTGGATCTCTGATATTTAATTCCCTAATCATTTTCGGAATGAAATGTCCTATGCGTCTAGTTCAAACTACCATTCCACCTTTAGTATGTCAATTTCCGTCGTGCGGCCACAATCAGGTCGAAAGCATTTTCACGTGAATCATCTGAGTACAAATGTCAGCTCCACGAATGCACTGCTCTTTTACACCTTCTGTACACGATACCACCACTATCTGTATATGTGCTAATCGTTTTCTCACGAATCTTGTCACCTTAGTGTACTGCGTGTATTGCATCATTACGTGTTGAAACAGTATTATTATAGCTCTTGTTATAATTCCACATAGGTGAAATTCAGGCCCAATCACATACTGACTTAATCGAAAAGTTAACATTTCAAATATATTTATAGTAACTAGGATAGTATTTCATACTGAAGGTCAGTGGATGCTTGTTATCGCACATGCACAATTATCTAGCGAATTACTCGTTAGCGGCCTGATGTTTACTGGGCTGTTTATGTTTCTGTTATCGTATACTTTCACCCGCTGCAGTGTTCGCTATTCGTTACGATGCACACTGTACACGTAGGAGCTCAGTAAAACAAGAACAGGAGTAACTTGGACGAAACTTCCAATTAGTACAGTCTCAAATTTGGATAAATGCAAGATAACGTGTGTCGCCATGAAACAAAAGGCGCTGCACACACATTCCAGGAAGGCTCTGCCCGATAACAGTAGCTGGACCGATATAAATAAAATGCTGTTGACTAGTATTAGTTGGATTTATTGTCGGTACGAAATTTAGCGAGCAGACGATACAGTACTTAGCCCGTCTAAGATGTCAATAAATAAGATAATTTAAAACTTATGAGTAACTTTTTAGCGATCGTTAAGTGGGTTTTCACATTCGTTTTTGTAGATGCAGACATACTATCCAGTGTTGCCTGGTAAGTAAAGTTGACAGCGACCAGAAAGCACTCAATACCAGTTCATGTCAGATTTCTATCGATCCAGTTACACCCAAGAGTTTTCTAAGACCGAGCTTTTAGCAGTATTATTTGAGTAAAACAACAACGACATGATTTTGGACTCCATTATCTCGATTAAATGCACCAATACGTGCTGTTGCCCCTCCACATTCTGAACTTCATTTAGCACTTAGGTAAATGGCGTCAGAATATGTTAGGACACCTGATACATTGGTGTACAAATGCAGATGTAATCTGGACGTTACACACATGTTTCCGAGTTATCTGAACTTACTGCTCACTTGAAAATGGGCATAGAAGTGAGACATGTAGACTTTTATCTGATAAGTGAAATAAAATAAAGGAACATTCTCAGTTAGGAATTTATTTTATTGCTCTGTAAATGCTACTGTTTGTTTGCGACTTTGTGTGTGAGTGTGCGTCTGTGTTATGTCATACATCTAAAGGTTTGGGGGTTGACCCACTGGGTTTGATGATATTCTTCTGGCATTTATCGATACTTTCATTTCTAGCTATGCTTTGTGTGAGATTTGCGAAATGCGCTTTTTTCGGGTATGTAACACACCATCATGCTTCAACAGAACTCAATTGTAGCATTTCTCTCTCTCTCTCTCTCTCTCGCCCGTCTCAGTGCTATAGTGGCCTCCTTGATATCATTTTGTAACTTTTATTCTTAATTGATGCTTGATCATATGTGAAACCTCATAGTCAATACAATGGTACTATGTCCTCCCGATTACATCGCTACTATTCTTTTTCCTGCTTGTGTGTAAATCTTAAATGCAGAATACATCCCAATTAATGAGCCAGATTTGGGCTCCTTCCACTGTTATTTTTGTGGTACGACCGTTCTTTTTCACCTACAGCCCCATGACAAGCTTTCATTACGCGGTTTATGTAGATATGAATGCAACCAGTCGCTTTCTGAACGTGATATAATTTATTATACCATTAACTAATTTCCGAGCCATGTTCAAAATCAGATGCAAGTATTTCTGTAATACCTCCTTCTGATATTAAGCCTGCAGTGACCCGAAGACTAGTTACTGGTACAAAAAATCGTACCAAATTCAAAAAGTGAGGGTTGCATAGAGTCAGACACTTTGAATTGCACTTGTTAGGGGAAATGATGGGCAGACGAGTGTCTAGTAAAACTCTCTTGAGTTCAAACCTGGTGGTGGTGGTGGTGGTGGTGGTGGTGGTGGTGGTGGTGGTGGTGGTGGATAGGGGTGGTAATGACAGCTTTTCAACTGACAACGTCGTGATTTCGGTTGTGATGATGGTAATAATCAATATTCTTTCAGATTTCTGTTTTGGATTAGATGGCTGCAGCGATTCCATTGATGAGCAATTATTGTTGTTATTGTTCTTATGGCGGTCATTTTGTTAATCGTTGTTGCCACTGGTATACGATCGCATGATAGTTTCTTGAGTTATGGAGTTTTGTTAGTGTTTCTATTCTGATGGTATGCTTTATGACCACCTGCTTAAGAGCTTGTTTGTTCGTCTTTGGAAGAAATACATCTTTGATTCTGCGTATCAGGGATTCGGCAGTTTGTTGGTGGGTTTTTTGGAAGTATGTGGCATTAGATGTCTACTCACAGGTCATGTAAATAACGGGCCGCTCATTTGCGACCCAAATGGTTCCCGTAGGATTTCCATCAGGCGAATTTGGTCGCAGAGACATCAACGTGAGTTCACTGTAACGCTCCTCAAACCACTGTAGCACGGTTGTGGTTCCGAGACACTGACAGTTATACTGCCGAAAGATGACATCGCAGTCGGGGAAGACATCAAGCACGAAGTGATGCAGGTGGTCCGCAGCTGTCAGCGTGTCGTTTATTACTACCAGAGGTCCCATGCAAGTGCAGGAGGATCTCTCCCATAGCCTAATACGACAACCACCATCCTGCATCCGTGGCAGGTTGCACGTTTCGAGCCGCAGTTCACCTCGATGACAGACTACCATCGACCCAGTACAGCAAAAATGTGAGCCGACACGTTTCCATTGATCGACGGTCGAATCCCGACGGTCCCATGGCCATTACAGCCGTAACTGACGATGTCGTTGGGTTGCCAAGTGAACGCGTGGTAGAGGTCTATTGTGGAGCTCCATGTCCAACAATGTACGATGAAAGGTGTGCTCCGAAACGCTTGTGAATGCACCAGCATTGTTCTCTTTCGGCACAGATGCCAGAGATCAGCGTCTATCCAACTTTATAGAGCAGACAAGCCGCCGAACTCCACGACGTGGACGTCCACCCATTTAGCGCCTAGTGGTAGTTTCACTGTCCTCCTACCTCTTCCCGTAGATGCTCACAACAGTAGCATGTGAACATTCGACCAGCTTTGTCGGTTTCGAGATACTCCGTTCACAGGTTCTGCGTAATAACAACCTGCCCTAAGTCGCTTATCTCAGTGGCTTTCCCCATTTACAGCCCGCATCTTCGTTAAGCCGTCGGCACACGGGCCATGCTGTCGAACGTTAACGTTGAGCGTGCCAAGTTCAACGTGCTGTTGAACGCTCAGGATCGATGCGACTTGTGCATGGGGTACGTGGGCTCCAACGTGGTATACGCGATCGCAACGCACTCCAGCGGCAGTTGAGGGATGTTTCCAGTTCGTAAATCACACTGTTTACTCAACGGTCGCGCGTAAAATTCCCACGTTAGCTCTATTAAAACGCACATTTCCTCCATCGTCCTGGAAAAGGAAAGTACCATGTCCAATCAGTAAGGTCACAGGCTTATAAAAGTTCCATTACAAACAGTGCATTATAAATTTGGAATACTTCTCCGCATAAGAAACATTATTTCATCATTCCCACATTTTAGTAAAACCCCAAGGTCAGTCTTGATCACTGATCCTACGCAGTAGCAGAATCTTTGCAACATGTGAATTACGAAGCGTAAAAGAAAAAGGATCAAATTATCTTTATACAAGTAGCGTAAGCTCTCCTGTAGATTAAGGTAGATTAAGCCAATCGAACAAAGTCACCCCTCAAAAAAAAAGTGAACTTATATTTACATAACATCAAATATTATAGTATTTACTTACATTAAACTAATAGTAAAGTATCAGAACCTAATAAAAACGCGAATGTTAGGAAAAAAAATTTGGAAGCGTCAAAACGCGAACTACCGCCCCAACAAACAACTCAATACATGACAGTGACGCTACTCATTACGCTAAACCAACATCATCACGCCCCACATATCTAATCATATTATATTACCCCTTGCTGAAAACCTTAATCGTAGATATGTTACTAATTGAAATTTAATTATAACAAATTGTACCAAGAACAATGCGTTTTGGGTGGATCTTCAGTGTGTCGCTGCCTTCAAATAGCCTACTCCAATAATACGCAAGTTACAATAATTCTTTTGCCACGAATATGTTTCTCATTATTTTATTGGAACGAATCACACTGTTAACAACGGGTTTTCCAGTGATTCTCAATTTGCTGGTGCTCAGAAACGGCATATAATACATATAGGCTTGAAATGAATGCCAATATGGCGCCTCACAACTCTGTACTGAAGTCGACGGTGTGCGTGTGACGTAGGTGGCGTTGTGCCGTCTCATTGGTCAACGCTCAGACGCACGCTCAGAATATCTGACATGCCATATATTGCTCTGCACGTTCGGAAAGACTCCCAAACGTGCTATTCCACGCTATGACGTCAGAAACTCGGCACGCTCAACGCTCAACGTTCGGGTGCACGGTCCGTGTGCCGACGGCTTTAGGGTGATGCCCAGTCCGTGGCTGCTCCACTTGCATAATTCTGTTACCGCGCTACCAACGCCACCAGGCAGCATCCAGCATCGATATTACCGCATTTTGGATAGCCAAGGTCATCGTGGAACTAATCACTCTCTTTGCTTCTGCAACTGGTAGTTGCAGTGGTGGTGCTCGTGTGGGTTATGTAATTCCACGTACCGTACGGCAAACAGTTGTGGGGCGTAAATTTGATCACTAAACGAAGCTGACTGCATTGTGTACCCAGACACTAGTGGTGCGTTGTGTGTCAAGGTGTAACACGATGTAGGAACCAGACAAGAGACAAAATACGGAGCGCCGAAAGCGATCTAGTCGATGTCGCGCTGAGATAAGCCGCCAGACACACTTGACCTGGCCGATCATCAGCTGCTGTGTTGAGTCACTGAGAGAAAACAAGGTGGTCACGTGTGCTGCAGTGGTGTAACGCTCTTCTGCAACTGACGCCGCAGCTTACAAAACAAAGGTATCAGTCCGCGTTATGCACATATCTTATCAAACACGTCACGGAATGATCCGAACAAAGCCGCTGACTCGAATGAAGACTTTCATCGTCTAGGTCAGAGATAACAAGTGCTGTATCACGTTATCACACTGTGTCCTTTCCACGCACGGTCACGGCTAGTCGAGTCATGAGGTTGTGGGTATGTTGGTGGACGTCTTGTGTGCGTAATATGCTTTGTTTGGGATTCGCTGTGAATACTCTACACGTTCTCTCTTGTATCGCATAAATTTTATTTTAGTTTTTTTCTGTAGCCGCTCGGTGACTTCTACACTTTCATCTGCATCTGCACTCATAATCCTTAGGACAATCCACGGTGCTTGGCGGATACTTAGTGTGAAGTGTTTTTCTTGCTGTTGTAGGGATTTAAGCAGCTGCTAGCTCGCGCCTTGTAGTTGATGTTGATTCAGAACACTTCATGGATCTGTCGCCCGACGTCATATCTGATTTTTTTAAAAATTTTTTAATTTTTTTTTAGTCCGGCCGCCGTATAGTGATTCTGTTGAAGCAGAGGTCTTGGTAATCAGTGGGTCATTCCATGTACGAAAAAGCACGTCCACTACTTTCCTTTTTCGAATATATATTTCCTTGAATGGGTGTACAGATCATTATAGTGCCTCATGAACTATAGTAGAACACAACTTTTCATACGACACACGACTCGAAGGCTCAACACGACCAAGATTACAATATATTCTATTTGTCACAAAACCGTCTTGTTGTTTGTTTTCGTTCTTGGAGAGAGTGGTTGCTCCTTGACTGCAACCCACCGCTAACCAACGACGCCAAAATGTAAAAGACCCCGCCCACAGCAGGCTAAGCAGTTTGTCACACGTTGCCGTTTTCTTGTATTCCACACCTACCGTTTAATGTCTGCACATAGGAAAACAAACACCCGCGCACAGTATACGTTCCGCGACTCGCTCCCTACGTAATATTATTCTGTCACTATCATCTTTGCACTACACAACTAGTGTGAAACGTCGTTTGCCTAAACGGCATATAACACTGCAAGTGCACCACTGGCTGTTTCCATTCTCGTTCCATCCCCGAATGCATCAGAAAACGACTGCCGATAAGCCTTCGAATGTGGTTAAATCTCCCATTATATTTTCACGGAATTCTAGCTGGACGAATGCCGGAGGATGTAAAATGTTGCTTGGCTCTTCTTGGGACGTTCTCACTCAGAAAATTAACAGAAAACCACACCTTGATACGTAATAACCCCACTACAGTGATTACCACCTCAGCTGTAAGAGCGTCTCTGCTGTGCTTTCACGCTTACAAAGCGGACTCTTGACGAAACGTGCTCCTCTTCTTTAGATTTTTTCTATTAGCTCCATCACTTGGTTAGAGTCCCAGACACACGTGGTTGCACAAGAGTTTTCGAACAACCTACATTCGTGGGTGTACAACACTTACCACGGGTTCTTCCAATGAATATCAACCTGAAATCTTGCCTTTCTTACTATTAGTTTTATAGTGTTTCATTTCTTTTAGGTCCTCAGTTCTGTTTTTTAAATAAAATTTTTTCTTTTAAGTAACTTCCGTGTGGTTAAGCTACAACCAATAGTAAATGCTGAAGTTGGACTTTCCACAGGAAATAAGCATACTTGTTTCACAGTACTTTCATGAAATAATCTGGATTGATAATTCACAGAAACTACTCACGTGCTGGAAACACAGTGGTGGTCAACATCACTGAAATAGATCTTATAATTTAATGTTTCCCTGAGGCATTTAAGTCTCTTTTTATTATCTACGATAATGATCGAAGCAGACGAAATGAACTAAAATTTATGATGCAGCCGGGACTTGAAACCGGGTCTTGGTGCTTGCTAGGCAGAAATGCTAATCATTACACCACCACGACGATTAACATTGGTACACGAACTACCTAAGGTGGGTGCCCTGCCCAACACACACTTTAATTCATTTTTCCCTTACATATTGTCACTACTGCCAGGGCTCTCCGATAATCATTTCGTCTCAGGGCAACATTTAATTATAAGATCTATAGGATTACCAATGGCACAAGGGCGTCCCATTACGTCCAATGCTGGGGTGCTTGTCAATATTGGGGAGCCCTGGCAGTAGTAACAATATGTAAGGGAAAAATGAATTTAAGTTTGTGCTGGGGAGGGCACTCAGCTTAGGCAGTTTGTGCAACAATGTTGACCACCATACTGCGGTGGTGTAATGGTTAGCGTTTCTGCCTAGCAAGCAAGATCCGGGTTCGAGGCCCTGCCGCAGCACAAATTTTAATTCATTTCGCCTGCTTCGATCATTACTGAAATAAATAAAAACAGTGTGAACTTATATGGCTCTCGTGGGCAGTCGAGCATTGCAAAGGATGATCGTAAAATGTAGTATCCACGGAATGAGGCTGACAAACAAGGGAAACCATATTCATCTGAAAAAGACGATTAGTTAGCCTGTAGTTAGTTGTGTTGGTCGATTTGTGGTGTTCTGTAATTAAGTAAGTTATGTGCACCTCTTTGTAGCTATCGTGGTGTCTCACCTACTTACTCAGATAACTTCTTTTGTTAACTGTTATAGTGCTCTTTTTATACAGGGTGTTACAAAAAGGTACGGCCAAACTTTCAGGAAACATTCCTCACACACAAATAAAGAAAAGATGTTATGTGGACATGTGTCCGGAAACGCTTAATTTCCATGTTAGAGCTCATTTCAGTTTCGTTAGTATGTACTGTACTTCCTCGATTCACCGCCAGTTGGCCCAATTGAAGGAAGGTAATGTTGACTTCGGTGCTTGTGTTGACATGCGACTCACTACTCTACAGTACTAGCATCAAGCACATCAGTACGTAGGATCAACAGGTTAGTGTTCATCACGAACGTGGTTTTTCAGTCAGTGCAAGGTTTACAAATGCGGAGTTGGCAGATGCGCATTTGATGTATGGATTAGCACGGGGCAATAGCCGTGGCGCGATACGTTTGTATCGAGAAAGATTTCCAGATCGAAGATGTCCCGACAAGAAGACGTTCGAAGCAATTGATCGGCCTCTTAGGGAGCACGGAACATTCCAGTCTATGACTCGCGACTGGGGAAGACCTAGAACGACGAGGACACCTGCAATGGACGAGGCAATTCTTCGGGCAGTTGACGATAATCCTAATGTCAGCGTCAGAGAAGTTGCTGTTGTACAAGGTAACGTTGACCACGTCACTGTATGGAGAGTGCTACAGGAGAACCAGTTGTTTCCGTACCATGTACAGCGTGTGCAGGCACTATCAGCAGCTAATTGGCCTCCACGGGTGTCAATCTTCATTTCAGTGCAAATGTTCTCTTTACGGATGAGGCTTCATTCCAACGTGATCAAACTGTAAATTTTCACAATCAACATGTGTGGGCTGACGAGAATCCGCACGCAATTGTGCAATCACGTCTTCAACACAGATTTTCTGTGAACGTTTGGGCAGGCATTGTTGGTGATGTCTTGATTGGGCCCCATGTTCTTCCACCTACGCTCAGTGGAGCACGTTATCATGATTTCATACGGGATACTCTACCCGTGCTGCTAGAACATGTGCTTTTACAAGTACGACACAACATGTGGTTCATGCACGATGGAGCTCCTGCACATTTCAGTCGAAGTATTCGTACGCTTCTCAACAACAGATTCGGTGACCGACGGATTGGTAGAGGCGGACCAATTCCATGGCCTCCACGCCCTCCTCACCTCTACCCTCTTGACTTTCATTTATGGGGGCATTTGAAAGCTCTTGTCTACACAACCCCGGTACCAAATGTAGAGACTCTTCGTGCTCGTATTGTGGACGACTGTGATACAATACGCCATTCTCCAGGGCTGCATCAGCGCTTCAGGGATTCCATGCGACGGAGGGTGGATGCATGTATCCTCGCTAACGGAAGATATTTTGAACATTTCCTGTAACAAAGTGTTTGAAGTCACGCTGGTACGTTCTGTTGCTGTGTGTTTCCATTCCATGATTAATGTGATTTGAAGAGAAGTAATAAAATGAGCTCTAACATGGAAAGTAAGCGTTTCCGGACACATGTCCACATAACATATTTTCTTTCTTTGTGTGTGAGGAATGCTTCCTGAAAGTTTGGCTGTACCTTTTTGTAACACCCTGTATATGAATGCTTCAGTAAATTTTATTATTTTCTAAGCAGTAGAGGCCTACTACTCCACATGTGGTATGGAAGGTACTATTTTATGTTACTGGGCAGCAAATGGAAGTAGCTTGCGAGGTTAGAGTACCGCATGATAAGCTGTTCGGCAGTTTCCCAGCCTCTTATGGAAATAGGTTCTTTGGCACCCGAAATGTAAAAAGTGGAATGCTTCGTTCGTCCCGTACGCCCAAGATGGAGGATCGTGCGCTACGTTTAACGGACGTAAATCCTGGACAGCAACGAAACGCGCGAGCGGTACTTTATGAACAGCTGCTGTACTTTGTAAGGTGTCAGGCAAATCCAACACCTTCCATGAAAACCCTGACATGATAAGCAAATCCAGTAGCATGTCACATAGCTCCGAATAAATCGTGACATTAAATTAACCAAAAGTAATGCGAGTAACGAGTGAGCAAATGGAATACCACAGGCTAACACAAGAATGCCTAAATGCATGTCATACCTTCCCACCGTGAGACAGACGCAGTTCCGAGGGGAGAAACGAGAACAGAAGTCGAGAGCAGAACCGTGTTAAGCGAGAATGCCCTACGATAAGGGACGGGCACCCACGTCGCCAGCTAACCGCTACGACCACACCACCTGCAAGTTTTTAGCGTGAGACTTTTTCGCGTCTCTGTTACGTTAGGACCACCCCCCAGCCCATGTTAAAAGCTAGAGCCCTCCAGAAGAACAGTATAGATCTTACATTAACACTAAAGGACCACACCAGCTGCAAGTTTTAGCGTGAAATTTTTTCGCGCCTCTGTTACGTTGCAAACTTTAAAAACATTGCCCCACCACGAAAAGTATAACATTTCTCATTGGATAGACAGAATTTTTGTAGGTGGAGCTTAAGGTAAACATTGAGACACTGATTGGTCATACGAAAACACAGCCAGATAGTTTTTTTAAACCAACTTCGGTAAATTGTAGTAAGGAGAAGTTAGGAGAGAGTTGCTTCCGAGACGGAGAGGTGAGCGGAGCTGTGCTGTCCGCCGCCCCCTGACGAACACCGACAAGGTAATGAACGCACGCGATGCCGCATAACAGCGCATAAAGCTACACTCAGAACTGCAGAAGTCTCATCTGTTACACCCCTTTTTTGCGTAATACTAGTGTCGATCGTCAATTAAAGCTCATGGTGTTCACATTTGCCACTTGAAGTAAAAATCTGAACCGCGATGATTTTTCTGTTGGTTAGTTATTGAGAAGCAAGATCAGCCACTGTAATTTACAACAAGTTAGATAAGTAATTAAAGATAATTGAGGGTCACTGTAGACCATTTTGATAGTTTTCTCTCTTGTGAAACTTAATTTAAACCTAGATTATAGATGTGATATGGCATTGGTCATCCTTCAATCCATTGTAGAACTTGGAAACCCACTCAGGGAATATTCGTTAACATTTTTGTTGAACGCAGATGGTTTTTATCATCCTGTATTAAAACATTTCCTTTTATCAATAGTGCAATTTATAAACAATGTTTTGTGAGTAGGATAAAATTTCCAATAGTAAACTTAACTGCTTTTTCGACGATATTTTACCAGCTAACTAAAAATAGGAAAGCCTTGAACCCCTTCCACTAAGTTTAGTTGGTATTAAGATTCTTTTACAGAGAGTGCAGTGGAGCTGACGCTGAAATCATTAAGTATTTGGTTATATCATCGCTAGTCTCACTGAACTCTTCTGAATTCTACATGTCATGTGTGGTCTGGCGTCTCCTTACCAGCAACAGTTCCCAGGTTCAAACTAGTCAATTCAGAGCGTCGTTGCGCGAAAGTGGTAGGGAGACACGATATAGAACAAACAGACACCACGCAGAATGTCTAGAACTTCTAAGACTTCACGACTGCGTACGCCGAAGGGCAAACGGGTGTACTGCCACGGATGGACTTCACGTCGAGCACCACCTATGAACAAGTGCCATGAAAGGATGTCACTTTGAGCCCCTCAAATCTAAGAAATGATGCCGGCCATTTTGGCCGATCGGTTCTAGGCACTTCAGTCCGCAACCGCGCTGCTGCTACGGTCGCAGGTTCGAATCCTGCCTCAGGCATGGATGTGTGTGATGTCCTTAGGTTAGTTAGGTTTACGTAGTTCTAAGTTCTGAGGTACTGATGACCTCAGATGTTAAGCCCCATAGTGCTCAGAGCCATTTGTTTTTGTTTTTTTTAAAGAAATGATGCTTTTGTTGCCCCTGTGATTATCAGACGTATTTTTCTGATTTTGATGAGTACTAACGCCACACAAAATATTAGATACTTCTTTAAAACATGCTTCATAAAACAGCATCAGCATGAGCGTCCAATGATATCCACTAGGTCATTCATGTGTGTTATGAACAATAACGGCCCTTTATCACTTGTCTGGACTACACCCCTAGCTACTTTTACACAAGGAGGTTACTCTCCGATAAGAAAGACGTTCTGTGTTGTTTGCTAGAAACTCTGATACATCGTACGCTCGTCTTTTGTTCGTTAGATGTGAGTATGTAATTACGTGAGAGTCAAGGAATCATAGTATGAAACTGGCCTCCGTTCTCTACCGCCTCCTGGGTCACATGGTCAAAGAGAGCGATCTGTGTTTCACAAGATCGTTGTTTTCAAAATCCATGTTAATTCTAATTCTCATGCACGATTATAAACATAGACTACGAAGACTGACATTAATTTAACTTGCGACAGTCGCGAAGGAGGCCTGCCCCCATTGTATGAATACTGAATACGTCTTGATCACCATGTTTGGACTACTAATAACAAGAGACCAGTTGTTCTTAAAGCTCTGTTATTTGCGCGTTTCGGGCATAGGCCATCACCAGAACATGAGATAAATGAATTTAACGCATATAATTTTGTTAAGTTATTTCTCTCTTAACATTTGTGCTAAGAGGCTCAGTAACAAATGCACTACTGTTGTCTGCGGACAAAAAGCAGTGTTAAAGAAGTAGATGGCTCTCACTAAACCTCATTGTGTGATGTTTACAAGAACTGGCTGTGACGGAAATCTTCGCCTTGACATTTCAGCACGACGTCTGGATAGTTTTTGCGATGTGTTTCATTTCAAACACATACAAAGGGATACATCGTGATGTTTCTTTCCTCGAGAGTCATCAAACGGAAAGGAAGGAAGGAGCACACGATCGGATTGAAGGATGGGGAATCCAGCAAAGAAATCAACCTGGTAATCTTCTCAAGCATTTGGAGATACTAACGGGAATTGGTTGGGGCGAAGCCTTGAACCGCCATCCTACAGAATCCAAAACGGAAACAATGAATATCGATATTTAATGTCCCGTCGACTACGAAATCGATAGACGGGAATCGGTACAAGTAAGACGAGGAAGAAGAAGGGAATCAGCCGCGACCATTGCGAGCGAATCAACCCACCAATCACCTTCACCGATTTAGGAAAACGACGGAAAACTTTTAATGTGAGAAAATGGGTATTTGAACCCCTCTTCTCTCAAACAGGAGTACAGTTGCATAAGGACTAGCATACCCGCTCAATAGGAAATTTCATAAATCCATAAAAGTTTTAAATAATGAAAAATACAGTTGCATCAACGTATCAGTAGAGTAAAACATCACTAATATTTGAATATTAGCCCTCTTTGCGATCTGTTACTCGGTGCAAGACTTATGTCGTCAGCCTAATCATTTACTATATATTTACAGAAGCACCCTTCCGTACAATTTATTCATTTATTAAAGACCATCCTAATCCTGGAAACAGCAGTGCAGTTGCTCGGTATTTTGCCGTGCTAATCGAGAACTTAAAAATGACGTCCTCTCTTTTTTACTACCATCGGTCTCCCAGATATTCCCTCCCTTGCAATCACCAGCAAAACAAGAGGCACAATAATGCAGACTTCCTATTATACTTTTAATAATTAAACTACGGTGACTAGTTTTCATCATTTTCTGGCGGAGTTGTCAGTTCTTTTAAAATTGACTGAGGACAACAAATGTCCTCAATTACTTATTTTTCGTTCTCAGTCTTTGTAATTTCCCAAAATAATTGAAATACGAAGACTGTGCTGAACATTTTATACTAGAGCTTAATTGAATGTACCATTGCAACCAAAGTTGGCATCAATTACTTACTTAACTGCAACAAAATGAACTAATAAACGAACGATCAGGGTCGGGCTGGGTACAATGGGCCCTGGTATTGATGCGAGGGACCCGCGATAAGGATGAATCCTACAAGGGAGCCGGCAGCGGCTGTAGCCACCCCGGACAAAATGGCTCTGAGCACTATGGGACTCAACTGCTGTGGTCATAAGTCCCCTAGAACTTAGAACTACTTAAACCTAACTAACCTAAGGACATCACACACATCCATGCCCGAGGCAGGATTCGAACCTGCGACCGTAGCGGTCGTGCGGTTCCAGACTGTAGCGCCTTTAACCGCTCGGCCACTCCGGACGGCCGCCACCCCGGACAGCTGAAGCGGAAATATTTTAGGTTTCAGTGCGTTTTCAACACATTTTAAAATTCTAATTGTTAGATGGAAAAAGGTATCAAATTAGGTCTCGGGGCATACGCAGCAAAGTAAAAAATTCGGGTATCTTATAGTAACACAGGTAATAGTTCAATTAAAATTTTAATGGAAATTATAATTTAATGATTAAATTATAAAATATGCTGTTGTTATTGTCTTCAGTTATAAGACGGTTTTGATGCATCTCTCCATGCTACTCTGTCCTGTGCGACCCTACTCATCTCTCAATAACTACTGCAACTTACATCTTTCTGAATCTGCTTACAGTATTCATCTCTTGGTCTCCATCTACGGTTTTTGCCCCCCACCCTTCCCTCCAATACTAAATTGGTGATCCCTCGATGTCTCAGAATGTAACCTGTCAAGCGATCCCATCTTATTGTCAAGTTATGCCACAAATTTTATTCTGTACTTCCTCATTAGTTCAAATGGCTCTGAGCACTATGCGACTTAACTCCTGAGGTCATCAGTCGCCTAGAACTTGAACTACTTAAACCTAACTAACCTAAGGACAACGCACACATCCATGCCCGAGGCAGGATTCGAACCTGCGACCGTTGCGGTAGCTCGGTTCCAGACTGAGCGCCTAGAACCGCAAGGCCACTCCGGCCGGCGTTCCTCATTAGTTAAGTGATCGTCCCATCTTACCTTCAGCATTCTTCTGTAGCACCACATTTCAAAAGTTTCTATTCTCTTATTGTTTAAACTATTTATTGTCCATCTTTCACCTCCATACATGGCTACACTCCTAACAGAAACCTTCTGAAAAGACTTCCCAACACTTAAATCTATATTGGATGATAAAAATTTTCTGTTCTTCGGAAATTATTTCTTGCCATTGACAGTATACATTTTACGTCCTTTCTGTTTTATTTTGCTGTCCAAGGGGCAAAACTCATTACTACTCTAAGTGTCTAGTTTCCTAATATGCTTCCCTTTGCGTCACCTGATTTAATTCCACTACATTCCATTATCCTCGTTTTGTTTTTGTTGATGTTCATCTTATACCCCCCTTTCAAGACGCTGTCCATTCCTTTCAACTGCTCCTCCTAGTCCTTTGCTGTCTCTGTCATCCGCAAACCTCAGTTTTTATTTCTTCTCCCTGAACTTTAATTCCTACTCGAAATGTTTTTTTGGTTCCCGTTACTGCTTGTTCAATATAGAGACTATATCAGGGATAGGCTACAACCCTGTCTCACTCCCTTTTCAACCACTGCCTCCCTTTCACGCTTGTCGACACGTTATAACTACCGTCTGGTTTCTGTTCAAATTGTAAACAACCTTTCGCTCCCTGTATTTTACTCCAGCCACCTGTAAAATTTGAAAGAGTATTCCAGTCAACACTCAAAAAAACTAAGTCTACAAATGTAAGTTTGACTTTCCTTGACCTATCTTCTAACTAAGTCGTGTGACCAGTTTTGTAGTGTTCCTATATTTTTCCGAAATCCAAACTGATCTTCCCCGAGGTCTGCTTCTACCAATTTTTCCATTCTCCTGTGAAGAATTCGTGTTAATATTTTGCAGCTATGACTTATTAAACGATAGTTCCGTTATTTTCACACCCGTCAGCAACAGCTTTCTTTGGAACTGGAATTACTACATTCTTCTCAAATAAAGACTGCGTTTCTACCACGTTATCGCACCTGGTGAATTTTACTGAAACTTGACTAATGAATCAAAAACTTAGATCTTTGAATTACGCGGCAGAGTTATCTATAACTTTGTCATGAAACACAATAGCAATGTTGTTAATAAACTCTGTTTCAATGTTCAAGGTTTCGAATGCTTCTAAGAATTCTTGTCTTAAAAGCACACGAAGCCTAGTCTCAATACGCTTTGAAGCAGGAAATATCCTTTAGCATGTTACTTGTGTAAATGCGGCCGTCAGCAAAATGCAGTATACAACATAGAGATTGCAGTATGCACTAATGTCTAAATTATGCTGAAACAACAGCATGCAAGCACGAGGCATACAATTATGTCACGTCGATACACGAGTCATGATACTCTCTTCCTTGCTATTATTTGCGTTTACGTCAAAATTTGTTTGAGAAAAAAAGAGTAGTTCTTTTCTCGTGCTGCGAGTCTCAGACACTCAGACTTACAGACAGACGTAAACTCATTTCTATGAATAGTTATGACGAACTGTACTTACGTTTTACTCCTTTTCAATGTGTTTAAAGAGAAGTAGAAAACTTAGCTTGTGAATACGTGATCCCTTATCCACAAGAAATAATATTAGAACTAGAAACATCAACAGAACCTCTCAACACAACTGACGCTCGACAAATGATCTGCGGAGATAACAAAAAGAGGGATTGAAGATGGTATGGAGCGAAGTCGCAATATGATCGCAAGCCAGCGCACGTGCCTCGCTTAAGCGCTCGACAGCTATGGGTCAGGGTCATTTTTGAAACTTCCTGGCAGATTAAAACTGTGTGCCCGACCGAGACTCGAACTCGGGACCTTTGCCTTTGGCGGGCAAGTGCTCTACCAACTGAGCTACCCAAGCACGACTCACGGCCGGTACTCACAGCTTTACTTCTGCCAGTACCTCGTCTCCTACCTTCCAAACTTTACAGAAGCTCTCCTGCGAACCTTGCAGAACTAGCACTCCTGAAAGAAAGGATATGCGGAGACATGGCTTAGCCACAGCCTGGGGGATGTTTCCAGAATGAGATTTTCACTCTGCAGCGGAGTGTGCGCTGATATGAAACTTCCTGGCAGATTAAAACTGTGTGCCCGACCGAGACTCGAACTCCCGAGTTCGAGTCTCGGTCGGGCACACAGTTTTAATCTGCCAGGAAATTTCATATCAGCGCACACTCCGCTGCAGAGTGAAAATCTCATTCAGGGTCATTTTTGTTTCCGTTTCGTATAAGAAGCGGCTACATTAGTTTTGAGATAGCTAGAGGCAATGTGTTTGCTTTCGTCAAAGTAATTAAAGATCTATTAAGCAACTGCTCCGTATGCTTTTGGGAACTATTCAGTGTTTTCATTTCTCCCCTTTCATTTTGTTTCCTCCTCATTTGTTCAGTTTTTTCGCTGTTTGATTTGAAATTAATGTTAACCGCCCTTTGCGGCCTCTAAAATTTTGTCGCCCCAGGGGCCGCCCAGTCTTGCCCAATGGCAGAAGCTGCTCTCGGAAACAGTCGAGGAGAGAAAACACCTGAAGAATATGTATCTTGGGGTCTACGTAAAGGTGGATAAATGTCACTAAAAGTGTACATGATTAAGAGGACGTAGTTATTAAAGTTAGCTGAAAGTTTTTGTGTAATGGCAGCGCCAGAAACAGAACTTCAGAACCGTTTATTTAATCGTTCCCCCTCCCCTCCGCCCCACCCCCGTCCCCCAGGTATTTTAAACGGCTGCCACCTGTAGATTTCACGGTGCGCTTGTTACGGTCGCGAGAGACCGGTGGTAAAACGATGTGGTACCCGAAAAAGTAAAACACTTCTTTTTTAATTTATTTCTGCGTTTTTAATTTCCTATCCATATGGTTGGGTGGACTGTTCAAAATTTGATTATTGTCGCACAAATCCTAGCTACGCTGGAATGGCATAAAATGGTTGCCAAATCGTTTTATATTTAGGCGGCATTTTCAGTTGCAGCATTCATCTGAAAGCTGAGTGAAATCAAGAGGAAACCCCAGACAAAAATTAAAAATCCGTCTTCAGCAACTGCAGCTGTATATATATATATATATATATATATATATATATATATATATATATATATATATATATATAAAGAAACAGCAGCCAATTGCACAAGGGAAATTTAATTGCTTAACCGGTTTCAGTCACTTAGTGCTCTTCTTCAGACTTTATTTGCACTGACACTCGCAAATATTACGATAGTTATACCTTTCTGAAGAAGGGCACTAAGCAGCTGAAACCGGTTAAGAAATTAAATTTCTTTTATGCAACTGGCTGCTGATTATTCCGATATAATTAAAAATATGTTAGAGCGTGTATGTACATATGTGTTTTTTTATTTGGTGACATAGGGCAGTCTGATCACTTAATCAACATTAAAAGGGAAGTAATACACACAGAAACCCTACTCTACCGATTTTCAGACCAAAAAAAAGTAGAGCAACAGTTTTCAGAAATGGGACACTTGACAGGCCATACGTTATCAGCCGGATCTCAGCCAAGATACTCGTGAAGACGTCCGCTGTCAGATCGCGCGTTATCCCCGATATCGCACTCATTAATAATGGATAAAGGGATTCAAAAACAGTTTACATTTCGGAACAGATACTGCGTTTCGAAAACAAACAGCCAGCTCGTCTCTGACATACTTCTTCATAATCTGCCTCTGGAAGCGTACTTTTATCCTCCAAATAAATAAATAAATAAATAAAAGCCATGTGAAAACAAATCGCTGTTTCGAAGGCTGATGGTATTCGTCTTGGAGACGTATGTAGCATTCACACCGTTTCCGTTCATTTCAGGCACGTGAGACATGGAAACTGATTATGTATACAATTCGTTAGCCCAACTAGTAACTTGTACGAAACTTCCTGGCAGATTAAAACTGTGTGCCGGACTGAGACTCGAACTCGGGACCTTTGCCTTTCGCGTGCAAGTGCTCTACCAACTGAGCTACCCAAGCATCCTCGTCCTCACAGCTTTAATCCCACCAGTAGCTCGTCTCCTACCTTCCAGACTTCATTCTAGTTACTTGTATGTTTCATATCAAGTTTCATTAGCAGTTTGTCTTGTCTTCTTTTATTACTAGTCCAAAGACGCCTCAGTTTTGACTCGGAGTAATTGCTGAAGAGATAAGTAACTTCTTTCCACAGAAAAAATCAGATTCCGATTCCAGTCGTAACAATAGTAGTCAGAATAATAGAAATCACTGCTGTTACGAAACCCATGGTCTTGGTCAATGGTAGGAATGAATATCTTAAGTGGATACGCTTGACTTTTAGGAAGGGCAAATGACGATGGCGCTTTGTCTGGGGACAAAGATTTCCAAGTCTGTGTTTGACATTTCAACAGCATTAGAGCAAAGATTTTCTTTTGCTGCTGCGTGAGCCTGTGCATGCAAACACCAGGCTGACGTTAAAATAGAGTGTGTGGCTTATAGTGGAATATAAATGTGACTCTCAGATTCCAAAAACGAGCGTCAGTCTTCCTGCTTACGTCATTTTAGAAAAATTTTGGGGAGGCCACGTACTCTACCAGTGTTTGCTATCTATGCAATAATGAGATTCTTAGACAAACACAATTTGATTTCAAAAGAGCCGCATTGCCAAGACAGGCATTACACATTTAGTGAAACATAATAAATTATTTAAATGACGAAATAACAGTTGGGATCTTCGGCGACTCATCTGATGTATAAGGGGCAGTGAAATGAAAACGAGGGAGATGGGAAAAAAGCAAGTAAACTGCTTATTTAAAAAATAAACGCTATAACATTTATGCCACTCTGAGATAAGGCGGTCAATATCTTCAGAGGAAAAAAGTCACGGTTTCCTACCATGATTGTACCCCGTCGTGCACCGCTTTGTCCCAGGCAAATCAGCGGTCACGAATGCCTTTCCTCAGGACTGCAAAAATATGAAAATCGCATAGGGAGAGATGGAGACTATATGCAGGCTGTGTAGAAGCTTCCCAGGGAAACTTCCGCAGCCTACTCTAAACAACTCTGGCAACACGTAGGCGGGCCCACCCTCCATACAATCACGATTTCTCTCCAGGCGATTCCCCTATTTTTGGGGCCATTCGTAGCCGTATTTTTGCTACAGACGAAGAGGTTCATGGTTCCGTAGGCAACCGCAAACATTTTTCCATGAAGTCATTGACCGTCTTGTTTCACACTGGGAACGACAATTAACACTTATGGTGATTACTTCTGAAATAATAAACAGTTTACTGACTTTTTTCCATCTGTTTCCTTTTCTTTTGACTCCTCCTTAATTTAACTGGGGGCCTGAGAACCAAAAGGACCCAAAGCAAAGACACAAAGTTTTCAGAAAAATAAATGTTCGTGAAAAATCAAACTTATACGCAAATCACTCGTTTCATAGGTTTCACTTGTTTTTTTAATTATGTCTTTACATCTTATATTTCCTATAAAAATTATGAACCCACTTCAAGCTATGAAATTTTAATTAATATTTGAGATTATTATAATTAATGTCAATGTATAGGCTAGTGACAATATTATCTATTTGGCAGTTGTGAAGTTTGTAATAAATGTTAAACTAGAATCAAAACGTAAAGAGCATATACTGAATGCACCACGCCTTGTTATGACCTATACCAGAACTTCAACGTCCTCAATATCATCACTTTCATCAAGCGGAGTCTCTGGCTTGAGGTTCAGATAAAACGGTCTCTCCACTTCACTATGAAATCTATTAGTTTTGTTACTCTGTGTGTTTCAACGTTGATATTTGCCTTCCAGCTACGTATCTGGGCACTAGATTCGCAAGGCATCTACAAACTGTGGGAAAATGACAAATTTTGATCTCCCTTGACATGACTTGAGGAAAATGGTGCCTCCCAAAACTCCGATGAAGAATATTTTACTTTAAGCAAGAGTCCACAGCAACATGTTGGACAAATCCATCGTTGTAAAGTTCGTGAGATGTACAGTGCTATCACGTACATCAACTTTTGGTTTGGTAGTTATGTCGGTAACATTCTTTAAGGTTCTGAAATCCCGGCGTCCGTTTTACAGACTATAAAAAGTTTAGTTAGCTTTGCTTTCTGTATAACTTGGCACCAACGAGCAGGTGAGAAAACTGGAACAGTTTTATGTTAGCAACCTTAAGCATCAATTGAGCAGCGCAGTGCAAAAAAAATATGCTTCATACTTTTGGCCCATAAGGAAGTGAATATCAGAGAAATCTGTGACACACTTGCCGTGAATGTTAATATACAGGGTATACATAAAGCCCGGCAACATTTTCAATTATTTATTGCACAAGAACCAAACATTTCACATATATCACACATGTCATTTTGAAGAGAAATCCTGAAAGGTGTTTTTTTCCCCGTGTATACCGCCACAGCGTAGTTTGGTAATTTGCCTATAGTCAGCGCAAACATGGCGAGTTTAGGTGCGGAACGACCTTTCTGTGTGTTAGGGTTTGACAAATACAAGTGTGAAAGTGGAAAAGTGAACATGCATTATTGTCGAATCTGGGGTACAAGCATCCACACGAATACATTAAATTTGAGCGTGATTTCCCAAAGGTAAATGTTTTTTGTGCCTTGTCACATCGAAAACTGTATGGGCCATTCTTCTTCGCCGAGAGCACTGTCACTCGATATTCCTACTTGGACATGTTGCAGCAATGGCTGATGCCTCAAATGCAATCTCACTCTCCGTTCTCCTTCCATCAGGATGGGACTCCACCCCATCCCATGTTCATCGTGAAGTTCGTGGGAACCTGAACACGGAGCTGCCGCATCGATGGATCGGCAGTACTACGGAATGGGACAGCTGTTTCATGAAATGGTCTCCCAGATCACCAGATCTCACTTCGCGCGACTTTTTCCTGTGGGGGCACATTAAAGATCTGATGTATGAACCGCCTCTACCACGTGATATAGTAGAGCTCCGGGAGAGAATACGGGAAGCGACTGCCACAGTCGACGATGCCATGCTGGGACGGACATGGCAAGAAATCTATTACCGTATTGACGTCTGCCGGGTCACCCATCGTTCGCAAATCGAATGTTTATAAAAAAAAAATCTTTCAGTGTTAATCTTCAAAATACAATATCTATGACATCTGTACAATGTTTAGATCTTGTGCAATAAATAACTGAATGTGTTCCCTGACTTTATGTATACCTTCTATATACAGTGTAGGACTATAGTACTGACAAAATTTGTTCGCCATAAGATCAACAGTTGTCAGTGATAAAACTGAATTAAGGTAAATATGTTTTTCTACGGAGCACTTGGTTCACCACTTGCCTGGTTTAGTTCTTAATTAAGGAAGAGGATGTATAAAACACCTTACGAAATTCTCAGTGAGATAGGACACCATCCGCAAGGATAAAAACTGAAACAAGTGTTGCACATATTTCGATGGAGGCTACACCACAGTTCGTGCTTGGTGTTGTTGATTTACGACTTTACTTGAATCAGAGGCAGCACTGTTCATTTTTTGCAGACGACACAATCATTGTTTGTAACTTCGCAAAAGAAGCATCAGCAGTCAAAAATCGTAAATGTTATTTTCTGAACTCTGTTAACAATGTGCCGCCATATGACACAATGGTTAGGTGACGCAAGTAGCAGTTTTCATCATGTTGGACTACATTTTAAACATGACAAAGGTCGCTGCCCGCTGGGTTCCGCGACTGCTCATACCCAATCAAAAATCCTGTCGAGCAGATGCAGTAGCAGAAACTCTGCTGTGTGTTAACAAATGGTCCAAATGGCTCTGAGCACTATGCGACTTAATTTCTGAGGTCATCAATCGCCTAGAACTCAGAACTAATTAAACCTAACTAACCTAAGGACATCACACACATCCATGCCCGAGGCAGGATTCGAACCTGCGACCGTAGCGGTCGCTCGGTTCAAGACTGTAGCGCCTAGAACCGCACGGCCACTCCGGCCGGCTGTGTGATAACATTCCAGATGACTTCTTTAATCACCTAATCACCAAAGACGAATGCTGACTGTGTCACCATGACACCAAAACAAAGGAGCAAAACAATCAGTGGCAATATGTGGGTTCACCGTCGCCGAATAAGGCGAAGACTCAACGATCATTGGGCAAGGTGATGCTGAGTGTTCTTTGCGACTGCCATAGTGTGGTGCTAACACACAAGAAACGACCATATCACATAAAAACAAAGGAAACATATGGAAAAAAAATTAAGTAAACTGTTTATTACTCCGAAAGTAATCGCCATAACCGAAAAAATTTCACCCAACTATGAGACAAGATGGTGAATGCCTTGATAGAAAAATTCTTTTGGTTGCCTTCGGAAGCCTGATTGTATCCAGGCGTGCTCGTCTACGTCGGAATCAAATCGACTGCCATGAATATCTTTCTTCAGGGCTCCAAAAAATATGGAATTCGCATGGGGAGAGATCAGGCCTATGTGAAAGATGTGTGAGTGAAACTTCTGCAGCGTAATCGTAGCAACGTCGGCAACAGGTGGCTGGTGGTTACCCTGCACGAGAATGATGTAATCCATGAACATGCTTGAACGTTTGCGATTGATAGCGCGCTTCACTTTTCGCAAAGTGTCCACATACCGCTCTGTTCCAAAGAGTCAATGAGCAGCGGTCTCTTGCAGTCAAAAAAAGAGACCGTGATGTCTTTCCCGGAGGTAGCGTACCTTGTCGTTCGAGTATGCTGCAGAAGTTTTGCTGAGACGCCCTTACACATCCTCCATACCAGTCCCTATCTCACCCCATACGATTTCAGTTTTTTTGGAGCCCTGAAGAAAGACATTGATGGTCTCCGATTTGCTTCGGACGAAGGGGCGCACGTCTGGGTATAATCAGTTTCGTAGGCAATCGCAAACCTTTTTCCATGAAGGCATTGACCATCAGTCTCATAGTGGAATAAATGAATTTATGGCGGTTATTTTTGAAGTAAAAAGTAGTTTATTTACTTTTTTCGCCTGTCTCGTGTTCATTTGACAGCCCCTTATATTATATTCGTGGGCAACGGTCTTGTCGCAGTGGATACACCGGTTCCCGTGAGATCACCGAAGTTAAGCGCTGTCGATCGTGGCCGGCACTTGGATGGGTGACCATCCAGGCCGCCATGAGCTGTTGCCATTTTTCGGGGTGCACTCAGCCTCGTGATGCCAATTCAGGAGCTACTCGACCGAATAATAGCGGCTCCGGTCACAGAAAACCATCGTAACGACCGGGAGAGCAGTTTGCTGACCACATGCCCCTCCGATCCGCATCCTCAATGAGGATGACACGGCGGTCGGATGGTCTCAATGGGCCACTTGTGACCTGAAGACTGAGTGCTATATTATACTCGTAAATGGCAAACCATCGCAGGAGCATACTAGCGAAATATCCTGACGACGTTACGGGAGGTTGCGTAGACGAAGCTTTGCAGAAAGCTATCCTATGGGGTTGTTTCAGCTTTACGACAACGCTGCAGCTCATTCTGCGCCAGAGACAGTCACACGTGCTGTTTGTTTTGGTTATCAAATTTTACCTGCACCTTCCATATTTTCCTCAAATGGCACCCACCGACTACTCCCTCTTTCCAGGGATGAAAACCATTGCATGGCACGCATTTCCAGAATGAAAAAATGGCTTCAGAAGTGAAACGTTTCCTTACCGGCCAAAACGTAGACTCCTACAACCAAGGTCCCCGCCAAACCATCCACCGTTGGGTAAAATGTGTCGCATTGAAGGGTGAATATATAGAGAAGGATTAGCACCTTCACCAAGTTTCATGCTCTCTGACGGCAACTTCTCGTAAGCCTAGGAGAAACGTAAGAAAAGTCTACACGCACGCTTCCAGGCGATCTGTGCACCAGTGTTAAGGTTGTGTGTCGCGAATACGTGCTAAGGCCGGCAGCTTCGGGGGAATCACTGGCGCATGCTGCCGCAATGAATGCGCCTCATGAGCAAACTGTGTACATTACTGTATCACGGATCTCCACAGGCAACACACTGAAGCTGACAAGGGGCGTAGTCTCAGAAAGACGTACAGGATCCTAGCGATGGTAATGCGACTAATAATTGCCGATTTCATATTCAACAACGAAAGATATTGGGGGGGGGGGGGGGGGGGGTTCAGTTCAAGACGATGTCGTGGCTGTTGAAGTATGATCACAGTTTGAAGGAAGCAAGGTAATAGACGGATTAGAGTTGAACGCGGCGGCCGGTGTGGCCGAGCGGTTCTAGGCGATACAGTCTGGAACCGCGCGGCCGCTACGGTCGCAGGTTCGAATCCTGCCTCGGGCATGTATGTGTGTAATCTCCTTAGGTTAGTTAGGTTTAAGTAGTTCTAAGTTCTAGGGGACTGGTGACCTCAGCAGTTAAGTCCCATAGTTCTCAGAGCCATTTGGACCATTTTTTTTAGAGTTGAACGCCCGATCGACAGCGTGTTCATTAGTGACGGAACGCAAGCTTGAATTACGAAAGGATGGAGCAGGAAATCGGCCGTACACTTTTCAAAGGAACCATCCCGGCCTTTTCCTGGAGCAAGATAGGGAAATTACGGAAAAACTAAATCTGGATGGCTGGGCGGCGATTTGAACCGTCTTCCGCCTGAATGAGTCCATCGTCTTAACGCGTCGCTCCGCCTCTCTCTCGCAATTTGAGTTCCAGTTCGGCGCGCAATTGTAACTTGCTGTATACTGCGAGTTATACCAAAGCTACACTCCTTAAAGGATAGGCGATGAGGTAGTAACATGTACTGCCCCGCGTTTGTTGAATTGTAATTCGAATGCACTGAAGATTGCTATTCATAGCCGAAATCTAGATTTGCAAGCACAATAAAAACTAATGGAATTACGACTGATTGCTGCGTGCCTCTCCTTCCTCCTCAAAGGAGTAGAAAATTCAATCTGAAACCGTAGACATTTGATGTGCGTTAATGTGGAGAATAAGCACAGTTACGATGAAGATCGTAGATTACACTTACATGGTATATCTAACAGAACAGTACAAAAAAGAGTCTTGAGCGGAAATTTTTGTCTCAAATACGATCATTTATTTGGAGTGTCTCGTGTGCAGCAGCAAGAGCGTACCAGGAGTTGAGTAGTGGGAAAGTAATTCATATTAGGTTCGATGAACGGAGAGGGAAAACGTAAAATAGAACACAGAACTAATTCAAAGATTTGTTTATTAACCCAACAACATATTAAACGTAGTAATTATACCACTGTATAACGGAAACCCTGTCTACCTACAATGTACTTAATCGGGAGAGCATAGGCTGTATGAGATGTATGTCAGGCAGGTAAACAAATAGTTAGCCCGCCCGTTTGGCCGTGCGGTCTAACGCACGGCTTTCTGGGCAGGAAGGAGCGCCTGGTCCCCGGAACGAATCCGCCCGGCGGATTTGTGTCTAGGTCCGGTGAGCCGGCCAGTCTGTGAATGGTTTTTAGGCGGTTTTCCATCTGCCTCTGTGAATGCCGGTTGGTTCCCCTTATTCCGCCTCAGCTACACTATGTTGGCGATCGCTGCGCAAACAAGTTCTCCTCTTACGAGTACACCACCATTACTCTACCACGCAAACATGGGGCTTACACACGTCTGGTGTGAAACGTCCCCTGGGGGGTCCACCGGGGGCCGAACCGCACAATAACCCTGGGTTCGGTGTGGGGCGGCGAAGGGGTGAAGTGGACTGCGATAGTCGTCGCGGGGTTGTGGACCACTGCGGCTGCGGCGGGGACAGAGCCGCTCCGTCGTTTCTAGGTCCCCGGGTAACATAACATAAAATAAACAAATAGTTTGTCCACAAAGGACTATTTTTCAAGGGCTACAAATGATTAGATAAAACTAGAAAAAGCATGGATTTACTGCTACAGTCACTTTTATTTTAAACGCCACTACACGTTTCAATGGTCATGCCATTGTCATGAAGTGATGATGATGATGATGATGATGATGATGATGATGATGATGATGATGATGATTGGATTGTGGGGCGCTAAACTGCGCTGTTATCAGCGCCCGTACAAATTCTCAATCTATTCTCAATCTTTTCTCAGTCCAGTCGTGCCATTGCATGAATGATGATAAGGACAACACAAACACCTAGTCATCTCGAGGCAGGTGAAAATCCCTGACCCCGCCGGGAATCGAACCCGGGACCCCGTGCTCGGAAAGCGAGAACGCGACCGCGAGACCACGAGCTGCGGACTTGTAATGAAGTAGGGTAGGAAGTTTTTACTTTGTGGGATTTACTTGTGATACGTACGAGTGTCAACTATTTATCAGGCAGCGATGTGCCGAGAAGGTTATGTGTCGTTCTTCACTGGTGAGGAAATATCAGACAGGTAGGTAGACTTAGGTAGGTTTTCAACATTTGCTAGTAACGCCACAAAATACATCTCAAATTGAAAGTATAACGCTAGTGTAATCAACGATGCATGTAAGCAGACTGAAGCGATGAATGAAAATTTGTACCAAAGCCGGAATTCAAACCCGGGTCTCCTGTTCACTTTGCAGATGCGCTCACCATTACGCCACCCTGGCACAGTGACTTTGCACGGACTACCCTAGCATGCATCTCTCCTCAATCGAAAATCCCATTCACGCCTCAGCCCACATGGTATCCCCCTGAACTCTAACAGCATTGCATAGGCTCTCCCCAGCTGTCTGGAATAGCACCTCAGCGTCGAACGAAACTGGGGGATCCTGCCTGAAATCCAAGCATAGGTGGCTTAATCAAATTCGAACCCAGGTCGTCGCCTAGTGAACAGGAGAACTGGGTTCGAATCCCGACTTGGTGCAAATTTTCATTCATCGCATCAGTCTACTTATGCACATCATAGACGTTTGAGACTGAGTTTCATTTGGCTAGTGTAATCATTGAGAGCTGGAGCCAACTGACATTTACAGCTGCAAGAAAAACAGCGTGAGCAGCAAAATAGTTTTGAGATTTCACGAAAAAATGGTTCTGGGTACTCTTGCTGCTTGTCAGTGTTCATTACATGTCCCGGCTTTCTTCGGACCGATCCTGAAACGAGATATATAAAATGGTTCACATAGCTCTGAGCACTATGGGACTTAACATCTGAGGTCATGTCCCCTAGAACCTAGAACTACTTAAACCTAACTAACCTAAGGACATCTCACACGTCCATGCCCGAAGCATGATTCGAATCTGCGACCGTAGCAGACTGAAGTGCCTATAACCGCTCGGCTACAGCGGCCGGCGTTTTATATATATATATATATATATATATATATATATATATATATATATATATATATATATATATATATATATGTGTGTGTGTGTGTGTGTGTTTGTGTGTGATGGGGGTGGGGGGGCAAAACGACTTCAGTCTGCAATGCAGAAACATAATTTTTCTGGGGAAGAGGAGATAGTGGAGGGCGAGAGCGGATGATCTCCCATGCCCTTCGCCGCCTTCGTGCTTGCACAGAAATGTTCTGTTCACTATTGAACAAGGAAAAATTGTCATGTATAGAACACTAATGTTAATTAATATAAATGAGGGTCTGTTGGGGAGCAATAACGTGTTTAGCCGAAGAGAAAGCGGACAGTGGTGTTCACAATGACTCAACGGAATCTCGTGAAGCTAAGATCAGGTGACTCCAAGCACTACAATACTACCCTGGTTCCAGCCGAAGACTACACTACTCTTTGTCTGTAAAATTACCTGGATTGCGTACCACATCACATTGTAAGATGATGTAGCCTGACGAAGATCATTTGCAACGCTGATACGTCCTCTTACAATATGACGTGGTCAAAACCCAGAGGAATTATATGGAAACTGGTTGCGGCCGCGAAAACCTGCAGACTTAAAATCCTTTAAGAAACGCTGTTGAAACAAATGTAGACGTCAAAAGCTTTTCACAGAAAGGCATAAAAACTTAATATGGAATGACAGATAGGTAGTGCGATTGTTAGTCCTCCGCTGTACCAGGTACACCAAATGTCGTAGCAAAGGTAAGCAGTATAATTGCAGCTCGACACCGCCGAGATCTTTTGGGGATGCCGTGCGGCTACTAGCCTTGTCAATGATAGTCACTGCGGGACAGGTAATACCTTTCTGGCGTAAAAGATAATCACGCATACAACTATTCATATAACGGTTTCGGGATCCCGAAAATATAGATCAAACATCGGAATTCAGTAAATATTGAACCAAATGATACTACCTACCTGCTTTGACCCATGACATCAAATAATTAAAAGTATCGTACTTACCGATACCACTCGTCAGCTTTGATCCATGACATCGAAACTGTGAGCATGAACTACTCATCGGAAAACAACGTGTGTAAAACAAACGCCATGACTCCGTCACATTTCAACACAATCCAGACCTAAGGCTAGGCTACAGATCAGTCTGTCACCACAAAATACATCCCACACAGTAATGTAAGGACAAAATTGCGTACATATGACATCACCCGGCACGTCATCGTTACGTCACGGGTCAAAGTCAGCGTCTGGTATCGGTAGGTTCACTTAACCTGACATACGAAGTCGGATAATTTTAAAAGTATTGACTGTTTCCTTTCGCACAAAAATGCTATAAATTTGACACGATGGTTATCGGATTGCAAAAAACATAGCACCGCATTTGTGACGCCTTAGAAATGGACTCTATTGGGCGCGCAGGTCACGCATCGAGCATGGTGTCCTTGAACCCAGCGCGTCTGGTTCGCCAGTCTCTGATGCACTGAGCGCAGTACAGAGCGAGTCTTGCATTCTGCAGGTAGCTTACTCCTTAGCCGTTTCTGGGACAATGCCGATGCTTATTTGATTCTTCATAACTACATTTCTGTATTCATCCCGGGAATTCCTTTTCACAGTGGTTGTTAGGTATTGATACTCCGTCATTTGTACGTATTTCATTTTTTCCGTAGGCACGGCGGACAGCTCCTGTAGCCACTGGCATCTGGATGCTTTCCGTTTTGATTAGTCCGCGGAACCTGCTTCACGAGAACCAAACATTTCTCATTCTGTCGCTGCGAACGGTGCAGAACACTCGTACCCGGGGGTAAGCAATATACTGGTCTTCTCGAGCTTAATAGAAAGGCAGTGTCTTCGGAAGAACTGTTCCATTTTTAAAACGAAACAAACTAATTGCGAATATTCTAATCGCATATATTTCTGATGATAAACCGTTTTCAGTTTCGCAGGGTCATCACCAAGCGACAATCAACTCTCGTTAAACATAGAGCGGTTGCATGTATGCGTGCATTTTAAATCCAAACCGTACATTTCAGGACATGGGTTCCTTATCAAAACTTTATCAACTAAGTCCTCTCTACAACCCCCAGAAGACGGTAATGGCAATTGTGAAACATCCTGTATTTTGCCTACTAGGCCACTGGGGACTTTCCAGAAGTTAGGAAACTACAAAAGGTCCTTTCAGAATTTCCAGATATACCATTTAAATACCAAATTAATAACAGAGCCATTACAGAATCATGCAACTTCTTTGAATGACACTTTCTGTCACACAGTTCTATCTTTGTAAATCGCCATCTCGCTATGTAAACATCCTTGTGTGTATGCTGCTCTACACTGTTTGTACCTCTAAAGTTTAGAAAAGTATTGTATCTTGCTTATCATTTACCGAAAGATGTACTACTTCAAAAGCAGTCAACAATGCTGTAAAAAGAATCGGGATTTTTTATTTAATACAGAACTACCTCAGCCCTTATGTTAAAAAGTTGTTTACGATGTTTGAATTCATTTTTAGGTCGAATTAAAGTGTGGTTTTTTTTTCTGTAGGGAACCACCATCCCAAAGAACTTTCGTTACGACAACAGTGAGCCAATATCGCGCATGTACAGCATAAGCCGTCTGGTGATGAACCAGCGTGTTCGAAATCGGTAATAGCGCTATTTATTCTTAAGAAATAGCTTTATTAGTAGAGGGTAGTTGTTATTTTTACTTTACTGTTGGTATTGGTGTGTAAAATTAGAGATTAGACCTCACACACAGGGCTCCCGCGCACCATTCGCAAGAGGGAAGTGACGAAGTACCCGACACCACACACCATAAGGTGCCCTGAAGGGTATAGGTATAGATGTGGAATCTGGTTGTAGCCATTAGTACTCTTATATGCTACGTGGGATTTAGGAAGATATACTGTTCTCGAAAATCATGAAATACTTCGAAGAAAACAGTCTATTGACGCACACCCAGCACGGCATGAGAAAATACAGTTCTAGTAAAATACAACTGACACTATTCGCACGAAGTAATGAGTGCTATCGACAGGAGATCTCAAGCTGGTTTCATATCGCCAGATTTCGAGAAGGCCTTTGACACCGCTTCTAATCAAATTGCGCGCCTATTGAATGTCGTCTCAGTAAGTTGTGCGATTGTATTCGTGATTTCCTGTCGTTCGTAATAATCGACGGGAAGTCTGAGTAAAGCGGAAGTAATATCTGGGGCTCCCCAAGGCCCTCTGCTGTTCTTAATCTATGCAAACGATTGATGAGACAGTCTGAACAGTTCTATTAGATGATGCTGTTGTTTACCGTCTAGTAAAGTCGCTAGATAATGGAAACGAATTGGAAAACGATTTAGGCAAGATATCTTATTGGTGCGAAAAGTAGCAATTGACTCTAAAAAAACAAAAAGTGTGAGGAATTCCACACGATTATTAAAAACATACGTTATATGATATATCAAACATATTTAAAGGTTGTCGATTCAACTAAACACTTAGGAATTACAGTTGCGAACAACTCAGATTGGAACCATTAAATAGAGAAAGTTATGGGGAAGGCGAACCAAAGACTAAATTTCATCGATAGAACACTTACAAGATGCAAGAAATCTTCTAAAGAGTCTTCCAATACTACGCTTGTCCATTATCTTGTGGAGTACTGTCGCTCAGTATGGGGACCTTACCACCCATGTCTGACGGAGGATATTGAAAAAATTCAAAGAAAGGCAGCTCGTTGTGTATTACCGAGTAATACTGGAGTAGGTGTTGCGGATATCGTGTTTTGGGGCGGGAATCATTAAAACAAAGGCGTTTTTCGATGTAGTGAGATTCCAAGCATCAATTTTCCCCTCCGAATGCGAAGACATTTTGTTGACTCCCACGTACGTAGGAAGAAATGTCTATCGTAATAAAATGTGAGAAACTTTTAGAGGTTATTTTTCCCACTTGCTGTTTGGCAGTGGAACGGTCGAGAAATGGTCTGAAAGTGGTTTTATGAACCGTTTGCCAAACCCTTAAGAGTGAATTGCAGAGGAGTCACAGAGATGTAGATGGACATACACACAGCGACCCCGACAGTCCGCTTCCATGATGTAAAATGTGAAGAATGCCTTGTTATCTATATTATAAACGGCTAACCCGTGGCATCGTCCCAATTGCAGGTCGTATACCTAACCGTTTCCAGCGGCAATAAAATATTTGTTTTCATTATCTCATCCATTAGTTGACAGAAATGAAAAATTTAGAATGCTGTAATATTCTACTCATTAAGAGCTATAATTTTATGTTAAAGATTTAACGCAATACGTTAAATATTTCAGCTAGAAACTGTAAGTCACGACGTGCTAACTACCTGGACTCTATACATCCAGTATTTGAGAATGAGGATACTTAGCGACTTCCAACATATTTTACACACAATTTTTCTCGGTTACAACCCCACAAAATAATGAAAGGAAAAAAACTTTATAACAGGATTAGAAACAGTCTCGATCGGTATAAATCATTTACTTACAGTGGTTACGGGCTTCGGTCAGGATTTGGCCATCTGCGGACTAATTCTACAAACAAGGTAGGCGGAGGCGTCGTGAAATCTTAAACACAGGCTCCGTTCACTCCACCGCAGATGGTCACATTCTGACCGAAACCATTAACCATTGTAAATAAATGATTTATTGCGGTCGAGACTGTTTTCAATCCATTTTTAAAGTGCATTTAGCCAGACCGCTGTTTTTCTATGTGAAATGTTCTAGAAAATTACTGAAAGGAAAAAAGTTTATCGCCTACTGCATTTTCGTTGTTCGTGCAGCAAAACAACACCAGACGTTACGTTTTAGTCTGTTACATCTGTACTATTAACACTATTCACAACACATTTTGCAGACAGTATTCACTTATACCAGTGAATGTACCTGTAAAATTATATCGACACACAGCTCTCGGGAGATATGTTGTTTCGCACATGGGAATGAGATACCTTAAAGCACAGGTCGTCAAATGTTTTTGCTTAAGAGCCAATTCTCACATAGTAGGGAAGACACCTCGGGCCGCATTGTAAGGTGGCGGGAGGGGGTTGGGGGTTGTAGAGGCCCCTCAAAGAGAAATTCAGTTTTCACCAAGCTATGGTTGTTATTGATGGAGACTTATCACATTTTGAATCTACATATTCTATGGTATCACACCAAACATACGTGGAAAAGTAAATAATATATTGGAACTACATGCATTTTTCCGAAGGCTTACAAAGTGACCAATTTTCGGTACCTAAGCGGGTGCCCTCGCCACTAGATCCCATGTTTGTCGTGCTGATTCACGGGCACATTTTCTAGGCATCTTCACACCCTGCTACTCGTATCTGATAGAACACCAAGCAACTGCAGCACAGCGTTTTGAATCAGACTTTTGTATTAGCCCAAATAGAATAGAGATGATGTTAAATAACATAACTTTATTAACTCAAAATTGCCACAAAGGCATAAAATGACGGCTGATAGAATATATACAGAAGGATGTAAAAGTCAGTCTGATCTGTAATATTTTGCGCGATATATGGAAGTAACCAACTCCAACTGACGTGAACAGTTTGATCACTCTTCGAGAAGCGACGCTATGTCGGCATCAGTGATCCATAGAAAAAACTATCAAACTGAAATAAGTAGCAAGGACCTGCACTTTTAGACCACAAGACCTACTTTAAAGATTGATACTGAACAAAGTATTACTCTCTATACAAGCGAGGTAGCAAAAAATTATATAAAAGACTTGGTTTACGTCAAATGACTCAAAAGAAAAAGATTTTACTAAAAAATAACGAAACATGCTTTGTCAATCTCACTTGACAGTGGCGATGTACGTTTGATTTCACCATACTTGCTACAAACATGAACCACATTTGAAGATGAGCGTCTGTATAAACGCGCCTACACGAAACCATGGTACTTTTGTCTGGCATTTATACCACAGCGGATGATCGGTGCTGTCAGTGTAAGAGAGTGACTGTCAGCACTGGAACACAAACAATAAAATATTTCCCCCTCTCATTTCTATTTTAGAATCTGCATTAGGTGCTAATTGCTATACTGAGATATTCTAATTTATTAAAAGCCATCAAAGTTTTACTTAAATCATACTTGAACTACGTAGTTTTTGTTTCAAAAATTGTGTGCAATCGCAGTAATTCAACACGCACGAGGAAGACATTTAAAAACGGCGAGAAGCTAGTTGTTCTCAATGTTTTCTACAAGATTACGAAGAAAATGGAGTATGGAGCTTTTCATGGCGTACATATAATGCAAGGCGGAATCAGTAGCGTTCAAGGGTGGTAAACGTATGTTCTGTGGCGCCAGTTCGAATTTTGCTGTGCCGCTTTTCTTTCTTCTTTCAGGTTAAATACCGTACCTACATCGTTTAGATATGACATTCATCAAATATGTGCTAATTAACACATACTTAATGATTTTTATATAAATTGCTCGTCTTCTTGTTTCCAGTTACATATCGCAAGGAAAGTTCCTGTTTTCATTGCAAATATAAATTCTTAATTATCGCATTTTATTCAAGACCGTTAAAGATTGCTTAAGTTAAGAAAACATCACACAGTTAAATTTTTGGGAGAAAAATCAAATACTTATTTGGGTCCGTCCATTGTTTTATGCCGCAGAAGTGATCTCACACGATAAACACACATCAGCGTTGTAGAAACACTGAAAACAATATTCACGGCATCGAGCACACTGTACTATCACTGCATTTTTATAATTACCACCATACCACTGCTATCTGAACCCAACACAATTTATCTGGATCCAAGTTAAGGGATTTGTCGCGAGGAATACCAAGACATTTAAACTTCCGCACGTACTGGAACTAAAGTGCGCAAGCTTTGTCAAGCGTCGCTGGTGACATACAAAACAACACGCCATAAAGAAGCGGAGAAAATGTTTTTTGGTGGTTTCGGGGATTCTGTTTATCGCCTCGTTATCAACGTAGCAGTTACTAGAATGTATTCCTCGGAGTCGGATACTGCAGTTGGAAGTTTACCAGACGAATGACTAATACTTTGTTGTTTCAGTATTTAACTATACAGTGAAAACCTCGCAATATGCTTTTATGTCACACATAACTTACGTAAAACAAATTTCCGTGTGCTTAAGCTAGAAATTTTCATCACTCTTGTTTTTAATTACAGTACTATGTTAGCCGAGATCGAGAGCATGTTATGTTTTCCGTCTGGTCACCTAAGAAGTGTCTTGTCGGAGTTTTGCCATATATTATTTCATTCTGTTGAAAAAATTCAATTACGTTCGAAGCTATACCGTTTCACTGCTCGTCTCATTTTACGTTTTAACTGCAACTGTCCACATCACTGCAAATTAGTCGGACCACTTGCCTGGCTGATGCAGTCTAAGTGAAATGCGCTGATGAACCTGTTGTCCCGAATCGATGTGCGCGTAAAGCACGGCATCAAACGTACTCTTATTATCGTACTTTACTATACTCGAGATAGCTTGGCTTCCGCTCCGCGTGCCAGCAAACGCGGAAGAAGACACAGTGTAATGTTTACATCAGGTTTATTCTTACGATCAACGCTGTATAGATAAATATTATCATAAAATACAGCTGAGAACCGTTGGTCTAATGTACACTTGCGGCCCATGCGGGCCGTAATTTGACGACCACTGTTTTGAAGACTCGGGGGGTGGGGGGAGGGGGGGGGACTGGTAAGAAAGCAAAGCCCGATTCTGCAATAACAATGGGATGAAATTGAGTTTCCGGATGCGGTGCCTCCTCACCTGCGCTGACACGTTGAGGACGGCGGGCACGCCCCCGCAGCTCACGGCGCCGCCGCTGCCGCCGCCCCCGCTGTAGTCGGTGGGGTGGGCGTGCTGTCGCGGGCCCAGGCCGGAGGCGGCGCCCGACGGCGGCGGCCACTCGACCACCGAGGGCTCGATCCCCGCCGTGACAGGAGGCGGTGGCGGCGGGGGCGGAGGAGGCGGCGTGGAAGCGGAGGCGCGCGCCAACGCGGCGCGCACCACGAGAGGCAGCAGCAGCGCGCACGCCCACATGGCGCACAGACCGCGGCCCCAGCGGCGCTCGCGATCACCAGGCATGCATCGGAGGCGGACGCAGTCTGCGCCGCCGGTGGTTCTCCTGGTCTTGTCTTCCCGAGCCCACTGCTTGCTCCTCACACCCTTTCGAATGTCAACGGGATGACACCTTCTCTATGTCTGGACTTCACGAAATTTTGATTCACTAATGTGGATTTGGTTGTTATTCTTTTGTTGTTTCACAGTCACTGGTGGAGATTTCAAATGAGTGTATACGGGCACAACCACTGCCAAACAACGAAAGCCAGTCGGAAGTGGACGGTAGGAGTAGAAACTATAGGACCCACTGCAGTTGAACAGGATCTGATCTTCGGTTCGGTACAAATGATGCTCGACAACAGTGATCAACGTGGTGCGAAGTTGGACGGGTTCTAAGATGATGATTGCACTCACAAACAGACAGACGCCGTCACCTCTGTGTAAGGTCTACCGGCCGATATATCCGTTGTCTACTGTATTCTCCTTCCGGACCGGTACAGAAACGGATGTGCGGAGGAAATCGAGTGCGTTGGCGGTGCGGGGAGTGCAAAGAGAGCAGTCTCGTCTGGCCGTGGCGGGCGCGTCGCGACGCCCGGCGTCCGTATATATAGCGACGGCGATGCGCGTAAGCCGCACTGCGTCAGGCTGCCGGCTGTCTCGCGTCGGCCTGGGGGGAGGAAGACCCGCGAGTGCAGCGCGCCGGGGTACGGCTTCGGAGCTCTCGGAGATGGGCAGAAGACACCACACCGAGCCACCGATCTCGCAGCTGAGCACAGCGCGACGACTGTTCGCTGCCGCGGCCGGCACACAACAAAGCGGCTAAGCCGACTCTCGCGGGGTCAGCGCGCACGCGCGGCCTTGGTGCAGCCCTGCGCCGCCAGAGGCGCCACCGCCGACTGTCCCCCCCACCACCCGGCGCATCCCGGCGGTACAACCAAACAAAGCGGCTAGAGAAACCTAGGCGGTGACGGCCCTCTGCAGTAACAAGCGATGCATTTGCCTTGCGCCTTGCGTCCTCTCGGCACTCGCGGACGGAGGTGCCCTGCTAAAAGAGAAAAGTTGTGATCAATAGCCTGCGGGCCTAGCCAGCACACTTAGTACCGTATATATTTTATGTCTACATATCTTGTGTATTCCGCATTGAGATCTTATTTTCGAGTTCACGTCCCTGTCCTGTTTGCGCTAGTTCACCGAATCGATTGGCCAGACAGCTGGCCTCTCTATGCTACACACGAACGATATAAACACACAAGCTTCCGTGGCAGATGTCACACTCCTTTATATTATAGCGCGGCAGTATAACCAGGTCGTTAATGAAAATCGGTATGCATGCGACAGCACGCTTACAAACATGTACCAAAACTCCGCGCGTAAAAACTGGTGCTCGTATGTCGGGTTCTATTGGTGATAAAAAGGTAGGGCAAAGTGTTTTGCATGGCTGGGGACCATTTTTATACCCAACAGAAGGTTCGCCTTCCAAGGGAACTCCCCATCTCACTCCTCTCGGATTTAGTGATAGGAAGTTGCCCCCCTTCTAACAGCCGTGTACCGCAAGTCTCTAGAGGAACGGAAGGTTCCAAATGATTGGAAAAGACCGCAGGTAGTCCCAGTCTTCAAGAAGGGTCGTCGGGCAGATGCACAAAACTATAGGCCTATATCTCTGTCATCGATCTGTTGTAGAATTTTAGAACATGTTTTCTGCTCGCGTATCATGTCATTTCTGGAAACCCAGAATCTACTCTGTAGGAATCAACATGGATTCCGGAAACAGCGATCGTCTGAGACCCAACTCGCTTTATTTGTTCATGAGACCCAGATAATATTAGATACAGGCCCCCAGGTAGATGCCATTTTCCTTGACTTCCGGAAGGCGTTCGATACAGTTCCGCACTGTCGCCTGATAAACAAAGTAAGTCTACGGAATATCAGACCACCGTGTGGCTGGATTTAACAGTTTTTAGCAAACAGAACACAGCATGTTGTTCTCAATGGAGAGACGTCTACAGACGTTAAAGTAACCTCTGGCGTGCCACAGGGGAGTGTTATGGGACCATTGCTTTTCACAATATATATAAATGACCTAGTATATAGTGCCGGAAGTTCCATGCGGCTTTTCGCGGATGATGCTGTAGTATACAGAGAAGTTGCAGCATTAGAAAATTGCAGAGAAATGCAGGAAGATCTGCAGCGGATAGGCACTTGGTGCAGGGAGTGGCAACTGACCCTTAACATAGACAAATTTAATGTATTGCGAATACATAGAAAGAAGGATCATTTATTGTATGATTATATGATAGCGGAACAAACACTGGTAGCAGTTACTTCTGTAAAATATCTGGGAGTATGCGTACGGAACGATTTGAAGTGGAATGATCATATAAAATTAATTTTCGGTAAGGCGGGTGCCAGGTTGAGATTCATTGGGAGAGTCCTTAGAAAATGTAGTCCATCAACAAAGGTGGCGGCTTACAAAACACTCGTTCGACCTACACTTGAGTATTGCTCATCAGTGTGGGATCCGTACCAGGTCGGGTTGACAGAGGAGATAGAGAAGATCCAAAGAAGAGCGGCGCGTTTCGTCACAGGGTTATTTGGTAAGCGTGATAGCGTTACGGAGATGTTTAGCAAACTCAAGTGGCAGACTCTGCAAGAGAGGCGCTCTGCATCGCGGTGTAGCTTGCTGTCCAGGTTTCGAGAGGGTGCGTTTCTGCATGAGGTATCGAATATATTGCTTCCCCCTACTTATACCTCCCGAGGAGATCACGAATGTAAAATTAGAGAGATTCGAGTGCGCACGGAGGCTTTCCGGCAGTCGTTCTTCCCGCGAACCATACGCGACTGGAACAGGGAACGGAGGTAATGACAGTGGCACGTAAAGTGCCCTCCGCCACACACCATTGGGTGGTTTGCGGAGTATAAATGTAGATGTAGATGTAGGATGTCCCAATGGATAGTCTGCCAAAAACTGAACAGAGAGCAAGCATGAAAAGAGGAAGGTGTGCTGAATTAGGAAAAAAGAAGCAAAACAGAACTCTGAACGTACCAAGCTCAGTATATGCAACATCGACCAAATCTGAGTGGTGAGGCCGCCGTGGTTGTGTGGTGAAAACTTGCTTTTGTGTCCCAAAGAGTTTCATTTTGATTCATATGGTTCACTGGGCTCTGAGCACTATGGGACTTAACATCTGAGGTCATCAGTCCTTTAGAACTTAGAACTACTTAAGCATAACTAACCTAAGGACATCACACACATCCATGCCCCAGGTAGGATTCGAACTTGCCACCGTAGCAGTCTCGCGGTTCCGGACTGAAGCGCCTAGAACCGCTTGGCCACCGCAGCCGGCGGTTGTGTGGTCACGGTGATAGATTGTGAAGTGGGAGATCGGTGTTCAAATTACCCTCGTGCCCCACTTACGAATTTGTTTTTCTCAAAATTATGAACTGTCCGTCCGATCATTGCCGTGTCTGTTAGCTGTTTTCAAATTTGTGTCTGTGTGGTTGTGTAACATCCGTTTGCTATAGCGAGCTGTAACGGAGGGACCTCTAGACCTACGTATCTCCCATGTGTTCCGCGTAAGTACCACATGTTATGACTAGCGTTCCGTTTTGGAAGTTTTGTCTTTTGAACTCCTTTGTTGTTACATAGTTCATACCCGTTTATTTGTTGTTTTCATTTCTGTGAGAAGTCTGTGCGGCATCTCGCCGGCTCTCACTATTGCTCTTGCTATTCTCCCGATGTTGCATATCTTGTTTGCATTTTGCTTTATCTTTTACAATTCGGTACACCTTCTTCCTTTTTTCATGCTTGGTGTGTGTTCGAATATCACACACTTCCTCCTCCTTGGACAAATGGAACAAATCGGTCGGTTCTTTTTGCATTTGATGTGGTCTATGATGTGCTTAATGGGACTTACATTGGCACCATTAGTTCATGATCGGTTCCTCGGAACACCTCAACAAAAGGTTTTTTGCTATGTTTTCGCCGTCACAAGCGGACCAAAATCTAGCTGAGGATTCCAAGAAGACAATGCACAGAAAATGACTGAAATTTATACGATGTTTTCCTAAAATACCAATCTCGAACCACTCGATATTTTTATCAGTTTCCAATATACAGAGATTGAAAGCAACCCTTCTTGTACACGTCAAATACGGTACGAGACGAAATCTAGATAATAAATGCCCCTAACAAAGTGTTCAAATTTTAATGGTACATTTTCTAGGCATTTGTCTAGCAAAGCCATCTCCCTGTTTTCAAAAATCTTTATCCATTATCGAGAAAAGGCTGGATTTTGGCTATCAAAACCCAGCCGTGGATTCTGAGACGGCTACGTACAGCAAATGTCTGTAATTTTTACAATGTATTCATAAGATCCCGTTCTCGAACAGCCTTGAAAATTTTCTTCATATCTCCATCAGTTTCCGAGATACGGAGGTTCAAGTGTACCTTACTTGTACACGTAAAACAAGCACATGAAATACAGTGTTAGGCGAAAGCGTAATTTATAAGGTGACGTAACACGGAGAAATCTGGGAACCCCATGTTGTAGTACTGAAGCACATGTAAAGCTTTTTCGAGCGTAAAATCCCGTCTGAGGTTTAAAATTAGTTCTGCGTTATTTGAATATCACATTGGTAAACTATCTAAATTTCATTGACCAGTATGTTTCTTTTCATATGAGTTACATCCCTACCGCAGCAGGGTAAAGAAGCGAACCAGCGGAGAAATGCTCCTATTGGATCACAAACGTGCGAACATCTTCTTGTATATTTAAAGGGCTGTGATTGAAAAGTGATGTAGAAGCTGCCTTATTCTACCTCCGTCAGCAACTTCAAAAATTTTCCCAAAAATTTTGGCATGCGAACATTTCCGCGCTTTTTTATGCTGCGAGTGAAGGATACACTAGCAGTGGGAAAGAGACGGAAAAGTATTAAATTCTGGAAGATAGTAGGCAGTGATTGTAATGTAGAAAAAGCGAAGGAGACATTGGCAATCTGAAAGAGAGAGAGGGACACAGTGGCAGTGGAACATAGCTGACACTGACGGAACAGTGATAGGAAAAGAGTGAAGGAGATAGTGGCGGGAGAGGGAGGGGGGTGAAGGGGGGGTTCAAATGGCTGTGAGCACTATGGGACTTAACATCTGAGTTCATCAGTTCCCTAGAACTTAGAGCTACTTAAACCTAACTGACCTAAGGACATCACACACATCCATGTCCGAGGCAGGATTCGGACCTGCGACCGTATCAGCAGCGCGGTTCCAGACTGAAGCGCCTAGAACCGCTAGACCACACCGGCCGGCGAAGGGGGAGAATAAAGAGAAAGAAAGTGAGCGGTGAGTGGTGAGAGTCAGTGACAATGACACATAAAGTATACGGCAATGACAACGAGAAAGAGAGATATAGTGACAGTGAGAACAGAAAGTAGCCATAGGAAGGAATGAGATATTAGCGGTTTTCTGAAACCCCTTCACCAAGGCAGACAAAGCAAATATTCCTGAATTCCAATCAAGAACAACTGCCAAGATGAGAAGCATAGACGTAGATATCCTCGGAGTAACGAAGCAGCTTAAAGGCCTATATCACTAACGTCGATTTGTAGTAGGGTTTTGGAACATATACTGTATTCGAACCTTATGAAGTACCTCGAAGAAAACGATTTATTGACACATAGTCAGCACGGTTTCAGAAAATATCTTTCTTGTAAAACACAACTAGCTCTTTATACTCATGAAGTAATAAGTGCTACCGATAGGGGATGTCAAATTGATTCCATATTTTTAGATTTCCAGAAGGCTTTCGACATCGTTACTTACAAGCGTCTTCTAACCAAACTGCGTGGCTACGGAGTATCGCCTCAGTTGTGCGACTAGATTCGTGATTTCCTGTCAGGAAGGTCACAGTTCGTAGTAATAGACGGAAAGTCATCGAGTGAAACAGAAGTAATACCCAGCGTTCCCCAAGGAAGTGTTATAGGCCCCCTATTGTTCCTGATCTATATTAACGACATAGGAGACAATCTGAGTAGCCGTCTTGGATTGTTTGCAGATGATGCTGTCATTTACCGTCTTGTAAAGTCATCAGATAATCAGAACGACTTGCAAAATGTTTTAGATAAGATATCTGTATGGTGCGAAAAGTGGCAATTGACCCTGAATTAGGAAAAGTGTGAAGTTATTCACATGAGTACTAAAAGAAATCAGCTAAATTTCGATTACGCGATAAGTCACACAAATGTGAAGGCTGTAAATTCAACTAAATACTTAGGTATTACAATTACAAATAACCTGAATTGGAACGATCACATAGATAATATTGTGGGCAAAGCAAACCAAAGACTGCGATTCACTGGCAGAACACTTGGAAAGTGCAGCAGGTTGTAGTGGTACTTGAATTACGTAACCATTACGGCACCTCACCTCAACCTCTCGATACCAACAATATTCTACTGTGTTTCTGTAAAGAAGTTAACATATTTCTGAGACAACATTCAGATTTGATTTCATTAATGTAGAGGTACTTTGATACATCGATATGTTTGTATTGCAATGATATTATTCTTATGTGTATTCTTTCTTTTGTCACTATGATCTTTGTCGTACTTGTAACTCTGATTTTTGGGCGTGTAAGCGGTTATTAGAGAGAGTCAAGTCTTGGACGTCATGTTGAAAAGACGCAAATTGTAATCAGTTTATAAAATGTGAACTTTAACGGTGAGGAAGATATTTTCAAGTATATTTTAGATTGAGAAGTGATGTTTTGTGAGTTACGTGATATTGCAAGAAAATAAATAAAAAAGAAGAGTAACTTAAATTCGGAGTGCTGATTACTTTTTTACATCAAAATTGTGCTAACTTGCAAAAGTTTAATCTTCAAGAATAGTTAATGAAACACATCTATAAAACTTTCGAATACCGCAGAATAGGCCTCTTTGCATCCGAGCTTGGAATCATCACTTCCTAGATTTTCGATGACTGAACTATGAGTTCACAACGAGACCAGCGTGGGAAACACGAAAAGATGAGTGCCTAGTTTATCCATTGTTTCATGAAATGACTTTATTAACTGTGCTCTAATGACACCTGCCACATAATATAACTTTGTTGTTGACCCAAAATGCAATATTTAGCAGCGTGAGCAACACTACAACGATAATTAATTTTTGCCCTTTGTTGTGGTAGGGTTGTTAGAAGGTCTACTAAAGACACTGCAACACAACGCTTGTCCGCCCTATTCTGGAGTATTGCAGTGCGGTGTGGGATCCGCATCAAGTGAGACCGACGTATCATATCGAAAAAGTACAAAGAAGGGCAGCTCGTTTTGTGTTATCGCGAAGTAGGGGAGATAGTGTCACAGACATGATACGTGAATTGGAGTGGCAATCATTAAAACAAAGGCGTTTTTCGTAGCGACAAGATCTTCTCATGAAATTTCAATCACCAGTTTTCTCCTCCGATTGCGAAAACATTCTGTTGGCACCCACCTACATAGGGAGAAATGATCATCACGATAAAATAAGAGAAATCAGGGTCGTACAGAAAAAATTAAGTGTTCGTTTTTCCCGCGTGCCGTTAGAGAGTGGAATGGTAGAGAGATAGCTTGAAGGTGTTTTATTGAACCCTCTGCCAGGCACTTTATTGTGAATAGTAATCACGTAGATGTAGATGAAGAGAGAACGAGATGGAGATAGTGACAGTGAGAGGAGACCGTAGTAGTAGGACAGAACGAAAGGGGACTGTGGCTGCGAGACCGGAGACAATGACAGAGAGACACAAAGAGATAATGACAATGACTTGGACTGAATGAGACGGTGAGAAAGGGCAACTGGGGGTGGAGCAACTTATAGGGATGGACTAATGGATGTGAGTGACTTACAGTTAGAGGAGACTGTGGGAGTTTGAGGTAACTTGCAAAAAGCTTTGGAAAAAATTTTAAAGGTTGTGAGGAACGTACAGTGAGGCGGCTGGTACACCACTTTACAGCCAGAGTCTTTTAGATTAGATTAGATTAGATTCGTACTTGTTCCATAGATCATCAATACGACACTTCGTAATGATCTGGAACGTGTCAAGTTAATAAAAGGTGTCTATACAAGATATTACATTACACCAAATATTACATGACACTTAATTTTATGTGGGGGTTGGGGAAATTACCCACTTACTACATCCAAAAATTCATCTAATGAGTAGAAGGAGTTGCCATTAAGAAATTCTTTTAATTTCCTTTTAAATGCTATATGGCTATCTGTCAGACTTTTGATGCTATTAGGTAATTGACCAAAGACTTTCGTGGCAGCATAATTTACCCCCTTCTGATCCAAAGTTAGATTTAACCTTGAGTAGTGAAGATCATTCTTTCTCCTAGTGTTGTAGCCATGTACACTGCTATTACTTTTGAATTCTTTCGGATTGTTAATAACAAATTTCATAAGTGAATGTATGTACCGTTAGGCTACAGTGAAGATCCGTAGCTCTTTAAATAAGTTTCTGCAGGATGATCTTGGATGAGCTCCAGCAATTATTCTGATTACACACTTTTGTGCAATGAACACTCTTTTACTCAGTGATGAGTTACCCCAGAATATGATGCCATACGAAAGCAGACAATGAAATTAGGCGTGGTAAGCTAACTTACTCAGATGTATATCGCCAAAATTTGCAATGACACTAATAGCATAAGTAGATGAACTCAAACGTTTCAGCAGATCCTCAGTGTGTTTCTTCCAGTTCAACCCCTCATCAATGCATACACCTAGATATTTTTAATATTCTACCTTAGCTACCGATTTCTGATCGAAGTCTATATTTATTAATGGTGTCATCCCACTTACTGTGTGGAACTGTATATACTGTGTTTTGTCAAAGTCTAATGAGAGCCCATTTGCAGAGAACCACTTAATGATTTTCTGAAAAACATCCTTACAATTTCACCAGTTAATTCTTGTCTGTTGGGTGTGATAGCTATACTAGTATCATCGGCAAAATGTACCAGCTTTGCATCTTCGTGAATATAGAATGGCAAGTCATTAACATATATTAAGAATAGCAGAGGACCCAAGACCGAACCTTGCGGCACCCCATTCTTGATTGTTCCCCAGTTTGAGAAATCACCAGTTTTTTTTTGCATATTATGTGAACTGCTAACATAATATATTTAAATATACAGGAACATATTTGCATTTTTTGATCTCCGAGAGGAGCATTTTTCCGCTGGTGTATGTACATGCTTCGTAAGCCCTTCGTAGTGGCTAGTCCGTTTTGAGATTTTGCGTGTCTTAGCGAGGACGGTTTCACTTTTTCCCTATGTTGGAATCTTCACTGGTCTGTGGACTGTCTCAGGGGTGAAGTTCGTTTGCTCCTCTAGTATTTCGCGTCATACCACTTTAATATTACCGCTTTTTTTTTTCCTTTATCGTTGTGCCCAACCAAGCAGCTCTTTTCCTCCCGTTGTCTCTTCATTCTTTTGATGTATCTCTTCCTCTGTTCTTCCTGTAGCTTGTCGGCGTGGTTTATCAGCAAATTTGTGATTGTTAATTATGATTCTGAATTTTGGTTCGTTCTTTCGTCTAGGCGAATTCCCTGTAGGTTTTGATGAATTTCTGTTCTTATCGATAAAGCTAAGTACAGAATATTTTTTGTGAACCTGTTGTTATTCGTTGTGCGAAGTGACCCTAATATTGTTATCGCCATTTCCTGATTGTATCTGTGATATTTTTCTGCAAAGTGACAAATTTACTTTTATTTCTTCTTCATCCAAATTCCATTTTCGCATTTCCACCCTAAGATTTTCCGCGGAATTTTTCTTTCCTAAAACTAGATTTTTTCAAAAATTTGGTTCAAATGGTTCAAATGGCTCTAAGCACTATGGGACTTAACATCTGAGGTCAACAGTCCCCTACACTTAGAACTACTTAAACCTAAATAACCTAAGGACATCACACACATCCATGCCCGAGGCAGGATTCGAACCTGCGACCATTGCAGTCGCGCGGTTCCGGACTGAAGCGCCTAGATCCACACGGTCACAACGGCCGGCTATCTATTTTATTGCGTAACCATATAAAGAGAAGAAATCGTACTAATTGCTAAATCGGACTATTTCACAAATGTTCCCGTGTTTAGTTTGACAAAATTGGTTTATATAAGCGAAGATACATATACTGATAATGACTTGTGTTCTACTTAAGTCATATTGTTTTTTAATTATTGTAACACTTGATAATGGGCTAAGGCCGAAATGTAGATTTTAAAATAAAACCCGTTGCTCACTCAGATGTCTGTTATATAAACGTTGTCCACCTGACATTATTTTTGCGTCATGTTGAGGAAATGGGTTGGGCTTTTATTTTTCTACGTACTTTTTACTTTTCTTGTTGATTCCATCTTCTCAAACATGTAGCTTTTACATAAAACATGTCATCTAACAAATTTGCCGAAACGACAGCACTGCTACTTTGCGATGATAATCAACACCATTCACAGTAGTTTTCAGCCGACTACTTGTAGGTAGTTTGTGTATGAGAGGGAGATTGATAAATGACGTCCACTCAGCAGCGCGGAGGTTAAGTTGTAACCGCTACTTTGCCTGCTTGCGAAGATGGAAGGAAGATACAGAATGTAAAGAATATAGTCCTAATCACCTACCACTTTCGAGCAGGAAGTCAACTCAGCTGTGATAACTGAAATTAGCCGAGCGGTGCTTGTTGATCCCTCTTGTGATATCCTATTACTCCAAACTGGTGTTAGAGAGCAACGCAGAATTACAGATGAGGCCCAATGTAACTTCGAAAAGGCGAGTGCATAACGCTATCGGTCAATCCCTGTACGCTTAATCAGTGTCGCACTTCGTTTCCGAGAGACTGCAGGTTCATTGGTGCATGGTAAAATATTCTATAACTGGGTAATCAGTATTTGGATCACGCCAATGGAGGACGGGCTTGTCAGCACTTCTTTCACGAATAGCTGCAAACAAAGCTGATAATTACAAGAGATTAATACAGAGGGATATGTCTGGGCTGTTACAAAAATAAATCTGAAAGGTGTTAATTTAAATGTACGTAAACATATTCGAGGTTCTTAAGGGCTAAGAAGATAGATGCTTACATGGCGAAGGTTGAAGAACAAGAGACGATACGAAACAGCAAGGCATCTCCTTGCTGGCCGCAGGAAACAATGCGAAGCTGCGGCCTTTTTTATTACCATACAAAGAATCCTTTATAATCGCAGAAAGTACTAGAAGTACTTATTAACATCTGTGGGCTCTCTGGGACATTAATTTCGTATTTCATAAATATAAAGGAAAAAACTTCTTGGGGTCTTACATTTGCCCCCTTGAATAACTATGACACAGGCTCTTACGTGAGTAGTCATTCAAATTATAAATACAACAAAATTACAAGATTGGTATATTTTTTAAATTTATTTTATGACGTACATTGGACCTCTTCAGTCAATATTATGAATTAGATTCTTCTGTTTCTTGTCAGCCCAATACATTTTCATTCTTTCAAATTGCGCCTTTCTCTCCTCATCCGCAATCACCCTTCCCATTCTGTGTTTGGTAATTTTTATTGGTAATGTGATATGTTTGTCCTGGAGTATCTTGAGCGCTTCTGTCTTGCCTTTCAGTCCTCCATCGTAAGCCGTAATTTGATCACATCCCCCTTGATCTCTGCGACCCATCTAACGCCGCTCTCTCTATTCCATAACTTCTCAATTATTCTCCTGCTAATTCTATTATCTGTTGTCCTCAGGAAATAGATCCGTTTCTTTCTCATTGTATTTGTCGCTGGTTCTATTTCTTTATGAACTGTTTCATTTGAAACTATTCTCCAAATCTCGTCCTTTTGGTATTTGTTATTTATACGTGTTCTGGCTATCGTTCTTTCTATTTTGAGTAATCTGTCTACTGCTTCAGTGTTGGTTGTTTTAAAAATAGTTTCGCTAGCTTATGTTATTTACGGCTGTGTTACTATTTTGTAGTGTTTCAGTTTTGTGGCTATTGAGAGGCATTATTTTGTTGTATGTGTTCTTGGTAATATGATGTGTTTTAATTAAGTTGTTTATTCTACTCTGCCATTATGGTTTCTTATTCAAGTTGTGTGTTATTATTTTTCCCAAGTATTTAAACTTTCCGGCAATTAAAACCGGTAAATTAAAACTGATATTACAAAAAAAAAGGCTACACAATTTTACACGTTTTAAATTAACAACTAGACAAGTCATTTTCGGTCATTGACACGGGAGTTATTTGTACACCAGGCGTTAATTTAATGTCTGAGCAGTATCATTGCTCCGAGGACAAGAGGGTATTTCAGTCCAATGACGTGTCTGCGCGCGGTAACTGGTGCAGTATGTCAGTCCAGTGCTGGAGTGACGTCGCAGGTGCTTCAGTGACGTCAATCGGTCGGTGACGACCGGCTGGGCACGAGCTGTGTTTAGTGCACTTCGCTGTCCGCGTGTGCAGCGTCGGTTAGTTGCCTCCCACCTCGGTGTCTACTCTTATTCACTCTCCACTGCCAACATTTCAGGATTCATGGAACAATCGTAGTATAATATTAGATGAATATTAGAAAAAGATCCACCATACGGCACATGGGTTCCCAATTTTTTTTCACACTGTAAAACATGTTTATTTCATGAAACGTACATTTTTGGAAAGTTCAGATTTTAACCTGTTTTTCTATATAGTCGCCACTGAGGTCAATGCATTTTTGCAAGCGGTGTACGAGCTTTTGAATGCCCGAGTCAAAAAAATCTGCCGCCAAGCCGCGCAGATGCCTGAGAACCGCTTCTTCCAGGTCTTCTCTGTCGCGTAAATGCGTTCCACCCAGGTGTTTCTTCATGTCAGGGAAGAGATGGTAGTCACTTGGGGCTAAGTCCGGGCTGTAAGGTGGGTGTTTGACAATACCCCATCCAAATTTTGCGATGAGTTCGTTGGTGGCTTTAGTGGTGTGCGGTCGAGCCCTATCCTGATGCACCCCCTTGGACAGCATACATCTCCTCTTGTTTGGAATTGCACAGTGCAATTTTTGCTGTGTCTCGCAGAACCAGGCAGCGTTGATTGTTGTACCGGTGGGCAAGAACTCGCACAACAGTACCCCCTTCCTGTCCCAATACACTGTTGCCATCACTTTGCCGACACTTCGTGCGTTTGTTTGAATTTTCGCGATCTCGGCGACTCTGGGTGCTTCAATTGTTTGGACTGTCCTTTGGTTTCGGGTGTGCGGTTGTGCACCCAAGTCTCGTCTCCAGTGAGGATGGATCGAGGTAGTCCTCGCCATGAATTCCGTGATCCTGAAGAAGGTGTTGGGCTGCTTCAACGCGTTGACGTTTGTGGACTTCGGTCAACATTCTTGGCACCCACCTCGCGCAAACCGTTGCATACCCTAGATGCTCCGTCAAAATCTTGTCAATAGAGGTTTTGCTGACATGAGGGATCATTTCGGAGAGCTCATGAACCGTCACTCTTCGATCTGTGAGAGCACCGCTGCCTCCACTTTTGCGATTGTTTCGTCAGATGGCCGTCCTGAACGCTCCTCATCATGGACGTCAGTACGCCCGTTTTTCAACACTCTGCACCATTTGCGCACGTGTTGTACTTTCATACATTTGTCTCCATTGGTTTTGCATAGCTGAGTATGGATTTTTGCCGGTGCAATGTTTTTCACAGGCAGGAAACGGATCACCGAGCGTAACTCACACCTAGCGGGCGAAGCAAAGGGATGATCCATTACGTACGGCTGCCAAGCCAAGACTGAGCTCCGCAGGCAGCTCGCTAGGGAGGGGATTTGGAGTGGAGGAACCAAGGTACACTACAGAATCGCGGGATCCACCGTAACAGCGCTTTTCAGGACTGTAGCGCCATGGGGACCTTATTTTGCGGATAACCCTCGTACAAAACTAGAAACACATACAGGGGATAGGCAAAATAATGTGAACTGTGGTAGTAATGGGATGGTTGTGTTTGGCGGTCAACAATGCAGGTAAGGCACGTGTCGCGCTGGACTGTGAGTGTTCGGTACGGACTAGGTAGCAGTTGCAGGTTGTTTACGAATAGCGCACACTTCGTATTTCCATTCAAAGGCCTAGGCCGAAGTACAATGAAAGACCTAACAGAGTTCCAAAGAGGGTAGCTTATAGGGACCCGTTTAGCAGGAACATAAGTAACCAAGACAGCCAATTTATTGAATGTTTCAAGAGCAACGGCTTGAAAAGTCATGAAAGCCTACACAAAACATGGAAATACACCAAGGTGTAAACGTAATAGTGGGCGCAAATCAAAACTAAATGACGGAGATCGTCTTACGCTGACACGAATTGTGTCAAAACAACACAAAACTACGCCGGCTGAAATGACTCCAGAGCTCAATAGCCATCTTCGAGACCCCGTGTCTATCGACATTGTGTGCCGAGAACTCTATAAAGCGAATATTCGTGGACGATATGCTATATCGAAACCATTACTGACGACAACCAACGCAAAGAAGCGTAAAACATGGTGTCAGAAGCATAAATCCTGGACGCCTGATCAGTGGAAACACGTGATATGGTCCGACGAGTTAACGTTTTCGTTATATCCAACTTTGGGCCGGGTTTACGTCTGGAGAACGCCAAAACAAGCTTACAATCCTTATTGCTTGATTCCAACGGTTAAGCATGGAGGGCCGGCCAAAGTGGCCGTGCAGTTCTAGGCGCTGCAGTCTGGAACCGCGAGACCGCTACGGTCGCAGGTTCGAATCCTGCCTCCGGCATGGATGTGTGTTATGTCCTTAGGTTAGTTAGGTTTAACTAGTTCTAAGTTCTAGGGGACTAATGACCTCAGAAGTTGAGTCCCATAGTGCTCAGAGCCATTTGAACCAGCCATTTAAGCATGGTGATGGAAGGGTGATGGTGTGGGCAGCCATATCATGGTATTCTGCTGGTCGCATCATCACTCTCAAAGGCCGTGTTACAGCCAACGAATATGTCAACATATTAGGTGATCAAGTGCACTCCACGATTCAAATGTTATTCCTCAGCAGTGATGCCATATTTTTGGACGATGATGCACCCATTGACACAGCCAGGAGAGTACAATCGTGGTATGAGGAGCATGCCACTGAACTGCAACGTCTTTTCTGGCCGGCACAGTCCCTGAACATTATCGAACCCATGTGGGCTGTGTTCGAGCGCAGACTCCGCAGCAGATTTCCGCGTGCCCCGTCAGAGGCTCTGATCGAAGAGTGGCATAACATTCCACTGGAAGCTATACAATTGGTATTCCGAGAAGAATCGCAGCTGTATTACGGGAAAATGGGGGTCCAACACCTTATTAATAAACCATTCCCAAGTAAATGCTGATGTTCACATTATTTTGCCTATCCCCCGTATACAAATACGTCTCAGATAAAAAATTAGTTTATTTACAACAAAGATAAAAGAAGTTAATGTTTCTATCCTATATACTATAAGCTTTTAGTTCATTCATTTTCATTTGTCTTGGCCTAAACTAAGATGTAAAGTATGCCCAGTGTGTGAGTGTAGTTTTAAATTCAGTAGAGCCTAAAAGATCGTCGGTTTATAGTGAATCTCAATTGTCTTTCTGCAGCAGCTTCAAGTCTACCAGTTCACACGAGTACTAAAGTATTCACTTCCTTTTGGTACTCGCACCGTCGCGGAGATATTTGAATCTTCAACAATGGATGCGACAGAACAGTTCCGTGAGAGTCCCATTCAACCACGCGCCCCCCCGACCGCAGTTCAATTTACAAGCGACTGTTGTGCGGGACTCTGTGCGCTTGTGTTCTAAAGCTTCATCATCGAAGGCTGGTGTTGGAGACGTGTTTTAAGGAGTTCTGTGCCTTGGAATTTGTCGGCTTCCCTTTGGTGTTGCACTCCCAGGAGAAAACAGTAAGTGCACATTCCTTTGCACTGTAGAAATACTGTCTTCTTGTCCTATTGTTTCTTTAGCATTCCGCCAGGACTCGATATTATACGCATAGCACAGTTTCTTCACTCCAGCACACCCATTAGACATTATCCTAACACCTTGCTGTTATTCGTTTCGGGTTTATTTGCTTAAAAGTTCAAGTACACTTGCACCATTCAATTTGTTTACGATGAGATTATATGCTTGCATGTCCAAGTCTCTTGCATTTACTTCCACTAAGTACTTCACTTAAGTATTTTTTTACAGTGGTTAAAATGTTAGGTTATCAGCTTCGTAATGTCAGTAAGTTTTGAAGTCTGGTGAAAGCGTTTATAAGTCATTCAAACTAAAATCGCAATAAATCACAGACAATAAAACACAGGTTAGAGGGGTGCCACTATTACACACCATTACCCAAAGTGTGCGAGTGTGAATTGGCTCAACTAAAGAGACAAATTAATCATAAAACAGATATAGTGATTTAATTAAAGTGAGCAGAGAGAAACGCTGGAGTGACAAATCTCAAGTCGGCAGTATACTCCTTCTTTTGTTAATCAGTAGTTTTCTTGTTAGTGTAATGCTTGATTCTGCTTAGTGAACAAACTTTTGGATTCAGTATTTGTAGTGTAAATTGGTTTGTTCAGAATATACAGTTCATTGTATCTGTGTCCAGTTTTTCTTACGTAAATGTTCTTCTTCAAGTGACATGTTGGCATTGTATAAAATTCTAACATTTAACCAAAAATTTTATTATAATCCTCCCTAAGCGCGATGTGTCATGTTATTACGTTGCCTTACGCACGTTGGATTTTCGGCAATGCTTTGATCTGAGGTGCACTTCTGCACTCAGAAAGATTAATAACAAAAAAAGGTAAAGGTAAGTTGGTGCTATTGCACTTCTTCCTTAAAGTAATTTATACATATACAGGGTAGTCCATTGACAGTGACCGGGCCAAACATCTCACGAAATAAGCGTCAAACGAAGAAACTGCAAAGAACGAAACTCGTCTAGCTTGAAAGGGGAAACCAGATGGCGCTATTGTTGGCCCGCTAGATGGCGCTGCCATAGATCAAACGAATATCAACAGCGTTTTTTTTAAATATGAACCCACATTTTTTGTTACATATTCGTGTAGTACGTAATGAAATATGAATGTTTTAGTTGGCCACTTTTTTCGCTTTGTGATAGATGGCGCTGTAATAGTCACAGACGTATAAGTACGTGGTATCACGTAACATTCCGCCAGTGTGGACGGTATTTGCTTCGTGATACATTACCCGTGTTAGAATGGACCTTTTACAAATTGCGGAAAACGTCGATATCGTGTTGATGTATGGATATTGTGATCAAAATGCCCAACGGGCGTGTGCTATGTATGCTGCTCGGTATCCTGGACGACATCATCCAAGTGTCCGGACCGTTCGCCGGATATTTAAGTTATTTAAGGAAACATGAAGTGTTCAGCCACATGTGAAACGTCAGCCACGACAGCAACAAATGATGATGCCCAAGTAGGTGTTTTAGCTGCTGTCGCGGCTAATCCGCACATCAGCAGCAGACAAATTGCGCGAGAATCGGGAATCTCAAAAACGTCGGTGTTGAGAATGCTACATCAACATCGATAGAACCAGTAACATATTTCTATGCACCAGGAATTGCATGGCGACGACTTGGAACGTCGTGTACAGTTCTGCCACTGAGCACAAGAGAAATTAAGGGACGATGACAGATTTTTTGCACTCGTTCTATTTAGCTACGAAGCATCATTCACCAACAGCGGTAACGTAAACCGGCATAATATGGGCTATTGGGCAACGGAAAATCCACGATGGCTGTAACAAGTGGAACATCAGCGACCTTTGCGGGTTATGTATGGTGCGGCATTATGGGAGGAAGGATAATTGGCCCCCATTTCAGTGACGGCAGATTTAAATGGTGCAATGTATGCTGATTTCCTACGTAATGTTCTACCGGTGTTACTACAAGATGTTTCACTGCATGACAGAATGGTGATGTACTTCCAGCATGATGGGTGTCCGGCACATACCTCGTGCGGTTGAAGCGGTATTGAATAGCATATTTGATGACAGGTGGATTGGTCGTCGAAGCACCATACCATGGCCCGCACGTTCACCGGATCTGACGTCCCCGGATTTCTTTCTGTGGGGAAAGTTGAAGGATATATGCTATCGTGATCCACCGACAACGCCTGACAACATGCGTCAGCGCATTGTCAATGCAGATGCGAACATAACGGAAGGCGAACTACTCGCCGTTGAGAGGAATATCGTTACACATATTGCCAAATGCATTGAGCTTGACGGACATCATTTTGAGAATTTATTGCATTAATGTGGTATTTACAGGTAATCACTCTGTAACAGCATGCGTTCTCAGAAATTATAAGTTCACAAAGGTACATGTATCACATTGGAACAACCGAAACAAAACGTTCAAACGTACATACGTTCTGTATTTTAATTTAAAAAACCTATGTAGGCGCTACAGTCTGGAACCACGCGACCGCTACGGTCGCAGGTTCGAGCCCTGCCTCGGGCATGGACGTGTGTGATGTCCTTAGGTTGGTTAGGTTTAAGTAGTTCTAAGTTCTAGGGGACTGATTACCTCAGAAGTTAGGTCCCATAGTGCTCAGAGCCATTTGAACCATAAAAAACCTACCTGTTACCAACTGTTCGTCTAAAATTGTGAGCCATATGTTTGTGACTATTACAGCGCCATCTATCACAAAGCGAAAAAAGTGGTCCAACTAAAACATTCATATTTCTTTAGGTACTACACGAATATGTAATAAAAAATGGGGGCTTCTATTTAAAAGAAACGCAGCTGATATCCGTATGATCTATGGCAGCGCCATTTAGCGGGCCAACCACAGCGCCATCTGGTTTCCCCCTTCAAACTAGACAAGTTTCGTTCTTTGTAGTTTTTTCGTTTGACGCTTATTTCGTGAGATATGCGGCCCGATCACGATCACGATCACGATCAATGGACCACCCTGTATATATAGATAGAACTTCAGCGAGGTTGCTTCTATGACACTGACACTTGTGCATGTTGTGAGTGTAGTGTTCATTCCCAAGCAAAGTCAAGTCATTTAATGCTTCAGTTCATGCATTCTTTACACATGGGACGCTCTATGCTAATTCGTGGTTTCTCATTTTATAGGCAAATGAACACACAGCGTGTTATCAACCTTCTAGGCGCTCAGTCCGGAGCCGCGCGACTGCTACGGTCGCAGGTTCGAATCCTGCCTCGGGCATGGATGTGTGTGATGTCCATAGGTTAGTTAGGTTTAAGTAGTTCTAAGTTCTAGGGGACTGATGACCATAGATGTTAAGTCCCATAGTGCTCAGAGCCATTTTTTTATCAACTCCACATCGGTTACAGGAAAAGCCTAACCGAAAATCTGTAATCCACACATGTGCAACTAGATTCAATAGCATCTAGGGAAGAGTTTACTACTGTATCTACCCAGAAGACGTCTGTCAGTTGCAAAAATCAAGATAAGGCTCAGCGTAATGTACATATTCTGCAAATCGAAATGACCGAACTACAATGGAAATGTGTTTTTGAGACAGACATAAAATGCTGAAACCTCAGTTATTGACGAACATTCAGTGGCACAGCTTCCAAGAACGGTCAAGTATGCAGGACCAGTAAGCATAAGTGGTAAGAGGTATAGCCCAATCACATGACCATCCAGAGTACCTGCCCTCACGTTAATACCAGACCGGTGCTGAAATCCCTGAACATGTGTGGAACGAGAGTTTTCGTCTGCCCAGATATAGCCGTTTTGCGAATTCAGAACACAATCCCTAGGGAACTTACATTCATCTGTGAACAGAACTCAACATGGAAATGGTTGTGTGTCGAGCCAGCGGTGCAGGAACTACGTGCACTAGGCAACGCGTTGCGGACCGGGGCCAACGAGATACACGGACCCTAGAGCGAACTTGTGACGTCACACTAGTCGCCTTGTCCGTCACACTTCTCGAACGCTCGGTTCCTTGTAGCGCCCACGGGAAATCTATATTTAATTGAAAAGGTACCCCCTGAAGGTCTTAATTTTTTCGTGTGGCATCGAGAACTTGCATGCATTTAAACACGCAATCAATATTATTAAACTCGTCTGAATTGGCTACGCGCTCCCAGCCGGAGACGGCTGCAGGCACTCGTAAGACCTGCAGTGCCACGTAAGCCACGGCCTGTCTTTCTCGTGTGCCTCGGCTGGACCCTTGGCGTGCACCCTTTGTAAGTGGTGCGGATGGAATCGTTACTCACGCAGAACGTCCCAGTTGATACTGTAACTGAGACCCGTTTCACACTGGGGCGCTGGTCACGGTCACCAGTGACGGTCACCGACAGAGATACATTCGTTTAAAATGGAGCATTCACATCGGGACACTACACCGACTCACCGAGACACTGTGACGCAGCAGTGACTCACCCTCGCCACAAGTGACGGACAGGGTCACTGTGTTCACAGCAGTCACCGCCGGACATGCACTAGTTTGAATTGGAGTGTTCGCACTGGGACACAGATCACAGACACAGCACTGCAGATTTGTCAACAGACAGGCAGCCATTTCTGAGACAGTGCCGCGAAATATTGATTGTACATTATACTGTACACATTGTAGCCATTAGTTTAGGTTTTATTAACACGGAAGATTTTATAAGTGAAGTAGAAAGTCGTCCCGCTATTTGGGATGCCAGAAGCGATGACTATAAGAATGAAGTGGTGTAAACGAATGCGTGGCAAGAACGAATTTTAGGCCTGATTTCAATGAGAAGAGCATGGATGAAAAAAAAATTGGTAAGTTGTATGTTCTTTTTTCAAATTTAATACCTTATTTTTCGGATCATAAAACACTAGTGAAATTTAGTTGCTACTCTTGTATGAGGCTAGGAGGGTAGTAACCTTCAAGCACATCTACATCCCTCGCCCCCCCTTTTTTTTTTTTTTTTTTGGCGTTTGCAAGTATCAAGTATACCGTTATGCAGTCTTAATACGATAAGTAGAGGCAAAACGGATGAGCGTGAAAACCATGAACTCATCCCTACAGGGCGAATGAAGAGAAAATCTAAAACAATACTAATATTTAAAAATTTTCATAACAAAATTAAGGGTGCGTCTTATCGTCCTCTTAAGGCGTTCCTCATCATAGTCCAAAAAATAGAGTTAAAATATTATTCTTAATTACAATTATTTACGCATATGTGGCTACTACAATAACGGATTTTATTTATTTATTATAATATTATTGAGGTACAAGCTCCTGACACTCTATAATTTTCATTGTAAGTTTCAGTCAGTTCAGTGAATACAATAATATGACTTCTTACAGTTAGCATAGTAATGATTGCACAATGCACATCACAAACACAATGCCAGATGAACAATGAGGCCTAACCACGTTAACGTTCACGTAACATTTCTAGAAATTATGTTTTTTGCAGCTGCCTAAGCACTTCACCTTCAGGACTAACGAAGTAGTTTGCAAATTCATCTCTGATACTGCTCGCAATATTTCCTCCACGGACTAAACCAGGTGACATGTCCTGCAATCCCTGAATAGTTAACGTATCCTCCAACAACATAAAGAGTATAAAACAACCCTTTCTCCAGCCGATCACGTAGCCATGGATTTACGTGTAATAAACGTTTTGTCTTCATTCTCCTCCTCCTCCTGCTTGGAGGTACCAACAAAAGTTCCTCCTCGCTCGAGTCCGTTTCACTAACTAATCAGTTGGCAACACCTGCGGTGTCGGACGCCGGTGATCCAGGAGTGTTCACCACAATTACCGGTGGCCGTCACTGGCGACCGTCACCAGTGTCCCAGTGTGAAACGGGCCTAACGCCCATTGCACGCGCAATTGTTCCAGTACTCGTTGACGGATTCTCATAAACGCGATACAGTACATCTTCTTCAGATTCGGGCTTGCGGCGTTGCCGTGTAGCATTGTCCTGTCTCCGCACGGTAAAGGTACCTGTTTCTCGAAGCCGCTGCATAACTTGGGCAAAAATATTATGCGGTGGCGTGCTACGTTGCGGGAAACTTTCGTGATACAGCCGATTTGCAGCTCTTCCGTTATCTCGAGCTTCACCGTACACAAGGAGCATGTCTGTGTATTCCGAAAACGTGGGCCGAACGGTATTTACTGTAACGGAGACGCACAGGCACTGAATAGGTCTCGCAGCAATGCAGACGTTAAGTGGTATCGTTGATAGTCTCTGATGCAGTAAACGTCATCTTGCCTATCGAATTGCATACTGGAACAAGTTTCTCTGAAATTCTTCCCTTTCCATCAGCACACATGGACGCGTTACACATCTGAACCGAAACGGGAACGAACATCCTGTACATACCTTTATACATACCCACCTCTACTAATTGGGGCAATCACCTTCATCATTCCCTTAAAATTTACAACTAGACTGAATGATTAAATTCTTGACTAGGTTAGGCAGGGTACCATTCACAACTAAGCCACTCGTGTGGAATGCTATTCTTGTGTCTCACACAGTCCACAAGTACTAAAATTAAACTTATCTTGATGAAGCTCATACCACTGAGCTGAGTTCACGTATTTACTCCCGTGTCGCCAGAATAGCTTGCACAACTCGTTGCATTTGACGCCAGTAAAACATGCCGTTTGAGAATTTTGCTCGTTGACATGTCGTAAGTGCTTCATAATAAAACGATGTACTGTTATGTCTCATAACCGTTGCATATTCCATCCTACTTTAATCTTTGCGTTTAGCTGTAGTGTTTTGTGTTATTGCTGTTGCTATTTATAGATATTAGTTAACATACACTCCTGGAAATTGAAATAAGAACACCGTGAATTCATTGTCCCAGGAAGGGGAAACTTTATTGACACATTCCTGGGGTCAGATACATCACATGATCACACTGACAGAACCACAGGCACATAGACACAGGCAACAGAGCATGCACAATGTCGGCACTAGTACAGTGTATATCCACCTTTCGCACCAATGCAGGCTGCTATTCTCCCATGGAGACGATCGTAGAGATGCTGGATGTAGTCCTGTGGAACGGCTTGCCATGCCATTTCCACCTGGCGCCTCAGTTGGACCAGCGTTCGTGCTGGACGTGCAGACCGCGTGAGACGACGCTTCATCCAGTCCCAAACATGCTCAATGGGGGACAGATCCGGAGATCTTGCTGGCCAGGGTAGTTGACTTACACCTTCTAGAGCACGTTGGGTGGCACTGGATACATGCGGACGTGCATTGTCCTGTTGGAACAGCAAGTTACCTTACCGGTCTAGGAATGGTAGAACGATGGGTTCGATGACGGTTTGGATGTACCGTGCACTATTCAGTGTCCCCTCGACGATCACCAGTGGTGTACGGCCAGTGTAGGAGATCGCTCCCCACACCATGATGCCGGGTGTTGGCCCTGTGTGCCTCGGTCGTATGCAGTCCTGATTGTGGCGCTCACCTGCACGGCGCCAAACACGCATACGACCATCATTGGCACCAAGGCAGAAGCGACTCTCATCGCTGAAGACGACACGTCTCCATTCGTCCCTCCATTCACGCCTGTCGCGACACCACTGGAGGCGGGCTGCACGATGTTGGGGCGTGAGCGGAAGACGGCCTAACGGTGTGCGGGACCGTAGCCCAGCTTCATGGAGACGGTTGCGAATGGTCCTCGCCGATACCCCAGGAGCAACAGTGTCCCTAATTTGCTGGGAAGCGGCGGTGCGGTCCCCTACGGCACTGCGTAGGATCCTACGGTCTTGGCGTGCATCCGTGCGTCGCTGCGGTCCGGTCCCAGGTCGACGGGCACGTGCACCTTCCGCCGACCACCGGCGACAACATCGATGTACTGTGGAGACCTCACGCCCCACGTGTTGAGCAATTCGGCGGTACGTCCACCCGGCCTCCCGCATGCCCACTATACGCCCTCGCTCAAAGTCCGTCAACTGCACATACGGTTCACGTCCACGCTGTCGCGGCATGCTACCAGTGTTAAAGACTGCGATGGAGCTCCGTATGCCACGGCAAACTGGCTGACACTGACGGCGGCGGTGCACAAATGCTGCGCAGCTAGCGCCATTCGACAGCCAACACCGCGGTTCCTGGTGTGTCCGCTGTGCCGTGCGTGTGATCATTGCTTGTACAGCCCTCTCGCAGTGTCCGGAGCAAGTATGGTGGGTCTGACACACCGGTGTCAATGTGTTCTTTTTTCCATTTCCAGGAGTGTATATGTAAATAGTGTAGGTTTAAATCGCTCATAATATAGTGCAATTCGGATTTTTGTATATAATAGTTCTCATTCCCCTTCTTAGACCATTTTCTTAAATCTAAACTTAAAATTCACATTTACATTTGCGCACTTTAAGATCGTAAAAACTGTACATGTTCACACTGTGTGCCCCTACTATTCCCAGCGGTCGTTGTAGAGACGTAGTGCGACCGATCGGTGTTTCTCGGCGGCGGTAGAGTAGCATCGATTTGTCCACCACTTTAACTATGAGCAAGTTCTATGTTGCGCTAATTAGTATCCCAGGGGAAGCTTGATCCCCTTGTATGACCTCTTTTTTTGTATCGGACCAGGATTCCTTGTCTTATACTCACTATATTTCTCATTGTTTACTCGCCTGTTGTCTGCAGCACTTTGCCAGTTGTTGTATCTACCCCTGTAGTCATGTTTCAGTGGATTCTGGTACACAGGTTTCTACCCACGATCTCCTTTCTTTTGATAATGGTCATTTCCTCGATGGCCAGAATTTCTAGGTCTATTGTCCTATTGTGACGCACAAGACTGCCAGCCGCGAGTGTACTGTAGTTGTTTGTCTCCTTGACCTCGTCCTCCTTTATAGATTAAGCCAATGGAGTCCAACAGAGAGAGAAAATAATCAATATCTGTTTCTGGTATTGTGACTAAATTTTCGCGAATGTTCGGCGGCAACCTGGCTTTCAAAATTTTTAGTATATACACTCCTGGAAATTGAAATAAGAACACCGTGAATTCATTGTCCCAGGAAGGGGAAACTTTATTGACACATTCCTGGGGTCAGATACATCACATGATCACACTGACAGAACCACAGGCACATAGACACAGGCAACAGACCACGCACAATGTCGGCACTAGTACAGTGTATATCCACCTTTCGCACCAATGCAGGCTGCTGTTCTCCCATGGAGACGATCGTAGAGATGCTGGATGTAGTCCTGTGGAACGGCTTGCCATGCCATTTCCACCTGGCGCCTCAGTTGGACCAGCGTTCGTGCTGGACGTGCAGACCGCGTGAGACGACGCTTCATCCAGTCCCAAACATGCTCAATGGGGGACAGATCCGGAGATCTTGCTGGCCAGGGTAGTTGACTTACACCTTCTAGAGCACGTTGGGTGGCACGGGATACATGCGGACGTGCATTGTCCTGTTGGAACAGCAAGTTCCCTTGCCGGTCTAGGAATGGTAGAACGATGGGTTCGATGACGGTTTGGATGTACCGTGCACTATTCAGTGTCCCCTCGACGATCACCAGTGGTGTACGGCCAGTGTAGGAGATCGCTCCCCACACCATGCTGCCGGGTGTTGGCCCTGTGTGCCTCGGTTGTATGCAGTCCTGATTGTGGCGCTCACCTGCACGGCGCCAAACACGCATACGACCATCATTGGCACCAAGGCAGAAGCGACTCTCATCGCTGAGGACGACACGTCTCCATTCGTCCCTCCATTCACGTCTGTCGCGACACCACTGGAGGCGGGCTGCACGATGTTGGGGCGTGAGCGGAAGACAGCCTAACGGTGTGAGGGACCGTAGCCCAGCTTCATGGAGACGGTTGCGAATGGTCCTCGCCGATACCCCAGGAGCAACAGTGTCCCTAATTTGCTGGGAAGCGGCGGTGCGGTCCCCTACGGCACTGCGTAGGATCCTACGGTCTTGGCGTGCATCCGTGCGTCGCTGCGGTCCGGTCCCAGGTCGACGGGCACGTGCACCTTCCGCCGACCACTGGCGACAACATCGATGTACTGTGGAGATCTCACGCCCCACGTGTTGAGCAATTCGGCGGTACGTCCACCCGGCCTCCCGCATGCCCACTATACGCCCTCGCTCAAAGTCCGTCAACTGCACATACGGTTCACGTCCACGCTGTCGCGGCATGCTACCAGTGTTAAAGACTGCGATGGAGCTCCGTATGCCACGGCAAACTGGCTGACACTGACGGCGGCGGTGTACAAATGCTGCGCAGCTAGCGCCATTCGACGGCCAACACCGCGGTTCCTGGTGTATCCACTGTACCGTGCGTGTGATCATTGCTTGTACAGCCCTCTCGCAGTGTCCGGAGCAAGTATGGTGGGTCTGACACACCGGTGTCAATGTGTTCTTTTTTCCATTTCCAGGAGTGTAGGAGATAGGATTGCTATAGTATCACGTTTTATTTATACATTGCTCGAAATATCTGTGCAATCGCTCTTGTTTAATGTTGAACGGCTGCGGGTCGAAAACTTCTCGTATATTCGGGCGAGTCCGAAAGTACATCACACGACAGCGTCTAAGTGAAGAAAACATGTAACTGGTTTTGTTGCTTGCTCATACGCAAGCAAATAATATGACGCCTGTACCAGCTGCTCTGGAGAAACTGCGTCGACAGAAGCGTTGTAATGTAGCGAAAAGTAATGGTCAAATATTTATTTAATTTATTTATTTAAGCTGATGTGATTAGATCCATCAGGCCTTCTCTTACAGTGGACCAGTACCTTTTTTATAGCATAATTACCTACGAAATAACAATTTTAATATGGCCAATAAAGGGTGGCGCACTAAAAACCCGCCCCAACTACTAGAGGGTAGAAAATTTTAATATGTCGAATATAGGGGTGGCGCACGAAAAACAGAAGACGACTATTACAGATTTGAAAAGGCACAATTTCCCTCTACTGTTTCGGATCACGTTCAAAGTTCATCGAATGGTTTTGAAGGTCGCTAATGGTTACAACGAGAGAAAAAACTGCGATCGCTCTGTACTCCAAAAGGGTGCGGTCATGTTCAATGGGAATGCAGCCTCACAATGTCCTTAGATAAGTGTTGAAACGACCGAATGACAGCGGTTCCCAAGGTTGTCAAGGTCATCTTCCTGTTACTCGTCGCACTGAGAATTGTCGTTTACGACCGCGAAATGTTTGGGAATCAACTCTCGAGGAAAAGGGTTAGTTTCATTGACGCCAATTCTGCCATCCGCTGAGGTCTTCTCTCGATTCTGAGTGGCGGTGTGGCGCGGTTCTGACCTCCATCGCAGAGACGTCAAACCAACGGCTGAAATGTGGGTAAGAGGGGCTGTGACGACCTTCTCATCAAGTGAAACGTCCACTGTGGCGTTCGGCAGAATTGTGATGAAATTTGGTGCCAATGTGACGTTACTAACCCGCCTTACAGCTCACCTGAACTTCCGAGCTGTGGCTTCTTTTTGCATCGTCAACACATTGCTGTTTGAGACGTCGTCGAGCCCGAGGGTGATGTTGCAGGACGTCATGCTTTTGCACCATCACAGAAGAAGGCTGTAGGCACTGTTGAGACAAATTTCAAAATTATGCGCCCCTGCGGGAGGCAACCACGGATTTCCGAAAAAGTGATTTTTTAATTGTGTTGCGCAGTGTGTAATCAACGTTCAGCCTGCATCGGCATTTATTGAATCACCCTATATCTCGTACAATTAACGCTTTTGGCCAATGTCGTCATCAAAAATAGAAATAAATTCAATATGTACAGGGTATCCGAAAAGTCTTTCCCTGATTACATAAATTGGTAACACAGGCTAGAAGTAAGATACAAATATGAAACTTGTGTCGAATTGTTTACAACTATCAAAGTTTTTTTTTCTGTTTTAGGTTCGCAGTACGTAAGTAGTGGATGAGGTGCAGTGCCCAAGAAGCCATGTTGACCAATCAGGAGAAGGCACAGTGTGTCCTGTGGTACCATGAGACACGATCACCAACCACAGTGCAGAGACACTTCCAGACAACATTTGGAAGGAATCCACCTGATGTCAAGAGCATTAAAGCCTGGTATGAGAGGTTCAAGAACACAGGATCGGTTACTGACCTTCCGAGGTCTGGTCGACCAAGAATCTCAGCAGACAGGGTGGAAGCTGTAAGGCAGTCTTTTCTGCGAAGTCCGAAGAAATCGGTGCGCAGGGCCTCACGTGAATTACAGATGCCGAAAAGCTCTCTCCATCACATTTTACACAAACTTTTATTGTTTCGTGCATACAAAGTGTAAATCGTTCAGGCCTTGTTGCCCAATGACAGTACACGTCGATATGACTTTGCGGTCGAAATGCTATCACGTATTGAGGACGATGATGGTTTTCTCAGACGAATTGCCTTTTCCGACGAAGCGACCTTTCTTGTCAGTGGAGTAGTGAATCGACATTATGTGTGCATTTGGGGTTCACAACCCCTTGGTGAGGTCATGGAGTGCACCAGAGGCAGGACAAAGATGAATGTTTGGCGCGCGATTGCACGATCGAATTATCGGCCATTCTTCTTCGCCGAGGCTACCATCACATCTGCAGTGTATCTGGACATGTTGCAACTGTATGCTGTTCCTCAGCTGCTTCAGTATCACCCCGATGTCTTGTTTCAGCAAGACGGTGCACCGCCTCATTGGGGTTTGGACGTCCGTGCCTATCTCAATATGACCTTTCCTGGGCGATGGATTGGTCGTGATGAGCCAACGGTTTGGCCTCCTCGCTCTCCTGACATAACCCCATTAGACTTCTTTTTATGGGGTTATGTCAAGAACGAGGTCTACCAAACATGTGTACCAGACCTTGAAACCCTGCGGCAATGAATAGCCACAGTCGTTGAATCGATCCCTCCAGTGATGTTGGCTAATGTGTGGACGGAAATTGAATATCGCCTAGATGTGCTACGTGCTACCAAGGGTGCTCATGTGGAAGTTTACTGATGTGTGAAAAAAACTTTGATAGATTGTAAACAATTAGACAGCAGTTTCATATTTGAATCTTACTCCTAGCCTGAGTTATCAATTTACGTAGTCAGGGAAAGAATTTTTGGGACACCCTGTAGATTGAATTCATTTCTAATCCTGATAATGACGACAGCCGAAACACGTTGCGAGCCAGACTGAATATTGATAGTAAGTGCCAATGCGATCGCTGAACGCAGTAAGATGTTTTTATCCTATATCCCTATACTTCTCAAGAATCACCTTTGTCGAGGTTTCCACAAAAGGCGCTCGACACAACGGCTTGTGAAAACTGCGTATCAGGTTACCGCTTACACAGCATCTCGCCCCTGTGTCTAGGCAACCCGCGTGTATGACTCCATGCGTATGGTACCGAGTTGCACGTATGCCGGCAAGAGAGTTCAGCGTAGGTCAAACTGCGTCAAACTCGCCATAGCAGTTCTACTCCCACATCCTAGGCTTCCAACACAATCCATTTATAAGAACTGCAGAAAGACGAGCCTAACATTTTCTGGATGGAGAAAGCCTCCTCACTCCATCTACTAGATATGGTGTACACAGTACCCTCAGTAGTTAGTTTATTCAGTAGAATATGTTAACAGTATCCAGAGTTGACAAACGTGAATTTTACCATTATCTTTTGGACCAGGCAAATTACCATGCTTAATTACATTTCCGTCAAAAAAGTATTTTAAAGAAGAATAGGTAACTGATTTACACAGTTTCACGCCAAGACTGAAAGTCGATTCTAGCTTTTACTACATTACCAGGATCATAATCATATGCCCAATATGATACTGTGGCGTTCGCTGAGTTATTCAGTGGTTTGGTATTTAACTAATTTGTAAATTAAAATGATAATCTTATTTTATTACATTGAGTAATTAATAAATAATTTTTCCCCCGGCTAAAGATTTGATCAAGTTGCTAAAGAGCACCAAGTTAACGTCGTGTTAAAGTGTTGTCTGTAAGTTGTGTAAGTGTCACTAAATCACAGTTCATACAACAGATTCTATACAACTATTGATTAAGATGGAGGCAGTTATCTTCAGCAAAATGATCATTAAAACCACCGAATATCAGCCGCGCACAACACTGACGTATGTTACCTGAAACAATATTCTTCGCAACTCGTGCGTAATTAATTTCGGCTCCACACATCAGCTAGAAAAGTTTGTTATAACGATCGTGCTATGAGCACTGTTTTTAAAGAACCAATCAGATTCGAATCATTTTCATATAAAATGAGTTCGGGACCACCGGTGCACATTTATTTTTACACATTTGTATTACGTTCGGCATTTATGTCTGCAGAGTTGCGTAATTTAAATTAGAATTTGCCGCTGAGATAATTGTTAAGATGGCGGCAGACAATTGATAGAGACTTTCTATTGTTAGACCAAATAAGTAAGTATTTCAAATGATTATTAAATTCTATAAACTATACTTTCCAATTGTGCACTATTTAGACCTCATCAAGCAAACATTTGATTTGTTTCTAAGGAAGACACAGACAAAAACGCGATACAAATCGCTATCATCAATGACTGCGCTCCTTGCAGCGGAAAGAAATAATTAACACAGATAATGCTTACTGAGAGAGGAATTAAAGTTACAAATAATTATTCACTCATATTTATAATAGTAATGAACTCTATTTTTAAGTAATAATTAACAAATAATTACAATTTCTTAACAGACCTCAGTTCGATATGCGTCCGCAACTTACAAAAGCCAACCAACAAAAGGTAAAAACAAAGGAAGACAAACGCAGACCATAAAAGGAAATTACAATTATCATTGTCTTTGTATGATACACAGCGATATGTCCAATTATATCATAGAATATTACATAAATAATTAATATTTATGAGTTTTCACTGTTTTTTCATACGTCGAATAGATAATGTTTATAACTGTTAGAGGCATAATTTTCTCTCGTCGCACTGTAGCCAACAATTTATCACGTGGATGTTACAATAACCAGTGCTAGGCAAAGAGAACATGTGTGTGTGTGTTTTTCTTTCTATCAGGATCTAGCTTTGTGTGAGATGAGGGTCTGCAGCCTTCAGTTTCATCTATAATCGTGGAAACGGAGCGGGAGTAAAACACCTGCATGTGAATGCTGTTCTGTCTCATGTAACTGGCGTTCTGAAGTTGACTGGATGAGATTACACGTGTGTGGTGCTCACATTTGTGTAGCACAGGATGTCTCAAAAGGAAGTTTCTATTTGATCTGTCAGAACAAAAAAGAGGTTGAAGTTTTCCGACAACATCTCTACTTATTATTGAAATATACAGTTTAGGAACTCACTTCTTAAAAATAATATCATTCAAATACAATCCAACACGTCTGTGACACTCAATTAAACGAACAAAATTCTTCACGACGGCTCAGCATGTAGACACTGGAATGGCTGCCACTTCGCTACGGATATTTTCTTGCAGTTGCTCGTATTATTGACATATACATTAGGTTTGATATATCTTCCTAAGAAAAAATGCATCGGGTTCACAGCTGGACTCCTTGGGGCCCAATTTATGTCAACCCTCGTGGAGATCAATTTGGCAGGGAAAATTTCACGAACTCGCAGTATAAATGTATTGGACGTGTATGCTGTGGCTTCGTCTTGCTGAAACGATGCTCTTTGGTGATAGACAGGAAGTTTTTGGAATTCAGACACAAGAAAGTCATTCAACATCGTCACGTAAAGCTTCGAATTCACTAACTGCTCGGACGCTCTCGTCCTCGACAAAGTACGAGCCAATTATTCCTTGCGTCGACACCGCAACCCTTGCAGTAACTTTTGGCGAATGAAAGGGTTTCTCATGCTTCTGCTTAGGATTCTTTGCAATTAAGCAGCAGCAATTTTGCTTATTGGTGTGACCGCTCAGGCGAAAACGAGCCTCATCAGAAAAGAATATGTTATTTGTTAACGAACTATAGCCTATGTTTGGCATCCTGAGGCTTTAATTCCTGCACAAATGGCGTTTTATAAGGTTTTAATTGAAGGTCTTTTTGCAGAATTCAGGGCAGTGTTAATCTATGCACATTTAAAGAACCTGCACGCTTACGAATGGAGAGGTTACGATCGTCACGAACAGACCGATTTACACTCTCCCACAAGTTCTCCCGTTCTTGATTACCTTGGTCGCCCGGATTTCGGTTTGACCAGTGGTGAACCGATCTCCTCAATGTTTTGGTCCATTTCCAGATAAGGGGAACTCCTGAGCATCATTTACGTTATGCATTCCACGATCACTGCAAAATTTACTCAGTGCTACAGTCGCCGAATCCCCGCTTTTGTAAAATTCTCGCGGTCCGCTCCCTAGAAGCGCTCCATATCGAGTTACTTCCTAAAGATCAAGTAAACGATGGACGTACCCCTCACTCTCCTCAGACTTGTTGTTCATGCACAGAGAGCTCTTCAAATATAACCTTTCTTTTGAGACACCCTGTACACGATAGTGTGAGTTATCACATTGGCTGATAGTTATTTTGTATGGAGGAGACAAACTGAAAAGCCGGCCGAGGTGGCCGAGCGGTTCTAGGCGCTACAGTCTGGAACTGCGCGACCGCTACGGTCGCAGGTTCTAATCCTGCCTCGGGCATGGATGTGTGTGATGTCCTTAGGTTAGTTAGGTTTAAGTAGTTCTAAGTTCTAGGGGACTGATGACCTCAGAAGGTAAGTCTCATAGTGCTCAGAGCCATTTGAACCATTTTTTGAACAAACTGAAAAATACATAGTCTGACAACAGACACAGTTTAGATCTGAGGTATGGAATAATGAGATGAAATGGAAATGCATAGGTGTTGTCTATATATCTGTTTGTCATTTAGATAGGAGTCTGGCTGGGTGCTACATGTGTTAAAACATAGATTTTGAAAAGAAGTGGTTACTTCTTCACCAAGATTTTGGTTTCATTGAAAAGAAAGAGACACTCAGAGATCACATGAAAAGGAAGGTCCAACGCTAAAAGAAAAATGCTAATTTCAGAGAGGGGGTTTCGCATCTGCCAAATCATATGAAAAATCAAGTGAGATAAATGATGAAATTGCCAAGTTTAAATTTATCTGTCAGGGACTAGTCAAAGTAGCTGACGTTCCACACACTGACACTTATTGACTTAAACATCCAAAATATAGAGAGTATTCGAGACACAAATGTGGTAGATCTAAAAGCTGTCAACAGAAGGGAGTATTAACACATGTGACAAACATTTATGCGTATAATTAGTCTGAATAATGGATGCTACTTTTCAGTGATAGTATTAAGAAATCTTTGCACCTGGTGGTCAGTAGTAATACATCTTGTACGAAGTACATAAGCAAAGCATTTCACTGTAATTATACAGTCAAAATAGAAAGTTAACAGATACAACATCGAAGATTAGCTAGATTATTTAAATCATTGTGTCAGAAAACACTTGCTACGCAGTTTGATTAGCGACAAGAAACTTGATTTTTAGTATCTAGTGTTCTATGACAAATATACTTAGACACTAATAAGATGCAAGGAATATAAACTCCTTGGACGCCATGAGTTATCGAGTGAAATCCTGAAGATTTGCAAATGAGTGCCACTAAAATTGTAAAGTTAGAAATGGAAATACAATAAAGATTGCATCCACACAGAGAAAATGTGGAATCCCATGAGAAAGGCAATGGCTCTTGTAATACTGATCACCAATATATTTCTACATCAATTCATATACTATCTTTTTGTGTGCACAGTATTTCTTTCAGATATGAACTTTGTCATAATCACTTATTTTATTTGTGTGAAATGTTGTATAAAATCCACAAACTAGGAATGTAAACAAATTTCTAATTGACTGGAAAATGATGTTATTATATTAGTTTTATGTCAATATTAACGGTCCATTATATTTAATAGTTACTGTCACATTTTCAGGTTGTTCTGGTCGACGGATTCAACCTGATACAGCATGATAGTAATGTAAATCTGACATCAGCCATAACGTAGGTTTGAATGTTGTAATGCTTTATTAGGCTAGATCCTACTGGAGGTGCTTCGACTTCGCCTTCCTCTGACCTTTAATCGAACTTACGCAGATAGTTATAGGAGGCCCTACAGTCTAACACAAAATCCAAAACACAGTGTAACTCAGCCTTTTCCACATTAACAAACGTTAGTTTAGGTGAAAGAACTGGTAGACGACCGACAAAAAAGCTTAGAACTAACTGAGAATGAAACCCCAGATCTTTGGATTTGTAATCTGAGCCAACGGGAATGGTCAAAATGTAGGAAGTTGTATTTTTTCTTAGTCTCGCTGAGTTCATACAGCTCTAACAGACGGCTACAACGCTGTCAGCTCCAACGAGCCTGCGATGATCTTGGCGTATACGCCATCAAGTTGAGGTCGTTCTTTAAAGCAAACAAGAACCAGACGCTTAATTTTCCTAAGGAGAATCTGCCTGCCGACATCCAGGCAGCACAAATCAGTAGATTCCCCATACCATGATCGAGGAAAGGCTGAATGCCTAGGTATGAGCTTGGAGCACTTGGGGAGACACTGGGACAACTCCGCATTCTTTACACCATTCTTAACCTCACATCCTACAGCATCACACTGTACCTTGCATTCATACACTTTCTGTTATAGGGCGAGACCATTGGCACGTACATCCATCAGCTCCAGAGCGAGCAAAACATAGTGATGAAGTTTGAACTTTTCCTCTTCAGAACTACCCAGTACGCCAGCTCCACGCTATCTCAGGGATCTCAGGGGACTGCTTTCTTACACCAAGTGTGGCAGACGATAAACAGATTCATCAGCCACCTGTAAAACCAGTTTACTTCTGACGCACAAGACCAACAAACTTGAAAATTTCGTTGATAGACCGCAAGAGACGAACAACCTCTGACTCCAGTGGCTTACAGGAACATAAAACAATGTTTATACGGCTGTACTACAGGTACTAAGGCCATGAGACCTACTGGAGTCCGAAACGGCGACACCAGCAAAGCAGTTGTGTTCGAACTGAAGAAAGGGCAAATGCTCCCTACCGTGCCTGAATTTCAGGGCTATTCTTCTAAAAGTTTTTCAAAAAATGGTTCAAATGGCTCTGAGCACTATGGGACTCAACATCTTAGGTCATAAGTCCCCTAGAACTTAGAACTACTTAAACCTAACTAACCTAAGGACATCACACACACCCATGCCCGAGGCAGGATTCGAACCTGCGACCGTAGCGGTCCCGCGGTTCCGGACTGCAGCGCCAGAACCGCACGGCCACCGCGGCCGGCTAAAAATTTTTCCAGCGATCTGTTAGAGACTTAGAAAAACAGCAACAAGAGTACAGCTAAGTCTGAATACTTCAGGCGCCATCGAGTGGCTCTGACTGTCAACTTTATGCACCGCCTATCGTTTTATATTTTGAAATACAGGGTGGCGCACGAAATGTGTTACCATTTTGTTTTCGAATATAAACTTTATTGCCAATACACTCTGAAAGGAACATATACTACAATGAAGAGCCGTCCATGGAGATTCGTTCTAAGTCAGCACATGCTCAATATGTCCACCATTTCGTTTCCTAACTTCCTTCAAACGAACACTGAAGTTAGTGATTACCCTACGGCACATGTCTTCCGTAATTTCACTGCAAGCTTGAAGAATAAGTCTTCTGAGCTCCATTAAATCACGTGGACGTTTCGGGAAAATTTTTTCCTTTAGGTACCCCCAAAGAAAAAAGGTCTCATGGATTGGACTATTGGAGGGCCAATTTTGTCCGTCATTGAAGCGACGTGGAATCCTGAGTGAAATGATCCGCATGTCGAAATGCTCGTGTAAAAACTCCAACACAGTGTTTGCAGTATGTCGCCTTTCTCCATCTTGCATGAACCACTGCGTGTTGAAGGGCAAGGTAGTAGCAAGAAGCTGTGGAATTTAATGGAGCTCAGAAGGCTTATTCTTCAAGCTTGCAGTGAAATTACGGAAGGCATGTGCCGTAGGGTAATCACTAACTTCAGTGTTCGTTGAAGGAAGTTAGGAAACGAAATGGTGGACATATTGAGCATTTGCTGAGCTAGAACAAATCTCCATGGACGGCTCTTCATTGTAGTATATATTCCTTTCAGATTGTATTGACAATAAAGTTTATATTCGAAAACAAAATGGTAACACATTTCGTGCGCCACCCTGTACTTCACGAATTCGCGATAAGGGTGTGCGCGTATACAACAGGTACTAAACTTACTGTGAACAGTAATTCGTAAGAAATGTTTAAACGAGGACTTCTGTTAATCTGAGCAATTGATCGGTATTGCGATTTGAACTTATAACTCTGGAGAAATATTATTTTTGGAGAATTTAAGGGTTTTATGTGTGAAGGCCTTGAATTGCTGTGATAACAAGAGATGAGATTTTAGGTGGACAGGATACAGTCGTACGGGGGGAGGCCACGTGCTCTACTGACTGTCCGTCCAAAAATAAATTCTTAAATCCAAACCGAGGTACATGCCGCCAATCACGTCTATGACTGTGGAGTTGAAAAGATGCTGTAATGCGCTTCAGTACAAACCAGAAAGCTCTCTCAGACAAGTTCAGTACCATGTGATCTACAGAAGCGTAAATGGATTCTTCATACAAAAAATGGGTGCCATGTTGTTTAATTGCTTTCCCTCGGTTTTGCCTGTTTATTGTTTCTTACTGTGACAGGGAGGTTTGGTTGTTAGTTTCCTTTCCTAGAGTAGTTCTTGATTTCGTTACTACCAGCTGTTTGCTTTTCTTGGGAGCGATAGCAAAAGTAGAGTCAATTAGCTCTTACATGTTCTCTTGAAATGACAGGTGTTTGTGCTATATTTTTACTGCCTGTCTCTGACGATCAGTTGAACGGCGCAACCTGTTTCTTCAGGGTTGGTGCAAAAAACGTTGCAAGTAGTCGACATTATTGGGCTCTATACGCCTTCTTTGACTCAGAGTACGAAATGAGCTTTGTATCATTGCCCTTACCACTGAGAGAAATTGAATAATCCCTGTTCTGTACTGGATAGCTTCCTTGGTGATTGACGTACACTTGCACATCCAAACACTATAATCCTCGATAAAGATTGCGATTTTCTCGAAATAGCCGTTGGTAAGTTTCGCGATACCCCGAACGATGTAACTCCTCAGACCTCCCTTCTTTATTTAGCTACACTCCTGGAAATGGAAAAAAGAACACATTGACACCGGTGTGTCAGACCCACCATACTTGCTCCGGACACTGCGAGAGGGCTGTACAAGCAATGATCACACGCACGGCACAGCGGACACACCAGGAACCGCGGTGTTGGCTGTCGAATGGCGCTAGCTGCGCAGCATTTGTGCACCGCCGCCGTCAGTGTCAGCCAGTTTGCAGTGGCATACGGAGCTCCATCGCAGTCTTTAACACTGGTAGCATGCCGCGACAGCGTGGACGTGAACCGTATGTGCAGTTGACGGACTCTGAGCGAGGGCGTATAGTGGGCATGCGGGAGGCCGGGTGGACGTACCGCCGAATTGCTCAACACGTGGGGCGTGAGGTCTCCACAGTACATCGATGTTGTCGCCAGTGGTCGGCGGAAGGTGCACGTGCCCGTCGACCTGGGACCGGACCGCAGCGACGCACGGATGCACGCCAAGACCGTAGGATCCTACGCAGTGCCGTAGGGGACCGCACCGCCACTTCCCAGCAAATTAGGGACACTGTTGCTCCTGGGGTATCGGCGAGGACCATTCGCAACCGTCTCCATGAAGCTGGGCTACGGTCCCGCACACCGTTAGGCCGTCTTCCGCTCACGCCCCAACATCGTGCAGCCCGCCTCCAGTGGTGTCGCGACAGGCGTGAATGGAGGGACGAATGGAGACGTGTCGTCTTCAGCGATGAGAGTCGCTTCTGCCTTGGTGCCAATGATGGTCGTATGCGTGTTTGGCGCCGTGCAGGTGAGTGCCACAATCAGGACTGCATACGACCGAGGCTCACAGGGCCAACACCCGGCATCATGGTGTGGGGAGCGATCTCCTACACTGGCCGTACACCACTGGTGATCGTCGAGGGGACACTGAATAGTGCACGGTACATCCAAACCGTCATCGAACCCATCGTTCTACCATTCCTAGACCGGCAAGGGAACTTACTGTTCCAACAGGACAATGCACGTCCGCATGTATCCCGTGCCACCCAACGTGCTCTAGAAGGTGTAAGTCAACTACCCTGGCCAGCAAGATCTCCGGATCTGTCCCCCATTGAGCATGTTTGGAACTGGATGAAGCGTCGTCTCACGCGGTCTGCACGTCCAGCACGAACGCTGGTCCAACTGAGGCGCCAGGTGGAAATGGCATGGCAAGCCGTTCCACAGGACTACATCCAGCATCTCTACGATCGTCTCCATGGGAGAATAGCAGCCTGCATTGCTGCGAAAGGTGGATATACACTGTACTAGTGCCGACATTGTGCATGCTCTGTTGCCTGTGTCTATGTGCCTGTGGTTCTGTCAGTGTGATCATGTGATGTATCTGACCCCAGGAATGTGTCAATAAAGTTTCCCTTTCCTGGGACAATGAATTCACGGTGTTCTTATTTCAATTTCCAGGAGTGTATTTACTTCCGGTTGCGCACTCGATAAAGTTACGGTGCTGCACAGTCATCATCATCATCATCATCATTTAAGACTGATTATGCTTTTCAGCGTTCAGTCTGGAGCATAGCCCCCCTTATACAGTTCCTCCATGATCCCCTATTCAGTGCTAACATTGGTGCCTCTTCTGATGTTAAACCGATTACTTCAAAATCATTCTTAACCGAATCCAGGTACCTTCTCCTCGGTCTGCTCCGACTCCTCCTACCCTCTACTGCTGAACTCATGAGTCTCTTGGGTAACCTTGCTTCTCCCATGCGTGTAACATGACCCCACCATCTAAGCCTGTTCGCCCTGACTGCTACATCTATAGAGTTCATTCCCATTTTTTCTTTGATTTCCTCATTGTGGACACCCTCCTGCCATTGTTCCCATCTACTAGTACCTGCAATCATCCTAGCTACTTTCATATTCGTAACCTCAACCTTGTTGATAAGGTAACCTGAATCCACCCAGCTTTCGCTCTCGTACAACAAAGTTGGTCGAAAGATTGAACGGTGCACAGATAACTCAGTCTTGGTACTGACTTTCTCCTTGCAGAAGAGAGTAGATCGTAGCTGAGCGCTCACTGCATTAGCTTTGCTACACCTCGCTTCCAGTTCTTTCACTATGTTGCCATCCTGTGAGAATATGCATCCTAAGTACTTGAAAACGTCCACCTGTTCTAACTTTGTTCCTCCGATTTGGCACTCAATCCGTTTATATTTCTTTCCCACTGACATTACTTTCGTTTTGGAGATGCTAATCTTCATACCATAGTCCTTACATTTCTGATCTAGCTCTGAAATATTACTCTGCAAACTTTCAATCGAATCTGCCATCACAACTAAGTCATCCGCATATGCAAGACTGCTTATTTTGTGTTCACATATCTTAAATTCACCCAGCCAGTCTATTGTTTTCAACATATGATCCATAAATAATATGAACAACAGTGGAGACAGGTTGCAGCCTTGTCTTACCCCTGAAACTACTCTGAACCATGAACTCAATTTACCATCAACTCTAACTGCTGCCTGACTATCCATGTAGAGACCTTTAATTGCTTGCAAAAGTTTGCCTCCTATTCCATAATCTTGTAGAACAGACAATAACTTCCTCCTAGGAACCCGGTCATATGCCTTTTCTAGATCTATAAAGCATAGATACAATACCCTGTTCCACTCATAACACTTCTCCATTATTTGCCTTAAGCTAAAGATCTGGTCCTGACAACCTCTAAGAGGCCTAATCCCACACTGATTTTCATCCAATTGGTCCTCAACTAATACTCGCACTTTCCTTTCAACAATACCTGAGAAGATTTTACCCATAACGCTGATTAAAGAGATATCTCTGTAGTTGTTACAATCTTTTGTGTTACCATGTTTAAAGATTGGTGTGATTACTGCTTTTGTCCAGTCTGATGGAACCTGTCCCGACTCCCAGGCCATTTCAGTTATCCTGTGTAGCCATTTAAGACCTGACATTCCACTGTATTTGATGAGTTCCGACTTAATTTCATCCACCCCAGCCGCTTTATTGCACTGCAATCTACTGACCATTTTTTCCACTTCCTCAAATGTGATCCTATTTCCATCATCATTCCTATCCCATTCTACCTCGAAATCTGAAACATTACTGATCGCATTTTCACCTACATTGAGCAACTCTTCAAAATATTCCCTCCATCTGCCCAAGGCATCCACAGGATTCACCAGCAGTTTTCCTGACCTGTCCAAAATACTTGTCATTTCCTTCTCACCTCCCTTTCGAAGACTGCTAATTACACTCCAGAATGGTTTTCCAGCAGCTTGACCCATAGTCTCCAACCTGTTTCCAAAGTCTTCCCACGATTTCTTCTTGGATGCTGCAATTATCTGTCTGGCTTTGCTTCTTTCTTCAACATAACTTTCTCTGTCTACCTGGGTTCTGGTATGTAGCCATTTTTGATACGCCTTCTATTTCCTTTTACAGGCTGCCTTGACTGTATCATTCCACCAAGCTGTTTGCTTCATCCTACTTTTACACACTACTGTTTCAAGACATTCTTTAGCCACTTCTAGTACTGTGTCCCTGTACCTTGTCCATTCCTTTTCCAATGACTGTAATTGACTGCATTCAACTAACTGGTACCTTTCTGAGATCGGTTTTATGTACTTGTGCCTGATTTCCTTATCCTGAAGTTTCTCCACTCTTATCCTCCTACATATGGACCTGACCTCCTGCACTTTCGGCCTCACAATCCCAATTTCACTGCAGATTAAATAATGATTAGTGTCATCAAAGAATCCCCTGAATACACGTGTGTCCCTCACAGCCTTCCTGAATTCCTGATCTGTTATTATATAGTCAATGACAGATCTGGTTCCCCTGCCTTCCCAAGTATACCGGTGAATCTTCTTATGTTTAAAAAAGGAGTTTGTGATTACTAAGCCCATACTGGCACAGAAATCCAAGAGTTGTTTTCCGTTCCTGTTGGCCTCCATATCCTCTCCAAATTTACCCATAACCTTTTCATACCCTTCTGTTCGATTTCCAATCCTGGCGTTAAAATCACCCATGAGCAGAACACTGTCCTTGTCCTTTATTCGTAACAACTACATCACTGAGTGCCTCATAAAAGCTATCCATCTTATCTTGATCTGTCCCTTCACAATGCGAATATACTGACACAATCCTAATTTTCTTGCCAGACACTGTCAAATCTATCCACATCAGTCGTTCGTTTACATACCTTATTGCAACTACGCTGGGTTCCATTTCTTTCCTGATGTAAAGCCCTACACCCCATTGTGCTATTCCTGCTTTGACTCCTGACAGGTAGACCTTGTATTCTCCCACTTCCTCTTCTTTCTCACCCCTTACCCGAATGTCACTAACAGCTAAAACGTCCAGCCTCATCTTACTTGCAGCCTCTGCCAGCTCTACCTTCTTCCCAGAGTAGCCCCCATTGATATTAATAGCTCCCCATCTCATTACCATTTGTTTGCCAAGTCGTATCTTACGAGTCCCTGGTTTGTCAGTTAGAGGTGGGACTCCGTCACCTCCAAAAGTCCGAGGCATTTTGCTCTGATTGTTGCCAGCATCATATTTAATGTACCAGGGAAGCAGGTTGCTAGCCTTACTTGCCCCGAGTCCCATTGGGTTTTACCCCTAACGGCTGAGGGACTAGCCGGTGGATTTGGTAGTCTTTGCCGTATGAGCACAAAGGTGACCACGACTCAGAATATGTCCGAGATGCCCAGCCTTATTCCAAAGTAACTGGTATCCCGACTGTCGGGACCACTTACTTGGCCACTCATACGTTGCCCGTGGTTCATGAACTAGGACATGACTACAGGAACCCACACCATGAACCACCATGAACCACAGTAATACAAGAATATTGTTTCAGTTCATCACTTTCGAACCGTATTTGAACTGTCGCTAGAAATACCCAAAGGCCCGACCCAACCGATGGAAGTACTACGATTGGCGTTAGTAGTCTCCGTTGAAAGTGTTTTACTGTTTCAATTTTATGTTTCTGCTTTCCTCTGCAACCCTCTCGATTAATTCAATATTCTAACACTATGTAAAGCACAATGATCGACCGCCACATTAATCCAGAGTAAGTACGAAACTCATGTTAATGGAGGACTGGCGCCACACACCAGAGTCCAGCTTGGAAGCCAGTCTTATCCCAAGCATTGCTGGGTAAGCTCAATGAAGAGCTCACCGTGTCGTATATACCACAGGGGCTCATACAGGTTATGGAACGTTAGGTAAGCGACCATCATTGGCATTCACCAATGGATCACCGAAACACTGGAGCAAGAAACATGCAGGGTGTCAATTATTGAACTAAATGAAAAAGAAACGTAAATTAGTTGCAAACTACGGCGTACACACACTTTATTCGACATGTAAACGTCACTACAGATATTCAGATATAGCTTATGACATGTCCGATATGCATGCCATCATTGGCAACGATGTGGCGCGGACGAATAGCAATATTCCGCACGACCTGCTGAACTGTCGAAATATCGATGCTGTCGATGACCTCCTGAATGGCTGTTTTCAGCTCAGCAATGGTTCAGAGATTATTGCTGTACACCTTGTCTTTCACATAGCCCCACGAAAAGGAGTCGCATGTGTTCAGATCCGGAGAACATGGCCGCCAATCGAGGCTCATGACTGAGGCCTCAGGGTACCCCAGAGTTAAAATGTGGTCCGCAAAGTACTCCTCCAGGACATCAAACATTCTCCAGCTCCGTCTTGCATGAACCACATCTTGTCGAAATCAGGGTCACTTTGGATAATAGGGATGAAACAGCATATCCAGACACTCCGGGATGATGATGGCATTGAAACAGAGGATGACACGCGTAAAGCTGAAATACTAAACACCTTTTTCCAAAGCTGTTTCACAGAGGAAGACCGCACTGCAGTTCCTTCTCTAAATCCTCGCACAAACGAAAAAATGGCTGACATCGAAATAAGAGTCCAAGGAATAGAAAAGCAACTGGAATCACTCAACAGAGGATAGTCCACTGGACCTGACGGGATACCAATTCGATTCTACACAGAGTACGCGAAAGAACTTGCCCCCTTCTAACAGCCGTGTACCGCAAGTCTCTAGAGGAACGGAAGGTTCCAAATGATTGGAAAAGAGCACAGGTAGTCCCAGTCTTCAAGAAGGGTCGTCGAGCAGATGCGGAAAACTATAGACCTATATCTCTGACTTCGATCTCTTGTAGAATTTTAGAACATGTTTTTTGCTCGAGTATCATGTCGTTTTTGGAAACCCAGAATCTACTATGTAGGAATCAACATGGATTCCGGAAACAGCGATCGTGTGAGACCCAACTCGCTTTATTTGTTCATGAGACCCAGAAAATATTAGATACAGGCTCCCAGGTAGATGCTATTTTTCTTGACTTCCGGAAGGCGTTCGATACAGTTCCGCACTGTCGCTTGATAAACAAAGTAAGAGTCTACGGAATATCAGACCAGCTGTGTGGCTGGATTGAAGAGTTTTTAGCAAACAGAACACATCATGTTGTTATCAATGGAGAGACGTCTACAGACGTTAAAGTAACCTCTGGCGTGCCACAGGGGAGTGTTATGGGACCATTGCTTTTCACAATATATATAAATGACCTAGTAGATAGTGTCGGAAGTCCCATGCGGCTTTTCGCCGATGATGCTGTAGTATGCAGAGAAGTTGCAGCATTAGAAAATTGTAGCGAAATGCAGGAAGATCTGCAGCGGATAGGCACTTGGTGCAGGGAGTGGCAACTGACCCTTAACATAGACAAATGTAATGTATTGCGAATGCATAGAAAGAAGGATCCTTTATTGTATGATTATATGATAGCGGAACAAACACTGGTAGCAGTTACTTCTGTAAAATATCTGGTAGTATGCGTGCGGAACGATTTGAAGTGGAATGATCATATAAAATTAATTGTTGGTAAGGCGGGTACCAGGTTGAGATTCATTGGGAGAGTCCTTAGAAAATGTAGTCCATCAACAAAGGAGGTGGCTTACAAAACACTCGTTCGACCTATACTTGAGTATTGCTCATCAGTGTGGGATCCGTACCAGATCGGGTTGACGGAGGAGATAGAGAAGATCCAAAGAAGAGCGGCGCGTTTCGTCACAGGGTTATTTGGTAACCGTGATAGCGTTACGGAGATGTTTAACAAACTCAAGTGGCAGACTCTGCAAGAGAGGCGCTCTGCATCGCGGTGTAGCTTGCACGCCAGGTTTCGAGAGGGTGCGTTTCTGGATGAGGTATCGAATATATTGCTTCCCCCTACTTATACCTCCCGAGGAGATCACGAATGTAAAATTAGAGAGATTAGAGCGCGCACGGAGGCTTTCAGACAGTCGTTCTTCCCGCGAACCATACGCGACTGGAACAGGAAAGGGAGGTAATGACAGTGGCACGTAAAGTGCCCTCCGCCACACACCGTTGGGTGCCTTGCGGAGTATAAATGTAGATGTAGATGTAGATGTAGATCAATCAAAACCTTCACATACTGTTCCGTAGTCACCGTGCCATCAAGGAATATCGCACCGATTATTCCGTCACTGGACATTGTACACCACTGTCACCCGTTGAATGTGAAGAGAGTTCTTCATCGCGATATGCGGATTCTTAATCCCCCAAATGCACTAATTTTCCTAATTGGCGAACTCATCCGAATGAAAATGGGCTTCGTCGCTAAACCAAACCATGCATGCTCACACTAATTCCCATCATTCCCTGCGGACAACCGTGCAGTTTGAATGTCCTAAGGCAATCCGTTCGGAAGTTATGACGATTTTATCTCATTCTGTAACAACCTTACTTTTCATTCTTTACAGAAATTTATCTCTGTGTGGTAGGCGTAGAAACGTTTATCATTAATAATGAAATCTTGGAACGAAATTTGGTATCTTTCCACTTACATGCTGTACCTTTCTACGGCCATTTCTACCTCACTATTAAAAAAAACATTACTCCTCTAAATATGATAGTTACCCACTTTTGTCTTCACAAGTATGTGAAACGGACACAAATTTCCTTAATAAAGGTGGTTTGTTCCAAGAAGAGAATCCAGTTACAGTAGTTTATACAAAGTTCTTTCTTCTTTGCGGCAGTGCCCATTCCACTTCTGCATCAGTATAATATTTTCTAGGGTTCCGTACCTCAGTCGGTAAAAACGGAGCTATTATAGGACCGCTTTACTGTCCGTCTCAATGTCTGTCCGTCTGTTAAGACGCCCTTTCCTGACGAATTGGCAGACGTTTTCAAGTTGAAATGTATTCCAAATATGATCCCTTGGTGGCATAAAAAATGTAGGCCTAAGCTTCTAAATCAGTGCAATCAGAAGATACAGCCGTTTATGCCACGTACACAGGCGGAAAAAAATCGCAACACCAAAAAATAACTACTGTAGAATAATGAAATTTCGGAAATACATTTGTCTAGGTAACAGTTTTAAATTGTTAGCATTGCACTGATCACACTTCAATGTAAGTGCGAGATAAGCCATTGCAGATGTGAAATACCGGCAGATTAATAACCGATGTAACCGCCAAAACGTTGAATGCAAGCACACAAATGTGCATGCTTGTGTCGTGCAGGTGCCGAATGTCAGTTTATGCAATGGAGGCCCATACCTGCTGCACTTGGTCGGCCAATACAGTGTCGATCAACACAGCAACGCTGGTTGTGGATGGTGCTAGAGTTGTCGCCCGATGATGTTCCGTATGTGCTCGACTGGAGCGCTGGAGTCTTCATTGTACAAGGGTGAGCCAAATGAAAACCTTAAATTTTTTTTTAAATATTATTTATTGTGCAGAGTGGTACAAAGCTGTCTCACTTCTCAACATAATCTCCCCTACGCTCAATGCAAGTCCTCCAGCACTTACAAAAGTGCATAAATTCCTTTAGAAAAAAATTCTTTTGGTAGTCCGTGCAACCACTCATGCACCGCGTGGCGTACCTCTTCATCAGAACGGAACTTCTTTCCTCCCATTGCGTCTTTGAGTGGTCCAAACATATGGAAATCACTTGGGGCAAGGTCTGGTGAGTATGGTGGATGAGCCAGACACTCTAAATGCAGGTCTGTGATTGTTGCAACTGTTGTGCGGGCAGTATGGGGCCTTGCATTGTCATATTGCAAAAGGACACCTGCTGACAGCAATCCAGTCGCTTTGATTTGATGGCAGGCCGCAGATGATTTTTTAGGAGATCTGTGTATGATGAACTGGTGACAGTGGTCCCTCTAGGCATGTAATGCTCCAAAATTACGGCTTTTTCGTCCCAAAAGAGACTCAGCATAACCTTCCCTGCTGATGGTTCTGTTCGAAACTTCTTTGGTTTTGGTGATGAGGAATAGTGCCATTCCTTGCACGCATTCTTCGTTTCCGGTTGGTGGAAGTGAACCCAGGTTTCGTTCCCAGTAACGATTCTTGCAAGGAAGCCATCACCTTCTTGTTCAAAGCGCCGAAGAAGTTCTTCAAAAGCATCAACACGTCGTTCTCTCATTTCAGGAGTCAGCTGCCTTGGCACCCATCTTGCAGACACTTTGTGAAACCGGAACACATCATGCACGATGTAGTGTGCTGACCCATGGGTAATCTGTAAACATGCTGCAATGCCATTCAGTGTCACTCGGCGGTTTTCCTTCACTATGGCTTCATCTGCTGCAATGATCTGTGGAGTCACAACTCGTTGTGCCTGACCTGGACGAGGAGCATCTTCCACTGAAGTCACACCATTTGCGAACTTCCAACTCCATTCGTAGACTTGATGCTGTGACAAACATGCATCACCGTACTGAACTTTCATTCGTCGATGAATTTCAGTAGGTTTCACACCTTCACTACGCAAAAACAGAATAACAGAACGCTGTTCTTCCCTGGTGCAAGTCGCAAGTGGAGCGGCCATATATGTACTGATACCGCGACGGTATGTGTGCATCTGCACTATGCTGCCACCTACAGGCCATTCTGCACGCTGTTTGTAGCACGCTTACCAACATACAGGATATAGGCGCGAAATTTCGATTTGTTCTTACAAATTTAAGTTTTCATTTGACTCACCCTCGTGTTTTACTCACAACTGATCTTATTTTCCAAGAAAACGGAAGCGGCTTGATCTTATTATTAACTACAATTTTCTTCATGTAAGATGGGTCCAGAAGACCGTACTTCAGCAGATTTCCCGTGAACTACAGCGTCCTCAGCGAACAGCCGCAGATTGCTGCTCAGCTTGCATGGCAGATAGTTTATGTATATACAGAACAATGGAGATCCTAATATCCTTTCCGAGGACACTCTCAACAATACCTTTGTCTCCAATTAACGTCACCCGTCCACGAGAACGTTCTACGTTCTACTACTTAAAAAAGTCTTCGAGTCACTCACTAACTGAGAACCCACCTCCGGTAGGATTTTACCGAGTAAACAATGTGGGACCTTTCACGTAGCCATTGTACAATGAGCACAATAATTCAGTCTGTAACTCGTGACACTTTTGTGCACAGTAAAGTAGTCTTTATTTATTTGCGTGACATTACAAAAATGACGTGGAGTGTGCCAGAGACTTCAGATTTTTTTTTTTTTTTTTCATCCAGTGCACAATGTCCTTCGGGCAGGATGGACAAATAGCGGCAATACGACGCGCGATAACACCTGCAAGAAACTCCATCGCATAATCCTCTGTTTTGTCGTAATAGGCGTATAATCCGACTTGCCATTATCTAGCTTCTTAAAGAACAAGTTTTCCTCGCGGTAAAGATAGTGGCGAGCGCCGTCCTTCGGTTGAGGCGCCAGTCAGGTTCAGAACTGCTTTCTGCAGACTCGGAACAGGGATTTTTCTCGCTTGAGAATAACAAAACAACTTATAGATTCTCCTGAATCTCATAAATCATATCAAGAGAAAATTAATAGTGCTCAGTTCTGTTGAGCCTAAATAATGCTGCGTCGACGTCAGTGATAACAGCGACCAAAGAGATCAGAAAGACATGCGTTTGTCTTGTTTTGTAATCTTCTTTGTCATCGATCATTTCTGGAACGCAAAATTGACGTTAACAGCTGTTGGGATTATGAAGATTCCATTGTGTGCAAGAGTCATAAAAAGTAACGCAGGAGAGCTCAAGAAGATCAACAACGAATGTAGATGATTGCTTGCTTTTGAGTGCCGTTGTATCCTTATGACACACTTTCCACAAATTACCTCTCTTACTTTATGGTACGTCCAAGTCTTACAACATTCTTCTGAGGATGCGTATTTAATCCGTGTATTAACGTGTTCCGTCGGTTTGCTAGAGTCCCAGTTTCGGTATGGCAGTGTAGGCTGTGTGTACATTTCTGTACGCAATATGCTCGATGTAACGCTAAGTATATTGGTAGACTGTGATAACTGGTTCGTAAGCACGAAATTTCTGCATTATACAATACGGGGTTGATGCAAGTCTGTCTTATGTCTAAAATTTAACTTTCTACATTTAAATCGATACTTTGGAAGCCACTGTGAAGTGCATGGCAGAAGTTACTTACCACTCTACCAGTCATTAGGATTCCCCCCGTTCCATTCACGTACGGAGCACGAGAAAAATGACCTTTTAAACGTTTCTGTGTACACCGTAATTAATCTAATCTTGCCTTCGCAATCCCTGCAGGAGGGATACATAGATTCCTAGAATCATTATTTAAAGCTGATTCTTGAAACTTTGTATGTAGGCTTTCTCGGCTTAGTTTCCGTCTCACTTCAAGACTCTGCTAATTCAGTTTATTCACCATCTCCGTGACGCTTTCCCACGGATCAAACAAACTTATAAATCCTCTGTATAAATTTAATATCCTCTGTTAGTTCTTTTTCGTACATATCCCACAGAAGTGAGTAATACTCTAGGATGGATGCCAAGAGGTTATTTGTAAGCCATCTCCTTTGTAGATTGATTACCCTAGTGTTCTACCGATGAACCGATGTCTGCCATTTGTTTTACCTACGACTGGGCCTATGTGATCGTTCGATTTCGTATCCACACGAATTGTTACACCCACTTATTTCTACGAGTTCCAGTTGTGACTCGTTGATATTTTACTCATAGAAAATCATCTTTTTTTCGTTCTCTGAAGTGCAAGATTTAACATTTTTGAACATTTCAATCAAGGTGCCAATCTTTGCACCACTTTGAATTCTTATCAAGTCCCGGCTAAATATTTGTGCAGCTTTTCTCAGACAGTACTCCCTTATGGATAACTGCTTGACCTTCTGAAAGTCTGAGGTTATAACCATTTCTGAAATGTTACTACACAACATGAACGGCACGTGGAACACAGCTTAAGTTATTTCTACATTTGTCGATGACTCTTCATCTACTATAACATACTGCTTCCTCTCTACCAAGAAACCCTCAATCCAGTGAAAAATTTCACTTTTATACCTCACATAAATGTGGCAGAGAGCCATATGCTTTTCGTGACTCGGGAAGTACTGTACCCGTCTGACTGCCTTAACCCACGGCTTTCAGGGTGCAATATGAGAAAAGTGTGAGTTTGGTTTCACATGATCGATGTTTTCTGATTCGTTATTAGTTAGAGTGGAAGAGGTCATTCTGTTCGAGATACCTCCTCTCGTTTGAGCTCATAAAAGTTCTAAGATTCTACAACAAATGAATGTCAAGGATAGCAGGCTCGTGGATTACTTCTGTTACCCTTGTTGTAGGCGGGTATGACCCGTGCTTTCTTCCAACTACTTGACACGGTTTTTTGTTCGAGGGATCTAAGACATTTTGTGGTTACAAAGGGGGCTAACTCAACCGAAAATTTGGTACGAAAACTGATAAGGACTCCGTCACGCCCTGGAGTTTTGTTCGATTGTGGCGATTTCAGTTGTTTCTCAACGCCACTGACACTACTATCAACACCACTGATATTTGCGCTGGTGAGAGAAGTAAATTGTGGTCTACGCCTGGGTTTTGCTTTGCAAACAGACAATTGAAAACGGAGTTCAGCGCTTACGTTTTTGCTTTGCTACACTAAGTTTCATTTCCCGTTTCGTCCACGAGTGTCTGAACAGTAGGTTTTTCCATGAAAAGAATTTCTTTGCGTTTTGTGAGACATTTTTTGATTACATTCTGCTACAGTAGACTCTGAAGGCTCCACACATTGTCATTTACACAAGCAAATACGTTTCATACAGCAAATATAGATCTATGCTCCAGTGCTTTGTTTTATATCTATTATGCTGTAGCCTATGTTTCCTTATAGGCATTTTATAGTGATTGTATACCGTGGAGCATGCCTCCCATAACGAACTAGTCTTCTACATACATATCTATCAAGTGCTTGGTCATCTATTCTTTTAAACCTAAATAACAGTTCTGCCGTACGCTCCTCTCCACAGCTAAATGTTTCGAGTACGTTATTGAGATACGACATTACGGCCTCCTTTGGTAGCTCTCTGAACGTATACATCCTTCAACATGTTTTCGTTGCCATTTGTATTTTGCCAAACATTGTTGCTATAGCTGCCTCATGATTGCTAATACCAGTTTCAATGTGGACATCCTAAAGAGGTCAGGTCTGTTTACTGTTATCAGGTCCAGTATATTGCAATGATGAGTGGGCTTCCTAACAATCTGTCAAGTTAGTTCTCAGAGAAGACATTTGGCATGTTTTGCAGAATGTCTCGTCACGCCCACGAATTACAAAACTGCACTTATTACAACTGACTGCTGAATAATCAAATTCTCCCTCTATGATAGTTTGACTGGGGAACTTAAATACTAGTGAACTTTCTGTTATATCTAGAGGTGAGCATGAGACACGATAGAATTGTCCCATTACAGTTTTATGCTCATCTTCAACATTGAGTCTTGCCCAGACAACCTCCTACGCAACTTAAATGTCTAGCTCGGTGGACCTGAGTTTTTTGTCTTCTGCGACAAATACACTAGATCCATTTACCATTAACCCATCCTTTCGATATACACTTAGAATTTCCCCAAAAATCTCACTGCAATCAATGTTGGGTTTTAACCAGCTTCTGTACCTAGTATTACGTGAGCTCCACTGCTTTTTAGGAGTGCTTCAGCTCTGGGACTTTTTTGTGAATCCTTGGGCAGTTAATTATTATGATTTAAATACTCTCACCTGCAATTTACTTTTGTATAACTAATTTATAAACACCCTCTATTTCGTGCCAAAGCAAGGTAATCTGACGAACGAAATAATGTCTCTCCCTGTGCTGGAATGAAACGATTTGTATGCGAGCACTATGGGACGTAGGCACTACGAGATATGGAAGTTTCTGTTGGTCCTGGAAGCTTATTGGATGACTGAGGCGATTAAGACCGATCGCTCGCGTAGAGCAGGAAATCCAAGTTCAAGTCGCGATCCCGCACAAATTTGCATGTGTTACTAGTAAATCGTATAGTCGTCGTACAATCGAATTCGCAATTTGCAAATGAATTTCATAAAACGAAACCATTGTTGTGAGAAAACTATTGTCGGTGTAGGTAAAATACATGAAAAATAAAGAACATAGAGGAAGAAATTAAATCTCGTTGTGCGATAAATATGCGATACTGAGAACATTAATGCGCCAAATTACATACAGAACACGCTACGATCAATCTCATTACGTCTCTAGTAAAAATAAATACGCGGTGGCATCGTGAACTGAGCTCTAGATGCATTTCACATGCTTCTAAGAAAGACTGCCGTAGACTTTGTAATTTGTATACCAGATTCCTCCTACACGCTAACTAAAACAACGTTTCATCTCTCACCATTCGTCTTGGGCTATCGTATGCTGAAGTAGCATGTTACGATCCTCTCTTCAGTCATAAACTCGCACCTAGGAGCTAACGTTTAACTTTTTTTTTATGTGGCGCTAGAAACATACTTTGGTCCTGTCGATACATTGGATACATATGACATTCTGTGAAAGAACATCTGGGTACAAAATTTCCTGTACATTTCACCGCACCATTGAAACCGCAACGAGAAGCGATTCTTGTCAGCAATTCCCTTCGTTCCGAAGGTGTAGCATTCTGTACGAACGACCTCCGGATCCTACAGAAAGCCAGAGACTTTTGAAACGTATGTCCAACAAAATTGGGGAATTTGCAATATCAATTCGTAGAATGGCGAAGTTCTGCTAGCGAGTACTACCGTTCCAGTCTAGTAGAAACTATCCTGATTTGCTAGTGGAACGTTAACGTGTACAAAACTTAGGGACGAAAGTAACTTTCTCATGATGTGTCAATGTGAAGTAACATAGCTCGATGAAACTTAGATCGCACATAGAAAGAACTGCTTGAATATGGTACAGAAGGCAACTGACAGCAATACGCAATGAGACCAACAGAAATGACAGTTTTATGCATAGCTAATAATTACACAGGAGTCACCGCGATTTATGATGGTACCCAGCACATAACGGAGGAGGACATTGTTCTTAATAGCGTTTATGATCTACATCTATATCCATACTCCGCAAACTACCTGAGGTGTGTGTCGGAGGGTAATGCATGCTCCCAGACTGGCCACAAAGTTGCTAGCTTATTTTTGGTATTCGAGGAATATGATGTGAGTTCTATGTTTTCATTCGATGTCATACTTCATATCTGTATTCTGGACATTTTTCAAACAGCAATTTTCTGTAGTTGATGAGCCGTAAACGCTGGCTTCGCGGCCAGAGTAGTGCCTCTTGATGGTCGTCCGTGATTTTGTCTTCCGATCAGAGACGCCCATCTGAGGTCCTTTGACTGGAAGACTATTTTAAGCGTTCGCGGCGTGTCGGTTGCCCCACGGTGGTGGCAGCCCCCTCCCCCCCCCCCTCCCCCTCCTTGGGCTTGTGTTCAGTGTTCCTAGCGCCGACGATCGTCGCCAGTGTTTTGTGCAACAGTGTTTTTCGTCGGTACTGTGCGTCAGCGTTCTCTTCGGTGTGCTCCTTCGTTCGGTGGAAAACTGACTGACTGCCTTCGTTTGTGTGCTATGCCAACCTTTCTTCTGCGTCATGTGCCTTCCATCGAACGTCGCCATCACACTCTTATTGCGTATACCAACTGTTTTTAACATTCATGTCCATCTGCAGTTATGTCTTCCTGTACGATTTCTGTTATACTATTGACCGTAGAGCGGCGTCTGTCAGCCACTGCCCCCCCCCCCCCCCCTTGTATCAAAGGGATTTACAATAAGGGGAAAAAAATGTCGGTTGCTCTCGAGTCCTTTTAGTTTGGTTCCACGGTGGTGCGAGGATACTCCGCCGGGTGGCGTGGCACGCGGCTGCTGGCAGAGTGAGAGAGAGCGAGCGGGCGGTGCAATGAGGGGCGGTTTGTCTGCCGTGATTGCGCGGAGCCAGCTTGGTCGCTGAGTACGAGTCCGTAGTCTGCTCTGGTCTGAGGGGCCAATTTGCACTGGTGTTCACAAACAGCGGTGGCCGTTAGTTTGGTTGGTTTGGTGGCTAAAAGGCTGTTCAAAGCATTGGTGTGGCCCGCAGCCCAGTTAAAATAGAAGTACGGGTACAGTTACGCTGTTATACAGGGTGGTCCATTGACAGTGGCCGGGGCAAATATCTCTCGAAATAAGGATCAAACGAAAAAACTTCAAAGAACGAAACTCGTCTAGCTTGAAGGGGGAAACCAGATGGCGCTATGGTTGGCACGCTAGATGTCGCTGCCATAGGCCAAACGGACATCAACAGCTTTTTTTAAATTAGGAACCCTCATTTTTATTACATATTCGTGTAGTACGTAAAGAAATATGAATGTTTTAGTTGGACCACTTTTTTCGCTTTGTGACAGATGGTGCTGTAATAGTCAAAAACGTATAAGTACGTGGTATCGCGTAACATTAGGCCAGTGCTGACGGTATTTGCTTCGTGATACATTACTCGTGTTAAAACGGAGTGTTTGCCAATTGCGGAAAAGGTCGATATCGTGTTCATGTATGGCTACTGTGATCAAAATGCCCAGCGGGCGTGTGCTACGTATCCTGCTCGGTATCCTGGACGACATCATCCAAGTGTCCGGACCGTTCGCCGGATCGTTACGTTATTTAAGGAAACAGAAGTGTTCAGCCACATGCGAAACGTCAACCACGACGTGCAACAAATGATGATGCCCAAGTAGGTGTTTTAGCTGCTGTCGCGGCTAATCCGCACATCAGTAGCAGACAAATTGCGCGAGAATCGGGAATCTCACAAACGCCGGTCTTGAGAATGCTACATCAACATCGATTGCACCCGCACCATATTTCCATGCACCTGGAATTGCATGGCGACGACTTTGAACGTCGTGTACAGTTCTGCCACTGGGCACAAGAGACATTACGGGACGATGACAGATTTTTTGCACGCGTTCTATTTAGCGACGAAGCGTCATTCACCAACACCGGTAACGTAAACCGGCATAATATGCGCTATTTGTCAACGGAAAATCCACGATGGCTGCGACAAGTGGAACATCAGCGACCTTGGCGGGTTAATGTATGGTGCGGCATTATGGGAAGAAGGATAACTGGCCCGCATTTTATCGATGCCAATCTAAATGGTGCAATGTATGCTGATTTCCTACGTAATGTTCTACCGATGTTACTACAAGATCGTTCACTGCATGACAGAATGGTGATGTACTTCCAACATGATGGATGTCCGCCACATAGCTCGCGTGCGGTTGAAGCGGTATTGAATAGCATATTTCATGACAGATGGATTGGTCGTCGAAGCACCATACCATGGCCCGCATCTGACGTCCCCGGATTTCTTTCTGTGGGGAAAGTCGGAGTATATTTGCTATCATGATCCACCGACAACGCCTGACAACATGCGTCAGCGCATGGTCAATGCATGTGCGAACATTATGGACGGCGAACTACTCGCTGTTGAGAGGAATGTCGTTACACGTATTGCCAAATGCATTGAGGTTGACGGACATGTTTTGAGCATTTATTGCATTAATGTGGTATTTACAGGTAATCACGCTGTAACAGCATGCGTTCTCAGAAATGATAAGTTCACAAAGGTACATGTATCACATTGGAACAACCGAAATAAAATGTTCAAACGTAACTACGTTCTGTACTTTAATTTAAAAAACCTACCTGTTACCAACTGTTCGTCTAAAATTGTGAGCCATATGTTAGTGACTATTACAGCGGCATCTATCACAAAGTGGAAAAAGTGGTCCAACTACGTACTAGACGAATATGTAATAAAAAATGGGGGTTCCTATTTAAAAAACGCAGTTGATATCCGTTTGACCTATGGCAGCGCCATCTAGCGGGCCAACCATAGCGGCATCTGGTTTCCCTCTTCAAGCTAGACAAGATTCGTTGTTTGTAGTTTTTTCGTTTGATGCTTATTTCGTGAGATATTTGGCCCGGTCACGATCAATGGACCACCCTGTATACTATTCTGTGACCGAATTGCACTACTGAGCGTACACTTTACGAAACAGCTGGTTGGTCTAAGTGATTTCGTATTAGTAATTTGCCCAAGTTTTACTGTTCAAGCTTCTTTCGGCCATTTCTTTTATCAACTATTACGTAGATTATCTGGGTGGATGATCACTCAATTGTTTGTAATTGTAGCACAGTTAAGTGCGCTAAACCTCGTAAACCGAGGAGGTGTTTGTGAACTAACTGTTGACTTACTGAGTGCGTATGGAGCACTATTAACTGGCGCTGCTCTTGGTCCGGAATTGTTTCATGAAGTGCTCTTGCTTGCATTGGTCAAATAATTACTTCTTACTTGAGGTGTCTGGAAGTCACTCAGATTGTTGGTTTGTTAAGTTGACATGAGAGGGAGCAATCATCTCTTGGCTTAATTCACAGACGAGTAAATTAAAAGGTTAAAATTAAATGTTTGTGGCGTTTAATGCCAAGAAATAATTCTAATACTTGTAATTGCTTTTTTGTTACCGTCATTAAACATCTTAAGTAAGGGCTGTGGCTTCTTATAATGTATGGTGCTAGTATGTTTGTTACAAGTATCGTAAGTTATTCTAAGCAGAGGCGCCAAGACGTGGACTATTGTAAGGAGGAAGGCCAGCAAGTGCACTGAACGACCTACCATATGTAAAAGTGTTTAAAGTTATAAAGAGACTAACTACAAATATGTTTTTAAGGTGTGTTCGTAAAGTGGCTTGGCGCCTCACCTCTACCTTCCCACTCCTACCGTTTCAGTCGATGTGTTACACCACAGAGCTTCTGAGTACAAGCAATGTGATACTTGGTTGCTAGTAGCGTTATCGTTACTGTAGCATTCTAAGAGAAGCTAGTGAGCACGGTCTAATGTAACAGTCGTGACATCCTCTTTTTTTTTGTTACCCATTGCGACTGCAGTGCGCTAGGTGGCCAGGAAGTTATACTTTAGAGTTCGACGAGCTCTTGTGAAAGCGAAAGGGAATCGTAATTGTTTATATTGGTCTGTAGAATGATTTTTACAAGTGGGAGCGTCTATAGCGCAATAAATTGCTGCAACAACAAGAAGAGGACACTATATTGAATTTTTTGAAATTCCTTGCGAACCTAGGAGGCGTGAAACGCTACAGTACAGAATAGTTTATTTACTATTTTCCTGTAACTTTCAAATATTTACTGGAGAATGTAGTGTTCTTTAAGTAAAAAACAACTGCTAGTAAACAGCAGAAGACCTGATCTTTTGCAGAAAGGAGTAGTATATCCACTCAAAATTGTGTAGCTTTTCTTCACTACACTTCCAGTAAAATCAGTGAATGTAGGGACGTATATGGAATACAATACCTACATAATCTAACTACATAATCTAATGTAGCTGAAGGAAAAACTACACAGACGTGCAGTGGCTGCTCGTAGGTATTCCTTCAGCTACAGTTGTGGTAGCTTGTCTGCTACATTAGAATATGTAGGTATTGTATTCCATATACATCCCTGCATTCACTGATTTTACTGGAAGTGTAGGGAATAAAAATGGCCGGCCGGTGTGGCCGTACGTTCTAGGCGCTTCAGTCTGGAACCGCGTGAGCGCTACGGTCGCAGGTTCGAATCTTGCCTCGGGCATGGATGTGTGTGATGTCCTTAGGTTAGTTAGGTTTAAGTAGTTCTAAGTTCTAGGGGACTGATGACCTCAGAAGTTAAGTCCCATAGTGCTCAGAGCCATTTGAGCCATTTTGAAGAAAAACGACACAATTTTGAGTAGATATACGACGCCTTTCTGCAAAAGATCTAGTCTTCTGCTCTTTACTAGAATTGTTTTGTACTTAAAGAACACTACATTCTCCAGAAAATATTTGTAGGTTAAAAGAAAATCGTAAATAAACATGTTATGCAATGTAGCGTTTCACGGCTCCTAGGTTCGTCAGGAATTCTATAAAAAAATTTCACAAATTTTTAAATTCAGATAAATATGAGAGTGCGAAGTTAATAGCATCTGCTGTGTAACAGTTATGCTAGTCCATATATTTATATAACTTTAGCCGCTGTCAATAATAACAATAATAATATGCATAATTTGTCTGAAAAAAAGGAAGAATTGTTTTAGGGAATTTTGTTTTGTACATAATTAAGTACATTTTAAGTTTTCGCCACTCTTCGATTAGCATTTTTGCAAGTCGGAGTTTTCGTGCTTTTTGTTTTTTCGGACAAATGTTAAAGATCTCTAATGCATGAATTAGTTAACGAATTAACTTCTGGGCTGAAAATACGGCATTCTTACGTTGCTTCGACACAACAACTTACGCTTATTACACAATTCTTTGTTAAATGCTCACTTATAGCCACGCCTATTTGATTTCGCCCCTTCCTCAACGGCTCTTGTCTGCAATGCCCTAGTTTCTTTGCGGCTAATTTTTCCTGGTAATTTTTTTTCTATTAGCGCTTAATACAGGTTCAGCAGAGTTCATATCGAACCTCCGAAGGAAAGCCGATTCGAGCATAGTTCACAATCAACTCCAAACACAAACTGCCGTTTGTGAAAATGATTAAATTCAAGTAGTACCATCTACCAACTAGGACACTTGAGTAGAATACAAATGCGCTGAGAGCCATAAGGGCCAAAAGGACACCTTCTTCGACCCCCCCTCCCCCCATACTTAAAAATAAATATCAGAGAAACCAGTGCGACAGCTTTTCGTGACTGCTCAGATATACGTACAATGTGGGCCTATATATAGTACATATAAACTGACCCACCATAAGATCAAAAGATGTCAGAAGCATGAATAAATGCCATAGTCTCGCAATCGACGGTGATGTGCTTTATGGTCGCATCTACATTAACGGCATTCAACATGACCGATAAATCCTCAAGGTGTCGAAAGTTAAGGTGTTCATGTGCTCTTGTGCTCTTTCACAGCAGTCGCCACTGCAGACGCGACGATAAAAGAACAAAAGCAATAGGACTGTTTGCCAACGCAGAAGGAACCAATTCCACTATTGTTGCTGCATATAAGCGACAAACGGCAAGAATCTTCAACGGCATGAATCTTCAACACATTCACTTCGGAAGCAAAAGTAAATAAATCTACAAAAATAATTATTTATTAGAAAGTTGAGTGAAGTGTAAGACTGTGTAAAACATTAGACTTCCTATAAAGCTGTTAAGTGTCAAGAAAAATGTCTGTCATAGTAAGAAGACAACGAAAGAAATATATTGTCATACATAAAATATTCGTTTTTATTCTTTTGTTTTCAGAGGCGTGAGTGAACTATAAGCAATTCGAAAGTATTCCTTCGTCATTAATTTGTAGCTTATACCATTGAATCGAGGATATTTGACTGTTTTTACATGTATTTCATGACCACTGATGTCTCTTGATAATTTACTGGTGCTTCGAATTAAAAAATGTAGTAGCTATTTCGCGCATTAACTAGAAAAATAATTCCAAACGAACTGTAATTTTACGGCTGCTTTCTCGCTGCTTAGGACGCTAGTGTCGCACCACAGCTCAGACCGTAACAACTTTCACAGCAATGATTGTCGCGACTGTATTTGTTAGACTATGCTACAGAGGAAGTCTGGTGTTGGCTATGCCACTGAGCGGTTTGAAATAGCTGGCAGAGTAAGGAGATAAAGATACAGGGGATGATAAATTTTGGAATATGATTTGGCAAATATTAATTTGAAGGGTGAAGATTTCCAGGTACTGTTGTTGCTGCACTCCTTACTTGCACTTAATTTGTGATGTGTTTGGATAACAGAAAGGTTTAGTAGGACTTTATTGGTCTCGGTTAGTTAGATTCGTTGTTCAGACTGATTAAGTTATCTAGTCACATAGCTTGCATTCAGAAATTATAGATTTACCACTCCTTTACCATTTCAGCAATTAATTTCATTGCAGTCATATTTGCAAATAAGGAGAAATTATTGTAAAGATGAGTAACATAGACAATGAGTTTCATTACTCACAATATACACTACTGGCCATTAAAATTGCTACACCACGAATATGACGTGCTACAGACGCGAAATTTAACCCACAGGAAGAAGATGCTGTGATATGCAAATGATTAGATTTTCAGAGCATTCACACGAGGTTGGCGCCAGTGGCGACACCTACAACGTGCTGACATGAGGAAAGTTTCCAACTCATTTCTCATACGCAAACAGCAGTTGACCGGCGTTGGCTGGTGAAACGTTGTTGTGATGCCTCGTGTAAGGAGGAGAATTGCGTACCATCACTTTACCGACTTTGATAAAGGTCGGATTGTAGCCTATCGTGATTGCGGTTTATCGTATCGCGACATTGCTGCTCGCGCTCGTCGAGATCCAATGACTGTTAGCAGAATATGGAATCGGTGGGTTCAGGAGGGTAATACGGAACGCCGTGCTGGACCCCAACGGCCTCGTATCACTAGCAGTCGAGATGACAGGCATCTTATCCGCATGGCTGTAACGGATCGTGCAGCCACGTCTCGAGCCCTTAGTCAACAGATGGGGACGTTTGCAAGACAACAACCATCTGCACGAACAGTTCGACGACGTTTGCAGCAGCATGGACTGTCAGCTCGGAGACCATGGCTGCTGCGGTTACCCTTGACGCTGCATCACAGACAGGAGCGCCTGCGGTGGTGTACTCAACGAATGGAAAAACGTTATTTTTGCGGATGAAGCCAGGTTCTGTTTACAGCATCATGATGGTCGCATCCGTGTTTGGCGACATCGCGGTGAACGCACATTGGAAGCGTGTATTCCTCATCGCCATACTGGCGTATCACCGGCATGATGGTACGGGATGCTATTGGTTACACGTCTCGGTCACCTCTTTTTCGCATTGAAGCCACTTTGAACAGTGGACGTTACATTTCAGATGTGTTACGAGCTGAGGCTCTACCCTTCATTCGATCCGTGCGAAACCCAACATTTCAGCAGGGTACTGCAGGACCGCATGTTGCAGGTCCTGTACGGGCCTTTCTGTATACAGAAAATATTCGACTGCTGCCCTGGCGAGCATATTCTCCAGATCTCTCACCAATTGAAAACGTCCGGTCAATGGTGGCCGAGCAACTGGCTCGTCACAATACGCCAGTCACTACTCTTGATGAATTGTGGTATCGTGTTGAAGCTGCATGGGCAACTGTACCTGTACACGCCATCCAAGCTCTGTTTGATTCAATGCCCAGGCGTATCAAGGCCGTTATTACGGCCAGAGGTGGTAGTTCTGGGTACTGATTTCTCAGGATCTATGGACCCAAATTGCGTGAAAATGTAATCACAAGTCAGTTCTAGTATAATATATTTGTCCAATGAATACCCGTTTATCATCTGCGTTTCTTCTTGGTGTAGCAATTTTAATGGCCAGTAGTTCAGTTCTTTAAAAAAGGTTAGTTTCTTTGCAATCATTTAACAAGTTTAAATTCTACCATACCACTGTCTCCTCACGGAAGTTTATTTTCTGGTTGTGTGTGTCGCCGCATTGTACTGCACAGTGGTAAAACCTAACGCACGTTCTGGTTAGAATAGTTGCATGTCGGGCCTTGCACTGCGCAATGCTTTCTTTCCTTTCTCTAGTTTGCTGCTGTGCTGCATTTTTTATGTTCATCACTACGAGCAGCACAGGGTTTCTGTGTAATTTTGTGTATTTTTGTGTTAGCTTTATGTATTGAAACTGAAAGTTACGTATTGTGACCTCACGCATTGTAGCACTATTCACTGCTCTACACAACATTTTCACAGGACAGCTCATTTAGTTTCCAGTTTTGGTTCCCTAATAAATTTAAAGGGAGCTAACCGCAATACAGGTATACTGTTTCAGACAGTTGGCGAATCATTTTATCAGACAGCGCTTCGTAACTACCTCTTGCATTGTTCAGGACAACACAGATACACGACGTTAAAGATAGGAAACAAGTCTAGTCCAAGTTTAATTCACAACAAATAACATTTTTATTTAGAAAAGTTACAATATCTTGTGGTAGGGTGTTCAATTTCTCCCCCAAAGAGGTTGACAACTAATGGCTGGTCATTGGTGTACATAGACTTGCTGCAATAAGTCTCAACACAACTCTCACGTACTCGACGGGATTTAAGTGGGCCGAACGTGCAAGCCTGTTCATTCGCCGAAAATCCTCTCTTTCCAAGAGCACCTCCGCCTGCACTGTTCGATGCAGTCGCTCACTGTTATCCATAAAAATGAAGTCATGGCCATACGTATTATGACTTCGTTTGCAGGTTGTGTAGTTCTTTAGTGGATAGAGCAGCGAGGAACAGATGCTGTTCGTTAACAGAGAATTCGAATATTAATTAATTCTGTGTCTAATACCAAACAATAAAAATAGTATTTAACTTTGTTGCTGTAGTTGGAGCGTCAGTTGTTAACTGTGGCTTTGAATGTGGAGATAGATACAGTTAAAAAAGGTTTATAAATTTGTCACTCCTCAGTACAATGTCTATTCAGAAGGTGTCGAGTCCTGGCCACTAGGAAAGTCTCTAAATGTTATTTAGTTGGTAGAACAGAAAATGGGGTGAGAGCATGAATTTTGGAACTTAAATATATCCGCCGCTGGAGCTCCGGATAGGAGATGCTTGCATCTCATTGGCAGCGGCATCATCATTCGTGGCAGCGCCCTCGTACTGCGGTGGCGGGTGTAGGGAACACTGCGGCGTAAAAGGCGGCACGCGTATTTGAAAGCGCGGACGATATCGCATTACGGATCCGTGAAAAGACTCACATGGAGGAGGAATACAGTGCCGCAATAATGATGACCGGATAGTGCACCGTGTTCAGAGATTTGGATATCAGTCCGACGATGCAGCATTAACAGCTCCCCACACAATAAAACCTACACCACCAAAGCAATCAAGTTCGACAATGATCCCGGGTGCATTACGTGTTCCCACCTCTCAGGATACTCGCGAACTGTGCAGATTGAGGAGCTCTTGGAAGGAGAGGAAATTTGTCGAAGAGGCAGCACTGTCCGATATCATGACTTAAATCCAGGCGAACACGAGTGGGACGTGTTGAGACGTATTGTAGCGCGTCCACATGCACAATGACCATCCAGCAGCTGTCAAATCGTCTGATGGAGGAACGGAATCCCTACTACAAGAACTCTTTACCGGCCTTGTGGCCAGCATGGGAGCGCGTTACAGAGCATGCATTACCATCCCTTATATATGAGGGTAATCCCAAAAGTAAGGTCTCCTATTTTTTTATAAGTACACAACTCTGTGTGGCAGTTGGTCACAATGTTATGAAGAGTGCTTAACGCGTTGCGTGTAAACATGCGCACGCCGCTCTGAGGCGGTCAGTCTTGGCTTGGCAGGCGTTGAGAATGGAGCTCCCGTTGGATGTTACCGCCAAGTGCGAATTGCACGCAGTCATTCGGTTTTTGAACGCAAAGGGCACTGCGCCGATTGAAATCCATCGCCAATTGACGGAAGTGTATGGTGAGTCGTGCATGGATGTCAAAAATGGTCGTAAGTGGTGTAGAGAGTTTGCAGCTGGTCGGACCGAAATTCACGACGAACAAAGGTGCGGGAGACCGTCAGTTTCTGAGGAGACAGTGTTGAAGGTTGAGCAAAGCATGCGTGAAGATCGGCAGATCGCCCTGGATGATCTCGGCACGTTGGTTCCTGAGGTTTCCCGAAACACCGCTCACAGAATAACGGAAACATTGAACTAGCGGAAGGTGTGCGCAAGATGGGTGCCACGCATGCTGACCGAGGACCACGTGCGGCAACGAGTTGATGCTTCCCGCGCATTTCTTCACCCCCTTGCAGCCGAACAGGACAACTTTCCGGACTCAATTGTCACGGGTGACGAAACCTGTGCATACCACTTTACACCTGAGACCAAGCAACAATCACGCCAGTGGCGGCATCCTTCTTCGCCAAAGCCGCCGAAATTCAAACAAACACAGTCTGCTGGTAAAGGCATGACAACCGTTTTTTTGGGATCGGAAAGGGATATTGTTGGTCGACTTTATGGCCTCTGGGACCACAATTAACGCTGACAGGTACTGTGAGACTCTGAAAAAACTCAAACGGACCATTCAGCACCGGAGAAGAGGAATGGTGAGCAAGGGCGTACACATTCTCCATGACAACGCTCGCTTACACATCGCTCGGCAAACCGTTGCTCTCCTGCAACAGTTTCAGTGGAACATAATCACCCACTCACCCTATAGTCCTGACTTGGTGCTTGGCACCCAGTGACTATCACCTGTTCCCTAGGTTAAAAGAACATTTGGCCGGAAAGCGATTCAGCTCCGACGACGAGGTGAAAGAAGAGGTTCATAACTTTCTGAACAGCATGACGGCGAGCTGGTATGATATGGGCATACAAAAACTGCCACAGCGTCTACAAAAATGCATCGACAGCAATGGTGATTATGTCGAAAAATAGCTAAATGTTCAAGCTGTAAACTGATGGAAACCATTGTAGAAATAAACAGGTCTATGTACTTATAAAAAAAGTTGGAGACCTTACTTTTGAGATTACCCTCGTATTTGTCCTTACGCACCTATTTTTTTAAGATCTAAGTGCAAACACTGTTTTTCTTGTTCCTCTTATACTTTTTTTTAAACCTAACTGGTTTCACGTAGATTAGTTTCTAATTTATTCTTTACCCTTCATAACATTGTCATAAATTTTTCGTAAGGGGGAATGCATTGTTTCCATTTCTTTGCATCTCTTCGTGTTAGCATACTAGTCTCGCATCTTTATCTCCTGTGTCTGAAATTTCATTTTGCAAAACAATTTGTGTTTTAGGCTGTGTACATTTCATTACATGTCAGTTGTTCTCCCGCACCCTTGAATGCTTCTTCTATCTGGGGGCCGGTTTTGATTCGAGACTTCTTATTCTTCATTTTATGAAATATCTCAGAGCCTAGCCGTTCCGTTCCTTCCTACATACGCGCTTCTGTTTACCATTCAATTTTTCCTCTGCTCTCTTCACATTGGTCTTTATTTCTTCGCAACGTCCGTTAATGTTTCTTGCATTCTTTCGTTTTTTATATGTTGCGAGTGGATCCTTACTCCTTAGATTATGTAAATTAGGTTATATTTTCTATTAAAGTGAGGACCGAATCGTGGCCACTATCTCACATTACTAGCAGTGCACTGTAAACAGCAGGAAACGAGTAGGCTGCAGAATTTCACGCAGGAAGATAGTCTAAAAACAGTACCGTTAAAGAGAGCTCTCAAATTGCAACATATTTTGTCGGTCAAATTTTTTGATGTGTTCCACCGATTCAGTAATACTATCAGAACACAGGGATATTCATAAATATATCTGGGGATTTAGAATATGGCGGCGCGTAAACCAAACGATATAAAAAATAACACAACAGTGACAAATTCATCTCTGCAAGTTTCGGTTTGTAATACGTGCCGTGTTGTTCTTTCAGAGGGCACCACTAGGGAGAGCTTGGAGAGATGCTCTATCCACTGACATGTCTCTATTTTATTTATTTTTATTTTACACGTCTAGTTCCGTAGGACTAAATTGAGGAGCAAATCTCCAAGGTCATGGAACGTGGCAGTACATGAAATTACAACATAAAAGTAATAACTGATAAAATAAAGTTTATGAACCCAAAAAAGATAAGCTATAAGTTTATGTAAACGAAATCATCAACATAACAAGGGAACCAACTTAATTTTTCAAGGAATTTCTCGACAGAATAGGAGGAGTAGCCCACGAGGAAACTCTTTAGCTTGAATTTGAAAGCGCATGGATTACTGCTAAGATTTTTGTATTCTTGTGGTTGCTTATTGAAAATAGATGCAGCAGTGTATTGCACAGCTTTCTGCACAAGAGTCAAGGAAGCGCGATCCAAATGCAGATTGGTTTTCTGTCTAGTATTAACTGAATGAACGCTGCTAATTCTTGGGAATAAGCTGATATTGTTAACAAACAACAGTAAAGAATATGTATATTGAGAGGCCAATGTCAGTATGTCTGTTTTAAATGCGTCGTGTAGATTTTCCACAGTGGTCTTCTGAAACCCCAGAAGTTCTTATAAATAACCTACTACTGAGAGAAAGGATAATGGATGTGTTCAGAAATGCCCTTTTAAATTTTTAGTAGTATAAAAGGTTTTTCGATTTATAATTTTAAGCAAACGATTTTTTGTCATTCTTTTCCGGTAAAAATTTCACAGTTCACTCAATGTTCATACAAAATAATACCCTTTCCTGTTTACAAACTTCCAGCATGCTGGAGTAATTACAGGACAGCAACTTGTGTTAATCAACACAACAGAAAAACAGCCAAAGTTGCAAATTTCGCTTTTATTTACTTGATGACTAGTTCCAGGTCTGGACCCATTTTCAAATCATCCAAACAGTCAAATGTTATTTCCCAAAATATAAGAACCATGTCAAGATAGCAAAAATACACATATAACAAAGTGTAAATGAACAGTTACAGTTATCTGTACGCTCTGTGCTCTTCATTTGCACTTTGTTATATGCATTTGTTAGCATGGTCCTTATATTTTTGGAAATATCATTTTGACCATCCGGATGATTTGAAAATGGATCCCTACCCGAAACTTGACTTTCGTGTTACTGTAACAGATATCCAAAGTGCCTGCTGCTTCGTTCTGACAGCAGATCTTCATTGTCTTCGTGTGCACCGGGTACCAGGTAAGATTTATACTCCTGGCAAAGGGTCAGCGTGTTTACCAAAGTCGTTCTTTTACTTGATGTCTAATTTCAAATCTAGATTGGAGTCTTTACCTCATTACAGCGTTAGTAATATATTTTAAGCGTATGTAATACTCCAAAAAAAGTTTCTTTTGTAAAGAGTGGTTTGGCTAGACAAGAAGCTTTTTGGCGATGTCATCAAATCGACGCTGCCCATAAAAAGTCCTTTCAGACACAAAACGTTCAATTTTCACACCCCTGTTCAGTGACACTAATTTTGGACCATCTTCCCTCAACAGATTCTGAAGTCTGTAATCATTTCAACATTTGAAGTTATGCACCCATTCTGTTGAGTACAGCTGGGCATCGTCGCCAGGTTTTAACTTAGTCGACTGTGCGTCAACAGTCTCCGTCAGAGAGAGACGGCGTTTATGTCTCGACGACGCACTGATGCATCATAAAAGCAACATGGAGTTACTGTTAAGAACAAAATACAATTTTAATGTGGTGATAACGGTGTAAACATGTGACTTATTTTTAAAGAGCACAGTAATAACATCTGGTGAACAGAATGTGACTGACTAGAGAAGCAGTATATTCGCACTCGTGTGATACTGCCAGGCCAACAATGCCAAGAATTCTGAAATATTTTCATAATGCAGTCAGACAAAAAAATATGTAGGAGAGAATGCTGCGTCCTGGTACAATTTTCAAACTTTCACCTCTAGCCAACCCTGTAACAAAAGTTTAATGTATTTTCTTCTTCCGCGTTTAAATGGTAGCATTCATTCTTTATGTGCTGCAATCATTTTCTGAAGTTGTGAAAAAAAAATTACTCCAGAAAATTAAGGTTCCAAAGTACAACATGATTGTGTACATGGTAACAAATATTCGACTGAAATTTAAAACCGTTGCAGTTGAAAAAAATTGTAACATTATTATTCTGTGACAAACGTATAAACACCTAGTGAAATCAAATTCAGGAGAAATATTATTAAAAACCAGTTACAAGTTAATAACATTTTGAAACAGAAGCTGTTGGAAACTAACAGAAATGTCCATTTTCAAGACAGGGAAAATTGCTAAGACATTAAGGAAATTCAGTTCACTGCAAGTATCACGTTTGGTAAAAGACCTCCTTCTGTTTCAAGGTACAAAATAGTGCCTTACCGACGAAATATGGCTTAACTGTTGACATGTTACATGAATAGTTCTAAAAATATAAAATAATTTACTCATCATAAAATTCTTTACCTAAAGAACGAACAATATATTCTAAATGGCTTTCATTTATTAAACGGCACTTGAATGTAGTGAAGGCGAAATATTTACAAATGCTGTGCAAAATACATCATGTCCAACAACAACAAAAACTGTAGAAAATGGCATAAACTGCATATGGTGGTCTCTTGTGCGCATTTCTTCATGTGATTTTAAAATCAGTCAGTAGATTGAAGTAATAACAAAAAACATCGTGTGTTCCTAGGTACATTAGCCTCTAGATTCAAAACTCTCCACTAGTTAATAGAATTCGGGATTAAGTTAGAAAGAGAGCAATTTTGGTAATCAAAATCAAAACTTCGCGTAACTAGTGCATAGTTTACGTGGCTTATAACTACAATAATGGTCTGGCAATAGCTTGTCATAGCCACAAGTGAATCAACGTGCATAGAACTGAGTAAAGTGCTACTGAGTGCTTGGATAAAACACTTTCAGAATATACGCAAGTGTGTTGTTAACTCGTCGGACGTTATTTAGCACGCCACCTGTGCAGTGTAGTGAAAAGGCAAGTGCTGTGCGTAAGCTGAGAGTCGTGGCTGGTCTGTGAATCAACGAGGTGGTGAGTGACTTTAAAGAACTCTTTTAGGATGGGTCTCCCGCCCTCTTGAAAGTGTCGGTCTACGCAATTAATTTGTCATGAGTCCTGCTGAATTTTAGGCCGCCACCACACGCTACCAGCAGGGGCAGAAAACCGCCAACCACGCACGTTTGTACGCGGCTGCGGCGCTTACGAATCGACTTAGTTTCGTCCAGTTTTTCGCAGATTCCTAATTTGTGGCGTCAACAGTTTGATTAGACCTTGAAGGATTGTCCAAAATGCTGTTTACTCGCTGAAGCTTAGTCGAGAAAATGAGCAGGAAACATTTGCGACATCAGTACTTCTGATAACATGCGGAGTCTCCTATTGCAGTTATGTGATAGCTTTTGCTTGACTTCCTCACACTAAACAACACATTTATCATCGTATTTTCAAGCATACGCCTTTAAATTCTTAGTTTTGATAACCATTCTTCATCCTCTTGCTGAGTAAGTTAGAAACGCCTACGAGGTACGGCATATGCATCACGCTATACTCAGCAGTCGTGCTGATTTGCACACACAGGGGCTTTGACCGCAAACGTGGCCCATGACAGATATTTCTTATACTCCAATTTATCTTTTTAGCTGGAAAGTTGTGAGGTAGTTTTGATTTCTTCCATTACCTATGTTTTTTAGGGTGCTTAAATTCATTCTGAGGTTTTCCAACAAAATTTCGTAACGCAACATTGAAAAAATCAAAGGTAAGAAACAATCTTATTTTTGTTGGTTTTTTGTTTATAACTCGAAAAGTAACAACTTTTCGTAAATGACCTCCCTGTTCGAAATGGAAGTACATAAAATGTCCTAAAAATCCACTGTTAAGGTTTTTCTCTCCCACGAAATACTGAGGCGTTTTTCTGCTGTCTCCGCGAAACCCTCATTGTCCACTCCAAAACTCTAATTTATTATTAAAGGTTGACACCGAATTCGTCCCAGTTCTCTGTAAGTGCCTTATATAGATCATATATGTAAAGGTAAAGGTCATTTTTTTCTTAAAAAATTACATAATGTTTAAGTTATTTAATTAAGTGTGAAATTGAACAAATTCAGTTATAAGAAGCTGAAATTCCAATAAAAAATCTTGAAAATTTATTATTGTATTACATATGGTTATATATTACACTGTTAGACGAGCAAAAATAATATATGCCACGTTTAAGAGGTCCTGGTTGAGGTTCTACGAAGGTGGCGCGTCGTGGCACAGGTTCGGCCTATTCTATCTTTGCAGTGTTGGGGCTTGTTCATCTGGGAAATGAAAGGTGATCAGAGAACAACAAACCCGTGATCATATCTCAAGGAGAGATGAATAATTACGAAATAGAGAAATTGCACATGCTTCCGCACCCTCCCCCTAAGCGCCTTTCTTCAATATGTTCTCGGTCTCTTTCTTCGGTCTCTTCTTCATCCACGTCAATGCTGTCTTCCGGGCTCGACGTTCTGATGATGGCGATGTTTGGTTTGTGTGGCGCTCAATTGCGCGGTTATCAGTGCCCATACATATTCTCAATCGTTGCTCAGTCCAAACTCGCCACTTTCATGACTGATGCTGAAATGATAACACAATCACCCAGTCATCTCGAGGCAGGTGAAAAATCCCTGATCCCGCCGGGAATCGAACCTGGGACCCCGTGCTCGGGAAGCGAGAACGCGACGGCGAGACCACGGGCTGCGGACCGACGTTTTGACTCAGCCCATCACACGATGTGCACCGTAGAACAATGAAACCTGCCTTCCTGCATCCATAACTGCGTTGGCAGCCGTTTTGACATTTGAGATATGGTCGGAGTATCGAGTCGTGTGCAGGGTTCAAACTGTTTAGCACTCGCACGAGACCCCTCCCTGTTGTTTTCCACCTTCACTCCTTCGCATCGAGTGTGGTGCATCTGAAAGTAAATTCTGTGCGTGTGTGTGTGAGGAGGGGGGGGGGGGGGGGGGGGCAGTGGGCAATATTGGTTTTACTTTTATACGATGAAGATACGTATTTCTTGTATCTCAGATCGTTCCGGCTAGTCTCATATGCCTTCTCATACAGAGTCATGAGAAACATATTTCCTGCTTCAGCAATGTCTTCCTGGTGTACCGCTTGGGGCGTCTAGGTGGGAGGGGCACCCAAGTGCAAGATTTGTAGACGGTGCGTTTCACAAATAGTAGCGAAAAATAAAACGGGTGAAAGTGTATAAGGGAAAAGGAGGGAGTGGGAGAGCGCCGAATGATAAGTCGCTTATATGGAAAAATGTTCTCGAACCGGCCCTGGTAAAGGGAGAGAATAAACAAAATTACTTAAAAGACGGAGCTGTATTTACATAACAGATGAAATTAGTCTACATTGATACATTGTATTCAGCTTAAAACTAGGAAGAATTCACTGGATTACAGCCTTTAGCAATATATCAGAGAGCAGAGCGGGAAAAGTGGATTTTTGCGCAGACAGCTGAAATACGCCAATTTCCAACTAGCGCTTGAGTGCCAACGGTTCGTCAGAGATTGAAACCTAAATAGTGAAATTTGTAGGAAATTTTATATACTTTAATTTCGAATTAGGATTACGATAAGTTGATAGTTGCAGAGTTGTAAGGAAAAAACTGATTTTTTACCTTTTTATCATTTTTCTAATGTTGCGTCACGGAATTTTGTTGGCAAACCTCAGATTCGGATTCAGCACCCAAGACACATTTAGAATAGAGGAAATTAAGGAAATTGAAACTAAGTCACAGCTTTCCCAATAGGGATTCTTTTGAGTACATACTGACTATATTAGGGCCTATAGTCATTCTCAGCATCTGCACATGGACGCTATCAAATACTGCCACAGATAAATGAGTGCAGCCAAATATTTTATTTCATTCTTTTGAGTACATACTGACTATATTAGGGCCTATAGTCATTCTCAGCATCTGCACATGGACGCTATCAAATACTGCCACAGATAAATGAGTGCAGCCAAATATTTTATTTCAATAGCGCTTTCCCTATGGATGACTGTGACTTTCTTGTCGAATGTCTTTGACGTCGGAGGTCCTGGAGAGACACGGGCGCTGTAGGTATCCCTTCTGAAGCCGTGGCAATAACAGAAACCTAATCATTGATGCTATTATACTACATCTACTAATTAATTTTGTAATGTCCCATATTGTGTCTGATTAAGCCCAATAGTCTCCGTGCGCGTTTAGTCGATCGCATAAGAGTCGTTTCTGTATTTTAGCCAGAGTGTTCAGCAGGCAAATAGTTCTGCACGATTTCCCCCAATTTTTAAATAACTATCGCCACAGCCTCCTACCAGAGTTGGTACTGTGCCTTGAATAAAATACTGATTCATCAATGGGTCAGATGGGGCACTATTTGGCCTTTAATGCAGTGAGTTAGTTCCGATTGTAGGCCGTCAGGATCGGGATATTTCCCTATCCTTCGTTTCACAATGCCGTGCGCAAAGAAAAACTATTTCATCGTTGTTGTATGCCCCGTTCATGTCTCTTTCCAACTGCCCCTATAAATAGTTAGCTTCCTCCTCTACATCTCCTGGCAACAAGGAGCCCAGCAGGAATTCGGCCGAATCCTCCGATCTTGTTGTCATTTTGTCATCTCTTTGGATGGTTGAAAATAAAGTAGGCACTTTCATCCTTTCCATCAAAATCTTATATGGTATTTCCCAAGGATTACTATTTAGTTGCCAATTCATGTACCTACCCCCCAGTGATTGAATCTAGTCTAGATTGTGTTCCTGCTGTTGCTCTTATGTGGTGCACTGACGCCTGGCCTGGCTTGTTAAGTACATGCAGATCCAGCTCAAAAATAGTGTCGACCAGGTCCGCACCTCTCTCATATGTCACACAGCTCTACCAGAGTACAGACTTGGCATCGCCGTGATCCGTCGCATTTTCCTCCATGACCTGCAGCTGCTGTCTATCTAGTCCAGCCACGAGAGTGCGCTCCTGTTCCAGGCGCCTAGGCTGAGGCCAGGAGCGGCTGCCCCACCAAGCAAGCACCTCTAGCCACTGCATAACTGTGACTAGCTATTAGAAAGCGATGCTATTTTCGCTGTTCTAAGTTTAGATCTAAGTAATCACTTCCAATTAGACCACAGACGCATATCAAAAGATACACTATTTTACACTTAATCATGCTTCAATTTTAGAACTGGATAGCAGTCTACTATGATGGAGGAATGAAATGTACTGGTTGTAGGGGCTGAGCAGAAAGCCCTATGATCAGAGTCGATGCAGTGCAGAACACCGCACAGCAACTGTTCTATAGCTTACATCAAGTAGAAGCATTTGCCATGGAGTTAATTGTGAATGCTGTTTCTTTGCGTAGGGTCAAACAGTGTAGTCGTAAATCGTTCAGACATATTGACACTTTGAACTACCACAGAATACTGATCAACAGAAGCTGTCAAAGTTTCTTGTACACCCTAAGGATAAAGATCGCGTCGTGATAACTTACGTAAAGTGGAACTATGGGATGCCACTCAAGCGTAGCCTCCGACACACATACACACACACACACACACACACACACACACACACACACCACAATAGAGGTTAGAAGTTTACAACTAAATTGCAAGGACAAGCAAAATGTAGAAGGCATGACCAGCAGTCATGATCACATGTCTGGAAATGCTGTCATCTTGGATATTTAGCGTATATGAGAAGCTTTGACAGGTACTGCTGATCAATATTCTGTGGTCGTTTAAACTGTCGACTTGTCTCGACCTAAACGTATGCAAACGTAAATAATTTTTGGTACTTACGTACAAACTCAGCATCGTCCATGTTGCTCCATTGGCCTCTCATCATCATCATCGGAATTTGTCATAATATTTATTAATATTTTATCCAGTTCTGTGTGCTGATTTACATGCTCCTCCATCGCTTTATCATCCAGAATCCCAAAAAAAAAAACAAAAAAAAAAAAAACCAAGAAAAGCATCTCATAATCAAATGTATAAAAATCCAAATAATAATAATTGTAGAAGAAATATGTATTACTACTACTACTTACACATTCGCTTGTCTGTAATTTGATTCCATCCATGCGAGCTTAGGGTACAAATGGGATCATGGGTTGGGGTGGGAGAACGTTATCGTGTTCTGGGTTGACGACTGTGACATATGGTCATTTTTCCATCGTGGTATCATTATCTATAGCACCTAGAAACGAAAGAAAAAATATATCTTAAGCTTCTTATGCAAACGTAAATTATAGCACTTTTATGCGACTTATTACTCACGTATTCGACCATCTGCGATTTCAATCCATCCTTGCGATCTTAGGTAGAAAATTGTGTTTTGGATTGAGATAGTAGAACCTCGTATCTGCACTCCCTAGCAAACGAAAGAAAACTTTTCATAAGCAGTGTATGCAAGCATAAAGTATAACACTTTTATACGAATTAGCATTTATGTATTCTGCCATAGGAGAGAGCCCTGAGAACTCAGAGCCGAAAATGGATTCATGGGTTGCACATCATCTACACAAGGGCTAGGCATCCCTTCACGTACCTGACCAGCCCTCAGTATTTCTATAAGACACGACAGACGATGGTGTTTAAGTATCATGCATAAACAAACATACGCACATGTAGAGAGACTACCATGGTACACACATGCATCTACAGCTGGTGGACTGGTCTCAATCAAATGCATTCCAGTGAGACCGAGGATGTTCATAAACACTGCAGGAAGGGGGGGGGTGGTACACATTAGATGACATAAGTATCAAGTTTAAATACACACACACTATATATATATATAGAGAGAGAGAGAGAGAGAGAGAGAGAGACTCATGTATTTCAGTATTTCATCATCTGCGACTGGCTGTCTGGCCTCGTTTGGTATAGCCAGTAGACTGGGCGCTGTCATACCTTCATTCATCGGCGTATCCCCAATATTGTTCAACAGTTCTATGGAAAAAAGCATCATAAGTTAGATAACCATAAAAGACATGTTCTCACGATCGTAATCTTCGTTAGTTGATGGTGCTAGTTCAGTCATTCTGCACCATCTGCCTCCCACAGGGCGCCTATTAACGCCATTAAAGCTCTAATGTGTCATTTCCCATCAGAGAGGACGGTATGATGCAGTCTGTAACAACAGAGAAAAAAAATCATCAGATCATGGGTATACATGGAAACACAAGCATATAAGTTTCAGGCACATACTCGCAGTTTTGTCACCATCCAAGTGATGTTGCTTGCTCCCATCCCTCCTATCACCGGACTGATCAAAGGATCGCTTCATAACTGTGGTGTTTGTTGCTACTGACGGATAGAATAACACAGAAGTGAACTCAGTACGTTGAGCAAGGCCTATTTATACCCTCGGGTGTGGGTGGAGGGGGAGCATCAATGATGTCCCGCCATTTTTTCAGTCAGAAGAATGCTGACGCAACTGTCTTGAATTAACCCATGGTGACGGGATAGGATGCACACGCAACCAATCAATCGAATTACTTCCCGCTATTTTTTTGTTTTCCAACCAATAGCAGACGAGAGAGTACGCTGGCTTAAGAGTTTTAGTTTCAGAGCAAGTACAGACAGAAGAGAACCTTTATTTGTTCAGATGACTTATCCAACCAAATGCAATCACTGTCTCAAGGGCTTGACAGTCAGCAAGAGGTTTATAAAATGTACAATGATTGTTTATCCTAGTTCACAGGACGTCTGTTTATTCAGGTGAGTTGTCAAACGAGAATGTGTGCTGCAAGAAGTCTTTAGCGTCTGTGTGAGAATCCTTTTAGGTACCAAAAATGACTCCATTTTCTACTGTAATCTTTACTGTAAGAGATCCCTTGTGCATATATAACGCAGGCAATGAACAAACAGCCTACAGGAAGCTATGAACTTTACTGTAACATCACTGTTAGGTGTTATACGCATGTATAATCTGGGCATTACATAGTAAATAAATATGCTGTGCGATTTTATGAACTTACTATGAGAGACCCTTTGTGCATATGGAAAGAAGGCATTATAAAGTGAATAAATACCCTGGAGATTTAATAAAATTTACTATGAGAGATCATTTGTGCGTATATAATGCAAGGGTTATATGGCCTATATTTTTGGGATTTGTGATGTGGCATCAGTTCTCTGTAGGAAAGGACGAACGTGCAGAAAACTTGAGCTAAAATGTGTATGTTGAACACTTAGCACGTTTTCATCTGTAAATAAAATGGCAGTGTTTAAAGAGGTAAGTTTTAGTCTTCGACAGAAAGAGATATTGACAGCTCAGTGCCGTGGATACATTGAGGCTACCGGCTAGAGAGCGATGCTTCACACAGCGACTCAGCTAGCGCAGTGCTTATCAGTTGTGCAGTGAACACACATTTTTTAACACATTATTAAGTGCACCACAAAGAATTTTAACACACTAATATCATAATAAGTTCCTACCTTAAGTGGTAATTTCGCATACCACAGTAGGCTGTCAATTGTTTAAACGCAGATGTCAGTGTCACTTGTTTAAACAATGGACTTTGGTAATTATCTAAACATTTAAAGTTCCTCATAATGGGTATGGTGTCTATTCATTCGGACATGTATGTCTGAAAGAACGGACACCATTGTATCAATCTGCTGCGTTTCCAGACCCATGTTTATTGGACTTATTTCGAATACTTACCGAGATAAACACGTGTTTATAGGAAGGACTGCGTGACACTTGACTGCGGATATTAGCACAGTCGTTGCATTTGCGCTCGATCAAAGGTCTTGGCAGGGTATTATGATGTCTTACTCACAGTGCTCTAGCCACCATTAGGGGTCTGCATTCAGCCGTGTAGTTAGAGTCGTGTTGTAGGCTACGTTAGTTTTCGTTGTTTGTGTGGCTTATTGTACAGTACTGTCAACCCTGGATACGTATCATGGTGTTTTATGTTCTTCCAAATGCGGATTCACTTATTTGTTTACTGTTGTTGCGCTGTTTGAACATATAAACGGTGTAGTACATTTACATTTTGTCTCTTCCACCCCGGTTAGCGATGGGAGCCTACTACTCGACAAGTGAAATGGCGTGATATACTGCTATAGTTTAGCAAATGGCCGTAGCATGCAAGCCCATGCACTCTATGCTGAAAAATATCCACAGTGCAGAGTGCCCTCTGGTAAGGTGTTCGGAATTCTTTTCCAGCGTCTGAGGGACACAGGTACCCTTGCACCTCGGAAGACTGAAAGTGGAAGGCCCCGCACGGCCTGATACGGAGGAGCTTGTGGCACATTCGCTGGAAGAAGCATCTGGGATCAGTGTGCAACGATCAGCAGTGGCAGAAAGCATGTCTCACTCTCTTATCGGGGGGATACTACATGAACAATTGCTGTACCCATATCATCTACAGTATGTTCAGGCCCTAAGGCCACAGGATCATCATGGCAAATGGCGGTTTCTGTCAATGGCTGTTACAGAAGTGTGCCACAGATGCACTGTTCACATCCAAAATTTTGTTTACCGATGATCACAAGAGATGGTGTTGTTTCCATAACCAGCATGTATAGGCAGATGTAATTCCAAAGCAATTCAGGAAAGAGGGGCATCAACACCAATTCTCAATCAACGTGTGGGCAAGTGTACTTGGCAATAGATTAATAGGGCCATACGTGCTATCACAAAGATTAAGTGCAATATCTGGACTTTCTCATTAATGTATTGCCTACCTTGCTGGAGGCTGTGCCATTGCAGAAACAAATACAAATATCGTTCAAGCATGACAGCATCCCAGCATACCTTCGTCATAATGTGCACGAAAGTATGATGCAGATTTTCAGGACAGCTGGAATGGTCGGGCGGGAGCGCGGGGGGGGGGGGGGGGGGGGCGTACACCTTGGCCTGCTCATTTCCCTCCCATGGATTTTTGGTTATGGGGACACTTGAAGGAAGGAAAATGAAAAGTTAACGATGAGCGGACACCATTGGGTCGCGTCATCAGTGGGTGCCAGCTGATACAACAACCAGATATACTACAAAGAGTGCATCATTCCTTACGCCGGACGGCAGAGGGGTTCATTGTCATGAATGGACGCCATGTTGAACACCTCCTGTAAACTCGCGTTTATCGCAGAACGTATGCGTTTCCGGACCATGTTTATTGGACTTATCTCAGAAAGTATGCATTTCCAGACCTAAGTTACACACACACACACACACACACACACACACACACACACACACACACACAAACACACACACCGCACTTGACGAAAGAAATTTCCAAACTTTTGCTGCAATGGGGTATCTATCGACAGTGATGACAGATGAAAATTTGTGCCATACGAGGATTCGAACCTGAATTTCCCGCTTTATGTGAGCGTTTGCCTTAATCGCCCGGTTATCTGAGCACATCTTCCGTCCGACCTAAATCTCAATACGCTGCACACTACTGAATAGTCTCTGCTGTTAATTATCCTTCTTCGCTCGCAACTCTTCTCTATTCCCGAGAGAGGTCGGACATCACTGTGCATCTACACTGAAATGCCATCAGGTGCATATATTATATAGGTGTAGTGTGTACATGCATGTGATTCATGTTGAGCACTTTAAAAATTTACCTGTGTACAGAGAAAACTTGTAAGGGGAGCCTAAGCACCTGCCAGTAGGCATACAGGATCAGAGGGATGTGAAGGGCCTGCCTGCCTGCCAGCGAGCGCAAAATTGCTCAACAGGCGTGGGCGGTGGCACTGAGTGTGTTGCCGAACTGTGCGGTCTTAGAGGGACCCTTTACCATTTTATACATGCACGTGTCAATGTTGCACCCCTCTGTGATCGCGCCACAGGAGGGCGCGAAACGAGAGGGTTGAAAAAGTATAAGCATCGCTTTCAGATTTCGTCGAATAGTTTTGAAAGGTCCCTATTGCTTCCACACTGTACTCGAGAGCAAAAACTGTGGTCACACTGCACGCTACAGAGTAGTCTATCCTAGGGGTGCGATCATGTTCAGTGGGGTTGCTGGACCATGATGTCCTCGGCGAAGGGTTGTAGCGTCCGTGGGGTGTCGATAGTGACAAATATTGTCAAGAACGTCGTGCTGTTGCTTATCGCTCTGTGAACAGCCGTTTTCGATTGCTAACACATCAGTGGAAGGGATGGTTTCATTGACGCCCTTTATGCCACACTCAGAGGTCTTTTCGTATCGATTCTGACAGGCGGTTTTTTCTGAAATGCTTACCTCAGCCAACCACAAGAAAACCGCATGATTTCAACGTTGAGCGTCGTGGTTCTGGCTTCCATCGCGAACCCATAAAAGAGAAGGGGTTAAATGTGGGTAAGAGGGGGTATGACGACCTTCGCATCGTGTGACACGTCCGCGGTGGCGTGCAGCATTCTGAGGAAATTTGGTGCCATCTATAACCCACCTTGTTGTTGTTGTTATCGTGGTCTTCAGCCCAAAGACTGGTTTGATGCAGCCTACATCCTTCTGAATCTGCTTAGTGTATTCATTTCTTGGTCTTCCTTTATGATTTTTACCCTTCACGCTTCCCTCCAGTCCCAAACTCATGATACCTTGATGCCTCAGTACGTATCCTACCAACCGATCCCTTCTTCTAGTCAAGTTATGCCACAAATTCCTCTTCTCCCCAATTCTATTCAGTACCTCCTTATTAGTTAAGTGATCTACCTATGTAATCTTCAGCATTCTTCTGTAGCACCACATTTCAATAGCTTCTATTCTCTTCTTGTCTAAACTGTTTATCGTCGATGTGTCAAATCCATACATGGCTAAACTCCATGCAAATACTTTCAGAAAAGCCTTCCTGACACTTAAATCTATACTCGATGTTAAAAAATTTATCTTCTTCAGAAACACTTTCCTTGCCATCACCAGTCTACATTTTATATCCTCTCTACCTCGATCACCCTTAGTTATTTTGTTGCCCAAATAGCAAAACTCATCTACTACTTTAAGTGTCTCATTTCCTAATGTAATTCTCGTAGCGTCGCCTGATTTAATTCGGCTACATTCCATTAGCCTCGTTTTGATTTTTTTTTTTTTTTTTGTGTTCATCTTACAGCCTCCTTTCAAGACTGGCCATTCCGTTCAACTGTTCTTCCAAGTCTTTTGCTGTCTCCAACAGAATTACAATGTCATCAGAAAGCTTCAAAGTTTTTATTTCTTCTCCCTGTTTTAATTCATACTTCAAACTTTTCTTTGGTTCCTTTACTGCATGTTCAGTTACAGATTGAATAACACCTCGGATAGGTTACAATCCTGTCTCACTTCCTTCTCAATCATTGCTTCCCTTTCATGCCCCTCGACTCTTATAACAGCCTTTTCTGTAAAAATTATAAACAGCCTTTCGTTCCCTATATTTTACCTCTGCCATCTTCAGAACTTGAAAGAGAGTATTCCAGTCAACATTGTCAAAAGCTTTCTCTAAGTCTACAAATGCTATAAACGTAGGTTTGCCTCTCCTTAACCTAGATAAGTCGTAGGGTCAGTATTGCCTCGCGAGTTCCTGCATTTCTACGGAATCCGAGCTGATCTTCCCCGAGGTCGGCTTCTACCAGTTTTTCCATTCGTCTGTAAAGAATTCGTGTTAGTATTTTGCAACTGTGACTTATTAAACTGATAGTTCGGTAATTTTGACATCTGTCAACACCCGCTTTCGTTTGGAACTGGAATTATTATATTCTTCTTGAAGTCTGAGGGTATTTCGCCTGTTTCATACTTGCCCACCAGATGGAAGAGTTTGGTCATGAATGGCTCTCCAAAGGCTATCAGTAGTTCTACATCTACATCTACATACATACTCCGCAATCCACCATACGGTGCGTGGCGGAGAATACCTCGTAACACAACTAGCATCTCTCTCCCTGTTCCACTCCCAAACAGAACGAGGGAAAAATGACTGCCTATATGCCTCTCTACGAGCCCTAATCTCTCTTATCTTATCTTTGTGGTCTTGGCGGCAGTAAAATTGTACTGCAGTCAGCCTCAAATGCTGGCTCTCTAAATTTCCTCTAAAATCACGAAAAGAACGCCTTCTTTCCTCTAGAGACTCCCACCCGAGTTCCTGAAGCATTTCCGTAACACTAGCGTGATGATCAAACCTACCAGTAACAAATCTAGCAGCCCGCCTCTGAATTGCTTCTATGTCCTTCCCCAATCCGACCTGATAGGTATCCCAAACGCTCGAACAGTACTCAAGAATAGGTCGTATTAGTGTTTTATAAGCGGTCTCCTTTACAGATGAACCACATCTTCCCAAAATTCTACCAGTGAACCAAAGACGACTATCCGCCTTCCCCACAACTGCCATTACATGCTTGTCCCACTTCATATCGCTCTGCAATGTTACACCCAAATATTTAATCGACGTGACTGTGTCAAGCGCTACACTACTAATGAAATGTCGTCTACTCCCGGGGCATTGTTTCGACTCAGGTCTTTCAGTGCTCTGTCAAACTCTTCACGCAGTATCATATCTCCCATTTCATCTTCATCTACATCCTCTTCCATTTCCAAACTATTGTCCTCAAGTACATCGCCCTTGTATAGACCCTCTATATACTCCTTCCACCTATCGGCTTTCCCTTCTTTGCTTAGGACTGGTTTACCATCTGTGCTCTTGATATTCATCCAGGTGGTTCTCTTTTCTCTAAAGGTCTCTTTAACTTTTCTGTAGTTGGCATCTATCTTACACATACTGATATATGCTTCTAAATTCTTACATTTGTCCTCTAACCATTCCTGTTTCGTGATTTTGCGCTTCCTGTTAATCTCATTTTGTAGACATTTGTGTTCCTTTTCGTCTGCTTAATTTATTGGAGTTTTATATTTTCGCCTTTCATCGGTTAAATTCAATATCTGTTGTGTTACTCAGTGATTTCTACCAGCCCTAGTCTTTTTACCTACTTGATCTTCTGCTGCGTTCTTCATCTCTCAAAGTTACCCATTCTTGTTCTCCCATATTCCTGTCCCCAGTTCATATCAATCACTCCCCAGTGCTGCCTTTGAAACTCTCTGCAACCTCTGGTTCTTTCAGTTTCTCCACGTCCCATATCCTTAAATTCCTACCTTTTTGCAGTTTCTTCTGTTTTAATTTACAGTTAATAACCAATAAATTGTGGTCAGAGTCCACAGCTGCCAGTGGAAATGTCTTACAATTTAAGTCATGGTTCCTAAATCTCTGTTTTACCATTATATAATCAATCTGAAACCTTCCGGTGTCTCCAGGTCTCTTCCACGTATGCAACCTTCTTTCATGTTTCTTAAACCAAGTGCTAGTAATGATTAAGTTATGCTCTGCGCAAAATTCTATCAGGCGGCTTCCTCTTTCATTCATTACCCCCAGTCCATATTCACCTACTACTTTTCCTTCTCTTCCTTTTTCTGCTATAGAATTCCAGTCCTCCATGACTGTTAAATTTTCGTCTCCCTTCACTATTAGAATAATTTCTTTTATCTCATCATAAATTTCTCCAGTCTCTTCATCATCTGCAGAGCTAGTTGGCATATAAACTTGTACTACTGTGGTAGGCGGGGGTTTCATGTCTATCTTGGCTACAATACTGCGTTCACTGTGCGCTTCGCAGTAGCTTATCCGCGTTTCTATTTTTTTTATTCATTATTAAACCTACTCCTGCATTACCCCAATGTGATTTTGTATTTATAGCCCTGTATTCACATGACCAGAAGCCCTGTTTGTCTTGCCACCGAACTTCACTAATTCCCACTATATCTAACTTTAACCTATCCATTTCCCTTTTTAAATTTTCTAACCTATCTGCCCGATTAAAGGATCCGACATTCCACGCTCCGATCTGTAGAACGCCAGTTAAGTTTCTCCTGATAAAGTCGTCCTCCTGAGTAGTCCCCGCCCGGAGATCCGAATGGGGGACTATTTTACCTCCGGAATATTTTATCCAAGAGGACGCCTTCATCATTTAACCATACAGTAGATCTGCATGCCCTCGGGAAAAGTTACGGCTGTAGTTTCCCCTTGTTTTTAGCCGTTGCAGTACCAGCGCAGCAATGCTGTTTTGCTTGATATTACAAGGCCAGTTCAGTCATTCTTCCAGGCTGTTGCCCTTGCAACTACTGAAAAGGGTCCTGCCGTACACCCCACGTGAACTTCTGAGGTGTAGCCTTTTTTCGCATCTGTTGGCTCCTTGCTGTTTGAAGTGTCGCCGATCCCGAGCGTGAGGTCGTACTGCGCCAGGCTTTATCACTGTTCTAGAGAAAGATTGCAGGCACCTTTGAGCCAAATTTCAAATTTATGTGTCGCAATGGGAGACAATTATGGAGTTTCGAAAAAGTGATCCTTTGTGTTGCGTGGTGTAGATGTAGCAGTAACTCTTTAGATCAACGTGCTCTTTTGGTGTTAGGGTCATACCATACCTGTTATCTTCCAAGCTGTTGTATTTTAACTCCGCATGTAACTATGAAATAGCTACAAAAAATATTTGTCTCAGAGATTCTGCAGGATGCTATGTTATTATGCTTTTACTTCATCTATTTTCCACTTCTGTATGGCATTAAAGGCAGTACGGGAGTTCCACAGGTTTTTCAGACCTACTTCTACTCTTCTTGTTTGCGGTCTTCGTGATCCTCTTGAGCATCCACTGCGCTTACGATAATCTGTCCATTTCTATTGTTAATACTTCCGTGAACTATATAAAAGCTGTGATCTATACATACATTCATGAGCCGAAACATTATGACCACAGTCCACCGCGAGATTGAATGGTACCTGGTGACGTTGCGGATGCGTAACACCGTAAGGAAATAATATTCTATAACACGGTAAGGAAAGAATATTCTAGCGACGATAAGCGTCAAAAATGGGGAAATCCACAGATATAAAGACTCTGGCAAAGTTGTGAGCGAGCATCTCGAAAACGGTGAAGCTGGTCGGCTGGTAGCGTGATACTGTTGTGAGCATCTGTGGAAAGTGGTTAAGGCAGAGTGAAATCACGGGCAGGCGATAAGGTGTCGGACATCGGCACCTTATCACGGAACATTGAGGTCGGTGGCTTGCCCTCTCTGTAAAGCAGGTTAGGCGGTGATCTGAGGCGTTACGTGACGACAGATTACAGTGCTGCTGCAGGCATGAAAATGGGATCCCGCACAACGTGAACCCCTACATGTTCTCATATTGCCCCAGTGACATCAATTACGATTGCAGTGGGCAATGGACCGTGGATCAAGAAAACATGTCACCTCATAGGATGAATTCCCGTTTCTTGTTGCACCACGTCGATGGCCGCGTCCGGATATTCCGTTACACAGGCGAATGGCTACTCAAGAAACGCACCGTACCAGTCGCAGGCCCATGGGGATAATATTATACTATGGGAGACATTTACCTGTGCTTCACTGAGACTGTTATAGTAATCTAAAGTACCACGACGGATGCGAACTATGTAAACATACTGCGGACCACCTGCACTCCTTCATGCTTGACGTCTTTCCCAGTGGTTATGGTATCTTTCAGCAGGGTGGCTGCCTGCATCACAAGAGCAGAATCGTGCTGCAGTGGTTTGATGAGCGTGCCAGTAAATTCGCGTTGACCCCTGATCTGCACCTTGATGAAACACTCCTCGGACGCTACTGGGCGCCAGCTCGCGTCCATAACCACCTACCCGTAATTTACGGGAAATGCATGACCTCTGCGTAGACTTCTGGTCCACATACCCTCCAGAAACCTACCGAGGACTTGTCGAATCCGCACCACACCGAATCGCTCCTGTATTTCGTTCCAACTGTGGACCAACGCCCTATCAAGCAGATGGTCATAATGTTTTCGCTCATCGGTGTATGAGTATATTTCTATGGAGAGTTTCTGTGCCATTTCCTACGTATGTCCTTATACTTTTTTTAAAAAACTTATCAGATGTACCATTTAGGTAATACAGTATCTGCAGCATGGTAACTTATGTTAACTGAATGCCTACAAGCACACCAGACAAAAAATTATTCACCCCCTGGAGACCTCACGCTAATACCATGGAAGACTGCATCTAACCTGTGTAATGGCCTCAGTTCAGTCAAGACGATAGCTCACAAATTTCTTTAGGTACACTGTTGATTATTAGATTCTGTAGAGCTATCAGATTGTGGAGATGTTGGTGGCTACATTCCACCTGCTGTTCCAACCAGTTTTTTAATTTGTATTCAAGTGCTCAAGTGGTGGTGGGGGGGGGGGGGGGGGGAGAGACTGTATACAACACTTCAAGCATTACCATCGCAATGGGAAGGGGAACAAAAAAGTGATAGTGATTTTTTAAAAAAAATTATTTTTGTGGAATTTGATTCTTTGGAATCTCGTTCATACATTCTCCAAAGCATTTTCCTCATAAATTGGTTTTGGGACATGTGCTTTATCTAACATCGTTAATTTGTTGCTCACGCCTAGATTTTCTGTGACAGTAAGATTTCACATTCAACCTTTCCTTATCATTTGTCTTAATTTGGTTTTATTAGAATTACAGTGATCTGATGTACGCACCTTGGATAGGTAACTGTGGGAGAAATCTGTCATGCACAGGTCAAATTCAGATTCATGAGTGTGTCAGTCTGCATCTTGCATAAAATGGCGACCCTGCCAGTATGTTTTTAATTAGAATTATAGGTTCTTTTGAAACACAGTTAGAATTTTTTGGGAACTTAGTTCTAAATCTTTGCAGATGAGAGTCCATGTCATGTTCTCTGACCAAAAGGTGACATATCATGGCACAAGTTTAACAACTAATATGTGAGAGGAGACTCTTATTTGCTTAAACTTAGTCCTTCAGCAGCTGTACTTGGTGCTATAAAGCCAGTATTTAGAGATTTTGCAAGTCGTGAGCTGCTGAAGAAGTGTTCACATAGGGGAAAACAAAATCGAAATAAGTGTTTCAACAGCTTGATTTGGAATCATAACCAAAAACTGTATTTGTTGGTATGCAGACGTTAAAAATAAGAGTCTACTGTTCTCACATACAACTGTGTAAATATTGCCAAGTGTTGGGTTCTACAAAAATTAGGGATTATTTCTGGGGAGAATGTGGTTGAAATACCTGTTATTGAAATATCTGTTACAGTAATGACAAAAATGCCAAACAGTTAGCGAGATGTTGCAAAACAAAGCCAGAGACACACTAGAGGCAGAAGAAGACAGAACATATGCATCACGTTGTTTTTAATAAACTGTACGTGTTCGTATTAAACTCATTTTCTTTAAAAGAGATTTCCCAGATGTAACACGTTTTACTAGAAAAAACCCTTTTCTAAAGACCTACGCAAGGTAATTCAGAGTAATTTAGTGCGCACAATCTTCAACTATAGAAACCTAAAGTAGCGTGAAATTTTTTAATAAAATTATAAGTGAAAAAAATGTGTCAAAATGTTGAATTATTTCGTTCTCCACACTTTTTTGAAAAAAAAGCGACTTAAAGATCATATTTTAGGTTCAGTGTAATGCACAGTAGCTACTTAATGTCTGGTAGAAATTTCATTGCTGTACATTCAATAGCCTTCTCACACATGGCACAAAGATTTGGTGTAAAATTAACATGGAGATGCCTGAGTATTTGTCAAACCATGAACGTCCAGGAACAGCTAAGAGAGTCCAGGAACGAACGTGTGCAGCCCTGTGAATACGCAGTTGTCATCTTCGAAGGCGAGAGTGTACAGAGCATAATCATCATGAAGATATAAAAGCAAGCGCAACATTTTCTCATTCATAATATTGAAATAAACATCTTGCATCGTGTTATTGGTAACATGAATGAGTAGGGTCGAGCTACGGTATGAAAAACTCGCTCATAGCATTGCAGAACTAGGTGCAGCCTGAACTACACCTCCACACTCTGCGGGTTGAACGTCTCATGGAGCTACCAGTACACACGACGCCTTACATCAATTGAAAAGAGTGAAAACCATCACACGCTGGACATGCTACACGCCTCCAGTCAGTTACTGCCCCGTTTCTGTGTTCTTTGGACCACTGGAGGCGTGCAGCATTATGCACCGCTGTGGGCAATGGCATTTTGCAATCTTCCTACTCTAAATGTTCATTGCATGAAATTCCTTTGGCAGCTCATGACAGCTCCTTTCCATCGTGCTGACCCATCTTACTGCTCTGGTTACATACAAGCGACTGATACACACGCGAGTGCGCGCGCGCGGTCACACACACACACACACACACACACACACACACACACACACACACACCTCTTCCCAGGGGTGAGGGTGTCATGGGCGTCTGGTGCAGGTTGTACACCGTCTAACGCTCCAAAGCGACGGTGTGTTGTTTTAAAAGAGTGGCTAATACTTTGTCTGGTGAACTAAACGAACCTGTGCTACATCGCGATAAAAAAGTGTTCTTCGATCAAGTGTCGCTGTTAGTGAAATGCTTGAATAAAACTGTTTTGGGGATCTATGGCTTCTTTTTTATGTAGTGGAAATGTTGCTAAACGAACCTGTGCTACATTGCGATAAAAAGTGTTCTTCGATCAAGTGTCGCTGTTAGTGAAATGCTTGAATAAAACTGTTTTGGGGATCTATGGCTTCTTTTTTATGTAATGGAAATGTTGCTGCAGGGATTCAGTATGCAAAATAACAGAACCGTTAATTTAGCATTTTATTTTGGAGTAATAAAGGTAAATATACTCTAACAAACAAAAATGACGCACCACGAAGGAATTAGGGAATGAAATGGAAATCGGTAGATGTGATGTACATGTATGGACATACACTACCCTCCATAAGTTTGGAAACACCTAGTAATTATAGACAATGAAAATGAAATACGGTATAAAAATGCATTTTGTTGTTCTCCAAATGTTTATTAAGCTCAAATAATACACAGGAAGATGCAACAATTAAATTTTCGATTCCTCAAAATAGCCACCCTTTGCTTTCATCACTGCCTTGCACATTCTCAGCATGCGCTGTGTGTTTTGCCAAGGTTTCAGTTGGAATTAATCTCCATTCTTGCTGCAGGACCTCCCACAATTGTGACCCACTCAAGATTTCCCGTTTTCGGATCCTCCTGTCCATTTCATCCCATAGCAGCTCGATTGGGCTACAATCAGGGGATTGGGGCGGCCATTTCATGTTTTTCAATATTTTACGAACCTCTAAAGACTTCACATAGTTCTGACACAAGCAAGACGTATGTTTCGAGTCATTGTCTTGCTGCAAGACAAAACCTTTCCCAAACAGACGCAAACCAGATGTCATAGCATGTCGCTGGATACTGGCATGATAATCCGTTTGGTTCAGTTTTCCATCTATTTTCACCAAATCTCCGACTTTATTCCCTCCAAATGATCCCCATACCATCAGAGAACCTCCTCCATACTTTACAGTTGGAATTACGCACTGAGGATTCAAGCGTTCATGGGGTAAACGGCGTACAAATTGACGGCGTTTACTTCCAATTATTTCGAATTTGGATTCATCGGTGAATGAGACTCTTTCCCAATCCCCCTCTGTCCAATGTTGGTGTGTCTTAGCCAAATGAAGCCTTTCCGTCTTGTTAACAAGGCGCAACAGTGGTTTCCTTGTTGCTATATAACCTCGGAGGTTGTTGTCTGCCAGGCGTCGTCTCACTGTTGACTCACTCACCGGTGTATCCCTCGTTGCGTTTAGTTCAGCAGTCAGTTCACGGACAGTTTTTAATCTGTTGCGTTTACTGGTCACTATCAAACACTTTTCCTGGCGTTCTGATATTTTCCTGGGTGCTCCTGAGCGAGGACGATCTCCATAGGAGCCTGTTTCTCGATGCCGGTGTATGGTTTTGACAACCCCGCTGATGGAAATAATCAGTTCCTTTGTTATTTGTCGGACACTATTGCCTTCTTGGTGCAAAGTGATTATCATTATCCATGATTACTTTCGGTCCCGTCGCCCCACATGGCGTGTTTAGTAGATCTGCTTGGACAGGTAACGTCGGTTTACATAAAACGGAGCAATACTTGTATGTTCCAGTATATATGTATATGTACAATAATTAAGTGCACAATACCGTACGTGTCATTATTAACCATTATTTGAGCTTGCTATTCCGTATTCTAACCAATAACTCACATAGATCACTTCCATTTTGTTCCATTGTAATACGCAGCATAGTGTTTCCAAACTTATGGAGGGCAGTGTACAAATTATTACAATTTCAGAAAAATCAGATGATTTATTCAAGAGAAAGAGCTTCACAAATTGAGCAAGTTAGTAACGCGTTGTTCCACCTCCTAGTCCTTACACAAGTTGTTATTCGGTTTGGTACTGAATGCCAGAATTGTTGGATGTCCTACTGAGGTATATCGTTCCAAATTCCGTCCGGCTGATGCGTTAGATCGTCAAATTTCTGAGTTGGATGGAGGGCCATACCCATAATGCTCCAAATGTTCTCATTTAGGGAGAGATCCGGCAACCTTGATGGTCAAGGGAGGGTTTCGTAAACACGAAGGCAAGCAGTAAAAACTCTCACTGTCTCCTCGCGGGCATTGTCTTCCTGAAATATTCGAGGATGGCTCGCCATTACAGCGCCATCTATCACTAAGCGAAAAAAGTTATCCAACTAAAACATTCATATTTTTTTACGTACTACACGAATATGTAATAAAGAATGGGGGTTCCTATTTTAAAAAACGCAGTTGATATCCCTTTGACCTATGGCAGCGCCATCTAGCGGGCCAACCATAGCGCCATCTGGTTTCCCCCTTCAAGCTATACGAGTTTCATTCTTTGTAATTTTTACGTTTGACGCTTATTTCGTGAGATATTTGGCCCGGTCACGATCAATGGACCACTCTGTATAAAGGGGAAAGGTTGCTAACAAAAGTCTCTAAAATTTTTCTCTATGAGCATCAACAAGGCGCTGGGCCAGTCACTTTGTGTGGGATGGGGACTTCCAATCTGGAGGAGGATTCTACAACAAACGTCTCCGGAAAAAGTGTGTCGCGTTGAAGGTGAAAGGGCTGTCACCATCCGCTGATTTCGTGACTGAAACTTGATTTTTTTTTCAAGGTGATTATTTAAACTTTATGACTACCCTTTCTTTGATGGCATCCAAATATGTGAAAATTATACAGGGTGTCTCCCCTAAGAGTCGTCAAGTGCGTTTTCTCTGGTGGTCGGCAGATTTCTGCACTTTCTTTTCTGCAGTGTGTAGCTGGAGTTAGCCAAACAAATACTGCTCATCACATCTTACATGCGACGCGCATTGTCTACGGAATGCTCGGGTGCTTCCTGCTGCGAACAAATTGATTTTTAAATCTGAATTTTACGTGATGTTTCAATAGAGCGGTCCCAAATTAGTCTAGTTCGATATTCGTCCTATCGATATGTAATAATAGGGACAGTAAAACACGAAGAATAACCAGCACAGCAGTGACAACACCGCCCTGGCCCGTGCTTACAACAACCGACATGCAGCATCGTGCTGTACGGTCGCTGCTGGAGTAGTGGTTATTCTTAGTGTTTTACTATTCCATTTAAGTCATACCGACAAGACGAATATCTTACTAGACTGATTTGGGGTAGCCGCGCGGTTAGATGCGCCATTTCACACGTTACGCAGTCCCTAACGCCGGAGGTTTGAGTCCTCCCTGGGGCATGGATATGTGTGTTGTTATTGGCATAAGTTAGTTTAAGTAGTGTGTAAGTCTAGGGACCGATGACCTCGGCAGCTTGGTCCCTTAGAAATTCACACACATTTGAACATTTATTATTATTCTTTCCTTTCTCAGACGTTATGTCTGGTAAAAAATGGAAAGTGACGCGGACCTTGATCAAGCGTGACTTCCTTTTAACTGTACGGTATATGTTACATCGCATTTAGGAACTTTCGGGTAATTGAACATGTGTCAATAATTACAGATTTCTGTAGTTGTATATATAAGTTTGGATGTAGCTGTATTGCGTTGATGTACTGGTGGATATTGTGTGGTATGACTCCTTTAGTTGATAGTATAATTGGTATAATGTCAACTTTATCCTGATGGCACATGTCCTTGACTTCCTCAGCCAGTTGGATGTACTTTTCAATTTTTTCTCCTGTTTTCTTCTGTATATTTGTTGTATTGGGTATGGATATTTCGATTAGTTATGTTAATTTCTTCTTTTTATTGGTGAGTATGATGTCAGGTTTGTTATGTGGTGTTGTTTTATCTGTTATAATGGTTCTGTTCCAGTATAATTTGTATTCATCATTCTCCAGTACATTTTGTGGTGCATACTTGTATGTGGGAACGTGTTGTTTTATTAGTTTATGTTGTATGGCAAGTTGCTGATGTATTATTTTTGCTACATTGTCATTTCTTCTGGTGTATTCTGTATTTGCTAGTATTGTACATCCGCTTGTGATGTGATCTACTGTTTCTATTTGTTGTTTGCAAAGTCTGCATTTATCTGTTGTGGTATTGGGATCTTTAATAATATGCTTGCTGTAATATCTGGTGTTTATTGTTTGATCCTGTATTGCAATCATGAATCCTTCCGTCTCACTGTATATATTGCCTTTTCTTAGCTATGTGTTGGATGCGTCTTGATCGATGTGTGGCTGTGTTAGATGATACGGGTGCTTGCCATGTAGTGTTTTCTTTTTCCAATTTACTTTCTTTGCATCTGTTGATGTTATGTGATCTAAGGGGTTGTAGAAGTGGTTATGAAATTGCAGTGGTGTAGCCGATGTATTTATATGAGTGATTGCTTTGTGTATTTTGCTAGTTTCTGCTCGTTCTATAAAGAATTTTCTTAAATTGTCTACCTGTCCGTAATGTGGGTTTTTTATGTCGATAAATCCCTTTCCTCCTTCCTTTCTGCTTAATGTGAATCTTTCAGTTGCTGAATGTATGTGATGTATTCTATATTTGTGGCATTGTGATCGTGTAAGTGTATTGAGTGCTTCTAGTTCTGTGTTACTCGATTTCAATACTCCAAATGAATAGGTCAATATTGGTATAGCGTAAGTATTTATAGCTTTTGTCTTGTTTCTTGCTGTCAATTCTGTTTTCAGTATTTTTGTTAGTCTTTGTCTATATTTTTCTTTTAGTTCTTCTGTAATATTTGTATTATCTATTCCTATATTTTGCCTGTAGCCTAGATATTTATAGGCATCTGTTTTTTCCATCGCTGCTATGCAGTCGCTGTGGTTATCCAATAAGTAATCTTCTTGTTTAGTGTGTTTTCCCTTGACTATGCTATTTTTCTTAGATTTGTCTGTTCCGAAAGCCATATTTATATCATTGCTGAATACTTCTGTTATCTTTAGTAATTGATTGAGTTGTTGATTTGTTGCTGTCAGTAGTTTTAGATCATCCATGTATAGTAAATGTGTGATTTTGTGTTGGTATGTTCCAGTAATATTGTATCCATAATTTGTATTATTTAGCATGTTGGACAGTGGGTTCAGAGCAAGGCAGAACCAGAAAGGACTTAATGAGTCTCCTTGGTATATTCCACGCTTAATCTGTATTGGCTGTGATGTGGTATTATTTGAATTTGGTTGGATATTAAGTGTGGTTTTCCAATTTTTCATTACTGTGTTCAGGAACTGTATCGATTTAGGATCTACTTTGTATATTTCCGATATCTGTAGTAACCATGAGTGGGGTACACTATCAAAAGCTTTTTGGTAATCAATGTATGAGTAGTGTAGCGACCTTTGTTTAGTTTTAGCTTGATATGTCACCTCTGCATCTATTATCAGTTGCTCTTTACATCCTCGTGCTCCTTTGCAGCAGGCTTTTTGTTCTTCATTTATAATTTTGTTCTGTGTTGTATGTGTCATTAATTTCTGTGTAATGACTGAAGTTAATATTTTGTATATTGTTGGTAGGCATGTTATGGGGCGATATTTTGCTGAGTTTGCTGTGTATGCTTGATCTTTAGGTTTCAGATAAGTTATTCTTTGTGTATTATTATTATTATTATTTGGGGCAGGTCTATCGAAAGGGCACGTCAAATTCCGTTTTAAATATAATTTTGCTCGTAACAGAAAACAAACGGGCACTTTCCGTCGACACTTGGCGTCGCAAGAAGGACATGATGAGCAGTATTTGTTTAGGATGACTACAGCTACGCCGTATAGAAAAGAAATTACAAATACCTGCCGAACCACCAGAAAATGCGCCTGACGATTGTTAGGAGAGACAACTCGTATATGTTAAGCACCTCCTCATATAAGACGTGTTATTGAGAAGTTCATGAATCAGAAAGCACTACAAACAAAAGGATTCCTAGTTTAACACGAAACCGTAACAACGAACGGGTCGTGAAACAGACGGAGTTGGCTCGCACGCGGCGTCAGAAGGCGAGGCCGCTCGCGAGGTGTTACCCTGCAGCACCTTGAACACGCCTTTCGGCGGCGGTGACGTAAAGTTCCAAACAAAGTGGGACTCGGAAGTGACGCAGCGATAATCTTGTTTGACAAATAAAGGGATTCGGGTGAGAGAGCTGAAGACCTGCGGGGCGGAGCGCAAACACGTGCTGCCGCAGCTGGCGGTGCGGTCGAGTAGGTAGGGGGCCTGTGGAGCACCAGAGGTCGGACAACCTGTCTCGTCTCGGATCCCGATGAGCGCGTGCTGGAGCAGGACTTGAACCTAAACCTTTAGCTGTCAGAAGGGATGTCCTACTACCCGTTAATACACAAGGATCAATGCCAAAATTTAGTCTGCTACTACGAGGGCCTTTCAGTAAGTAATGCAACACATTCTTTTCTGAACGCAGGTTGGTTTTATTAAGGATTCCAGTTCACCTTATTATTCCCCACTCTTTTGGCTACAAAACCCCATTTTTCAACATAATCTCCGTTCAATGCGACGGCCTTACTCCACCTTACTGCGAGGGCCTGTATGCCCGCATGGTACCACTCTACCGGTCGACGTCATTGATGCAACATCTTGTTGCATCAATAACTTCCACATTATCGACGTACTGCGGAGTTCATCCTTCATTGGGCCACACGGATGGAAGTCGGAGGGGGCAAAAACCGGGCTGTAGGGTGGATGAGGAAGAGCAGCCCAATGAAGTTTTGTGAGCTCCTCTCGGTTGCGCAGACTTTTGTGAAGCCTTGGTTGTCATGGAGGAGGAAAGCTTATTAGCATTTTTGTGGCGACGAAAACGCTGAAGTTGTTTCTTCATTTTCCTGAGCACTTCAGAGTTGATCATTGCAACATGAGGGAGAAAATAAAACAGAATAACCCTTTCAGAGTCCCAGAAGATCGTCACCATGATTTTATCAGCTGAGTTTGCCGCTTTGAGCCTTTTCTTCGGAGGAGAGGTCGTGTGGCGCCACTCGATGGATTGAAGTTCTGTACCCATTCGAAGTGATGAACCCATATTTCATCACTTGTGACGATGTTCGGCAAAAAATTGTCACTGTGTCTTCTGTCAGGTGGAGAGGAACTTGGCGGACACACACCTTTAAGTACCCCAACTGGTGGACTAGGGTGTCAGCATTACCAACAGAAGAAGTCCAGTTATACAGCGAGGTGTTTGATTGTGATTCGTCGTTCACCTCGAATGAGAGTGTCCACACGTACCACCGTTGCAGGAGCCACAATTGTGTGCGGCCGGCCGCACTCGGGAGATCGGACAGATTTGCGGGACCTTGTTCCGATGATGCCAAACGCCTCGCTCAGCGCCTCACCATGCTTTTATTCATTGTCAGGTCTCCACAGACATTCTGCAAGTGCCTATGAATAACTACGATGCTCAGGTTTTCCACTAAAAGAAACTCAGTTACAGCTCTCTGCTTAGAACGCACCTCTGTTAAAGACACCATTTTGAAGGCTACTTATAAGCCCCCCATCTATCGAAATTTCATGAAACTGTAGGGGCTGAAGCTGGAATATTCCAAGATGTCCCACAACATATTCTGCATTTTTTCAACCGAAATTGGCCAAGAAAAAAATGTGTTGCGTTACTTATTGAACGCCCCTCGTACTTCCGTCACTTTTTAAGATTGCACAGTAATACTCCCACGATGATACCACGTCCTTCAGAAACACTGGCGTCGTCAGACTACATTTACATATGTAATTCGTAAGCCACAGTACGGTGTGTGACACAGTGAATACATTGTTTCTCTCCCCCCTCCTTTTATTTGTTATTAAAATCACGGATGATACACACCATGTACACATCCTTCAGCGTAAAGCACAAATTTTCATAGTTTCATTGTAGTGCTCAAACAGGTGATATTGTTGTTACTCTTGTTGTGGTCTTCATTTTGAAGACTAGTTTGATGCTGCTATGCACGCTGGCCTATCCTGTGCAAGACTCTCCATATCTGCGTAACTGCTGCAACCTACGTCACTTCGAACCTGCTTACTGTACTCAATCCCTAGTCTTCCCCTACAATTTTTGTTCCTCACATTAACTTCCATTACCTAACTGACGATCTCTTGATGTCTTGGGATTTGTCCTCTCAACCGATAAGCCAACATGTCTTATGAGACTGTGTCTGTGATGAGTATGTTTGTGCTGTTGAATATGAAGCGAAGGAAAAGGGCTAAAACGGCCACCGACGCATAGCCTGCACCTCTCTCATAGTACTAAGGCGCCGCCAAGCTTAGCGACGAATCACTGTCAACGTGTTCATATGCCCTCTAACGATGACAACCTACGGAGAGCTTTGGAGTTTAAGTTAAGGATTAAGCGCAAATTTTGGCAATTAGAAACTTTATATTGGGTTGTTTCACAAGCTCGTAGCGTTTTTCTATAAGTTTAACAAACACAACCGGATACATATAACAGACTTTTTACTCATTAATAATATATTCTTCACCACTATTTACAAAAGTCTGCCAAAATTGGGGTAACTTTTCGAGTCTGCGACTGTAGAAATCACGTGATTTTGAGGCGAAAAACTCGTCGAGCCATGCCCGAAGCGCATTTTCATACGAAAAGGAAGTTCCTTGAAGGTAGTTCAATAGAGAGTGGAAAAGTTGAAAATCCGCGAGCCTAATATCAGGTGGATAAGGTGGGTGCGGAATGACTTCCATCCCAATTCCTATATAGTGGTTTTCCGTCAGTCTACCAGAATGCGAGCGGGCGTTATCATGAAGTAGCATCACTTTACGCAGTCTTTCTGGTCGTTGTTCTTGAATCTCGTCTGGAAGACAAAAATGGTTCAAATGGCTCTAAGCACTATGGGACTTAACCTCTGAGGTCATCAGTCCCTTAGATTTAGAACTACTTAAACCTAACTAACCTAAGGACATCATACACATCCATGCCCGAGGCAGGATTCGAACTTGCGACCGAAGCAGCAGCGCAGTTCCGGACTGAAGCGCCTAGAACCGCTCGCTCACAGCGGCCGGCTCTGGAAGACATCTCAGTTGTTGACAGTAAACGCCAGCAGAGATTGTTACACTTCGGGGTAGCAATTCGTAATGCACCACAGCGTCTCTGTTCCACCAGATACATAGCATTATCTTTTGCGATTTTGGCTTAGAGCATGCGGTACCCGTACACCCGATTTTTGAACCTTCCACACTGCATGCAAATGTCGTACGATGGTGGAATGATCACAGTTCATTACATGTGCCAGTTCTCTAGTACAATGACGTGGATCATTGTGGATTAATGCACTTAAACGATCTTCATCAAACCCAGAAGGTCTTCCTGAACGTGGAGAGTCACTATTGACAAAATGATCCTCCTTAAAACGGCAAAACCATTTGCTTGCCGTGCTCTGTCCAGTGGCATTATCCCCATACACGGCGCAAATGTTTCTGGCAGCCTTCGCTACTGTCACCTCTCTACTGAACTTAAACGGAAGACTATGTCAGAAATGTTCCGATTTCTCCACTTGTCTCTACATTTTCTAGAGTCCAGATCTCCACTCATTATCCCCAAATGAGAATATGTAAATTCAAATAGCAACAGTGAATTACAAATAAAAAAATGACAATCGATAAATAAAGCCATAGCAACCGGCATACTAACATGCAAAACGAAAACGCTACGAACTTATGCACCACCCTAACACTACTACCTGTACTCCCCTTTCCTGCCCAGCACTGGCGAAGAGAACGTCTTCTGCCTGTAGGAATAGAGCCTGCTGCTTCTAAAATGAGGCGCGCCTCCCAGACGCACATTGGAGACATCTCCTACTGAGACGTGTTACCGAAAACTTCTAACTTGGCAGACCCGCCGTAAAGTAACGTTTTCTGTAAATATCAGGGTTGTATTGTTCACAGACTACTCATTGAGCTATATCTCTTACCCGCCTTCCTGAATGAACCGTCTGCAGGTGGAGATTCTACAAAGTGTTTACCTGATTGGTTGGAGGATGTATCCTTCGGCCACTACGGGAAGAAAGGTTCTACCATGACGGAAATTTCTCTCTCTTCCATCTGCATGTCAACAACTATCTCAGCGTTGCAGTTTCTGGACTCTACACTGGAAGATAACATATGAGGGCTGTTCAATAAAGAATGATCATAATTTTTTATGGTCATAATTTTCGCGCTAAAATTTAATCTTATGATATACTGTTAGCTTAATGTGCAACAAACACGCCGTAGTAGTTTCATTGTTGGGACTCCTGGCTCCCGCCTGTGAGAGGCAGGCAAGGCAGATATGTTCAGTGTCGCCTAGTGCTGCAATGGAGGTAAAACGCGAGGAACAATATGCCGCTTTCTTCTTTCGTCTCAACAAATCTTCAGCTGAGGCCTATACAATGTTACAGGGGGCTTATGGATAGTCAGTACAGCTCGAAGGTGGTTTAAAATGTTTAAAGAGGGGAGACAATCAATTTCGAAGGTTGGTAGACCCGGTGCTCCAGTTACTGCTCTTACGAAAGAAAACATCAACACTGCTGCTATCATTGTGAGAGAGGATCGACGAATTACCTTAAGATCACTTTCTGAAATACTGAACATTTCAGTGGGTGCCACCCAAACGTAGGTGACAGAAAAATTACAAATAACACCCGTTTGTGCGCGATGGGTTCCAAGACGGTTCATTCCCGAGAAAAAGGACATTCGCGTGCAGGTATGCATGCAGTTAAAGTTGATGTTAGTGGAAGTTCCTTTCAAATGTAATCACTGCTGATGAAAGTTTGCTACATCATTTTGATCCTGAGAACAAACAGAAAAGCTGGTTGCTTCTGCTGGGAAATTTATGGTCATCTCATTCTTTGATATTGATGGAATGGTTTATCAGTATGTTGTACCTGCAGACACATCGGTAACTGGACAATACTACAGGGATGTCCTGAAAACGTTGGAAGTCCATATCAGGCGCAAAAGATCACAATTCCGTGAAGCAGGCTGGATGCTGCACCACGATAATGCGCGGCCGCATATTGCCAATGTTGTTGCTGGATATCTTGCAAAAATGAACGTGGAGTGCATCTCTCACCCTCCCTATAGTCCGGATTTAGCCCCATGTGACTTTTTTCTATTCCTTAACATGAGAAGAGGCCTTCGTGGGAGGTATTATCAATCATCAGAAGCAGTGGTGAAGGTGCGGAGGCGATTTTGAAGGACCTCTCAAAAAATAGTTTGCAGCATGTATTTGAAGACTGGCAGAAACGCTAGGACAAGTGCATCGCATTCATGGAAGACTACTTTGAGAAGGACCATCAAAATTATGAGGATGAGTAAAGGTATGTTGTCAAAAAAAATTATGATCAATCTTTATTGATTGGTACAATGTATAGTACAGCCGGTCACTTTACCCAGGCGTGTAAATGGCAGTAACAATATGGTTGGTGACAGAAAAATTACAAATAACACCTGTTTGTGCGCGATGGGTTCCAAGACTGTTCATTCCCGAGAAAAAGGACATTCGCGTGCAGGTCTGCGTGCAGTTAAAGTTGATGTTAGTGGAAGACTCAGAGTTTCTTTCAACTGCTGACAAGAAGCGCACAAGTCTTTACGGGGAGTCGATTAAAAATGTGGCTGGGTTGTACATGCGGATATCTGAGATCATCTGCACTTAATAACGTAATTAATATGCCATTTTACTCCCTTGCTAGTTACATTAAGTGTAATTCCACTTGTAAGAAATGTTCCCTTCTTTCTCAACTTGATTATATTTCTTTTTATATTGCAGTGCAGACATAATATCTCCTGAATTTCTTTTGATATTTGCGTTTTACATGTAACTCTTCTTTACCGAAAGGGATAACGCAATGATAAACACACTGGACGTGCACTCTGGATGAACAGCATTCACATCGCCGTCCGGCCATCAAAATTTTGTTTCTCCATGGTTTCGCTAAATTTATTAAATACTGGAATGGTTCCTTTGTTAAGGACACGGTACGTTTATTTCCTCATCGTTTCCCAATCTGAGTTTGTGCTCCGTCTCCTAGGACACATGTAATTGTTCTAGACGCCTTATCCGAAAATTAAGTTGACTAATTAATTACAAAACCCTGGGGATGACGTCTTATTATTAGATCTGATACCAAAGAGACCCGAAATTTTCAATTCAACGTAGAGGAGGAAATCAATGAACATAAGACCGTTATAGTATCGATGACTATAGGGATGTAGAGAAAGGTAGGACGATATCTCTGCTTAGCAAGAGCGCCAAGAAACATATTTCATATTATCTGAGTTGTGAAAATGAAATACTCATGACCGAGACTGAAAATATTGTGTATAAATGGACAAAGTTCAAGAATATTCTGTAACACGTTTTAGACAGCTTTGTGGTGAGCAAAGATGTCAAGAATGCGAAAGACCCGCCGTGGTTCGACAGGCGAATTAGAATGCTGCTCTCAAAACCTGGCCGAAACCTTGTAAACAAACAAAACTTGTAGGAAGCCAAAATCAGCGTAAGGAGAAATGTGCGTGAAGCGTTCAGTGAATTCGACAGTGGAATTCTGTCTACCGATGTTGCAGAAAGCCTTAAGAATTTATGTTAAAGCAATACGCAGATAAAGCCATCTCTACAGACCCTCAGTGATCATAATGGTATCAAAGCGGAGGATGACGAAGGGTAGGCTGAAACATCAACTTCCTTATTCCAAAATTGTTTCACTTGGGAAGAGCGTACTGTATTTCCCTATTTCTGTCGTCACACGTTAGTCAAAATTAAAGATATTGTAATAAGTGACTGCGGAATAGAAAATCAATAAAAATCGCCCAACAGAGGAAAGGCGAGTAGAACTGATGGGATACCTGTACTATTCTGCACAGTGATTCTGTACAGAACTTGCTCCACACAGCAATCTACAATACCATGCTGTAGGAGCGAAGCGTACCTTGTGATTGGAAAAATGCGCAGGCCTTTTCCATTTTCAAGAAGGGACGTCGAACAGACGCACACAACTATGAGCCTATATCGCTGACGAGTCTTTGTAGCGTTTCAGAACTTTGTGCGCGCGTGTTGTGACTTTTTTGGAGACCGAAATCTCCTCTATAGGAATCAGCAAGATTTCCGCTAACGACGGTTGTGTGAAACCCAACTCGCTCTGTCCGGCCACGAGACCTGGAAAGCATTAGGTCCCGGGCACATGTTTAATAGGTCTTGTGCTTAGATTCATACTGTATTCCTTGACTTCTGGAAACAGTTCGCTGGACTTCCGCAGGCACCTACTGACCACAATACGAGTGGAAGGAGTATCATAAATGCTTTGTCATTGGATTCAAGAGATTATAGTAAACAGAACACAGTGCGTCATTCTGAACTAAGAGAAATCTTCAGACATAAAAGTAACTGTGGTTTTTCCGCAAGGTAATGTTACAGGAACATTACTGTTCACAATATACAGGCTGTTTCAAAAAGAATCATCCGATTTAAAAAGCTATTATGTTATTTGAGATACGTGCGTGAACACCGTTCTGTTGGAAGGAGTAAACTCTCGAGTTTTACATGGTTCCCGCTAGGTAGCTGCAGTGTGCGCCCACCTCAGTTTTAGTAAATTGTTGTTGTTGTGGTCTTCAGTCCTGAGACTGGTTTGATGCAGCTCTCCAAGCTACTCTATCCTGTGCAAGCTTTTTCATCTCCCAGTACCTACTGCAACCTACATCCTTCTGAATCTGCTTAGTGTATTCATCTCTTGGTCTTCCTATACGATTTTTACCCTCCACGCTGCCCTCCAATACTAAATTGGTGATCCCTTGATGCCTCAGAACATGTCCTACCAACCGATCCCTTCTTCTGGTCAAGTTGTGCCACAAACTTCTCTTCTCCCCAATCCTATTCAATACTTCCTCATTAGTTATGTGCTCTACCCATCTAATCTTCAGCATTCTTCTGTAGCACCACATTTCTAAAGCTTCTATTCTCTTCTTGTCCAAACTATTTATCGTCCATGTTTCACTTCCATACATGGCTACACTCCATACAAATACTTTCAGAAATGACTTCCTGACACTTAAATCTATACTTGATGTTAACAAATTTCTCTTCTTCAGAAACGCTTTCCTTGCCATTGCCAGTCTACATTTTATATCCTCTCTACTTCGACCATCATCAGTTATTTTGCTCCCCAAATAGCAAAACTCCTTTACTACTTTAAGTGTCTCATTTCCTAATCTAATTCCCTCAGCATCACCCGACTTAATTCGACTACATTCCATTATCCTTGTTTTGCTTTTGTTGATGTTCATCTTATATCCTCCTTTCAAGACACTGTTCATTCCATTCAACTGCTCTTCCAAGTCCTTTGCTGTCTCTGACAGAATTACAATATCATCGGCGAACTTCAAAGTTTTTATTTCTTCTCCATGAATTTTAATACCTACTCCGAATTTTTCTTTTGTTTCCTTTACTGCTTGCTCAATATACAGATTGAACAACATCGGGGAGAGGCTACAACCCTGTCTTATTCCCTTCCCAACCACTGCTTCCCTTCCATGTCCATCGACTCTTATAAATATGGTGTCGAAACACAGAAAGCGTATTGTGTTCTGCGTTTTGCGGGTCAGTAATAACTGTACAGCGTGACTTTCGTACTAGGTATGGTATGGATCCTCCTACAGCACAGAGCATTAGACGATGAAGATAATGTTTGGTTTGTGGGGTGCTCAAGTGCGCTGTCATCAGAGCCCGTACAAAGTCCCACTTTTTACGCAGTCCAATTTTTACACAAACCAATCTATCCACTGTCACGAATGATGATGATGATCAAATGATGAGGACAACACAAACACCCACTCCCTGGGTAGAGAAAATCCCCAACCCGACCGGGAATTGAACCCAGGACCCTGTGATCCAGAGGCAGCAACACTAGCCACTAGACTACGATCTGCGGACATTAGACGATGGGATGAACAATTCCGAGAAATACACACATCAAAAAAAGTTTTGCATCACCTCGGTTCCGAGAGATCCGGAAACTGTACAGAAAATTGGAATAGATATCAACATAAACATCATTTCCGCCCTTTCTATTGCTCATGTTATACCACCATACAGCAAGACCTTCAGAGGTGGTGGTCCAGACTGCTGTACACACCGGTACCTCTCATATCCAGCAGCACATCCTCTTGCATTGTTGCATGCCTGTATTCATCGGGGCACACTATCCACAAGTTAATCAAGGCACTGTTGGTCCCGATTGTCCCACTCCTCAACGGCGATTCGGCGTAGATCCCTCAGAGTGGTTGGTGGGTGACGTCATCCATAAACAGCGCTTTTCAATCTATCCCAGGCATGTTCGATAGGGTTCATGTCTGGAGAACATGCTGGCCACTCAAGTCAAGCGATGTCGTTATCCTGAAGGAAGTCATTCAAAAGATGTGTACGATGGGGGCGCGAATTGTCGTCCATGAAGACGAATGCCTCGCCAATACGCTGCCGATATGGTTGCACTATCGGTCGGAGGATGGCGTTCACGTATCGTACAGCCCTTACGGCGTCTTCCGTAACCATCAGCGACGTACGTCGGCCCCACATAAAGCCACCTCAAAACAGCATGGAACCTCCACCTTGCTGCACTCGCTCGAGAGTATGACTAAGGCGTTCAGCCTGACCGGGTTGCCTCCAAACACGTCTCCGACGATTGTCTGGTTGAAGGCATATGCGACACTCATCGGTGAAGAGAATGATGCCAATCCTGACGGTCCATTCGGCATGTTGTTGGGCCCGTCTGTACCGCGCTGCATGGTGTCATGGTTGCAAAGATTTACCTCGCCGTGGACGTCGGGAGTGAAGTTGCGCACCATGCAGCCAATTGCGCACAGTTCGAGTCGTAACATGACGTTCTGTGGCTGCACGAAAAGCTTTATTCAACATGGTGACGTTGCTGTCAGGGTTCCTCCGAGCCATATTCCGTAGGTAGCGACCATCCACTGCAGCAGTAGCCATTGGGCGGCCGGAGCGAGGCATGTCATCGACAGTTTCTGTCTCTCTGTATCTGGTCCATGTGCGAAAAGCATCGCTTTGGTTCATTCCGAGACGCTGGACTCTTCCCTTGTTGAGAGCCCTTCCTGGCACAAAGTAACAACGCCGACGCGATCGAACCGCGGCATTGACCGTCTAGGCATGGTTGAACTACAGACTACACGAACCGTGTACCTCCTTCCTGGTGGAACTGATCGGCTGTCTGTCACCCTCCGTCTAATACGCGCTGCTCATGAATGGTTTTTTACATCTTTGGGCGGGCTTAGTGACATCTCTGAACAGTCAAAGGGACTGTGTCTGTGATACAATAGCCACAGGAGCTCTTGGAACCGGGGTGATGCAAAACCTTTTTGGTGTGTGTAGGTTGTTTGGGTAAGGCAAGTCACCGGGTTGCCCCCGAGTGTCTGACATGCTCTGAGAACACTGTTACAGGAAGCGCATATCTCGATATGCTAGAGAACTTTCTTTTCCCACAGTTGGAGACTGATTCGAACGACTTCATTTACCAACAAGATGGGGCACCGCTACACTCACATCTGGAAGTGCGGGAATTTTTAAATCAAAGGATTACTGGACGATGGGTTGTCGCACTGGACCAAATAATTCAGCCTTACATTACTGCCCACCAAGGTCACAGGACCTGACTGTATGTGATTATTTCTTATGGGGGTTATAAAAGACTCTGTTTATGTGCCTCCGTTACCAATAACAGTGAATGATCTGAGAAATCGTATCACAGCAGCTGTGGAAGCTGTAACTCAAGACATGCTCGCTGCAGTGTGGGAACAGTTTGAATACCGCATTGACAAATACCGTGCATCTCAAGGGGGTCATACTGAACACCTATGAAAAGGTATTTAAAAAAACTTTTTGAGTTTCCCGTTCATCAAAAAACAAAATTCATTGTATATGTTTACTAGCTGCAGAAATATAGGTGTGCCAAATCGGATGGTTCTTTTGATACACCCTGTATATTAATTACCTGGTGAACAACATCGGCATATCTGTGACGCTGTTCGCGAATGATGCTGTTGCACATAGAAAAGTCTCAGCGTTAGAAAATTGCGGTGAAATGTAGGAAGACATGGAGAGGATCGACGCTTGATGCAGTGTTTGGCAGTTGATCCACAGCATAAGTAAATGTAACGCATTGCACATAAATAGGCAGAAAGATCCGTTGTTGTACGATTATAAGAGTGCCGAACAACCACTGTAAGTAGTCACATCCATTAAATATCTGTTAGCACAAGTACGAAACGATTTAAAGCCGAACGGCCACATAAAACTAATCAGAGAAAAGGCAGATGCCAGACTGAGTTTCATTGGAAGAATCCTCAGGAAGTTGTAGTCCACCCATGAAGGAAGTAGCTCACACAACCGTCATTCGACCGACACTTGAATACTGCTCGCAGTGCATTTCGTCACAGACTTGTTTAATAATTCAGTTGGCAACGAGACGTTGTGCATCACAGTGTGATTTCTTTTTAAAATTTCAACACCATACGTTCCTAATAAGCATCAGCCAATATATCGACTCCCCCTACGGGAAGCATCAACCAGTAGATTGGTTCCTCCCCGTATATCTCGCGAGATGACTATGAAGATAAAATTAGACTGTTTCGTCGCAGTGTGATTTACTGTTAAAATTCCGACACCATACGTTCCTATAAGCAACGGCTCCTCCTACGGGAAGCATCAACCAGTAGATTGGTTCCTCCCCGTATATATCGCGAGATGGCCATGAAGGTAAAATTAGATAGTTTCGTCGCAGTGTGATTTACCATTAAAATTCCGACAGCATACGTTCCTGGAAGCATCAACCAATATATCAGCTCCTTCTACGGGAGGTATCAACCAGTGTACAACGTCCGGTGTAGCATTCGGTTGAGTGTCACAATGAGTCTTTCCTCTGCGTAATAGACTGTACGAATGATATTCTGTACTACTGTAATTGATGGCGAGCTCCCTATTTAGTTACCCTTGGTATGTGCGTGCATGGAACTCTAGTGAAAACATCTCATTACTAATGGGTTGTGAGCAGTGCTACAGCTTCCAAATGTCAATGGAATGTATGTAACCACTGTTTTTCGCAAACTTTGCTGGCCCGACTGCGACGTATCTAAAGCATCCACGCTCTTTAGTTGCCAACATGCACAGCTTTCTTTTTCACGATTAGTGTTTCGTAGCTTTCTCGGGTTTTTATGTCACCTTTAAATTAGTAATGGTCGGAAGGGGTGAACATTACGTGTAGAACAGCAGAAAAATGGGAATCAATACGCTCTGCCATCAACAATTTGCTCTGGTTGTGCGTCCACTTAGCTGATGCAGATTATAAATATTTGAATCAATTCCGCATAGCTTTAACAGGGCTGCGCTACCTTCGAATCAATGTACTTCACTGACTTTTTGATAAGCGCCCAATCATCAAAGGCAAGCTATTATTCACACAATACCCACAAGGGAATAACAAATTAAGTGGAACTCTGGCTACACAATAAAAAATTATTTTCTTCTACACACAGTTTACTGGCGAGTGAATAAATATTGAGGATAATCAATAATGTGATGAAACAATCAAAACTGACAATATTATCCTGAGTAAATGTTACGCCACCTCGGGCTTCAATGAGGTCAACATTCTGAACATTAATCCACTGGCAGTCAGGCTCCAACACAAACATAAGACTCACGATACTTTGTGTTATTAATCAGGTTTGTTAATCAGTCCGTTTGCTATCTAGGCCTGCTTTCTTCAAAGGAAGGGGTATAATGACTCTACGGCGTAGAAATCGTAAAATACGGAGCAGCTGGTCGAATGGAAAGGAATCGGCTTGGCCTCACTGAAGGAACCGTAACATCATCCGTGTTAAATGATTTACAGAACCTACGAGAGACCTCAACCAGAATGGCCTGACAGCAATTTGAACGTCGCTCCTCCAGAAAACAAATGTAGAGTGTCAGCCGTTGCATGGCCCCACGACTGCTTTTGGAGGCGGATCAGCAAAAGCTGAGGAATTCAGTTGTGATGGATATCACATGAAGTCAAGCCCTAATTATGCCCTTCACTAGCACGATAGCCCTGTCGCCATACATTTTTCTTGTGGAAGGCGATTATTGCCCAGGGCACAGTATACGTGAATTTAAAATGTGTTCGTCGTAAATGTTAGGGCAATAGCATTCCTTGTTACCACTTCCGTGCATATTTAATTTTGTCCCACTGTACAATCTGCTTCATTTTTACTGCCATTTATGTCCTTTTGGTGATAGGAGTCAGCAAAGGCGGAACAGAAAGGGGTAAAGGGATTTACTGGTTCATTCAAGCAAATGCTTGCTGTCCGCCAGACACCAGAGATGTTTTGCAGTCTCATTATTCTGAATATACTTCTTTGTTTCTTTTTTATGTTTCTCTATATACCTGTCTGCTCCTGGTTGCAGTGTAAATTACTGCTAAATTAAGTGAGTTCTCCAGCGATTTCTCCTTAATATACAATTTCCGATTTTGATAAGACGACTGTATTACCCACATTATAAGTCTGCATCTGTGCTGATGTGTTAATCTGACGGACTACGTTGCTGGGAAATTAGCTTGCACGTAGTGTGAATGCAAGTGACTACTGATTTTTAAATGCCTTCTTTTAGCTTGCACGTAGTATGAATGCAAGTGAATGCTGATCTTTAAATGCCTTCTTTGAGTTAGTACGCGTTACACACTCGATCTCCTTGCATCTCTGTGTTTCCCGCCATGTATGAAACATGGACACTCGACGCTCTATTCCGGAAGAAAACCTTAGTAAAGAAACTGTGAAAAATGGATTCTTGTTTCACAGGTAGTCACACTACATTTACATAAGGTCATGACGTGACTTTGCTGTAAAGACATACATCTAGCACTGAGAGTAACACGCCACGTGCGGTGCATTACGTCTCGTACGTAAGGCTTCCGCCTCATTAGGACAAGACCAGCCGAAGCACTAGGCTATTTCAGCTTTTCTTTGTGATTCTGAAATTTTCTCTGAACACTCTACTCAAATTCTACCTGCGAATGTTTCATATCGATGTTCAATATTTCGAAACATTTAAAAGCCACATGCCAAAAAAATTTAATTCCTTTTATGGTCAAGCTATAAGAGGATTGCTTGCAATGTCAGGATACGGCATAGACTCGGGCGAACTTTCCGACGTTCGAAAGACGATTTGCCACACTCAACAAGTGCACATTTAAGGCTTCCGATTAACAGCAAACGAGCACAGGGACACGGCCGCTGAACATCTTGACATGGGTGGTGGCCGTTACGAGAGTTAAGGAAATGCCGGAATGTTTGGCAGCATTTCCAGACGCGTCAATGACGAGATTCGAATCATTTGACATTATTGAACAGTCCCAGTCCCATTATCTCTCATGAAAAAGAGAAGAAAAAGTCACTATTAATCCTGAGAAATAGTACGATATAAGGAAATATCCGTATTGTCAGGCCACTTAGAAGGATAGTATTCCCATATCATTGGCAGGAAGAAAGAGGGGGGGGGGGGGGCGAGAAAGGGGTCATTTGAATACCTTTCCCTAAAATCTGGAGTGCAGACTTTTTATTCGTCACAGAGCTATGGTGCATTTCCAGAAATGATTGTCTGTGACACTATTTGTTATATCTCGTATAGGGGGATGGTAGGGTCCACTACAAAAACTCTGGTTGAGCGTGGCATACCACAACACATGGCTCCCATGAAAACACTGTGTGTCAATCTAAACGACAAACAGACAGTCTGAAGGCACAGTCATTGACTAACACAGAAACTGTAAGAGCACGATAGCGCAAAGAATTCACACACTTATGTAAGCAGAGTGTAGGCTGAGTATGCAGGACCAGGGCTCATGCTAGCATGCGACTGACATTGGAGTCTGCATGGCCAAACCAGGAAAGTACAACTCCAGAGAATACCCAATGTATGCAACACACACACAGCTTACGGTGGAGTCGCAGATCACTCTGACTCAGGGTGCGATTTGTGCTTTTACCAGTGGGGGGGGATGTCTTAGGGGGTTAGTAGAATTATATATGTTACTAGCTTGGGCCGTGGCGTTACCCATGGTTAAACAGCTATTTATAAACAGATGTTAATGCCAAAACTCACTATTCACGCGTATGCACTATCAGAAAAGCCATCCCTTGTTATATCTTTAAAAGTACATTATAGGTAAAGCTTATTTACAAAATCATCTATATACAGGTATACAAGGGGAATTCAAAAAGTAGAGGCACATTTGTGAAAAGCTGTACTTATTCTGATGATAGAAAACTGAAACATATTAATAATATTAATAGTAAGACTTATTAAAAACTTTCAGTGTTCGGCTCCACAAATTTAAATTATATGTAAAGTTTTACTACAGTGCGTGGGAAATAAACATCCCAGGTTGGGATGCATAAACTAAAACCAAAGGAGGGGATGGTCTGATGCAGAGGGGGGGGGGGGGGGGGGGGGGAATCCCCCCATCCCCCCCTACAAATCGCACGAACACTCCCTGTCTGATGTACATGAGTCTGGTGGGGGATACCAAATCCCTTCCCCCTTTAAGAGGCACATAGGGACAAAAACGTCAAGGCCTGTGCCGGAACAGCCAAATCAATGGATAAGAGGGGATTGGGATCTCCACCAGGGTCCCGGCTGGGTACCCTCCACTGGGACATTGTGGGCTCTGCTTGGGGTATTTACATATAGATGCTTCACCAGAGACCAGTGGTTGAGAGCTAATGGGGACTGAAGGCAACTTTTGTTGGATGTGGCGATGATGGAGGGAGGAACTCCACTTCCATTAGATCCCTCATGGCAAACAGTTCTCTTGGATGGTGGGTTTCTCCAGGCATAAACAGTATGACAGGAAGCACATATGCAGTGGGAACATCTAAGGGTGCCAGTTAGTGTTTGGAGTGAGGATTGGTTGGTCCTTCCCTTCTGTGCTAATGTCTCCTATTTGTCCGATTCATGGCACCTGTTGCTGTTTGATGTAGGTGTAGCTTGTTACCTTTGGTGTGCCAGAGGCTGCTGAGCTACAACTATATAAAGCCATATAAAGTTGCCTCCCCATATCTTCCACCACAATACTTTGCGTCCATTCAAAGGTTCGCTTGAACAAGTGTGCCAACTTGGCAGAACCTTGCCAGTATTGTGGCATGGCCCTTGAGCAAGGGGCACATGGCACCAGTTGCCGAAGAGACCGCATTGCAGCATCTCAGCCAGACTGCGTTTGCAGTTCAGAGTTGCTTGGTAAGATGCCAAAAAACTGGACTGGGAATCATCCCAATGTACTGCTGAGACTGTTTTCTTTAGCTATGATTTGAATGTCTTGACCAACCATTCAACCTCTGTGATTGATGCTGGATAGAATGGCAGAGTGGTCAGGTAATAAACTTTATTTTGGTGGGAAAAAGCTTCAGATTGTTGTCTGTAAGTGGTGACCATTGTCTGAGACCAGGATGCACAGTGCACACACAAAAGCAAAAATAGGGTTCTAATTGTAGAATGCAGTATTGTGGAGGACAGCTTAGCAACATATGGGAAATTGTGCAAGGCACCTACCTCTAATAGCCAAATAGCTCCTTGTGATAGGCCAAAGCAGAAGGATTGTTGTCATGAAAAAGAATTGTTGCATGATCTCAAATACAGACCAACGATAAATGATTAATGTTATGTTAACGTGTTAGTGTTTGTATGGTCTGTAGATATGTAAAGAGAATGCAGAAGTGGCATAATTGCAGACATAGGAGACCAATACCCTGGTGGAAAATTCTTGGCTGACAGTCATTTCATGCAGCTGAGAAGCTGGCTGTGTAAATAGGTGATGACAGCCATCCGCAAAAGGTAGAATTATTGTTATAAGATCTAAAAACATTGTTCTTTTGTAGTCTGAATAGTTCTGTAGCATTTTTCTTTAATGTCTAATTAGCAGTGAAGTGGATCATTGGTTCTGAACCAAACAATATTTTTTTCAATTGAGAAATGAAGTGTAATTGGACAGAAGTTTGAGTCAGCAGTAATGAGTCCTTCTAAGTCGCACTATGTCAGTGTTAGACTTTGGTCCACAGTATACTTTTAGTCTCCATTCAATGGAATTCTGGTCAGGGCCTGGTCATGGTTAAGTTTTTGGAAGAGTAAAGTAACCAAACATATTAAGTAACTGGATGAATGGTAGGATTTCTTCTCTAGAAGTGTTTTGGACTTAGATACACTAGAAGATCAAGAATGCCTGTGTACAATGCCTGTGGCTGTGTGCTTCGTGCGGCTGCCTCGAGTGAAATGAGCGTGCTGCTGCCTGTATAGCGGAAGTGCCTACTGATAAGACTGGGCATGGCAGGAAGTAGCGCACTCATAAACTGCAATGGTGGCACCGGAAGCCAATTTTTCCAGCGGATCGCGCTTAGTTAAAACTCTAGCGCGATCCGCCAGGCGCCTCGTCCTGCGGCTAAGTCCCGTTCAAGGTCACCCGCCAATATGGCAGCACACACAGCCAATATGGCTGTGAATGCCGCCTGGCGGATCGCGCTAGAGTTTTAACTAAGCGTGATCCGCTGTAAAAATCGGCTTCCGGTGCCGCCATTGCGGTTTATGAGTGCGCTACTTCCTGACGTGCCCAGTCTTATCAGTAGGCACTTCCGCTATACAGGCAGCAGCACGCTCATTTCACTCGAGGCACGCTCATTTTTCAAATCTCACTCTGTTCAGGAACTGGTCTCTATCTATCATAGAATAACAACTGATATCAGCCAAAAAAACCATGACATTTTGATAGGAAGATGAAATGAAATATGAAGGTTGAGATCATGGCAATGTATCAAGAGGAAATGAGCTTGGGGGTCACTTGATTAACAACGAATGATGATGTCGTCTATCAAAATTTTGTTCTTGATGCTGCCGCGACATGATACAATGTGACAGCCAGTGTGAATGCCGCCATTTTAAATGCATTGTGGACTGTTTTAGCATGCTATGATGTGACGAGATGTGATGTGACATGATGTGACATAATGGCCATTGTAAATTGGCCTTTAATTTGACTGGTGGAGAAACCAACTATGTTTCTGCAATGTCAAACTAGCATGAAGGCTAGAAACATTTAGACAGACTTTGCCTTGTGTTATAATAATGAAAAGCAGACCTTTATTCTTAGTTAGTTCATACATTTGCTGGAAACAAGTTCTACCTTGTCTCCTAGTTCTACCACTAGATCTAAAATAAAAAATCGAAAAACAAATTATCCCTAATTGCCACCACCATTTTATCCCTGTTCTTAGTTAGTTATCAAATTACACCCTATTAAAGCATTGGACTCTATCTGTCTGGCTTATCCCACACATTTTTATACAAATAACATGATTAATATCAGTTGTTATTCTGTCTTTGTTATTTGTTCTTCATCATTTGTTGTAGATTGAGAACATTTGAGGACAGCCATGTGGATTGAGATCATGTGATTTGACATGATGTGACAGGCTTTGTGAATACACCATGATCTGACAGTGTCATGTCATGACAGTGCCTTGATGGCCAGTGTGAACTGCCTTTAAAAGAATCTACACTCCTGGAAATTGAAATAAGAACACCGTGAATTCATTGTCCCAGGAAGGGGAAACTTTATTGACACATTCCTGGGGTCAGATACATCACATGATCACACTGACAGAACCACAGGCACATAGACACAGGCAACAGAGCATGCACAATGTCGGCACTAGTACAGTGTATATCCACCTTTCGCAGCAATGCAGGCTGCTATTCTCCCATGGAGACGATCGTAGAGATGCTGGATGTAGTCCTGTGGAACGGCTTGCCATGCCATTTCCACCTGGCGCCTCAGTTGGACCAGCGTTCGTGCTGGACGTTGAGACCGCGTGAGACGACGTTTCATCCAGTCCCAAACATGCTCAATGGGGGACAGATCCGGAGATCTTGCTGGCCAGGGTAGTTGACTTACACCTTCTAGAGCACGTTGGGTGGCACGGGATACATGCGGACGTGCATTGTCCTGTTGGAACAGCAAGTTCCCTTGCCGGTCTAGGAATGGTAGAACGATGGGTTCGATGACGGTTTGGATGTACCGTGCACTATTCAGTGTCTCATCGACGATCACCAGTGGTGTACGGCCAGTGTAGGAGATCGCTCCCCACACCATGATGCCAGGTGTTGGCCCTGTGTGCCTCGGTCGTATGCAGTCCTGATTGTGGCGCTCACCTGCACGGTGCCAAACACGCATACGACCATCATTGACACCAAGGCAGAAGCGACTCTCATCGCTGAAGACGACACGTCTCCATTCGTCCCTCCATTCACGCCTGTCGCGACACCACTGGAGGCAGGCTGCACGATGTTGGGGTGTGAGCGGAAGATGGCCTAATGGTGTGCGGGACCGTAGCCCAGCTTCATGGAGACGGTTGCGAATGGTCCTCGCCGATACCCCAGGAGCAACAGTGTCCCTAATTTGCTGGGAAGTGGCGGTGCGGTCCCCTACGGCACTGCGTAGGATCCTATGGTCTTGGCGTGCATCCGTGCGTCGCTGCGGTCCGGTCCCAGGTCGATGGGCACGTGCATCTTCCGCCGACCACTGGCGACAACATCGATGTACTGTGGAGACCTCACGCCCCACGTGTTGAGCAATTCGGCGGTACGTCCACCCGGCCTCCCGCATGCCCACTATACGCCCTCGCTCAAAGTCCATCAACTGCACATACGGTTCACGTCCACGCTGTCGCGGCATGCTACCAGTGTTAAAGACTGCGATGGAGCTCCGTATGCCACGGCAAACTGGCTGACACTGACGGCGGCGGTGCACAAATGCTGCGCAGCTAGCGCCATTCGACGGCCAACACCGCGGTTCCTGGTGTGTCCGCTGTGCCGTGCGTGTGATCATTGCTTGTACAGCCCTCTCGCAGTGTCCGGAGCAAGTATGGTGGGTCTGACACACCGGTGTCAATGTGTTCTTTTTTCCATTTCCAGGAGTTTATATGTATGTATTCCTGAGACAGTTCCATTTGTAACAAGGTGTTTTGGTTTAAAGAGTGATAATAATAGCGCTAAGAAATATTGATCACAGTCATGTGACAATATAATTAAAAGAAACACCAAAAAGGGAAATATTTTCTAAAGGAAGAAGAAAAATACACGCGATATTCTAGCTATGAAGTAAATCATAGTATGAGCCCGCGGTAAAATTATTCACAGACATATACTAAAAGTAATATTAGCATTTAATAAGACATATTGAAGATAATTCATGAGACCTAAATGCATAAGTATTTCATCTAAAACAAAAGACTTTGAATTATCACGGTCTCATAAATATTACTTTTGTTGTAGTAAAAGTCTGTGAAAACTAATGTCTTCTGAGAATTCACTGAAGACCTATACTCATATTAAAGCTTTCATAATCAAATATGATTCAGTGCTGACAAGTACTGTTGTACCTGAGGTAATTATAGAAATGAGAAGCAATCTGTCCAATCAAGAATACTGCAGTAGGATATTTTGTAACTATCATCTCTAGTAATGAGAGACTTGGTGCATAGAGAGCTAGAGAGGAGTTACAAACTGGCGAACCTGCCAGAGGATTGTTAGAAAATATATCAAGTGGACAATTCTTATCTCGATACATGGATGGTCTGTACAGAAAGGAGGAAGCCGCGAGCTGAACCTGACCATGAGTGGGGGACATCTGTATAAGTTTGTGACAGCCAGTACGATGTGACAAGTCAACAAGCTATCACTCCAGTCATCCCACTGATAAGAACTCAGTCCTAGGAATGCAACTAGGTAAAAATCTATCATGGGGATCACATATATAGCACCTTGCTAATAAATTGAATAGCTTAGCATTTGCAGTGAGGATATTGTACAATGCTACCACATGGGCGTAAGAAAAGTAGTGTGTCACAGCTACTTTGAGTCAGTAATAAGGTATGGAATTGTATTTTGAGGTAACTCAAACCATATGTGTCAAATACTGAAACTTCAAAAAACCGTCATTAGAAATATGCACAATGTAGGGCGAAGAAAATCATGTCACTCCCTCCTAAGCAGTCTAAGTATATTAAGTGTTCCCTCACTATGCATATATGAGCTGATTATCTTTCTACACAGTAACCCTGATTTATTTGTAGAAAATCATTTTCAACATGATTACAACAGCAGAAATTAAAATAATTTTATGCTGCCCACTCACTGTTTAAAACTGTATGCCTAAACTCCACATTATATGGGTATGAAAATTTATAACAAAGTGAAAGGAAGAGAATTGCTCAGCATAAATTTAGAAACACTGAAAAAATCCTTATAAGAGAAACTAGTGCAGAAATGTTACTTACTGTTCGGTAGAAGATTTCATAAATGACAACCTGAAAATTTGAGCAGGAGAGAGCAAGTACTTAGGACTCTTAACTTTTAAAAGTTTGCTACCTTTGAAGAAAAATTATTAATTGCTTAATTAAGTAATTATTCAGTACCGTATATTGTATTACTGGTATTATAAGGAAAATTGTAAACCAGTTTTTGTGTTTTGAAGAGTCTCCTATACATTAAGTCAATGGGTTGAAATTATATGTTACAAGACAATAAACTTCTACTCTATTCTATTCTAAAACCTTGTGGATACATAAAGCAGAGGAGTGGATGTGAATCGATAAGTGTACATTGCAAAATGATCCTCGGTGCAGTTATTGATTACCTGTAACACTGAGTTGTTAGAGAAATCTGCTGCTAAATTAATCAGAATCTTTGGAAAACCATTATTATAGCCCAATGGTGAAATTAACAAAAATATAATTAGAAAACATAAATAGAAAAATATCAGAATATACAGGGAACATAAAAGAATCTGCAAAGGGACATTCATAAGGTTTTTCTCTTTAGGAGATGACTGTACAGGAGCTATAGTTATATCTGGAGTAAGTAACCAGAGGAATATAATATTAAACAAGATAATTTCAATTGGGGAACGACTGTTTTGAACTGTTCCATACATACCAGTTGTCAAATCCAAGTAGTGTGAGAACTTGAGGCACAATGGCTCAAATGCTTTCCATAGGCAGTAATTTGATTCTTAGATGTGACTCTCAAGAGAGGTAAAGTGTAAAACTGATGAAGGATTAGAAGAAAAAGGCATAACATTCAAGGATGGATAAACAGGTGAAAATTCTGCTGCAATATAAGATGGTAGGAAGCAAGGAAATGGTCCTTGTGGTTGCAGTGACTATGGACAGGAGAATGCATTGGCTTAAGCAGTTTAAGTTGGCTAGTCGGACAGAATACGAGTATTGAGCCTTGTGGGCCAATGGGTCTAATAATCAGTTACAGTTTTGCTCATGGGTTGAGTATAGGAGATTGCAAGACATTATTTTGGAGCAGGTGTGTTTATTGTGTAAATAGTAGACTTCGTTTTAAGGACTAGAAATGGGGTGATTGTCATCAAATCTCATATTTGGTAATGGAGAAGGAACAGCTACAGTAGTTGTTTGAAGACTAATCCATTCCTTGAGTTTTTTTATAGTGAAAGAGATCTATGTGATTGGAAGATATTCAACACAAAGAAACAACAATCTATTTGAAGAAATTTGAAAATCTTTGTTGTACCTGCAAAGTTTTTTGGAAAAGGTTTTATCCATAAGGATGACGGAAGAACTTTTAAAAAGATGAAATTTGTATGAAGTTATTTATAAGTATGTATAAGTAATGTATAATTTAGGGAAATAAGTAAATCTTCTAGAACAGAAAAATAATATTGATATGTTACTTGGAACTGGAGGAGGTAGGGATTGTTACATTTATGTTAAGGGAATGGAATGCAACATTTTTGAAAGGTGCTTGTGTGTAGCCTTTGGATCCCTTATGTTGGATTGTTTGGTTCTACAAATTGCAGACACAATTTCCTAATACCGCTTAATTTCTTGAGAGTGCAAAAAAGGAAGTAAACAATGATTTTATAAGAGTTGTGGGAACTGCATGGGAAATAGATATCTGAATTTACCTAAGTATGTATTAAATGAAGTATATATGCTAAATATATATTATAGAGTACTATAACAGGAAGGGTAACAAGTTACAGTAATGGAGGGTGGCTGGAAATGGAATTGTATGAAGAGGCTTTTCAATGGCCCAAAGTAGGAGTACCACAGTCATGAGAAAGAACTGTTGCATGATCTAAACTACAAATAAATGATAAATGGTTATTGTTATGCTAACATACTTATGTGATGCCATCACTCTGAGATTATGTCATCCGTTGAGTTTCGCCCTCACCTTATCTAGCACAACAGATGGCATGGGGCAAGCTCGATGGAACTTAGAAATTGCTGATGGTCTTAATGTTATGTGGGCTTCAAAATTAGTGGCTCTACCCAGAGACTAACAAAAAATTGATCAAAGGACTTCAGCAATTCATCCAAGGTTTGCAATGGTACTGCCTGAGAAGCAAGGTTAATTTTATTGGCTGCTTCAAATCCAAAAACAGTGAAAGCATCATATCTGAAAATGTTTTCTGCCCACAGTTAATTTACAAACAAAAGCATGAGTTGGCATTCTGCATTTTTGTATTTGGCTGTGACTAGTTGTCCCAGTAAAGGAATCCACTGCCCTATTTAAGATGCAACTTGACACTGAGTGCTGTAAGGGGTGAGAGGGGGTACCCCAAATGGTGATAAGTATGTAAATTGATCACACTGACTGAGGCCTCTGTGTCTAACTGAAACTTTGCATTACACCCAGCTATCTCCAAGTCTACTACAGTATGAAGTGGCTGTAGGTGCACTGACATGCTCATGGACTTGATTGAGAACTCAAGAACATTGTCCTGTGGCACTGTTCACCATTGTTTCCTGCACACAGCTGCTAAATATCTTGGCATAAGCAGGCTCAACATATTGCAAAGAAACAGGGGCATTGTCTCCTCACATGTAATGATCAACAGTCTAGGTAAGACTGCTGTGCCTGCGGGGGCAAGTCTGATGCCTTGGAAGGACAGCGCTCTGCACCTGCTACAAACTCTGTGGGCGACTCTCGTGGCAGAGAGCAGTCTGCTGCAGCCCTCAATTTTGTAGCTGGCTGGCACCAGGATGCAGGAGAATCCATTCTGTTATTAAGGTGGACCAAACACCTTGATGTCTGAACAGCCTCGAAAGGGCACCTGTCCCACTGGTATGACTGATCAAGTTTTGTCACCTGCCATTCATCTGCAAACACATTTTGCACTGCAGCTTCACAATTTGTGCTACCTCATCTAACACCAGACCCAAATGTACTAATGCTTTAGTCTGTACTGCTCTTTCTGGCACCAGTCCCACCACTACTCCGTGAACTACGGAATCTGCATATAAGGTGCTACATTGTTTACGCTCAAAATTACATCTATATGCTAACCTCCATAAGTCAGCTCTCTAAGCTGCATATGACTGCTCAGGATACTTATGGTATTGATTGAACTATAAATGGGCAGCTACCACATGCATTTGCTCACTGTTGTAGTGCATTACTAATCTACACAGTGCTGCAAATTTAACTTTCTCAGAGTCTGTAAGTCAACACCATTTCTATACTACCTGATACAAACTACTAATGGTCAAAAGTAACAAAGCACTCGGATTGACAGGCTCGATGATTTGCCTTACTGGAAAGTACAGCTTAAAATGATGGAAATAATTTTCCTACCTTTCTGTGGTCTCATCAAAACCTGGAAATGAGGCCTGTGGCAATGGTTGCTCAGCAAATGGATGAACTCTTGCATCTACTCCTGTTGCCATTTGTGCTATTGTTCCAACTACTGTTGCTACTGTTTCAACTGTTGTTACTGTTGTTGCTGTTTCAGCTGTTCCTCATGCACTTGCAGTTGTTGTCGCCAACACTCCAAAAATGATGTGGCCCTGATGGCCACAATATACAGCACTAACATGGAAATGAATGTACTTGTGAGAACAAATTCTCATTGTCAACTGCTATTTCTCACATAGCAAGATGATAGCAACCACAAAAAATGACTGGAAGTAGCATGGCATTCCACGATAGATGGTGCCTATGAAAACACTGGGTGTCAACCTAGCCAGAGTGTCCAGACACATGGTCAGTGACAAACACAGAAAGTGTAAGAGCACAAAGAATTCACATACTTATGCAGGGTAAGGATAGGCTAAGTAAACTAGATCCACACTTGTGCAAGCATGCTGTGAAATTACCTACAAGATCTGTTCATAAAATTCCGGACCTTTGTCCACAAAATTTTTCTGTGCTTACCTTTTACTTATTGAGTATGGTCTCCTTTGAAATACTCTCCTTCACAATTGATACACCACTCCCAATGCCATTTCCACTTCTGGAAGCAGCCTTGGTATGCTTCTCATTGGATTGCATGAAGCTCCTTCTGCAAATTTTCTTTAATCTCATCTATCCTTGCAAATCTTTCTCTTTAGTCCTGGGTTTTCAACTCTGGAAATAGAAAAAAGTCCACAAGGCCAGGTCTGGAGAGTATGGAGGAAGAGGCAGCACAGTGATTTCGTTTTCTGTACAATAGTCACACACCAATAGAAATGAAAGTGCAGGTGCATTATCACCATGCAAGAGCCATGAATTGTCTCACCACATTTCAGGCCATCTCCTTCTCACATTTTCTCGCAGGCATTGCAACACATCTCAATAGTACCATCAATTAATAGTTTGTCCCTGTGGCATGAATTCACAATGAATTAATCTTTCAGACTCAAAGAAAACTATTGGCACGGCTTTGCCATTTTCCCTGACCTGTCGAGTTTTCTTTGGTCTTGGGAAACCTTTTCCAACCCAAGATAATAACTATAGACCCACATCTAGTCACCATTTATGATTCTCTGAAGGGACCTCCCATTCTCATTTGTGCAGTCCAAAAGCTGTTCACTGATTGCAAGGCGAAGATATTTCTGGTCTTGACTCATGACCCTTGGCACGAACTTGGCGACAGCACTGTGCATTCCAAGATGCTGTGTCAGTATTTCACAACATGATCCAGCTGAAATGTTACATTCTTCTGCAATCTATCAGACAGTCAGTCTTCGATTGGCCTGCACAATTCCATTGATGTTGTTGACATGAGCTTCATCAGTAGACATCGAAGGGCATCCTGAACAAGGGTCATCTTTAACTTTCTTCTGGCCATTTTTAAACTATGTGAACCATTTGTAACATTGAGTACAGCTTAAGCAAATGTCACCATAGACTTCCTGCATAATTTGGTGTGTTTCTGCAAAGGTTTTCTTGAATTTCACACAAAATTTAATGTGGACACTTTGCTCCTCTAGCACTGCCATCTCAAAATCCAGAAACTGTGCAACACAATGTTCTACTCAATAGAGCACTGAACAATAATAACATACATACAACAATGAACTTTCCAGCAGGTACGCATTAAACACAGGTATGTGCAGGGATGCCAACTGCAATACATCATTGGCGCGAAATTATGAATGTTCTGGGATTTTTTGAACAGACTTTGTACCTGAAAACTCGTATTCTGCACTTGGTGTATCATTGATGAATGTTTGTTGAATTGCTGTAAAACTAGTGTTACAGAAAATATTCCAATAATGTGTACCATAAAACTTTTAATTAATGTGACTTTTCCTGCATTTATTGTCACTGTAGAGAGTGTGATGACCAGTTACAGCTCTCACACAGGCAAGAATCTTCATCCTACTTCTCATCAGTGGTAGTGATCAAATACACACAGTCACAACTAAATTTCAGCACAACAAACAGCTTACAATAATGGCTTCAGTTTATGTATGTGATGGATATGCTTCGTCTTTTAATCAATGGCACAAATAAATGAGTGTCCAAGTTGACACAATACATAGTCAGAGTCAAAATTATTCACATATTTATTCAAAAAAGTTTTTATAAAGGTTAATACCAGTCGTTAGTTGGATTTGATACATTAAGTAAGTCACACAGATACACTGAATATGTGAGGACTGGTGACAGACGTACGCATGTTACTAGGATCTTACTGGACGCATTGCATAGATGTTAGCATAGTCCTGGCTAGGCACAGAGTTTACTTTGCAGACTTGCTACATGATGCTGCCGCTAACATTTCCAAGACTAGACTGAAGATTTTAGGGAGGCGTTGGCCTCTTAAAGACTGGCATATGAACATCTTAGTGCTGGAGAAAGTATATAATAGTCTGAAAAACTGCTCACGCAATTTTTTTTTTTTAGTTTAGATTAGTTTTATGTTACAACAGTAATTGGGATTACAAAATACAGAGTGGGTTAGTAAAATGTAAAAGATTATGGGACCATTTTGCACACCTACACTGGGAATAATACATTTACGAGTACAGTTGCCATAGTGAAAGTTATTAATTAATATTAATATTTATTAAATTAATAGCTTTGAGGAAAATCAAAACATGTTACTGTGAAGTCTAGATGGCAGTCTTTTTAATGAGTAGTATCATTATTTCTAAACTGCCCATTAGTATTACTGGCTATAGTAATAATTTCAATTCTCAATTACTTTCGATTAGTATGGTTTCCAGCATCTGAATAATAAATCTACATGAAGCACAACCTTATTAATGTTTTGAAACATTCAGGCACTAAGTAGATAACTAGATGAAACTTGAAAAATAAGAAGGAAAAACTTAATTATTAACAGAACGTGATCATAGTACATGGGGTGGTTCCAGTTTGCTATGTTATAATGCTGCTGACTTCGGAGTTTGTGTCAGCGAACCAAGAAAGCTATGGTTCCAGAAGAACTGCACAATGCAACACTAATCTCACTTACAGTGGAGTCACATGTCATTCTTACTCTCAACTGTGAACAACTACTCTTCTGCTGTACATGAGTCTGACAGGGATACAAAACTATTAAAATGCAGTAATAGCCTAACAAGGCATTATGTGAAAATATGTCTTTCAGTTACAAGCTTAATGTGCAGATTTGTTGCCTAGTACACATTGTATAAAACAAATCTGAATTGAAAAAATGTTTTCCTAAATACATTACAAAGTTCTAAATTTATTATTACAACTGGAATAGTTTCTCAAAATAACCCACCATCTAAGCCCTTACAAGTAAATTTCAATAGTTTTAAATTTATTATTACAACTGGAATAAGTTATAATAATAACCCACCATCTAACCCCTTACAAATAAATATCAATAATATATATTTGAAATGATCAAGTTGGCATCTCTCATGTCACCGACAGCGCCAATATGTGGCCAAAATTTCTTTGTTTTTTAGCTTCAGATGGACTGCACATGCAAATTATCAAAAAATTCCGGTGTTACATAGCTGTCTACAGGAGCTCATAACGTATCTCAGTAGTTCTCAGAATGGACCTCTGTATTATGGTATGTTGCAAACCAATTACTGACAATTAATCAAAGGAATAATGACATTAGCTGCTAGTGAACATTGAATTAAATCAATGGGGAAAATTGAAAATTCATGCCGGACCAGGACTCAAACCTGTATTTTCCTGTTTCTCCCAAACAGTTGCCTTGACCACTTTGGCTATACAGATAAATTTTTGTCGGACCGAGACTCCAACCAAAATTACTCAATTTCCTGTGAATACTTACCCTGACCACTTATCCACACACTACTGCTGTAGTGCCCCTGCCAATTACCTGCAATACTTGCAGTGATTGCTGATTCCCATAGCAATATTGGCTTGTTTGTGCATTCTCTCTCTCTCTCTCTCTCTCTCTCTCTCTCTCTCTCTCTCTCTCTCTCTTTTTTTTTTTTTTTTTTTTTTTTTTTTTTTTTTTTTTTTTTTTTTTTTTTTTTTTTTTTTGACATGTCCCAAAGCAAAGAACAAACACCACATATATATGACCATATGAGTGTCATCCTGGCTTAGATTCAAATATTTATACAATATTTATTAGCCCCTCTGACTTTTTTGTGTCATGAGCAAAACCAACATACAAATATCCTTAACCCATATACAAATCTCCTTATAATTGCAGGTGCTTTGGCAATACATCTTCTGGGGGGACAATGGTTTTATATCTACAGGTAATACTGAAGGACAGATCTCAGTGTAAATGGGAGTAAAGAAATGTCTGTGTCAGCAGTACAGGAATGACAGATTATTAGTGTAAATTTTGAGATATGTCCATGAAGAAAGATATCAAGAAGTGCAAAAGGCCATCCATAGTGGATTACTTCAAACAGCTATTCTTTTGTGTTTGAGTATAAAATTATTTAGCAGATGTATGTAATGTGATATTATGAGAGTCTTGTTAAGAATAAGCAAATAGAGATGGGATTGAGTAACTGTACAAGAACACAAGATTTTGTTGATAGCTGGGAAATGGATGTTTCCAAATGAGGTGTCATATGATTCTGCAGTGTACGACTGTTAATGTGTGCAGTCAAGAACCAGCATCAGTGCACATAATTTTTGAGGGAATGTAACTGGGTTTTATAGAGATGCTTGCTCTGTACAACCTTCCCCCAATCTAACATTATACACTCCTGGAAATGGAAAAAAGAACACATTGACACCGGTGTGTCAGACCCACCATACTTGCTCCAGACACTGTGAGAGGGTTGTACAAGCAATGATCACACGCACGGCACAGCGGGCACATCAGGAACCGCGGTGTTGGCCGTCGAATGGCGCTAGCTGCGCAGCATTTGTGCACCGCCGCCGTCAGTCTCAGCCAGTTTGCCATGGCATACGGAGCTCCATCGCAGTCTTTAACACTGGTAGCATGCCGCGACAGCGTGGACGTGAACCGTATGTGCAGTTGACGGACTTTGAGCGAGGGCGTATAGTGGGCATGCGGGAGGCCGGGTGGACGTACCGCCAAATTGCTCAACACGTGGGGCGTGAGGTCTCCACAGTACATCGATGTTGTCGCCAGTGGTCGGCGGAAGGTGCACGTGCCCGTCGACCTGGGACCAGACCGCAGCGACGCACGGATGCACGTCAAGACCATAGGATCCTACGCAGTGCCGTAGGGGATCGCACCGCCACTTCCCAGCAAATTAGGGACACTGTTGCTCCTGGGGTATCGGCGAGGACCATTCGCAACCGTCTCCATGAAGCTGGGCTACGGTCCCACACACCGTTAGCCCATCTTCCGCTCATGCCCCAACATCGTGCAGCCCGCCTCCAGTGGTGTCGCGACAGGCGTGAATGGAGGGACGAATGGAGACGTGTCGTCTTCAGCGATGAGAGTCGCTTCTGCCTTGGTGCCAATGATGGTCGTATGCGTGTTTGGCGCCGTGCAGGTGAGCGCCACAATCAGGACTGCATACGACCGAGGCACACAGGGCCAACACCCGGCATTGTGGTGTGGGGAGCGATCTCCTACACTGGCCGTACACCACTGGTGATCGTCGAGGGGACACTGAATAGTGCACGGTACATCCAAACCGTCATCGAACCCATCGTTCTACCATTCCTAGACCGGCAAGGGAACTTGCTGTTCCAACAGGACAATGCACGTCCGCATGTATCCCGTGCCACCCAACGTGCTCTAGAAGGTGTAAGTCAACTACCCTGGCCAGCAAGATCTCCGGATCTGTCCCCCATTGAGCATGTTTGGGACTGGATGAAGCGTCGTCTCACGCGGTCTGCACGTCCAGCATGAACGCTGGTCCAACTGAGGCGCCAGGTGGAAATGGCATGGCAAGCCGTTCCACAGGACTACATCCAGCATCTCTATGATCGTCTCCATGGGAGAATAGCAGCCTGCATTGCTGCGAAAGGTGGATATACACTGTACTAGTGCCGACATTGTGCATGCTCTGTTGCCTGTGTCTATGTGCCTGTGGTTCTGTCAGTGTGATCATGTGATGTATCTGACCCCAGGAATGTGTCAATAAAGTTTCCCCTTCCTGGGACAATGAATTCACGGTGTTCTTATTTCAATTTCCAGGAGTGTATATAGTTCCAATAAAAAGACTACTAAACAAATAAGCTTTCAGCCAGAAAGCTTTCTTCTCAATTAGAAAACATGCACACACACATTCACACAAATGCAGTTCACATACACATGGCTACACATCTAGCTGCAAGACCTGTCCCATACATCCTCCCACCACTACCTACTCCAGTCCAGTTACAAGCATCACCTATCCATCAAAGGCAGGGCTACCTGTGAAACCAGTCATGTGATCTACAAGACAAGCTGCAACCCCTGTTGTGCGTTCTATGTGAGCATGACAACCAACAAGCTGTCTGTCTCCAAGAATGGCCATTGCCAACCAACTGGTTGCTTAGCCTGCTGCCTAATACAACGTTCTTCGTTTCCATGACTGCCTCATAGCCTGTGGCATCTGGAGCCTTCCTACCAACACTATCTTTTCTGAAATGTGCAGGTGGGAACTACATTGCAATATATCCTACATTCCTGTAACCCTCGAGGCCTCAACCTTTGTTAGTCACTGTCCTTCATCCACCTATCCCCTCTCCTTCTCCCACTTCAGCACTACACAGCCTTCTATCCCAAAAGTGCATCCACAGTCTTCTTACTACTCTCCCCCCCCCTTCCCCCTGCCCCCCCCCCCCCCCCCCGCCCACTGCCTCTGCCTTACCTCCTGACTGCACCTAGCTGCCCTACCCTCTCTCCACCCTCCACCTCATCCCTGTATGCTCCCAATTCAGTTCAGTTCTGTTTAGGCTGGAGAGCAACATATTTGTAAAGTAGTTGGGGTGACAGTAATGTATTGTAAAGGTGACTCTGTATTTACAGGTGCAGATAATTCTTTTCTTTCAAAAAAATATCAGAGTAAACAAATATACATTAACTTACCAAAAGGAGACACACACACACTGGACTCACATTCAGGAGGACAACAGTTCAAACCCAACTCTGGCCATCCAGATTTAGGATTTTTCTCATTTCCCTAAATTGTTCCAAGCAAATAATGGGATTGTGCCATTGAAAAGGCATAATCGATTTTCTTCCCCATCCTTGACATAATCCCAGCTTGTGCTCCATCTCTAATGACCTCAATGTCAACAGGATGTTAAACCCAATCTTCCATCCTTCTCTTTAGGAGGTAAACTGCAACAATTTAATACAACTGAGTGGCAGCTTCTTTTCTAATTTTCTAGGTTAAATTTTGTTGTATCTGTCTGACAGTTAATTCCTCCACATATGAGGTAGGCAGTGTGGGCAGCCATCCACCAGAATGACATGCATAAATGGTTATCAAAATTTCCCTGTATAGCCTGGGCTGTTTGCCACAGAGTTAGTCACCTCCACAGCATCTGGGGGCACCAACTTCACAGAGAGCAAGTGTGCCTGTTGCGGCAGAGAGCACTGTCTGCAGGGCACTATTTTGCTACATGCTATCACAGCACCATGTGGATATCCATCCACTCCCGACTATTTAGACCATGCCAGACCATGTGAAGTCAGTTACACCCTACTAGTTCAGTCACAGCACTACAATTTGGCAGTATCAATAGTTTCATCTCATTGCTCCGCAGTGGCAGTACTTCTCCAGTCTGGTACAGGTCATCTCATGCCAGACAAGTAGACATTGCTCTCAACGAAACCTGCAGGTTGATCACAGGTTGCTTAAGACCTACCCCAACTGATAAGCTCTACTGCCTGTCTGGAATAGCGCCACCATGGATACGCAGAACAGTGGCTGCCAACAAGGAGAGACTGAAAGTGGAACAGGACAGTGCCCATCCACTGCATGGACATAATCCACGACAGCAACGACTGAGATCGCGAAAGAGCTTCCTGAGAACATCAGAGAAGCTCACCATTTCACCAGAGAAGGCAAGGCTGGAGTTATGGAAGAAGTTGACGCGTCACCTGCAGACACCAGAAGCTGAAGAACTACCACCTGGACACAACGAGAGCTGGCTGGTGTGGAAATCTTTAAACAGATTATGATCAGGAGTTGGACAATCCAGAGACAACCTGAAGAGATGGGGCTTCATAACAGAAAATACGTCCTGTGATTGTCGACAAGAACAAACCACAAGCCACATGCTCCAGTGCCTTTTGTGCCCTACATCCTACACGAAGATTGATCTCCTGCAAGCCACTCCAAGCGCCTTGGAGGTTGCAAAGTACTGGGCACATGTAATATAAATATAATTTGTGTATATATATGTACATATTTATTGATGTGTATGGCTACTGTAAATTTGTATGTTTCTGATTCGAGAATAATAATAATAAGTGGCAGAACCGACCCGTTCATCGTGTTCTTCACCGGCAGCACATCAGCCATCATAAGCTGGCAGCACCAGCCCAATGGTGTCACAGATCTTTACACCACTGCCTCATGACTATGGGGTTTGTTCTGTAGGCACATCACATACAACTCCTCAGGAGAAATATTTCTGTTGTATGTAGTTGTGTGGATATTCATCCAAGGACATTGTAATTGAGTTTCATTTTTTTAGTAAAATTATTCTTTTAAAAGCGTCTTTGATCACTACTCAATACAAGGATGCTTTATGGCAGTGAGGAAAAGGGTTTCATGCAGTGTTACTATGTTTTAATGTTTACAGGACTGCTGTTTTTTCCTCCTCCTCTTGTGTGCCACAAATTATTGGTGATGAGTCTGTGTCCACATGTGTGAAAGCAGGATGTTGTTGTTGTTGTTGTTGTAGTTGTTGTTGTTGTTGTTGTTGTTGTCGTCGTTGTCGTCTTCTCTCCTCTCATCTGCCATACTTCAATGGTAACAAGGTAAAAGTGTGTTTTGACATTGTCATCTCTCACAGGTTCTATGTTTCAGCTTACTTTCAGTCTGTTTTCAAAGTTATTCTGTGTATTGGCTTCTTTGCAGGAGCAGGTTTTGTTTTCATGTTGCTCATCATGTGCTAATTAGTTTTGCTGGGGCAGTGTTTTCACATTTATTTTGTTTCCCCTGTCAGAGAGCAGTGTTCCTTGCATTCATGATTCTTACACCTGGGTACAGTTTTCCACCTCTGTGGCAAGTTTATTAGTAGTAGTTGTCTTTCCTGCTTAGTTCAGGTGGTTCATTCAAGTGTATCCCAGATTAAAATCTCTTTCATGCTTTAATAAAATGTCATGCTGTTGGTCTACATTGTTTTCAGTGTTGAAAGGTTAAAGTTTCTCATTTGCTAGCAGTGTTCTCATACAAAGTTTGTATGTTGAAGTGTATCATAGTGTCTGTCTCATCATCAGAGCTGCTATTGTCTCAAGTTGTTTGCTTGCAGGAACAGCAGGGCATAACTCAGCTCACTGAAGTTTTGGCTACTACAGCCACATCTCATTACACCACTTGTGCATCTGCACCAGTTTTTTGTGTGTTTGATGGTCTAAAAGAGGACTGGGACCTGTACTGTCAACAGTTGGAGTTGCACTTTAAGGCCTACAGCATACAATGTGCACATTGCAGTGCTACTTTTCTTGCCAATGCAGATGCAGAAATTTTTATTTTTTGTTGTCAGTTTTTCTCCGACTCATGCCTGGAGCATTTAGACTATAATTCATTAGTGGAACAGTTACATGTATATTTTCATTGTGTCAGTCACCTCCAGCCAAACAATTTGCATATAATTCCCTTAGGTAATATCAGACAGTCTTTTCCACAGTGATCAAGTGAGCTTGTTCCTGAACAGAGTCCAGACAGTGCATCCAAGTTCTGTATGTGTGGCAAGCTGGGCCCCCTTCAGTCAGGTTGTTAACAATGTTGTGATGCTATGTAGCATGCTGTATCCTGTTTGCAGAGTTCTATGAGGGCAGTACTGCCACTCTTAGCCCAGCCTGTGCCTGTGACACCATCATACATTGACTCTCTCATTGTCAACATCAGTCCTGTCAGTGCTGGCCACGCCACTGTCAGCTCTCCTGTCAGTGCCGTTGCTGTCACGGACTGCCCTAGTGTCGTCACCAAGTCTGTGTGCAATGATGTCAGCCTTTCAATAGTCTGGAACTCGCTGATCCTGGGCTGGCTGGCCTTGACCCGGCCTGCCATCCTATCATCACCACTTCTGTCTGTGATGACATCAGTCTTCTCGTAAGTTTGTCCATTGCCAGCCCCATCCTGGCCACACCTCATGTTTTTGACTGTCCTGCCAAACGGCACTACCAGTCATCTTGTCCATAAACTGTATGGCTGGCTCTGTCATCACGACAAGTCTGCCTGCAATGACATTGGTCGTACTGTTTGTCCATCTGTCACCAACCCTGTCCCAGTTGTCTCTTGTGTCATCACTGACTCTGTTCCAACCAGTCCTCAAGCTGTCGCAAGGCCCCATCTGTTCATCAGTTTTCTCGCTGCTGCTCCTGTTCCGGCTGGCCCTCCTGACACTGTGAGTTCAGTGCCGACCCTGTGGCAGCTGTCCTCTCACTGCCGCTGTCACCACCACCATCCGTGTGGCCAGCCCGTTTGCTCCCACTAGCATTGCCACAGATGCTCCTGTTGTTGTTTTTGTTGTTGTTGTTGCTGCTGGCCTAGTCACTAGTCCCACCATTTGCACTGTCACTATTGATCCCGTCATGAGTTCAACCAGGCCCTGCGTAGCATCTCCTTGGAAGTTTCATTGAAAGCCCCGCCAATGCCTGGCCCTTTCCAGTCACTGCCTGAAGTGGTGGCCAGTCATTCACATCTACAGCTGCATGGATACCCTTCAAATCACATTTAAGTGCCTGGCAGGGGGTCCACGGAACCACCTTCACAATTCTCTATTATGCCAATCCCGTATAGTGTGCAGAAAGAACGAACATTTGTATCTTTCCGTATGAGCTCTGATTTTCCTTATTTTATCAGGGTATATTTTCACATTCAGAGGAGAAAGTTGGTGACTGGAATTTCTTGAGAAGATCCTCCACAATGAAAAACACCTTTGTTTTAATGATGTCCATCCAAAATTCTGTATCATTTCAGTGACACTCTCTCCCCTACTCCACGATAATACAAAATGTGTTGCCCTTCTTTGAACTTTTTCGATGTACTCTGTCAGTCCTGTCTGGTAAGGATACCACACCGTGTAGCAATATTCTAAAAGAGGATAGACAAGTGTAGTGTAGGCAGTCTCTTATTGTGCTCCATGGGCATGGCACACCTGTTTGTTGGGATCATTTTCTTGTATTAATTAGTCATTCAGTTTGGTATTTCATGTGTGTGGTGCTGAGTTTTTGCAAAGTTTCTGTAGTATTCTTGTGTATCAAAAGTCATGGGGCCTACACCCCATGCTCAGCAGTCTTTTTAGTTGTCCCTTGCATTCTTATTCAGTGGTTATGTACTTTCCTATGTTCTTATAAACTGCCGGGAAAAAAATTAGTACACCTGGAATGACTATGTTGATTTTGATCCAATGATGGCATAAGCCACCTGGTGATAGCAGATGTGCTAATAATGGTTTCAACATCATCCACCAACAGATAGCATAGTGGCATAGCTACCAGAGTGCCATCTGTGTATACCCTTTAATAGGGAATGCTCACAGCTAGAAGGCTCAGTGTGGTGTAAACATCTGAAGCAAGGAGGCAACCATGCCACAGAAATGTCCTTGTGCTTTGTACAGCAAATTGAGCGAATTTAAAAGGGGTCAAATTGCGACCTTCTGAGTGGCAGGATAGTTCTTTCAGAGAATTGCCATCCAAGTTGAATGTACTGTGTCAATTGTGCAACAATGTTGGTATCAGTTATCACGTGAACATTCGTACACCCTTATGTAAGGTTCTGGAAGTCCATGCAGCACAGATGCCAGCCCAGATTGTCATTTCGTAAGGGCAGCAGTGGTAGATCATGCAACTACCACAGTGAGAAGAGGACTTGCGGGACCAGGCATGTCAACTGTTGCAAACCAGTTATTGGCAGTGGGACTACAGACATGTACACGTCTAGCCCATCTTCCATTCACGACATGGCATTGATGTGCACAGCTCAACTGGTGCCATCAGAGGACCACTCAAAAGATGGAATGGTACACTGTGGTCTTCAGCAATGAAATCATATTCTGCCTGCATTGAAGCAATGGTCATTTACATGTTTGATGTAAACCTGGTGAGCACTGTCTTGTAGACTGCATTCGTCCAAGACACACTGACCCCACCCGAGGCCTTTTGGTCTGAGGTGTGGTAAGCTACAGCTCTTGTTCACCTTTGGTGTTTCTGGAGGGGACACCCACTAGCACTCATTACATGCAGAATGTTGTTAGAGTGTTAGAGCCCCTCTTTTGCCATTCAGGCAACAAGAAGGTGATGTGTTGTTCCAACGAGCTGATGCTTGCCAATACATTGCCATAAAACTCAACATCTTCTGCAAGCCATGCAGCAATCCCCTGGTGAGGACGATCTTCGGACTTGTTTCCAATCGAGCACATGAGGTATATGATGGGACAAGAAGTGACTTGTGTAACATGTCAACTAACAACTATTACAGAAATACATGAACAGGTGAAGCAGATGTGGCATAAGATATCCCAGGAGAGTATTCACCATCTGTATGATCAACTGGATGCCAGAGTCAGTGCCTGCATTGGCACCCATGGAGACTACACCATGTACTAATATCAGTGTTTCAGTATGGGTAGATACCTGGTACCTCAGAACTGTTCACGCTATTGATCTGTAAATGTAATCATTTCATGTACTCCATATGCATGTTGCAGCAATAAATCTTGAGTGAACTGAAACCTCTAAAAGGGTGTACAAATTTTTTTCCAGCAGTGTATATTCATATTATTTTTCTTCAGTTCACTGCTCATGGAATGTAAGTTTTAGTTGTTTTTTTTTTTTATTGTCCATTCCCAGGTACACATTTTCCTTTTGCTAACTTAATTGTAGATCATTCCATTTACAGAGACTGCACTGCTGGCGGGCAGCCTCCCGCTATGTGTGTGTGATGCATTTTTGAGATGACAATCCCATCTCTATTTAAGGAGGGAGGGGTGTTGCATCTGCCTGGCAGTCAATTCCTCCAAATGCCAGGCAGGCTGTGTGGGGAGCTGCCGCTGAGAGGATGTGCATAAATGCCTCTCATAATCTCCTTGACGGCCTGGTCTGTTTACCACAGAGTTACATATTCTAGGGGCACCAAACTCACTGACAGGCAGTGTTCCTGTCACGGCAGAGAACACTGTTGGCAGGACATTATTTTGTTATGTCATGTCACATGCCCTCACAGTACCACATGGACATCCATCTGCTCCCAACTATTTTATATACAGTGTGAACACTAATAAAACCAACAAACTGCAAGGACGGATTTCTGACTGCAAATCGAGGAAAAAAGGTCCGATGAACATATGTCCAGAAATGTATCATTGCCACTGTAGATGGCATTGATGAATGACAGTTCCTCTGACCACATGCCATGTGTACCTTGCATGTTGCAGGCTGTACGATTGATGCAGCATACTGTAAGCAACAGAATGGTCTGGTATTCATGTCGGGAACAAACCGAGATGATGTTTGTGTATGGCTAAGCAGATGGAAACGGTTGAGAGGCAGCATGGTTACACCAAAAGAAGTGCCCTCACAGACACCAACCACATCACACAATATTTCAAGCCCTTTTTGGGCATTTGTGTGATTATTGGTCCTTTCAGATAGATGACATGCAGCAGGGAGGCTGTGGACTGAGCATACACCAGATCTGGAGCTTGTACTAGGGTTTGCCTCAATATCCTGTAGAAACTGGTCCTCTAAAGCTGGCGTATGCATAGTCCACCTCCTCCCTGCATGTTCATCTGTCTGAAAGGACCCATGGTCATGCAAAATCTCAAAAATAGCTTGAAATGTTGTGTGATGTGGTTGGTGTCTGTGAGGATACTTGTTTTGGTATAGCCATATTGCCTTTCAGTCATTTTCCATCTGCTTGGCCATACAAAAACACCATCTTGACTTGTTCCCAACATGAATACCGGACCAGTCTGCTGCTTACAGTAGGCTGCGTCAGTCACGTGCACAAGGGACAGAAGACACATGGTCAGAGGACCTGTAAATTGTCAGTGCCGTCTACCTTGGCGATGAAGCGTTTCTGGAAATGTGTTCATAGGACATTTTTTCCCACTTTACCAGCCAGGAATCTGCCCCTAGAGCTTGTTGGTTTTATTAATGTTCACCCTGTATTGTAATATTTGTAAGTGACTTGAACAACAACATGCAATGTAAATCTGTACTTTATGCATATGACATAATACTCATAAATTCTGAAAAAGATGTGAACAAAGTGACACTAAAAAACAATGAATGTCTTAAATTATCAAATACATGGTTGAAATTAAGGAATTCTATACTAGTTTTGAAAAGACTGACATATTATTTTCAGTTTATCCATTGTTGACATTGAGTGCACAACTGTTAAACTCCTTGGTATATATTTGAAATCAAAATTACATTGGAACAGTCATACAGAATATTTATGTAAAAAGCTGTGTAAACCACACACATGTTTCTGAAAACTGTTGTTTAGTTTCAATAATACTTCCTTTCATTGTCATCTGAGACATGGCACTCTTTTGTCGGAAGTTTTTCTGGGACAAAAAAAATCTGCCAGGAGGAGGCCATCAGGTGCATGTCTGGAATAACATATCTTGGAGACCTTATGGTAAACAGTTAAATATACTAGCAGTCCCATCTCTCTTCATTTTCAGTTGCCTTTTCATATAAAGGAAACCCAAGAGGTGTTGCTTAATACAGTAGGTACATCAATGTAACATTCTTCAGACATATAAAATAAATACAGGTACCCACAACTAGATGGAATGAAACAATAATGTAGTTATGAAAACAATAACAAATTAAATTTTGTCTTGAAATTAAGTAGAATGCTGAGAAATAAGTATAGCTTTAGACTCAATATGTTACAGTCAATGGAATTATTACATTGTTCTTTTGTGCGAAATAATGAAGGCTTCTTCTTCTGTCTCTATAAATGTAAGACTGCCATTTTTGTACGACTAAGTTAACTGTGAATAATAATGTTAATATTGGGTTAAAATGAGTTATTATCTTATTGAACATGCACCTTAACCATTACTAATTATCTGCACAGATTTATTTTACATTTCAGAAGCTTAATTCCACTGGGAATTGAAAGTTTGGTGATGGCTCGATTACATGCCATCAGCATGCTATCACGTGCATGTTTGTATCCTTGCTATTAGAACCTAGTCCAAACTATTTTCTGTATGAGGTCCAATCATTCTTACTGTACACTGCGACATATTTTGTCACATCATATTGCATATTAACAGGGTCAACCATCACACAACCTATTGATGTCCTATAGCATTATCCACAGCCTGTTTCACCACAGCAGGAAATGTAACAGGTAACAATGTGCAGCTTCAGGTTAATGGTGGAATTTGAATCCAATCGTAACTGCAAACTAAAATGAACAGTTTTACTCCTGCTATACCCTTTGCATTTTATTCCACCACTGAACGATTAGCTTTCTAGGGTAAAATGCAATTTAGCTTTCCATCTATATTCGGATCCTTTGATTGGATAAATCACAATAACTAGGCTCACATATAAAGCTTTATAAGATATTACCTTTGCAGGTACACCATGTCTCAATAAAATTCTTCTAAAATAAAACCCAAAAGTTACTCAAACAAAGGAATTTTTACACATTCAAAGGATTTGAAAACTGTTAGAAACTTTAACTGAATTAATAATTTTTTCGTAAAAGTGATTATACCTTTGTGGAGACAGCAGACTGCAAAGCAGTCAAAAACACTGTAGTTACACTAGTTACACCTGACAAAGCAACCACTCTGACATTGTCCTGAGGTAGGTTAACATAGACTTCTTTGCTTCCAAAAGTTAGGCTTTGATTATTGATTTATAAATATGTTCTTTCAGAGTGTGCATGTTACTAGCAATAAAGTATCTTTTGTCAACAATCATTTCAGATTGGTTGATTTGGGAGAGGGAACCAAACAGCAAGATTATTGATCCCATCAGATTAGGGAAGGAAGTCAGCTGCGCCGTTTCAAAGAAACCATCCCAGCATTTGCCTGAAGTGGTTTAGGGAAATCACAGAAAACCTAAATCAGGATGACCAGGCGCAGGTCTGAACTGTCATCCTCTCTAATGCGAGTCCAATGTGCTAACCACTGCGACACCTTGCTCAGTTCATCTCAAGTTCACGCATTTCTATTAACTTCCCTACAGTGATGATAACAGTAATGACCCAGGAGTACAGCAAATTTTGTTAGTTTTTTACCTATGAAGTGCATATGACAATGCTATGCTGTGCTCGAGAATGCACCAATCACAAAGACAATGGAATGTTGGACAAATCATGCAAAATGCTGATCTTCTGTGCAACATATGAAACATTTTTACAGGCACAGATGCAAGACTAAAAAGTGAAAGTGCAACCTCGATGTGTTATGTGTCCAATACTGTCAGTGGTTATCAGTGGATGTGAATGTTACATATAACAACAAGACTTACATGGTGATTTTATACCATTCAATCGAGATGCATCACAGCAACAGAGTTTATTCTTGTAGGGCATTTTGGTTGCTTATGATGGACATTCATGCATGTTATCTGGTCCATTCATGTTGGTCACTGGATACACCAACCCATTCGCAATTAATTATGAAGCCCAACCAGAAATATGTAATGTGGTTCCTATGAAACCGTGAACAACTCATGAGCTTTCACCTGACGAGCTTGAGCCTGTGTGTCAAGGACATAATACCCATGGAGTTCAGTTCAGACATGGACCGATCTCCAAACTACCAGTTTTCCAACTCAACCATGTGGCAATGGTTCCACATTGCCGACATGATCCTACAGGGTCATGGCATTACAGACGTCACATCAAAATTTGCAGCATTATTGAGCAACTTCTCAGAGTCTGTGTATTTGGTAAGTGACATCATAAGTGCACTGCACATTACCAGCAGATATGATGCAATTAAAGCTGCACTCTTTCAATGTTTCGCTGAAGTGTGGAAACAACAGCTATGCAATTTATTTAATTTTTATTTATTTATGTATTTTTTTTTAAGAAGATTGACCCACAAACACCTTCGCAATTTTTGAGACATCTTCAAGTAACAGTAGACCATAGCTTCATGCCAGAATTTGTACTGTGGTCTACTTGGATGCTACGATTACCTCCCTCACTACAGTCGGTGCTAATTTTGAGAAAACAGGACCCTGATATTAAGCTAAATTTGGCAGATGAGCTTTATCCATTCCAACAGAGACAACAAGAAGCACCTATAAGGTACAAAAACGCCATGGATTTTAAACCAGCTGCCCTGCGGTGGCAGCCACAGACTACGCAACAACACTGGACACCAAGCCAGCACAAGCACAGCCAACAACAACTGACTGCAGGATGCCAACCCACAGATACATGCGACACCCCTCCCACTGTAAACAATAACAGTATGACAGCTGAAGGGGGAAGGGTGTGGCCTTGTCTTTGCTATTTTCACATACACTTTGGCAGTAGAGTGCTCAACTGTTCAACTCCTTGTGAGTTCCCAAATTCCGGCAGTGTCCCATGATAGGCACACTGGATCACACAATAAATCAAGATGCTTACACAATGAGAAGAAATTCCAAACCATTTTGTCTACGTCTACACTCAACACCCATGTCCATATCTTTGCTCACATGTCAAAGAAGTAATTCTCAGTGGATACAGGATTGGCAGTCAGTGTCATCCAAGGCAGAGCACCACCAACAGCAGAATCTTCACATACACAACTGAAAGCAGCTAATGACACAATAATGAGACAGCTTGGAACTGTCAAATTAATGGTTGAGCTCAGATTGGTGACAAAGTGCACATGGCAGTTCGTAAAAGCAGACAAGTGTGAATCAATGTTAGCAGTGAATTTCCTTCATCATCTTTACCTTGTGCCAGATCTAATGATAAAAGTCCTTAGGTAAATGACTTCAAGTGAAATCGTAAAAGAAAATGCTGATTTCATGCATTAGTTTCATCCACCAAATCTACCGACTTCTCCTCCTGCAAGAAAACCAAACCGCATACTGTCAGATGCAATCACGAGATACAAAGCAGTCAAGTGTGAAAGAATTCAACTTTCAGAAGGAGAATGTAGCACTTAAAGCTTCAACAGACAGCAGAAGAAGAATTGTGTAAGGTGCAAGTATGTCTCATGATGCTACAATGCAAACAGCAATAGCACCACAGACTTCAGCATCAGCAGCAACATTGTACATCACAACAGCAACTGCAAAGTCTGTAATCCAGCACACTGTATCAAGAACAACAGCCATTTTGAATTTTCAGGTCAGTCAGTACCATATTCAGAGAGTGAAAGTGGCTCCATTGTGTGACCTTACATCAAACAATCACTTCAGGGTCCACAGCGTGTAGTCAACGATGACAGTGTGCATAATGTACACACTACACCTAGACCACCAAAGCATTTTAAAGTGTGGTGCCTAGTGCCAGTTAGACTTTGTGTGGTTAAAACTGTGACAGATGAGCGACTTCACATGGGAATAGTGTGGCCATTGGACAGTTCATGGGCTTCACTGACATATTTATAACCATAAAAGGGAGTTCATACAAACTTTGTGGGGCTGTTGGTCTCTTAATGCTATACAGTACCAAATGGATGTCCAAAACTTTTCCCATATGTTAGCAGATGCCACCATTTGCAGTGTAATAGAGTGCAAGAAAGCATATTTGCAAATTCCTATGATGAGTGAAGACATGTCAAAAATGACTGTGATCACCCCATTCTGACTACAAGTTTTTGGTTATCTCATATGGATTAAAAAAAAGTGCCTCACAAATCTGGCAGTGCTTCATTGACAAGTCATTACTCCAATTTTCATTTGGCTTTTCTTACCCAGATGACATCCTAGTTTTCTCAGCTTTCCTGGATGAACATGAGGATCATCTTTGCGTGTTTTTCAATACACTAGAACAGCACAGCATGGTAATAAATGAAGACAAGTGCCAGCTCTGATAACATGAACCCATTTTCCTAGATCGTCTAATAAATCAGGCACACATCCACCCCATGCAGGAATGTACAGAACTTTTGGAAGCACTACCTAGACTTTCCACTTCTCAGAAACCGAGGAGATTTTTAGGGGCAGTGAACCTCTACAGGTGTCATTTGCTTCAGGCAGCAGCACTATTAGTACCTCTCGCTGATTTCCTTGCAGGAAAAAACAAACAGGAAAAACAACCATTGAAATGAACCTAAACAATGCAATATGGATTTGATGACATCAGGCTGTGCTTACAGCACAATCACATTAGCAATCCCTGAACCTGATGCTCAACTCTCTATCACAGCTGATGCAAGTAGGCTAATACAGTCATCAGCATGGTGCTGCAGCAGTTCATAGATGGTAAGCAACAATCAATATGTTTTTTTGTTAATAGAAGTCCACGCACTTGCAATGCAAATGGCCAGCATTCTGTTGAGAGTTGTTATCAGTATTGTTATTAGTATATTAAGTAATACACCATTTTAAGGTCAAATTGGAAGGTAGACAGTTGACTATCTTCACAGATCACCACCCACTAGCAGAAGCAATACGAAAGCCAGGCAGTGACTGTTCACCAAGGAAATTTTGACATCTTGATTATGTTAGTCAGTTTACAACTTATGTAGAGCATCTCAGGGGCGCCAAAAACATGGTGACTAACTATCTGTCATGAATTGGCAAGTGTAGATTATGAGGATCTTGCAGTGGTACAGGAACAAGGCCCACAAACTCAAGAACTTTCGCAGAACACAAACACCAGCCACAAGTTCAAACTTTGTACACTCCATGGTTTGGAGAAGCAGATTTGGTGCAAAATTTTGCAGTGCATGGCCCACCCTTTGGTTTATTTGATTATGCGGAAACATGTCTTTGACTGCTTGCATTGACTGTCTTATCCAGGGGTATGACCCTCAACTAAAGTGATAACAGACAGAAGCATGTGCAGCATGTCAGAGAAGCAAAACAGGATGTCACACCACCCTCACCCAAGACCAATTTGAGGTCCCAACAGGCAGATTACAACATGATCACTTAGACTTGGTTGGGACCCTTATAGGGCCAAATGGTTACAAACACATTCTCTCGGTGACTGATCATATGACATGGTGGCTGGTGGCAGCACCATTGGCAGACATTACCACAGAATCAACAACTAAAGCATTCATACAGTTGTGGATTTCTAGATTTGGTTGCCAGGATGTGATTACTACTGGCCAAGGCTGTCAGTTTCAGTCATCACTGTTCACAGAACTATTCAGACTTGTGGTTTCAGGTGCTTTCACATAACTGCCTACCACCTCCAAAGCAACAAGCTGGCTGAGTAGTGGCATTGCACTCTTGGGGCAGCTTTAAAGTGCCACATGGGAAATAGTGCAACACACTCCCCTTGGGTGATGTTGGGTGTACACACTTCCTTCAAAGAGTATTGCATGGTGAACCCCTACAGCTCTTGGCAGCATTTGTTGAACCTGTTATCCACCAAATGCACTGGAGTTAATGGAACTAGTCAGCAGAATATGAAAACATATTGCATGGGCCTGCAAACAGCTGCCACAATGACACAGTGCATCAATACTTTTCATGAAAAGGCTCTTGTACATTGTGACTCCATGATGTTAAGAGATGACACCATGCATCTGGCACTGCAGCATCATATCCATGGCCACATAAAGTTCTCCTAAAGGGAGACAACATGTTTATCATTTTACTGTATGACATCTTACAATGATCTCCATTCACCATTTGAAATTAGTTTGGGCCCTCAACAATGATCCTCTCACACGCACACCAGACAATGCCATGAACCTGCCGGAGGAGCCTTAAGCTCCTTCACCACACTACATCAAACAACAAACATTGCTCCTAGCTGCACTCACATCCATGTGTTGGGACGATGAACAGCACTCCTGTTTCGGTTCCCTCCACCATCTTCTGTGGCTTTAATGGGATTACTTTCTGGGCTCACCGAAGGCAAAGTACATTCTCCCTCAACTGTACTCCATACGATGGGGGGAGGAAGGGGAAGGGATGGTGGAGGAGGGGGTGGGGTGGGGGGGGGGGGACTCTATGATTACTGCATACTGTGAAACGGTCACAAAACATTAAAAATGAACAACCTCTGGCGAAGAAACTTTTCTGATGTATGCCTGAGTCAGGTTAATACAGGCATTCTTTGTTTCCAGCAGTCTAGCTCTGACTATTGAATTGTAAATATGTGCTTTTAGCTTGTGGAGGCTTATTACCAATAAAAATCTTTTGTCAACCATCATTTCAGGTTTGTGTACTCCTATTAACTTCCCTATGGTGATGACTACACCTCCATGAAAGAAATGATGTACGTTTTCTATTGTACTTTTTTGTATCTTTGGCTGTGTATAGTTTAGTGTATAAGTTGTAGGCCTATTACTATACGCTAAGTGCACGCTTTCTCCGACACGTCACTCCCCAACGTAAAAGTTATTTTTAAAATTAATCATGACAGCATCGATTGCATTAATTGTTTAAATTTATTTGAAGAAATAGCTAAAAAGAAATTGAGCTGTAACAATCAGAAACGAAGGGAATACAAACTGAATTCATGAAACGACTATTGACCTCGATTTGGATGCTTGTGCAGACTGTGACTTGGGTTCTTACTTATCGATATATATTCATTTTAAGTAAATTATATCAAAAGTATGACAGAAGGCAAACATCAACTTCTCGGCTCCCTGCAAGCGCTAATTAGAAATGTATGTTGCCATTAACTTCCGCCTGCATCACATTTACCTTATTTGCAGCAGATCACGTGAAGACACAAATTTAATTCAGAATTTTCTCACGACCTCCATAACACGTAATGGAAATTAAAGGAATCAAAGTAAGCAAACAACGGTACTAGTAAAATGATGTAAAGTACAATGCGGAATATAATTTGAAAATGCGCGCCGTTAATTATGTTAACTCTGCTTAGAATCCGAAGCTATTCCACATCAAAAGCGACAGCCTAATATCCATGGTAATATCACAGGTAATATTTCTGGACAGGAATTTGCCCTGTGCACTTATACACTACTGCGGTTTTATGACAGTTACAGCTGACATAAAGTCGGCAGTTATGTCCTACCTAGTATTACAACCGAAAAAGTGGGCTGTGATAGTACAAACCAAATATATAGCTGCACAGTTTTTGTAAAGGAAAGAGGTTCCGCTGTTGAGGAAACTGGGACCGAACATCTTTAAAGAGGAACAGCTGTGGATTTGGTTGACGTTGCTTTGGTGCGACGTAAGTAATCGTTCACTCGCACAGTACTGAGTACTAGAAAGTCGAGTACGTCTGGTGTAGTGCAACATGCCGAAAAAGAAGACAGGTCAGCGGAAAAAAGCCGAAAAGCAAAGGATGAGACAGAAAGAAATCCGAACGGCAAAAGATAATATGACCTTGGCACAGTATCCGTGTAATGCTGCGATGGTGCGTTTTAATTGTTTAATACATGTTTTACAGTTTGATCCTGCTAGTTACCAAGTATTAAACAGAATTTTTAATTTCAGGAATGCGACAGGTGCAAGAGGTATGTATGTACTGCAATAACAACGCCATTAAGTGTTTTAGCAAATTAGGACACTTGGCATGAGTTACCTAAACTGTTGCTGTTAAGCTTAGCACGTAAAAACTACGGTAACCTCTTTGTATTTACATTCGTTGATGTCATCATCTCAAAACAGTATTTTTTCTCCTACCGCTACCAATATTTTGTAGTGTACACTATCACACTGAAACGAAAGATTTCAGTGCTGAAACAAATCAAATTTCTTCAGATTCTTCGTGGTTATCGTTATTGAATGTATCCTAGGATTGCGGATGCCACAGCTTTCGTATCTAGATCTATTATGCAAACCACTGTGAAGTGCTTTGTAGAGAGTACTTCAGTCCTGAGTACTAGTTTCTTTCTATTCCAGCCCGGTAATAGGTTACAAGAAGAATGATTGCTTAATTACCCCATTGTGTGCTGTAACTAATTTAATCTTGTCTGCAGGAGTTGTGCAAAGAAGATCTCTAGTTTCTCAGGGTAATGGGTATCTAGCTTAGACTGTCTGTTAATTCAGAATTTTCAGCATATCTGTGGCATGCTCCTGTAGGTCAAATGTGTGACCATTCATGCTGATCTTTGTATATATTCAATATCTCCTCTTGGTTGTATTTGGTATGTATCCCATGCACTTGAACTATATTTTCAGACGAAAACTCCAGGTTTGAGTTCACCTTCCTAATTTTCTAAGATGGGATGCTGCCTTTACTTGGCTTATCTAGTACACAGTCTGTGGTATTCATTCCATTTTGTATCTGTACAAACTATTATATCCGTATATTTGAGTGACTTGACTGATCCCAAATGTATTATTTTAGTGATGTAGTAGTCATTAGATCTTACTTTTTGGCATAATCCGTATCACTTCAGGCCGGGGGATTACCTTCATAGTCTCGGATGTTGTTAAATTTAGCATATGTTAAAATTCAGGGGTAAGAAAGAAACATGTAGTATTTTGTTTTCTCAACAACAAAAAAAATCCTGCACCGAGATACAGACCTCCAAAGATGACACCGTGAACACCATTTTGAAGATGTGAATATTGAAAAAAAATTAAAAATGCTGTATCTTAACAGTCCTAGATTTTTTTTTTTTTTTTTTTTTTTTTTTTTTTTTTTTTTTTTTTTTTTTTTTTTGAAAGATAATGCTTTATGATTACAGTTGTATCCTCCGTTTAGACATTTCTGTCAAAGCTTGAAAATTTTTTTTATAATTTAGTTTTTTTTTTTTTTTTTTTTAAATGCCAATCCAGAAAAGTTGGATTTTCTTCTGTTGATCAGTACCATGTAGTACTATATCCTCTATAAAGGAGAGCTTCCACCTTTAAGTTGGACAGGTTTTATTTTTAAAAAATCATTCAAGGGTACTGTGTGTCTTCACTGAAGTTGTTTCTTACTAATTTCTTTGTTTCAATGTTTATTTCTATTGTCTTTGTTGCAGTCATTTCTTTTCATTTTCATTGTTGCAAATATTTCTTACTTTGTTGTAGTTTGTCAGTTTCCTTGCCATGGTTGTTCATTGTAGGTTTCTATATTGTAACTATTCAGTGCTAATTTGTTTACTGATGAGGCTTCTAAGAAACCTGAGACCATCAATGAGTTCTGTATTTTCGTGATGAATTTGCCAGTTGACACAGTTTTAGTGTGTATTGTGAAAAGGAGTGCTTGAAATGTCTTCTGACTGGGGCCACAGGAGAGTGAAGTGTGCTGACTATTTGTATATCCATAAAAGAGTGATATATATATAAAAAAAAAAGAGAGAGAGAGAGAGAGAGAGAGAGAGAGAGAGAGAGAGAGAGAGAGAGAGAGAAGAGACTTTGTTCGGGTTGGGAATAAGAGTTCTCATTTGAAGACTGTTTCAAAGTGAAGATGTTTCTAGTGACGACTTTTTGTGTTCTAAATGTTTGACAGAATAACAACAATGATAGTATCTGAACAAGGTGAAGCCTCCCATGGTGCAGATGTTGCAAATTTTGCATCAGTAGAGGAAGAATTAAATACCCTGAATCAGTCAACTACAGAGGTAGGTGTTAGTCCTGTTAAGAAACCGTGGTCAGTGAAGTAGAGTCATAAGCTTTATGTATCAAGAAAGTGCAGAGAAATTATTAAAGCTGTGAATGAACACACTACAGCAAAACCGACCACACTCTTCAAAGTAGAAATTCCGTCTTCAGAAGAAAATGAACCAAAGCACTCTTGCACCTCCTACCAGGAATTTTTCACAAATATCAATTCAGCTGTTGAATATTGCATCCTACAGTGAAAAGGTGCAAGTTTTAACTATTATTCCAGAGACATTTTCAAAGAAAACTATGTTGATCCACATTCAATCAGTCTAAAAGCACATGGTAGACAAATCAAGAAATGTGAGGTCTGTAAAAGGAGTCTTTGGAAGACCAGATCCCTATTATGGTCATCCTGTAGAAGCTCAAATAGTCCTTTCGTTTTATCTAGAAGATAAATGGGACTGTTCTCACCAGAGTGCCAACAAAAAAGTACCATAACTGTAACAGTTGAAGGTCAAAAAGTTGTGAAAGTGAAGAGGTACATGACTCACAGTATTAAAGAACGTTTTGCAATTTATAAGAGCAACTATACAACTCCACATATTGGAAGCTCAAGATTTTATGCACTAGGACCTAAGTGGGTAGATCCACACCCACCTAGAGATGTCTGTTTGTGTGTGTACTGCGTGAATTTTGAACATTGTGTGGTAACTTTGAAGAACTTGCTGGATCACATGGCATATGACACCTTGGTTGAGCGTGTGAAGTCATTAGTCTGTGACGTAAAGTGAGAGACTTGTTTGTTTCAAGAAAGTGGTGACTGCCCTGGAAAGGGAGGACTGTCTTTACAAACACTTGGCCTGGAAGACATAGCAGATAACTCTGCAGAAATTGCATATGCGACATGGGAGGAAAATAAACGAATTAAGAAAACTGTTGCCTTTGACAGTTTCATTGATGAACTTGGTAAATGGTCAGTGAAAGCAGTAACACACTAGTAACTGAAGAAATTGCAACAACATCATGTTGCAGAAGTGAAAGGGTGTGTACAAGCTGAAGAACTGTGTTTAGTGCTTCACTGTGATTTTGCTGAGAACTGGTCTGTAATTCTCCTACAAGAAGTACGAGGATGTCATTGGAGTAATGACAAGTTTCAGTTTTTACAGGAGTGACATATTTTCAAAAAAAATACCACAAGTGGTGCTGTTATTAGTGATGACACAGGACATGATGCAGCACATGCTTTGCTAGCAATGGGCAAAATTCTTCGGCTGCAAAAAGTGTCAGAGATGATCATCATTATTTCTGATGGTGCTCCTAGTCATTTTAAAAATCATTACCAGCTGTTTGATTTGAAAAAGTTGCTTGTGCCAAATGACTGCGTATACAGCGCTACTGGTCACGGGAAGGAGCTTTGCGATGGTGTAGGCGGCCTGCTGAAGCACCATGCTACGAAACATAATCTTTCCAGACCAAATACAGCTGTGATTCAGAATGCTTAGGATTTTACGAGTGTCGTGAAATCTTGCACATCCACAGCCCTCATTCTTTTGTCCAAAGAGGAAATCGAAGGATTCTGTGAGCAGAAAAAATGAGAATGCTCCAAACAAACTACTCCTGTGAAAGGAATTCAGAAGACACATTTTTGGACTCGGTGATGGGTGAACGTATATTGCACGCAGGAAAGAGGAAATTTTGTTTGTTCGGCCAACACCTCAGAAACAGCAGGATAATATTCAGATTCATAACCTGAGAATGTGTTTGTTTGTTTGTTTGTTTGTTTGGTGTGGGGGGGGGGGGGGGCAGTGACTGGTGGACTGCAGAGATTATAGACACCAGTTATGAGTTAAACGAAATTGTAGTGAAGTATATGCTACCACATGGACCAGCTGCTGGCTATAGATTTCCAGCTGGAGGACATCAACAATGCCATAAGCGCTCGCTTCCTGTTCACAATGTTTTGAAAATTGTAAGTGCTCCAGTTCTCATTGGTTCAACAGGACGGCATCATTCTATATCAAAGGAAGATACTGAAGCAGTGGGACACATTTTTAGTTCATTGACTGGCTAATTTCAATACAAAACAGAGTGCACAGAAGTTGTATAAATGGAAACCTTTAAGTCTTTGGACCTTTCGCATACATTTTGGAACCATTTACAATGCTTGAAAAATGAGTGTTTTACTCATCTTTCAAAAGTAAAATTATGTTAAATAAGGCTAGGTTTTGATTTTTATGAGCCTGTTATGTGATAATAAAACAGGTTTTATGTATGGCAGAAATTTCAGTTGCTTATTAAACCTGTTCAACCTAAAAGTGGAAGCTCTCCTTTTCAGGGAATGTAGAACTATATGGTACCAATCAAAAGAAAAAAAATCAAAATCTTATGAATTGGCAAAAGAAGTTCAGAATGCTATAGTAAAAGAACTTTGACAGATAAGTTCAAATAGAAAATTTCTTTGTAATCATAAATCAATTATCTCTCAAAAAAAAAAAAAAATCTAGAACTGTTCCAGAGATAGAGTATTTAAATTTTTTTCTAAAATTCGCATCTTCAAAATGCTATATGCGGTGTCATCTTTGGAGGACTGTATCTCAGAGCAGAAATTTTTTTTGGAGAGAAAAAAAGAAGTATTCCTTACTTAGTCCCTTATTTTAACTTAATGTTAAATTCAATAACATCAGAGACTATGAAGGTAAGATTTTTCCGTAGCCTGGCTGAGTTGATATGGACTATGCCTTTCTTCGTTTTGTGAAGTGTGCAGTTTTACATTGTGCATGTTATATCTTTGTACCACTTCGAAATGTTAACAAGATCTGACTAGATAGTTGCACAGCTTTTATCAGATAATACATCATTACTTACCGTATAACCATACCATCTGCAAAAGTTCCAGTTTATTAAAATATTGTCTGCCATATCATTAACATACAAAAGGACTCTCAAGGCTCCCAAGCTCTTGAAGCATGCCTGAAATTATGTCAACTTCTGAGGTAATGTGCTTTGATCTCCCTACCAAGCAATCCTCAGTCCAGTCACAAATTTAATTGTGTATCAGATACCATTGTAGTGTCATTAATACTCTATGTAGACATTGAAGGCTTTTGATAACTAAACACATTCAACCACTTCATAATCACTGTTACTACTTTGTTTGGAGACCCTCAGAGGTGAGTCTGTTGTTACCATTAGATCTAACATATTTCCATCATGAGTGGGCTTCTGAAATATCTGCTCTAAGCACTTTTCAGAGAAGATGTTTAATCTTGTTTTATGAGCTGTTTTGTCTTGCCCTCCACATACAAAACTGTAAGCATTCCAGTCAATTGTTGATTGTTTAAATTGTCCTCCAATCATGACAGCATGAATAGAGAACATACATACTAGTGAATTGACATTTTTCTGTTACATCTGCAGTTGAGTTTGGCGGTTGATAGAATATCCAATTACATGTCCACCCTTGATAATGAGTCTTGCCCTAACCATTGCACATGCAGACTTCTGTCTCAGTGGATTTTATATTTTTGTCTACTACATAAATTTATTGGACACCACCTCTGTTTCCAGTTAGCTTGTCCTTTCAATGTACACTTGTATTTACACCAAAAATGTCACTGCTATCAATTTCAGGTTGTAACCAGATTTCTGCACCTAGTGTTACAGGAGTTGCACTGCTTTTTAGAACTACTTCAAACTCGTGCAACTTTGCTGCAAATGCTCCACTTCATGGTTTCACATTGTGCACCCCTGACCCATTTAGGTCACCCCTGCAATCCTCAACCCTATGGCATAAATTCTGAAAGCCATAGTCTAGCTTGTTACAAAATTTTCATAGTCTCTGGTTCCAGCCTTCCACTCTGCCCAGAACTAGCAGGCCATGATCAGTTATGGAGGACAAGGGTGCAGATTGAGAGCTTTGCTGAAACTCTGCCCACAACTCTGGTCTTCTCAGTCCTCTCTAGCAGTTGCTGGAATGATGAAAGTATGAATTCAGACCCCAGATGACAGGCATTGATCATTCAGATGTGTGCCACAACCTGCAGGTGGTTGCACCTTGCACCTTCGTTCCTCAGTAGCTGCTGGGACAGTCCCTTCAGCATGTTGAATTAGGCTTCCAGGCTTACATACACTGTGCATAGTGTGATCCCTCCTATCCCTTCCTGATATTTCATTAAGGCTCTGTGACAAGACTGATCCTCATTGTAGCCTGAAATCTCAAGTTAGATTGAAAGGTGGTTATTTGGTCGTGTGTTGTAATAGCCAACAAATTTGGAATTGTGTGGAGAAAACATGACTGCAGTTGCCTGAACAGTCCAGGTAGTGAGTTTTCTCTATATCAAGTGCCACAACATTATTTCCATTGTTACGTCAATTTCAATGGAAGCCAGCACGGAAGATGGCAAATATCTACTTCTACATCAACATGAATACTCTGCAAATCACACTAAAGTGCCTGGCAGAGAGTTCATTGAAACACCTTAACAATAAGTCTCTATTCCAGTCTTGAACAGTGTGTGGAAAAAAACAAACACCTCTAGCTTTCTGTGAGCTCTGATTCCCCTTATTTTATTATGATGATTGTGGCTCCCTATGTAGGATGACATCAAAAAAAATATTTTCGCATTTGGAGGAGACAGTTGACTGAAATTTCTTAAAGATTACACTGCAGCAAAAAACGCCTTTGTTTTAATTATGTCCATCCCAAATCCTGTATCATGTCCTTGACACTCCCCCCCCCCCCCCTTTTTTTTTCATGATAATTCAAATTGTGCTGCTCTTCTTTGAACTTTCTTGATGCGTCTCATTAATTCTGTCTGGACAGGATCACAGACTGTGCAGCAGTACTCCAAAAGAGGGTGGACATGTGTATTGTAGGCAGGCTCTTTAATAGATCTATTACATTTTCTAAGTGTTACACCAATAAAACACGCTCTTTGGTTTGCCTTCCCCACAGCGTTTTCTGAGTGTTCTTTCCAGTTTAAATTGTTCGTAATTGCAGTTCCTAGATATTTAGCTGAATTTACAGCCTTAAGATAAGACTATTTTATCATGTAACCAAAGTTTGATGGATTCCTTTTAGCACTTATATGGGTGACCTCACACTTTTCATTATTTAGGGTCAACTGCCAATTTTCACACCATTCAGTTATCATAGTCATCAGTCCAGTCCAGGTTTGATGCAGCTCTCCACGCTATTCTATTCTGTGCAAGCCTCTTCATCTTCAAGTAACTACTACAGACCACATCCTTCTGAATCTGTTTAGTGTGTTCATCCGTAGGTTTCCCTCTAAGATTTTCACCCTCCACGCTTCCATCCAATAGTAAATTGGTGATCCCTTGATGCCTCAGAACGTGTCCTACCAACCGATCCCTTCTTCTAGTCAAGTTGTGCCACAAATTTCTCTTCTCCCCAATTCTCTTCAGTACCTCCTCATTAGTTGCATGATCAACCCATCTAATCTTCAGCATTCTTCTGTAGACCCACATTTTCAAAGCTGCTGTACTCTTCTTATCTAAACTATTTATCGTCCATGTTTCACTTCCATAATACATGGCTACATTCCACACACACACTTTCAGAAAATACCATTCAGATATCTTTTCTAAATCTTTTTGCAATTAGTTTTGACCTTCTGATGAATTTACAAAATGATAAATGACAGCATCATCTGAAACAACCTAAGACGGCTGTTCAGATTATGTCCTAAATCATTTATATAGATAAGGAACAGCAGAGGGCCTGTAACACTACCTTGGAAATGCCAGAAATCACGTCTGTTGTACTCAGTGATTTTCAATCAATTGCTACGACCTGTCACCCCTCTGACAGGAAATCACAAATCCAGCCACACAACTGAGATGATGTTCCATAAACACACAATTTCATTACAAGCTGCTTGTGTGGTACAGTGTCAAAAGCCTTTTGGAAATCTAGAAATGCAGAATCAATTTGAAATCCCATGTCAATAGCAGGGGTCAAAATATCTTGTGCCATGATGAGATAATTTAATACAGATGACTAGCTCTAATCAAGGTCTAAAAGTACAAAATTCTTCAGCATGTGATAGAATGACAAGAAGCCGTGTCCTATGCACAAAAAATTCAAAATTACAAGTACAAAGCAAAGACAATTTGGAGCATTATTAGACATGAGATGATAAACTCAGTAATGCAAATGAAACCTAATGGCAGTAGGAGTGAGCACAGATGAGTTAAATTTAAACTCTTGGTCACTACATTCCATGAATTCTTCCTAATAGCAGCTAAAAACACGGGAGAAAAAATATACCAATGAAAGTAGGCCCATGACTGGCATTGCATACTCCTCCACCAGTTTTGCCAAATCATCTGTTAGAGAGACTACAAAAATCATTAGCCACTGAAAAGCAGTAACTCTTCTGTTTATGATGGTATTTGAACCAAAGTACTGAAACCTTGTGCTGAATTGATAGTGCCCCCTCAAGTTTATCTTTGAACCAACCAATGAGATAAGGTGTATTTCATGAAAAATTGTAGATTGTGGTAGTATCACGTATGTATAAAACTGCAGATGAGCAACTTACCTCTAATTATCAACCCACCTCCCTTGTTCCAGTGATATAAATTTTTTTGAGAGTGTAGCTTAAAATAGGAAAACTGAACCACATCTCTGACAACAGCATTTACAGAGTGGCTAAGCGTGGCTTCTGTAAAGGAGTCTTTACTGGAAAAAAGCAATATATGGTGTTGCTAAACGAGGAAAATTACCCCATCGGCATTTCCTGTGTTCCTGCCAAGTCCTTAGATTATGTATGTCACAAAATTTTGCAAGGGGAAACTAAACTAAATCTTTATAAATGATTTAGCCAAGACACCAAGGGACTATTCAGAAAGTATGATATTTTCTGATGACACAAATATAAAGGGCCCAAATACACCCATGCCAGAGACAGCCAAGAGAATAACAGAAAAAGCTTACAGTTGCCTAGTCATTAATATGCAAATTAATGACGAGGGTCTCAACAAGTTTTCCTGGACACACCTGAAGTTACTTTTACTTTTGTTACTGAGTTTTTATCCAAGATAACATGCTGCATTCTGCCTACCAAGTAATTCTCAAGCCAGGCACAAATTTTGTTTGACACCCTGTGTAATCATAGTTTTGTTGATAAACAATGCTGCAGTACAGAATAAGATGTTTTTTGAAAGTAAAGAAATACTGCATCTACCTAATTTCTTTGAGCCATGGCATTTAGGTTGTTGTGATATGTGATTTATTCATCTCATTACATACAATTTTCAAATCATTTGATTTGATGTACAGGAGACATGTCAAGGTTTACAAAAGAAACTTTTTTCACTTTTTTAAGAGAAATACAAAAGTTTACATTGTATTTTACATTTCTAAGTTACAGCTACACATGTACATAAAATAATACATTTAATACAATCCCTGTGTTCAGAATGTGAAGCTGTCCACAATGAATTCATCGACAGAATAACAACACTTTTCCACCAGAAGAGTAAAGAGCAATCTTTTCAGTGAAGCAAGCTCTATCTTAAATATATTACTGCCTTTTGTTTTTTTTTGAAAATTTTTAACCCCATATACTCTGGAATTTGGGTACATCCAGCTACACAGCCTTTTCGATTGTATCCTCTGCTCAGACTCACTCAGCACCCTTCAAAGTCTGTGTGCGCTGTACACTGCCCATCCCTTAGTGCAATGGGTCCAGGAAAACTGTCACTTGCTCACTCTTGGTGGAGCCAGTGTTATGTTTCTGTTGGTTCTTGGTCATGTCGGTCTGCCAGAAAATGTGCTGCCAAGACTGCAGTCCTCGTACTTCAGCCTGTGAGTTCCTATATTCCCTCCAGCGATATGTGTTGCTGTCTGTCAGGAGATGGTGTCGTTTAGGCATCGCCAATGGTCCTCGCTTCATGGGAATAAGCTCTGGCTTATTAAGCCTCTCCCAGTGGCTTGGATGACCACCTCTCGGCCCCCTCACTGGGAGGAGGTCATTTTAAGTAGGCTGCATATTGGGCACTGCCTTTCTAGCCATTGTCATTTGCTAAGTGGTGCTACCCCACCACTTTGTACCCTTTGCGCCCAAGTTTTACTGTCTGCCACTTCCTGATGGAATGCTCATTTTTTAACCGTTTACGTTCCCGCTTGGGTTTGCTGTCTGAGTGATCGGCCGTTTTAGCAAATGACGCATGGGCTGTCGACTGCATTTTACTTTTTATCTGTCAAAGCAATATGGCGAAGGTCATTTAATTTTTAGTTTTGGACCTCTGTTTCCATATGATGTCTTTTTTTAGCCCTTTTCCACGTGTCTGTTTTTAGCTGTCTTCTTTCATGTCCATTGGGACTGATGTATAGTTGTTTTATAACTCCTCTCTGTCTTCGTGTTCTATTGTTTTGACTTAGTTGCTACGACCCCAGTTGTTTTTTGCTCCCTAAAACGAAACCAAAAACAACAAGACCTCTAAACAAGTGAGCTTTTGGCAAAAGGCTTTCTTCTAAAGCAGACACCACACACATGTGCACACGAGGACAACTCGCACAGACATGAGAACTCTGTCTGGCTGTTAAGGCCGGACTGCGACGAGCAACTGCACATGCTGGGAGAAGCGGTCTGGATGGTGGGGATAAAGAGGAGGCTGGGGTGGGGAGGGATAGAAGTGTAAGGGTGGGGAACGGAAAGTGCTGCTTGTAGGAGCATACAGGGAAGTGGTGGGGACAGGGTAGCACAGCTAGGTGCAGTCAGAACAACAAGGGGGGGGGGGGGGGGGGGGGGAGTAAAGAGACTGTGGGTGTGTTGGTGGAATAGAAGGATGTGTAGTGCTCTAATGGGAGCAGGCAAGGGGGGTAGGTGAATGACGAGCAGTGGCTACAATGTCTGAGACCAGGGGGATTACAGGAATGTAGTATATATTGCTGGGAGAGTTCCTGTCTGCGGAGTTCAGAAAAGCTGGTGTTGGTAAGGAGGATCCAGATGGTGCAGGCTATGGAACAGTCATTCAAGTGAAGAACATTTTGTTGGGCAGCGTGCACAGCAACTAGATGATCTTGCTTTCTCTTGGCCACAGTTACACAGAATGCAGCACTGTGGTGTCAGCTTAGCTTGTAGATCACATGACTGGTTTCACAGATAGACTTTGACTGGATAGGTGATAGTAGTGATTAGACTGGACTGCGTGGTAATGGGAAGGACAGGTCTTGCATCTAGGTCTATTACAGTGATATGAACCATGTGACAAGGGGTGGAGTAGGGCTGAACAAGGATCTTGAATCTCAGGGACTCAGCATTGATTTGCTGGGTACAGGCTTGGTGACCCCAGGGTTCCTGAGCTGGGAATTGGTAAAAGCCACCAATACCCTGTCACTGTAAGCTCTGGGCATGCTTCAGTGAGCATCGTGCGGTGTGGTGGTGGAATGTTATGTGTCTCAGGTTACGGGGATCTTGGCTTGACTGCCTGAATTGTGAGAATGGGCTAAACCTCTACTTAAAAAAAAAAAAAAAAAAAATCGCAAGGTGGCTGCGTACTGATGGGATGCATGGTTGTTGAGGTGGAACAGTCATTAGCGGGCAACCTCTGAGGAACTAGCTGCACCTCAGTTGTATAAGGCTTACTCAGACACACGGGGCTCTGTCTGAGTGGACCCTTATTTCTCTAGCTGCTTGTGGGACTGTGATGGAACCCTCGAAACCTACTTCTTCTTCTTCTTCTCCTCCTCCTCCTCCTCCTCCTCCTCCTCCTCCTCCTCCTCCTCCTCCCAGCAGGGAGGGTGTACCACCTGGGAGTATTCACACCCATTCATCCAAGAGAATGAGAGGGGCTAGTCCTTCTGGTACTGAGAATACTTTGGACTGCAGTAACAGGACCCATTGAGTCATGAATAACTATATGTTTCTGGTGATAAAGAGGAAGGAGGGCACATTTGAAAGTGTCCCCCTTTTATATCCATAAGGGTTTGGAAGGCCTTGCTGGAACATTAAAATCTATAAAACGATTGCGTAATGGCTCGTTGTTGATCGAAACTAGCAGGTCAGAGCAGCTAGTCCTTCTTAACAAATCGCAGAAACTGGGTGGCTATGATATCATTGTTGAGATGCACACCTCTTTCAACTCCAGTAAGGGAGTTGTCACATGCCGAGATATCAAGGGCATGGACATGGACATAGCAGAACTGAAGCAAGTTGATGTGGAACAATGAACTCTATGGAATAATGGAGCAACTGAAAAGACTGCCACTTTCATTGTCATGTTCAGTTCTCCGACACTGCCTGAACATCTTATGGGGGGTTCCTTTGTCTTAATGTTTGGCCTTACATTCCAAACGCTATGCAGTGCTGTGGTGCTATAAATTCCAGTGTTTCAGCCATACACCCATGAGTTGTGGAGGTGAAGCAATCTGCAGAAAACTGCTTGTGAAGCTGGGACTGACTGCTCATCTCCAGCGATCTGCGTCAACTGCTCTGGGAACCACCCAGTCTGGAGCAGAGACTACCCTGTTTTTGCTGAAGAATACAGGAGATAAAAGTGAGTAAGCGAAGCTCCTATGCCGAAGCCAAAAAAGAATATAAGGCGGCGAAACCCCGTCATTGCTACCTCATTTTCTTCTATGGTGCAGAAACCTATTCCCAAGGCGGACGCTTCGACACAGACGATGCCTAGTGTGCTTGTATCCACCACAAGCACCTGTACTTGAATGTGTACATGTCAAGGGAAAAAGAACAATCCAGGCAGCTGCACCAGGAAAGACCAACAACAGTTCTGCAGCGAACATCCAGAAAGTACAAGAAAAAAAGTGTGCCTCTCAATGCCCCTTTTCCCCCTCATCCTCAGAGGGACAAGGTCCATGGAAAGGCTCACAATGATAGGTTCAAAAGCTGTCCTGAATGTCGTGAGACGTCATTCTTTCCCATTTGACTGGTAAGGATATCATGGAGTTAGGTGCATTGGGTCCAGGCAGCCCCTCCACTCTCCCTCGCTCATAAAGTGCTTCATCTCCCTGGTGCAAAGTAAATTAAATCTGTACCGATGACATGGCTTCCATACAACAGTGGAACATGAATGGATTCAGTACTCATGTGGAGGAATTGAAACTCCTAGTACAGGCACGTCCCTTGTCTTTTGTTTACAAGAAATGCATTTTTAGGATACAGCTGTGCCTGTGCTACAGTGATATAAGCTATACCGCAAGGATGACCTGTCAGGGGAAAGAGCCAGCATTTGTCACTAATGTGCACCACTCCTCTGCTCTCCTATTGGCTACTGACCTGCAAGTGGTTGCTGTTCAAATTCATGTGCGTTGAAAGATCACTGTTTGCTCACTCTATTTACTTCCGAAAGATGCAATAGTCTCCGAGGTTCCCACAGATCTTATCGCACAACTCCCGTGGGAGACTTCAATGCTCATCACATTCTGTGGGGCTCGACCAATACTTGCCCTTGGGTTCAGGTTTTGGAGGGCCTCCTGACATCTCACGAGCTGTGCATCCTCAACATGGGTACTCATACACGTCTCTGATGCTACTGGGTCATTCTCTGCCATCAACCTCTCTTTCTGTTCTCCTGTCCTCACTGACTTTGTTCAGTGGAAGGTCATTGGCAACCTTCATTCCAGTGATCACGTCCCAATCTGCCTTCACCTATCCTACTCCCTGGTCATCTTCTGTCTTCAGGAAACAAAACTACATCCCCATGATCCCTTTGTCTTCCCTCATTTCCAATCGATCTGTTTTGATCTCCCCTCTGTTGATTGCACTCCGGCACACAGAGGACTTACGTTTCTTCTCCATGATACTGTACATTATCACCCAATCCCCTTAAACAGCTCCTTACAAGATGCCACTGTATGTCTTTCCCTTTCTGGATACACCTTCTCTCGTTGTACCTTATACATTCCATTGTCCACACCAATGGCAATACCCAATCTCCTTCATCTCCTTGGTCAGCTCTTGCCCCCTATTTGCTGTTAGGGGACTTCAATGCCCACCACCCGCTTTGGAGAAATTCACGTCTTTGTGCGCAAGGCTCCCTATTGATTGAACTCTTCCACCAAGCAGATCTTATTTGCCTCATCGCTGGGGAACCTACATTTTTGTCTGCCTCTATGTCAAACTTCTCTCATTTGGACCTTTCGGTTGGCACCGTTCAGCTAACTCGGCTCTTTGAATGCTTCACTCTTGCTGATATACACTCAAGTGACCATTTTCCATGTGTCCTTCGTTTACAGCCACAACTGCCAACTCCCAAGCCGATTGAACACTTTTCTCCTCTCAAGCAACATTCAATGACCATCAATTTCCTAGCATCGATGATCAGGTCACTCACGATACGGAAGTTATTCTTACAGCTGCGGAACATTCAATACCTCGTACCTCCTTTTTGCACTGGTGTCCCCCAGTTTCTTAGTGGAACGAGGCGTGCCGTGACGCAATACGCGAGTGGAGACGTGCTCTTCGCGTCTTCCGCCACAATCCTACGTTGGCCGATTGTATCCGCTATAAGCAGTTACGTGCGCGATGATGTTGCATAATCCGTGACGGCAAGAAGACAAGCTGGGACTTATTTACCAGTTCCTTTAATGCTTTCACTCCCTCTTCTGTAGTTTGGAATCGAATTCGACGGTTATCCGGCATATCTAGTTTCTCCCTGATCTCTGTGCTCACTGTCGCACATGGTACCTTAGTGGACCCAGTTTCAATTTCTTACTCATTGGGTCGACACTATGCTGAGATTTTGAGCTCTTCAAATTACCTACCAGCCTTTCTCCCAAAGAAACGAGCAGCAGTAGTGCAACCTCTTTCTTTCTCCTCTCAAAATCGTGAAAGCTATAATACTGTTTTCTCTGTGCGGGATCTCCAACAAACACACACACACACACACACACACACACACACACACACACTCTCTCTCTTCCTCTCACTTTCGCACCCCCAGGACTGGATGGCATCCACATCCAAATGTTGCTGTATTTATCATACTGTAGTCTGCATTACCTCCTTCACCTTTATAATCGAATTTGGATTGATAGTACCTTTCCCAAAAAATGATGGGGAACTATCATCATTCCTGTTCTGAAACCTTAAAAGTACAAACATCTCCCCCCTCCCTAGCTATTGCCCCATATCTCTCAAGAGTGGTGTATGCAAGGTCTTTGAGCGTATGGTGAATTGCTGTTTAGACTGGTGGCTGGAGTTCCGAAACCTTTTAACACCTGCCCAATGCAATTTCCGAAAGCATCATTCTGCAGTTGACCATTTTGTTGCTCTCTCCACTTCTGTCATGAACAGTATTCTCAGGAAACGCCAAATGGTAGCAATATTTTTTGATATGGAGAGAGAGCATACGATACCTGTTGGAGGATGGGTATCCTCCGCGCACTGTTTTCTTGAAGCTTTCGAGGTTGGCTACCCCTTTTTATTCATGAATTTATGACAAAGCGCACCTTTAAGATGCGGGTGAACACTACTCTCTCCCGTACTTTACCGAGCGAGGCGGCACAGTGGTTAGACACTAAACTCACATTTGGGAGGACGACGGTTCAATCCCGCTTCTAGCCATCCTGGTTTAGGTTTTCTGTGATTTCCCTAAATTGCTCCAGGCAAATGCCAGGATGGTTCCTTTGAAAGGGCACAGCTGACTTCCTTCCCTAATCCAATGAGACCAATGTCCTGGCTGTCTGGTCTCCTTCCCCAACCCAACCAAACACTACCCTCTCTCGTACTTTCTCCCAAAAAAATGGAATGCCCCAGGGCTCCGTGCTAAGTGTTGTACTGTTTGCCATCGTCATAAATCCAATTATGGTTTGTCTCCTTCCCATTGTCTCGGGCTCCCTCTTTGTCGACAATTTTACAATCTACTACAGCTCTCAACAGATCAGCCTTCTTGAATGACGTCTTCAAGGATGTCTCGATTGCCTCCACTCACGGAGTATCGAAACCAGCTTCCGCTTTTCTCCCAGTTAGACCATCTGTGTAAATATTTGGCATCGCATGGAGTTTCCTCCACCTTCGCTACACCTATAGGCCCTGTTCACCTTCCATTTGTGGTCGTTGCCAATTTCTTGGGACTTATGTTTGACAGAAAACTGTGCTAGTCTTCCCACATTTTATATCTTTCGGCTCGTTGTCTGTGATCCCTCAACACCTTCTGCGTTCTGAGTGGTACCTCCTGGGGAGTGGACCGAGAGGTTTTCCTCTGCCGCACCTTAGTGTACTCGAAATTGGACTATGGAATCACAGTTTACTTCTCTGCACGGGCATCTATTCTTCGGCATCTCGACACTGTCCACCACCGTGGATTGCGTTTAGTGTCTGGAGGTTTTTGACACCAGCCCTGTGGAGAGCCTTTACACTGCGACTGCTGAACCTCCGCTGTCTAATCGACGAGCTGTCTTAGTGAATCGTTAAGCTAGTCATCTGTCTTCCATGCCTGTCCATCTGACCTATGCCTTTTTTTTTTACGCCTCCTTGGATTTAAGGTATGCTGGCCGCCCTTCCTCTCTACTACCACCGGGTGTCCGCTTCCGTCAACTGTTACATTCTGTTTATTTCCTCTTTCCTCTTTCCTCGACTTTCTTGACAGATGGGGGTGTGGTGCCACCTTGGCTTCATCCCCGGACCTCTCCATGATGTTTGTCAGCTTCCCAAGGATAGTAACCCCCCCCCCCCCCCCCCCCTATAGTTTATCATCGGGCATTTGCTGCTCTATGTGCCAAAATGGAGGATGCCACGTTTATGTATACTGACGGCTCAAAGACCACATTTGGTGTTGGGAGTGCCTATATTGTTGGTGACGCACCTAATAGATTTCAGCTTCGGTTTTTACTTCGGAGCTTTATGCTGTTCTGGCTGGCGGCCATATCTTGTGCTCTTGAGTACATCTGCTCATGCCCTGGCGAGTCATTTCGCCTGTGTACTGGCTCATTTAGCAGTCCACAAGCTATCAACCAGTGCTACCCTCGCCACCCTCTGGTAGCATCCATTCAAGAGTCCATCTATGCCCTGGAACAGTCCCACCGTTCCGTGGTGTTTATGTGGACCACAGGACACGTCAGAATCCCCGGCAACGAACTTGCTGACAGGCTGGCCAAACAGGCGACATGGAAACCGCTTCTGGAGATAGGCATCTCTGAAGCTACCTGTGTTCTGTTTTACACAACAGGGTTTTCCGGCTTTGGGAGACGGAATGGCATAAAAGCATGCACAACAAACTGTGCGTCATTAAGCAGACTGAGTGTGTGGAAGTCTTCCATGCAGGCCTCTTGCAGGGAATCAGTTGTCCTCCGCCAGCTCCGCATTAGCCATACGTGGTTAAAGCAGGGTTACCCACTCCGTTGCGAGGACCCACCTCAGTTTTGCTGTGGCTCCCAAATGACAGTCGTCCACCTCTTGCTGTACTGCCCACTTTTAGGTGCTCTGTGGTAGACTTTTAACTGACCCAGCACCCTGCCTTCAGTGTTGGATGACAATGCCTCCACAGCAGCTTTAGTTTTACTTTTTATCCGTGAGAGTGGGTTTTATACTTCCATGTAGGTTTTAGTGCGTGTCCCTCTGTGTCTTCCACCCTAGTGCTTTTAGGGTGGTGGTTTTAATGTGTTGCGGAGTGGCTGACTTTCCCTTTTTATTCTCGTGGTTGGCCAGCCACTGTAATCTGCTTTCATGTTTTACTCTCCTCTGTTTCTACTGTCTCTGTTGTTTTCTTGTCCTCTTTTGTTCCTTTTAGTATTCGTTGCCTTCCCTTCGTTCTTGTGGTTTTTCCTTTCTTTCCGTTTTGTGTTATGTTTCGTCTGTTTTATTCTCACACTTGTGGCATTGTTTTATTAGGAACAAGGGACCAATGACCTCATAGTTTGGTCTCTTCTCCTGCCTTTAAACCAATCAACCAATAGTAGTTTTCTAAGATTTCCTTCCATTTTTAATTTCCCTCCTTCTTGAGTTTCGCTCCCATTTCTGCTGATTTAACATTCGGTTTTTTTACCCCTCCCTAAGCCATAGAATGGGCACTTATGACCGTAGCAGTTTTGCACCCTAAAACCATAACAAAAAAAGCCTTCACCTACTAAATGACTCGCCACCCGAAGTTAAGCCGTCAAAGTGGATGGTCAGCAAGGCTAACTGGACATGTTTCAGCCATCTGGTTGTGTTCAGACACTGAGGCAGCGTCCAAGGATGGGTGGACCACTTCACACAAGTGATCCATCATGCCACGGACCTCTCCATCCCACAGTCCTCAGGTCATCTTAGGAGGCAACCAGTACCTTGGTGGACAGAAGAGGGCTGTCACACGATCCAGGAAAGGTGTGCAGCTGTTCGACATTTAGTCGCGAGGGCCAAGTCTCAACGCGTCATTGGGGAGATTAAGAAAAGGTCATGGCAAGCTACCCTCGACTCAGTCAATTGTTTCACTTCTTCTATAAAAGTATGGGAAGCCATCCAGAGGATTTCCAGTAAATGCAGCCATTTACCAATAGCAGTAGTGCTGAAACAGGGGTGCCTCCAAACAACACCCAGAGATATTGCTCAGATGCTGACTGAACATTCTGCACGAACTACTGCCAATGCAAGCCAGGATCTGCTGTTTCGTCGCTATCGTGCGACTGTAGAGGGCAGAAAAGTTGGTCTTTAGATCCAACAGTTCTGAGGCCTACAACTCCCCTTTCTCCATGTGGGAGCTCTAATCGGTACTGATTGAGATCCATGACACTGTACCCAGTCACGACCAAATCTGGTACAGCATGCTTCAACATTTGCCAGCAGCATCAAAGGAAATCATCCTTGAATGTTTTAATCTAATATGGCAGACAGGCAACTTCACCAACTCATAGAGGGAGGCAATTCTGATCCCTCTCCTCAAACCAAGAAAGGACTGCACATGTCCCAGTAGTTATCGGAGTGTCGCTTTAACGAGCTGGGTAGGAAAGACGCTGGAGTGAATGGTTAACCATCATCTGGTCTGGTTGTTGGAGACCAGGCAACCCCTTAGCCACTCTCAGTGTGGATTCAGAAGATTTTGGTCCACTGTTGACAATTTTACTCTCTTCTGTAAGCAGCACTGTATTGGCATACTCTTAGATATGAGTAAGGCATATGATACTTCTTGGAGACACTATATTCTCGCCCAACTACATCAATGGGCTTTCGTGGCCACCTTCCCATCTTCATATGGTCTTTCCAGTATCAGCGGTTTTTTAGGACCCACGCTGATAACACACTGTCTGATCAATTTGAGCAGGAGAATGGTGTTCCTCAGGGCAGTGTTTTAAGTGTTACCCCCTTTGCCCTAGCCATCAACAGTATCACATCTACAGTAAGGAGTCCTGTATAGTGCTCTTTATTTGTAGATTATTTTGCTGTTTTCTGTTCCTCCTCCAGTGTTGCAACAGCAAACTGTCAGTTGCAACTTAGAGTGTGGAGGTTAGAGGAGTCGGCTCCAAAGATGAGTTTCCAGTTTTCTGCAGATAAATGTGTGTTTGTGTGTGTGTGTGTGTGTGTGTGTGTGTGTGTGTGTGTGTGTGTGTGTGTGTTTCATTTTAATCCTTCTCATCATCCTTTCAATTTGTCTGCCTTGAGTATGGGGGACACCATCCTAAATTGTAGAGACACAGTGCGGTTTCTGGGCTTCATTCTTGATGCCAGATTGCCATGGTTACGTCATCTGCAAGGCCTGAAAGCAAGGACCCTGAAGGCACTGAACATCATCAAGTACTTAAGCCACAGGTCTTGGGTAGCGGACAGCGTGCATCTCCTTGAGTTTTATTGGGCTTTTGTGCATTCACGGCTGCACTATGGTTGCATGGTGCATTGGTCAGTGAGGCCCTCTAACTTGTGGATCATCGATGCTTTCATCATGAGGGGATTTGGCTGGCCATGGGTGCTTATTAGACCAGTCCTGTACTTAGCATCTGTGCTGAGGTGGGGGAACCACCACTTACCATATGGCACCAGCTCCTCATGGTGCATCTGGCTTGTAAGTTCCTTGCAGCGCCAACTTTACCCGCACACCGTACTGTTGCTAGTCCACCTCTTGAATGCTTTTTTCCCAACTGTGCATGAGCCACAATGCCATTTGGTATCTGCGTGCAGCGTGTGCTGGAATAACTCAGTTTGGAGCCAGTATGACCCCAAATCCAGGGCTTTAACCGGCTGCTGCCCTGGTTACTGGAGTGACCCAGGGTGATTTTAGATTTGGTGCAGTACAAGAGAGATAGCACGACTGCTTTCATTTTTAATGTGATATTCTCTGATATTTTAACTTAGTATCAGAACCATGTAGTTGTTTTTTATGGATGTGTCTAAGCAGGGGAACTCTGTTGGTTGTTCTGTCATTTTCCTGGCTCATGTCCTCAATGTCAGACTGCCTCCAGAGTTGTCTTCGACGCAGAATTATGTGTGATCTTGTGAGCACTGGAGCAGATGAGATGTTCCCCTGGTGTTTGTTCAGATTCTCTGAGTGCCCTTTACTCTCTCTAATGTTTGTACCCAGCAGATACAGTAACCCAGAATATCCAGGATGCCCTCCTACAACTATGACGACTAGGGAAGGAGGTGTCTTTCTGCTGGGTACCTGGCCACATTGGAATTGCGGGGAATGAAAGGGCAGATCAAGCAGCCAAGTAGGTGTGTCGTGATCCTCTGGTATTTCTGTGTGCTATCCCCCTACATGCTATCACCTCGCCATTGAGGTACAAAGTCAGGTGTCAGTGGGAAGGCGAGTGGCTGGCAGTGATCGATAACAAACTCCGTGTCATCAAGCCCACAACTCGGCCATGGAGTTGTTCCTTCCAGCCACATTGGTGGGACAGGGTCCTTCTTACTGTCTTTGCATAGGCCACAGTCCTATGACACATGGATTCTTACTCCAGCAAGAGGACCCTCCAATGTGTGGTGCTTGTGGTGTGCAGACCACGGCGCACCAAATTTTATTGGACTAAATTTTATTTGCCGACAAGTGGACTGTGGCAGATTTGCCGACGGATCTGATGTCTTTTTTATGTATTGATCAAATGAATGTGGAGAGTTTTAAAGTTTTGTGAATTGTCCAACTTTTTAACAAGATTTTAAGGAGATGTCCTTAATGTGTGAAAGGGTGGCTGGCTCACCCTAATTTTTTTTTGTAAGTGGCCAGCCAGTCATGTTTCCCTGAGCTTTTCTTTTAGTCCTCCTAATTCGTTTTAGTGCATGTGCGAGTGCATGCAGTACAGAGTGACTGTGTTGTCATTTCCATTGCATGCATGTACAACACTTTCAGTTCATCTCCACATTCATTTGTTTTCATAAGTGTAAGGGTGTTGATGACGTCACTGTTGGGTGCCCATCAGATCCAGACACACATACATTATCGGTTGTTTTGTAACATTCCAGCTTTTTCTTGTAGTCATTATTTTACACTATGTTTACTTCAGTGCGCGTGCACACACACACACACACATACACACACCAGGATCTTGTGTAGATTTGGTGAGCAGCAGAGTACCACTGTGGGAAGGGTGGGAAAGATAGGGGTAGTATATTTCTCATTTCAGACCATGAGAGATAGTCAAAATCCTGTGGGAGAATGAGTCAGTTGCTCCAGTCTTGGGTTGCATTGAGTCATGAGCAGACTGCTCCTTTGCAGCTGGACTGTGGAACTTCGGGAGCTGGTGCATGGCTGGAGAGAGGAGGCACAAAAGACCTGTTTCTGTACGAGGTTGAGAGAGTAATTTGTCTGTGAAGGCCTCAGTGAGGCCCTTGGTATATTTGGAGAGGTCCTGCTACACTACAGATGCAACAGCCACAGGTGGCTAGGCTGTATTGAAGGGACTTCTTGGTATGGAGTGAGTGGGAACTGTTGAAGTGGAGGTATTGCTGTTGGTTGGTAGGTTTGATGTGGATGGATGTAGCCATCTTTAATGTGGAGATCAACATCAAGGCAGGTGGCTTGTCGGGTACAGGAGAACCAGGTGAAGCAAATGGAGGAGAATATTTTGAGGTTCTGAAGGAATGTGGATAAGGTGCCTCACCTTTGATCCAGATCATGAAGATGTCATAAGAAAATTTGAACCAGGTTTGGGATTCTGTATGGTAAGGAAGGGCTCCTTTAGACAGCACCTGAGTACATAGGCATAAAATGATGCTGTGTGGGTGCCTATTGCCCTACAATGGATTTGTTTATAGGTATGCCTTCAAAGGTGAAGTAATCGTGGGTGAGGATATAGTTCATTATAGTGACCAGGAAGAAGGTTGTAGGTTGGAATCCATCAGGTGTTGGGAAAGATATTGTTAAATAGTGGCAGAGAACTAATGTTAGGGATTCTCTCGGGGGTGGAACAGCAACCAGCCACAATGGGACATCCTGGGTGGTTGTGTTTATGGACTTTAGGAAGCATGTAGAAGGGAGAAGTTCAGGGAATTTTAGAGATGAGGAGAAAGAGCAAGAGACATAGGAGAGGCTATACTGCCACAGTGACCCTATTCCAGAAATCCAACAGGATCTCCAGTCTGCTGTCATATCCTTAGGCCCATCCCAGAACATACTAGTGGCTGAAGGCCTGACCACACTGGCTTACATACAGTTGTTTGCTGCACTGTCTGCCACTGTGAGACAGCCTCTTTAGGCTTGTCATGGAGGCACACGCTGTCAATGATGCGTGCTCACTGTATAGGGTTGGCTTACAGCACTCTTTTCCCCCTTGAGGAAAACTGTTCACAGTGGAGATGTCCATGTCTTCATTGGAAGGGGACCACTGCTGGAGCAGCTGCCACGCCGTTGCAGGAGAATATGGGCTGAAATGGTGTATACATGGACAGGCGTGGTGTCCATTTCCCCACCAGAGACCTGATGATTGAGGCGCCACATCCAGGTCCACCTCCAGGCAGGCACTCGGCGAAGAAAGCAGCAGAGGAGACAAAGGCAGCAGTAGGAGAGGCAACAGTGACAGACTGTGAAGATGGAGGCAGCCTGTCACTAAATATTCCACCCGACAGGTGCTCTATGGGGGCCAGTGCGGATGAAAGAGGCAGCCGTAGCAAGTAGTCTGTCAGATGTGGGTGGAGCTGGTTGCAGTGCCAAGACACGGAGCCATTGGAAGTGTGTACGATGCATGGGTGGTGGCCTCAGCAATGAGGGATGACCACTGATATCCACTTACAGTGCTGGCCAAACCCTATGTCCAGACAGCGGAGCCTGGATGGAACTGTTGCGAGGTGGGTGCCAGCAGGTAGCTGGGTGTTGGGTGAAACAGATGAAGCAGCATATAGGGCTATCAGCTGTGAAGCAGCTCCACTGGGCTATGGTCTCCAACGGGAGTGAACCTAGTGAACCTAGAGGAGCTCAATAACCTATTGAGAGCTTCCTCATTAGATTGTCAGGTGTATTTTTTGGTCTGAGTTTTGAGAGTACAGACCAGCCCCTCCACATCACCATTTCACTGAGGATGAAATGGAAGGGCTGTAATATGCTGAATACTACTCTTTATAAAAAATCTTCAGAAACCTGAGACACAAGTTGAAGGCTGTTATCCATCGCAAGCGTATATTGTTATCCTTCCAAGGAAAAAATCTTTGCAGGGACTGGGACCGTAGTCACTGTGGATTTGGACAGACTATGAACCACATAAGAAAATATTGAGAAAGTGTCAACTGGAAGGGACACTCAAAATCTGCGTGAGTATGCTCCCAGGAGTGCTGGAGTGGTGGGCCATGGGGGAAGAGAGGACTGTGGTGCCACCTGACGGGTGGCATACTGCGGGCAGGCCGACACAATATGCGTGAGATCAGTGTCTGTACTGGCCAAAACACGTGGCAGCAGGCCAGCAATATTGTATGAGAAGCACCCCACTGATCCAGGTGGAGAAGGTGCATAATGTCCTGCCAGTATCCGGATGGGATCACAACCCTGGGTGCCGACTCTTCAGTACCCAAGAGTACCACACCGTCAAAAACTGAGAGGTGGGGCAGAGAGCATAGTAATTAAGCAGAGGATCTGACACTCAGCATGATGATTTATCCAGCCAGCTGTGGTGGACAAACTGAACAGACTGACATAAGACAGGATTGGCCGCGACAGCCACCAAAATCTGAGAACTGGTAATGGGGAAAATGATCCACAGTGTTTCAGGCTTAGACATCTAAATGGGAAACATAGCAGTTCATCATAATCAAATGCTAGATTGGGGTCAATTGGCAACTAAGAAAGAGCATCTGTATTAGCATGTTGTGCTGTGGGGCATAAGTGAATTTTATAACGCAACAAAAGCAGAGCCTAGCATTGCAGGCAATGGACTGTTTTGTCTGGAAAACACACTGAAGGATGGAATAGAGAAACTAGAGATTTATGATCAGTAATCAAATGAAATTTAAAACCATAGAGGAAAACATGAAATTTTTGGAGTGTGTACACAATAGCAAGGGCTTCTTTTTCTGTGTGGAAGGGCTGATTAGCAGTTTTGCAAGTGTTTGCAATAGGGCATTCGGAGCTGTCCACATTTTTGTGTGCAAGAACGGCCCCAGGGCCATACCAGTAGGTGTCTGTGGCCAAAACGAGGTGTTGGCCTGGTTGGAAGGTAACCTAGCAATGTGCTGAGTGTAATTTGGACTTCAACAGGGTAAAAGCATGCTTGCAGGTGGGCAGCCAGTGAAAAGGAGCACCTTCACATAAGAGAGCATGAAGGTGCTGAACCACCATGGCCACATCAAGAAGAAATTTATGGTAGTACTCAATCTTTCAGAGAAAGGTGTGCCACTCCTCGACATTGGTAGAATGTAGCAAAGCTGGTGCACGAGAGACTTCAAAACTGTGATAGACAATTGACACCTGAAAAAATAGCAGTTTATCTAAGTTACATATCAACCCGATGGCCTGCAGCACTGTGAACGAGGCAAGAATGTTCCACAAGTGTTAATCTGTTAAAGAACTGGAAACCACAATATCATCCAGGCAGTTAGTGCATCCCAGCACAGAGTCCATGAGTTGATCCAAAAATCATTGGAAAATAGCGAAGATGCTAGAGAAACCGAATGGCAAGCACTGCTGTTGGTATAACCTGAAGAGATATTCTCTTCAAAGATACATTTCAAATTATCGTCCAGAAGCAGTTGCAAATAGAATTCTGACATGTCTATTTTGGAAAAATATTGGCCCCTGGAAAGCTGTGCTAAGAGTTCATCCTGGCAATGTAAGTGATAGGTATCAATAACAGAATGCGAATTTACATACTTCAAATCACCTCAGAGCTGAAAGTTTTACAACAATTACCAATGGAATAGACATTTCACTAGAGGAGACAGGCGTGACAATACTGAAGGATGTAAGTTGATAAAGTTCTGCATTGACTAGCTCCCATGAAACATTGGGATTCAGCAGGCACAAAAAAAGGGGGCACACCATCATTTTATGACGTTAGCCTTGAAATTGGTAGCACAGCCTAAGCCATCTGGAAACAGTGAGGAATCTTCCAACAAGAGCACATCCAGTTGTTAGTGTGGAATTTGATGTGATACCAGATGCATTTCACCAGAAAAAAATAATCCAAAAATTCTGACTGTGTCTAACCCAAGTAAATTTTCAGTGCTGGTACCATCTACCACCAAAAAAGTTAAAGGTCGAACAAGTGCTTTATACATTATAGGAGAAGTAAACAGTGCCAGTATGGGTATATGTAGTTCGTTGTAACTCAAAAACTGACAAGAGATGGAGGATGATGAGTGATGAAATATCCACATAGGTTTGAGAATTTAGCAGTCACTGCCACAACCGTGTCTACTTGCATTCTCAACAGCTTGTCTATAACACGTACTTCAGTATAAAGTTAGGAGCTACCACCACTTGGGAAACTAGTAACATCCATGTTTGTCTGGTAAATGAGATTGAGAATTGTAAACGTTCAATATTCCGTTTTTTTTTTTTTTTTTTACATTGGTTGTGCGTTGGCCAAAGCTTTGGGCACATGGCCCACTCATGTTGAACAAAGCAGTAAGGGCATGATGGGAGATGAGCACAGGGCCGCTGATGCAACACTGAGTGCTGTTGCTGTTAAACAGGGTGTTCCCCCATGTGGCACAGAGACTGCGACTGTGTGGCTGTGGGTGGGCTGTGATGCGATCTCCAGCCTTCCCTCGCCTGTGAGCTAAATGGTGATGGCCGAGGTAGAGAAGCAACAGCAACTATCACAAACCATCAAATCAACTTAAGAGTCCCAGTGAGCTTCAGTAACAAACTGGCAACTATGGCTAAGCCCGTGCAGTTCTGCTGTCTAAGCTCTGTACGACTGTTGCAACCACTTTTGACAGTGGTGTAACTCAATGCAAGCACCGATAATATAAGTACATTTGCAATGATAATAGAGAGCAGCTGACACGTTTCGTCAAAAGAGAGACTGCCAGGTTCCTACAGAGCAATTAGCTGACACACAAAAGGTGATAAACACAAGGAGAAATCAATGACTGAAACAAATCCTTATACACATTGTGATCAGCAACACCAAAAGCTTGGAAAAGATTGCCAAAGGCATTTTTCACATGTGTCCAAATCTTCTGCAGTATCATTTTATGGAGGAAGCAGTGGAGATTGTGTCAACAGCAATTAACCCTGGTGTGTCAACAAAGCTGCCAATTTGTTTAGTGCCACGGAAAGAGCCTATTGCTGTCTGGTGAGAGCTTGCTGCTGTTCAACAAGAGATTGAAGAATTTCATCCATCAACATATTGGCCATAGCAAACTGTGAAAAGAAGCATGCTGAGTAGAATACCGCACACATGGTCAAAATATTGTAATGCTGCACACACACACACACACACACACACACACACACACACACACACACACACACACACACGGTGCACACAATACTACAGGGCTATTACAAATGATTGAAGCGATTTCATAAATTCACTGTAGCTCCATTCATTGACATATGGTCACGACACACTACAGATACGTAGAAAAACTCATAAAGTTTTGTTCGACTGAAGCCGCACTTCATGTTTCTGCCGCCAGAGCGCTCGAGAGCGCAGTGAGACAAAATGGCGACAGGAGCCGAGAAAGCGTATGTCGTGCTTGAAATGCACTCACATCAGTCAGTCATAACAGTGCAACGACACTTCAGGACGAAGTTCAACAAAGATCCACCAACTGCTAACTCCATTCAGCGATGGTATGCGCAGTTTAAAGCTTCTGGATGCCTCTGTAAGGGGAAATTAACGGGTCGGCCTGCAGTGAGCAAAGAAACGGTTGAACGCGTGCGGGCAAGTTTCACGCGTAGCCCGCGGAAGTCGGCGAATAAAGCAAGCATGGAGCTAAATGTACCACAGCCGACGGTTTGGAAAATCTTACGGAAAAGGCTAAAGCAGAAGCCTTACCGTTTACAATTGCTACAAGCCCTGACACCCGATGACAAAGTCAAACGCTTTGAATTTTCGGCGCGGTTGCAACAGCTCATGGAAGAGGATGCGTTCAGTGCGAAACTTGTTTTCAGTGATGAAGCAACATTTTTTCTTAATGGTGAAGTGAACAGAGACAATGTGCGAATCTGGGCGGTAGAGAATCCTGACGCATTTGTGCAGCAAATTCGCAATTCACCAAAAGTTAACGTGTTTTGTGCAACCTCACGGTTTAAAGTTTACGGCCCCTTCTTCTTCTGCGAAAAAAACGTTACAGGACACGTGTATCTGGACATGCTGGAAAATTGGCTCATGCCACAACTGGAGACCGACAGCGCCGACTTCATCTTTCAACAGGATGGTGCTCCACCGCACTTCCATCATGATGTTCGGCATTTCTTAAACAGGAGATTGGAAAACCGATGGATCGGTCGTGGTGGAGATCATGATCAGCAATTCATGTCATGGCCTCCACGCTCTCCCGACTTAACCCCATGCGATTTCTTTCTGTGGGGTTATGTGAAAGATTCAGTGTTTAAACCTCCTCTACCAAGAAACGTGCCAGAACTGCGAGCTCGCATCAACGATGCTTTCGAACTCATTGATGGGGACATGCTGCGTCGAGTGTGGGAGGAACTTGATTATCGGCTTGATGTCTGCCGAATCACTAAAGGGGCACATATCAAACATTTGTGAATGCCTAAAAAAACTTTTTGAGTTTTTGTATGTGTGTGCAAAGCATTGTCAAAATATCTCAAGTAATAAAGTTATTGTAGAGCTGTGAAATCACTTCAATCATTTGTAATAACCCTGTAGAATTACCACCAACCAACTTTTAATGTGTTTCCGCATAAGGGAAAACACACACACACACACACACACACACACACACACACACACACACACACACACACACACACACACACTCTGAACGATGTGGTGATAAGTAACGACACACAAATTGGAGAATAATTAAGGCACAGTCTAATAGTGAAGCATTCCATACTCTTGAAAACATTAGTTCGGCGAAGGGCATGGCGCGCCAGCTTATATAAGGTGTTTGCACATGGTGCAGAGCTTGCTGCACTGTCTGTGTTGCTGTGAGGTGGCCTGTTTAGACCACACATGGAGGGTCATGCTTTTGAGTTATGCACCCTCACTGTGTAGGATTACAATAATTATTCCTATAGTTCACTCTCCAGTTCTTGCAATACTGTTCAGTAGGGAGTAGCTATCAAGTGATATCATTCCATTCTGGCTCCATCTCTGACAAGAATTGTGGGAAGTGGAAAGATAAACATATTTGAATACTGAGACATCGTTCAGATCTGGGTGAAAACAACAGTGGTGGAAATGCCATTCACACGAAAATTGTGAGGACATGCTGTAAGGCGTCCTATGACAGGATGGACTGTGTTCCTCGACATTGTAAATGGTACTCCACAGTTTCAGGTACAATCAGTTGGTCAAGAACCTCACACCCTGAAATGATTAAACCATTGTGCACTATGCTCTGAAACATGAGAGATTCCGAGTTCCAAGAATGTAAAGGTAATTCCACTGATTGCTGAGTGGAACTGTTGAAGACAGAAAAAGAAGTAACTGAGACATCATATGACTCAGAGCAAAGAGATTTCTTTATGCCCCACAATGTGACAAAAAGTGAGTGATTTCTTAGGTTCCAGCAGTGTTGAAATTTAAAAAAAAAACTGACCCTTTTTCATGGTAAATCACATATTACATCGTCTTTGCTTAAGGTAATTTTTCAGGGCCATCTCACTCTGTCTCAGTACCACATTTTGTTTTTCTGTCCGTAATTCAAGGAAATCCTTCTCCTCTGAAGTAACAAAATCTCGTGCAGTGGGCAATATCTTGATGTATGAAAGAAACTTTTATGATCCCTGTACTCAAAACAGGAAAGTGCTATATGAGTTCCAGTAGCCATTGCAGTATAGTTCTGAGTAGTTTTCCATTAAGATCCTAGGGCACACGATTAACCATTGTCCTGTTTGAAGTTATGAAACAAGAGATAATATCAACTTACCTCCCACCCACATTCAGTCAGTACCATTCCACTCGTCACTCTTATTTGTTGGTTATATCAATGTGGCTATCCTACCTCCAGCCTTAGGTGGCTGCACTTCTCTCTTAAAGCAAATACCTAAACATTCTCAGGAATCTGTATTTGGAAATTTCTCAAGAGAACCGTGTCCTTCACTAAAATGTTTAGATATCACTTTGTTCATTGTAGACATGAATATCTTATTTGCAGTCACAAGTAAAATCATCGGTTGTTTTGTAACATTCCAGCTTTTTCTGGTAGTCACTATTTTACATGATGTTTACTTAAGCATGTGCTTAAAGAGGTTGGATTAATGGAGTGGAACAGGAAAGAAAGAAAGAAAGAAAGAAAGAAAGAAATTTATTTTTATTTTAACATTCACCAGCCTATTCCCAATTTCCAACAGTTCAGTTGAGGAATATATTCCCTCATTTAGGAAGGTGCTGACATTCTTAGACTTCAGATTTGGTGAAAAGCTATGGCTGCATCTAAGAGTATATACTGCAAACCACTATGAAGTGCATGGCAGAGCATACTTCCCATTGCAGTTTTGTTTTGTTCCATTCGCATTTAGTGATTAGAAGATTGGGTGTTTTAATGCTGCAGTGCACACCTTAATTAGTCTTCTGATCTTCGTAATCCCTATGGGGTACATTCATTGAAACATTGTAAGTAGGCTTTCACTGGACAGTTGGCATCTGACTTCAAGCATTTGCCTTTTCAGGTTATTGAGCAGCTCAGTAATTCTCTTCCATGGTTCGAATGAACCTGTGGCTATTTGTGCTGCATGCCCCCCTGTTAATCCTATACTCACCTGAGCAAGTATTTTTAAGCAATCTCCTATTGCATTTTTGCAATATCTTACTATTGAACTGAAATGAAATGTACCACCTGATTTGTGTATTACTGATCCTAAGCAATCATTCCGATTTGTATGCCTACAGATTGTCCAACACAGACATTTGCACAAATTTACTTACAGCAGTTGTGGCTGATCATACCATAGACATGTCATACAACATTTTTGCATTTTGTAAAGTGCAAAATTTTGCTTATTTTGAACATTTAAGGGAATTTGGCAATATTTGCACCATCTTGAAGTCTTAAGAGCTGGCAGAATATTTACACAGCTTCTGGCATTACCATCCAATTACAGATCTAAATAATCATATTAATTATATATAAAAACAAAGATGAGGTGACTTACCGAACAAAAGCGCTGGCAGGTCGATAGACACACAAACAAACACAAACATACACACAAAATTCAAGCTTTCGCAACAAACTGTTGCCTCATCAGGAAAGAGGGAAGGAGAGGGGAAGACGAAAGGAAGTGGGTTTTAAAGGAGAGGGTAAGGAGTCATTCCAATCCCGGGAGCGGAAAGACTTACCTTAGGGTAGGGAATGACTCCTTACCCTCTCCTTTAAAACCCACTTCCTTTCGTCTTCCCCTCTCCTTCCCTCTTTCCTGATGAGGCAACAGTTTGTTGCGAAAGCTTGAATTTTGTGTGTATGTTTGTGTTTGTTTGTGTGTCTATCGACCTGCCAGCACTTTTGTTCGGTAAGTCACCTCATCTTTGTTTTTATATATAATTTTTCCCACGTGGAATGTTTCCTTCCATTATATTGTAATCATATTAATTATTTGATATAAAGATTGAGTTTGTAACTTTATCAGAACAGCTAGCCAACTGGCATTACTGAATGATGATAGCATAACACGGTAACATAAAACAAAATAAGTTTTATAAAAATACTTATCTTTGAGGTGTAAAGTAATAATCGTGCTGTGTGTTTTTCAAGTAAATTAATAACCTGATACAATACTAGAGAAGGAAAGTTGCTACTCACCATATAGCGGACATGCTGGGTCGCGATAGGCACAATAAAAAGATTCACACAATTAAAGCTTTCGGCCATTAAGGCCTTTGTCAGCAGCACACACACACACACACACACACACACACACACACACACACACACACACACACACACACACACACACACACACAGTCTCAGAGAGCTGAGACCACACTGCGAACAGCAGCACCAGTGCATAATGGGAGTGGGTGGCGACTGGGTGGGGGTAAGGAGTAAGGAGGAGGCTGGGGCGGGGAGGGGGAGAGATAGTATGTTGGGAGTGGCGGACAGTCAAGTGTTGCAGTGAAGACAGAGGGCAGAAGCGGGGGAGTGGATAAGTAGTGGAAAGGAGAGAAATAAAAGAAATTAAAAGACTGGGTGTGGCGGTGAAATCACAGCTGTGTAGTGTTGGAATGGGAACAGGGAGCGGGCTGGATGGGTGAGGACAGTGACTAATGAAGGTTGAGGCCAGGAGGGTTACAGGAACGTAGGATGTGTTGAAGGGAAAGTTACCACCTGCGCAGGTCAGAAAACCTGGTGTTGGTGGGAAGGATCCATATGGCACAGGCTGTGAAGCAGTCATTAAGATCAGGGATATCATGTTTGGCAGCTTGTTCAGCAACAGGGTGGTCCACTTGTTTCTTGGCCACAGTTTGTCGGTGGCCGTTCATGTGGACAGACAGCTTGTTGGTTGTCATGCTTACATAGAATGCAGCACAGAGGTTGCAGCTTAGCTTGTAAATCACATGACTGGTTTCACAGATAGCCCTGCCTTTGATGGGATAGGTAATGTTAGTGACTGGACTGGAGAAGGTGGTGGTAGGAGGATGTATGAGACAGGTCTTGCATCTAGGTCTATTACAGGGGTGTGAGCCATGAGGTAAGGGATTGGGAGCAGAGGTTGTGTAAGGATGGACGAGTATATTGTGTAGGTTTGGTGGATGGTGGAATACCACAGTAGGAGGGGTGGGAAGAATAGTGGGCAGGACATTTCTCATTTCAGGGCATGACGAGAGGTAATCGAAACCCTGGTGAAGAATGTAATTCAGTTGCTCCAGTCCCGGGTGGTACTGGGTTGCAAGGGGAATGCTCCTCTGTGGCCGAACTGTGGGACTTTGGGAGGTGGTGGGAGACTGGAAAGATAAGGCACGGGAGATTTGTTTTTGTACAAGGATGGGTGGATAAGTACTGCCAGTGAAGGCTTCAGTGAGACCCTCGGTATATTTTGAGAGGGACTGCTCGTCACTGCAGATGCGACGACCATGGGTGGCTAGGCTGTACGGAAGGGACTTCTTGGTATGGAATGGGTGGCAGCTATCGAAGTGGAGGTATTGCTGGTGGTTAGTAGGTTTGATATGGACGGAGGTACTGATGTAGCCATCTCTGAGGCGAAGGTCAACATCTAGGAAGGTGGCTTGTTGGGTTGAGTAGGACCAGGTGAAGCAATTGGAGAAGTAGTTGAGGTTCTAGAGGAATCTGAATAAGGTGTCCTCACCTTCAATCCAGATAGCAAAGTTGTCATCAGTGAATCTGAACCAGATGAGGGGTTTAGGATTCTGGGTTTGTAGGAAGGATTTCTCTAGATGGCTCATGAATAGGTTAGCATAGTCATTACCAGAATTTTGTCCTTTCCTGTAATTATTAAAGTGCGCAGATGTTTGCGGTATTTTCCAGCATGATCAACATTGCCATTTTGAGTTTGAGCAGCATAGCAGCAGTTCATTAGTTTCAACCAAACACATAAAAACACTAACACCTCCACTGGTTCTACTGTAATACGTGATATTTTGTACACAAAACTACTTCCGTGTAATGGTAGTACTGTTCAGTTTACAGAAAGTTCTTGCAGCTAAATATTCTCTATATTATGATAGTAATTAATGTGTCGTTACTCATGTATATTGTTGTCACATTGTCCCGTGTTAGATTTTTTCTAACAATGAGATCTTGCACGTTTTTGCTCTCTTTATGCCAGACAAAGACGTGTTATACACTACTGGCCATTAAAATTGCTACACCAAGAAGAAATGCAAATGATAAACGGGTATTCATTGGACAAATATATTATACTAGAACTGACATGTGATTACATTTTCATGCAGTTTGGGTGCATAGATCCTGAGAAATTAGTACCCAGAACAGCCACCTCTGACCGTAATAATGGCCTTAGTACACCTGGCAATTGAGTCAAACGGAGCTTGGAAGGTGTGTACAGGTACAGCTGCCCATGCAGCTTCAACACGATACCACAGTTCATCAAGTGTAGTGACTGGCGTATTGTGATGAGCCAGTTGCTCGGCCACCATTGACCAGACGTTTTCAATTGGAGAGAGATCTGTAGAATGTGCTGGCCAGGGCAGCAGTCGAACATTTTCTTTATCCAGAAAGGCCCGTACAGGACCTGCAATATGCAGTCATTCATTATCCTGCTGAAATGTAGGGCTTCGCAGGAATCGAATGAAGGGTAGAACCACAGATCGTAACACATCTGAAGTGTAACGTCCACTGTTCAAAGTGCCATCAATGCGAACAAGAGGTGACAGACGTGTAACCAATGGCACCCCATACCATCACGCCAGGTGATACGCCAGTATGGCGATGACGAAGACACACTTCCAACGTGCGTTCACCGCGATGGCGCCAAACACGGATGCGACCATCATGATGCTGTAAAAAAAAAAAAAAAAAAAAAAAAAAAAAAAAAAAAAAAAAACCCTGGATTCATCCGAAAAAATGACGTTTTGCCATTCGTGCACCCAGGTTCGTCGTTGAGTACACCATTGCAGGCGCTCCTGTCTATAATGCAGCGTCAAGGGTAACCGCAGCCGTGGTCTACGAGCTGATAGTCCATGCTGCTACAAACATCATTGAACTGTTCGTGCAGATGGTTGCTGTCTTGCAAACGTCCCCATCTGTTGACTCAGGGATCGATACATGGCTGCGTGATCCATTACAGCCATGCGGATAAGAGGCCTGTCATCTAGACTGCTAGTGATACGAGGCCGTTGGGATCCAGCACAGCATTCCGTATTACCCTACTGAACCCACTGATTCAATATTCTACTAACAGTCATTGGATCTCGACCAATGCGAGCAGCAATGTCACGATAGAATAAACCGCAATCGCGATAGGCTACAATCCGACCATTATCAAAGTCGGAAATGTGATGGTATGCATTTCTCCTCCTTACATGAGGCATCATAACAACGTTCCACCAGGCAACGCCAGTCAACTGCTGTTTGTGTATGAGAAATCGGTTGGAAACTTTCCTCTTGTCAGCACGTTGTAGGTGTCACCACAGGTGCCAACCTTGTGTGAAGCTAATCATTTGCATACCACAGCATCTTCCTCCTGTCGGTTCAATTTCACGTCTGTAGCACTTCATCTTTGTGGTTTAGCAATTTTAATGGCCAGTAGTGTACAATAAATAATTTCTTTATTATTACCAAAGCATTATAAATTAGTATAAACATGGTATGGAACATGTAATTTGCTAAACTTGAAAATATTTCAACATGCAAAGATTACACAAACTTTTTTGATTAGTTACACCTGTGTGAACAGCAGTTCTTAATATTTATAGCAAGTGATGAATTAAGGTTAACTACACTCCTTTGTACTCGTCAGATTCAGATATGGCTTTTTGTGACTTACACTCCTGGCAAATAAGAACACTTGATGCTGTATGTTCTTTACAGATAGGCGTTGGAACAATGATGGCAGCGATGCTGTGTGAATCTTGTTTCCCTTTAGGGCAGTAGTGGCATCTTGTTTTTTTCATTTGATTTATTTTCTTCTTTAGCTGGCGGTAGTTTGCAAATGTGTACAACACCTTTTATTTTCTCCTTGGAATCAACATGCATTTGATCCTGTGGGCTTTTTGTAAGCATCACAATCAATTCTGTGATGAATCTTCTCTGTGGAACTAAGTCATTTGTGTTTACCTTATATATTATCTGAGCATTTATTGCTTCGAAGTTCAGCAAGCTGAAAAACAGTGTAAGAGGCCAGCAGTTGCTTATTCTTGAAACAGAATATTCTGATTTCAAATGGTTGACAACATCTACACTTCCTTTTGTGAGATTGTAAAATATAATGACTTCAGATTTGTTCACTTCGCCACTGCCAGCATCTGCAGCATCGTTGTTGTGCATGGTTGATAACATTAGAACTTTTTTTTTTTTAGGGGGAAGGGGGACGTATGAGCAAATAAAGTCTTTGTTGCTTGGTTTTTCTCCAAATGTGAATATGCTGCTGTTTAGTTGCCTACACTTTATGTCCAGAAGTTCCGGTGGAATTTCTCTTTTATTCTTCTGTAGAGTACATACTACTGTGAGTTGATGATAGGCGTACATTTTGTTAGCCCATGGTATAGATGTAAAATAATTGTCCATCGTCACGTTTCTTCCTGTTTTGTACATCGTTCGAATCCATCGTAACACCACATTCTCTGCATCATTGGGTACTTGATACGACCCAATAGGCTGTTTGCCTGCTCGTACTTCCATATTTAGCGTATAAAATGTTCTGGCATCACGGAGCGCATATACCTTGATGTCATATTTTGCAGGCTTGTTTGCTATATACTGCCTGAATTTGTAATGTCAACGGAATGGTTAAACATCTCGTCTATGATTTTCAATGCACCAGCACTATGGCTCTTCTTGCAAATATCCACAAATTTTCCAAATATTTCTCTAATAGGTGCCAGATTATCTGTTTCCTTTCTCTGAGCTCTCGTAGATTTGTCATCAAAACATATAGCTTGGAGAAGTGTGTGGCACCTTCATTTGCTCATCGATGCAATAAAGAAATCCAGTGCAGTCCCATCAGTAGCCCATAGTTCATCAGTATTGAGATGCTGTGCCATTTAACTCTTCAAAATCTGTCTGTGAGCAATCTCAAGCACTCCATGAATAAGATGCTGCCACTCTGTCAAGTTCTTGGTTTGTCTATTCCACAATGCAACCAATTGCACTATCTGGAAAAAATAATTTCCAGCATTCCAAAATTGTTTTTGAATTTTTTGCAACACCCTCCACACCTGGAAGCTGTTACAATATTCTGACAGGCAGTTTTTGCTGGAGGAGCATGTTGCTTCAGCCATTCTGTTATTCCACCCTTACCAAGAAAGGTTTCACGATCTGTATATTGAGAAAGAGCTGTAGCAGAAGTATCAGATTTTCTGACTGACTGATCTGTTGCAGTATTGATCTCTTCATGCTCAGAGGGTGCATCAGTATCTGATGACAGACCCTCTAAGTAAATATCCTCGTCTAGTGGTTCATCTAGCCACATCAATATCTGTTCCTCTGACATGACTTCTTCCCTGAAAAGTTTTATATATTTTCATATCTGACAGAGAATGTCATGTACTCTGTATAAACAATTGCTGCAATTAAGTTCGAAAAACCCAATAAGAATACTTACTTTTTGTATAAAAGATGTAACATACCACTTTCAGGAGAAAACAAACGAACACAGCCACATATTACAAGTACAAGAAACAGACTAAAAGTGAAGCAAGGTGGTATTCTACAAAAGGAGAAGTAATTGTTACATAAAGATTTCCATGTTAGAAAGAAATCTAACACTGCGCACAACTGGCCAGCTATTTTTGAAATTTGATTGTCAAGCCACAGATTAATTGAAGCACGGGATATGAAAGAAAGCATTTATAGATTGTCAGTTCATTACCTTTGAAATGTGCTGGAATATTTAACTAAAATCATAAATGTTAGATATTTTCTAGCAACGCGAGTGATCATGGCTTAAACACGTAGCTTCTAATAATGTGGTAAATACAGAACAACCTCTGTTTTTAATGTGAAAAATGTTTGGATATGAATATTAAAGTCTGTACCCCTGATAACTCTGCTGAGGTTCGTTTTAAAGCAAATCACAGTCCATAGTACAAGGCTCAAAGTGATCAACAGAACTATGGGCTGGATACTGAAACTTAACAGATTAATGACCATTTAATATGTCTCAAAACTGAAAGTTGATTTACATACATTGTAAATGCACTGGAAGGTAGTTAGAAACTGTAATTTCAGTAAATGAACCAGTGTGTTGTGTTGTATGTTGTTGCAGTAATATTTCAAGGTGTTGTAACATCATGCATAGTTAAGTGTTAGTGCGATTACAAAAGTATATAACAATTTTCTATGGAATATTTTGTTACTAATTAAAAATGTATCAGATGAAAAGGGCATTAATGTTTCCTTATTTTTTAGTGTTATTTCTTCCTCAGAACATGCAAATAGGTAAAAGTGCACTTACAGTGTCAGTGGCTTTTTCGTTTCCGCACTGCTGTTGGTTACAGTTTGCATGATGAATAATGGGAATCCAATATGAAGAACTGAGAGATATGTAGTTAGCCAGTTGGATTCTTGTTCATAATTTCTTATCATTTATCTAAGGGTAGAATTCAACCACATAGCTGGAATTTTTGGCAAAATCTAAAATAAAACATACAATTAGGTTGCTGCAATGACAAATGCATATCTTGGGCTGTGCTACACATCTATCTATTATGGCAATCTTATTTTCGTGTTGAGATTCGTTGCTTTTGGTAACTCGTAAGCAGTTTGTTGCATTCCAACCTAACCTAGGTCTTGGGCTGTTCTATAGGTCAGTCTTTCACCACAACCAGGGTTTTTGATACGTTCACTGGCTTCGGCATCCCACAACAAGATTGTCTATTTCAATCTAATCTGGAGCTCAGGCTTTGTTACAAATTAGCCTGACAGCACACCTTGGTTTTTTCAGTCGCCAAAGGAATATAGGAATCAATAAGTGACCGGAAAGTTCTTAAGGAGCAAATCAGGAAAAGTTAGTCTGGCACTCTGTGTATAAAAAAAAGTCATTTTGTATTTTCTGCTGAAAGAAATAATGAGCTTCATCAATTGTGTTTGGCTATGACCACCATCAATGAATTGTGAACATCTACATGTGACACAAGAATTGCAGACACTGGAAGTGCACTTTAGCCTGTAAACATGCATATCATGTCCTTGTAGTCCTAGAAATAGAATGAAACTGTCCCTTTCACAAAAGACTGAACCAAATAAGTTACAATATTTCATCTCTGAGAAGCAGTATGTCAATCTTTTTTTACAATTCCTGTAATTGTACTAATCAGGAAATATACTCTGTGGTGTCACCGCCAGACACCACACTTGCTAGGTGGTAGCCTTTAAATCGGCCGCGGTCCGGTAGTATACATCGGACCCGCGTGTCGCCACTGTCAGTGATCGCAGACCGAGCGCCACCACATGGCAGGTCTAGAGAGACGTACTAGCACTCGCCCCAGTGGTACAGCCGACTTTTCTAGGAAAGGTTCACTGAGAATTACGCTCTCATTTGCCGAGACGATAGTTAGCATAGCCTTCAGCTAAGTCAATTGCTACGACCTAGCAAGGCGCCATCACCAAGTTATATTGAGATGATAATAGGACCTCACGCCCGCCTGCGTGAGTTTAAGCGCGTGCCTTTCGGCTTCCTCTCATTGTGTCTAGGCTGTCTTGCCTAGACACAACATACTCCCTTCATTTTACATCTACATCTGCTCTATGCAATCTGTCTTACAGTGTCTAGCACAGGGTAATTCAGGTACCACTATCTTTTCCACCCGCTCCCTGATGTGTGGGAAGAATGACTGTTGATAAAATCTGTGTCAGTTCACATTCTCTTACTGTAAAGAAGTTACATCAAGTTGCAGACACGCATGATTAAAAGACCCTCACATGTAGCTTTTGGCCACAGTCTTAGTCAGTAAACACACACACACACACACACACACACACACACACACACACACACACACACACACACACACACCATGCACACACACACACACCATGCACACATGACCACCAACTCCAGCATCTTGGGCCAGAATGCAACATCACGTGGGATGCAAGCAGCAATCTGGAGGGGGTGGGGAAGAGGAAGGGATAGTAGTGTACAGGTGGGGAGAGAGATGAATGCTGTCTGGTGGAGTGCACAGGGGCTAGTCTCCAACAGCCGCAGTGTGAGGATGTTGTGGAGCAGGGAGGTGTGTAAAAAAAGAACAAAAAATGAGAGGAGCGGGGAAAGGTGGGTGGATGCGTACATTTGCAGAGGGCTGCAAATAAACAAGGTGGGAGATGAGAATGAGGGGGAGTGATAGGATATAGGGGGTGGAAACTGTTGGGTGGAGGGTGTGGGGACAGTATGTTACTGTAAGTTGAGGCTAGATGGCTCGGGTAGTGAAGCAACCATTGAAATCAAGTGTGTTATGTTCAGCTGCATGTTGTGCCACAGGGTGGTCTACTTTACTCTTGGCTACAGTTTGGTTGTGGCCATTTATCCTGGTGGGCAGATGGTTGGTAGTTACACAATATAAAAAGCTGTGCAATGATTGCAGCAGAGCTGGTAAATGACATGGCTGCCTTCACAGGTGGCCCAGCCACTGATTGGGTAGGATAAACCTATGACAGGACTGGAATAGAAAGTGCTGGATGGGTGGATTGGGTAGGTTTTGCACCTTGGTCTTCAACAGGGATATGATCCTTGTGGCAAGGGATTGGGATTGAGAGTGACATACGGATGGACTAGGATGATGTGGAGGTTGGGTGGGAAGTGTCTCAGGTGGGATGTCCCCCATTTCAGGGTGCAATGATAGGCAAAGGATGTGGTTCATTGGTGAGACTCTCGGCATACTGCAGATTAACTGTCCCCAGGTAGCCAGGCTATACAGGAGGGATTTTTTGGTGTGAAGGAAATAACAGGTGTCAAAATGCAGGTACTGTTGGTGCTTTGTGGGTTTATTGTGGACAGAGGTGCTGATGGAGCCGTCAGTGAGGAGGTGGTCAACATCTAGGTAGGTGGTACCTTGGGTTAAGGTGGACCATATGAAGCGGTTGGGAGAGAGGTTGTTGAGGTCATGAGGGAACAAAGATAATGTGTCTTGGCTCTGGGTCCAGATCATGAAGATAGCATCAGTGAACCAGAACGGCTGCCCGGTGTGGCCGAGCGGTTCTAGGCACTTCAGTCTGGAACCACGCGACTACTATGGTCACAGGTTTGAATGCTGCCGCAGGCATGGATGTGTGTGATGTCCTTAGTTTAGTTAAGTTTAAGTAGTTCTAAGTTCTAGGAGACTGATGACCTCAGATGTTAAGTCCAATAGTGCTCAGTCATTTGAACCAGAACGAGGGTAGGATTGGTGTTTTGGGAGGCTAGGAAGGTCTCCTCTAGATAGCCCATAAAAAGTTTGGCATAGAGGGGTGCCATGTGGGTGGTCATAGCTGTGCTGCCAATTTGTTTTTATACCTTCCCTTCAAACGAGAAGTTGCTATGGGTTAGGATAAAGTTAGTAAGGTGTAAGAGGAATTGAGGTATTGGATTTGGAGTCCAAAGGATGTTGGGAAAGGTAATATTCATTAATGGTAAGACCACGGGCATAAGGGATGTTGGTGTATAGGGAGGTGATGTCAACAGTGATGAGTGGTGATCCAGGAGGTAAAGGGGTAGGCATGGTGGAGAATCAGTGAAGGAAGTGGTTGGTATCATTTACATGGTAGGCTAGATTACAGGCAGTTGGTTAGAGGTGTTGGTCAATGAGTGCCAAAATTCTTTCAATGAGAGCACAATAACCAGTCACAAAGGGGCATCCAGCATTGTGGGGTCTGTGGATTCTGGGGAGCACGTAGGAGAAGGGCATGTGGGGTGTCATAGGAGTGAGGAGGGAAAATTCAAAGGAGATGTTCTGGGAAGGGTGTAAGGTGTTAAGCATGGATTGGAGGTTTTGTTTGACTTCTGGAAAGAGATCACTCTGGCAAAGTTTATAGGTGGTGGAGTCAGACAATTGGCAGAGGCCTTTTGCCAGGTAGTCACCATGATTCATGATAACAGTGGTGGAAGTCTGCAGATAGGATGGTTAGGTCAGGATTTGTTTTGAAGTTATGTATGGCTGTTCTTTCTTCTACTGAAAGGTTGGTGTTCTCAGGAAGGGACGTGGGGAAGGATGGTGAGGTGAAGTTGGAGGTAAGGAATTCCTGGAAGGTGACCATTGGGTAGTTAGGTGGGGAGGAGGAGGCGGGGAGGAGGATTGTGGTTGGATGGTGGTACGAACTGTAAGAGGCAGGATTCAGTATTTGAATTAAGGTGGTTTTGGTTGGAGGAATTGACAGCAAAGAAATCCATGGCACAGCCATGTGCACCTGCACGGGATCCTTCTATGCCAACCATTTTATGGGCCATCTAGAGGAGACCTCCATAGCCTCCTAAAACACCAAACCCCTAGTCTGGTTCAGGTTCATTGATGATATCTTCATGTTCTCGACCCAGGGCCAAAACTCTATCTTTGTTCCTTCACAACCTCAACACCACTTCTCCTGCCCACTTCATATTGTCCTTCTCAATCCAGCATGCCACCTACCTAGATGTTGACCACCTCCTCTCTGATGGCTCCATCGGCACCTCTGTCCACATTAAAACCACCAAGCACCAACAGTACCTGCATTTTGACAGCTGTTATTTCTTTCCCACCAAAAAATCCCTCCTATATAGCCTGACTACCTGGGGACGGTGAATTTGCAGTATGCTGATGGTCTCACCAAGGCATGCACAGACAGGCACTATTCCCCAGGCCTAGTCCACAAATAGATCCCCTGTTCCATTTCCCTCACAATCCCAATCCTCCCACCACCCCCAAAAACCAGCCACAAAGGAGTTTTCCCCTTTGCCACCCAGACTGGAACAACTGAACCACATCCTTTGCCAGGGCTTTGATTACCTTTCATTCATTGCACCCTGAAATGAGGGACATCCTATCTGAGATACTTCCCATCTCTCCTACAGTGGGATTCTGTCACCCACGCAACCTCCACATCATCCTAGTGCATCCCCATGCTACTCCCAATCCCAACCTCTTGCCCCAAGGATCATATCCCTGTGGAAGACCCAGGTGCAAATCCTGCCCAATCCACCCAGCACTTCCTATTCCAGCCCTGCCATATGTTCATCCTACCACGTCGGGGGCTGGGCGACCTGTGAAAGCAGCCATGTCATTTACCAGCTCTGTTGCAGTCATTGCACAGTTTTTATATTATATGACTACCAACCAGCTATCCACCGGGATGAACGGCCACAGCCATACTGTGGGCAAGGGTAAAGTAGACCACGCTGTGGTACAACATGCAGCTGAACACAACACACTTGTTTTCAATGTTTGCTTCACTACCCGAGCCATCTGGATCCTTCCCTCCACTACCAGCTTTTCTGAACTGTCCAGATGGGAGTTATTCTTACAACACATTCTCCGCTCCCGTAATTATCCTGGCTTCAACCTGCTGTGAGATACTGTCCTCACATCCTCCACCCAACAGTTTCCACCCTGTATGTCCTATCATCTCCTCCCCATTCTTGTCTCCCACCCTGTTTATTTGTAGCCCTCTGCCACTGCATCCAACTGTCTTTACCTGTTTCTCTCATGTTTTGTTCCCTTTTCCCTCACCTCCCTACCCCACAACCTCCTGCCACGGCAGCTGTTGGACTTTGGTCCCTGCACACTCCACCAGACAGCATTCGTCTCTCCCTACACACGTATACTACTATCCCTTCCCCAACCTCTTCAGATTGCTGCTTGCATCCAATGTGATGTTGCATTCCAGCCCGAGACGCTGGACTTAGTGGTGTGTGTGTGTGTGTGTGTGTGTGTGTGTGTGTGTGTGTGTGTGTGTGTGTGTGTTTACAGGCAAAAAAACTGTGGTCGAAAGCTACGTTTTAGTGTCTTGTAAATGTGCCGGCCTGCAACTTTGACGTGTCTTCTTTATGGTAAGTAGCAATCTATCTTTTCCTACAGTCCATTGCGTGAGCTCACATTCTCTGATTTTTATCATTATGGTTATTTCACGAAGGTGCATTTGGAAGGAAACGGTATGATACACGATTCTTCTCGAGTCATACTCATTCAGAATTTTTTAACAGCAAGTATAATGGAAAACACCTGTCTTGAGCTGTCTACCACCGGAGTTTGTTGATGATCTCTTGCGATTATGACAAAATGTGGTGTTCTTCTTTGGATCGTCTCTATCAATCCTAATTGATAAGGGTCCCAGTTTTGTGAACAGTGTTCAAGAATCAGCCAAACAAAGGTTTTGTGAGCTACCTTTAATGTGATTGAATTAAATTTTATTAAATTCTTTCATCTGCCTTCCCTACAACTGGTTTTATGTGGTGCCACTTAAGACTCTGCAGATGTGTACTCAGAGATATTTTACAGTTGTTACAATTTCTAATGATGTTACATTAGCATTAATTTACTTATCCTGTGCACTAATTCATTTCAAAGTACTTTGCCAAATCCTTACTCTATGGATGCATTTGTCTTGGTAGGTGTTCTGAGTATTATTATACTATGTAGGTAGGGGTAATGAATCCATTATTATTATACTGATTTCATGTTCAGTACATTGATGTTTATGATGAGCCAAATTTTTATCTAAGAAGCAAAAGACAGTTCCAGTTGCAACTATGTATCATTCAGCACAGAAGGTTTCAACATTATGCCCTTATAAAGTGCTACATTTGACCTCCTGAACATAACCAGTAGCAAACAGTCTTACTGGACTGCATTTAATAAGTGTTGCAGCTGGTCTGTATGACATTCAGCTGGTGAGGCTGATTGCTCAGTTATGTTCTGGCAATGAGGCCTAGCACTTGATATTGGCATATTGCGAAGACTGGCTTCGCTACATCATAAAGCCTTGAGACCAGAGCTGTCTTACTTTTCTTATATTGATACAGTTGGTGTTTATGCTTGTGCTGTTCTCAGTGGACAGATTTATAAAAAGCAATCGTGTGTTCCAATATACGAACTAGTTTCCTGATTTTTCTTTATGATCACCGAAAGAATGTTTTGGTGGGGTATGTATGTTCTTTAGTGACACACTTCCAGAACCACAGAGACATACTTTTATGTGATAAAAATAATGTATTTGATATTAGTTTTTACAGTATGTGAACATCCTTACAGTCCTACAAACTAACAAATGTTAAAAATTTTATCAGATCTGTTCCTTTAATAAATTTGTTGTTTCACCTGAGGTTGAGTGGAGGAAAGAAGTTAGATGGTTTCATGCCATTGTATTTCTGTTTGCTACAAAAACAGGCATAACTCCAGTTAAAGAACTGGACTGCTGAGTTTGCAGAGTCTGTGTGATAATAACTTCAGTGCTATGTGATTGAGAAATTAAAAATGAGAATGTATCGGACCATAATTTGTCTAGAATGAGAAATTCTTGCTTCTGCTAGTGAATTTTGAATTTATGAATTTGCCTTTTTTTTTTTTTTTTTTTTTTTTTTTTTTATAGGAAACAGAAAAACCGTGCATTTTGCTACTTCTGTCAAAGTATCCAGAGACTACCCCAGTGTGCCCAATGTGGAAAAGTAAAATGCATGCTCAAGACTGGAGATTGTGTTGTACGTCACGCAGGAGTTTTCACAACTGGCCTTGGCATGGTGGTAAGTTTTTCTGTTTCTCCAAATAACACAATGTCCTATGGAACATTTCATATGTTGCTTAATTCTCAGAGATTCCTAAAACTGTTTTTTACTGGTCAGTCCTTATATTCTTTGGTTAAGTTATATACAATGTTAAAATTCAAGAATGAGGTCAGGCATATAATTTACAAGCAACAGCAAGATTAAAAGTGCAGTGAAGGATGTCACAGTGTGTGCTTCTTGAGTGTATCTGCAGCTTATAGGATTAGTTTCTTGTGCTCGAATTAATGGTCATAGACATCAATTAGTTCACATAAATTGAGGCATATCTTTACCTATTCTGCAGCCTGTCGGACAAATACTGTTACTTCTAATTGAAACATCCTAGTGACAAGTGCTTTCCTTGTTACCATTTTCAAAGTGATTGCTTTGTTAGGAAGAAATATCATTGTAGTGTGTTCAGGTGATATTGGACCTCCAGAGAGGAAATTTCAGCAAGGAGAACTTTGCGTGTATCTTTCAGGCAGAACAAAAATGATAATCTTAGGAAGTTGTTAAAAGACAAACAGATGAAATATCTTTGTAGAAAAGTTTAGTAGAATGTAAATACTGTGGTGTAAAGGGACCACTCACCGAAAACCAGAATCATTGACAGGCACACACAAAAAGGAAAGAAAACTTGCTAACTTTTGGATTAATCCTTTTTCGAGATAGAGATTGGGGGGGGGGGGGGGGGGTGACGAGAGGCCAGAGAAAAGGAAAGGGAAACTGTTGTGTAGATGGTGTGACAACAGTGAGTTACCAGCGATTGAGGCCAGGAAGATTAAAGGAGCATGGATATGTTGCAGGGATAACCCCCATCTGCATAATTCAGAGAAGCTGGTGTTGGAGGGGAGGATCCAGATGATCTGGGCTATGAGGGAACAATAGAAATTGAGCATGTTATCTTCGACTGCATGTTGTGCCACCAGATGATCAACAAAGCTTCTCTGAAATACACAGATGGAAATTATCCTTGCAACTCACCTGTTCCTCCTGTAATCATCCTGCTCTGTCTTCAGTAACCAAGTAACACCACCCGCTTCACCCAACAATTTCCCCTTCCTCTGTCCTGCCAACCCCCCTCCCCCTTTTCCAGTTCATTTCCTCAACTCATCTTCAGTGTGCACTGCTCCCCACCGGCTCTAACAAATGTGCATCACATGCCTAGCCCATGCACTTTTCATCTCTCTTGCACATTCCTAGCTGGAAAACCAACCACCTCCCTCGAAGCCATTAGCCTCCCACCGTCAACCCCTTTCCCTGCCTCCCAGCTCTCTCTTCCTTTATCCACACCACATGATGCAACTGCCACTCTGGCAGCAGTACTATTTTTTTCAAACTAGTGTCATGGAGGAACATAATTTGTGTGTGTGTGTGTGTGTGTGTGTGTGTGTGTGTGAGCGTTAATATTTTAGCAGTCTTTTTCATTATACCTGTGTATGATGCCTCCTCAGTGTGGTAATTTGTAATGTATCCTTTCCATATTGCTTTTATTTAATTGCAGTTACATTTTGTTGATCATTTTCATTATTATTTTTTCATCTGTAAAAAAATTTGTCTTCACTCATATTTGTTTTTAGGGAGCCATTTGTGACTTTTGCGAGGCATGGGTATGCCATGGGCGGCGTTGCCTCACAACACATGCATGCACATGTCCACTACAGGATGCCGTTTGCATTGAGTGTGAACGAAGTGTTTGGGATCATGGTGGGCGGATCTTTTGTTGTTCATTCTGTGGCAGCTTCTTATGTGAAGATGATCAGTTTGAGCACCAAGCATCATGCCAGGTTCTTGAATCGGAGAACTTTAAATGTAAGTATATGATTTCATATTTCTTCTGTCAAATTATCGTACACTATGTGACCAAAAGTATCAAGACATCTGGCTAAAAATGACGTAAAAGTTCGTGGCACCCTCCATCAGTAATGCTGGTTCAATACTGTGTTGGCCCACCCTTAGCCTTGATGACAGCTTACACTCTCGCAAGCATACATTCAATCAGGCACTGGAAGGTCTCTTAGGGAATGGCAGCCCATTCTTCACGGAGTGGTGCACTGAGGAGTGGTATCCATGTCGCTTGGTGAGACCTTGCATGAAGTCTGTATTCCAAAACATCCAAAGGTGTTCTATAGGATTCAGGTCAGGACTCTGTGCAGGCCAATCCATTACAGGGATGTTATAGTCGTGTAACCACTCCACCACAGGCTGTGTATTATGAACAGTGCTCGATTGTGTTGAAAGACGCAATAGCTATCCCTGAATTGCTCTTAAATAGTGGGAAGCAAGAAGGTGCTTAAAACATCAATGTAGCCCTGTGCTGTGATAGTGCCATGCAAAAAAACAAGGGGTGCAAGCCCCCTCCATGAAAAACCCGACCACACAATAACACCACTGCCTCCGAATTTTACTGTTGGCACTACACACACTGGCAGATGACATTCACCGGGCATTTGCTATACCCACACCCTGCCATCGAATCATCACATTGTGCACTGTGATTTGTTGCTCCACACAACGTTTTTCCACTCTTCAGTCATCCAATGTTTACCCTTCTTACACCAAGCGAGGCATCGTTTGGCGTTTACTGGCAAGATGTGTGGCTTCTGAGTAGCCACTCAACCATTAAATCCAAGTTTTCTCACCTCCCACATAACTGCCATAGTACTTGCTGTGGAATCTGTTGCAGTTTGGATTCCTGTGTGATGGTCTGGATATATGTCTGCCTATTGCACATTATGACCCTCATCAACTGTCGGCAGTCTGTCAGTCAACAGACGAGGTCAGAGTGTACGCTTTTGTGCTGTGCATGTCCCTTCACATTTCAACTTCACTATCACATTGAAAACAGTGGATCTAGGGGTGTTTAGGAGTATGGAAATCTCGCGTAGAGATGTATGACACAAGTGACACCCAATCACCTGACCACGTTCGAAGTCCATGAGTTCTGCTGAGCGACCCATTCTGCTCTCTCACGATGTCTAATGACTACTGAGGTCACAGATATGGAGTACCTGGCAGTAGGTGGCAGCACAATGCACCTAATATGAAAAATGAATGTTTTGGGGGGTGTCCAGATACTTTTGATCACATAGTGAAGTTTGAGATTTTCTAGTTTTTATTTCAGGTTCAATTACATTACCAGTTGGAACTGTGTTAGAAGATGGAATGAAAGTATAGTCTTTGACATGAAACCTGGCTGGCTGTTGCAATGACTATGTATATGCTGTTCATTTCAGATGTTATTAAACTTTGTCATCTCTCAGAATCGTAAGTCTGGCTTTCTGTGTGATCTGCAACAATATGGGACACAGGAGTTTCTGTGTGGTTTCATGTTAAAGCTGCTCTAGTGCTGTATCTGCTTATGGTTTAATGGTAGACTTAGCACAGTGTGAATGCAAATTCATTTATTCTAACCTACTCCTTCCTAGGTTTATTAAACTTTATTTTGTCTGTATGCTGGAAATCAGTCTGATCAAAGCAGAGAGAACTTTTCACTTTTTTACCAACCAATAATAGAAAACACACATAAGACATTTGTGCAAAACAGTTTGTGGCTGTTTATCCAGCTCAGAACACTTTTTCCTTAAGTTTGCCCACAGTGCAGTATGTTTTTCCAGCCCGGAACACTTTTTGCTTGAGTTCTGAGTCCCCCCCCCCTCTCCCCCCTCGCCCCAGTGCAGTAGCTGCTGACCACCACCCACCTTCTGACACTGACTGGCATGTGCCCATCCCTTGCACTTATGATCTACTATTGCATGTTTCTGCACCCACTTTGGCAACAATAAAAAGATTTATTATTGTAGCTTGGGTTTCCATCTGATCAAGATTGTGGATGATTTCAGAAGTAAGGAGGGTATAGACGGCAGACTGGCAAAAGCAAGAAAAGCTTCCCGCAAAAGAGAATTTTTCAGAAAATGTATATAGATTTCATTGCATGAAGTCTCTTTTAAAAAGTTTTATGTTGACTGCAGCATTGTACTGAAGTGAAATGTAGGCAATAAACAGTACAGACAAGAATAAGGTTTTGAGATTTGCGCTACATGAGAATGTTGAAGATTATTTGCATAGATCATGTAACAATACTTAGATTGTAGCAACTTGACGATTGATGTTTTAGCAAGTTGGGCCAGCCACGAACCAATCATAGTTCTTTCTTGAGTGCCAAATGCTTGCTGTGTTGCCTGTTTTGTAGGTACCTACAAGGCCTTACCAAATGTGGCAGCTTTCTGCATGATGACACCACCACCACCACCAACACCCGACCTCTGCAATCCATCAGTCACAGAGTAACTATATTCAAGCTGTAATGAAGAGGTATCTACATAGATGCATACATACATACTCCGCAAGCCATTGTGCTATCAATGTTGTAGGGATAGTTCATACTGTTGCTAGTAATACCATTCCCTCACAAATGGAGGAAAGGATGATAGCCCCCTACATCCCAGTGCTAATTCTAATTTCCTTTATTTTGTACTTACTTTCCTTATGTGAGATGAATGTTAGATGCAGTAGAATTGTTCATAAGTCTATCACAAAAGCTGATTCTTTAAACTTTGTGACTGCATTTCCTGAAAACATCATCTTCTTCCCTCCACATATTTCCATCAAAGCTCATAGATCCTGTTTGGCTGTGGCTTAACACTTTGCCGTCCGCATATCTTGTACAAATGTATTTGCTTGGCGCCGGCAGCGCTAATTCGGATTACTTGGCTTGGTGCCAGCCATTCTTGACATTGTCGGGAGATTATAAATTGTTAAGTTTTTGTAATCTTATCGTTAGTTCTCATAAGTTCTCGACCCTCTTCCCCTACTTTCATTAAAATGTCGAAGGTATACATACGTAAATAAATACAAAATTTGTTTGTTTCATATATTTGTTTATTTGCATTGTCTTTGGTACTTAGTATTTCTCTTTCATATGATATGCAGCAAAACAGTCTCAAAGATGTAACGCAACTCCACAAGACTTGCACATTAAGTTTGTTGTTCTTCTTTTTTATATTTGGAACATACATGGCAGTTTCTCCATTTTCGTTTATTCGTTTTGGAAATAAGTATTAGCTGGTGTTGGTTTGTGTGACTGTAAAGTCTGTCAATCAGAACATGATGAGACGTACACAATGTAGTGGCAACCTCCAAGTTTTGCTCAGAAGCAGGTACATGGTCTTTTTATCCACGAATTGGACACTTCCAATAAAAAATCATAAAATCGGAGACTCTTGTGTTCTGTATTGAAATGTTGACATGTACGGAATGCATTAAATAATGTGCAGTGATAGAAGTACATACAAATCTTTTTTGACCATTTTATCATTTTTCTTTAAATAGGGTAATAACTCAAATATTGGTCTGCCCGATCCTATCCGTTCATATATTTGTTGTAGTCTAATACACTATCAGGTTTTTTTATTGTGTAACTGGTTTTTCTAAATTTTCTGTGAGTACTAGTCAAAGCGGCATTATGTATTGTAGAGATCATTCGTATAGTTTTAGCTTTCGAAGCTCTCCATACTTCACCTTTCCATTGATGACAAGCTTCAAACACATTGACTCTTGCACACTTTAATTTTTCTGGAAATCCCCTTTTTTGCCCTATCATTCCACAAACTCGAATTTTATTTTCAAGTAACTTTTTGCAAATTCTGCACTGTTATAATAATTATCCATGTAGAGGTGATGACACTTTCCATAAGAAGGTGTCAATAGTTCCATCACTGTTTTTGCTGATGGTGGTCCAGCGCCGGAATATATCTTTAATGAGGAAATGTATCCCGTACTCGAATTGCACAGCATCCAAAAAAGTATGCCATATTTTGTAATTTTTGACGGATTGTAAACTTTAAAATTTAACTGTCCACGCCACGCTATCATTCCTTCATTAGTTGAGATGTTTTGACTTAGATTAAAAGTTTCTTTAAACATTTTGGGAAAATAATCAATTACAAATTGCACTTTGTAAAGCCAGTCAGCATTATCTGGTTTTTTATTGTTGTCGGTAAATGCAAAAATGATAATATTTGTCTGAATCGGTTGCAGGACATCGTTTTGCAAAATATCGGTGTGTCTATCAACGGATTCATTCATCAGTAATCATCGATCCTTGCTCTTTTTTTTTTACTGTTTCCATAAGGATAGAAAGCTGAAACCATTTTCTAAGTTCGGGTTCTGTAACATCAACAAATTTGGCACTTTTTTATCCGGTTTCCTTCTATTGCAGTTTTGACTGTAGTACTTGTTTGTTTTGTTGCTAACATATTCAAATAGATTGTTCCCATTATATAATTCTACGATATCCTCGATGCTCTGTGTATCTTCGGGAAATATGTTTGGACCCGGAGTTCCTTCAAATTTATTATTGGTTCTCGGTAAATCAGTCTGACCACTGTGCACTGTCTTTTTCATCTGATTCATACGAGTGAGTCGGCTACTGTAGCGTTCACTGAATTCTTCTTGAACATATTTCACTATCTTCAGACGATTCTGCTTCACTTTCAATTTTTTTGATATGCAATGTCTTCTTGACAAACAGCCAAATCATCCAGAATGTCAGACAAGACGTGCGCATATTCATCGTAAATAATCGTATCATCTCTTTCGTCTGCTGCGATGAAAGGGCACGTGTACTTATAAAAACAAAAAGCATGTTGACATGTGTAACTTATTGTTACCTAAACAAAACACCAACAGAATGCAAAAGATACTAACGTGCTGTCGCCGGCCACTGAGTGACACCATGCACATGACACCACTGCGGTGTCGCCAGCCATTGACTGCTATTTCGCGCACAACACCTTTGTGATGTCACCAGACGGCATAGTGTTAAGAAAAACTAGAAAGACATCAAACTTTCTGGCAGATTAAAACTGTGTGGCAGATCGAGACTCGAACTCAGGACCTTTACCTTTTGCGGGCTAGTGCTCTACCAACTGAGCTAGCCAAGCACGACTCATGCCCCATCCTCACAGCTTCCCTTCTGCCAGTACCTCATCTGCTACTTTCCAAACTTTACGGAAGCTCTCCCGCAAACCTTGCAGAACTAGCACTCCTGAAAGAAAGGATATTGCGGAGACATGGCTTAGTCACAGCCTGGGGGATGTTTCCAGAATGAGATTTTCACTCTGCAGTGGAGTGTGTGCTGATATGAAACTTCCTGGTAGATTAAAACTGTATGCCAGACCAAGACTCGAACTCGGGACCTTTGCCTGCAAAAGGCAAAGGTCCCGAGTTTGAGTCTCGGTCCGGCAGACAGTTTTAATCTGCCAGGAAGTTTCATATCAGTGCATACTCTGCTGCAGAGTGAAAATCTCATTCTATAAAGACATCATGGTGTAACTCTCTTATACAGCTAAAACCATTCAGTAACAAGTCTATCAGCATACTTCATACTTTTTGACTTCTTCCTTTAATTTGGACTAGTGGAATCCCAAACACTTGAGTAATAATGTGAATGCTTTACTCAAGTGTCCTTATGTGGTCTTTTTTACAGGTGCCATTCAGTTTCTCAGACCTCTCCCAATAAATCATAGTCATTTTTAATAATATAATGTAACTGGATGGATAAAAATTCTACTTGCCAAGTGGGGACAGGAGAACACGCATAAAACAAAAGTCACCTTGTCACCACATGGTAGATAGATTTTTATCTATCCAACTACGTAGTCGGGTCATTTGCTTTCCTTACAGCTGATAACTGCCCATTCCAATTTGTATTTGGTAAAGTTTCACCAAAATGTCAAATCAATCTGACAGTCAAGCAGCATACCACTAATTATGTATTTGAATATTCTACAAATGTTTCTTTTACCCATCTGCATTAACTAGCTTCATCACTGTTGCATCAGACTTGAATTCTGTCAAAGTTATCATGACGTCATGAATCCCTAAGTCAGTCACATTGACAGCATGTTTCAGTATGCCAACAGTGCCATCGACAAACAGCCTGCCAGCTGTTCACTCTTCTTGACAGCATTTACGCACATGGAGAACAGGATTAGTTGTATTACACATCTCTGGAACATTCTGTATGTTATTTTTATCCCTGGTAAACTAGCCATCCAGGACAATTACAGGGTTCCACTTACAAAGAAAAACTCGTAAAGCCATTCATGTATTTGAAGTTGTTTTGTGTGTGCTGATGCCTTTCTTTAAAACATTATACTTTATGGTTCAGTTTCAAATGATTTCACTCAAATTTAGGAGTTGAGTGTCTGCAATATAGTCTTGCTCTGATAGTTCACAGCATATCGTATGAATGAAAAGGGCGCTGTGTTTCACAAGATGCACACCATTCAAGCACACAAGCAGGCACACCTATCGCACACATGATGACCAACTTCAGCAGCTTGGACCAGAATCAGACATTCTGGCCTGAGCTGCTGATGTTGGTGGTCATGTGTGTGTGAGGTGTGCGTGATTGTGTGAATGAATGGTGTGTGTTACTCTTCTTCCAACGAAGGCTATGGCTGAGAGCTTTGGTGTAAGTGTCCTTTAATTGTGCCTGTCCACAATTTAACATGCCATCTTTATGGTAAGTAACAATCTATCTTTTCCTACCTTGATGAATAGCATTCCATATACCCATATGTGTTGATGTATGATACACCATTAGAAGTAAGAGGTAAATGTCTTCTACCATTTACCTTTGTCTGTATCTGTATCATCACAGTAACAGTTTATCTTTACACAGAATTGAGAGAACGAATGTTATGTTTGTAATCACCGAGTAATAGAAAACAAATATTTTATTATAAATTTCAGCACAAATGTTAATAAGTTCGTAGTGTTTGTTTCATTTATTCAAATTACTGAATGCTTCATGAAAAGCCACAGTAACAGTGTTCAAATAAAGACCAATCTACAAGAAGGTGTGGTGTCAATCCTCAAATATGTTACACAAAATTAATACATTACATTGCAACTGATTATCATGTGCAATCTATTGCTTTTAACAATGTTGAGGAAAGTGATTTGAGTGTTAGAGGAGAAAATATTAAGAGTGATAAATATGCGTGTTTTAATTGCTTCTTAGGTCAGTCGTGCAATAAACTGGGACAGTATTCATGTCTTCGCTGTAAAACCTGCTATTGTGAGGATCATGTTAGGAGGAAAGGCTTCAAGTATGAGAAGAACAAGCCAATCCCATGCCCAAAGTGTGGATATGAAACATCTCAGACCAAGGATCTCAGCATGTCCAGTGAGTATGATGTATACGCTGTCTGTAATGTCTCTTAACTTTAAGGATAGCTGTGACAGACCTGGTTAATGTGTGGTCTGACCTGTAATATTTTTGTCATAACTTCGTATATATATGAACTTGATTGATTTTCAACATGTGGTATATCTATTTAGGTATTAGATTGTTACTGTAGTCTTCTCCCTTGTGTAGTAATTGCTTTAAAGCTGTTACATTGTATGTAATTCTACTTGGCAAATTAAATTATTATTGCAATTATGCCATAACAGAAATCAGTGTGTCTAATTGTGTCACAGGCAAGAATTACTGCTTTTGTTTGTGGCCTACATAAATGAGCTTCCATTGACTTTAAAGGACAGTTCAAAAACTGTAATGTTTGGTGATGACACAAGTGTGCTAATCAAGGTTAAGATTCAACCTTAGCAGGCACAGTTCACATGATAGCTGAACATGCCTACAAGTAGTTCACAAGTAACAGTTTAAATCTTAAGCTCACAAGGCTCATACTGAGTGTTTCCAAACAAGCATTAATGAGAGACAGTAATGATCAGACACTAAATGAAACACCCTGTGTAAAGTTTCTTGGGTCAAAAATCAAACACTGGGAAGTCCAGGATGGAATAACAATAATATGGAAAGGATAAATTGCTACTCACTACATGGAGGAGCTGTTAAGCCGCAGATGAGCACAGTGAAAAAGACTGCTAAAATAATTATGCTTTTGGACAAAGTCCTTCATATTCAGGGCAGCCACAGCATGAATATATCATTTTGAAGGTAAAACTATTTCAGCTGTATGCATTTTATCTATAAACCTGGCTGGTTTCACAACATTATAGCTACATCATTGGGTGCAATATGTACAAAGTAATAGACAAGAACTAATGTAAGGCAAGAAAAAAAATGAAAAGATTTATGGGATGAATGTACTCAGAAAATCAAATCATGTTCTACTACAAAAGAGAATGGGATGACCCAGCATTCAAAATCAGCAATTTTTTTGCTGTGTAGTGGACATCAGTTATAAAATAGCATACAAAGACACAGAACATTCCTGTGATATGGTCCTATGATATCTACGAAGAACAGAAGCTAAAGTGAGAACTTCATACTAACAAACTAGTGGGCAGATAAAATAGTACAAAATTCTTCTCACCACTCTAGGTGAGCTAACTGGTCACCATATACCGAAAAAGTGGTCAGAAACGGTTCGTATATGATCATCTATGGGATTATTTAAAAGTAATCAGCACCAGTTCTTCATGTACCTGAAAAAGTTTGAAAAAGATACTGGTAATCCAATCGAAAACCATTTTAAGGCTTAGCATGAAACTATGAGCACTGGGTCATCTCAGTCTCTTTTTTGATCAGAACTTGATTTGATTTTGCAATTATGTTCATCCTGTAAATCTCTTCACTTTTTATGTTTTCTTGCTTTACATGAATTCTTGTGTGTCACTTTGTACAAATTGCACCTCATGATGCAGCTTTAACGCTGCAAAACTGGTAAAGCTTATAAATTAAGTACATACAGCTGAAGTGGTTTCATCTTCAAAAAGTTCTTGACAGAGACTGTGTGTGTGTGTGTGTGTGTGTGTGTGTGTGTGTGTGTGTTTTTGAAGTAGTACTTTGCCTGAAAGCTCAATTATTGTGGCAGTCTTTTTAATTGTGCATGTCTGCAGCTCATTGTCTCCTGTATTTGGTGAGTGATAATGTATCCTTTCCATATTGATGTTCCTTGGGTTCAGTTGGATAAAAAGTTAAAATAGTCAACACACCGACAAACTAACCAAGGAGCTCAGGTCAGTTTGTAGAAGCATCTCTCAGTGATTTGACCTAAAAGATGATTTTGCAGATTTTCGTTTCCCATTCTCTTATGGACTTGACCTCTAGGCAGTGCATCTAAACTAAATACAGTATTTATTTGTCAGAAGTAAGCTGTAAGAATATTGTTTAAAGTAGGTAACTGGTCATCTTGCAGTAGACTTTCAAATGATCTTGGAATTCTCACTCTCTTTCCAGTACATTAACTTCTCAATGTAGTTTGTTGCTAACAGTAGGAATCAGTTTCAGCTTAACTGTGACTTACACAATCACTGGAGGTTGATGCTTGCCATGGCTGTGTCACTCAACAAGCCACATGTGCCAGCCGGGCCATGCTACATGGTGGACACCTCAGGGTGCACATAGTCATTGGCTGGGTACGAGTTTAACAGTCCTGGTTTTCCTTAGCTGGGTATTGGCGAGTGCTGCTAGTCCTCTATAACAGTAATTACAGGCAAGCTTCAGCGACCGCCATGTGGTGTGGTGGTGGAACATTGTGTGTCACAGGCTTACCTGCCTGGATCATGAGGATGATAAAAACCTTTACGAAAAAACTCTGTCTCAAAGTGTGCAGCTTGCTGGTGAGATGAATGGCCATTGAGGTAGAATGGTCATTAGAAAGCGATCCCTAGGGATATTGCTGCACCTTAGTTGGATGAGGCCTGCTAAGGCAAGTGGGGCTCTGCCTGGGTGGACTTTTGTATCTCTAGCTGTTCGTGCAGACGCTGTGGTGAATCCACAACATAATAGAACACAGTGGGTGTACACACTCAACCAAAAGACCGAGAGAGGCTAGTACTCCTGATAATCATGTCATCTTTAGTGACGGGGCTCAAGAAGTCATAAGCCAAAATGTGTTAATGTGTCCAAGTGATCAAGAGGAAGGAGACTTTAGAAAAAGTATCCACTTTCTATATTCATAAAGGTTTAGAACCGCTTGCTAGCACCTTAAAGTATACTGAAAGATTGCAAAATGTTTCCTTGCTGGTTGAAACTAACTGGTCAAAGCAGGTGGAACTTCTAAGGAAGTAAAATAATAGCTGGGTTTGAGATGCACAGCTCCCTCAACTCAAGCAAGGATGTGGTCAAATGTTGTGATATTATGGACACGGATATATCTTGAAATTGAATAAAGGAAGGACATCACAGGGGATAATCGTCGTCGTACAAAGGACACCAAGAAATACTGGAGAGAGAGTGATGCAGCTGTCATTGTGACATTCAGTTCTCTATTCTGTGTGAACGCACCATGGCAGGGTTCCTCCAACTTAGATTTAAGACCGTACATACCTAAACTTATTATGTCAAAAATACTATAAAAAGGGTAGATTACTACTAACTGTAAAGGTGAACACGTTGAGTTGCAGAAAAGTATAGATTTTTATGTTGGTATGATGACCATCCATCTGTCCATCAGAATGAATGGTCACCACCAAACTGTGCCTCCCAGTGGCACAACAGCTGTCTGCACGCAACATGTCACCTGTACAGTGAGTAGCAGTCTATCCTTTTCATAATATTGGGGGGGGGGGGGGGGGGCAGGGCAATGGCTTTGACAGCATTGCTTCCCTGGTTTATATCTTTTATTTATACTTAAATGATATTGATTAGTCACTTCTGTGACTTCTTTTTTGTTTTCTGAATATGAGAAAATAATTTGATGGAATGTAAAGTTAAATCCTTATACAGTGTATAGGGACCGCTGAGCACTAAACTGGGATGTAAACATTATTCTGTAGCCAGGATACCTCTTTTGTTCTACATTGTAGTTGTGTTTAGCATTCTTTGAGCTTTATATGTAGTGACTTGTCCCATTACTTTGTCTCAGAGGGTCCCACAGGACCTGAACACAAAATTTAAAATATCTTTATCAATGTGTGTGTGTGGGGGGGGGGGGGGGGGGGGGGGGGGGGCTAAATGAGATTTTTCCTGTTTAACATATCTTTCCCCATCTGATTCTCTTAGTGGGAACTGTTTTCTGCTTCTTTCATTGTTTTTAATGCAACTTGAAAATTGGTGTATTTTCAGCGAGAAGCCACAAATTTGGTCGGCAGAGTCAAGCCGTTGACGAAGATGATGATGGAGACTATACTCAAGGAGGAAATGGTTATTACGGTGGATATACTGAAGGTAAAATATTCTTTTATTTGTGATGTAGGTGTTTCTTACGTGTAAAAATTAGTGCAAAACTCAGTTTTATTTGCAATTTCAGATGAATACAATTTTTGAATTTTTTTACTGTTAACACATCATTATAGATAGTGAGTTTTTGTGAAAAGTAATACTGGCATTTTTTTTTTAATTTTTTTTTTTTTAAGAATAAGTAAGGACCTGAATGTGAGAAAGTACCCCCCACCTTATTTCATGCTGTGTAGAACTGTGTATAATTGTCTATTTTGGCCCTTGCTAACCACGTTCTAGTTAACAATGATACAGTTATTGTCCTCTTCTGTTTCTAAAAAAAAAAAAAAAAAAAAAAAAAAAGAAGGGCAGCTGCATTGAGTCAAAAGCAGCTACGGAATTTATGGACATGACAAAAGAGCAAAAGTTTGTGGGTCAGATTCAATGGGAATACTATTGTAGAATGTTACAAACTTGGGCGTATCCATTCCAGAATGTAGTAGTTCTGTACATTGATAAAGTTTTGTAAAATGCACATGGCACGTAGACCATCAAATGCACATCAGGTTTTTAAAAACAGACAGTCATCAAACTAAATTTTAGTTTCATCTCCACTTTTCTTTACTAGTCAATGCCTTTATTGTAAATTGTGTGCCAGAAACATTGTGCAGATTGACATCTTTGACATGTGCAAAGCATTGCCAGAGATTAAAAGTTTATTAAGGGCAGTAAGAATAGAGGATGAACCCTTGGATTCTGACACCTACCCATGAAGACATAATTTATCTCAGTTATTGGTTGTCTGTTGATGTCAAGGGAAAGTGGGTCTGTGTCCACCATCTCTCACTGTTCTGCTTCCAGAAATGTCACACATTATGTTGCCATAAAATTTAACAGTCCACAATGTAAGTGGTTTTCATTTTCAACTGGAGTGACAAGCAGCTGCCACATTACAATTCATTGCAGACATTAAATTACATCCAGTATGATTTCCATAAACTATTTCAACATTTAATTTGTGGTAAAACCCACAAACACTCTAGATCTGTTTCATATAGAACTGGTTTTCAAGTAAATTGTAGGAGAAATTTTTCAAAGTGTGAAGAGGTCTCAATGTGAGCTTACCCCAAATGTCTAGTACTGAATCTCTGTACACAAGTGACATACACCTGTTTGGTATGCCCTTCTGGAATACAATACTTTCATTTTGATGATGGTATGTTTAGTTTTAAATAAACCAATCTACCCTGAGATGTATTTTCCGATACACATGAACTCACATTTAGTTTTAATGTACATTAACTGTTTACAGGTGTCTGTATCAGAATACATATTCTGTTGAACAAAAAAATTCCAGACTTTCTCCACAAATTTTTTTTAAACTTGTCTTTTACATATTTTGCATAGTCTCCTAAATACTCTCCTCCCAACATTATTTCTACTTCCGGAAGCAGTCTTGGTATGCCTGTCTCTTTCTGAATTGCATGAATTGCTGTCTGCGAATTTTCTATTTCTATCTTGTCTGTCATTGCATCCTTTCAATGGTATTTTCAACTTCGGAAATACAAGAGTGTCCACTGGGACCAGGTCTAGAGAGTAGAAGTTTGAGGCAGCCCAGTAATTCCATTTTTTGTGTAATACTTGCATGTCAACAGGGATGAATTTGTAGGAGCATTATCATGATGCAAGAGCCATGCATTGTACCATATTTCAGTCTGTTTTCATCTCGCGTTTCCTTGCAGACATCGCTACATGTCCCGCTAGTACCATCAGTTAACAGTTTATTCCTGTGGTGTAATTCATAATTGACTAATTCTTCAAAGTCAAACAAAACTACCGACATGACTTTGACATTGCACCTGAGCTGATGAGCTTTTTTTGGTCTCTGAAAACCTCTCCTGAACCATTGTTAAGATTGAACCTTAGTCTCAACATCATAACTGTAACCCATGTCTCATGATTCTCTTAAGGAGCATCTCATTCTCATTTGTGTGATCCAAAAGCTCTTCCTAAATTGTAAGGTAAAGGCAAAATGTCTTGACTAAAGAGCCATTGGGTGAACCTGGTGGCAACACGACGCATTCTATGATGCTTTCCAGTATTTCACAACATCATCCAACTGAAATATTACATTCTTTTGCAATCTCTGACAGTCACTCTTTGATTGGCATGTACAATTTCGTTGACATTCCTGACATGAGCATCATTAGTAGATGTTGAAGGGTGTCCGGAATGAGGGTCATCTTTAACTTGTGTTTGGCGATTTTCAAAGCGTGTGAACCATAAGTAACACAGAGTATGGCTTAAGCTCTCATCACTGTATGCTTCATGGCTCATTTGATGTGTCTCTGTAAAGATTTTCTTGAGTTTCACGCAAAATTTAATGCAGACATGTAGCTCCTCTAACTCCATCGTGAAATTCACAAACTGTGTGACACAACATTCTACTTATTACAGCACTGAACAATAACTAACGGACATACAACAGTGAAATTTTGGGCAGGTGCACGTTAAATATAGGCATGTGCAGGGATGCCAACCACATTTCACTCCAGCACACAGTTGGCACTAAATTACAAATGTTGCAAAATTTTTTGAACAGGCCTTGTATAAGTGTGTGTGGGTACTTTCAGAATAAAGATATTGACTGAGCGAGGTGGTGCAGTGGTTAGCACACTGGACTCGCATTCGGGAGGACAACGGTTCAAGCTTGTGTCTGGCCACCCTGATTTAAGTTTTCTATGATTGCTGTAAACTGCTTCAGGCAAATGCCAGGATGGTTCCTTTGAAAGAGCACAGCTGACTTCCTCTCCCATCCTTTCCTAATCCGGTGGGGTCAATGACCTCGCTGTTTCATTCCCTCCTCCAAAGCAAGCAAGCAAGCAACCAACCAACCAACCAACCAACCAACCAATAAATATGTTCTTGTGTATTCTGGGGTTGTAATGTGGATGGGAGTGAGTTAGACTGGAGACAGGTGAAGATCAACAGTAAGAAAAGACTTATGGGATTCAGAGAAAAATTGTGCAAAATTTACTGCCAAGTAGAAGTCAGACTATTTAAGAAAACTACAAAGTTAAAGATTTGTCAAGAAAAGTCTAACAACATTGCTGTCATTTTGATGCATATGAACAAAGCTACCAGTTCAAAAGAGGTGAATGAGAAAATTAAAGCAAAAAGCTACAGTGATGTAGGGAAATCAGGATGTGCAAAATGAAAGATTCAGATGTTATGGTGGATTGTAACAGTTAAAATTCTCATTTAAAGTAACAGAATAAGCTATTGCCAGTCATTAGAACATAGAAGAGAATTAAAACTTGAAAGCAATTACAAGATATTAATTGAAAGATGCAAAATGTTAAGCAATGTGTTTGAGGAAAACACTAGAACAGTATGTGGTTTCTATTCTCATTTCATAGTTATTTGTACTTACAGTGCAACTTCAAAAAAAAGGCCGTAGTCTGCTCTATAAGGGTGGTACTGGAGGAATGGATATGACACATTCATTTATTTGTTGCAAGGAAGTCTAGTTAACATAGGCTTTAAAATGCGTAACCTAAGAGCTTTGTTTTTCAGTATTAGTACAAATCTCTTGCACTGAAAGCTCTTTCTGTTCCAAATTTTTCGAGGTGGTAGTATGGACCAAAACCAAAAAGAATGTGTCCAGTAAATCTGGGCTCTAAAGTGCATACCTTAGAGCTATGAGCACTTTTTCATCTTCATTACTGTGAGAAACATCACATCTACTGAACAGTTGCTCATAGTTCTAAAGGTATGCATTTTAGAGCCCATATTTACTTGACAGTGTTTTGTTATTTTAGTCCATACTAGCTCTTCCCAAAATATGGAACGCAAAGGAGCTTGCAATAGAAGAGATTTTTTTTATTTGTGTGTGTGTGTGTGTGGGGGGGGGGGGGGGGGGGGGGGTGCAGTATCGAAGATGAAGTAGTGCTCATAGTTATTAAAGTTTTTTGGAGCCCATGTTCACCAGACTTTTCCCCTTCAAATGATCATTCCTGCCCTATCCTACAATATTGACCATTCCTCCTAGGGCACCCTGTGTTTCATAAAGTACCAATGGTTTGACAATGCAGTCATACTGTATAAGAATCAGGAAACTAATAGAAGTTATCACATCTATGGTCATGGTTGTGGTAATAATAATAATAATAATAATAATAATAATAATAATAATAATAATAATGCCATAGCTGTGGGCCCTCCCTTCTTCACTGCGAGTATTTCTCAGATACTCAGAAGCTAGACGTGTGTGGGGTGGCAGGAGGTAGTGTTCTGTTCTTCTAGAGAGAAAAATAAATTTTTAGGAAGTTGATTTCAAGAATCCAATTTGGTGAAAGTGAAGTGTGTGCCATGATCTTTTGCAATACCCCTTCCTTTGAAGAAAAAAAAGAGCTCCTATACAAATGCATCTGGCTATCTTCTCAGAAGACTGACTTTAAAATGTCTAACAGCATCTTGGGATGTGGTTATAAACTTTGCACAGTAAAAGTCAAATTTGTGACAAGCCTTTACTTGCAAGCTTTAAAGTAACTGTTGGAATACATGAAAAATATGCTGAAAAGGGGTGCTTTGTTATGAGCCAATCAGTACCAGAACGTTCACTAACCTTAGCTACACTTAAATCATCATCAGTACTTCCTGTTCTGGATATAGATCTCACTGCTCCAAGTAAAGCTGTGAAGTTTATAAAGTTGCACCTGCTTGTTCTCTGCCATCTGCAATTGCAGCATTCATTGACCCAAAAAAAATTTATCACCAAATTATCATCGCAAAAATAAATTATTTTTCTAATGATGAAAAATGGAGGTTGGGGTATCAACAGTTTACTCACTGTAAAGTTGACAATTTGAGTTGCAGAGAGACAAATAACAAGACTGTTACACATGCTGCTCAGGCTGGAGCAGCCATAGCATTTTTATTTTGTGTGTGTGTGTGTGTGTGTGTGTGTGTGTGTGTGTGTGTGTGTGTGTGTGTGTGTGTGTGTAAGTTTTTTTATTGTGCCCTCTGCAACTCAATGCCTCATGTTCACTGTGAGTAGAAATCTATTCTTTTCATAATTGCTGAATTCTTTTCTGATACACACCCATGGCCTCAGCTGCTTTGCACACTTTGTTCAATGACCAGAGAGACTTGTTTTGTGGACTTCATCAATGATTTCTTCAGAAACTGCGTGTATCAGGCATGTGGGGTATTCCATATGAAAATGTTTCTCCAAATTTAAAATTGTTGATTCAACATGTAATGATTGTCATTGGCTGTTGGTCACCATATATAGCATCCAGTCTCACTTTTATCTCGTCAAGTTTTTGCATTGAAGAACAAAAAGTGAATCAATGACAGATTCTGCACTTATTCGTAATGAAAAGCGACTGACAAATCCAAATTATTGGGACAATAAGTGTCATTTTTGGTCCAGTATTGTTGGCACACCAGCTGCCGTGTTTTCTTCCAGAAGGAAAAATTGCTCCGTTATCACCTTCTAGTGAGATTTTCGTTCATTTATCAGTTTTCGTAAATTGTGTAGGCATTCCACCTCGTCATCGTGTGCATCTCGTTACACAGATCTTAATGATTTATGTGTAACATTGCATATTTAGTTTTAAAACAAATCTTGCTATTCCAAGTCATTCAGTTTTGTTCAGAGGGCCCATATTTGTGTTAATTGAGACAATATTTGTGTAGCAAGGTATTAGAATAGACTTGTTGATCTGGTTCTGTGACATACAGATATTTCCTGTTTTATCTCAGCCAGCTATTTCCAATATTATTTCACCCATGCCACAATAGTCAGCCCAGGATACTGTAAGTTGTCTCATACAACATTACCAGTAGAACACTGCCCTGTCAGGGTCCAAAGAGTTTGGTGAAACATATGAACTGTGCTTAGCCTTTGCAGAGCTATGGTCTCACCATAAATCTATGTGTGATTCTAGATTTCAGAAACAGGAATCAACACAATCAGATCACATATCAGCAATAATTACATTGTCTTGCTTGAGGGTTTCCTGGTGGGCTAATTATATAAATGGTTCCTGGGGGAGAAGTCAGATCTCATTGCGAAATATCTACTATGATATCTGGCATCTCACCTGAAGCCAATTTCTACCATAATTACAATGATTATATTCCTATTTAAGGACATGAACTTCACGTAATCAAGTTCATGTCTTGGGGTGTAGTTGCTCTTAAATTTTTGATGATTACCACCTAGCAATCAACAACATACTTGAAAAGTTGTATCTACTTTATTATGAATTGTAATAATACTGTGGTGAAAAATTACTTTAAAAATTGCATCCATCTTCAAGATGTGGTTTCCACTATGTGGTCACCCTCATTTCCTTCTTAGAGATGCAGCATACAATGAAATACTTAATCCCCAAGAATTAAATAAGTCTCTGATTGCTATATGCTCTATCTCACTAGTATTAAACAGTAATACACTACTACTGCCTTTCTTCCAGCATATTATATTCAGTGGTGGTATTCTGTAGGATGATGTGACATTATTTCATTAAAGTGGCAACTCATGTGTGACACTATCCAAAGCTGCGTGTGGATACCCACAAGGGTAACTGGACACCGTATAATCATTTATGCATTTTCCAAAATTAAGACCAAAAATGAATATGTAGTGAACAACTTCATCGGTGATAGTTAAGTGGCTTTGTGCATGTGCGTGCCTGTGTGTGTGTTTGCATGCATGTTGTGTAAGCTCACATTTTGAAAATCAAACTTTTTCTGTTGGTAAAGTTTTCATTTGAAACATACATGCAGATATCAATAAAATATCTCGTACCTTTTTCCTTTTATGACACACGATTTTGGCACAGGAAAAAGCCTCCCAGTTTTTAATTACAGAAATGATCATCTCAAATTGTTATCAAAGAAACTTCATGAAGTGTTGTAGGATAGTAAGCAAATTGAAGCAGCGCAAATATCCAGATGTTGTGTTCTGTCAATTTTGTTTATAAAACCACATTTAAGACTGCTCTCATTTCATTAAATTTATTTCCTTGACGAGTAACTTTAATCATCACAACTTGATTCGTCTTAATCAACACTTTTTAATTTTGCCGAATATGCTTTCAGATAAAAGAAATATCGAATGACACCTTCACTGCACTTTCTTTATTGATATCTTACTGGAAAGACTTCCATATACAGCCTCCTGTCTTCAAAATCAAATACAGGGTGATTCAAAAAGAATACCACAACTTTAAAAATGTGTATTTAATGAAAGAAACATAATATAACCTTCTGTTATACATCATTACAAAGAGTATTTAAAAAGGTTTTTTTTTTTTCACTCAAAAACAAGTTCAGAGATGTTCAATATGGCCCCCTCCAGACACTCGAGCCATATCAACCCGATACTCCAACTCGTTCCACACTCTCTGTAGCATATCAGGCATAACAGTTTGGATAGCTGCTGTTATTTCTCATTTCAAATCATCAATGGTGGCTGGGAGAGGTGGCTGAAACACCATATCCTTAACATACCCCCATAAGAAAAAATTGCAGGGGGGTAAGATCAGGGCTTCTTGGAGGCCAGTGATGAAGTGCTCTGTCACGGGCTGCCTGGCGGCCGATCCATCGCCTCGAGTAGTTGACGTTCAGGTGGTTACGGACAGATAAGTGCCAGTGTGGTGGCGCTCCATCCTGCTGAAATATGAATTGTTGTGCTTCTTGTTCGAGCTGAGGCAACAGCCAATTCTCTAACATCTCCAGATACTGTAGTCCAGTTACAGTAGCACCTTCGAAGAAAAAGGGACCAAAAACTTTATTGGCTGAAATGGCACAGAAAACGTTCACCTTAGGCGAGTCACGTTCATACTGAGTTGTTTCCCGCGGATTCTCAGTGCCCCATATACAGACATTGTGACAGTTGACTTTCTCGTTAGTGTGGAAAGTTGCTTCATCACTAAACACAATCTTTGAAATGAAAGATTCATATGTTTCCATTTGAGCAAGGATAAAATCACAGAAATCGATTCTTTTAATCTTATCAGCTGCAGACAGTGCTTGAACCAATTTCAGACGATAAGGTTTCATAACTAACCTTTTTCGTAGGACTGTCCATACAGTTGATTGTGGAATTTGCAACTCTCTGCTAGCTCTGCGAGTCGATTTTCCTGGGCTGCGAACAATTGCTTGCTGGATGCGTGCTACATTTTCATCACTCGTTCTCGGCCGTCCAGAACTTTTCCCTTTGCACAAACACCCATTCTCTGTAAACTGTTTATACCAACGTTTAATACACCACCTATCAGGAGGTTTAACACCATACTTCGTTCGAAATGCACGCTGAACAACTGTCGTCGATTCACTTCTGCCGTACTCAATAACACAAAAAGCTTTCTGTTGAGTGGCCGCCATCTTAGCATCAACTGACGCTGACGGCTAGTCAACAGCGCCTCAAGCGAACAAATGTACAACTAAATGAAACTTTATAGCTCCCTTAATTCGCCGACAGATAGTGCTTAGCTCTGCCTTTTGTCGTTGCAGAGTTTTAAATTCCTAAAGTTGTGGTATTCTTTTTGAATCACCCTGTATATTAACAAGTTTTCTGCCAGTAAACAAAAAACAGTGCTGTCAAAAAATTAGTAGATACATTTGCACATATTTGAAATGAATGCTTCTTTCTTAATTCAAAACAAAGTAAAAGGCAAACTATTAAGAACAAGATTTATTGGAGAGAAGGAAAAAGTCTGTCTCTCGCGCGCGCGCGCGCGCGCGCGCGCTCTCTCTCTCTCTCTCTCACACACACACACACACACAAAATTTGTGTGTGCCTTTTGATACATCTTGACATAGCCTTATGAGTGATTTTTCCCTCCATCCGTTATCTGTATTGTTTTGCAATATCGTTTCCTACATCTGTAATTTTTTCCCAATGAAACACTTCTAGTTGCAAAAGTTACATGTATGTTGTCTTTCCATATGCACATATGCAAGAAGCACTTGTTTAGTTTTGTGATCTAATGAAGGTAAAGTAACATTCCTGTCCTGTCCTACACATAGTTACTTAAAAAGTTGAACAAAAATTAGCTCAATATCTAAGATGAACAATATTACTCAACATCTCAACAAATAGATTGCTAGAATTTTATGGTTGTTGAATTTGTGTGGAGACTAAGTGCAGTTGGAAAATTGAGAAGTAACATTAAAATATGATCATTCATGCCCACAATACATTTTCTTTCAGATGCAGCTGATGATGATGATGATGATGAAGATGACGATGATGACGACGATGATGATGATGATTATGAGGGATCAGATGATGATACAGAAAGTGAAGAAGAAACAAAAGATGAGGAACAAGATACCAAATCAAAATGAGTTTTTTTTGCAAATTCAGTTATAAAGAAATGTACAAGTTATCCAGCAAATATATATTTGTTATAAATTTTGTATAAAATTATTGTTTTCTCTTGAGGTCAAAGAATATGCTTCCTTTGTTTGCTTTATACAGGGTGTTACAAAAAGGTACGGCCAAACTTTCAGGAAACATTCCTCACACACCAATAAAGAAAAGATGTTATGCGGACATGTGTCCGGAAACGCTTAATTTCCATGTTAGAGCTCATTTTAGTTTCGTCAGTATGTACTGTACTTCCTCGATTCACTGCCAGTTGGCCCAATTGAAGGAAGGTAATGTTGACTTCGGTGCTTGTGTTGACATACGACTCATTGCTCTACAGTACTAGCATCAAGCACATCAGTACGTAACATCAACAGGTTAGTGTTCATCACGAACATAGTTTAGCAGTCAGTGCAATGTATACAAATGCGGAGTTGGCAGATGCCCATTTGATGTATGGATTAGCACGGGGCAATAGCCGTGGCACGGTACATTTGTATCGAGACAGATTTCCAGAACGAAGGTGTCCTGACAGGAAGACGTTCGAAGCAATTGATCGGCCTCTTAGGGAGCACGGAACATTCCAGCCTTTGACTCGCGCCTGGGGAAGACCTAGAATGACGAGGACACCTGCAATGGACGAGGCAATTCTTGACGATAACCCTAATGTCAGCGTCAGAGAAGTTGCTGCTGTACAAGGTAATGTTGACTACGTCACTATGGAGAGTGCTACGGGAGAACCATTTGTTTCCATACCATGTACAGCGTGTGCAGGCACTATCAGCAGCTGATTGGCCTCCACGGGTACACTTCTGCGAATGGTTCATCCAACAATGTGTCAATCCTCATTTCAGTGCAAATGTTCTCTTTACGGATGAGGCTTCATTCCAACGTGATCAAATTGTAAATTTTCACAATCAACATGTGTGGGCTGACGAGAATCCACATGCAATTTTGCAATCACGTCACCACAGATTTTCTGTGAACGTTTGGGCAGGTATTGTTGGTGATGTCTTGATTGGGTCCCATGTTCTTCCACCTACACTCAATGGAGCACGTTATCATGATTTCATACGGGATACTCTACCCATGCTGCTAGAACATGTGCCTTTACAAGTATGACACAACATGTGGTTCATGCACGATGGAGCTCCTGCACATTTCAGTCGAAGTGTTCGTACGCTTCTCAACAGCAGATTCGGTGACCGATGGATTGGTAGAGGCGGACCAATTCCATGGCCTCCACGCTCTCCTGACCTCAACCCTCTTGACTTTCATTTATGGGGGCATTTGAAAGCTCTTGTCTACGCAACCCCGGTACCAAATGTAGAGACTCCTTGTGCTCGTATTGTGGACGGCTGTGATACAATACGCCATTCTCCAGGGTTGCATGAGCGCATCAGGGATTCCATGCAACGGAGGGTGGATGCATGTATCCTCGCTAACGGAGGACATTTTGAACATTTCCTGTAACAAAGTGTTTGAAGTCACGCTGGTACGTTCTGTGGATGTGTGTTTCCATTCCATGATTAATGGGATTTGAAGAGAAGTAATAAAATGAGCTCTAACATGGAAAGTAAGTGTTTCGGGACACATGTCCACATAACATATTTTCTTTATTTGTGTGTGAGGAATGTTTCCTGAAAGTTTGGCCGTACCTTTTTGTAACACCCTGTATTTAATTTACTTTTGTTATTACTTCCTGTGATTACTGCAGTTCTTGTCGACTGTGCTCTACAGGTAACAATTGTTTTTTCTCTCTCCCTACTGAAATAATTTGATTCTGTAAGAGAATTCCATTGTTATTCCAGTCATAGTAGGACACTGAAGTAGTAACAAATGAAGTGGAAATATGTTGGGAGCTCATAAATTTAAATTTATTTTTCTCCACTACAAGGCATTCTACCCAACAATTGTTCTTCGTGTATGGAAGGCCCTATTTGTTTCCTCTCCATCATCCTTATCAGAGATTTTGCTTTTAATAATGGCACCTTTACTGGAATGCCATCATATTAATTCATTTTATTTTTGTAATTAGACTGCATGATACACAATAATTCATATTTTTTAAATGGAGTCTTTGTCCAATTACGTAATTAACAGAAAGTGACATATTCAATAAGAGAGTTGTGGTATGAGGAGTGTTGACATTTGTAGCTTTCAATCTACCACATTGTCAGTGTTCAGCTTTGGATGAACAAAAGTTTGTTTTTCATTTGCTGCTAATAATTGATCGCTGATATAGAGTTTAGATGAGAGAAGCAGAGAAATAGAGCACACAGGCACTGTTTGTGGTGCCATAAGGCATGGGAGAAAGATGGGAACATTCAACAAAGGGTGCATTACAGTTGAAAGTGGAGGAAGGAAATGAGTTAAGAGAAATATAGTGGTGGTTAAGATACATCAATTCATATTATTTGATGGATTGACATGGATGGATGCTAAACTGGATTGTGTTGAGTTGAAAGAAGTGTGGAGTGCTAGCAACTGCAAACTTCAGAATTCTCAGGACGATATGATCTCTGATGTGTTGGAAGAGGCACAGCTTTTGCATCCATCTATAATGGTCACATTATTAACAGGCCATTTCATGAGAGCTCGTGTCTTAAAGTTCATAATAGCTTGATAATGCAAAAAATCAGAGAAAATATTGTACACAATATTTTGTTGTGAACTTATAAATTACTAAATTATTTGAATGTTCTAGAAATCCAGTTCATGATATCCTGGTGATCCTATAGACTGTTGGAAAATTTAGGGAATCAAGGTGTTGTTAATGAAACTACAAATATGCTGTTGCCTCCTCCATGTATTTTAGGGAATGTGAACAGAAGGTTGTTTTCATTACAACTGATGCAGATGCTTGTTTACAGCTGTGGTTCTCATGCTCCATCTTTGGTCTCTTGTGAGTTAAACACTATGCTGTTAAATAAATATTGTTCATTACAGTTCTTTAAATATCCTGGAACATAAGTGAAATGGCAAATAGTGGAGCTGCAGATGTGCTATGCATATTAGCAAATCATTTTGAAGTCACAGAAACTTAGTAGACTTATGTTGAAGGATGCAGACTAGTAAGAGGAGTAACTACATAACCAGCAAGCTGAAATGACTCAAATGTCCTGGACTTCTATGAATCTGTGTTGGGACTGATGAAAGCTGTGCTGTATTATGGTCACATCAGTGGATCTGGGAACACACTATCCCAGCAAGTCTGAGGTATTTTAAACATTTTGAAACAACTAGAAAGAATATAGCCTCGTATATGAAAACTAGTACAGTGTTATATGTAGGAAATTAAATATTTGACTTCATCAGATAGCATTTACTGAGGGTTTGGAGGGATTTTTTGGAGCTCCTCAACCAGGTCCAGAAGGCCCAAGGGATCTCAACTGGCCCCAATGTTGTTGTCTGCCATTCAGCATCATGCAGATACGGTATGGAGGGGCAAGTCAACAGCACACTTCTCTCCCGGCCATCTTGCTGACTGCCAGACCTTGGAGCCACTACTTCCCACTCAAGCAGATCCTCTGTTGGCATCATAAGGCTGAGTGCATCATATAACAGCTCCCCCACTAAGGAAAACTCCTTTATAGTATCAGGAATCAAACCCAGGTCCTCGGTATGGTGGCCATCTATGCTGATCGCTCAGCTATGAAGGCAGGCACTTGTTGAGGTACTTTGGCAGTTTCCAGTGATTAAGGGTGGCAGTGTGGTACTGGTATGCAAGACTCGCACTCCCCCTTGGCTATCGAACTTATTTGGAGTTGCTTTGCTGATCTTCTTTTCATGATAGCCAGCCGCTATGTCCTGAACAACTTCTTCTCCGAAGATAAGATGCTGCTTTGGAGGCATTTTTTATACTTTTAAAATAACTATGTACCATCGAGAATACTTTGAACTCAATCTAACTGTATTTTCATCACACATACCAGTTTGCATACAACTAAAACATTTTTCATAAGCTCGACACCTCCTGGTCCGCCAGAAACTATCACATTCATTTTTCCATAAGTACAGTCTACAAATCTCTCCAAGTTTAACAAGACAACTGTCCAGACCATACGAAAGTAAGAGAATGAATGAATAAGTAATTGTCTCTTCTCTTCTTTCAACAACATTCAAATGTTCACACAATGATGTTTGACGTCGCACTGAGTATGGCGTGTTTATTCCTTGAGCTGGTCGTGTAACTTCTTAGGCGGGCTCGGCAACTACCTGCCCATACCGATCATGCGTTCGATACACATCCATTCTGCACACACACACACAATTGTGGTGCAGTAGACCCAGTTCTACTTACCCACACTCATCTCTAAAATACCGCATGTTCGAAACTGTGGAAATATGAGGGTCTCTAGAATTTACCCCGAAATTCTCGAGGCAGTACATATCCCTCCCCTTAGCTAGAACACACGATATTTCATACATGTTCATAATGAACATCAATATTGTATTCATATAATATTACTTTACATTTCCGCCAATTTATATAACATTTTTCCTAGGCATCGGGTACTTCATATATCTCTCTCTTTCCTTTTCCATGTTAACAGCATTATAATCATGGACCTTTTGATCAATGTAAACTTTGTAAGGACAAGAATCTTTCTGTTCCCTTTCCAATTGTAAATTCAAAGTGTGCATTACCCCAGTGTATGCTGTTGTTTGCTCTTACTTCGCGTACAAATTTTTCCAAGTAAGGATTTATTCAATATCTTTTACAGTCTGGAGGAACTCTGGGTAAATAAAGGTGTTCTTTTCAATGCATGTAACTTCACACAAACCTAACAATGTGAATGGAAACGAGAATTCAAACTTTGCAGAATAATCTCCACAAAATGTGCAACTTTTGTCACGATACAGCCCTTTTCCTTTAGGCACAGTACATATTCCTCACATATGGGTTGATACTGTAAAAGCACTTCCTCCTTCCATTTTGGTAGGTACATCCCTTTAAACAAATTCCTAATATACTGTGGTACAGGTCAATCCCCTTCTTGGTGCCCCTGCCCGCACAGTGTAGGTCAGCCTTTCTTGGGTCTGCCTACCTGTGCTTTTCCATCCAAACAATGCTGGGTACACCCTCCTTCTTCCTGCATAGGCTCCATAGTCCATTGCCCTAGCATACATCTTTATGTACCCTAGAATTCTAATACCTCTTAGAGAAATTAAAATCCTACTTCACTCCTTAAACTCGTTTCTCAATACTTTCTTTAACCCTTTAGAGTCCTCCATTATTCTTCCAGTCCTATGTTCCCAATAGACCACACTTCCCCACGCACACACACTTTTACTTATACTCTGTTTGCCCCATTATCCTACAATTCATCAGAATAGTTGTTAGACTGACAGCAAATCCAAATATATTTCTGTACACTTAAGTATACGATGTAACATGGTCTCCTTCTCCAATGTACACATACTAGTGTAATATCATTGTCATAACCATAAACACTCTTAGCTCTTACATATATAAATATATCCCTGTACATAATTTGATGTGATATGGAACCATCACCTCACATAACCAGGTGCGCATACCTATCGCTATGTGCACTATGTTCCCCCTCCAACACATGACGGTTCCCACATTATCTTAAACTGTACTCTTCCTGTTTGTATCTTTGTGTTTTATTGTGTGTATGCATTTGGGTAGTCGTGTAGCCTCATTCTTCGGCCAGCTTATGGAAAATAAGTTGAAAGTTATAGAAAACCACGGAAATTGAGGAGGACTTCAGCAATAGAATTGTATGCATATGGACAGGGGGAAAGATAGACTGGTACTCGAAAGAAAGTAAGAAGGGAAAAAGTAGAAATAGTTGGTAAGATCGAAGAAGAGAAAGAAGATAGCCCCAAAGACAGGAAACCCCCCCCCCCCCACTTCCCCCTCACCTTCCATTCCCCAGGATCCCCGCTTCACCTGTACTTGAGTGAGAAGCCGGAGGAGGTATGATGTTAAACATCTCCCGCAGAACGGACTTTCTCACCTTCACCTTTGAAGTCCCCGAAGAAAGATCTTAGCAACTTCTATGAAACGGCAATGGTGAAGAGTCAGTCACACTTGTCTGCGAGGGTTGTGTGAAAGGTGTGTGTGTGTGTGTGTGTGTGTGTGTGTGTGTGTGTGTGTGTGTGTGTAGTGTTAACCTTGTGTACCTACACTACCCACCCCTTTGGAAATTGATACAAACGCTTCTCATTCGTATGATATCTCAACAAAAGGTATAAAACATTCTATAAAAATAGAAAATTATACACTATAATCAAATAGTTGTTCAGCTAGTCACTTCACACTATATCGTTCTTAAATATACTACTCTTATTCATTATATATCATCGAGATAGCACTCTGCTTACCACCAGATTATTATTCTCTTTGACCCATATTATGTCCAGAGATCACTGGTTATTCATGATTCCCTAAATTAATCATAATCATGTAGTCATGTTCGGTCACTTAAATACTAATATGATAGGATAGTTTAAGAGGTTATGAATAGATTACAGAATAGTCAAAGATTTGAAGGGAATTCAGTGTATGAAAACTAATGTGGAAGTAACACCGAATTCAACTCGGGAACCAACGGTCATCACTCCACCCGTTAACACAGAATGTTAACATCCCTGGGGTATGTACCATTTTATATCCTTAACATTATATTTCCCTTTTTCTTCTCCAGTTGTAGGGGCCACTGAAAATGAGGTTTTTGGGTGGATCACCGACTGTACTGGGTAAGGCCCACATACTTTTGGAAAAATTTATGCGTTTCTTTCTTCAGGGCCGAGCCCTAAAGATGTTCTGCTAAGACGAGGTCATCAACCTTATACTGAGGTTCTACAGCCTGCTCGTTATGCCTGCCTACTCGCTGTTGTGCTCTCTTAACAAAGTTTTTAGTAACTATCATTTGATTCAGTTGGTAATCAGTAGTAGTTTGTTCTGGCCAAGTAAAACATTTAAAAAGTGATTCACCTACAAAGGGTTTACCCAATACTTCCAAAGGTGTTAGTTCAGTTGATAAAAATGGTAACTCATTTTAAATAAGCTCGAAATCTTAAATTTTGTCGCCCATGGTGTATAGTTTTCATGGCAGTAAGTGTGACATAGTTTCCTAATTTCCTTCATAATTCTTTCACACGGGTTAGAAGATGGATTATAGTTGGATATTAATATTTGACGAATTCATCCCCAAGCTAAAAATTCTTTTAACTCGTTATTAGGAAACTGAGGTCCATTGTCAGAAAGAAATTGCTTTGGTTTACCTACTTTAAGAAAGTATTGTTGTAGACAATGTATCACTGTCGGTGTGTTTGCTTTTTTAATTGGGTAGAGTTTAACATACTTCAACCAACACACTATGAGGACAAAAATGTAGGCCAGTCCTCTTTCTTTTGGAATTGGTCCAAAGAAATCTGCAGCCATTAGATCACGTACTGCTTTAGAAATAATTGGATACATTTTATATTTAACATGGGTGTTATCCTCTTTTTACTTTCTGACAAATCTCACAAAGGTTAATGACATGCTACTTTATGTCCTAGCTTTTTAAAGTAATAGAATTTATTCATATGTGCAATACATTTCTTTATACTGAAATGTCCATACCCCTTATGAATGTACCACACCAACTTGTCTTCTACTAAATTTGGTATACATAAACGCCAATGTTTCGTTGTCCTACTGTCTCTCCAGAACAGATTATATTGTACAATCTTCCCTCTTGATTAGGCGGTAGCGATTTCCTAACACACACAGCAAAGATGTCCGTAGCAAAAGGGTCATGTTGGATGTTCTCTCTTATTTTCTGAACCATCTCTTGCACCTTGTTGCGTGGGTATTCTGTCAGAAAATTAATCGCAAAGATTATGCCAGGTCCTTCCGAATGCTTTAGTTCTTTCATGCCGCTGGTAGCTGAGACAAAGCATCGGGTACAATGTTCTCCAAACCCTTTACATACTGGATCTTAATGTCATGCTCTTGAAGAAACAACATCCACTGTATCAATCTACTATGTAGCAATCGGCTGTTCATTAGAAATGACAGAGCTTGGTGACTGTATAGACATATATCAGTGTTTGGAATTTTTGTATACCCCCATACTATGGCTAATAATTCCTTTTCTGCTGCTGTATAATTTAATTCATGTTTGTTGAGACTCCAGCTAGCGAAAGATATTGACCTATGGTCTATACTGTCTAACCCCCAATCACTTTGGAAAAGTTCTGCGGCTATACCATAGTCTGATGCATCGGTCAAAATCTTAAATAGTTGACCTGTCACCGGATGGTGCAGTCTCGGTGATTCTGATAGTGCCCTCTTTACATTTTCAAATGCATCATGTGCCTCTTGGTTCCAACTCCATGATATTCCCTTTCGTAATAAACGCAAAAGTCGAGGATCGTTCAACTCTTTATTCTGTACATATCATCTATAATACCCTGCGATTCCAAGAAATCCCTTCTATTGTCTTATGTTTCTAGGTGGTGGACGCTCCTTAATAGCCTTTATACATTCTGGGTCGGGCTTAATTCCTTGTACACCTATGATATGTCCCAAGAATTTTAGTTCTTACCTTGCAAAGTGTGACTTAGACAATTTTATTGTAATACCCTTTTCTTTAAATCTATTTAGGGTTTTCCTCAAGGTCAGGCAATGCTCTTTCCAGGTGGGTGATATTATCAATATATCATCAACATATATAATTAAATCCTTTAATAACTCTCTCCTTATCGATTCATCCAGAGTGCGTATAAACACGGATACCGAGATATTTAGCCCAAATGGAAACACATTAAAATGACATGATTTTCCATCAAAAAGGAATGCTGTATATTTCCTTGAATCTGGATGTAATCGGATCTGCCAGTACCCATCAGTCTGGTCCATGAAGCTAAAGTACTGTGCTTTCTCAAATTTGGATAATAACTCGTCAATGTTAACAGGTCTCTCTCTTTCAGTTTCTATATGTTTATTCAGGGTGCATGCATCCAGTATGACTCGCACACGGACTGTAGCCTTTTTCACCACAACCAAGAGAATTTTTATAACGCTTGTACTGAGTTCTATTATTTTATTATCTACCATTTTATTTATCTCCTCCTTAATTGCTTCTTTCAAACTCACCGGTATCGGGTACGGTTTACAGAGGAATGGTGTATCATCTTTGATCTTAAATTTACATACTTAGTCACTAATACTACCTGGACTATCCGAAAATACCGTTTCATATTCTAATAGAATTTCGGCTAAATCTGTTTTCTGGTCATTGGTTAATATTGGCAATTCATTTACTTTATTTTGTATGTCAGTTTGTTGTGATGCATGACTTACGTTTTCCATGTCTGGGGACAATTGCGCTGTCGTGGTTAATCATAAACTCTGGTGTTCAGTTGTTTGTTTATCAATATAACTGTCTGCTAGAAACTTAACACAATATTTATCTTCCCCCGAGTCCAAAATAAAGGCAGCTCTCTTCGAAATGCAATATAACGTTAAACTCTGACAGCCAATCTAAACCAAATAACACCTCTCTCTTAATATTTTCTACTACATGCAGTGTTTGCCGGAACGTAATATCACCGATGATACAGTTTACTTGGGTTTCGTATTTAACAACCTAACTTTTAGTTCCAGTTATACCGATTATATATACTCCTGTTACTGGTAATACATGTAAGTTACTGCTAGTTCTTAACGTATTAAAGAATCCACTAGAAATAAGTGACATTTCACTACCAGAATCAATAAATTTGTCCACTTCGGAATCTTATACTTTTCCAACTATAATCGGTTGTGGAGTAACTGTAGCTATGCCAGATTCTTCTAATAGCAACCATTCTTTTGTTGGTATTTTATGTGAAAAGGAAACTTACTTATTATGAGGTAGGCCTCTTAATTTATTTCCATGACCTGGGTCCAGATCATCCTCAATTTTCCTCACTATTTGTAATCATCGGCTGGTTACTAAACCTGTGTATGATGTTTCCATTTTGAGCCCTGTTATTGCCAAGTACAAATTCTTGTGTAGTTGCTGGGCCTATATTCGAAGGAGGACGTTGTTGTTGTTGTTTTTTTTTTTTTTTTTTTTAAACCCGTATTCCGATTATATCGGTGTACTCTAGCCAAATTCGCCTCATGTCATTTGAAATTACCAGAGCTAGTATTATTACTCCTCCTGTAGTTTTGATTCTCATTTTGACGAATATTCTCATTTCAGTCTTTATTTATTGCATCCACAAAGGATAATAACTCTTCTTCTGTCTTCCACCTGCTACATAATATGTCTTTCCTAGCATAAGTGGGTAATTGCCTTATCAAAATCCATACCAATCGCTCTTCCTCCATTGGTTTATCTAAATATTTGGCTCTTGTTAAATGCTGGTCAAAATATTTTCTCATTGTACCCCACGTACTATTGTAATACTTTGGGTCCCATAAATCGGATATAACTTCTCCTGGGCACTTGATAACCAATATTTCTCCTTAAACTTCCTCTGAAAGTCCACCCAAAACGAGAAATTTTCTATATTCACTGTGCCCCATTCATAAGTCTCTCGTAGAAGGTAACCTACAGCAAATTCAATCTTTTTTGTATCTTCCAAATATTTTGGCAAGGCTTGATTAAATCTTTTTAAGAAATGGGTTGGGTGCACGTCTCCATCTGGTCTAAATTTGAGTAATTGTCTGGTGAGTCCAGAATTTGCTCCCCACTGTAAATCTGTTACTACTTCACTAGTCAACGCTACATTCTGTGAAGCTGCCCCCTTCTGTATCTTATTCTGGATAAGTTTAAATTCCTTCCACAAATCGTCTATGCCTTTTTTAGTATCATAAAGTTCCGACGCTAAACGTGGTGGAACATTGTCTGTGTTTACCCTTTCGGCAACTTTCCAGTCGATTAATTCCTCTAACTGTTCCTCCAGACTGCTTATATTTGTGGTGTCTGAGGTTGCTAGCTTTTCATTAAAATCTCTCTCTACCGCATCTACACGAGTGTTGACCCCTGCAATTTGTGATTGGACAATAGGGATCAGTTTGGCGTGTCTTTCAATGGTATATTTTAAGGTATGTAATCTCTGTTCCACTGAGTCGAATGTAACATTACACACACTTTGAAATGACCCTAACTTCTCATTAAATTCCAACTCTATATTGGTACACTTGTCCTCAATATCAAATTCTAATTTCTGGGTCAACTTCTGAAATTGATCATCCTGCTTTTGGTTAAAGTCCATAAACATATGATTCATTTGTACAGTTAAAGAATTACTTAATTCATTCTTTAAATCTACTTGTAACTTTTCCACTTTATCATTTAACACCTCAAATTTCGAATTTAAAGCTTCATCTTGTGCTTCTAGTTTTTCACTTAAAGAAATATTTTGGTCACTTAACTGAGTATTCACTGAGTCTAACTTCAGACTTAGTCCCTTAATTAAATTAGCCACTTCAGTACAGTCTGGCATGACCTTAGTCACTGTCATTGCCATGGCTGGTTCTGCAGTTTCTGTAGGTTGTTGTTCCGTCTCCATAGTCCTAATTTTCTTTGATAATGTGATCATTAAAAAAACACCTCTGTGAATAATGACCACCCTAATTTATATTCAAATAGTTATTATCTTGAGCTCACCTGGCGTAGGTTTGTAGGCTGCTTCGGTGAGGTGTAGAAATGGCACCAGTGAACTGCACGGGCACTGGCAGCATCAAATGTTGCTCGCGACATTGGCGGGCACGAATTCAGCAGCTCAAACAGCAACCAGCAACGATGGCAGGTTACTGCGACTGCATCGGCTGGTTACTGCATGTGTGAGGATTGCTTCCTCCCCACAACCAAATCTTCTTAATCGAATCTTGCAGACCAAGTTTTTCGTCTCGTTACTATATGTTGCTATGGCAACTCTCAATTTTTTCTCACCTCAATCTTCTTCAAAAAATTCCTCCTTTTTATGTCCTGCTCATTTTGGTCTCCGTGTTCTGGCGGTTTTGACTTGACAATTTACTTTAGCAGTTAATCGATTAATTATGCAATAGCTATTGTACACTTCAAGTGGACAAAGCAATTATACACACTGAGATTCTCTCAATCCTTTGACACATGAACATTAGCGTTTAGTAAGTTCCCATATGTCTTCTTATCATCAGAAACTATTACATACCTTTTCAATAAATACAGTTTTGAAATTATCTCAAGTTTAACAAGACAACTGTCCGGACCTTATGAAAGTAAAAGAATGAATGAATAAGTAATTGTCTCTTATCTTCTTTCAACAACATTCAAATTTTCACACAATAATGTTTGACGTCGCATGGAGTATGGCACGTATGAGCCATGGCTGATATCCCTCAGGTTACCTGCATTTACCTTTAGGTCTTTCTCCTTCTCCGTTTCCTGCCCCCCCCCCCCCCCCCCCTCCCTGCAGCACATCTCCTTATGCAGTTCCTAGACGCCCTCCGTTCTATCCCTGCCATGGCTCTGCATGTTCACAGACAGCACTATAGCATCTTCTTCCACACCCACCCTGCTGTTCAACACTGTTCATATCCGCATTATGCATATCAACCCAGATGAGATTGCTACTCACAGCCAGTGGGGCCACAGGCTGCGTGTGTGCGCACGCGCACACCTTTAACACAGAGTGTAAAATTCTATGTTAAATAACTAATTATGCTTTTCTAAGCCATAATAAAAAGGGAAAATCTACAAGAGACAGTATATGAATTTATGTAAATTTCCTTTTTACTTGCATCATTTTGAATTCGCTTTGAAGACAGGAGAGGGGTAATCAAGACAGGAAAGATGGCTGGCACTTCTTCCGTTCAGAATGTACCATGAAAGGAAATTACTTTATCTGTTTTACTGCAAAATTGTAAACTTCCTAATAAAAAAGAAGAAAAAATGAATGTATATGCTACATACAGAAGAATGTTTCTTAATATACAGGGTGCCCTGAAAAGAGTGTATATATTACAAAGTATTATGTTGTCAAAACTGTTGGTCGCTGCACCGTGGATGTGTTATTGGAGGAAAGAATAAATTGTCTAGTTTACATTCATTGCTGCTAGATGCCGGTTGTCTTCTGTTTGCCTGGTTACAGTCACATGTTGCCGAATGGGTACTCCACAGCAGAAATCATTTTGTGTTCTCAAGTTTACGAAGTGTAATTTTGTGGTTACAGTGCAAAGATGTTTAAAGTTGAGGTACCAAAGTGATCCTCCAAACAGATGGGACATTCATGGATGGTACTGACAGTTTGTAGACACGCAATTGCTATATGTAGGAAAGAGTCCTCGCTACTTCTTGTTTCTGATGAAAATGTCGCACGAATTCAAACTGCTTTACAATGCAGTCCTACAAAATCAGCTCGTTGCATCAGTTGGGCATTACAATTGCCCACAAGAACAATTTGCTGTCTCTTCGAGGCATTAGTTGGTTATGAAGTCATACAAGTTACAGCTGTTACAGGCTCTACATCATGCTGACAAATACAGGTGTGTGGCATTTTGTGATGAGCTTCAGAATGCTATTGACAATGATAACAAATTCGCACAACACCCAATGTTGAGTGATGAAGCGACTTTCCATCTTAGTGAGAAAGTGAACAAACACAATATTCAAATTTGGGGCCTACAGAATGCGCATATACACAATGAACATGTATGAGGTTCAGCCAAGTCAGTGTATTTTATGTGATAGCCCACTCATCTGTTTAAGGCTCTTTCTTCTTTGGTGGAAACACAGTTAGCTGTCAGCAGTATCTTGCTATGTTACAAAACTGGTGGTTTCTGAGGCTGAACAAAAACAAATTCATTTTTGAACAAGATGGGGCACCCCCTCACTGAAGTCGCCAAGTGCATGAACATCTGAATGAAACTATATTGAGCCGTTGGAGTGGTTGTCAAACAGCTGGCAACTCAGCACTTCTCAGCTGGCCTCCACAGTCACTGGACTTCATGCCCTGTGACTTCTTCCTGAGAATTCATTGACAGCACTTATGCACCATCACTACCACAGAATTTAGAAGGGTTGAAGAACTGGATCTGTACTGCTATAACATCACTGAAGATGGACAAGCTAACCCGTGTATGGGAGGAATTCGACTATCAATGAGATACGGTTCAGGTTGCTGGTGGAGGACACATTGAACATTTGTAAACTAAAATTGAGAGTTTCATAAATGAGCTGCTCTGGGGAACAAAATGGTAAGTGCCAAAATCACAGTTTCGAGATAAAGTGCATCTAAAGTTTCAATTGATCTGCAAATCTGAATAATTTTTTTTGAACAGTCATTTTATTCTGTAGTGATTCTAACATCTATCTTATACTATACAGACATAAATGAATCGCAGAACTGACTAAAACAAATGAAATATACAAAAATTATTACATTACCATACACCATCAACAACACATAGTGATAGAACATTACATATTAAATTTTACAGTAAGTCTTCAACACTTTACTGAAACTGCAAAATCAGTCATCACTCTCATTACTAATGTCTTTTTCATCCAAAACTGTTGGCTTTAGTGACAGGATAAATCCATGGTGGACAGGAGATATGTAATTTAGGGGCGACAGGACGTCAGCAACTTTCTTCTTTTTAATAAGCCTGGGCCCATTGTATTTAAGTCGAAGCGTAGGAACTGGTCCTTGCCTTCCACATTTCCTGAAGCTTATTTCATGACAAATGTCATGACAAAATGTCTCGCTGATGAATAAAGATGATGGATATTCGGAGGTCACCTTCCACCTACATACTTTCCTTAGGTTGACATCTCGACCATCAACTGTCTTCTTTCTGAAGACAAACGCTTCTTTAGAGTATCATATTTAATAGAAATCCTCTCTTTTCATATTATATACAAGCAATGGATTCTTCTTAGCCGACTTCTTGATGATCTCGCACCACTGATCTGGACTGTACACATCTTGTACTTGTCGGCGAACGTAATTTTCAATTGTCGTGAAATCTCTATCGGATGGCAACATTGTGGGCCCGCTCACGAGGAAGTGGTGTTCAATCACACGAAATCTACCAGTTGAAATTAGATATTTCCAAAACAGTACCACGTTCCAGTTCTTATTTTGGCCACAGCAGCACCTTTTCCGAGACGACCTCTTTGTCTGTTCCTGAATGGTTTCTGCAGGAGCGATACACTGTTCGTTGTTTTGGGCAATATCATCTGATTCGCTATTAACCTGTATAACAACGAAAACTACTATTACCGCTACCATTATTATTATTATTATTACATGTAACAATATAAATGAGAAATGCGCATTCACACACCACTTAACCAAAAAAATGTATCCATTCTAAAATAACCTCAAAATTAACGTACTTCAGGAACATAATGGTATGTACATGCACTTACCATTATGTTCGTGAAATGTACAAAAGACAGTATATTTACAAAATAACATATCTCTGAGTCATCTGAATCGTTAGGAATGTATTCTGGATCACTCTCGAAGATATTAGTATCATTGGAAGTATATTTCTCGTCTTCTGCCATGTTCACTGTTGCCATGTTTTTACTTGCCACCATTCTCTCTGTCACTTACCTTTATGTTTCCGCAACAGACGGACAGTGGCGCTTATCATTAAGCTCGGCCCTGGGCCCTGACATATGTTGAGTGAATTTGGAGCTACTAGTAAGTTTACTGCATTGTGCATCCCACAGGTGCTGTTATTAGCCATCTACCGCAAAATACATGGTGATGGCGCTTACCATTGTGTTTCCCCGAGCAGCTCAAATGTGTGTCCGAAGTTTCATAGTTGTATGTCTTATAGTTTAATAAATATATGCTTTTGAAATATATACATTCTTCTTCAAACACCATGTATTATGCAAAGCAGCCCAGCATCATGTGGTGAACTTTATGTAAAAATACTGGATACACGGAATAACTGAACACTGATGAAATTCATGAAAACCGACATTTCGCAATATTCCCACCATTGGACATCTTTCAACAGGTTTCTCAGTGTGTATTACATGATGTCATGACTGAACAATCAGGGTAACGTATGTTCTGTACTTTTATTTATTTCCAAAACTCCCCTCACATAACTGAATGGGTGATAGCTTCTCTGCAATTCCTTTTTCATTATGACTTAGGTGGTGAAGGCTTACTGTAAAAAGTAAAATATGTAGTGAGAATGTGAGGTTGACATAACTTAAAACATGAGCAATTTTGTATAGAAGCATGGACTGAATTTCAGGTATATGGCAACTGTGCTATCAGAACTGTGCAGATGTACCTGGTAATGTCCAACAGAACTAGTTGAGGTAATATACAAAGAATGTGTAAGAGGCATAAAATCACAAAATATTCCATTTGACACTAATGAAACTTTTACAGCTAATAATAGCAGAATCATCATTGTCCTGGAAACCGACCACACACAAGCAGCAATAGCATAAAACCAAAGGAAGAGTAAGACAAAAGATTACTAAAGGCACAATGTATTTCATCTCAGGTGAGCTATAATGAGTACAGGCACAAAATACTTCTGTCTAAAGGAACTTTGCAGTATATGCCATTTTCTGTGAGCTAAGTAGGCACAAAAGGCACCAAATACAAATGTTGACTTCTTGTAGGAAGCAGTAAAACTCTACTTGGTACAATCAGCACAGTTCCTTTTAGTTTCTCTGTTTTAAATATGCCCTTCTGAAACAGTTTTCTCTCATATTATAATTTTTGCATCTTACTATTTTCCATTTTAGTTACTATGCAAACTTTCCATTTCAATAATTCTACTGCTGGAGGTCGCAGGAATCTATCAAAATCTCGTAATTGCACATAGTCATACAACAGAATATCTAAAGGAAAAGGATAGATTGTTACTCTCTCTGTGCGTGAGGTACGTTTGGTTCTGCAAATGTGTGTGCGTGCGTGCGTGCGTGTGTGTTTTTCCTTTTCTGAAGAAGGCTTTAGCAAAAGCTAAAAGTGTAACAGTCTTTCCGTTGTGCATGTCTGCAATTCAACAAATTGTCTTTATGAGGAGTAGCACTCTATCTCCTACTAATAGTTGTTCATAGTACAGCCCAGAATTGACTTGCTGCTTCACATCCGATAACTTACATTGCTGTGGAAGGATACAAACGGCACTTAGGAAATTTGCAGGTTACAGCAGTTTTTCTGGGCAGTAGATTCCTATAAGTGCAGTTATCCAGACTACTGCATGCATTTAAAAGAATGCAAATGGCAAACCTATGAAATGAAATGAAGAAAGATTTGTAGTACTCTCACTGCTGTTAAGTTGTACCAAAAATCACCTTTAAACTTCCACGCACGAGTAACTTTCCTCATAATATTACTATCAATAAATGTTTAAAAGGGAAACTAATTACCACAGAAGCCCGTCTAGGGACAAAATTATCCTTCTTGACCATGGATATCCACTCTGTATACATGTCGTCATTGGTTGGGAATATGAAAATGTAAACTTTGTTATCCTCACCATGATTACTGTTCTCACCGTACTTACCAGCACAGCCAAGAAACACCACTTGTTCACCATTTTGAATATTATTGCTTAATTGTGAAATGTAGTATTTACGTAGGAGGCTACTATGAAGTGCAAAAGTACCAAACCATTTAAAGTGCTAACAACTGTCTCTGTTTAACCATTGTCCACCCACATGGTGCACCTGTTAGCCAGAAGTACATGAAGTCATATGCAACAAATGTAAGGCCTTATTCTCCAAGTAACTGTGTTGTCTGAATACAGGCAGCAGATGTCATTACTGCCAACAAGACCCATGATTTCCATACTAAGGCTTAAGGCGACAATTGTGTAGCATCACACACATTCCCTTTCTGCCCAGAGATGTGTTCAAATGGTTCAAATGGCTCTAAGCACTATGGGACTTAACATCTGAGGTCATCAGTCCCCTAGACTTAGAACTACTTAAACCTAACTAAGGACATCACACACATCCATGCCCAAAGGAGGATTCGAACCTGCGACTGTAGCAGCAGCACGGTTCTGGACTGAAGCACCTAGAACCACTCGGCCAGAGATGTGTGACCTGACCACTGTTTACATTCATCTGAGGGCAACCCAGACACTCGGGCACACTGGAAGCTGCAGCAAGATAGTGGGTATCCATCGGTGCCACAGCTTTTGCCACAGGTAGCCATTGTTGGTGCAGTCCAAGGGAGCAGGTTGTTGACCACGTCAGACACAGCTTTTAGTGGTTTCCAGACAGCAGCCAAATTCCATTTGTGATTACACACAACAAGCACCATCCCTGTCTATATTATTCTATGCAAAATAGTACACAGACAAGTGAAAACATTGTTACCAATGCCCAATGTGAGTATGAATGCCACCTGCTGGTGATGTGGTCAAGGTAATGAATGTATATAAGTGGAGCAGACACAAATGGGGAACAATGCTAAGGGCTGGAGATGGAAAAATACACTGATATAAGCAGCTTTAACAAAGTATAGGTTCTCATGACCTGATGTCTAGGAATGAGCATATTAAAAATGGCAAAACTAATCACCTGTTTTTGTGCTTCCATTGTGAACATATATGGAAAGTGCAAGGAGGACAGTGAAATGACAAGGACATAACAACATGATGGAAATCCACACTGCATCACAGTATGTGGAGATCTGAGAGTGCCTGCTCTGTAGAACAGGTTAAGCAGCACCTGTGGCAGATTTGTCAACAGAGTGCAGTGATGGTGCAGGCACAATTTTTTCAGAGCACACTATTCAGAACACATTGCTGATCATGGTGCTCTGCAGCAGGTGTGTCCTCAGTGTTCCCAAGTTGATGCAATGACATTGTCATTTATGTTTGCAGTGGATGCAGGATCGTAAAGATTGGCCATCAGTCAGTAAAAACATGTTGCCTGATTAGACGAATCACATTTCTTGTTAAACTAGGTTAAATGATTGCATCCAGATCCTCCATAATTCAGGCGAATGGCTGCTTGTAACATACACCATGCCATGGCTGCAGGTGAGTGTGGGTAGTATGGTGCTAAGGGGAACTTTCACCTGGGCTTCCATTGAGACTGGGCTAGTAACTGAAGGCACCACAACAGATGTGAATTACATGAACATAACTGTGGACATCTGCATCCCGTCAGGCTTGATGTCTTCTCTGATGCTCTTGGTGTCATCCAGCAGCATAACTGAGCACGCCACAAGGCCAGTTGTGCTACATTGATTTGAGAAACATTAAGTCATTTTGATGTCGTGGCCACAAAATTTCTATGATCTGAACCCAATGAATCACATCTGGGATACTTGAGGTGCCAGCTCCCTGCTCATAACCACTCGCCCATAATTTAATGGGAATTGTGTGACATGAAATAGACATGTGGTGCCACATACCGCCAAAAACTTTGTAGATCTATGCTATGCAAAATCACTGCCACATTGCATTCCAAGGTGGATCAGCATGCTGCTAAGCAGGTTATCATAATATTTTGGCTCATTATTGTATAAGAACATGAACGAATGAGCTACTCAAGGAGTTAGAGACTGAGAAACTCCAAGGAGGCCTCAACAACACAGAAGAAATACAAGCCCTGGCATTTTTTAGATGGTGGTAAAAGGAAGGAGGACGAAGAGGAGAAGATTAGTGTTTAACATCCCATTGACAATGAGGTCATAAGAGACGGAGCATAAGCTCAGATTAGGGAAGGCTGGGGGAGGAAATTGATTATGCACTTTCAAAGGAACCATCCTGGCATTTGCCGGAGTGATTTAGAGAAATTATGTAAAACATAATTTAGGATGGCTGTATGAGGGTTTGAACTGTCATCCTCCTGAATGCAAGTCCAGTGTACTAATCACTGTGCCATATCACCTGGTCAGGTGGTGGTAAGGGCGATACATTTAAATACTTTCACAATAACAACTGCTGTATGACCACTGGCATACAGAGCACTCGTGCCCAGCATGAATTGTGTATTCTTTACTGAGCATCAATAAAAGTGTATGAGAACTATTTAAATACAGTAATGGTGACTCCACTATGTATGTATAAAACAAGTGATGAAGTTTAGGATGTTTCAGAGAGGATGACAATCATTTCTGCTGCACTAAGTTATTCAACAATTGCAACATTGTTCACATCTTGTTGAAGATTTTATGATAATTTTCAGTGAAAAAAAAAAAAAAAAATCCCATCCATAATTTCCTCTGGAGGTTACACTGCCGTTGTCTGTGTAAACATTAATATTTCACCATAGAGACTGACAGTTATCCCATCTTTCTGACAGAAAAAAATATCGTACACACTCATGAATCACACAAAAACTTTATTTTAGTTGATTCTTTATTATTATTTAGCAAGTTGTTTGTTCATTAACACATTATGTTTTACAAGTGTACATTGTGTACAATGCTCTTTTATATATACATACTTGCAAACAAGTTAGCTGATAATGCCAAAGCTAATGTTGCACTATGTGCTATCCCGTTTTGCTACCCTCGTGTGATTTGAAGGAAAGAATTAGACTGTGCATTTTATTGTCATCTTGAAAACAGTTTTAAATAATGAAATATTATGCTGCATGTGAGTGAGTGAAGCACCACCAATGGTACAACTCTGAATCGAATGGAACAGTGCTATATACTCTTTTGCAGATTGGGGAATTTTACTCCATGTATCAAAATTTTGATGAAGGAGTAAGCATTGTGATATACCTTTTGTTGGAATCATGAATCTGAGAGACATACATATTGCAGACTTCTTGATCTTTTATTTTATCAACCATTTATTGTTGCAGTAGACATTGTAATAATTTTGTGAATCGTGAATTTCATTTCAGCCTGTGGACAAGCTTGATAAAGATTCATGTTATAAATGATAGGGAACACTTATATTGATTAATGAAGAGTATACACTGAAGAGCCAAAAAACTGGTGACCTGCCTAATATCATGTACGGGCAGAAATGCCACAACATAACGTGGCATGGATGCAACTAACGTCTTAAGTTGTGCTTAAGGGAACTGATACAATGGACCCTGCAGGCTACCCATAAATGCATATGAATACAAGGGGGTGGAGATCTCTTCTGAACAGCACATTGCAAGTCACCCTACATTTGCTCAATATTGTTCATGTCTGGGGAGTTTAGTGGCCAGCAGAAGTGTCTAAACTCAGAAGAGTGTTCCTGGAGCCACTCTGCGGCGATTCTGTACATGTGGGGGTGTCTCATTGTCCTGCTGGAATTGCTCAAGTGCATAAGAATGCACAATGGACATGAATGGATGCAGGTGATCAGACAGGATGCTTACGTACGTGTCACTTGTCAGAGTCGTATCTAGACATATCAGGGGTCTCATTTCACTCCAACTGCACATGCCCCACACCATTACAGAGCCTCCATCAGCTTGAACAGTCCCCTGTTGACATGCTGGGTCCATGGTTTCATGAGGTTGTCTTCATACCCGTACATGTCCATCTGCTTGATACAATTTGAAACAAGACTCGTTCGACCAAGCAACGTGTTTCCAGTCATCGACAGTCCAATGTCGATCTTCATGGGCCTGGGCGAGGTGTGAAGCTTTGTGTCGTGCAGTCATCAAGGGTACACGAGTGGGCCTTTGGCTCTGAAAGCCCATATTAATGATGTTTCCTTGGATGGTTCGCACACTAACACTTGTTGATGGCTCAGCATTGAAATCTGCAGCAGTTTGCGGAGAGATGCACTTCTGTCATATTGAATGATTCTCTTCAGTTGTTGTTGGCCCCTTTCTTGAAGGATCTTTCTCTGGCTGCAGCAATGTCAGAGATTTGACGTTTTACTGGATTCCTGATATTCATGGTATACTTGTGAAATGGTCGTACGGGAAAATCCCCACTTCATCACTACCTCGGAGATGCTGTCTCCTATGACTCGTGCACCGACTATAACACCATGCTCAAACTCACTTAAATCTTGATAACCTGCCATTGTAGCTGCAGTAACCAATCTAACAGCTGTGCCAGACACTTTCTGTCTTATTATATATTGATGCAGCTCTCCATGCCACTCTATCCTGTGCAAGCTTCATCTCCCAGTATGTACTGCAGCCTACATCCTTCTGAATCTGCTTAGTGTATTCATCTCTTGGTCTCCCTCTACGATTTTTACCCTCCACGCTGCCCTCCAATACTAAATTGGTGATCCCTCGATGCCTCAGAACATGTCCTACCAACTGATCCCTTCTTCTAGTCAAGTTGTGCCACAAACTTCTTTTCTCCCCAATCCTATTCAGTACATCTGTATTAGTTATGTGATCTACCCATCTAATCTTTAGCATCCTTCTGTAGCACCACATTCCGAAAGCTTCTATTCTCTTCTTGTCCAAACTATTTATCGTCCATGTTTCATTTCCATACATGGCTACACTCCATACAAATACTTTCCGAAATGACTTCCTGACACTTAAATCAATACTCGATGTTAACAAATTTCTCTTCTTTAGAAACGCTTTCCTTGCCATTGCCAGACTACATTTTATATCCTCTCTACTTCGACCATCATCAGTTACTTTGCTCCCCAAATAGCAAAACTCCTTTACTACTTTAAGTGTCTCATTTCCTAATCTAATTCCCTCAGCATCACCAGACTTAATTAAACTACATTCCATTATCCTCGTTTTTCTTTTGTTGATGTTCATCTTATATCCTCCTTTCAAGACACTGTCCATTCCGTTCAACTGCTCTTCCAAGTCCTTTGCTGTCTCTGACAGAATTACAATGTCATCGGCGAACCTTATAGTTTTCATTTCTTCTCCATGGATTTTAATACCTACTCCGAACTTTTCTTTTGTTTCCTTTACTGCTTGCTCAATATACAGATTGAACATCATCAGGAAGAGGCTACAACCCTGTCTCACTCCCTTCCCAACCACTACTTCCCTTTCATGTCCCTCGACTCTTATAACTGCCATCTGTTTTTTACCCCTGCCACCTTCAGAATTTGAAAGAGAGTATTCCAGTCAACATTGTCAAAAGCTTTCTCTAAGTATACAAATGCTAGAAACGTAGATTTGCCTTTTCTTAATCTAGCTTCTAAAATAAGTCGTAGGGTCAGTATTGCCCCACGTGTTCCCATATTTCTACAGAATCCAAACTGATCTTCCCCGAGGTTGGCTTCTACCAGTTTTTCCATTCGTCTGTAAAGAATTCGCGTTAGTATTTTGCAGCTGTGACTTATTAAACTGATAGTTCGGTAATTTTCACATCTGTCAACGCCTGCTTTCTTTGGGATTGGAATTATTATATTCTTCTTGAAGTCTGAGGGTATTTCGCCTATCTCATACATTTTGCTCACCAGATGGTAGAGTTTCGTCAGGACTGGCTCTCCCAAGGCTGTCAGTAGTTCTAATGGAATGTTGTCTACTCCCGGGGCCTTGTTTCGACTTAGGTCTTTCAGTGCTCTATCAAACTCTTCATGCTGTAACATATCTCCCATTTCATCTTCAACTACATCCTCTTCCATTTCTATAATATTGTCCTCAAGTAAATCGCTCTTGTATAGACCCTCTATATACTCCTTCCACCTTTCTGCTTTCCCTTCTTTGCTGAGAATTGGGTTTCCATCTGAGCCCTTGATATTCATACAAGTGGTTCTCTTTTCTCCAAAGGTATCTTTAATTTTTCTGTAGGTAGTGCCGTATTCTGCCTTTTTACATATCTTTGTATTTGACTATGCATGCCTATACCAGTACCTTTGGCGCTTCAGTTGACATTAGGACCATTGTGATTCTACTTAGGACCATTGTGATTCTACTCACTTTCCACTAAAATTTTGATGCTTTTCCATTTGTCTAAAAACCTTGTGTCAGCTTCAGTCCATAATGAAGTCTTTAAGCTCAGATAGCTGGACAGAATGTTGGTTGTACTTTTAATAGATACGGGGCTGTGATTTTTCCAATAATACATTATCCTGTTTATTTATTTACGCACATGTACACAACAGATATTAACAGATACTGTATGAATGTTGTCCAAATGTACATGTAAATTTTATATGAAGTCATTGCAAGGAAGTGTAACATGCCAATATATACATAAAATAATACACACAAACTAATATAACATGATACAATACATAGTAATAGAAATTGATATACATACAGGCTTCGATAATTGCACAAGTTTCTGCAGCTAGAGCCAGTTAACGTGAAAGTTTTCTTTGTATGGTACTCCATTATACTATAAAAACTATTATTTTTGAAACTAATATTTTGGCCACTGTAAAAGTAACTGAAATGGTTTAACTGTAATAGTTTTTTACCATATGGCGTTTACCATACCCAGAGAACTTTCAAGTTAATATATGCCTCTATTATTAAAAATATTGTCAGTTCTTCATAGGTCTTTACCTTCATCCTTCACACAACAATGATTCAGTAAAGGTTTTGCATTATACAACAGCTCTTTGTTCTATATGTAAATCTAACAAAAGCTAATGTTAAAAAACAATATTTTTGATTTTGTCTTGTACAGGCATGAGACATAATTACCAAATAACTTTATTCATAACTCACTGTGTGGAGGATAGCACAAAACTAAGAACAACTGACTTGAAGACATGTGGATAACAACATCTATAGTAACCAAAGATATTACATCACTATGTAATATCTTTTAATCTCAACATGTCCCCTCAGTTTTTTCAGACACTTATAAAATAAGAAGTGAGTCTTAAGTTCATAGTTTTATGGTTCTAGTCCAAGTTCTTCAACACACTGTTCATGCTTTTATGTTGGAGGAACCTTCTCCAGTACATCTGCTCGCTTATTTTGTTTTGGCTGATATTCTGGTTTCAGTGGATATGCTTGTAGAGCTTGACATATGAAGTGATATTTTATATGAATGGTCTTCATCTTTGAGTGAAGAATAATTTTATGTGCTAACTTTCCAGCTGACTGATCGTCGTTGAACAAGGTGGTGCACAACAGTTTACCTAAACCCGGGTCCTTTATGAATGTTTACGGTTTACTCACTTCCTTTGCTGCTTCGGTGAGGCTGATGCACTCAGCTTCTGCTGATGAAAGAGTAACAGCCCTCCACTCGTGTGACTACCATAAGACTGCAGATCTGGATAAGGTGAAGTTGTAGCCTGTATAAGACTTCCTATCAGTATCGGAACTTCCCCAACAACTGAAGATTCCTTCCTTATCCTCAATATATGTCACTTTCTTGTTTATGGTTCCTTCGAGGTATCTAAGAATTCACTTAGCCACTTGCTAGTGAACAAAATTATTGTTATTATACTGGCTTAGCTTATTGAGTGCATAGCATATGTCGAGTCGAGTACTGATAGTGTCGAGTACTGATAGTGTTGTACATCAATACTCCAACCATTTTTCTGAACTGATAATGAGTGCCATCTCCTGTATTCATAGCTGTTGCATCCAACTTGCTGCCAATAGCCAATGAAGTCCTTACTGGCCTACAGTCATGCATTCTGAATTGGTGTAAAACTTCTCTCACCTAATGAAATTTTGTCAACAGGTTCACAATGCCAAGTTCTTTGACATCAAATCTGACAGATAACACATCTTTGATATTTTTATGCGCTTTGGGTCTGCTGAATTGATTATAATGTCATCTATGTAAATGAGTAGGAAGACTGGGTGTTTTCCTACATTATCTACAAAGGTGGATGGATCTGAATTTCTGAGTTGCAATCTAATCAACATTAGGGTTTTATTCAACTTGGCATATGAGCTTGGTAGAGCCCCTAAATGTCTCTTCTGAGTTTACACTTTATCACCAGATTTCAATGTTTGGAGCATGCACTTGCCTTCTTGAGTGTATTTATCTTTCTCCAGAATTTTCATCTTTTGTGAGAATTTTACCAATCAATCTGGCTGTTCTATGAATGTTTCTGGGTCAGTTTCACCATTGAGAATTGCAGCAATGATATGCAGTTGGGAGACATGCAAGTAATTTTTCACGTGCAATGCCATGAGTTTTATAAATGATTCAATTCTTGCAAATGGGGGGAATGTTTTCCCAAAATCAACTTCAGACAGTTGGTTGAAGCCTCATGCAATTATTTTTGCTTTTCTCCTCAACAGAGATCCTTCACCTGCTGCATTTATGCCTCAAAATAGTCCTACAGTCAATTACCCTTTCATTTGTTGGTCTGTCTACAATGTACTAGGCATCTTTTTCACCAGTAACATGATTTCTTTAGATATAACCTCAAACCACTCTCGATGGTATGTACTACATAATGCATGATTGACACTGATTTCTGTTACATATAAAATGAAGTTATCATTATGAATTGAAACATCTGATGTATCTACACACAAAACAAATTGTGGGGCAGGTGTGACACTTGAAGTGTTATTGTCTTCATCACATGGTAAGTCATTATAGGGGATGAATCTGGTCCCCTTCAAAGCCTTAGAACAGTTCACTGTCTGACAGTGGCTCTGATTCATTGTTTGCATTACCATTGAAATCTCCTCCCATGGAATTCATGTTGACACCTCTTTTTTGGTGATGATCTGGTTCATCTTCACAAAAGTCTGGAAAAGTTTGTTTGGGCTCAGAATTGTCATGATCAAGGAACTTGACATGTGAATCCTGGAGCTCTTGATAACCGCACACAATAGGCTTTTCAACAGCCAGAATAGCTTACAAAGATCTCTTCTTTGCCCTTAGGATCAAACTTTCCTTTGTTTGTTGATTTATCCAGATGACAAATATTTGACCAAATTCATAAAGATGAGATAGATAACATCCTTGTCATCAGCCACTTATCATATGGAGTCCCATCAGACCGCTCTTTCACTAAGCAATAATTTCAGATGTAGTTAGCTGCATTGATGGCTTCAGCCCAAAATGATGATAGTAGTCCTGACTGCTGCACAAATCCAAAACTTCATTGCAAAATATTCTGTTACTCTAAACAATCAATTTGGTTTTCAGCAGGGGAAAAACACCATAGATGCAGTAAACAATTTCATTGAGAAAATAAGTACATCATTAGACAAGAGAAAAGGTGGCAGGAATTTTCAACAACCTCACAAAGGTGTTTGATTCTGTAAACCATGCACTGCTTGTTTACAAACTTGAAAAGTATGGCATTAGTGGCAGTGCCCTGCAATGGCTTAAATTCTACTTACCCAACAGAAATCAAAGAGTTAGCGTCTCTTCAAATGGCGCATATTATTTTTCTGACTGGGGGGGGGGGGGGGGGGGGGGGGGGAGGGGAATAATCTCAGGGTGTTCCACAAGACTCCATATTAGGCCCAGTCATATTTCTCTTCTTTGTTAATGACTAGCCGTTAAATATCAACTCCCCATCAGTCTGTCTTAGTTGAAGACCAGGATTTGGAAAAATTCCCAAATCTGTGGTCAGTACCCTCAGTGCCCTAGAAATACAAAGACATAAAAACACAAAAAAAATTTGTAATTTTTACAGTAATGCACAAAACATTAAATATGGAGTTCCTCAAGGGTCAGTCCTTGGGCCAATTCTTTTCATTCTTTATGTTAATGATTTGTCAGAAAAAATAACTAAAGGGACAACAGTACTTTTTGCAGATGACACAAATATCCTAATCAAATCGTTTTATGAGGAAAGCCTACAAAAAACAGCTTCAGGTATAATACAAAATTTGATACAATGGTTCAGAACAAACAAGCTAATAATAAGTAATGAAAAAACAGTGACAGTCAATTTCCACAATTCACAGAAACTACATCCTGCAAGACCAATTTTTAAAATTGATGGAAAAACTGTCTCATCTGTGAGCGACACAAAATTTTTAGGTATACACATTCAGCAAAACATAAAATGGGAGACACATCTTAACCATGTAAATAAAAAGCTAAACACACTTACGTATGCAGTAAGAATCCTTGTGCAAAATACAAGCCGTGCGTCTGTGATCACAATGTATCATGGCAGTATTCAGTCACTGCTGATGTACGGCATTATCTTTTGGGGTAACTCCGTAGGTACAAACAAAACATTTAGGCTACAGAAAAAATTGTTAGAATAATAAACCATGCTAAGTACAGAGACTCCTGTAGACCAATATTTAAAAATCTCAGTATACTGCCTCTTCCTTGCTTATATATGTATGAAATATTAAATTTCACAAAAGGAAATATTTTAAAAGATGGAAATATCTTCAAGTATAACTGTGGTTACCACCCTCATGATACTAGGCAGAAGCATTACTTGCATGTCAATACAGTAAGTACAAACATTTGTAAGAGAGGAGTGTATCATACTGGCATAATGCTGTACAATCACTATTTGAAACAGATGCAAAATTTACAAAAGTTTAAAGTGAAACTGAAAGAGTACTTGCTTGACCACTGCTTCTATTCTGTTTCAGAGTTTTTAGAGTACCAGAAAAGTGTAGTGTAATTGTTCAAATATTCTTAATAAGTCTATCATTTTATTTTATTATATTAAATTTGTCATCAATATTCAACATGTATTGAATAATTTTTAATTATTTATCCTTTCAAAATAACAATGTGTATGATGATGTATATACTGTACCAGCCTGACTTGTCCTACATCGTTTGTGTAAAATATGTACCTAAACACGATTTACAGGACCAATAAAGAAATACAATACAAATACAAACTTGGTTTCAGCTAAATGGTTTGAATCTAAACATATCTAACACTCACATGATGCAGTTAAAAACCAAGCAGTCAAAATGTGAGCAGATTGAGATTTTACACAACAACCAAGATATACAAGGTGTTGACTCAGTCAAATTCTTAGGTTTAAATTTAGATAAAAATTTGAGCTGGCAGCCACACATAGAATACCTGGCAAACAAACTAAGCAACTTTGCATTTGCAGTGCAAATATTATCAAGTGCAACTGACGTGGACACATGGGGAAAAAAATGGTTCAAATGGCTCTGAGCACTATGGGACTTAACATCTGAGGTCATCAGTCCCCTAGAACTTAGAACTACTTAAACCTAACTAACCTAAGGACATGACAAACATCCATGCCCGAGGCAGGATTCAAACCTGTGACCGTAGCGGTCGCGTGGCTCCAGACTGTAGCACCTAGAACCTCTCGGCCACCCCAGCTGGCGACACATGGAAAGTAGCATATACAAGCTACTTTGAATCCATTATTAGGTATGGTATTGTTTTTTAGAGTAACTTGACAAATATAGTGCGAATACTAAAAATACAGAAGAAACTCATTTGAAATATGTGTACTGCAAATCACAAAGAACCATGTCGACCATTATTTAGAACACTTAAAATATTAATTCTGCCATCTTTATACATATATGAGATTATTATATTTCTGTACACCAGACATGAATTATTTGAGGTAAACCATTGTGTCCATTCACATGATACTGGAAACAAAGAAAACTTTATACTCCCCACCCACCACCTCAGACTATATGCACAGGGAACTCAATACATGGAAATGAAAATTTGTAATAAATTAAAAGGGAAGAAGTTGATGCAGATGAATTTAGGTTCACTTAAAAGAAAACTATATGAGGTATTGAAACTGAAGCGTTATTACTCAGTGGATGAATTCATGCAGGACAAACTGGAAATTTGAGCTGGATACAATGTGTTACACATTCCAAGAAATATCCTTATAATGTTATTATTTATTGTAGTGCTTTTATTTAGTAATGTAAAAATCATTGTAGCTGTACTATAAATGTTTGACATGTCTCCTGTACGCAAATCAAATGGATTGCAAATGTATGTCATGAGATGAATAAAACACAATTCACAAAATCCAAGCAGCATGCAATGAGCCACTTCAACCAATGAACGTTTCTTTTGTTCAGAGACACCATTCTGCTGCAGTGTGTATGGAACTGTGAGATTTTGCTGTCAATATGAAAGTGGCATATACTCGTTTTTGAGCATTTTATTCATATCTCATAAGTTTAAGTGACCTAATCAAGCATGCCAGATATGCATATCACTTTCCATAACTTTCAGCTTGGCCCAGTGTATGCCTTTGGAATATGTTCTTGTAGATAAAACAAGTTAACAACTTCATTCGCAATCATTTTGACTTTATTGATAGTATTTCATACACCTGCATGTGTTTCCTCAAATGCTGTCATGTAGCGGTTGTCCAAAATCTTTGCCACAGGCTCTTAGCTTTGAAGCATACAAAGTGTTTTTCAGCATTATGGAGTAGGCACCACTGGTGATGGTTGTGATGTATATGTCACCTTTAGCTTTTACTTGTACATAACCTGACACATACCATGTTATAAACAAGTAAAAGCTAAACATGACCTATGCATCACAACCACAGCCCTTGGTGCCGACTCCATGATGCTGAAAAGCACTTTGTACGTGCCACAACTGAGAACCAATCTTATTTCAGTGGCAAAGGTTGTGGACAACCAGCAAGTTTGAGGAAACTTGTGCAGTTGTATGAGATACTATCTATAAGCCAAAGTTTCCATGAGGTGAGGTTCAACAACCATAAAGTATTTTGCAAAATGCATTTTAACCATGAGCTGTTTATTTGTCCCATTAGTCATGTACAAGTTTTGGTTTTTAACTATCATCCAGGATTTAGTGTACAACAGATTAGTTAAAAGCATCCCATATTCCTTTGAAGCTGAACAATATTGAAATAATCCAGTGAAACTGTACAAACAATTTGTATTAGAACACTGACACTATGTATTGAATACTGTCAGTATTCTAAGACAAATTGTTTGTACTATTTCACTGGATAATTTTGATATTGTTCAGCTACAAAGGAATATGGGATACTTTTAACTAATCTGTAATACCCTATACCCTGCATGATGATTAATAACCAAAACTGGTAGATGACTGGTTGGACAAATAAACAGCTCATGGTTAATATGCATTTTAAAAAAGTCAAAGTGATTGCAAACAGAGTTGGTAACTTGTTTTATGTATGAGAAAAAGTTCCAAAGGCACATATCATTGCTGGACCAAAATTTATGGAAAGTGATATGCAACTTAGCATCCTCAAATAAGTCATTTGAACTTGCAAGATACGAACAAAATGTTTAAAAATGAATATGTGACAGGTTTGAAATCAGTAATGTTGATCTCACTAGATGCACTATGTGTCCTGAAAGAAAATCACATCCATTCCCTTCAATAAATGGAGAAGGGAACTCAAATGAACTTTTGGAGCTAATCCACTCTAATATCTATGGTCTAACGAGTGAAACCTCTCTTGGTAGTGTGAGACAGCAGACAGTGTCTAGTTTACTTCCGTCAATATAAAGAAGAATTTGCTGATGAATTTGTTGAATTCAAAAATGTAATTGAATATCAGACTGGACACAAAATTAAATCCTTTCGTTAGTCAATGGAAGGAGTAATGCAATGAAAGGTGCAGCGTTCGCTGGGTTATTCAGTGGTTTGGTATTTAACTAATTTGTAAATGAAAATGATAATCTTATTTTATTACATTGAGTAATTACTAAATAAATTTTCTCCCGGCTAAAGAAATGGTCAAGTTGCTAAAGAACTCCGAGTTAACGTCGTGTTAAAGTGTTGTCTGTAAGTTGTGTAAGTGTCACTAAATCACAGTTCATACAACAGATTCTATACAACTATGGATTATGATGGAAACAGTTATCTTCAGCAAAATGATCATTAAAACCACCGAATATCAGCCGCGCACAACACTGACGTATGTTACCTGAAACAATATTCTTCGCAACTCATGCGTAATTAATTTCGGCTTCATACATCAGCTAGAAAAGTTTGTTATAACGTTCATGCTATGAGCACTGTTTTTTAAGAACCAATCTGATTCGAATCATTTTCATTAAAATGAGTTCGGGACCACCGGTGCACATTTATTTTTACACATTTGTATTACGTTCAGCATTTATGTCTCCAGAGCTGCGTAATTAGAATTTGCCGCTGTGATAATTGTTAAGATGGCGGCAGACAATTGATAGAGACTTTCTATTGTTAGAGCAAATAAGTATTTTAAATGCTTATTGAACTTTACAGAAACTCTACTTTCGTATTGTGCACTATTTAGACTTCATCAAGCAAACATTTGATTTGTTTTTAAGGAAAACACAGACAAAAACGCGATACAAATCGCTATTATCAATGGCTGCGCTCCTTGCAGCGGAAAGAAACAATTAACACAGATAATGCTTAATGAGAGAGGAATTACAGTTACAAATAATTATTCACTCATGTTTATAATAATAATGAACTCTATTTTCAACTAATAATTAACAAATAATTACAATTTCTTAACAGACCTCAGTTTGATATGCGTCTTGCGTGCTGAACCTACAAAAGCCATCCAACAAGAGGTAAAAACAAAGGAAGACAAACGCAGATCATAAAAGGAATTTACAATTATCATTGTCTTTGTATGATACACATCGATATGTCCAATTATATCATAGAATATTATATAAATAATTAATTCACTATAAGTTTTCATTGTTTTTTTTCATACGTCGAATACATAATGTTTATAACTTTTAGAGGCATAATTTCCTCTTGTCGCACTGTAGCCAAAAATTTATCACGTGGATGTTACAAAGGATAGACTCAACCTTCTTGTTTGGTGAAAGGAGTGGATGTGATTTTTCCTTCAAAACAAGTAGTGCATGACGCATTACCTAAACTGTGGACCCCCACCCCATAACCCCAATGGCAACCCCAATGGCCTAACCATAAAAATTCCTTTTTTTGGACCCCATGCTCCCTTCATAAAGACGTTCACCTTTTCAGATTCCATCAGTCCTTGTCCTTCACAAACCTGGTACCACAAAAACCCACCTCCATGGTACACACACCCAGAACCACCTCTGCTCCCTCTGCACAATACTGCTAAGTGTCACATCTCTGAAAATGAATCCCTTGCATTCTAGCCTGAAAATGAATCCCTTGCATTCTAGCACCTGGAAGAGCACTCAAGACACCACGTCCATAAGTTATCCAGTCTCCTGACATCCTACTGCCACTTTGGCACAGCACTGTTCAACCCCTATCCTATCCACAGTGTTTCTCTTCATCAACCCCTAATAGCACCCAGACCCTGCTAGCTGACCATTTCAGCTTACCACATCCCCGAAAGCTCCCTTCCAACACCCCACTAAATTCAGAGCTGAAACAACCCCTGAACATTGCTGGTAACAGTTCCATCAATACCCTCAGCCCCACAGAAGTTTCAGTGCTATTCATAGATCTCACACTCAGCCCTACACCCAAATGTAACCACACTGGATTTGTTAAAGACCTACTCTCCTTCTCCCAATCACTTTTTTGCTATAAATACCTCCAACCCAAGCCACCTGATCCCAACCATCAACCTTGCCTCTCCTAGTTTGTACCTCAATTAAACTGTGATCCTCTCTCCCTCCTTCCACCTAACCACCCCCTGGTCACCTTCCAGGAATTCCTTGCCTCCAACTTTGCCCCACCATCCTTCCTCATGTCCCATCCTAAGAACACCGACCTTTCAGCAGAAGAGAGAACAGTCATACACAGCCTCAAAACAGATGCTGACCTAATGATCTTACCTGTGCACAAAGGTCTCACCACTGTCATTATGAATTGCAGGGACTATCTTGTGGAAGGCCTCCACCAGTTATCTATAAATTCTTTCAGAGTGATCCCTTTCCAGAAGTCCAACATAACCTCCAAACACTACTTAAAGCCTTAGGCCCTTCCCAGAACCTCTCCCTTGAATTGATTTCCCTCCTTACCCCTATCACACTCCACATGCTCACATCCCACATGCTTCCCAAAATCCACAAACCTCACGGAAAGAATTTTGACCCTCATTGGCCAACACCTCCAAGCTATTGTTTCAAGCTACTGCCCAAAATCTAACCTCCCTCATCAAAAATACCAACCAGTTCCTTCACTGACTCTCCACTGTCCACACCTTTACCTCCTGGATCCCTGCTCATCCCTGTTGATGCCATTTTCCTATATACCAACATTCACCATGCCTGTGGTCTTGCCGCAACTGAACACTACCTCTCCCAACATCCTTCAGACTCCAAACCCACTACCTCATTCCTCATACACCTTACTAACTATATCCTAACAAACAACTATTTCTCAATTGAAGGTAAGGTATACAAACAAATCTGTGGCACAGCCATGGGCACCCATGGTACCCTTCTTTGCCAACCTGTTTATGTGCCATTTGGAAACTTCGCTTGTCTCCCAAAACCTCAAACCCCTGGTCTGGTTCAGATTCATTGATGATATTTTCATGATCCATACCCAGAGTCAGAACATGCTGTACACATTCCTCCAAACCTCAACATCCTGTGGCCCAATAACGTCACTTGGTCCTCCTCAATCTAGCATGCCACCTTGCTGGACATTGACCTTCTCCTATTTATGGGCTCCATCCAAACCTCTATCCACATTAAACCTACCAACCACCAGGAGTACTTGTGTCTCAACAGTTGCCATCCCTTCCACACCAAAAAATCCCTCCCATACAGCGTAGCCACCTGCAGATGGCTACAGTGACAGAAGCTCCTGTGTCCCGTATGCTGAACATCTCACAAAGGTCTTTACACATAGGCAATATCCTTAGACCTAGTCAGGAAACATATTTTCCACGTCACATCCCCACAAACCTCATATCCTTCCACCACCCCCAAGAACCAGCTACCAAGAAGCACTCCCATCATCACCCATTACCATTCCAAAATGCAAGAAATGAACCACAATCTTCAGCAGGGCTTTGATTATCTATCATCATGCCATAATATGACGGACATCCTACCCAAGATCCTTCCCACCCGTCCTAATGTAGTGCCCGATCACCCATACAACCTCCATGACATCCTAGTCCCTCCCTATGTGAGTCCCAATCCCAACTTACTGCCAGAAGGATCATATCTCTATGGAAGACCCAGGTGCAAAAGCTGCCCAAGCTACTGACCCAGCACTTCCAGCTCCGCTGCAATCATTTCTCAGCTTTTTATATTGGTATAACTACCAGCCAGCCATCCACTAGGGTGAATGGTCACTGCCAAACGGCAGCCGAACGTAACATGCTTGATTTCAGTTACTAATTCACAACATGGAATACTTGGTTCCTCCCCTCCAGCACCAGCTTTTCTGAACTGAAATCATTGCAGCCTCATCCTATGGTAATCTACTGTTCCCAGTTCCTCCATCCAACAGTTTCCACTCCCTCTGCACTCACACCATCTCACACTCACTGTGCATTGCTCTTTGCCAATGCGACCATTGATATTTCTCCCTACTCTGCTCCTTTTTTTTTGCTGCCTTTTTTCCCCTTCCATCCCTCCACTGTAGCCTCTTGACATTGTACTGGGAAGCATTGTCTACCACCTCTAGTCCCTGCACACTCCACCAGCATCACTGTTTTCCTCTTCTTCCACCCACACCCTACCATCACTCTCCCGTCCTCCCTCCACTGTGGTTTGTTGCTCCCATTCAATGCGTTTCAGTTTCAGTCTGGCCTGAGCAGCCATAGATAGTGGTTATGTGTGTGTGAGGTGTGCTTTCTTGTGTGAATGCAATTGTGTTTTTATTTTCTGACAAAGGCATTAGCCATGATCTTAATGTGTGACTGTATTTTTTGTTGTGCCTGTCTGCAACTCAACACGTCATCTTTATGGTGAGCAGCAGTCTATCCTTCCCATAATATTTGATATGCCAGCCTGGACTTTCAATTGTTCAAATACACTGCAGCCATTTTCACAAGTCTTGGAAAGAACAACCAGAGCTTTAGGAATGACTCACTGAGTGTGACATCTACTGGCAATGGCAGGTACTTGGTGGCCTGATATATAAAGCACATTTGTTAATATACAGTGAATGTATTGTTAGTCTTTTAACCTTTTTCAGCATGGGCTTGCAGTGTGTCTGTGGACTGTTTGATATTATTCAGATTCTCATTTTTTATAACAAAAAAGATTGTTTTAGGCAGCAACTGTTGAAATTACAAATCATTATCCAATGTGTTGCAAGAGAATGAAAATAGCCAAAGTATGCCATCCTGGCACCTTCTGAGGCACAAATGTTTGTGGTAATTCTAAGAGCAAAGCAGACTCAATTATGTGCAAGTTTTATTACATTGTCATTAAAATTTTAATTTTCATCAACTCCAGTATTAACTCCAGTAGTTTTGTAGATGTCACTCTGTATATGGCTTTGTCAGCCGGCACTAGATCAAGATCTACATTTTGACTTGTTTTCCCTAATTGCAAATCATTTGTTTTATTTACATTTGATGACAATCTGTTTGCATTAAACCAAGAGTGGACATACTTAAAGACTTTATCAGTAGCTGTAAGCAGCAGTTGCTTAGGTGCATGTACTTACTACCACACTAGTATCATCTGCAGATATCATGACATTGGCTGCACTATCTGGGGTGTTTGTATCATTTATATAACTTGCAGAACAGTTCAGTAGAGGCATCTCGGAAGGGTTACAAAGGACTCTTCATCCATGTACGTACAAATTCTCTTAGAAGCATCACTGAAGAGGAAATTGTAAGTGAAACAAGAAATTTAATTCAGTCTTCCAGTAACCTATATAAAACATGTAGAATCATGGTGAATGGTATTATCTACAGAAGACCAGTCAGTGATCAATATATTGAGAGAATAAACCATGATTTAAATGAAAACTGAAATTATCTAGGAGCTGTGTTCATAAATCTGAATAAATTCTTAAGCAATAAATATTTGGGTAAAGATGGTCTGCTTTTAAATAGGTTAGGATCCAAAATTGTTACCAAAATGTTCACTGATACTTGTAAAATTCTGCAAAAAAGGGGAAACCTATAAGAAATGATGGGGATGAGAAACAAAGTTTGGTAATGAAAATGGCAAGACCGAAATAGTACCCAGGAAAAGGTATGCTTGAGACCATAAACAGAAAAGAATGTTCCTACATAAAGCGTTTGAATATAAATGGTCTAAGTGCTTACTTGTCATAAGTTGGACAAATTACACATTATTATATCTGAATGTAGAAATATCAAAGTTATTTGCCTCAATGAACATTGTCTTATAACTGACAATATTAAAATTTTTAATAAAATTGAAAATTTTTAACTAGTCAACAGCTTTTGTAGATGAGAAAAATCACAAGGAGGCTCTTGCATACTTACTCATTCTGATATAAAATATGAAGTAAAAAATGACTAATCATTTGAATGAAGAGCGTATATTTGAAAGTTGTTGTATCGAGTTGAGGGCCCTAAATATCATAATAGTTTCTATTTATAGAGTACCAGAGAAAACTACAATTGAAGCTTTCCTGGTGAAATTTCATTGCCCGCTTGGAAACATCAGTTAAGAAAAAAGGAAAAAGATAGTAATAACTGCTGATTTCAATATTAATATAATAGCTGAAAGCAATGACGTGTCCAAATTAACTGACTTAACAAAAAACTTTGGGGTAAAAATAAACTTCATGCAACCCACTAGAGTAAATGCACAGTCAGCTATTTTGTATTGATAATATTCTAACAAATTATGTATTTGAAGATGATAGATTTAGGAACCTCTGACCACTATGCATTATTCATTGGATTACCAAAAATTAAGAAAGGAATTTCATGTAACAAAAGCCATATGAAAAGGAACTTCAATGAAAAAAATTTAGAAATGAATTAAGAGAGGTTGAATTGCCTTACAACAGCTGTATTTTGAGTAATAGTAAATTTAACAACTTTTTAAGCACCGGTAGCTTTCCTGAGATATTTAATGAAACTTTTCCCCTTAGAACCACATGCAACAAACCAACTAATAAAGTTAAATGGATAACCCAGGATAAAAAAAACTTCTAGTGCCAGGAAGAGGAAACTCCACAATGAAATGAAATATAATAAAAATAGAGTATGTTCATCATCATAAATGTATATTTAAAAAAGTAGTGAAGGCAGCCAAACAAATGGCAAACAAGAAGTTAATTGTACAACATAAAAGTAAAACAAAAGCAGGGTGGTCTTGTTGTCAAATCAGAGTTAGGTATTAGAGTTAGTAGTAATGAAATATCTAGGATTAAAGTAGATGATAGGTTTATTGTAATGCCAGCTCAAATGTCAGAGTGTTTATATGAATTTTTCATAAATGTGACAAAGCCAAATGTTGATGTAGCAGAGTACCAGAGTAAAGTGAATCCCTTTGGGATCCACTAAGAAGCTGAGAATCTTATGTATTTTAAAAAAGTCACAATAAATCATGTGGAAAATGTTACATGATTAAAAAATAAAAACACTGCTAGATGGGATGGGATGGTGGATGCACTAAAGTGATTAAAACAGTGGGTGGCGTAATAGCACTTCTCCTAACTAAAATATTAATCCAGTTTTTTGAATGAGGGTGCTTTCCCGATGTTTTGAAGTACGTACGCCGAAGTCAGACCTCTGTTCAAGAAAGGGTCGAGGGGAGACATGGGAAACTATCAGGCTATTTCTATTCTTCCAGTCCCGTCAAAAGTGTTAGAGAAAGTAGCTACAAGCCAGACCAGAAACTTTATTGTAAAAAATGATATTATTACAAGTAACCAATCTGGATTTAAACCAAGAAAAAATACTCTGTGTGCAGTGAATAACTTTATTGAAAAGATAGGCAAATCATTGGATCAGAGGAGTAAAGTTGCAGGTATCTTCTGTGATCTCACAAAAGCATTTGAGTCCGTGAACCATGACTTACTTATCTACAAATTAGACAAACACAGGATTAAGTACAATTTTCTAAATCAGCTAACATCATACCTATACGACAGAAAACAAAGGGTAACTATTGCCTCAAGTGCAGTGAACTATTATTCTAAGTGGAGTACAGTATCAGAAGGTGTGCCTCAAGGCTCCATTTTGGGGCCAATCCTGTTCCTATTCTAGGTAAATGACTAACCCATAAATTCCCCATCAGTTCTGTTTGCAGGCAATACTTCTGTTTTAATAGAAGGTGGTGATGCAGAAAAAAATTTCAAGCTCCATCGTAAGCACACTGGATACCTTAGAAAACTGGTTCTAGTTAAATGGATTGAAACTGAACATTCCAAAAGCCCATACGATACATTCCAAAACCAAACATTCAAAAATGTACGGGACTTAAAATACAACATAACAATCAACCTATGAAAGAAGCTGACATGGTCAAATTCCTCGGACTAAATGCGGACAAGAACTTAAGCTGGAATACATGTACTGGCTTCCTATCAAATAAACTAAGCAGTTCTGCTTTTGCATTGTAAATACTAGCGAATTCCATTGACTTGAGTACATGAAAAATTGCTTATCATAGTTATTTTGAATCCACCATTAGATATGGAAGACTTTTTTGGAGAAGTTGAATTAATGTATCTCAAATAGTGAAAAAAAAAATTCTTCAATACATGTGTACTGCATAGCAAACAGTGTCTTGTCGCCCATTTTTTTGGAAACTACAAATCCTAAATGTTCCCTCCATATAAATCTATGAAATTATAATCTTTCTACACAGCAGACAAAAATTGTTTGAGGAGAATCATTTTAATTATACATATAACACAAGAAATAAAAATAATTTTATGCTACCCTCACCAGTTGAAATTATGTGCATAGACTCCACAGTATATGGAGATGACAATACATAATAAGTTAATAGGCAAAAACATATTTAATATCAGCCCAGAAATTTTAAAAACGAGGATACAGCAGATTCTGTGGGAGAAATGCTACTATTCAATAGAAGAATTCATGGAGGATGAAATGATAATTTGAGCAAGGGGTAATTAAGTGTTAGATTTTATTATATGTATATATAATGAAATTTTATTATTATTATGATGCTGTTTGTTAATATCAGCTGTTTTTGTTTTTGATGAAATTTTACCGCAATTTGACGTTTCTCCTGTACTTGAATCAAATGATTTAAATTATGTACATCATAAGACAAATAAACCACAGTTCACAAAAAAAGAAATAATATAGGACTTAGGATACTTCCTTGGGGTACTCCTGTTTCTACTTCTTCCACATCTGAAACTAAACTGATTTTGTGACTGGAGTAAGATGACATCAGTCCTATAATCCATGTTCAGTTTCGTAGGTATCATTCAAACTACTTTTTGTCCGAACCTTGAATACTTAGTACCTCCAGTTTTACTAAAAGGATGCCATGACTGAAAGTATGAAATGGTTTGGTTGGGATCTAAATTAACTCCTATTATGCTATTGTTTTTTCCCTAGATCTATGATTATTTACTCATTGTAGCGTATATTACCATTTTAAGTTTTTACATGCCTGAAACCTAAGCAGATATGGTCATCTAGATATTTGTGGAGAATGATGTAATGAGTGATATTGGCTGATAGTTTTCTGCCTTATAGTGTTTGCCATTTTTAAATAATGGCTTCAGTTTTGATATTTCAGTCTTTCTCGAAACTCTCCTTCATCAAATGATAAGTTGGCAATGCATGCCAAAGGCCTTGCAATCTGTGGAGCAGTCATGGTTATGACAGACACTGGCACCTCATCTACTCCTGCTGACATTATAAGTTTCAAGCATTTTATCACTTTTAACACTTCATGTTCATTTATTGGATGCACCCTCATGCTAGAAGCAAATTTTGAACATTCCTGATTTTCTTGATTTGTGAATTTTGAGTTTAATGAAATTGTTATATTAATGTAATAATTATTTAAAAAACAAAGATGCTGTGACTTACCAAATGAGAAAGCGCTGGCAGATAGACACAATAAAAAACACACAAACACACACACAAATTTCAAGCTTTTGCAACCCACGATTGCTTCATCAGGAAAGAGGGAAGGAGAGGGAAAGATGAAAGGATGTGGGTTTTAGGGGAGAGGGTAAGGAGTCATTCCAATCCCAGGAGCGGAAAGGCTTACCTTAGGGGGAAAAAGGGACAGTTATACACTTGCACGCACACACACATATCCATCCGCACACAGACACAGGCAGACATATGTTACCATGAAAACTGATTCTTGATATCTTCTTTGGAAAACACATTTCAAAATTATTTATGTAATTTGACAATTTTTCTTTTTTAATATTAACATTTTCTGTATTGTTGAGAATTATATCCTGTGTTTCACATCTCTTACATGTTTCAGTCTCCAAATAGCATTTGACATGTTATCAGACTGTCTTATTATGCTCTCATTTATCAGACATATTCTCTAAACTGTGGATTTGTGGATGTTTTCATCATAAAAGTTAGTCCTTTTATATTTGTTCAAGAATTATTAATGCCAGGTGTGATCCAGGAACTTGCATGTTACCATACAAACTGATTCTTGATATCTTCTTTGGAAAGCACATTTCAAAATACCCCATAAAGATGGATGTGAAGGAATTATATGCATCATTGGTAATTGTTTGGAACAGCAGTTCTGCCTAGGACACAAAGCTTGTGGTTTTATAAGTCTAAACTGGTATTTGTCATATCTACTTCTGTAGGGCCTACATTTGAAAATATGTTATCCCTAATACTTCATGAGTTGTTTTACATTGTTCTAGGTTCATATATGTGGGGAAATACGTTATACATAAGAAATTTAAGAACTGCTCTTTCAGCATACTTTTGTTCATAAGATTTATATTGAAGTCTCCACACACAATTATAGTGACTCTTTAAGAAAATCAGATGTTAAGTAGTGTTTCTAAATTATTAATAATAGCATTGTATTGTCAGTATGTGGCCTGTATATTGCTATGACTATGACTTTTCCTTGTAGCTTATTCAGCTGCATGTCTGCTACTTCAAAATACTCCTTCACACTCAAGGATTTGGTTTTGCACTTTCTTTTGTACTTGATGAACGATTTGGTAAATGCACATACACCCCAGTTTTAATATTCCTTCTACAATCCTAACTTGCCAGTTTAAATGTATGGATGTTAGTGCTACTTAGTTAAAAATTTCTGCTGCAGTGCTCCACAATTCACGCAGAATATTTGCACAATTCATTGCTATTTCAAGTTCTAGTGAGTTATTTTGAAGATACTAAATGTTTAGGCTAAAAATCTGCAGGTAATTAGTACAACGACTGGTGACATTCATATTTATGTTATGTGATGTTGTGTTCCGTCCTGTGTCGTGACCAGGTTCCAAAAATCCTTAAGAAGGACAGGTTTTTGCACCTGGGCTACAGTGAGCTGCTAGCTGCTCTTATTGTTAAATAACAGTATTTCTATTGTTGTTGATAATTGTGCTTCTGTTTGAGATGATTCTGAAGGCTCTCATTTGGTTTGGAGTGGTGCAGCTTCAATGACGGCAGATGTCACTCTTCCTAGACAGCACATATTTCTTGCATCACACTGCACATTTGAGAACTTATGCACTAATTCTAAAAATCTTTATTATTATATCACCTTGTCCAGTTTGTTTAGGCAAAAACCATGTGAAATGTGAAATCTTTTCCCCAAATTTCTTATGGCAATGAACATTACATTTCAAACTGCCTGAAAATATTTCACGTCTGTGTATCAGCACTTTCCACTTCTTTGTTTACATAGGGCCAATCCCACCAAGTGGTGATGATATTTTCTTCTCCTCAGCTCATAAAGTCTTCTTTTAAGTTAGATTAATAGAGCCTTTTTTATCATTCCTTGAAACTTCATTTGATCCTACCAAGAAGCAGTGACGATGTTAGGCATAAGTGACCACTGATGGCCTCGTGCTTGTAGGGACCTCGCAAAATAGTTGTTGAAGCTGTTACAATTTTAGCTACGTAGTTGTCCATCTCTATTTCTGTACGAATGTAGTAGTATTTATCTGGGGTCATCTGGCAACATTATGACAGTTAAGCTCCATTACAAGATGCATCTAAGGTGTACACCTATGCAGCAGTGCTCCAAGTGTACAAGTTTGGGACTGCATACTGGTTCCGGTAGGCCTATTACATTACACGATTCACACAGGGTATAACTGTCTTGAATCAGCGCATGCACACTACATAGCAGTAATGCATGGAGCTTGGAGGAGGACTAAAAAAAATTGTAAAATAATTATTAAACTATATACCATACTTAGTGAGGAAGCTGATTGCCATATTAAAGAAAGATGCATGTTAAACAGAAAATACACTTACTTCTCTTTATACCATATTCACAGCCTGCTTGGTATGCACAGTTTTTCCAGACTGATACTTCGATCCAACAACAGCAAATGTAACAATGCTCTGTGGAAGAGACAATGCAGGCAGGGACATTATCTTGGCCAGTAGTGCTACTCTCTGAAACCAATACTACCAGGTGACATTTTACTCTTTTTTCAAGTTATTGATCTCATATAAGTGAACAAGTCTTTTATCTCTGAAGGTGTGGTTGTACCAATTTCAGCCATACGTATTATGGTAAGTCAGTATACAATACATTTCTTGGCTGTTCCGGTGAAACCGAATTCATTATAACTGGTGTCGCAGGTTCACACTTGAGCTCCTCTGGGATTACCACCTGTGCCAACACTAGCCACAGTAAGAAACAGGACCTAACTAGTTTAAGTGAAGCATTGCAATTTATTATAACTCACTTACAAAGGTATACAAAAACATGAGAGCAATACAATACACCATCCACACAGAAGGAAACAAACAGAGTGAACACACTCTGGGGATGTGAGCACACTCTGTGCTCGCAAAAGCATTTTTATTATTGTTTTATTTATTTTTTTATTACTGTACACCTGTTAATGTTGCACAGACACAATACTCATACTAAAGAAAAGCTGATATCATTACCTTTTATTTTCGTCTAACAACATTGACTGCAAGTTGCATACTAGTGCAAATTCATTCTCATACTATCTCTCTTTCTCTCTCTCTCTCTCTCTCTCTCTCTCTCTCTCTCTCTCTGTCACTCACACACACACAGACACACACACACACACACAATAGGGATGACAGTGGCTGCGCACGCGTGCTTGTGTGTGTGTTTCTTCACTTGATGAAGGACCTTGTTTTCTAGCTGGATAATACCCAAGTTTACTTTTAAATGTGCCTATCTGTTAGTCAGTGCCTCCTCTATATGGTGAGTAGTGATCTACCCTAAATGTGTTATCAGTGCTTTGACTAGTTTGAAACACCTCTCCGCACTGGTCTATTTTGTGCAACTATTTCATATCTGCACAACTACCGCACCTTACATTCACCAGAATATGCTTACTATGTCCAGGTATTTGCCTCATTCCAATATTTTTAGCCCCTAAACTTAACTCCATTACCTACATTACTACAACTTGATGTCTCACATTATGTCCCATTATCTTCTCTCTTCTTTTAGCAGAGTTGTGCCATGAAGCTTTTTTTCCTCCAGTTTGATTCAATGTCTTTCATTAGTTACTTGATCTACACATTTAGTCTGCAGCATTCTTCTCTTACATCAAAATACAATAGCTTCTCTTCTCTTATTGTGTATACTGTTTTGTATATGTTTCACTTCCATAGGATACAGTCCAGAGAAATACATTCAGAAATGGATTCTTAACTCTCAAATTTATAAGGATGCAGGTTTCCATTGCCAATGTCAGTTTTAATGAGAGTTTTTTGTGTATTGGGTCATCATATCATTTTGAAACATTAAACATAATTACAAAACCATTGTTTTGAATGTACTGGGCAATAATACTAACGGCTTCCGATGACATGACATATCGCCAACCATCATTATTCTGGAACATTATCGGATAGTCTAAAGCCAAGATTACTTTGGAAGGTGGTTGTTATTACCCAGAAGAGGAATGCTGCAGTGACAGTCAAAGAACATGATGAAGCTGTCCCAGCTCATAGTGGAACAAACCACTTCAAAAATAGGTATCCTGTGCTCTATCTTCTTGTGCCCCTCATAATAATGAAATAATGTAACCATTCCTTTGCCAAAATTTTGATTACTTATTATTATGTCCAGAGGTGGCATTCCACTCCCCCACTCAATCTGTGAAATATCTAGGTCCATCCTTATACCATATCTCCTAACCTCTTTGGGCTAATTGCTATGGAAGTCTCAGATGCAAGACCTGTCTTATGCATCCATCTAGCACATACTACATAATCCAGTCCCATCAAAGAGATATTCAGTACTTTAAGAGCTAGGGGCGCATGTGAAAGCAGTCATATCATACACCAGCTCCGCTGTAATTTCTGTATATCCTTTACGCTATGGTGGCCAGGGGTACCAGCTGCAACACTCATGACAGTTATGAAGCATGGATCAAAGTAGGCAACACTGACATGCTCCAAAGCAGCTATGCAGGAAGATCTAGTATAAACCCAGACCGCCAGGAGGCGCATCGAGAGCTACGGACCACCGAGCATCTTCCCAGGTATTAGCAAGAGGTCGCTGGTTGCACCACAATACCATATCTCCATCCTGTCCTGAGTGACTAGGTAGCACCAGTCTCTTCCTGAAGATTGATTATTTAAGCCAACACAGGGACAACTGCAGACAGTTCCCATCAGTGAGAGCTGGCCAAGTCATGCGCAGCTGCTTGTGGTCTGTCACTTATGCACTCACTGATGTGCCATTGAAAAAGGCTGTGTCATGCCATGAATTTAGACTTCATAGTAGGCAACAGTTCTTCAATTGCTAGTTTTTCCCATTTTAGTTCCAGCTCATGGGAATTAATTGGAGCTTATACCTCAGAATTGCATTTAGTTTAAACCACTGAAGAGGTGGAGTTAATTTTTTATTGTCTCTATTGTAACCACAATTTTCTTGCAAGATAATTAAGAAGCTGTTCGTAACTTTACCAGGTTTCTCTTCAATTAGCAGCAAGAAGTAGGATTTATCAGTGGCGATGAGGATTTTTGATCTGTTAGAACATGTGTGCCATGTCCCAGATAGAACAGGAAAAAGTGGCAGCCATGCTGCCAGACATAAACATTACAGATGTGTGCTGCTCTTATGCCAAAGGATGCAGGAAGCAAATTAGATTATAGTGGGACAAGTTCTCACCTTGAAAATTCTCACTCCAGTAACTGTGGAGTTAGGTTCTCAGCCCATCACCGATGTATGCCGAGTTACATTGCCACAAATCCTGCTGTTACCGACGGTGATCCAAAGTTTTATAAGCCCCACAGCATTGAGATAAGCTTTGACAGGAATTTAAACACCTCCAGAAAAATTACATTTTCATCCCAGTCACGCATAGTGAATGGGCATCGCCCATTTTGAATTTGGAGAAGCCATCAGTCACCATCTGCATCTGTGGTAACTTCAAGGCCACCATCAACACCCAATCTGTGTCTGCCATGTATTTCATTCCCAAGATCGAGGACATTGCTTCCTAACTTGCCAAAATTAACCTTTGGGATGCTAATCTCCACCTCCCACTGGACAACTCCCGAAAGACAGTGGTCATCAATACTCAGCATGGATTGTACCAATATAGCAGGATTTCATTTGGCGTTTGGCATCAAAATTGCCCCACCATTCTTCCAGAGATACTTGGAACAGTTCCTGAAGGGCATCCCAGCGACAGTGAACTACCTTGGCAATATTCTGGTTGCTGGAAAGAATAGAGCTGATCTTGCCTGGAACCTACAGGCTCTTCTCCACATTTACAACAGCAAAATTTCATTGTAATTTTGTCAAATGCTCTTTCTTTGTCCATCAGGTTGAGTATTTAGGACCCATATTCAGTTTGTCAGGCATCTGGCCTATTCTGCAGCATGTGTCCATCATCCAACAATTATCAGCTCCAGCGGACACATCCCAGCTCTAGTCAGTATTGGGCCAGCAGAATATCTACTGAGAGTTCATTTCCCTTTCTGCGGCAACTGAGGAGTCGCAACAACACCTTCTCCATAAGAACGTGACCTGGAAGTGGTCCTCCCAGTGTAATAAGGTGTTCCATGATATGCAGCAAATCCTCCTTCAACATACTTGCTTAATGGCACACAATCCAGCAAAACCACTAGTACTGGCAATCAACACTTCAGACCATGGGATCAGCACAGTTTTGTCCCATATTGTGTACAGTGTGGAGCAACCCATCACATCTCTATCCAAAACTGTAATGGCAGCAGAGAGGAATTACAGCCAGATAGAAACAGAGGCTTTGACCATCATCTTCGGACTCAAACACACTTCCATGACTACCAAATGAAGTGGTGCAGTGCTTAGCACAAAGGACTTGCATTCAGGAGGACGATGGTTCAAATCCCCATCCGGCCATCTAGATTTAGGTTTTCTGTGATTTCCCTAAATCGCTTAAGGCAAACACTGAGATGGCTCCTTCAACAAAAGGCACAACTGACTTTCTTTCCCACCCTTTCCTAATCAAAGTTTGTGCTCCACCTCCAGTGACCTACACGTCAACAGGATCTTCCTTCCTTCCTGCTTCCATGGTTACATCTGTGGCTGTCATTTCATTTCATGCTCATGTCGGATCATAAAGCTCTACTGCCACTCTTCAAGTCATCAGAAGCGATATGACCCGAACGGCGCAAAGGCTGCAGCAGTGGACCCTTTTTTTGGGGGGAGAGAGGGGGGTTATGCCTATGATATCCCAATACCACCCTAATGCTGTCCATACCACCCGTCAGTCATGACCTGGAGGCTGATGAGGATCCGGAAGTATGTTTTCACTTCAAAGTTGACACCAGAGGCATTATGTACAGTCACCCAAACAACGTGTGCCTCTTAGGACAATACATACTGAACAACCATGTCCTCCAGGAGAACTTGTGAAGTAGAACACAGTGATGCCCTATGGGCAAGAAAAAGATGACACACCTTGACCTCCAAGCATACTTGAACAGGTGGCATGAGATTTCATCCTTGCACGGCATTGTGTTTCTATAGAGTGCCACAAGCTATGCTCGGATGTTCATTCCTGGCTCTGTCTGACATAAAGTCTTCAGATTCTCTATGGCAGCCACTGGGGTAGTCATACTGATGACACTGCTTGCCCAGCAACATCTTTACTAGAGGGGTATAGGTGTTGTAATGTCTCTTAGCAAAACACATATTACATGTGGTAAAAAAGGAGAAAAGAATAATTGAACTGGATGATTGTAATTGCGTGGACAATGATTGTGTGAACTTTATGTAATAAAGAGAAAGCATTATGTGTTATGTTTTATACTTGTATAGAATTATGTACTGAATTTTTTAAAGATAATATCTGTGTCGGCGAGTACTGAAACCGCCACAGACGATACTTATTAAATATCAAACAAAGATGAGAATATGTCACAATGAGTATAAATAGTAGTGACCGAACATTAAAATCTCTGTCGTCTTCTTGGAGTTACGTAAGTAGGAAGAGCCTGTGATGTTATAGTGTACACTTGCGTAGCATTCTTTTGTCAAGAATGCGAAAAGGACGCCATTAGGTACTGATTTGTAAAGGTGTGTAAGAATTTAATCTGTCTAAATGTTTTGAATAGAGTTACTTAGTGAAAACTTGCATTATGATTTGTAATAAGCTTGCCTGGTATTTTATCCCATCCTTTTAAGACATTTTCAGCTATTTAAATATTATTCGTGGTGCAGAACTGCGCTACGAACGAACGAGCCGCTGCTGCGGCGCATTCAAACTCCATTAAATGAAACCAATCATACCGCAAAGAAGCAGACAGGTAATAGTGAACTAAAATTATTTCTTTCAGCTTTCGGAATTGCAGGGCAGAGCAGCAGATTTTATTTTTTATTTATTTATTTATTGTTCTGTGGGACCAAATAAGGAGAAGTCTCCATGGTCATGGAACGAGTCAATACATGAAATTATAACACGATAGTAGAAACAGATAAAATGAAATACAAGAAATGTATTCAGGTGACAATTTGTAAGTTTAAATAAAGAAAATCAACAATGTAACACTGGAATTTGCTTAATTTTTCAGCTCTTCCAGGAGCTCCTCGACAGAATAGAAGGAGTGAGCCATGAGGAAACACTTCAGTTTAGACTTAAAAGTGTTTGGACTACTGCTAAGATTTTTGAGTTCTTGTGGTAGCTTATTGAAAATGGATGCAGCAGAGTAGTGCACTCCTTTCTGCACAAGAGTCAAGGAAGTGCATTCCACATGCAGATTTGATTTCTGCCTAGTATTAACTGAGTGAAAACTGCTAACTCTAATATTGCTAACAACAAACGACATTAAAGAAAATATATACTGTGAGGGCAATGTCAGAATTCCCAGACTATTGAATAGGGATCGACAAGAGGTTCTCGAACTTACACCACATATAGCTCGAACAGCCCGTTTTTGAGCCAAAAATACCGTTTTTGAATCAGAAGAATTACCCCAAAAAATTATACCATATGACATAAGTATATGAAAATATGCAAAATAGACTACTTTTCGTGTTGAACTGTCACTTATTTCAGATACTGTTGTAATGATAAATAAAGCGCATTTAGTTTCTGAACAAGATCCTGAACATGGGCATTCAACAACAGCTTACTATCTATCCGAACGCCTAGGAACTTGAACTGTTTCGTCTCGCTTATAATATGCCCATTCTGTCTGATCAAAATATCAGTTCTTGTTGAATTGTGAGTTAGAAACTGTAAAAACTGAGTCTTACTGTGATTTAGCATCAAATTATTTTCCACAAGCCACGAACTTATTTCATGAACTACATCATTTGGTAATGTTTCAATATTACACACAAGATCCTTCACTACCAAGCTGGTGTCATCAGCAGACAGAAATATTTTTGAATCACCTGTAATACTAGAAGGCATATCATTTATATAAATAAGAAACAGCAGTGGCCCCAGCACCGACCCTTGGGGAACTCCCCTCTTAACATTGCCCCATTGGGACTGAACATCACTACCACTCTCAATATTGCGGAGAATTACCTTCCGCTTTCTGTTCTTAAAGTAAGAGGCAAACCAATTGTAAGCTACTCCCCTTACTCCATAATGGTCCAATTTCTGCAGTAATATTTTGTGGTCAACACAGTCAAAAGCCTTTATTAAATCAAAGAAAACACCTAGCGTTTGCAACCTTTTATTTAATCCATCCAAAACCTCACAGAGAAAAGAGAATATAGCATTTTCAGTTGTTAAACCATTTCTAAAACCAAACTGTACATTTGACATCAAATTATGTGAATTTAAGTGCTCCAGTAACCTTGTATATACAACATTCTCAATAACTTTAGCAAACACTGATGGCATAGAAATAGGTCTATAATGGTCAACATTATCCCTGTCTCGCTTTTTATAAAGCAGCTTCACTACCGAGTACTTTAATCGGTTAGGAAACCGACTACTCCTAAAGGAAAAGTTACAGATATGGCTAAGTACTGGGCTAACATACATAGAACAATACTTCAGTATTCTGCTAGATACCCCGTCATATCCACGAGAGTTCTTGGTCATTAGTGATTTAATTAATAACTCAATCTCCCTCTTGTCAGTATCATGGAGGAGCATTTCAGGTAACAGTTTCGGAACACTTTTTTCTATGAGTGCTATATGATTCCCTGTTGGAACTAGGTTTCTATTTAGTTCACCTGCTATATTCAGAAAGTGATTATTAAATACTGTACATATATGCAACTTATCAGTAACATGGACATTCCCACTATGCACTGATTCTATATCCGCGACCTGTCTCTGCAGACCAGCCACTTCCTTTTCTATGATGTGTTTTACAGGTGGACGTGGGCTGCGGATGATATTTTATTAACAGTGCAAAAAGATAATTTACCTTCATAACATAAAAGAAATCTTGCTGTGCGTAGTTCTGGTCTGGAAAACATTATAGTAAAAACATCGTTTACTCTGATAATAGTCTCATGTTCTCATGTTAGTCGTGGTACTTATTGTTGTTTTACTGTTAACACAAATACACTAAAAATTTTGATGTTGAACAAACATTGCGTACTGTAACATCAGTATTGATAGCAAAATAATTTTCAGTAACCTATTCAATAACTGTAAAGTAAATATAAAGTATAATATATTGAATTTTATGGCGAGTTACAGTAACGAAAAAATGTTCCTTTAATAGAAAGCCAGATCCAGAATAATAAGAACATAATATATTTTGTTTTGTTGAAAATTAATGTAACTGTAAAGTATAATATATTGAATTTTATGGCGAGTTACAGTAACGAAAAAATGTTCCTTTAATAGAAAGCCAGATCCAGAATAATAAGAACATAATATATTTTGTTTTGTTGAAAATTAATGATCCAAAGAAAGTCATAGCACAGCATCCCTAAAAAGTATTTCGGGGCTCTTTTCATAGCAACATATTTTATCTCATATATTAGTTGTTATGCGAGCAATAACAAAAGCAAAGCAGAGAGACAGCGAAAGTGTGAAGTGAATATTGCCAGAATGGTGACGAAGTGCTCCACATGTCAAAGCAAGCAAGCAGCATCCTACCCCTCCCCCTGTTGATATTTTCTATTGTCCACCATGATGAAGTTGGTCCCATGTGTATTTGGATTTTGTGGGTCCTTTCCTTGAATCTAAGTGACTTCCAGTTATGGGTGCTGGCAGTGGATTCCCTTTTGGGTTTCACATGTAATCCACAACCTCAATGAAAATGATCCACTTGCTAGACACTTGTTTCCCCTCAGACTCCCAAAACCCCTGGTCACTGGGTACAGACCCCGATTTATGTTGGCCAAGTTCCAGGAATTCTGCACCTCTAATGGCATCATGTTAATCCGCACTGCTCCATTCCACCATGCCTTGAATAGTATGGTTGAAAGTTTGTATCCAACGTCAAGAACAGAATGGAAAAATTACCTCATCACTTTTGGCAGGAGGAACAAGACTTTTGGTCAGGTGAATACAGGGTTATAAATACAAAATCAAATAGGGGTAATGCAGGAGTAGGTTTAATAATGAATAAAAAATAGGAGTATGGGTAAGCTACTACAAACAGCATAGTGAACGCATTATTGTGGCCAAGATAGACACGAAGCCCATGCCTACTACAGTAGTACAAGTTTATATGCCAACTAGCTCTGCAGATGATGAAGAAATTGATGAAATGTATGATAATATAAAAGAAATTATTCAGGTAGTGAAGGGAGACGAAAATTTAATAGTCATGGGTGAGTGGAATTCAAGCGTAGGAAAAGGGAGAGAAGGAAACATAGTAGGCGAATATGGATTGGGGCTAAGAAATGAAAGAGGAAGTCGCCTGGTAGAATTTTGCGCAGAGCATAACTTAATTATAGCTAACACTTCGTTCAAGAATCATGAAAGAAGGTTGTATACATGGAAGAACCCTGAAGATAGTAGAAGATATCAGATAGATTATATAATGGTAAGGCAGAGATTTAGGAACCAGGTTTTAAATTGTAAGACATTTCCAGGGGCAGATGTTGACTCTGGCCACAATCTATTGGTTATGAACTGTAGATTAAAATTGAAGAAACTGCAAAAAGGTGGGAATTTAAGGAGATGGGACCTGGATAAACTGAAAGAACCAGAGGTTGTACAGAGTTTCAGGGAGAGCATAAGGGAGCAATTGACAGGAATGGGGGAACAAAATACAGTAGAAGAAGAATGGATAACTTTGAGGGATGAAATAGTGAAAGCAGCAGAGGATCAAATAGGTAAAAAGATGAGGGCTAGTAGAAACCCTTGGGTAACAGAAGAAATATTGAATTTAATTAATGAAAGGAGAAAATATAAAAATGCAGTAAATGAAGCAGGCAAAAATGAATACAAACGTCTCAAAAATGAGATCGACAGGAAGTGCAAAATGGCTAAGCAGGGTTGGCTAGAGGACAAATGTAAGGATGTAGAGGCTTATCTCACTAGAGGTGAGATAGATACTGTGTACAGGAAAATTAAAGAGACCTTTGGAGAAAGGAGAACCACTTGCATGAATATCAAGACCATTGATGGAAACCCAGTTCTAAGCAAAGAAGGGAAAGCAGAAAGGTGGAAGGAGTATATAGAGGGTCTATACAATGATATACTTGAGGACAATATTATGGAAATGGAAGAGGATATAGATGAAGATGAAATTGGAGATATGATACTATATGAAGAGTTTGACAGAGCACTAAAAGACCTGAGTCGAAACAACATTCCATTAGAACTACTGACAGCCTTGGGAGAGCCAGTCCTGACAAAACTCTACCATCTCGTGAGAAAGATGTATGAGACAGGCGAAATACCCTCAGACTTCAAGAAGAATATAATAATTCCAAGCCCAAGGAAAGCAGGTGTTGACAGATGTGAAAATTACCGAACTATCAGTTTAATAAGTCACAGCTGCAAAATACTAACGCCAATTCTTTACAGACGAATGGAAAAACTGATAGAAGCCGACCTCGGGGAAGATCAGTTTGGAGTCTGTAGAAATGTTGGAACACGTGAGGCAATACTGACCCTACGACTTATCTTAGAAGAAAGATTAAGGAAATGCAAACCTACGTTTCTAGCATTTGTAGATTTAGAGAAAGCTTTTGACAATGTTGACTGGAATACTCTCTTTCAAATTCTAAAGGTGGCAGGGGTAAAATACAGGGAGCGAAATGCTATTTACAATTTGTGCAGAAAGCAGATGGCAGTTGTAAGAGTCGAGGGGTATGAAAGGGAAGCAGTGGTTGGAAAGGGAGTGAGACAGTGTTGTAGCCTATCCCCGATGTTATTCAATCTGTATATTGAACAAGCAATAAAGGAAACAAAAGAAAAATTCGTAGTAGGAATTAAAATCCATGGAGAAGAAATAAAAATTTTGAGGTTCGCCGATGACATTGTAATTCTGTCAGAGACAGCAAAGGACTTGGAAGAGCAGCTGAACAGAATGGACAGTGTCTTGAAAGGAGGGTATAAGATGAGCATGAACAAAAGCAAAACGAGGATAGTGGAATGTAGTCGAATTAAGTCGGGTGATGCTAAGGGAATTAGATTAGCAAATGAGACACTTAAAGTAGTAAAGGAGTTTTGCTATTTGGTGAGCAAAATAACTGATGATGGTTGAAGTAGAGAGGATATAAAATGTAGACTGGCAATGGCAAGGAAAGCATTTCTGAAGAAGAGAAATTTGTTAACATCGAGTATTGATTTAAGTGTTAGGAAGTCGTTTCTGAAAGTATTTGTATGGAGTGTAGCCATGTATGGAAGTGAAATGTGGACGATAAATTATTTGGACAAGAAGAGAATAGAAGCTTTCGAAATGTGGTGCTACAGAAGAATGCTGAAGTTTAGATGGGTAGATCACAAAACTAATGAGGAAGTATTGAATAGAATTGGGGAGAAGAGGAGTTTGTGGCACAACTTGACAAGAAGAAGGGACCGGTCGGTGGGACATGTTCTGAGGCATCAGGGGATGACCAATTTAGTATTGGAGGGCAGCGTGGAGGGCAAAAATTGTAGAGGGAGACCAAGAGCTGAATACACTAAGCAGATTCAGAAGGATGTAGGCTGCAGTAGGTACTGGGAGATGAAGAAGCTTGCACAGGATAGAGTAGCATGGAGAGCTGCATCAAACCAGTCTCAGGACTGAAGACGACAACAACAACAACACCTCATCACTGCTCCAGTGAGGATGCCTTGACATCATTTCTTTCATCATACCATGTAGCTCCTCAGGACAAATTCTCACCTGCAGAGAAACTGCTTGGCTGTCAGCACAGATCACAATTATCCCTGGTGTACCCCCAGATCAGCTCCTCACCATCAAAGACTAATAGACAGCGACATTTTTCTCCACATAATCTGATATGGTGCTGACATATCAATGAGGTCATCAGCAGTGGCAGCCTGCATTCATCATCCACTTGATCAGACATGTCATGGTCAAAGTCCAGCTGCTAAACAGAGGCCACTGCCACCAGCATGTTGACCAAGTCTGGGCAAGACATGAACTGGAACCTCCAAGGGACACTCGAACACCTCGTTTCATTCCAGATTCCCAGGATGAGGCACTTTTCACACCGCCTGCCATTGTACTGGCCCAAGACCTCCCGAGGCTAGATGTGGTTTGTCATGATCCCCATCCCACATTGATGGAGGTGGATCTGGATCCACCCCTCAGGATGGCAAAGACTCCAGCATCATCAAGGCCTCCATGGCCTGCCATTTCCTTGACGCAGCGATGGAGATGAGGGTTGCTATGGTGAATAGGAGCACCAGCCACAACCTTCACAAGAAGTATGATGTGCAGGTCAAAGTAGGCGATGCCCACACGCTCCGTAGTGGCATTTGTGTAAATCTAGTATAAACCCAGACTGCTAAGGACTACCGGGCACCTTGCCAGGCATCAGCTAGAGGTCGCTGGCTGCATCACAAAGCCACACCTCCATCTAGTCTCAAGTGGCTAGGGGGCAGGACATCTTTTCCTGGAGAGTCACCATACAAGCCAACCCAGGGAACCACTGCAGACTTTTCCTATCAATGAGAACTGGCCGAGTCATGAGCTGACTGCTTGCAGTCCATCACTTAAGTCCTCATCAATGTGCTATTGGAGAAGACTGTGTCATGCTGAGAATTTAGGCTTCATAGAAGAAACAGTTTTTTCAATTTTAGTTCCTGCTCCTGGGAGTTAGTTGGAGCCTATACCTCAGAATTGTATTTAGTTGAAACCTCTTAAGAGGTGGAGTTAATTTCTTGTTATTTCTATTGTAACTACCCTTCTCTCTCTCTCTCTCCCTCCTTTTTTTTCTTTCTTCAAGCTAAAGCTGCTTGTAAAATCTACCAGGGCTACCATCAACTAGCTGTCCACCTGAACGAATGGCCTCCATCAAATTGTGGCTAAGATGAGAACTTACCATCCGGTAGTGCAAATTGCTGCAGAGTATAACATGCTCGATTTCAGTGCTACTTCACGACTCATAACACCTAGAACCTCACCTCTAATACTAACTTCTCTTAAACAATATTATTAAAAGGAAAGTTGCTACTCACCATATAGCGGAGACGCTGAGCCGCAGATAGGCACAACAAAGAGACTCTCACAATTAAAGTTTTCAGCTGTTAAGGCCTACAATAGATCACACACACACACACACACACACACACACACACACACACACACACACACACACACACGTGCACATGTGCAAACACAGCTCGCACACACAACTGCAGTCTGAGGCAACTGAAACCACACTGCGAGCAGCACCACCAGTGCATGATAGGAGCAGCGACTGGGTGGGGGTAAGGAGAAGGCTGGGGTGGGGAGGGGGAGGGATAGTATGGTGAGGGCGGTGGACAGTGAAGTGCTGCAGGTTACAGATGTGTTCAAATTATTAGACTAAAGACATTTTTTACAAAACTTTACATTTATTACACATTTACATTCACACACAGATTATATTTGTACATTCAATACTTTGTATGCATGCTTTTCTTCTTAATCAACAGTTTTATCCTGTTTGGCATAGTTTTTATTAACTTTTCACATGAAATTTTAATATAATTGTCATAGTACCAGATTTCCTGTAGTTTCTCCATGAGATCTTGTTTGGTGGTTATTGTAAATTTCCTTATCCTCTGTTTCACAATAGCCCATAAATTTTCAATTGGGTTCATGTCAGGGCTATTCCCTGGCCAGAGCAACACATTCAGTTGCTTTTCTTCCAAGTACATGGAAACACTTTTGGATTTGTGTCAAGGTGCCCCATCATGCATAAAAATGGCATCTTTCGTAGGAAACTACTCATTTACTTGGAGGAAAAGTTCCTTTTCAAGGATTTCTTTATATTGTTCTTGCCTTACTATCCCTTCAACAATGTGTAATCTGCCAGGACCTTTCACGGACATCACACTCCAAACCATAACGAAGTTGGATGCTTCACACATTGTTGCACACACTCAGTTTTGAACTGTTCTCCAGGTCTGCAATGAACATACTGACTGCTTTCTTCCATCACAGTGAATACCGATTCATCACTGAAGCATGTGTACAAAATTACAAGTTAGAAAAGTTGGGAATAGCAGCATAGGAGACCTCAACAGTCCCAAAATTCAAATGTGCATTTCTTCAGTATCAATAAAAAATCACAATTTCAAGCCAAAACTCCTAACTTTAGAGGCCAGACCCACTTAATTTACCACATCATTGCACATAGCTTAGCCCAGTTCTCACTTGTCCACTCCTGAAGTTGTTTAACCCACTGCAATCTTTTGTTTTTCATGGCAGGTGTGATTTTCTCTTTTTTACTTGGTCGGCGTGCCTTTAAACCACATCCTAACAGCCTCCTCCTCACTGCCACAGGTGACACTTCAACACCCAAACCTTTCAGTTGATGGCTCATGTCTGTAGAAGTAAGTTTACAGTTCATTGTTGCCATGGCAGGTGTGATTTTCTGTTTTTCCCTTGGTCAGCATGCATTTAAACCACATTCAAACAGCCTCCTATAGGTGAAACTTCTACACCCAAACCTTTCAGCTGACGGCTCATGTCTGTTGAAGTAATTTTATGGTTCATTGTTGCCATGTTTGTAAGTCTTCTCATTGTTCTAGGACTGATTTTTCTTTTACGTCCACATTTTACTTTCCTCTTTGGCTTTTATTCACCACCTTTCTGCACTGAAAGTTTGACTCTGCTCACAGTTTTCTGTGATATTCTCATTCTGTCAGCAATTTTTTGCTGTGTATAATGATTTTCAGCAAGAAGTGCTACCACAGCCAAAACTTTCTGAGGTGAACATCTTTTGTCTTCCCCATAACCTCACTTTCTTTGGAAACTCCACGATTTATTCCTATAGCTAAAAACATGCAAGTTCACAAGCTATATAATGTCGTGATTGTTAATACACGATTTACTCTACTTAATTTACTTGTTTGTATATCTCCGTTATCAGAGAATCTTATTAGAGTTATAATTCTCAGGATTTGTAATTATAAAAGGGGAGAGATTGGGAGGGGGGAGGGGGTGGGAAGGGGGTAGCATAAAAGGAGAGAAATAAAAAGACTGGGTGTGATGGTGGGAAGACAGCTGTGTAGTGCTGGAAATGGGAACTGGGAAGAGGCTGGATGCATAAGGAAAGTCACTCTCCTCACCCATCCAGCCTCTTCCCTGTTCCCATATCCAGCACTACACAGCCGTCATTCCACAATCACACCCAGTATTTTTATTTCTCTCCTTTTCTGCTACTCCCCACCCCCCTCTCCCCTACCCTCCGTCTAACCTGCAGCACTTCACTGTCTGCCACCCCCACCATACTATCCGTTCCCCTCCCCACCCAGTCGCTGCTGCCTGCAGTGCCGTTTCAGTTGCCTGAGACTGTAGTTGTGTGTGTGTGTGTGTGTGTGTGTGTTGTCTATTGTTGACAAAGATCTTAACAGCCGAAAGCTTTAATTGCGAGAGTCTTTTTGTTGTGCATATCTGTGACTCAGCATCTCTGCTATATGGTGAGTAGCAACTTTCCCTTGCATAATATTGTTACATTCCATCCTTAATTTTCCATTGTTTAATTAGCTTCTCTTAAACACACAGGTCAGCACGACATAAATTTCAATCCTGGAGTCCTCCTGAACTTAAGTCTTTGCTAGTCCCTGCCTCACATTCACCTGCACCCTAGTTCCCATGTCCCCACTTCCCTCACACTCTCTTCACTGGAATCTACCTCTTCTTCTGTCCTACTTTTCCCTCACAGTCCTCTCCTTCATGTCACTGTGTGCTTGTTTCACAAGCAACTGCATTTGACAGCACCAGAAAGCTGACCAGTAATGCACTCCTATCCTGAATGCTTGCTGACTCTTCCTCCAAGCCATTAGCTACCTTCCTGTCTAACATACCTCCTCCCCCCCCCCCCCCCCCCTGTTTTATTTCTACCCTCAACCCAGTCAAGCTGCAGTGCCAGTACAATATTGTGAGCTAGTACAATGTAGTGATGTGTATTTTGTACCAGTTATGGAGGAGGGCATTGTCCAAAACCTTAGCAACATTTTCCTCTTATTTATGTTTATATCAACTACTCAATGCTACCTTTACTCCTTCCAGCTATTCAGGCCTTTTCGTTTTTTGTATCACTATTCTAGTGACTGGTTTGATACAGCACACCACAAATTCCTCAGATTTTACCCTCCACAGCTCCCTCTAGTACCATGTAAGTTACTCCCTGTCTTTAACAAATGTTATCATCCTTTCCCATCTTCTTGTCAGTATTTTCTATACATTCCTTTCTTCACAGAGTCTGTGGAGAACTTCTTCATTCCTTGTCTTATCAGTCTAGCTAATTACTATCATCCTTTATCACCACATCTCAAACTCTTAAATTCTCTCCTGGTTGTCCAACAGCCCATGATTCATTACCACAATGCTGGGTTCTGAACATATATTCTCTGAAATATTTCCTCAAATTAAGGCTGATGTACGATACTAGGAGACTTCTTTTGGCCATGGGCAAGGAATATCCTCTTTTACTGTGCTAGTTGGCTTTTTTATGTCCTCCTTGCTGCATCTGTCATGTTATTTAAGGCAACTGCTTGTGAGAAGCGGGAAATCTGTGTCTGTGTCCCAGTCCGGCACAAATTTTCATATCATCAATATGTAGTACATCCATACCTAACACAGCTGAAGCCAAGTTACTTGCATTCATTGAATTTATTTTGGAGCAATAGCAGTCATCAGCAAATCTAATCTTTGATATCATTTCATCCTGAATTTTAATCCCAATCTTGAGCCCTTCTTTCATTTCTGACATTGCTCTTTCAACAGTTGGGGCAAAAGACTGCTTCCCAGTCTTACACCCTCGTTACTCTGAGTGCTTTATTCTTGTTCTTCCATCCTTATTGTTTCCTCTTGGTTCTTTCACATACCGTATACTACCTCTCTTTCCCTATAGCTTCCTATAATTTTTCCCAGAATTTCAAACATCTTGTACCACTTTACATCATCAAACACTTTTTCTATAAGGTTGACAGATCCTATGAATGTATCTCGATTCTTCTAAAATCTTGCTTCCATTATCAACTGAAACATCAGAACTGCCTCTTTGATGCTTTTACCTCTCCTAAAGTGAAATTGATTATCACATAAAATATCCTCAATTTTCATTTCCATTCTTCTGTATATTATTCTTGTTAGTAACTTGGATGTATGAGCTGTTACGTTGATTGTCCAATAGTTCTTGCCCTCATTATTATTATGTGGATAGTACTTTTCTCAATCAGATGGTACACCTCCAGTCTGACAGATTCTACACACCAACGTGAAAAGTCATCTGGTTGCCATTTCCCCCCATGATTTAAGTTCCGAAGGGATGTTGTCTATCCCTTCTGCCTTATCTGACTGCAAGTTTTCCAAAGCTCTGTTATACACTCTAACATTGGACTCCCTATATCTCCCACATCAACTCCCATTTCTTCTTCTATCACATGATCAGATGAGTCTTCCATCTCATAGAGATATTCAGTGTGCTCTTTGCACGTATCCCTCTCTCCTATGGGTTTAACAGTGGAATTCTTATCATACTCTAACGTTGCCACCCTTGGTTTTAATTTCACCGAAGGATGTTTTTGACTTTACCTCTTGCTGTACCAATCCTTGCAATGTTCGTTTCTTTATTGATTTCTTCAGATTTTTCCAGCAGCCATTTTGTGTTGGCTACCTTGCACTTGCTATGTATTTAATTGCTAAGTGACTTATGTTACTGTATTCCTCTCTTTCTGGGCACCTTTTGTACTTACTTCTTTCACTGAAGTATTTATTCTGTCACCCAAGATTTCTTTGCAGTTGCATTACCTTCCTTGTCTCAGACAATGTCTGTGACTGCTCTTTTTAGAGATTTCCATTCCTTTCCAGCTGAACTACCTATTGTGGTATCCATTACCACAGTATCTACAGCCTCAGAGAACTTCAGACACAGATCATTCCTCAGCAATTCAGTATCCAATTTCTTTCCTCATTGCTTCTCTTAAGCTTCAGGCTAATCGTCTTCATTACTAAATAGTGGTCTGAGTTTATATCTTCTCCTTGGTACACCTTACAATCCAATATTTGATTTCAGACTCTGTCTGACCTGATGCAAACCAGCAGAAACCTTCCCTTGTCTCCATGCCCTTTTGAGTAGAACTCCTCTTCTTGTGATTTTTGAACAGCATAATGGCTATTACCAGTTGAATTTTGCTGCAGAACTCAATCTTTCTCCTCTTTCAAACCCACTACTAATCTCATATCCTCACAATAACACCATCTTTTGTTCCTTCCCCCATAGCTGCTAGATGATCTCCCTTTACATTTTGATTTACCCATCCAAAGTCCTCATTTACTTTCTTACTCTTCATTTTCTGCTTGTGATGTCAGCAAGTATACCAGAACTATTATTGTTGGACCTACCTCTCCTTTGACAATCCCCTCCTGGCGATCGATCCAAAAGGGGGGCTAAACTGCAATCTTTTGCTGCTGTACATATAATGAAACTTTTTTTTCAGTTACAAGCCACATATCCTGTGGATACACATTATTTGTATTTAATGAAGTGTTTTCCATTGCCTTCTGCATCCTCATGCCATTGAGCATTGCTGATTCTTACACCCTTTTGGTGCAAGGGGTGAGAGAATGCCCTGATACTCTAACAGCTGTTGCATTCTCTTTGACAAAGCCTTCGGTAGAACTAGTGCTACTCCTTAGATCAGAAGTCTTCAGGTGCCACTGATGACAATTTTTATTCAAAATCAGGCACTGGCTGCATTTGAACCCAGAACCCAAGACATCTTCAAATACTAGTCAAAGATACTACCCACTAGACCACAGCTCACACTTTGTGAACCAAACTAGTAAAGGGGCGGTGCAGTTATCAGTTGAAAAGCAGGCTGATCATGCCAAGCCCTCACAATGTGTCTCTGCAAACATGATATAAAACAAACTGTAAAAATAGAAAGTGTGAAGAATAAAATCCACCAGTGAAAGAGAACAGAAACTAATGAGAGAAATACAGCTAACTTTTTACCAATTGTAACACACAATCCTCAAGTCATTATGAGACAGCCGGAATGTGCAAGTAGCTCAGCCAAAGGAAACTTCTGAGAATACTACATTCCGAGATGTTTCATCCTTCCTGTATTTTGCTCCATAGCAGCTCCACGGTAATGACATTCAAAATTGGTTACAGTTGTCTGAATGGTGTCTGTGAAATTTTAAGGTAGTATCGGTGCTATTGAGGGCGCTGTAAAAAATACAATGTGTGGTCAAAAAGTAATGGGGATTTTTTAATTTTGTGGGCTTTACATTTCTGACTTTCAAAATTTTTTTATCTTGTTGGTACAAGTGTGCCTGATGTATGCATTTTCATCTGTTTTGAATCTTTAGTTTATTGTTGACAATCAAAAAGTGCTCGGCAAATTTTTACTTTCGGAAAAGATGGATCAAAGAATTTGCATTAAATTTTGCTTGAAAAGTGAAATAAAGTGCAGCACCACACTTGAAATGTTGACTGTGGCTTTTGGTTAATCTACTATGAGTAAGACAAGAGTTTATGTGAGGTCTGAATGTTTGAAAGAGGGTTGAAAAGATGCTGAAGACAACTTCCCTGGACACCTTAGCAGATCAATAATTGATGACAATATGAAAGAAGTAACGAAATGGTTCTAGAAAATCATTGAATCACCGCCAGAGAGGTTGCTAATGATGTTGGCATATCTTTTGCTTCTTGCCAAGCAATTTTTCAGATGTTTCGGGCATGAAACATGTAACAGTAAAGTTTATTCCAAAATTGTTGAATTTTGACCAAAAACGTTGTGTAGACATTGCTCAGGAATTTCTACATGAAGTCGACAATAACACAGAACTTCTTAAGAAAGTCCGCTCCGATAGCTGAGTGGCCAGCACAGTGGTCTGTCACGCCAAGGGGTCCGGGTTCGATTCCTGGCTGGGTCGGAGATTTTCTCCACTCAGGGACTGGGTGTTTTGTTGCCATCATTGTCATTTCATCATCATCAGTGAAAGGCAATGGGTTCCACCACCACTGGGATCACTTCCCTAGACACTCATGAGGTGGACCTCTCTGACGAGGCTTCCTCTGTGACCAGACCTGCCGCAAGGCAGAACACAAAGTTTTTTCTAAAGAAAGTTATAACTGGTGATGAAACATGGGTACGACATCGAAATGAAGGCTCAGTCGTCCAAATTGAAACTGCCTGGAGCACAAAGACTGAAAAAAATTCAACAAGTCTGATCACAAGTGAAAGTCTTCCTTACTATTTCCTTCGATTACAATGGGATGGTGCATCATGAGTTCCTGCCTTATGGTCATATGGTCAATAAGGAATACTACCTGCAAGTTATGCACTATATGCATGAAGTAATCTGAAGAAAATGACCAGAACTGTGGCAAGTGCTGGCACAAGTGCAATATATCTGATGGGGATTGCCTTGAAGAAAACAAAGTTGATGTTGATGAATAAATGGAGATTCTTTAAGAAAAACAAAAACTCCCATTATTTTTTTGATAACTCCTTGTACATGAAGTCACAGGTCGTGTGGTGAGTACTTATTTTATTTGTGTGTTTTGATTCTCGCACACATTGTATTACAGATAAGATAGATGACTCCACACCTATGTATGACTCGTTGACCCAAACCTTGATTAATCTTATGACGACATATAAATCGAAACATTTAGTCAAAGAACATATTCACCACACAACCTGTGACTTCCATGTATTTCTTATGTCGTTCATAATAGCACTGATACAAGCTCCATATTACGTAAAAATGGACGCGTGCTTCTAACGTGACTTCATGTCACCCCTGTGTCTGTGAAAACTGCAAAGTGTTCCATGGATTCTATGCAAGGTTTTGTTTATGGGTGAAGGATCATTTGCAAATCAGTCTTTGCAATATGCAATAGTGGTCAGTTGAAAATCCACTCTGTTCTCAAAGAGGATAAACAACCACCATGGTTTGTCAACATATTTCCAAGAAGTGCATCACTGATCACTATTTTATTGATGAGATTCTAAATAACCAAGAGTACCTACCTTTTCCTAATAGATACTCTGCTGCAGCTATTGGAAAACATTCCACTGGGCAAAAGGCAATTTTTATGGTACTAACATGACTCTGAAATACCAGCCATTCTGCACAGATAATTACAGACCTCCTCAACAGAACATTTGGAGACCACTGGACTGGCCATTTTGTAAACAAAAAAATTGCCTGCATGCTCACCAGATTCAACATTTCTGGGTTTCTGTTGGAGGGAAAATTAAAATATGAGGTCTGAAAGAAAACACTGATGATTCCCAAAGACATGAAATGCCTTATAACAAGGGCATGTGCTGTGATAAGTCCAAGTTCAACATGTAGTATAGTCAGTCTGGAATTACTTTACAGCATGTATGAATGCTCAAGGTCAACATTTTGAGCACTTGGTATGATGGTCAAAACAACAAACACACAAATCATACCTAAGATACATGTTTTCTTATACTTGGTACAGTAGGGCAGATGTTTGTGAGATATTTTCTCCTGACAGCAGAACAGTAGTTTGTGATGTAGTTGTCTTGTTTCTAACTGATAAAGTTTTACAAATGATACACCACTGAAGTCTTCTTTGAACACTCTTTCCAATGCCACAGAAAAAGAATATATATTCCCACAAATAAATGAACGGGCAGTATCATAACTTGGCAGCTATAAACATTAAAAATTACTTGCTTACATCTTAAAATTCGACAAACAGTCTGCTATAACTTAACAAAAACTATACCCTGATATATAGGGTGTACATAAAGTCCGGGAACATTTTCAATTATTTATTGCACAAGAACCAAAAATTTTACAGATATCATACATATGTCATTTTGAGGAGAAACTGTGAAAGTTTTTTTCATGTATACTGTCACAGCTTAGTTTGATAACTTGCCGATAGTCAGCGCTAGTCACAAACATGGCAAGTTCAGGTGCGGAGCGAGCTTTCTGTGTGTTGGAGTTCGACAAAAACAAGTGTGCTTAAGCTGTTTAGTGGATGTTTAGAACCAAGTACGGTAAGAAGCCACCAACAAGGAACGCCATTTAGCACTGGCACAACAAATTCGTTATGACAGGTTGCTTGTGCTCAGCAAAGAGAAGCAGACGTCCCAGTGTGAGTGAAGTGAATGTGGAGTGCATATGGCAAGAATTCGATTACCTTATTGACATCTGCCGGGTCACTCATGGTTCGCATATCGAATGTTTGTAAAAAAAACTTTCAGAGTTTCTCTTCAAAATTTAATATGTATGACATCTGTACAATGTTAAGTTCTTGTGCAGATAATAATTGAAAGTGTTCCTGGACTTTATGTACACTCTGTATTTATTTATGCCGGATGTATTTTGAGTGGCCTGCCTCAATCTGTCTGTATTACAGATAGAAAGACATGGAAAGGCAATGAAGGAGAATGGGGAAGACCTGGATGTAAATGGAGATGTTAGAGAAAAGAATTAAAAGACTCACAAGAGCTGAGTATATGTTACATGAATGATTGCCTACTAGGATCCAGAGAGTTACAAACCAAGCAGCCATCAACCGATGTAATCTGCAAAACAAAATTGTCTGTTGTTATTACAGAGTGTCTACAGCCATTTAGTATTACTAGTAATGCTGGGGCAGTTGCCATTCTGTCATTGCAGGAAGCTGAAAAGAATTTGTAAAGGCATTGATGGATATGTTATAATCAAAAAGTGGCTCTTCCTTTGGCTGTGTAAGTCTTCACAAAGGTAGGGGCTGGATCAGGTTGTAGAGGTGGGGTCTGTGAAAGTTTGGAAATGGGACAACTCTGGTCTATTACAACAGTAAATGAATAATAAAAAAGAGACTGGTAAGAAACATATGACTTATATTTTACTGGTCAGGACAGCAATTATAAATCAAACATCTCAGAGAAATAAACTTTCCTCTATGAAAGTAACATACTACAATTTCTTTGTTTCACGACTTAATGGACCACTCGATGTGATCGTATAAGTTAACTGGCAGTGACAACTGACTAAGAATTCTATATTCACATTTATGTAAGTACTACAGTTTCCGTACAATTTAATCCTGCGTACATGCAGCAGACATGATGATGTATAACGTCTTCATACTGAAGATCCTGTAGTGGAAACTGGGAGTGCTGTACGATAATGGGTGTTCTTCGTCTAACACTTTCTTACTGATGCAAAATGCACAAAATTAAACACTGTGTGCAGCCCATAACAAGAAACAACTGTTTCTTATCTCATTTGAATAACACGACAAATGTTATTTTCCTTTATACAAGAAATCAAAGATTAAAAGTATATTTCATTCTGATCTAGACTCTGATTCACAGGGAGAACAGTAAGAACCTCTTTCCCATTATAAATAATGATATACAAGTGAGCTAACAAAATGAATAAATTATGTTATCGTCTAAAGCCACAAGGATACTATATAACATGCTACTGAAAGTGTTGCTACTTTTAAAATACTTCTAGAACTACCGTATGAACTGCAACACTGATTACGTTACAAATCCGTAACTCAGAAACCTATATGCTTTAAAACTGGCATACAGTACTGTATATATGTCATCTATACAAAAATTGTTCACTGTGAAATGATAAACATATGTGGACCATTTCCAAAATTAATATCACACAATTCTGTAACAGTAGCATGACAGCAAAACAATTTATCTATATACAATGCTACAGTTAAACAAACTAATCTCTTTAACATATGATTTTGTATACTGTTATCTTTGAAAATATAATAATATAGCTGCTGTAACATAATTCTTGCCATTACAGCAACTCTCCAAAAAGTGATACACTTCATGAAAAATGAGCCATTACTCTACTCTTGATACAATTTTTCTAAAAGCCACTATATAATGCAATTACGATGCCATGTTTTGTGTGCTGAATACCTTGCACACAAACAGTTTATATATGTTACCTTTGTCATTACTGAATCTACTTCATACAAATCCACTGAACCTACGCTTACTGACAGATTATGTAATCTCTTGTATATTTTCAGTTTCATGTTATTTATACTTATTGCTTTAGGGATTAACAAAGGACACTACTACTCCTATGAAAGCCTATTGTATAAAAGAAATAGGCAACAACAAAACATACTTCACTTAAAAGTATCACAATATGTTTTAAAAACAATTTGTTATCAATCTGTGAAGAACAAATAGTACAATTTTGAATGAGACACTAACAAAAAAGATTTACTGTATTGCAATGTTCAAAGCACTTAGCTTTAACGTAGCTCAGGGTAGGAGGGCAATGCTAAAACGTGCTGGGATGGTAGCCATCAATGTCCTTACATTATATACATTACAACATGCACAAATGCACTTAAATAACCACCATAGTGATAGTGGTTTGGAAAAAAAATTTGTACGAGATTCATTTATTTGCAGAGTGCTATTTCCTACAAATATTACAGAAGTATATTCCAACAGAGAACTCCAGATGGCAAGACATATTTCAATTATCATACAAGTTATACTATAACACGGACTAATTGTTTTAACATTGGTAGTACATCACTTCATAGTCAGTCAACAGCGACAGGGAATATATAATGCTTCTTGAAACATATTCTACACCGTGTAAGTTGGGGAGTGAGGGAACTATGGAACAATCGAGTGTACAACTCCCAATTAAATTTAACATACAAACAAACTGTTTCACATTAACGACATTTTACATACACATAACAACTGACCAATGGAGCTATTACAGCAGTACCATCAGAATAGAATCAGGGAGAAAATACACATAAGCGCTTTTTTTAAAACATAAAATGGTATTGCTACAATACTTTAAAAGTAGTCACTGATATCAATATCACTACTGAGCAAATTCAGATTGGTCAAAAATGAAATGCCCAAGTTTTAGTGTTCAACAAATTCACTAAAATGGCTAAGATCTGACTGCATGATTCAATGGAAGTCTCCTATGCCATCTTGCATTCCATCTTATTAGTAAACCATTCAGCAGTTTATATTATTATAAATCACGTTTTTGGAGGGCCCTGCTGTAGGTGTGATCAAGCTGACAACTATATATAACATGCTCAGCGAGCAATCAATCTGATACTATTCGTCGTTGTCTCTTCTGAGGTGGAGATAGGCAGTCATCATCAGAGCCTGCTGTTGTATCATATGCATATTGAGGAAGCCACTTCTGCAATAGGCTATCAAAAAATTCTTCTAAAGTTTTTGCATCTTGGTAAACTTGGCTCTCCTTCTGCAAAAGACAAAGAAAAGCATCTCTTCACAATTATTGTTAGGTATTAGTTTCAAATAGTAAACTATAGCAATTTTCTAATATATATTTTTTTCATTTGTACAGACTGACTGCTACACACACTATACATTTTTTTCATTTGTACAGACTGACTGCTACACTCTCAAGTTGAGGAATATTCCATTACTGTTAACAAGTATCTTTTACAAGTCACATATTGGTTTTTCAGTTTTGGTTTTCTAATAAATACTATAGATTGAACGTATGAGAGGAAACACACAGATTACAGCTCTCGTGGAAAGATCGTAATCTCAAAAGGGTGTGAAAATTTAGAATATCACATATTCACTATAACCTAAATGTCTGTAAATTCCTCGAGAACATTTTACTGCAGAGACTACTAGCAAATTGAAAATCCAACTCAAATGGTGAAGCATTGGGCCATAATTATGGCATGTTTGGGAAGCTGATACCATCTTTTCTACTGCAGTAATCTTAATTATGTTTACAAACATAGCTAGTGCCATTTTAAGTTGTAAAGATGTGATTAGCAACTGCATAAATAAATGGTCTGTGAGTACATACAAAATGTATCCGCAACTGCCAGAGCCAGACTTCACACAAGATTCTAATTAGGATACCAATAAACCCTGGAGCAACACTAAGGAGGGAGGATGGTGAGTATAAAGAGTCAGCACATGAGAGGCAGAAAGTATTCCTAAAAGACTCACTTCCGACAATGCGCTCTGCCAGATGATTCAGATCAAGATCCAGTCCTTGTGAGGTACTGGTTAACAAGTAACCAATAGTAGAACTGAGAATCTGGTAAGGAATAGACGGAGTTCAACAAAATCCAGTGGACAATGGGAATGTTTCAACTATTCAAGTCACCAGGTCTTTGTTGCAACAAGCAGGAGAGTGATTAATCACACTCTTATGCAGACTGTTTAAGAGTCAGTTTTGGTGCAGTTGTCATTGTTAATACTTGGAGAACAGTGAAAGTTGTTTCCAGTATGGAGCCAGGTAGAATGATCATACAAAGCTAAGGACATGAGAATAATCAATCTGTTCTCCTTTCATCTAAAGACATAAGAAAAACTGGTTAGCATGCATGTTGCAGAAAGAAGGTGAACTGAAGTTTCTCTAAATAAAAACCAACACTCATACTAAACAGACAAATCACACAAAACAGCACTTTATCAACTTGTTGCAAAAGCACTACATTTCCAGAGAATGACACTCTGCATAATCCTGAATACTGTGAGGGCTCGCAGCAATACAAGCTTTGAACCTATGGTAAAAGTCACAGAAGGGCATGATATTAAGACCACCATATCTAGGTAGAATAGGTGGATTAAGACAGTGATGAGAAGAAAAAAGGTCAAAGCCACCATGATAGATGTCAAACTGGTGATAAATACCACTAGAGGGCATTTGCAAGATGGGATCTTGTCCCTGCTACCAGGGAACCTAGTGGTGAATGGACTCATTAAGAACCTAAATGCAGGACTATTTTTGCCAAGGATATGCAGACGATTTAGTCAAAGTAATATTTGGTAAGATTGCAAGAACTGTTAGAATATTGGCACACTGTGCTATGAGTATTGTGTAAAATTGGTGTAGGAAACAGGATTCAAGGGTTAGCATCATTCTTGAGATAGCGTCTCCAGAACAAGTACTGGAATCTTCAGCTCTTCGACGAAATTCCATCAGTAGAGGGAGTCAGAGAAGTACTTAGGAGTAGCCCTGAATGTGAAACTTACAAGCACCATCACAAAAGGAAAACTTATGGGGCTACAATGTGGTGGAATACAATAGCAAAAAAGCTGGCTGCTAAGGAGCTCAGGAAGATGTAGAGATTGGCCTACCGAGTAATAATGAGTGGAATTAGCAACACTCCCACTGCCGAGTTGGATACAACACTAGACATGCGCCCCCCTTCTCCAATTACATCACTGGGTTACAATGAAAGCCGCAGTAGAGATCTTTAGGATTTCCAGAATCCCATACTAATATAATGAAAGTGGTAAACATAGCAGTGGTCTGGGAAATGCCAGCTGACTATACAATAACTTCCAGCTGCTTCAATAAACCTTTCTATGTAACCATAGGGAGCAGGGAGCATGGAAGGGTGAACCACAATACTGTTCAGCTGATGTAGTCTGGTTTACTGACACGTCAATAATGGGTGAAGGTGCTGGAGGTGGGGTACACAGTGTGCAGCCTCAACTGAAGAGTACAGTCTCACTAAGGAGGCTGCTGTGGTATTCACAATCAGAGTATGCACAGAGGAAAATCTACATAGGCATTACAAGGATTGTAACATCTACATTCATTCAGACAGTCAAGTAGCTGTGAAATCTGTGTCAGCCCCTGGAATAAGATAAAGTATCACTGCAGAACATCATGAAATCTTTGTGAGGCTAGGGTAAAGCAACAGGGTAAACTAGCTGTGGGTTCCTAGTCACTCGGAATTAGGATGGCCAGGGCATGCACTATGACTCAGTCAGTTGGACCGGAACTTACCTCAGCCATCATTAAGGCAAAAGTAAAATCTAAATTAAATGGCCAGATCAGGAGGTACATGTAGAACAGTGGACTAAAACCCAAAAACAATCATGACAAGCAAAATGCCAAAATCATGTTTTAAAAGAAGTTCTGTAATCCTGGGCTTGAACAGCAGGCATATTAAACTCTCATTAGGTCTAGTAACTCGCCTGGAAACTTCAGGAAACACCTGCACATGATGGCTATAGAGAAAGGAGCTCTAAGTGCAGTCTATATGTTATGGGGGACGAAACACATTACATTTAATCTTTCAATGCGATGCACTGGAAGCCAAAAGACAAAATATTTGAGCCATAATTCATGAAGAAACTGTGGCAAGCAAAGATGTATTAAAAATACTCCTACAACTCTTTAAGTGTGCTGGTTGTCTTTTCTAGAATGGCAGAGAGATACTACATAATAAACTCAGTCTCAGTGCAGGCAACAGGGTGCTAGGACCACCGTTGTTTTATCTACCTGGTTAAATCAAATCAAACCAAACTAAATCAGTCACCTGCTCAAATATTTTTTGTTCCTTCTTTAACAATCCATAGCCTAACAACTAATAAAAATTTAACAACATATACAAAGACATGGAAGCACACATCGCCGCTGTCCCTCCTCCTCACACGCACACATGGGGCGGAGGGAGGGAGAGGGGGGGGGGGGAGGGGGGACGAGGGGGAGGGGGCGGAGGGAGGGAGAGAGAGAGAGAGAGAGAGAGAGAGAGAGAGAGAGAGAGAGAGAGAGAGAGAGAGAGAGAGAGACTTCATTGCCTTTCTTTAGAGGGAAATCATGCTTACAGACAAATTTATTATGGTCAGGTCTTTGTTTCAATACAAGAGAGATACCAGCCACGTACTACTCCCACATACCACTAAACAGTCTGTAAATTACACAGAAATGATACGGATAAGCAAACCCACACAACATAACATTTGAATTGATCTTTCGACATGGTGACTGATTTTAAATGCGTGACCCAACAAAACAAATTTTGAATTACATAGAGCCCACACAACACAACAGTTGCATGTAAATAAAGAACTGACATTTTGCTATACATTCACTACAAGTTTTTCATGACTCCAACACTTCAATATAGAAAGAACTTATCTATTATAAAGCGGTATACTATACACTGGTAGGGTTACAGGACATCAGCCAAACACTGATAATGTAAGCCTCAACACTTTGTGCATAATGTAAGCATGTATCAAAATGAAACTGACAAGCCTGATCCTAGTTTGGCAGTTGATAAAAAAGAGAAAAAAAAAGGGATAGAATGCAAGGACGAATACAGCATCTCACTTTAAGTACTCTAATAAAGCCCAGTAATTACATTTTTAATAGAGAACAGGAGTGTAAGAATGGATTCTTAAATAGAAACACAAACCTATTCACTTTTCTGGATATTCTGTAACATGCATTATTTTTCTAACTTATTGAAGTCATACCATTGTGACTGGCAATAATTTCTTTTGTTTTAAAAATAACTGTTCTCTGTTACACTTCTCTTGCATTGTTTTTGCTGCCACCAAAACACACAGACATATACTTATGCCACCCCCCCCCCCCCACACACTCACTCGTGTGCTAGCGCGCACGCACGCATAAACATATATATATATATATATATAGAGGGAAACATTCCATGTGGGAAAAATATATCTAAAAACAAAGATGATGTGACTTACCAAATGAAAGCGTTGGCATGTTGATAGACACACAAACAAACACAAACATACACACAAAATTCAAGCTTCATCAGGAAAGAGGGGAGGAGAGGGAAAGACGAAAGGATGTGGGTTTTAAGGGAGAGGGTAAGGAGTCATTCCAATCCCGGGAGCAGAAAGACTTACCTTAGGGAGAAAAAAGGACAGGTGTATACTCGCACGTGCACGCACACACACATATCCATCTGCACATACACAGACACAAGCAGACATTTGTAAAGGCAAAGAGTTTTCCTTTACAAATGTCTGCTTGTGTCTGTGTATGTGCGGATGGATGTGTGTGTGTGTGTGTGTGTGTGTGTGTGTGTGTGTGTGTGTGTGTGTGTGTGTGTGTGGGCGCGCACGCGCGTGTGGGCGCGCACGCGCGTGTATACCTGTCCTTTTTTCCCCTTAAGGTAAGTCTTTCCGCTGCCGGGATTGGAATGACTCCTTACCCTCTCCCTTAAAACCCACATCCTTTCATTTTTCCCTCTCCTTTCCTCTTTCCTGATGAAGGAACTGTTGGTTGCGAAAGCTTGAATTTTGTGTGTATGTTTGTGTGTCTATCAACATGCCAGCGCTTTCGTTTGGTAAGTCACATCATCTTTGTTTATATATATATTCTGAAGCCTGTAAATCAATAATCACAGTAAACATTAAAAAAAGAAAAGCCTATCCCCACCTGATTTCAGTAGGGACATCTAAAACACTAATACATACATGCATTTCCCATTATTCATGAATAATGCACAAGCTTTCAAAGAATGCATTGATATGCTGTTGCATTGAAAGCACTCTCCTACTTCCAACACTTGTACCATTAAAAGACAACAGATAAATAGCTTAACCACCTGTTAGTGCAATAAAACAAGTTCTGTTGAAATGTAAGACTTTTTTTTTTGGGGGGGGGGGGGGGGCAGAGTAGGTTAGTGGAAATCAGTGAAGTGTTACAGTAAGCACATGCACAAAATCTAAAATCCATTCATACTGTCCAATAAGGTAACATCCAGTAGTTTTACTGCTTGCTCTGCCATGGCAAGTCAAATGTGATTTCACCTTTTAATTGTGGAGGTAGAAATGGGAAATTATGATGAATATAACAAGAGTCTACACACACCTCCCAAAATGTCAAACACAGTCTGATGCTGTAATCAGGCAAAGAGGTCGGCACTGCAGAACAGTGTAGGGAGTATCAACAAAAAAGTGAATACACGGACACTTAAAAATTGTGATATGGTGAAGAAAGGGATGCTATTTCAAGAGAAACTCTTCCTGAAGTTTTTCACAGAAGCAATTAAATTAATGTTAATTCCTGGACTGAAGTAGTTACTGACTACTGATTCATACTCATCAAATATGATGCGATGGTAATGAGCATAGCTGGTTATTGAGATAGTATTCCGGGATACTTACAGTTGAGAAATTTACACCTTAGAAATAAACAGTAAAAAATAATCTAAGTACTGTGTCACAGATAGTTGTGTAACCCAGACCTTAAATAGAGAAAAAAATGTAGATGGCAAGTGTGAGATTCATACGAATGATGATACAAGAAATACCTTGCAGAACTGCGGAACATCAATATACCGTTACTGGTCAACGTTAACTAACGAAGTAAAACACGTTGGTGTAGCCACTTCAGAAGAATAGAACACAAAACAGAACTATATGGTGGTACTTTACTTCAACATAAGAGGTAAAAAATGATAATTAGGGACATTATTTACATTTGCATGTTGGTGAAGTCAAAAACAAGACAGAGACGGCGAAATTTAGGAAATATCTAAAACAAATAGAAATGCTAGAACATTAGGTGGTAGAGTGGAAATGCCTGATAATGGGTACATATTTACCTTCTCATTCTTTTTCCAGTCAGAAGTTGAGACACAATGGATTTGCAAAACATTTGCATCTACAAGTCATGGAATCCAGATGACAAAAATAAATAAAGATAGAAAACAGTTCATCGTGATGAACGTGTGAAGAGTAGATTGGCAGAACATGGGTTAATTAGTGCACCTGCACAGATCTTATATATAGTAGTTTTGACTGTTTGCTGTAAGAATTTGGTGTATACAATTTGGTAAGCAATCAGGTTGGAACATTAAACTTATTTAGATGACATTACATATAGTTGGATCACTGGGAGACTACAGATTGGCCATATCATAGTTAAGGAGACCTTGAGTCTATTGCCACATACACTGCTATTTTGTGGGTGTGGGAAAAAATCTAGGAGTGAGGAAATACTCAATGACAGCCTTCACGCAGTCAACTATGGGCTACAAAATAATGTCTGTGCTATTTTCTTGTTTCAAGTGCCCGAAGGCATCTAACAAAATTCTTGCTCTGGCCTGACCTTTTGGCAGCCTCTCAGTCACACATCCCTCTGGAAGCTCAGTTACCTGTGCCTTCACAAGAAGGAACCACAGTTGGTGTTGTAATGAGTGAGCCTATGAAAAGTGGGGCAGTATGCTTGTTCACAGGTCAATCACAGTTTACTGTGGAGTATGAATTCCTCACATGAGTATGTGGCATGCCCCCACCCATGTCACAATCAACTAATATTGTGGAATGCGACAAAAATGAAAAAAAACTTTCCAGTGCCTGAAAGATTCACAAAAAGGCAGTGAATCACTTGCATTTGTATTTCACTTCTACCATGCAAATGAATAATTCATTCACCATGCACAAACCTTCAGTATATGTTTGCAAAACAAAAGCAACAGAATAGGCATGATGAGATGGCTTCATCAACATAATAACGAACAGCTTGAGTTAAGGATGCAAATATGTACCTCTAAGTAGTTTGTTCATATCTACTGTAGGCAGCCTAGGTGGCTTACTATCATGCCTATACTGTGACAACATTTAAATTAAATTTTGAAAAAATTATAAAAAGTTTAAAAAATTCAAGCTGTTCAGTTTTCAAGAATTCAACCAACACTTCCGATACATTTTAAAAAACATTTATTTTTAGTAGTATTACTTGATTGAAGTCTTAATGTTATTCCTTTACAGAAAGTGTAAATACTGATAATACAAGCAATGAATTCATATGTTAAACTTTACTGACTACACTTTGCCTCTCGTATAAATTCTCCTCTCGTCACATGAACATAGAAGTATAATAAGTAGTGTCGCAGTCAATGAATGTGACCATAGCACTCAATTCATTATGTGGGGAATGTTTGTAGAATATACAGGCCAAATACCAGAAACCATAGTCTTTACGCAAACAATTTATCTGAATAACAGAAGACAATATTATGAAATGGATAGTTGCTACTCACCAGATGCTGAGTCACAGATAGGCACAACAAAAAGACTGGCAGAAAGTAAGCTTTCTTAGGCCAACAAGGCCTTCATTGGAAACAACCCCCCCCCCCCCCCCCCTCCCGCACACACATGACCACAGTCTCTGGCTCCTGAGGCCTCTGCCAGTCTTTTTGTTGTGCCTATCTGCACTGTATGGTGAGTAGCAAACATCCTTTTCATAATATTGTCATAGTCCACTCTGCACTTTCCATTCAGCGAATCAATGTGTACATGCTCTATAACTGTCGGTAAATATGACCCTGAATATGAAACTCATAACTTCATAATTTCATTCAAGTCAAAACTGAGCTGTATGTAAGGGAAAAAAATCAATTTTTAACCAAATATGCCTTCCAACATGCGCCAGACTCTGCACCGGAACAAAACTTTCTGACAGACTCCCTCTTGCATAATAAAACAAACGTGTACATGGAAAAACAATAAACCATATGCTGATTCTTAAGTCTAAATTTTTGTACAGAGCAATAGTTAATTTAGATCAGGGCTTCACAACATACGTGCTCGCGGAGCAAGCTGTGAGCAGCAAGGCGCGAGCACGGAGCAGCGCGAGGGCGCTACCCCCACTACCAGACCAGAGTGGAGAGTGGGGAAAGTCACGTGAGGCACACAACAGCTGCCGCCAGTCAATGTAAATCCGCGGCCACCTGCAGGGATATCGCTCACGAATTATCACTGCGACAAATGAAACAAATAAAGGAGAGTGTACACGTGCCACATAATTTTATTAGCTTAGTGTATGCCTCTACATTCGTATTAATTTGTGAACTGTTACACAATAAAAGGTGTCACTCAAGTGTAGGATTCTCTGTTATCTTGTACTTTTTGCCCTTTACAATTGCGTCTATGTTCGGAGCAATTTTTCTTGTGCATTGTAGGCGCAGCGTGAGCTTAAATTTCGATCAGACAATGCGTTTCTCAGGCGCGTCTTTTTACATTTCATTGCAGGGAACAGTTGTTCACAAACATACGTGCAACCGAACATTTATATAATTGTAGCCACCAGTTTGTGCAAACGACGAAATCTATCCTGAGGGAAGTGTCTATAGAATTCCAACATGTTTTTCTTGTTCTGAAATTTGTCTCTGTATTCTCTGTCACACTGCAGGTCAATAATTTCTAGTTGCAGCTCATGACGAATCTCTTCAATATTCGCTGAAGAGAACAGATCAAAATCACTGTCTAGTGCTGTCAGATCTTGAAAGCGTTGATCAAATTCTTCCTTAAGGGCAACTAAACTATGTGAATAACGTTCACAGTCTTTGTGAACATCTTGCATGGATGATAATTTAGGGAAATGAGCTAGATTTCCTATTTCTAGCTGACTTACCCAAAGTGTCAATTTCATTTTAAAAGCTCGTATTCGATCTATGAAATGAGTAATTAGCAGATCTTTACCTTGTAGTGAAATGTTCAAAACATTCAGATGGCTAGTTAAATCTGCTAAGAACGCGAGATCACATTTCCATGAAGGCTCTTTCAATTCAGGAACACACATGTTATTTATTTCCATGAACATATTTATTTCATCTAATAGGCAGAAAAATCAATTTAAGGCAGGCTACCATACTGGCTTTCTACATCCTCAAGAAAGCTTTTAAATTGCCTGTTGTAGCCCATGCTTCCTTATATAATTCGTTGTACGAACAACACTCATCACATTTTTTAGAGTGATACTCTTTGCTCATACGTTTCCTGGTGGATCACACAGTGAACGCCCCTTATTTCATTCGGCACGGCCAGTTTTTGCATTTTATCCTTCAACAGCGCAACGAAACCTGATTTTTCCCCCGTCATCGCTGGTGCACCGTCTGCAGACACTGAAACTAAAGAATTCCACGACAATCCTATATTTTCAACACTACTTAAAATATCACCTCCGGATGTTGTGTTCTTCATGGCTATTACATCGAGGAGCTCCTCCCTCGCCTGAAGATCTCTATTAACACCCCTAATAAATATGGCAAGCTGCGCTGTTCCAGTCATATCAACACTTTCGTCCAGAGCTAGAGAATACGCCATAAAATCTTTACAGATATTTGCAAGCTGGCTCTGGACGTCGTCTGCCATGCCCTGTATGTGACGCATAATGGTCATGTTAGGTAATGGCACAATCCGAAACTGTTCAACGTGAAATGGACACAAATGTTCCGCTGCAGCTACCAAACATTCTTTTATTAAATCGCCATCAGTGAAGGGGCGCAGCGATTTTTCTAAAAGCAAAGCAATTTTGTAACTCACTCTGAGAGCTGCCTCAGCTGATTTTTCTTCGTCGTCCAGATCTTATTCGGATAGCTTCCTTTTAAGTTGAATAACTTCCTGTGCACGATCTGGTCCATCACATTTTCCACTTCCGTAGTCTTTCACGTGGTACGACATATAATGTTGCTGCAAATTAAATTTCCTAAAAGAATTCAGCGTTTTGTGACATACTAAACATTTTGCAACACCATCTTTTTCTGTAAACAGATACAATTCCTCCCACTGGCGGTTGAACTGCGAAAGCATGGTTGGCGTTACACAACGGCGACTTGACATGATTCTTAACCAGCTAAGTGACTGTTAAGAGCTGATCGTAGTACTTTATACGTTACTCAGTCGGCGCGAATTCAATAGGCACGATGCGGTCCTACTCATACGTGCGCGCGCATTTCCCCTCCCTCCCTCCTCCGCGACCTTGCACCTGCTCTCGAGCACGTGCCTGAGCAGACGCGAGTACGCTCAAAACCGGCCAGTTGTTAAGCCCTGATTTAGATTTTATTACTTCACTAACAATTAGAGTTTTGAAATGAATCAAAAATATTTGTCCTGACAGTATGAAGCACTAAATAGATTATGCTCACCATGAAGAATGCATTGTAACTTTTCAAATTATAACTACTGCCAAGTTAATGCTTACTGTTGAACCCTCTCAGTGAGCAGCATTAGAAACAATCCTGTTTTGTGCATGAAACTTCAATGGGGTCTCAGAACTGAATGCAGAATGTATGGCATGTATTCTACGGAACATGATTCATTGGTTTCCTTAGTCCCATGAAACCACTTATGGCTCTTGAGGTCCATAAAATGTGCCTTTGTCAGGTGTGTTATAATATCAGAAGATGGCTAGTCTCACATAGGGTACAAAAAGGAGGTACTGAGTTGACTAGTGAGGATCCATACACATACAGGGCATTTTCTCATGGGACATATCTTACCAACAAATATACTTACTCAAATCAAGTTGGTGTGTCCCTAAAAAGCCACTTGGGTACTGTCTGTATCTCTTTTTGTAATTCTAATTCTCTACAAACAATACATTCCAGCATTATAATGCAGCACACCATAGTGGACAAAATGCCCCCCCCCCCCCCCAAACAATGACATGATGGAGAGGTCTAAAGGTCCCTACACCTTAAAATGTGGTCAACTATGAAAATAACATGGTCCAATACATTATCTATAAGTATTTTGTTACTTCATGAATAGTGTAAGTTAACACTGCTGTGCTTTATCAACTGGGTTCTCTAAAATAATAACTACCTATTCCACAACTTCTGCCCGAGTAGTGAAAAGCTAAATCTGTCCGTCTCTTGCATGCCCCAAACCTGCCCCCCCCCCCCCCCTTAATCCCACTTCTTTCCCCTATTTATTACTCATGTAACTTTGTGTCCGAGTTCTACAGGCATTTTCAAAATTATTTCCCAGCTAATACAAGAGTTCAGTGTTGAGTATAATGAAGAATTTTGTGGTACGAAACTCTCTCAGCCAGAACCCTTGTTAGTTACCACTTTTTTAAAGCAGAAGCATTGTTCCTTTTAACCAATAGAGTAGCATAATATGAGCCCCTTTTGTAAAAGCCATAGTCTTCTTGCAGCCATTCCTGTTACATATTGAATACTAATGCAATTTAGGTGAAATTGGTTATCGACACCAACAAAGATTGCACATAAGCAGCCAAAGGTAAGTGGTCTTTAAATAGCTATGACTGCAATATCTACCACCACATTGCAGTTGATAGTTTTTTCATGGCAATTAAACAAGACCTTTTTCCAAGCTAGAGCAGCAATATAGCAATATGAATGTCAGCTGCTTACCTTTGATGAAACCGCATTGAGATACACATGAAACGAAACAATAAAAATATTTGAGTGTACACACGTATGCATGACACAGACTTACAAAAATTCTCAAATGACTGTTGATTAATAAGAAATTGCAGAAAAACTAGAGCAATTCCATGCAACTAGAACTGATCATTATTTTACAGGTGTGTACTGCAAAATTAAACAGAAGTGGTAACATCAAAAAGTAAGTGATAACTTTTATGAAAGTAAGAGACTCTTCACATGACTGTTACAAAGTACTATTCTATGACACAAATGCAGTGAGTAGTAACCATCTGTAATCTGGATGCATGACTGCATTTTTGTCTCATTAGGTATCTAGTCCACAAATTTCAGTTTTGTGTATTGTATTATGAAAACAAATTGCGCACTACTTGGAAAAACTATAAAGCTGACATTTTGTGTAACTCTAAAATTGAATCTCTAGTAATTGTTTCATGCACATCTATTGTCCTTAACTGCAAAATTAAGACATCACTCAGATGAAAATTGAAATATTCAAAGCAATTGTTGATAATTTAGTTTGGTGTCACTTTAAAAATCAATCTTCTATCTTTGGTCTAAAAAAATTCTCAGTGAAAATAATATAAAGGCATTAATGGTAATGAAAATTTATATAATTTATTTAGAAATATCTTTAGTTGTTTTTTTTTCCAATTTAGAAGTGAATCACACTATGCTGATCTGAAGACAATGGTGCTATCATGTTAATGATTTTTCTCTCCTGTGCAGTACAAAAATCACATAGTTATCAATGAAAGAGACAAACTGTGGATGTTCAACAGGATTAATTTGTTTTTGAACTGATTTTGTGCTTAGAAGGCCATCTTCAGGCTATTATCTTATTATGCACCATAATTGCACTCTCCACTGTCTGATAGAATAGCTCCTGGCATAATGCAGCTAATGTAAATAAAGTATTGATTTAGCAAGTGCGAGCAACAAGAATACTGAGCAAAGTAGATAATCACTTATGTTGCAAAGTTCTTTTCCATGAACTTTGAACTCCTACACGCACTTTCCCAAACATTTTCTTCTAAATGATATTTATAGCTGATGATTAACATCAGTTTCAGATCAAATGTGATAAAGAAAATTACAATATAAGACACAGAAATGATTTTTTATACGAAGAACCTGTAATTTTTTAACAGATTCACAAGAAGAGAGAGATTTTATCTTACATGTCAGAATAAAATATTTGATTATCTAAATCCAAAAGTTGAAAACTCCTGTTAACAGTGTAACAGGAAATGAAATTTGTGGCAAAAGGGCCTTTTTCTTTCATCATGACAATATTAAACAAGAACTAGTAGATAATCAGCAATAATGTTCTACCAGCGGTCTTTCTCTTGATTTTCCAAGCTCATTTAAAGCTCCTCATGCACAAAGAATAAATGACAGTGAATGAGTGAGAATTCTTAACACAGTGTACAGATGTAGTTTCTGAAGCAGATTCTCTTTGTAAACAAAACAAAACAGTATGATAGTAGGGATTCCTGGAGAACTTACCCTACCGCCCCCCCCCCACCACCCCCTCCAAGGAGCAAATAATGTGATCTGGAAAAACCACTAGTCTATAACAATTGGATCAGCCTTTGGCACATCCACTACCATAAATGGGGGAATATAGCATAATAATAATAATAATAACAATAATAATAATAACAGTAATCACAATAGTAAACTCTGTGTGGAACTCGACTAATCCGACATTCCCTGAAGATTCTTCATGACTCTGTCTATATACCAAACTCAATGTGTGAGTAAATGACTGAACTTAGAACAGGTTACATACAAAAAATTAAAAGTTATTGCCTGTTGCTCTTTTTCTTCACCACTCTCTAAGATTTCTGTTGGTTAAAGTGTCAGTTTCTCACAATATTATGAAAAGAATAGTTGCTACTCACCATATAGCAGAGTTTTTGAGTCGCAGATAGGCACTATAAAAAGACTGGCAGAAACTAAGCTTTCGGCCAATAAGGCCTTCATCGGAAATAGACACACACACACACGACCACAGTCTTTGGCAGCTGAAGCCACACTATGAGCAGCAGCAGCAGCAGCAGTGCATGATGGTAGAGGCAACTGGGTGGGGGTAAGGAGGAAGCTACGGTGGGGAGGGGGAGGGATAGCAGGATAGGAGTGGGTGGTGGTGATAAGCTGCTGGAGAGTGTGCAGGGACGAGGTGGGGAGAGGGAGGGCAACAAGGTGCAGTTGGGAGGTTAGTCGGAGGACAGGGGTAGCAGAAAAGGAGAGAAGTAAAATGACACCCACTGTGGCCAAGAAACAGCTACACGACCCTGTTGCTGAGCACGCCACCCAACACGACATTCTTTGTTTCAATGACCGCTTCACAGCCTGTGCCTCACAGACCCTTCCCACAGACAAAAGCTTTTCTGAATTGCGCAGGTGGGAACTCTCCCTGCAATATATCCTATGTTCCTGTAACCCACCTGGCTTCGACTTGTCGACTTGGTTACTCACTGTCCTCACCCATCTTGCCCCTTCCTTGGTCACATTCCAGCACTTATACAGTCCTCTATTCCACCAACGCACCCAGTCTCTTTCTCTTTACTTCTCTCCTTTTTCACTATGCCTGCCCTCCTGCACCTCTTCCTCGCCCTCTATCTAGCCTCCTGACTGCACCTAGCTACCCTACCCTCTCTCCACCTTGTACCTGGACACTCCCCAGCAGCACATCACTGTCCCCCATCCCTATCCTACTATCCCCCCCTTCCAACCCCAGCTTCCTCCTTACCCTCACCCAGTTGCCTCTCCCATCATCCACTGCTGCTGCTGCTGCTCTTAGTGTGGCTTCTACTGCCAGAGACTGTGGGTCGTATGTGAGAGTTGCATTTGTGTGTGTGTGTGTGTGTGTGTGTGTGTGTGTGTGTGTATCGTCTATTTTTGACAAAGGCCTTGTTGAGCGAAAGTTTATTTTGTGACAGTCTTTCTGTTGCGCCTATCTGCGAGTCAGGATCTTCATTATATGGTGAATAGCGACTATCCCTTTCATATATTGTTACATTCCACATTGGATTTTCCATTGTTTGTTTCACATAATAAAAGTAGATGTAATATATCCGGTTCTTGACTTTCTCGTTTCATTGAATATAGCCATTCCTCAGTATTTTCTTTATGGACCTGGTTGTATCAGACACTTTCATTTACTTCAAAATAAGAAAGATGGGAGCTGGTGGGAAAAAAACACAACACACATCCCTCTAACAATAACAAAAGTGCTCTCATTTCTGAATATCACTGCCTTCACAAATGAGAAAGGAAGTAGAATGAGCAGAATCCTACAGTGCACCAGCACTTAGAAACATACTAAAAGTGAACCAACTTAAAACAAAGGAATATGAAGATGAAGAAACAAATACATCCTTAGTAGATTACCCAATTTATCATCAGTTTATTTATTAGACACCACAGTAACTAACAACAGAGAGAAAATTCTATAACCATTTCAAGACTACTTTCCATATTTGCACAGTTGAAGATATGAATAAAAAAAAACAGATAATTAATAACGTAAACAATAATTTCTAGAAATAATTCCAGATTATGTGTTTGCAGCCATTCAAGACTTGAAGAAGGTCCATGGAGATGATAGTGATATACAAAAGAAGATAACACAACTGTGTACAGAATATATGCAGAAGAAGCTAATTTTTCAAAATGAGAACAATTTTGTAATTATTCTGCTTCACAAGAAAGCTGCCTCCTCCTACCATTTACAAAGTATTCACCAAAATTATTGTGCACCACATAGAAAGGGGGAAAAAAATTGATTTTGTAAGAAGCCAGTCGTCCTCTGAAGTGGATATATCTGATGGTAGCTACTGTTGCCTTTGGTGTTGGGTGTTCTGAATCCATATTTAGCATGGGTTTTTTGAATGATAATCTTTATTTTGATAGATCACACATGAGTAGGTCACAGAAATAGCCAATATCCTGTTGTTTCCTTTACTATTTGTCGCTGATGTTCCACTTGCTCATCAGATACCCAGTGTGGTCGCTGTTAATGAAATAAGTTAACCTTGAACATCTTGTAAAAATTCCTGGTGTTATTTTTGAAGTCCTGTTTTATATCCATAAGTGAAACATAAGATCGGTTTGTTTCTGCGAATTATTTTGGAAGCTTTTCCTGCATCTTTAGAAAAGTCTCCCATCTTTCAGTAGTTCTACGTCTATTCGGATCTCCGGGCGGGGACTACTCAGGAGGACGTCGTTATCAGGAGAAAGAAAACTGGCGTTCTACGGATCAGAGTGTGGAATGTCACATCCCTTAATCGGGCAGGTAGGTTAGAAAATTTAAAAAGGGATATGGATAGGTTAAAGTTAGATATAGTGGGAATTAGTGAAGTTCGGTGGCAGGAGGAACAAGACTTTTGGTCAGGTGAATACAAAGTTATAAATACAAAATCAAATAGGGGTAATGCAGGAGTAGGTTTAATAATGAATAAAAAATAAGAGTATGGGTAAGCTACTATAAACAGCATAGTGAACGCATTATTGTGGCCAAGATAGACACGAAGCCCATGCCTACTACAGTAGTACAAGTTTATATGCCAACTAGCTCTGCAGATGACGAAGAAATTGATGAAATGTATGATGAGATAAAGGAAATTATTCAGGTAGTGAAGGGAGACGAAAATTTAATAGTCATGGGTGACTGGAATTCAAGAGTAGGAAAAGAGAGAGAAGGAAACATAGTAGGTGAATATGGATTGGGGCTAAGAAATGAAAGAGGAAGTCGCCTGGTAGAATTTTGCGCAGAGCATAACTTAATTATAGCTAACACTTCGTTCAAGAATCATGAAAGAAGGTTGTATACATGGAAGAACCCTGAAGATAGTAGAAGATATCAGATAGATTATATAATGGTAAGGCAGAGATTTAGGAACCAGGTTTTAAATTGTAAGACATTTCCAGCGGCAGATGTGGACACTGACCACAATCTATTGGTTACAAACTGTAGATTAAAACTGAACAAACTGCAAAAAGGTGGGAATTTAAGGAGATGGGACCTGGATAAACTGAAAGAACCAGAGGTTGTACAGGGTTTCAGGCAGAGCATAAGGGAACAATTGACAGGAATGGGGGAAAGAAATACAGTAGAAGAAGAATGGGTAGCTTTGAGGGATGAAATAGTGAAGGCAGCAGAGGATAAAGTAGGTAAAAACAAGAGGGCTAGTAGAAACCCTTGGGTAACAGAAGAAATATTGAATTTAATTGATGAAAGGAGGAAATATAAAAATGCAGTAAATGAAGCAGGCAAAAGGGAATACAAACGTCTCAAAAATGAGATCGACAGGATGTGCAAAATGGCTAAGCAGGGATGGCTAGAGGACAAATGTAAGGATGTAGAGGCTTATCTCACTAGGTGTAAGACAGATACTGCCTACAGGAAAATTAAAGAGACCTTTGGACAAAGGAGAACCACTTGCATGAATATCAAGACCATTGATGGAAACCCAGTTCTAAGCAAAGAAGGCAAAGCAGAAAGGTGGAAGGAGTATATAGAGGGTCTATACAAGGGCGATGCACTTGAAGACAATATTATGGAAATGGAAGAGGATGTAGATGAAGATGAAATGGGAGATATGATACTGCGTGAAGAGTTTGACTGAGCACTGAAAGACCTGAGTCGAAACAAGGCCCCCGGTGTAGACAACATTCCACTAGAACTACTGATAGCCTTGGGAGAACCAGTCCTGACAAAACTCTACCATCTGGTGAGTAAGATGTAGGAAACGGGCAAAATACCCTCAGACTTCAAGAAGAATATAATAATTCCAATCCCAAAGAAAGCAGGTGTTGACAGATGTGAAAATTACCGAACTATCAGTTTAATAAGTCACAGCTGCAAAATACTAACACGAATTCTTTACAGACGAATGGAAAAACTGGTAGAAGCCAACCTCGGGGAAGATCAGTTTGGATTCCGCAGAAATGTTGGAACACGTGAGGCAATACTGACCCTACGACTTATCTTAGAAGAAAGATTAAGGAAAGGCAAACCTACATTTCTGGCATTTGTGGACTTAGAGAAAGCTTTTGACAATTTTGATTGGAATACTCTCTTTCAAATTCTGAAGGTGGCAGGGGTAAAATACAGGGAGCGAAAGGCTATTTACAATTTGTACAGAAACCAGATGGCACTTATAAGAGTCGAAGGGTATGAAAGGGAAGCAGTGGTTGGGAAGGGAGTGAGACAGGGTTGTAGCCTATCCCCCACTGTTATTCAATCTGTACATTGAGCAAGCAGTAAAGGAAACAAAAGAAAAGTTCGGAGTTGGTATTAAAGTCCATGGAGAAGAAATGAAAACTCTGAGGTTCGCCGATGACATTGTAATTCTGTCAGAGACAGCAAAGGACTTGGAAGAGCATTTGAACGGATTGGACAGTGTCTTGAAAGGAGGGTATAAGATAAACATCAACAAAAGCAAATCGAGGATAATGGAATGTAGTCGAATTAAGTCGGGTGATGCTGAGGGATTTCGATTAGGAAATGAGTCACTTAAAGTAGTAAAGGAGTTTTGCTATTTGGGGAGCAAAATAATTGATGATGGTCGAAGTAGAGAGGATATAAAATGTAGACTGGCAATGGCAAGGAAAGCGTTTCTGAAGAAGAAAAATTTGTTAACATCGAGTATAGATTTAAATGTCAGAAAGTCGTTTCTGAAAGTATTTGTATGGGGTGTAGCCATGTATGGAAGTGAAACATGGACAATAAATAGTTTGGGCAAGAAGAGAATAGAAGCTTTTGAAATGTGGTGCTACAGAAGAATGCTGAAGACTAGATGGGTAGATCACATAACTAATGAGGAGGTATTGAATAGGATTGGGGAGAAGAGGAGCTTGTGGCACAACTTGACTAGAAGAAGGGATCAGTTGGTAGGACATGTTCTGAGACATCGAGGGATCACCAATTTAGTATTGGAGGGCAGCGTGGAGGGTAAAAATTGTAGAGGGAGACTAAGAGATGAATACACTAAGCAGATTCAGAAGGATGTAGGCTGCAGTAGGTACTGGGAGATGAAGAAGCTTGCACAGGATAGAGTAGCAGGGAGAGCTGCATCAAACCAGTCTCAGGACTGAAGACCACAACAACAACAACAACACCTATTCCACTGATTCAGCACTTTGGTTCAGTCCTCCATCATGCTATCACATCAAATGCTTCAGTGACCAACATGGGCATACCCAGCACAAACACAATACAGTACTTGCATACTACTCTGCAACGCAAAAAATGTGTCAGTTTAGTAACAACTGGACGACAGTTGGATATTTGATTAATATTTACATTTAGGATGTGAAATCTGGAAACTATTTTGCTGTTCGCTATTTTCTTTGTGACCAAAAACACCAGATGGCACCATGATCTAAAAGCTTCCAGCAGTGCTGTACCTTCAATATCAAATGTTTTTTCTCATGTTGCTGGCCAATGGCAATAAACTCGTAAAAAAGTTAATGCAGTAAATATTTGCATGTATAAAAGACTCATAAAAACTATACTCTCTAAGTTAAGAACATGGTAAATACTAGGTATCTGTGCGATAAAGAAATTGAGTTTCTCAATAATTATGAGGTTTTTTTTTTTTTGTAAGGATCTGTGCTACATTTCCTCCAGCCCTCCCACTTATATGAAACTGGTTTTGAGCACTCTTTATGTTTCATACATAGTGAAATGATGGCATTTAAATTGGTGCTCCAATGGTGAGGTGGGTGAGGCAAAGCCATTCAGTTGTGAGGGCAAGAGTTACAATGTTCAGCATCTGCTGCAAGCACTTGCCTGTGTGAGGAAATTAGACCAAGTCAGTTAATTGTTGTGATGTAACAAATGGAATTTTCAGTTCATCAACAAATTGAGTAAAATAGTCTTTTCATTTGTCACCCTAGACACTTATTAATAAAGGAAATAAATTTCCTGAACGGGTCTGCAATCATTGCGGATTTTTGAAAAGCCACGTATATTGCTGAATACATTTCGTTACCCATAATATCATTTTGGCTACTGCCATCATCGGATAAAAACTTAGAATTTCTAAAAGAATATTCAGTGTCAGTTTCAATAAAATCCACAAATTTTACCAAATCTACATATTAAACTGAATCTATAGGTTTCATTGAAACAAACAGTGAGTATTGTTTTACAAGTTCTAAGTTTAGATCTTTGGTGGTGGTACACTAAACAATGTCATAAACACAGAAAAGCAGGGTGTCTGGGTTAAGCAGATAATAATATAAAATGTAATAGCTTGATACATAATCGAGCTATTTATTGGCGGGTTGCTTTTACAAGTATGGTAACTCAAAATGTTGCTTGTGGCAGTTGGTGCCATATGCAACCATGCATAACTGCTTTGTTCACATAAATGAGCATCAGTAGCCATGTGAAATCCACAGCAGATGATGTTCCATGTGCTTTCTGTCGTGGAGCTAAAGTCTGTGACACTGATACAATGTCGATTTTTGCACAAGTATGGATGGAGATCAAGTGACGAAGTTCCCACTTACATAACAATCAAGAAATGGGGCAAGCAGCTCTGGGAAATTGGGAGTTTAATTTTGATATTGGGCCATCATGCCAATCATGCAGTTCCAGAGGCTTCTGTTGAATTAATCTGTATGTTCGTCAGCAGATTGTCAATCTGACAATCAAGTAGGCAGTTACGATTACCTCATTCTAGAGTACATTATGTCGTACATAAAAATTGGCACATATGGACATACAAACTCCAACTTCATTACAAATACAGATTATATATCTACGTGCTACTAATGGAGCACGGATAGAGGTGTAGTAGGTGTTTAAAAAAAGCCCTTTGAGTTAGATTCACATTCCATAAATTATTTTGCACAATAAATCATAATGTTGTGCAATGAGTCATTATACACTCACAGTGCAAATAAATTTTTTCATATGGTTACATTCTACATTTCTAAGGTCGTTCCTTTTTCCCCTACGTACTACCTTTTACACATCATGATAAGAGGAAGTCTTCTACGGAATAGGAGGAGATGTCATGGAGAAACTTTCTTAGTTTGTTTTCAAATTTTACTTTTCAGTCTGTCAGACTTTTTATATCATTGGGTTGCAGCACTGTGCATCCTTTTCTACACTAAAAACAACCTTAAAGTGGAATAATGAATGTCATTTTTCCTTATGGTAGTGTAATTATACACAGCATTGTTCCTTCTGAACTGTAGTGGATTATTTATAACAAACATCATGAGGGAATAAGTACATTGTGAAGCAGTAGTCAGAATCCCCAGCTCCTTAAACGGATGTCTACAAGATGATTGTGGGTGAGCTCCATATATTATTCTTGCAGCATGTATTTGAGCAACAAAGGCTCATTTTCTTAAAGATGAGTTGCTCCAGAAAATTATTCCATATGATATTATTGAATAAAAATATGCAAATTATGTCAAAATACTGATTTGTCTCTCACCATCATTTGCAATCATTGTAAGTGTAAATAGGGTTGAGCTAAGTTGTTTTAGGAGTTCCAAAATTTGCTTTTGTCATTTTAAATTCTCACTGATAGGGACACCCAATAATTTTGAAGTCTCCACCCTGCTTATTATTTCCTTACCACATATTGCACTTCTCACTGGCATACTACTGCTAGATACGCAGAACTGCATATGTGGCGTCTTCTTAAAACTGAGGGTGAAGCCATTCTCAGAAGACCAGTCAGTGATACTTTTAAGAAATTTGTTTGTGACTTCTTCTGTTCCTGTATGTATGCTTGGACCGATTCCAATACTAGTGTCATCTGCAAAAAGGACCAATTCTGTTTGTTGTGTATTAAACAGAAGATTGTTTACATGTATCAGGAACAACAGTGGACCTAAGATTGAGCCTTGAGGAACCCCATGCAAGATTTCTCCTGACTTGGAATTATATCCCTGGCCTATATTGGCTGAATTACTAAGTCAACTTTCTGCATCATTCTGGTTAGATATGGCATTATCCACTGGTTAGACAGTTCATCAATCCCACAAAACTTCAATTTATCTATGCGAATACTGTGATTCAAACAGTCAAATTCCTTAGACAGGTCACAGAAAATACCAAGTGGCAGTATTTTATTATTTAATGTTTATAAAATCTGGTGAGTGAACAAGTAAGTAGCATTTCAGCAGAGCAACCATTCTGAAATTGCTGAGGATATTATTGTTGCTAAAATGAGGTGCTGTTCTAGACTACATCACATTCTCAAAAAGTTTGGCAAATGATGTCAGCAATAAAAGAGGTTGATGGTTTTTGACATTTTTCTTATCACCTCTCTGAAAAAGGGGTTTAACAACTACATATTTCAGTCTCTCTGGAAAAATGTCTTGAGTTAGTGATGCATTACATAAAGACCCGGCTTATTATATGGGAACAAATCTTCAATACTCTATTGGAAAGAAAGCTAAATGAGCTTTTATTTTGAGAGAATGCATAATTTTTGTAATTTCTGAAGGAGAATCTGGCAAGACATTCATATGATTATGCGTGTTATTTTTCAACATACTGCTGTGATTTTTCTCTTCAACTGTTTGTCTCTAGGCTTTCTACTATAAATATAAGAAATGATTATTAAACACAGTTGCTACCTGTGACTCATCATTTATAGTCCTTCCATTCGGTTATCCTGTTCTGTGGCTAGTTGTCCTGTCTCTCGTTTCACTACATTCCACATAGCCTTAATTCTGCTGTCGGAATTACGGATTTCTGACATTATATGCATGTTCCTTGATTGTTTAATAACCTTCTTAGTAAGTTTGAGTAGTTTTTCTAGTGTGCAACTATTGCAGGATCTCTAGTTATTCTTGCCAAAAGATACATTTCCCTTTCACAAGGTACTTCAATCCCACGAGTGATCCAGGGTTTTTTACATGGATGTTTCATTTTGTTTCTGATTAGCTACAGCCTACGTTCAGATGGCTCAAAACCATCCAGACTAAGAAGATTTTTGACACAGCATACTCACTGAAGAGACCTCATAGAGGTTGGGATTATTGGTAGTTGGCAGCTCCAATGTCTGGCACACTATGGACCCCTTAGGGACATGGTTGCCACGAAGGGAAAGCAAGCCAATGTGCACTCTTTAGGCATACTGGGTGAAGTCATTCCAGATGTGGAATGGGTCTTTCCAGAGGCCATGAGGAGCACAGGGTGCAGCCAACTGCAGGTGGAGCCTCACATTGGTACTAATGATGTGTGTCGCTTTGGATCGGAAGAGATTCTCTCTGGTTTTGAGCAGCTATCAGACATGGTAAATACTGCCAGTCTTGCTTGTGATATGAAAGCAGAGCTCCCCATTTGCAGCGTAGTCGACAGGACCGATTGCAGACCTCCGGTACAGAGCCAAGTGGAAAGTTTGAATCAGAGGCTCAGACAGTTCTGCAACTGTGTAGACTGCAGATTCCTTGACTTGCACCGTAGGGTGGTGGGGTTTTGGGTTCCACCAAATAGTCAGGAGTCTATTACTTGCAGGGGGTGGCTACACAGGTAGCAGGGGCAGTGTGGCATGGACTGGGCGGTTTTTATGTTAGAGGGTCTCAGGGAGACACAAAAGAGGGCTTCAGTCTCAAAAGGTGCAGGTCGAACACTCAAAATAACGTAGATTGTAGGAAACATCGGTATAACAGTTGCACTTTGTCGTAGCTGTGTTGGGAAAGTACCAGAGCTCTCAGCACTAATAGGAAGCACTGATGACCAAATCGTTACAGGCACTGAAAGCTAGCTAAAGCCGGAGATAAGTTCAGCCAAAATTTTTACGAAGAACCTATCAGTGTTCAGAAAGGATAGGCTAAACACAGTTGGCAGTGGCATGTTTGTTGCTGTTAGAAGTAGTTTACCTTGCAGCAAAATTGAAATAGATAGTTCAAATGGCTCTAAGCACTATGGGAAATAGATGGTTCCTGTGAGTTAGTATGAGTAAAGGTTATTCTTGGCCACCAGAGTAAAATAATAATTGAATTCTTTTACCAACCACCCAACTCACATGATACAATTGCTGAAAGGTTCAAAGAGAACTTGAGTCTAATTTCAGACACATACCTGACTGATACAGTTATAGTTGGTGATGACTTCAATTTATCCTCGATATATTGGTAAAAACGCATGTTTAAATCTGGAGGTTCGCATAAAACATCATTTAAAATTGTGCTAAACGAATACTCTAAATTATTCCGAGCAGTTAGTTCATGAGACCACTCTAATAGTAAATGGTTGTGAAAACAAACCTAACCTCTTGGCAATACATAATCCTGAGCTAATAACAAGCACCAAAACGAATACAAGGATTAATGAAAACACAGTTGTCATAGCAAGACCGAATACTGCAACTCCCGAAGCCTCCAAAAATAAATAAAAAATATACCCACTTAAAAAAGCAGATAAAACTTGCCTGACGCCTTCCTGAGACATAATCTCAACTCCTTAAAAAATTAACAATGTAAGTGTAGACCAAATATGGCTTGAAATCAAAGAAATAGTATCGACAGCAACTGAGAAATTTATACCAAATAAATTAAAAAACGATGGATCTGAAGATCCTTTGTACACAAAATTGGTCAGAACACTGTTTAAGAACCAATGAAAAAACCATGCCAAATTTAAATGAATGCAAAATCCCCACAATTGGTGATCTTTTACAGAAGCTTGAAATTTAAAACGGACTTAAATGCGAGATGCTTGTAATAGTTTCCACAAGACATTTTGTCTTGAAACCTGGCAGAAAATCCAGAGAGAATCTGGTGGTATGTGACCTATGCCAGTTGTGTGTTAGTAATGGAAATACTATCAATGACAGTGCTGATAAGGCAGAGTTACTTAACGCAGCCTTCCGAAATTCCTTCACCAAAGAAGGTGAAGTAAATATTCCAGAATTCCACACAGGAACAGCTGCCAACAAGTGTAACTTAGAAGTAGATATCCTCGGAGTAGTGAAGAAACTTAAATCACTTAATAAAAGCAAGTCTTCCAATCCAGACTGTGTGCCAATTAAATTCCTCTCAGAGTATGCTGATGCAATAGTTCCATACTTAACAATCATATACAATTGCTCACTCGACAAAAGATCCACACCCAAAGATTGGGAACTTGCACAGGTCACACCAACATTCAAGAAAGGCAATAGGAGTAACCCATTAAATTACAGGCCCATATTTTGACATCGATATGCGGTAGGATTTTGGAACATATACTGTATTCGAGCATTATGAATTACCCTGAAGAGAACGGTCTACTGAGACGCAGTCAACATGGATTTAGAAAATCCTGTTCTTGTGAAACACAACTAGCTCTTTACTCACATGAAGTATTTAGTGCTATTCACAAGGGATTTCAAATTGATTCCCTATCTCTAGACTTCCAGAAGGCTTGTGATCCTGTACCTCACAACTGGCTTGTAATCAAATTGCGTGCATCTCAGTTATATGACTGGATCTGTGATTTCCTGTCAGGGAGGTCACAGTTCACGTCATCGAGTAAAACTTAAGTGATTTCTGGCGATCCCCAAGGTGGTGTTATAGGTCCTCTGCTGTTCCTTATATAGATAAATGATTTAGGAGACAATCCACGCAGCCCTAGGTTGTTTGCAGATGATGATGATTATCGTCACGTAAAGTCATCAGAAGATCAAAACAGATTGCAAAACAATTTAGAAAAGATATCTGCATGGTGTGAAAATTGGCAAGTGACACTAAATAAGGAAAAGTGTGAGGTCATCCACATGAGTGCTAAAAGGAATCCATTAAACTTTGGTTACATAATAAATCAATCAAATCTAAAGGCTGTAAATTCAACTATCTGCCTAAGAATTACAATTACAAACAACTTAAATTGAAAAGAACAAATAGAAAATGTTGTGGGAAAGACGAACCAAGAATTGTGATCTACTGGCAGAACACTTAGAAGATGCAACAAATCTACTGAAAAGACTGCCCACACTACACTAATCTGTCCTCTTTTGGAGTACTGCTGCATGGTGTGGGATCCTTACCAGATAGGATTAACGGAGTACATCAAGAAAGTTCAAACAAGAGAAAATGTTTGATATTATTGAGAGATTGGGGAGAGAGTGTCACAGACATGATACAAGACTTGGGGTACACATCAATAGAACAACAGTGCTTCTCATTGCTGGTGGGATCATCTTACAAAATTTCAGTTACCAACTTTCTCCTAGAAATGCGAAAATATTTTGTTGATGACAACCTACATAGGGAGAAACGCTCATCATAATAAAATAAGGGAAATCAGTGCTCGCATGGAAAATAGGTGTTCATTTTTTCTGCACATTCTTCAAGAGTGGAATAATAGAGAATTATTGTGAAGCTTGCTAGATGAACACTCTGCCTGGCAATTAAGTGTGATATGCAGATAATCAATGTAGATGTAGGTATGTACTGATTGTGCCATAGTGTCAAAAAAATATATTTCATTACAATATGTACATTTTTTGGATGTTAAGCATGATACAAACATAAATTCTTATTGCATTACAGGAACGGTAAAATTATAAACGAAATGAAATTGAAGCAACAAGAGGAACACAAATCATGATGCGGTAAAAACCACATGAATAAAGATTCCAAGCGGAAAAAGAATGACAGGAACAAAAATTAGAGCAAATGAAAAATACGAATGTCATGATTAAAATGATGTGGCATAACAATAGAAATAAAACAATGCATTCAAACCAATTAATTTAATATAATAATAGTGACCAAAATAAAGGTTAAAAAATTTTTTTTTCTAACCACCTGACATAAAGGTTTAAAAAATTTTTTTTTTCTAACCACCTGACATGATTTGAACCCACAATCTTTTGCATATGAGGCTTGTATTTTAACCACTGCACTGTGCAACCGCCTGTTAAACACAACTTTTTCAAAGCTTTAGAGTATCACACAAGATTCTGAAATTTTTTCCCAGACGAGGGCCCATTGGATCAAATAACTGCAGGGTGTAGTTCCTGGGACCTTAACTTACGTCTCCGGGTAGGTGATTTCAAAAAGTCGATCAAACAGTTGGGGACCACTCTTTGTGAGAGTATTACAGTATATCCCCCTGCAACAAAGATGCCAAATCCACACAAGGAAGACCAAGTTCCCAGTGCAAAATGGCAAATTATAACCAAAAGAATAATAATAAATTAAAAAATAACACACACACATATGGCCTCATAGTCTCAAGGTACTGAGACCTCAGTGACAACCAAACATGACTCTGTGTGTGTGTGTGTGTGTGTGTGTGTGTGTGTGTGTGTGTGTGTGTGTGTGTAGCTCATATAATATATAATACTAGCTGCAGAAAGCTGGCTGGAACTTATAATTGACAGGAGTGCGAATTTTGGGTAAATTGAAGTGTAGATTGAAATGATAGACTAATGAGAAACAGAGGTAGTGTATTTGTCACAGAAGACAAGAAACTCAAATCTACAAAAAATATAAATTGAAGCTGCCTAAGAGATTATTTGGGCAAGACATGGTGGGCATAAAACTGTAATTCGATCTTTTTTTCAAAAACCAGACTCATTCCCAGATATACCTCATAACTAGAGAGTAAACCTTAGTTCCCTAGCATGTATGTTCTTCAATCATACTGTCTTCATTGAAGGAGACTTTAATTATCTAACAATCGATCAGGAAAATTACAGTCTGTGGGTATGATTAGACATCCTGCAAAATATTACTAAACGCCTTCTCTGAAAGCTACCTACAACACACAGTTCGGGATCCCATTCAGGATGGTAAAATGTTATATCTAAAAGCAACAAATAAACTTAACCTTTTTGAAGGTCTCCATGATGAAACTAGTGTCAGTGATCATCAGGAAGTCGAAGTAATAATGATTTTCACAGTACAATGGACAATCAAAACAAGTACAAAGATTTTCATGCTCAGTAAAATAGATAGAGAGACTGCAGTGTCATATTTCAGTGAGAAACATGATAAGTTCAACTCTGGGCTGGAGTATGTAGAAGAACTATGGCTAAAGTTTAGAAGAAACACCTGGCAGAACAGTTCATGATGAGAGTGACCCTGGATGGTATATGATCACTGTAAACAAACTTCTACAGAAAATGACTTCTGCATACCAAATGCAAAACAATGCACAGGACCAAAAATACAGAGATGTCATCAGGAGGGCAACAGGTGAAACCTCCAATGACTACCATAGGAGAACCTTGATGAAATATCTAGAGATATTCTTGAGCCTTCAGGTATTGCTAACTTAGGAATAATGAAGAATCAAATTAATTACAGCATGTATGAAGGCATTTAAGCAGTCAATCTTCCCACATCCTGTATTTGACAGACAAACGAAGAGACGCACACTTGGTACCATGCCAAGTGTCCTCTGCCATACACATCACAGGGGGTCACAGAGTATGTAAGCAGCTGTAGATGTAGGAAAAATGTGAGTTTGTGAAGGAAACTTAAAGAACAAATATTACCACTCATCTAGGAAGATAGAATAAGATGATGTAATAAACTGCCTAGCATTTGTAGATTTTTTCCCATATTAAAGCCTGACAAATGCAGTAACACAAGCCATCTCCCAGAAGAGAGCCCGAAAGCCAGGCTTACAAATCTCTATCAAGAGAAACAAATTGATGACCAACATAAATGTAATCAAAAATATTTAGGAATATATGTTGTTCAATAGAAAAGGTAAAGCAACTCAAATGTTTTGGGGGAAACAATCCTAGAAAACATTTAGAAAAATCAGCTATGGAGGAATACACGAGATGGAAAGAGCTTACGGTGAAACTAAGAATTTCTACAACAAAATAGCTTGTCTAAAAACATTAAAACAATAACACAGTAATGAAACTGCAATTCCACCAAATGTTTGGTACAGAATTACAAGCTTGATAAATTAGAATATTAGAAAGAAGAATTATAATAAATATATTAGGTCCTCTAAAAACATCAACATTTTGGAAATGGAAACTAACAGTGAAATTTATCACAACATAGGAAACCTATCAGAAACAATGAGGAATAGGGTACTGATATTACTTGGACCTATGTAGAAAATGAACAACAGAATAGCCAAAAGGATTTCTAACATCTTTGGGGAAAAGGTCAACAACTATCAGGATTGCTTGGTCAAAAAAGACTTGAAAAGATACAACATTAGACAGGAAGTAGTAATGGAAAGAGAAAGATTTAGGAGGAAAGTTTTAAAACTAAAGGTTTCGAAAGGAGGAAGGAAAATAAAACAGGTACAAAGTGGTGTGAAGACAGGAAAAAGAGACACTGTGAAATAATGAAGGAATACTGGAAGAAAATGATGGAACAACAAAACATAAAGAATTGAAAATGCAATGTGGTCCCTTTAAGACCCTATCATAAAAAGAAGAACCAGATAATCAGTAGTTTTATCAGCTGATAGTAAGACATCTGAATGGCAATTTTATGGACATATCCTTCCATTGATGAAGCTTGAAATAACATTATCCTAGTATCATTCTCCGGACATCAAAATATATAATACATCCCAAGGAACCTACATATAGTTTCTAAAATACTATTGTGATATTGATATTTCTTTTTGATTCCCATGTTATTTATCTGAATAATATATACATCTGCACAAGCGTGTTGAATCTGATAAGCACCCAGAGATCCATACCATAATTAACAAATATACATGGTGTAACTAAGTAACTGTGTAATAATAATCCTTTATTCAATTCAGCCAAGAAAATTAATGAATGATGTCAAATAATGGTTCAAAAGAAAGCAAGCAGCATGACTGCCAAGTTCAGGTAAGTGGTATCTTGATTTCATACTGGAAATGAGAGCCTACAACACCAAATGACTGACTATTTCATTTGACTGGAAAACAGAAAACATTAGTAAATATCGTAAGTATTCATAAAAATCCACTTGACCATACCCAAAAGACTATTAGCAGTTATTTACGGTTTCATAAAACTTTTTTTAATGAGTAACAAGCTTTAGTAATTTAGAACTATGCACGGTACAAGTCAAGAACTGTACTCCCTATTATTCACTCTGAGAAGTATTGTACTAATGAAAATCAGAAAATTATTTTCAGAAGAACAGATCCCTTTTACTTGCTGTGTGAACAGCAGCATGTTATTGACGTCAGTTTAACATGAACATTTGTATGGGAAAATTGAAGGCTGTGGGAGGGGGATGGGGGAGGAGATGGGGACGTGGATGTGGAGGGGAACCAAACAATATGACATGTCACATACAGTCCCTTCAAATAGGATTATATGACTAATTAGTTTGTAACCTCAACATTTTAAGAGTGAAATACAATTCCACTTTCATTTTGACACCTCTTCCCTAAGCTTTATCACATATATCTGAGGCAAATTCACTCTCTTTAAGGGAAGAAGTACGGAAAATTGTACAAGAAAACTTTTCTTAACAGGTGTTTTCTCAGACAAATTAACAAATTAGATGACCACAAAGATGACAACATTTACTACCACCTGTGATCCTGAGTTGTGTTTTCCATAAATGTTTTCAATACCTCCGTTTCTAAAATATTGATGAAAAGTTGTTTTTTTTACATGTTTAATGGCAAATCTGTGTTGGTGTTAAACATTTAAAAAAGTCTTTTCTTCAGGCGTGTTTTCCAATTACAAAATTACATAAACTGAAACATCAAAATATCATTCTTCTAGTGACTAAAAGTTAAGGACCAACTGTGGAAGATGGCAAGTGAAAGCTACCACAAAAATCAGAGCTAAATTTATAACTTTCTCCTTTTGAATCTCTCTTTTATTCCTTATTTTTCTTTTTTTGAAATAGAAGAAACCTCTCTTTTGTTCTTTCCTTTTCCTTTTATGAAGCAGAAGAAGACTGTGATCTTTAATCGATTGGTACTGCCACATCATGTATGTCAACACTGGCTTCTCAAATTCCATGACACACTTGTTTTCATCCAGGGGTGATGTAGCACAGCATGAAAATCATGCAATTTTAGTTTTTATCACCCACAACTCTAATACATTTTCTTTGCATGGATATCATGAACCATGTTTGTAGTAAATGAGTAAAAGACAGAGATAATAAAATATGATGACAATAATGGAGAATACAGTGCTGTAAAAAAAAAATTGAAGAACATATGAGAATGACAACAAGAATCATACAATGTGACAGATAGTAAAACCACAAAATAAGGGTGGAAGACTTGGGCATAACAGATTTGGAATTTTTAATAAAAATACATTAAATTTCTGATAAAAAGCTCAGTGATTACTGTGCCATGCTTTATTAACAGCATGTCACATTCAAAGAAGTTTTGAGCTTGCAGAAATTCAAAGTTCATGTGAATGGATGACATTTCGACTGGGCACATGTCAGTCATCCTCAATTGAGATTGAGGAAATCTTCACCTGTTCTGCAATTTACTAGTGTCCTATATGTATTCAGTACATGCTTTAAGATCATGATAACAGACTGACAACATTACCACGTGGGCAGCACAATCGCTGGTGGAATTGCAGAACTCAGACTCCTCAGAGTTGCCAGTCACAATGGCCACTGGTGTACTCTGTCATCTCAGTTTCAAGTAATTAGTAGAAATGATGGGGTTCCATGCATTATTCATCAGGTTCCTGCTATCATGATTCATCAGATTTTCCTTGGATTCTTTAATAATGGAGTCTCAAAAGTATGTTGGTGTGGCCAAAATTATTGCATTATCATTCTTCACTGAATGTTCGGTGGAGATATAACATTCAGCAAGAGCAGACTTGGTTGGTCCCAAAAGGATAGTACAGCAATGATGTGTGGTACAGTATTCTTCCACAGTGTGAGGTCTGGCTCATATAAGGCATACCACATTCGCTAAGTATTTTCTATAGTCCAGCTTTCTGGAATAACAAATCATCCTTCACAGATTCCAGAAGGTCTGCAACCTTGGACAGTGGGCAGGAAAGCATTATTCTAAGGACATCTGAAGTGTGCTAATAAATTATAGGCAGTGGAAGTCTTCACCAGTCTTCGATGGCTCACCCAAGGACAATACACAGGCACCCAGTTGAAATATCGTGGAGTGAAGTGAACTTTGACTTGCTGCAACCATGAAACTTCTTTGAATTTTCAATTTGTCAGGAAGATTTTAAAATTGATGCAGTACATCATGTTCATATAGAATTAAAAACTGATGTATTAACGGGTATGGGGAAGTCCACTTGGGATTGTTACCATTTGCTTTTGCGTTTCACAGTGAATTATGACCTTCAGTATGAATGGCTAGAATATTACTAAAATCCGTAAATATTTAAGACAATACTGTTGTACACCTGACAGAAGAGAATTCAACAAGGAACTTAAAAGGATGGTTAAATATGTATTGTTAATGGACCAAATATAGGAAAGGAAAGGATATGGCTGACTCATGAAAATTATTGATGGAGGGATGATGCATTAATGTATGGCCAAAAAACCAGAGTTATGAGTCAATTCACTTTATTTATCCAAGTATCACTAACAACAATATAGGATTTGTCATCACAATGCAATGGAGACAAGTACTTAAGATATACATATGCACAGAGTATATGAGTATCCTTTTACAAGGATAGGGCACACGTGAAACCGCTCACCTCCATCTGTTGGCAGATCTATTTCCCAATGCATCAAAAATATTGCTTTTTCAACTGGTAACTATTCATTTTAAATCAACTGGTAACAGTTCAATTTTTGCCAATAAAGTTTTAAATTAATAATTGTTTTGAGGCATTTCATGTTGTACTAGTTATCAAATAAGAAGGATTTCAAAAGCAAACCCATATAATTAATAAAGAAATAAATTATACGAAGATGAAAATGTTAAGTGATTCCAAGAATTTATAAAGTTCCCCAACCCTTCCCAGTAGCTTCAGGTACTTTTAATGCGGCAGATTTCCTCTACCCCCTTCAAATTCCCCACTTAACATTCTGCAATTTATGATTTTTGGGAGCTAAGTAGCAAAGTTTATGAAGCAACACTTCCCCACATAATTCAAATCCAAGTACATTGCAGGATGAAGGCAATCACACAATTTTGAGGGTGGTATTATAAAACAAATACTCAAGCATTTCAAATCAGATTTTCTGGACAATCTTGACTGTGTAGCCAGTGGTGTGTTAACATTTACTATCTTGGAGAAGAACAGACCCCACTGCAGTGTTCTCTCTAGCTGATAGTGTCTGCCACATCAAAATTTTGAAAACATCTTACAGCTGAAATGTTTCATCATGGGTTATAGTTAAGTAAGAGCAGCAAATTATCTACAGTAAACAGCAATTTTGTAATTATTTTGCATATAAATACCTTGCAGCCACACAAAATGGACTACTAACATTCACAGAAAAACAAGACTTTACCTAATGGTACTGGATATATTGTAAAGTGGAATTAAGTTACTTACCGGATTGAACAAATATGCATTGTTGAATATAAGACGAACATCAGCAACAAAATCACGCATGCTACTGTAGTGTTCTGGATGCGTCGAATCCAGTTTTCTCCTGATAATGTCCAACGACATTGGTTTCTTTATTTTCTCATGGTACTCCGTCACCTACAAACATAAAATGCCACGAATAAAACATTTTACCTAGTACAGACATGACACAGGTAATTACAGTCCAACCAAAAGACGACAAAAATGTATTCGCCATTTGCTGGCACAAGGCCTAAAACTCACTTGTGGTTCTCAACTGAATGCTAGCTTTTTGAGTCTTCACACTTCGTATATTTATTTATTAAAGCAGCATCTCATTTAGTCACACAAAGAATGCTATACAAATGCTTACATCCAACATTCAGTGTCTCTTCCACAGTAATTCTCTGTACAACACATTTCGACTTCATGCGAAAAATGAGTGTGCATCAAAGTGTAACAATTACTCACTTAACTTTCTGAGATACTGGTAATAACAGTTCTACCACAAAAAATTTACAACTTCTACTCTGTTCCCAGCATTTTTGAATTGCAATTCCCATCTGTGGGACTACATTGCTGGGCACTGCTCATTTTGTGAACTGCTTAATTGTTTTGTGTTATTTTACACAGAAAATGTTTATGGTAAGTCAAGCTGAGGGCTTTTGAGATTTGGTGCAGTACAGAAATTTCATGACAAAGTAACATATAAACACTTCTGGCCTCTAGCCAGACTATAACCAGGTTAGATCACATACAAATAGTATTTCAGAACTACTCTCATTATTCTGTTGGCTAAGGCACATAATGTGAATGTTCACAGAGTTGCCAAACACTTTCTGAAATGTTTCAGAGACTAACTACATCACGAACAGAAACAATGTGTTTCGTATCCTTGGTGAGCAGCTTTGTCATCCTCCTGCAATTTTTTTTTTGACACTAGCAGACGTGTGTCATGTTTATGTCAGAGATGACAAAAGTTACAAAATGAGCTATACTTGATAACATACAATAGCCACGATATGCAATGAGAGCATCCAGTTAACAGACATTCATACATGATGGGAAGTGGTGCCAAACTGATCATAATGGGACACACACAGTTCCTCACCCCCGCCACCTACCCACTATCAATCACCCTCCACCATGGGAGAGGGCAGACTGCTCCCTGAGGCCACAAGACTAGCTATATAAAATTGATACAGATGTTGAATATTTAAGGATGTTCTCAAAGTGAGCTAAAATATTTATGTTTCAATTAATTCATGTTCTGTAGAGAACATCTACTTTGGTTGTGATACGCACCAGTCAATTTTTGTGTTGTTCACCGTACTTCTCTCAGCATATGATATCGTTACAGCAGAACACACAATTTATAAAAAGAGGACCCGTCTACAAAATGCCTCAATGGACAATTATACGCTATGGAAAGAAAAAAAGAACAAAACCTTGCACACACTTAAAAATTAAAAAGGAAAGCAGACAACAATAGCATAAACCAGGTCTTTCCTAATTTAGATTTAAGAAGAATAACTGAGATCAAAAATCAGATAGAACTGTACAATGTAATTAGATGGATTAAAAAATCTATTCACCAAGCAGCGGCAAAACAGACACATAAAACACAGTTATAATTATTCTTTTACGTGTGTGTTCTGCTATGGCTTGGTGAGTAGATTTTTTACTGTATCCAATTACATTATAATGTCAAAAATTGATTGTTTACATTGTTAGACAGCAAAACTGTAGGTAATATAACGGGGATAACTTACTGAGAAATCAGGATCAAAGTGACATGCACAAAGGTGGAAGTAATAGATGAGGTACTAACCCCAGAGCAGGTTTGAATTGCTGCATGAAGAAAACATTTGACAAGTTAAGAGAACAATTGTTCTATTCATCACAGAGGGAATCATATTTATATTTTGATAGTAGCTATATTTTTTTTATCTTATTCAACTGAACATTCCTCAGTATGCTCTGTCAGTCATCTGTGCTGTACTACTTCTGATCTCATAATCTGCATTTTACTGAATGATAAGAAACAGAGAGGAATACAAGTTGCTGAATGTTTGCTCCTTACTGTTCACATCTTACCACAGTGTTTTGTCTTCACATTTCCTAAAAATTAAGTGACATCCACATTTTTAGCACCGACACATACAATTCTTTATAACAATTTGATGAGTGTAACACACAAATTGTATAAGTTATAATTTATCAATGGCCATAGTCAGTTTTTGAAAATGCAAGAGCTGAATAATGAGACCTGTACGCACGGGCTCTTCTATCCGTGATGGTACATTGGAGTGTGAGTGTATAGCCCTCCTCTTATTTCCACTCACAATAATTTGACAGAACAAATTATATGGTATAAGTGTTTATTAGAAAAAACTTTACAACGTGCACAGGTAGCACGCCAACTGTGGCTCCTGGCTTAGCTGGGAGACATACACGCCCGTCCGCTACAGAGTCTCAAAGCTATCTGCCTCGGTCGTAACAAGAGTGGCTAATTTTACCTGCGCGCGCAAAGGACCTGGAAGATCCACTTCCACATGTAGGTTGCAAGGTCTCCCGACAGGGAGCAGACTATACTGGACAGTCTGACTTGCCCAGTTTGGAAGCTGCCACTAGATGGCACTTGCAGTTGCAGTCCAAACATACTCCCACTCTAAAATGAGTTCTTTCATTTTTCAAATAATCATAATTTTAACAAACAACAAAACCAAAACAAGGAAACCAATAAAAATATAACTAGACACAATATCAATGCAGATAAAACATGAATACACTAACATTTGGAATGAGAGCAGTTAGTCCACAAGAAACATCCACAGCTTCCTAAGCTGTGCTAGCTTCCTAAGCTAGCCTTCAACAAAGCAATCTCAGTGCCATATTCACTATGTTGAGTTGTGCCAAATGCCCTTTTGGTAGTGTTTTGGCATTCCTGTGGAGTGAGTGGCTCAGTTATCCAGCCTGATTGTTATTAGCAAACCTCAGTGCATAGGCCAGAACTCTGTAAGTTTTCTTGAATGACGAATATTTGCACAGCAGTTCATCATCAAGTTTAATGACTGACACCAAGGATACTTGTGTTCACCTTCTGTCGGGTGCATCTTCTACACTAAGTGGAGTGTAGGTGTTGCAGTCGAGGTTGCGAGGGGTTAGCCATGACAGGCCAGACCACCACTGAACAAGTGAACTCAAAGCAGCTGGATTACTATCACGTGACAAGTGGTCAGCAGGATTATCCTCCATTTTGACACATCATCAATTGGCAACTTAACTCAGTTCCTGGATTTCAGAGACTCTGTTGGCAACAAAAGTTTTCCAATGATCAGGACTAAGCTGCAGCCAATAGAGAACTATTGTGGAGTTCGTCTACAAATGAATGGCGCCACTATCCATGGTGTTTAAGGCATTGGCCACCTTGTGAATGAGTCGAGCAAGAAGCAGAGCAACACGTAATTCCAGTCGTGGAAGAGACTGTTGTTTTACAGGGGCAACCAGAGATTTGGCTGCAGCCAATGAGACCAATGCATTGCTATTGGGAAGAACACATCTGACGTATACACATGCCCCACATGCCACAAGCATCAAAAAAACTATGAATTTCTAATTTAACATACTGGGGGCAAGGAATGATCTTCCTGTTAATCAAAATACCATTTAGGGAAGGCAGTTGCACACAAACAGCACTCCATTCATCAATGAGGTTGGATGGAAGAGTTTCATCCCAATCAAGGCTTAGTTGTGGGGATGTGACGTGGAAAATATGTTTCCTGACTAGGTCTAAGGATATTGCCTATGTGTAAAGACCTTTGTGAGATGTTCAGCATACGGGACACAGGAGCTTCTGTCACTGTAGCCATCTGCAGGTGGCTACGATGTATGGGAGGGATTTTTTGGTGTGGAAGGGATGGCAACTGTTGAGACACAAATACTCCTGGTGGTTGGTAGGTTTAATGTGGATAGAGGTTTGGATGGAGCCCACAAATAGGAGGAAGTCAATGTCCAGCAAGGTGGCATGCTAGATTGAGGAGGACCAAGTGACGTTATTGGGCCATAGGATGTTGAGGTTTGGAGGAATGTGTATAGCATTTTCTGACCCTGGGTATGGATCATGAAAATATCATCAATGAATCTGAACCAGACCAGGGGTTTGAGGTTTTGGGAGACAAGCCAAGTTTCCAAATGGCACATAAACAGGTTGGCAAAGAAGGGTACCATGGGTGCCCATGGCTGTGCCACAGATTTGTTTGTATACCTTACCTTCAATTGAGAAATAGTTGTTTGTTAGGATATAGTTAGTAAGGTGTATGAGGAATGAGGTAGTGAATTTGGAGTCTGAAGGATGTTGGGAGAGGACCTATATCTCTGACGTCGATCTGTTGTAGAATTTTAGAACATGTTTTTTGCTCGAGTATCATGTCGTTTCTGGAAACCCAGAATCTACTCTGTAGGAATCAACATGGATTCCACAAACAGCGATCGTGTGAGACCCAACTTGCTTTATTTGTTCATGAGACCCAGAAAATATTAGATACAGGCTCCCAGGTAGATGCTATTTTCCTTGACTTACGGAAGGCGTTCGATACAGTTCTGCACTGGCGCCTGATAGACAAAGTAAGAGCCTATGGAATATCAGACCAGCTGTGTGGCTGGATTGAAGAGTTTTTAGCAAACAGAACACAGCATGTTGTTATCAATGGAGAGACGTCTACAGACGTTAAGGTAACCTCTGGCGTGCCACAGGGGAGTGTTATGGGACCATTGCTTTTCACAATATATATAAATGACCTAGTAGATAGTGTCGGAAGTTCCATGCGGCTTTTCGCGGATGATGCTGTAGTATACAGAGAAGTTGCAGCATTAGAAAATTGTAGCGAAATGCAGGAAGATCTGCAGCAGATAGGCACGTGGTGCAGAGAGTGGTAACTGACCCTTAACATAGACAAATGTAATGTATTGCGAATACATAGAAAGAAGGATCCTTTATTATATGATTATATGATAGTGGAACAAACACTGCTAGTAGTTACTTCTGTAAAATATCTGGGAGTATGCGTACAGAACGATATGAAGTGGAATGATCATATAAAATTAATTGTTGGTAAGGCGGGTACCAGGTTGAGATTCATTGGGAGAATCCTTAGAAAATGTAGTCCATCAACAAAGGAGGTGGCTTACAAAACACTCGTTTGACCTATACTTAAGTATTGCTCATCAGTGTGGGATCCGTACCAGATCGGGTTGACGGAGGAGATAGAGAAGATCCAAAGAAGAGTGGTGCGTTTCGTCACAGGGTTATTTGGTAAGTGTGATAGTGTTACGGAGATGTTTAGCAAACTCAAGTGGCAGACTCTGCAAGAGAGGCACTCTGCAAGAGAGGCACTCTACATCGTGGTGTAGCTTGCTGTCCACGTTTCGAGAGGGTGCCTTTCTAGATGAGGTATCGAATATATTGCTTCCCCCTACTTATACCTCCCGAGGAGATCACGAATGTAAAATTAGAGGGATTCGAGCGCGCATGGAGGCTTTCCGGCAGTCGTTCTTCCCGCGAACCATGCGCGACTGGAACAGGAAAGGGAGGTAATGACAGTGGCACATAAAGTGCCTTCTGCCACACACCGTTGGGTGGCTTGCGAAGTATAAATGTAGATGTAGATGTAGATTCAGGAAAAATGAGGCAGTGCATACCCACAGAATTATTCTTGTTGCAACAAAGGGAATGACAAAAAAGAACCAATACTGGCGTCAACACAGAACTAAGCAAGTGTTTTTCCCCATTAATTTTGAAAGCATGTTTTATTTTGATTTTTGAGGAATCACTTTATTTTTTACTGCATGCTAATCAGTTTCCTCTCCAAGATGTTTTTTGACAATTTTGTCAACTGTTCTAAGCATGGCTCAACAGAGGAGCTCATGGTGATGCACTTGGTCAGACTTTAAGAATGAAAGGAAAAAAGTCAACGGCAATTCCAAAATATTAAAATGTCACCACCACCCTTTCTGGAATATGATCCGAAATTTGAGGCTTGAAACAATTATATTCAACACACAGAGTAGCACTCCATTATGTACCACATATCAGCTGACATACAAACAAAAGCATTTTCAGTATCATATGCAGACCCCACTCATATTTCAACTCTTCCAGACACTGTCACCAGCCTGTAAACCTCTCCATTCTGCCATTAAAGATATTCTTGAGAAATATTATGAGTCTCAAGTCCATGTTGTTGCTGCCAGACAGAGGATTTTTTCAATGTTTTAGGAAGTTAAATCAAAATTATAAGGAGTGGAGTACTCAATTACAGGGCTTAACTAGGGAGTTTAAATTTCATTGTGAAGATGACTTGTTTAAGAAATCTTATGCATATTCTCTACTTCAGGATATGCTTATCAAGCACTCCCCTGGTAATAAATTAAAGAAGGGCCTGCTTAGCCTAACAAATCCTTCTTTCCAAGACTGCCATTAATTTGGGCATATGAACAATTGCCTATATCTGCTGAAACGTTACAGTGCAAGGATGCTGATGTGTTCACTGTGAGTCAACAACCAGCATTGGCTAACTGACTGATGAGGACTGATCCAAAAAATACAGGGTGAGTACATTATTTGACTGAAATAGGCGGTAAACAAGTTCAGAAATGCTGAACTACTATTTTATTCACACTGTGGTGTAAACCAGAGAAGGAACACTTGTTTCTATCAGGCAACACATTGCAATTATTGTAAAAATACCAGACATAGGGCAGAGGTTTAAAAAACGAAGCACAACTAACAAAAACATCAGATGCTCAAACATACTGCTGTAGTAAACCATAAGAAGGCAAGTGTTGTTCATAATGAACATGTGCAAATTCAAAAACTTCCACAGACAAAGTGTCGTGTGAATGTCATATTTTCTGTCAGTAAAAAGTCATTATCTGAGTTGACAATGTGCTGATCAACTTTCGAATTGACAAACGGTCATCAATTTCAATCATAAATCTAGTCATACTGGAAATTGGGATCGCCAAAGTTAACAGGTTTTCAAAGTTAACCGTTCAGTTACAGCAATCAGCAAATTCCACAGAAAGGACAATTTACAACAGATATTATGTATAGACAATTTACAAAACAAGCTACAATCTTAGTTCTAAATTCAAATGAAGCAACAAATTTGCTAGTCCTGTATCTCATCTATGCTTTGGGCTTCACCATTCATGAAGAAGTAATCAAATTCAAACTGACGTTCTGAATGGGATTTAACACATCTGTTCCAAAAAGGTGATTTTTTTTTTTTTTCGAAAGTAACAAGTAGAACTAAAGGTTACAAGGCACACATGATGATGAAGTCAACTGCAGTGGCAAAATTCTGTGAAGCACGCAACATTTCCTTTCCATTAAACGATAAAGTAAAGCAAAGAAAATGAGGTTATTGAAGCCACAACCATTAGCCAATGGTAAAGTAACAGAACTGCTCATGGTGCATCTCCAGAACTCACTTTATTACTGACTCTTATTCAATTCCCAAGGTGGAAAAAATGATGTCAAAATTAGCTGGTGGTGTGCACTTTGTCAAACTGAATTTACAGAAGCATATTTGCAATCCCTTTGGTTGAAGGCACACAGAGATTTACGACAACAGTCGAAACACATTTTTTAAAAAACTAAGTGATCTAGTACCCATTAAAATGTACAAAAACAGGGGTACCTGATACAGATACAGAACAGGTTGGCTGTGTACTATTTAAATTTAAATGTTCACACAGAGTCACAATGGGCCATAAAAATCAAATCAGACTGCAATGCACTCACACGCTTAGAGGGAGATCACCTACGCTGCCTTCTTTTACTAAATCAGAAGACTTGTATGCAGTCAGCTGTCTGAGGAACCTGCTAATGCTGATGGCAGCCGTCCCACCAGTGCAGCCAGCAATGGTGCCCAGCTGCACACAGCCAGCGAGGAACCGATGGAAGTGGATGCAGTGCTCATACTTCACACAAAAACATAAAAATGTTTAAGACTCAACCGGTCACCACCTCACTGTGGTACTGACTAGGTTTTGCACAGTGCCATGGGAAAATGCCAATGGAGGCATGGTGAGTGCATGCACCGAATTTGCATGCCTCCAAGCATGGAAGCAGGATATTAATGAAGCCATTCAGCTTTGACGGCTTGCCCTCCAGGGAAGATGATGTGTACATTGCTCAAGGGGTACACAGCAGTAACACAGAAGTCCACCACCACACAAAAGCACATCACTTGCCAGCACCTCCTCAGTTCTACACAGCAGCCTCCAAGACTATCTTCTGCTTTCACACCATGTCCGTCAGTGCATCATATCCATCTGCCGATAGGGTTGCCAGCTGCTATGGAGAGCACTGTCAACTGTGGCCTACTCTGCTTCTGCAAAATACGGGTGCACATGGAGATTCTTTTGCCAACACGGACAGAAGTCAATGCACCACTGACACTCGCTCAGTTCTGTCATAACTCCAACAGTTCCTGCAATTAGGCTATGGAGCTTGGTTCTGGCAGTTCCGTTCAGAGGCTAATGCAGTTCCATCTCTTTTATACACAATTGTGAAGTTCTACAGTGATTACAGTTCTCATATAGCAACCACTACTTACAGAGCAATAGGAAATAGTTAACTACAGGTGTTAGATATGGGACCTCAGTGCCATCATCCAACTACTAAAGAAGTTGTGTACATTTATTGCAAATTTTCAATGTTAATAAACTATTGCATCTGCCTATCCAAGGCTTTCAAGATGTCAAGTGAGGAAACGGTTTCCACATGACTGACGTTTTCAGAATTCATCATGGTTGGTGTGGAAGAGATTTTTCTGCTCAAGATATCTCATTATGTTCAAGCTCAAAATATGCTCTAGGATTCTACAACACACAGATGTCAAAGACATTGGATGGTAGTTCTCGGTATTGGCCGCAAAATGAGGAAATCCACTGATATAACCGAGCTTGACAAAGGACAGAGGGGTAAGGTCCTGGCCCTTGAATGAGAATTTCAGAAGCTGTGAAGCTGATTAGTTATTCATGTGCCACTGTTGAGACAATTTACAGTAAGCGGTTGAAGAACAGCAAAACCATGACTAGTTGACTAGATGTTGGATGTGTATGACCCATCATGGAACATGGAGGTCAGAGGGTTGCCCACTCTGTAAAGCAGGATAAGGAATGATCTGCGGGAGATCTGATTACGGATTACACTGCTGGTGCAAGCACAAGCGTTTCAGAACACATTGTTCAGCATATGTTGTTGATCAGGGTGCTTCGCAGCAGACAATCACTATGTGCTCTCATGTTGACCCATAGACACAGTAAATTATGATTGCAGTGGGCATGGGATAATCCAAGGCTGCACTGTGGGTCAATGGAAACCTGTCACCTGGTCAGATAAGTAATGGGGAGAAGTATTATGCTACGGGGGATATTCATGCAGGCTTCCATTGAATCTGCAGTACTAATGGAAGACACTGTGACAGCTGTGGATTAAGTGAACTTTATTACTGATACCTACATCTATTCATGATCAATGTCTTCCCTGATGACAAAGGCATCTTCTAGCATGATAATTTCCATGCCTCAAGACTTGACTCATGCTATAATGGTTTGAGAAATGAGATTGTGGGCTCATATTGATGTCTTGGCCACCAACCTGATCTGAACCCAATGGATGGGAATGCTATAGGGCATCAGCTCCACCCCTCCCCCTCCCCCGCCATCACCCCCCCCCCCCCCCCCGCCACACACACACACACACACACACACACACACACACACACACACACACAGAGAGAGAGAGAGAGAGAGAGAGAGAGAGAGAGAGAGAGAGAGAGAAATGGGCAATAATTCTCTCTCAGGGACTGAGAAAACAGTATAGAGACAGAATGGAAAAATACATAGAAAGGAAGACCAGTACAGCTCCAAAAGTCAAACAATGAATATTTTTTTTATTTGGCCATAGTTTGTAAGTACTAGCAATTAATAACAGCAATTATTATTGTTTTGATAACCGCAGTACACGTAATATTTACTGTACATTTCAGTGACAAAAAGACGGCACTATCATAAACATGGGTACAAGAAAATATCTCACCTCTGGTCCCACAACCTCTCTGAAATGCAAGCTGGGTTCATACTGGCAGTAAAGTTCCAGAAGCATTCTCTCAGCTAGTTTCTGCTCAGATTTCGACAGTTCTCTCCCTCTAGGGTCCAATGAATTCTTCATGTTGCTCAGGTAGTCCCTCAGCTCGGTACACAAAAGACATTGCCATGTTTCACTTTCCCTGAAGACGAAAGATAAATATATCTTATTTTGATTGTTTAACGTACACACAATTTTTCATTGTTTGACTACTACAGCAAAAATTTAAAAAATAATTGAAAGAACACGTCATATGTATTGTGAAATGATTTTTCTAAAGTAAGAACCAAAATAGATCAGAGAAACATCTGATCTGTTTTTGAATGACAGTCGAAATAATGTACAGCAGCTGAGACGTTCTTACATTAGTGATGTAAGGAGACCACTGAGTGAAATTCCACAACACAAATATCTTCTAGTATTCTTTAAAATTATCAGATTTTATGTTAAATGTGTTTCAAATGTTTCCCTTATCTACCATGATTCATACTTTCAGAAAAATTACTTCGCAAAAATTGGATCTCTTTTTTCCTCCCCAAAAGCTTTTTATTGTCAAACTTTGTTAGGATAGCATGAAATTAACATAAATACCAATCTGCATGATGAATTTGACACTGAAAGACCTAAGTCAGAACAAGAACCTCAGGAATAGGCAACATTCCATTAGAACTACTGATAGCCTTGCGAGAGCCAGCCATGACAAAACTCTACCATCTCGTGAGCAAGATGTATGAGACAGGCGACATACCCTTAGACTTCAAGAAGAATATAATAATTCCAATCCCAAATAAAGCAGTGCTGACAGGTGTGAAAATTACCAAACTATCAGTTTAATAAGTCACAGCTGCAAAATACCAACATGAATTCTTTACAGACGAAAGGCAAAACTGGTAGAAGCCGACCTCGGGGAAGACCACTTTGGATTCCAAAGAAATGTTGGAACACGTGAGGCAATACTGACCCTACAACTAATCTTAGATTAAGGAAAGATAAACATGTTTCTAGCATTTGTAGACTTAAAGAAAGCTTTTAACAATGTTGACTGGAATACTCTCTTTCAAACTCTGAAGATAGCAGGGGTCTAATACAGGGAGCGAAAGACTATTTACAATTTGTACAGAAACCAGATGGCAGTTATAAGAGTCGAGGGACATGAAAAGGAAGCAGTGGTTTGGAAGGGAGCGAGACGGGGTTGTAGCCTATCCCCGATGTTATTCAATCTATATACTGAGCAAGCAGTAAAGGAAACAAAAGAAAAATTTGGAGTAGGAATTAAAATCCACGGAGAAGAAATAAAAACTTTGAAGTTTTCCAATGACATTGTAATTCTGTCAGAGACAGCAAAGGCCCTGGAAGCACAGCTGAATGGAATGGACAGTGTCTTGAAAGGAGGATATAAGATGAACATTATCAAAAGCAAAGCAAGGATAGGCCTCAGCTAGAGATGGTGATCTTGTGTGTGAGAGTTGCGTTTACATGATTTGTGTGTGTGTGTGTGTGTGTGTGTGTGTGTGTGTGTGTGTGTGTGTGTGTAGTCTATTCCCAATGAAGGCCTTGTTGGTCGAAAGCAACTTTGTGGCAGTCTTTTTGTTGTAGCTACCTGTGACTCAGCATCTCCGCTATATGTTGAGTAGCAACTATCCTTTTCATAATATTGTTACATTCCATCCTCGACTTTCCATTGTTTGATTTCCTTGTTAGGTATAGAATTACATTTACAGCATGTGTTTTCTCAACTAGACTTGAAAATTGTGGGAAAAAGTTTAGATACTCTAGAAATAACACTTGTTGAGCAGCAGGAGCAGATGGGACACTCCAGATACTTACCACATTTTTCTGTTACGACTAGGGACCGGCAAAATTCGTATTTTGCAATAAATGTGAAATAGATGTGAATTTTGCCTCAAAATGTGAAAGCACAAAATTATTTAATAGACAGTATTTTGTACCAAATTGTATCCATATGAAGTATTTTATCAGAGATAGTTTGAAATAGCTTTATTTTCTGCATATAAATATCGAAAATATAACCAATTTTCAGTTACTGGTATTTTAAATCATCTGGCGAACCCAATTTGGAAATATAATGCGCATAAGAACTTGTTTTCAAAATAGAAAGTGTACAAACGCAACGATGAATCAATGCGCACAATGATCTGGTGTCATTCCAATTGTGGACGGTTGAATGGTCTATTGAAGATAATATCACATAATGTGATGTAGCAGAACTCAATTGTGGCACCTAGCATTTTAAAACAAAGAAACTGTACGTTTGTTTGTTAGCCAAAGCTCAAAAGATGATACGTTGTGGAAACTTTTACTGTATCAAATTAGGTGGCGGATGTTTTGAACTGTGGTCGCATCAAATGGCCCTAGACATTGGGTCTGAACTACATCGTTAGCAATACACTGCTAACCTCAACAAACAATTGCCCATTGCTGTCTCCGAATGTCTTGTGTCGTGCACTGCTTGTGGTTTTCTTTTCTTATTTTGAAAAATGTGAAGCGACTAATCCTGGTCTATAACATATTTCGATTACCACCCTCACAACACTAGAAGAGATTGGTGATATCTGTAACAATGTATCAATCCTGCTAAAGGGAAGCGGGGCTTGTTTCCCTGTACCTCTCCCCTCTCGTCTGATGGTCAAAATTCTGGTTTGTTTACACTTGTGGCTATCTGCTGCTATAGCCAATAATGTCTGCACTCTGTGCTATAGCAACTGGAAAAAGAAATTTGTAACATGTTTCGACTGTGGCAAAATCCTTTACCTAACATAAAAATATAATTACTGTATGTTCAGTTCTACTTAGATGCCAAGTACTTTGTCATTTCAATTTGTAGCATTGTCAAGCATGGGTTGCACAGCTATGAATGCCCACAGAAGGCCTACATTAATAGTCTGCAGATTTTGTAATGATTGAACTTGGCAGGAAAAGACAAGTAATGTCTAGAAACTCCCTAAGATGGCAACACATTCAGATCACCAGCGGGAAAATGCTGCTGCTCTTCAACAGAACAATCATTCCTGAAAGCTTGAATACAGCCAAACCCAGAAAATAAAGGCCATCTCAGAACAAAAAGTTTTGTGCAGAAGCAAACAATCCAGTCAAAAAGGTCCCAGTCGGCACTTTTTGTAAGAGTCAATTTCAAAGAACTAATGCTTTGTTCATCTTCACTAATGTAGCGTGATAACGTTTTATATTAGTGCACTAAAACAAAAAAGACGAAGGATGAAGTAGTATATGTAAGGAGTTCTAAAGACCAAGATGAGTCAGTATCCCTTAGGAACAGATATTAAACTGAAGGAGGACAAATGTTGCAACCATGGTAGACTGATGTTTGAACTATGTGAAGCTTAGATGGGAAAAGAGGAATATGTATTGGTGGAAAGAGAATAGAATGTGTAAGATTTGCTGATGACATGGTATTAGTGGCAGCAAGTGAGCGGACAGGGAATAACATGCTGAAAAATCTGAATGAAGCTTGTGTGGAATATGGGATGCAAATAAACACAGCAAAAACAAAGAGTGTGGCCATCAATACAAGCTGCAGACTGTCCAATATTAAAATAGGACAATCTACCATTAGCCAAGTAAGTGAATTTAAATATCTTGGAAGCACAATAACTGAAGACTTGAGATGTCACCAGGAGGTGAAAACTCGAATTGCCATAGCGAAGGAGGCATTCAACAGAAAGAAGGCTTGGCAAATGTTTTGTCTGGAGTGTGGCACTATATGGGGCAGAAACATGGATGCTGAGACGAGAGGATGAAAAAAAGGTTAGAAGCATTTGAGATGTGGATGTGGAGGAGAATGGAGAGAATAAGCTGGATGGAAAGAGTGAGTAATGAAAGAGTATTGGAAAGGGTTGGTGAGAGAAGATGTCTGCTGAAGGTTGTAAGAGGAAGGAAAAAGAACAGGTTGGGACATTCATTGGGAAGGGAGTGGTTGCTAACAGATGCTTTGGAAGGATTTGTTTGTGGGAGAAGACAGAGAGGAAGAAGGAGATACAAGATGATAGACAACATACAGGGAAGAGGAAATTACGCAGACCTGAAGAGGATGGCAGAAGACCGGACAGCCTGGAGAACTACCATGTGAAAACCTGCCTTTTGGCAGAACATTGATGATGATGATGGTGATGATGATGTGAAGTTCATGTGTCCTATTTCAAGACAATTATTGTAATCATGATAAAAAATGTTTGTTGTAATTGTTGTTCTTCTGCGACTATGTCATGTATTTTATTTCGGGACAAGTATTGTAAGATCATTTTTGAATCTGTAAAGCACAGTATTGTATCTCAGAACAATCGTTGTAATCATACAATAATCTTTAAGTGTAATTGTTATACTGTTGTAACTATGGGCAAAATAAATAAATAAATAATAACCCAAGAAATGTTTCCCTTATCTACCATGATTCATACTTTCAGACAAATTACTTCGCAAAAATTGGATCTCTTTTTTCCTCCCCAAAAGCTTTTTATTGTCAAACTTTGTTAGGACAGCATGAAATTAACATAAATACCAATCTGCATGATGAATTTGACACTGAAAGACCTAAGTCAGAACAAGAACCTCAGGAGTAGACAACATTCCACTCTGAAGGATAATGCCAATTTTTCCAAGGGGAGGGGCGTCACGTCCGCAGCGAAAAATTCAAGTACTAGTAAAAAATTCAAGTACTAGTAAAAAATTCAAGTGCTAGTAAAAAATTCAAGTACTAGTAAAAATATCAAAGTTAACTACATAAAGACAGAGTCTGAGCATAGGAACAGAAGCAGACACAGATAGGACAAATGGCCACATGCTTGAGGTCCTAGGCCATGGACCAGAGAAGACCTGTGCAATAAATAAGGAAACAGATTTAAAGAAGCAAGAGCTAGGCAATAACACAAGGAGCCATGAGACAGATTTCATGAAGGGAATCCATAGATGACAATGGGATAAAAACTTCACTTAGCCTCTGAAAGATATCTGAAGAATAACACATAGCCAATAATGCTATGTGAAGCCTTTGAAGCTATCTCAAGGACTGGTAGGGTCAAAGAGGAAGGCGAACAAAAAGAGAGGACCACAGCCGAGTCCAGAGCAAAGTTAGAAACATGTAGGCAGATTTGGCCAGGAGATGTACATACTGAGAGAGATGTCAGTAGACAGTACGGGTTAGATGGAGAAGCAGTCATGGACTGAAGCAGACAGTGTGTTCAGCTGAACTTGCTGCAAATAAGATAGCTACAAGGGCTCTGCTGGTCTTAGAATTTATATACAAGAGTTTCAGTAAGTGGACAGAATGGTGATAAAAGTCACTGTCATTGTGTAAGGACATGGCAGCCAACATACAACCACCTCAGCTAGGGAAGTTAGCTTTGTAAATAATATTTGGAAAATAATCTAATGTCACTTATCCACCTCACTATCCCCCAATCCTGTACATGTGGTTCTGAAATTCTAGTCAGACACTCAGGTCCTCCTTCACTTTGATAAAATCGGCTGAATTCAGTTTATCATGAACCCCTGTTGCTCTATCCCTCGTAAAATCCAAGATTGAGACTGAAACACGACAATGGTAAAAAGAACCACAAAAATGCTTTATATTTAAAAATATTTGTTCTTTTTGTTTTTATACATAGCATCACAAAAAATAACTCTTACGCAGGAATTGCTTTGAGATGAGGAATGTGGCAGTTAACGTGGAAGACCTTTGGACATTTGTCACAGCATACTAGCTCACCACCATCCATACACACAGCACACCAATCTTCATTTGGATCATCCTTCTGTGGTTCTGCAAAGAAAAAAAAATTAGTACAACCAAACTGGAACTATGTCATGAAATAATATCACATCTTGTCTCAAATAGGATGCAAACACATTAATAGTACAGTTCAACAGCTGTTACTGACTGCACCTCATTTCAAACTGTCCTCATCTACGTACTTCAAGAAGCTGCAGAAAATTATCATGGAGCTGCTTTCTACGAGGGATCATTCATGGAAGTTCTTGATTCTTTCATATAAAAAATGTTGACTGTTTAAAGCTTTTCAGTACAATGTACACACCGAGCACTATTTTTCGTATCATAATTTCATCTCCACTAACATTTATAATTAATACACTATTTTTCAACAGCCTGATTATAACCAATTTTTATGGTACCCATAAGACCTTGATGTGTATGACTATTCATTACAGCCAAATCACCTTACACCAACACATTCAATGAGCTTGCTGAACACATTATAATCACTGCACTACTGATATGAGTTGTATCAAAAATGTGCCCTCACCTTCAACTGGGGGAAAAAGAAAGAAAGGAAAGAAAGAAAGAAAAAAAAACACATGTTGCACAAAGTGTCATTCTTACTTGTAGAGCCCTACTTGGGCCACTCCATCTTTACCGGATTTCATACTGTATTTGACCCATACATCAGGGAAATTTTATCCTGAAGCTTTTAGCACACACAAAAAGGTGTTTCTAATATTTAAATCTGAAGAGTACATCTGCAGTTGATGTAATATTTTTAGCTGCTATGAGATGTTTTCCAGAAACACCACAACAGAATACTGTTCCGTGCATACACGACTCATGATCTGAGTTTCTATATATTTTAGTGATATGCATAACTTGCTATTCACATTTTCCTTGCAGCAAACATCACACACATAAGGCGTTAACTTATTATTCCTGTGTGCCTACTTAATCACTGCAGTATTCATCAACCAGAAATGTTTTGAAGTTTACAACACACCCCTAAGGTATCTGCAATCTGAACTCACTGAGCAGTCAAATAAAACTGTCGACAAGATGAAACATGTGGAAGAGATGAACATATTTGTCCCATTTGAGAAATATAGAGGCATCCTACAACAAAGACGTGATTTATGTTGTTCCTAAATTATCTGATTTAGTCGAGGAGAATTTGATCCTGCTGAAAGTATGCACACACTGAGTCTATAGTCAATGAGATCTGTGATGCAGTGCATTAACTGCTACAACTAAAATACTTTATCACCAAGTGTGTTGTGGAGTGACAACTGATGATTAAACAACATAGAGAGTTGAAACTCACATGTGTTATTTGTAAATGATGCCCTATTTAGCCAGTTTCTATCAAGCAAAGCACCTGAGTGTAACACAGGCTGTCTCAAAACTATCACTGCAATTTGCATTCACAGTCATCCCATCAAAACATTTAATAACTGTAAACACTAACATCCTTATAAGATATGTATTTTGCTCCCTAAGTTTTTAAGCTGTTCTTGGAGTAAACAACACATGCAAATAAAATCTACATCAGCTAATAGGAAATTTTTTTATTACAAAAGGAAACAGAAATATATGAATATTATAATGTCGTAATAGGTTACCTGAAAAATTGTTAATTAAACCAACAACTATGTTCTGAAGAACAATTAAAGCACCAATCAAAATAACTAATCAAAATATCTAATTAAGTATAACATTAGAATAGACTAGAGAGAATAGATACAACTGACTGATGAAATCCTCCCAATCACCACCTACACCACATGCACCATCTATCCCATGAGAGGCAGGAGTATATGTGAAATCAGTCATGTGATCCACAAGCTAAGCTAAGCCACAGTGCTGCATTCTATATTGGCACGACAATCAACAAGCTGTCTGTCGGCATGACCAACCACCGACAAACTGTGGAAAAGACACAGCTGGCCACATAGTTGCTGCGCAATCTGCCCAATACAATGTTCTTCCTTTTAAAAACTGCTTCACAGCCTGTGCCAGCTGGAATCTTCATATCAACACCAACTTTCCAGAATTGCACAGGTGGGAACTCTCCCTGCTGTATATCCTATGCTCCTGTAACCCACCTCACCTAAACCTTCATTAGTCATTGTCCTACATCCACCTATCTCCTTCCCTGTTCCTACTCCAGCATCACACAGCCCTCTATTCCGCCAATGCATATATGAATATATGAATTTTCCTTCTCTCCTTTTCCACTGGCCCCCCCCCCCCTCCCCCTGCCTAATCTTGTGACTGCACCTAGCTGCCCCATCCTCTCTCCAACTTGTCCCTGTACGCTCCCACAAGCAGTAATTTACCATCCCCCCACCTCTACCCAGCTATCCCTCTCCCTCCCCACCCTAGCATCTTTCTAACCCCCAGCATCCAGATTGCTTCCCCCAGCATGCGCTACTGCTCGCAGTCTGGCCTCAGCAGACATAGACTGTGGTCATATGCGTGTGAGTTACACTTGTGTGTGTGTGTGTGTGTGTGTGTGTGTGTGTGTGTGTGTGTGTGTGTGCGCGCACGCACGCTCTGTCTAATTCCAATGCAGGCCTTTTTCACCAAAAGCTTACTTGTTTGGCAGTCTTTCTGTTGTGTCTATCTGCGATTGAGCATCTCTGCTATATGGTGAGTAGCAATTTATCCTTTTCATAATACTCTCATTATTCCGTCATGAATTTTCCATTGTTTGATGAAATTTGTGTGTTTGATAACTTATAGGTATGTGAATAACATTAAAAAAGGAAGCTTGGTAATAAATGTGTAAATAATATAATTTTCCCAATTGTCAGAAGCATATTTCTTTTTTTTTCTCTTTTAACTACAGTTGAACATATTGCTTAAAAAGATGCTATTAGTTATGAGAAACTTAGCCATGGCCTTGTTGAATGGGCAGTTTTAGATAGTGCACACTGTAATGCCCTAAAACTACATTAACTTATATTAATACAATTAATACCCAGTCTGGCTGCGCAAAGGTAGCATTAAGTACAGGGTGGCACAGATAAAAGTACCCCATGTAAGTACAAAGGAAATACAGTGAAATTACAGAAACCAAGAGCTGAACTGGACTAACCATTTATTTACAGTGAAAAATACATTTACTGAAGACACTGAAAGTGACCTCCTGCCACATCAATACATAGCTATGCACGCCTAAGCATCTACATATATACTCCGCTAGCCAACAAGCGGTGTGTGGCGGAGGGCACTATTTGTGCCAAAGTCATACACCCCCCCCCCCCCCCCCCCGTTCCACTCGCAGATTGCGCAAGGGAAAAATATGACTGTCTGAACGTCTCAGTATGAGCTCTAAGCTCTAAGTTCAATTATCTTTGAATGGTGATCAAGGTGTAATCTGAAAGTTGGTGGTAATAATATATGCTCTACATCCTCAGCAAAGATCAGATTTTGGAATTTAGTGAGCAGCCCCTTCTGTTTAGTGTGTCATCTATCTGCAAGTGTGTCCCACTTCAAACTTTCTATGAGACTTGTAACACTCTCGCGATGTCTAAAAGTACCAGTCACAAATCTTGACACTCTTCTTTGGACCTTCTCAATCTTGAATCAGACCCAACCAGTAAGGGTTCCAGACAGATGAACAATACTCTAAGACTGGACAAACTAGAGTATTGTAAGCAATTTCCTTTGTTGAAGGTCTGCATCGCTTCAGGATTCTACCAATAAACCACAATCTACAGTTCGCCTTGCCTGTTACTTGTGTAATCTGATCATTCCATTTGAGATCATTTCGAGTAGTTACACCCAGATACTTGATGGATGTTACCGCTTCCAAAGACTGGGCATTTATTTTGTACTTGTACATTAACAGGGATTTTCGCTTTGTTATACGCAGTAGGGTACACTTACCAATATTGAGAGATAACTGCCAGTCATTACATCACGCATTTATTTTCTGCAAATCCTCATTGATTTGTTAACAACTTTGTGTGATACTACTTTCCTGTACACTACAGCATCATCGGCAAACAGTCTAATGCCGCAGTCAATACCATCAACCAGACTGATTATGTAAATCTTAAAACGCAGCAGACCTATTACAATGCCCTGGGGCACACCTGATGTTACACTTGTTTCTGTTGAAGTCTCCGCATTCAGGATGACATACTGCTCTCTGTCTGTCAGAAAAATTTCTATCCAACCGCATAGTCATCAGGCAGACCGTAAGCGCGCACTTTTTGGAGCAAGTGACAGTGGGGAACTGAGTTGAACAGCTTTTGAAAGTCGAGGAATATGGCATCAACCCGGGAGCCAGTACCTAGAGTCTGTTGTATATCATGCACAAAGAGGGCCAGCTGTGTCTTGCATGATCGCTGTTTCCTAAAACGGTGCTGGTTTCTGCAGATGAGCTTTTCAGAGTCTAGAAAGTTCATTATGTCTGAACACAAAATATGTTCCATAATTCTACAATAAATTGATGTCCGTGAAATTGGCCAGTAATTATGTGCATCCAATTTTCTACCCTTTTTATAGATTGCTATGACCTAGGCCTTCTTCCAGTCATGTGGAACTTTCCGCTGTTCCAATGATCTCCGATAGATGATGGATAAGAATGGTGCTATATTTGTAGCATAGTCAACATAAAATCTTACAGGGATACCGTCTGGGCCAGATGCCTTCCTGGCGTCTAAGAATCTTAACGGTTTTACAATCTCAGATGCACTAAACACTATGTCAGCCATCTTTGAATTTGTTCGATAATTGAAAGCATATTCAGATACACCTGGCAAAAAGTTTGGATATCAATGGGGGCAACTTCACAGTCGATGTCTTTCAGTTCCTGTATTGTGTGTGGATTTAGGCTCTTCAAGTGTCCCCATAGGGAAAAATCACATGATGTTAGATATGGTGACCGGGGTGGCCATAAATGTTTGCTGACAGTTCATTCTTCAGTGAAGAAATCATGGATTCGTTCCAAGGATACCTAAAACGTGTAGCATGTTGACCCTTCTTGCTGGAAGAAGCAGTACCATCTTTCATATTCAGTGATTAGGAAACAAACTGTATCAAAAATTTCCATATATGCAGCTGTGTTGAAGGTAATGTCAAAAAATAATGGTCCAATGATGTGAATTCCTGTTAGACCACACCAAATGCTGATTTTTTTAATCATGGATTGGTTGCTGACGCACACTGTTAGGGTTCTCCATTGCCCAGTATCTCACGTTCTGTGAATTCCCGTGACCGGCAAAATGAAACCATGCTTCATCATTCACGATGTAAAGGAAAGCGTCTAACAAACCTTCAGTGATGCTATTCAAAAGCCACATGCAGTAATCTACACTTTCCTGACTGTCATCTTCCCATAATTGCTGCACAACAATCACACGATACGGTTTCAAATTAAGACTCTATGTGTACACTTCTTTGGACTCTGAATGTCTTTGGCAAATGTCTGCAGTAACTTCTGGTGTGCGAACTGAAGGAATTCTTTGTCATTTTAAATTTTGCACGGATCAGAGGGTGCGTCAGTTTTTATACAGACTTTTATTGCTCTCTTTGCTGGTAGTCCTCTATCCAGATATTTGACCCCAAAAATTTTGTGAGTTTAATTTATCGAACCTATTTTCACATATGCTTCAACAATTTCAATTCTTTCTTCTATCGAGAAAGTCACTTTGCAGTCTGCAAAGAGAAATGTCTAACTTGACTGATGTAATAAACTGAAATATTGACATAAGAATGCTAATAATCAATTATTACACAAAATTGTGCATTTTCATTGTTGTTTACTGTATTTCAGAAGTCAAAACATTGCATGCACATTTAAAGGGGATGGAGTACTTTTAACTGTGCCATCCTGTATCTACGGCCAGGCAACTTATGTGGCAGGCCACTGCATAGAGTTATGAATAAATTTCAGAGAATGAAGCAATGTAAGCAGCGGATGTCAGGAAAGTTGTCTAGAGAGATGAATGTTGGGTGTTCCATTTTGCATTGGTGTTTGGAGTGACATTTCATGGCAGTAATGGGAGTACTTTGTAATGCAATTTAACATCTTTTTAGCCATTGTAAATACTGTATGCGAATTGTGTGTGTGTGTGTGTGTGTGTGTGTGTGTGTGTGTGGAAAAAAATAAGAAAAAGCCACATATGACATATATGTTTAGCTTGTCTTACAGCACTTCTCTTGTGAAGCTTAGAACACACAGTGTTGCATTGTTGGGACTCTGTCACAATTCTTTGTCATGGACTCTTTATGGCAGACTTCTTTGCCTTGTCATGCAAAGGATCACGCCCACATCAAGGTTTGATTCAAGGAAGGCAGAAAGCCAAAAGTTGAGTTATCTGCTGTACTGCTGAAAGAACATCCTGTATGTAACTCAGGCAAAGCTGCTGAAGTAATTTGATGAGGAGGTGGTTATATCTTCGTAAGTAATCAACACTTATTACAATACTTCAAAGCTGAGTAACTCACTGTCCATTGTATGAAGAACTGCAGTGAATTAAGAGTGCAAGCTGTGAGTGTTAATGCGAGGGAAGCAGTAATTAGGTCTGAAATTGACATCGTATTTCTAAATGTGTATCTACACATCATTGTGATGTGAATGCTAGGTTAAAAGGCATAGTGGGAAAAAGTGATCCACCCGAGATTTGACTCCACGACTTTTCAGTTTCCAACGACATGCTCTATTTGCTAGATCAACACACCAGGTGTGAATTTGATCCTGCTTGCTGTGTCCATGAGGGACTGCTCCTCTCTCGAGTTATGGCAGCTGTTCACTAGCTGGCAATGGCATTGTTTTCACAAAATAACTTTAATTCATCACAATTCACACAGTTTTGATGAAATATTTATAAATTATATACAAAGCGTTTCTCTTGATCTATTAGTCAAAACCAGATCAAAATCCCTGCAGCAGTTCCTGACATCAGCCTGTATATACAGACACATGCAAGCGAGAGACTTCAAAACAAAAACACACACACACACACACACACACACACACACACACACACACACACACACACACACACAGAGAGAGAGAGAGAGAGAGAGAGAGAGAGAGAGAGAGAGAGAGAGCGCTACATTGTCATGGTAGCCTAATTGTCCTCATGCGGCAGTCACCCACGACAACATAGTCACAGGTGTGTGCATGTGGATTGCATTAGTCAGCTCTGAAGGAGGCCCCCGTCCAAGCGTTCAGCAACAGACTCAATTTCATTTGTGTGTCTCCCGATCACTAAGGAGGAGTGGTTACCCCCATACCTTCCATTATTTGTACTTTATCCATGAGTACTCAGTATCATATTAAACTTGTAACAGGACGATTAGACAGTCATATAACAGGACAATTAGACAGTCATATGAAATCAGCTACTCCCAAACACATGCATTTTAGCTACAGGCCCACATTCATTGCTGACAATAAGTATTAACTCAAAGCTCTTGAAAACAACACCCAAAGAGTAAATGCTTTAAAAGAGCTGATGCAAATAAAGCTACAAACAAAATAATCTTGCTACAAGTACTCTAAACCATCGAGGACACAAAATTTTTCAGGAAGTCAAGTGTGTGCTAAAAAATATCAAAACAGCAATATTATTACAGAAGTAAATGAAGAATACTGGTGGTTTACAAGCATGAGTTCAGTACAAATAAGCTAAAAGCCTTGGGTAATAATTTTATTTCTTACTCACATTTACAACTTAGTAGCTAATGTCAAGACTGTGTCAAATACAAGTGATTTGAAACTGCTCAATAATTTTTATTATATTTCCTATTTATGAAAAAAAAGAACACATCTGACTTCAAAGTGCTTTTTAATACAAACCTTGCTCAAGACCACCATTTGAAAGTGGCAGCCCAGAGGTTTCATCGAGTCCAGTGGAGCTGTCTACCAGTGGTGCATCATTGGAACCTACTTTCTGTGTCTCGGGCACCACCTCAATACCATTCCGATCGAGCTTTGCTATTGTTGCCATAAGGTCATTAACAGATTCCTTAAAACAAGAAAGATAATGAGTGAAATTTTACACTGAAACATGGTATCACAGAGAATGGCTAGAACATCAAACAAATACTATAATCTAGTTCATAATCAATTTATATAAATCAAACAGCCACCTTTTTTTATACAAAAAATGACAACCTAGGTAACAGCACTACAAGAAACATTATTCAAGTTTCTGCAGAAAATATTCTTCTGTGTATTGTACTACATGAAAATTTCTAGCCATTTATTAAGATACATGAGTGATGTAAAAAAAAAAAACCCTGAACTTTGCTTACAACATCCTTATTGCTCACTGAACTACATTTTAAGCACTGTACCCATCAAAGCAGTCACTTCCACTGGTAACGTTTCTTCCATTTTTGGAAAGCCTCCTGCAATGCACTTTCCGGGATGGCACACAGGTGTTTTGTCACATTGCACACATTGTCCTGAATCTCCTCTGTGGTTTGAAAACAATGAGTTTTTTTTCTTTTTTCCAACATAGTTTTAAGGTTAGGAGACAAGAAAAAGTCTGCTAGGCCTCGGTATGGAGAATAAGGTGGATGGGGTACAACAGACTATCAATGTTTCTCGAGATAGTGCAGACGAGGAGTGATGCTTAAGCTGAGGCAACTCAGGCCTGTTCCTCTGCACAGCATCCCTCAAACACATTAAAATTCTTTTGTGTACTTCCTTGTTTACTATCTGACCAGGCAGTACAAACTCATAATGGAAATTAACTTTGCATTAAAAAAAAAGGAACACAATCAACTGACCAAAATCATCTTGAACTTTGTCCAAGCCATGCATACTTTTTGCAAAAAAAGGAGACTCTTTGTTCACCCACTGTAAGCAATTGAATCTGCCAACTGAGGCACTATTTCAAAAGTTTGGTCTTTTTCTGAATGCTCCTCGTGTATTCACAATTCCCGACGTTTTGTAACCCATTAACTTGATTTAACCCTACAAAATGAAGCAACAGGGGTTTGTAGGAGATGAACATGTAGTCGAAGGAATTGGTCAGCCTTTATCTTTCCACTGATGCATTAAACTGTGCTTGAGCACACACTGAAACGTGCACAAATGCAATGCTGTGCCTGAAATACATCTTTGTACATACTGCTAACAGTATGTAGTGTGTTGCCCAGGAAAGATCCACCGTTCACTACTGTATGTTTGTTTAGCAAAAACTGGATCTCAATGAGAAATCACCAACAATGCCAACTCTGATTTGACTGAGAATCTCTGCTGATACAAAGTTTGACCATCTGGTCACACCTTTGGAAGCCTAAACATAAGTGGTTCACGTAAGTTATGAGAGATACCATATTTACTCGAATCTAAGCTGCACTCGAATCTAAGCCGCACCTGAAAAATGAGACTTGAAAAAAAAAAAATGAAAAAAAAATTTCCCGAATCTAAGCCGCACCTGAAATTTGAGACTCAAAATTCAAGGGGAAAGAAAAGTTTTAGGCCACACCTCCAAATTGAAACCAAGTTGGTCCATTGTAATATGGGACACAATTTAGGTCGAATGAATGACGATACAGCTACAGTAGTTTGGTTCCAGTCGTAAGCTTAGCAGTTAAGTTTTACCAGGTAGCCATTGCTATGTGTCAGGCGCTCCGTCCGTATTTATACGGGTACTCTTCCTTTTTCACGTGCTGTCTGGTTTGAATCGATTGCTTATTTTGCTTTGACCTGATAAGTGCCGTTTTCTTTGTTACAGGTGTTTACGTCACTCTAAGCTGAAAATGCATTACTGTACTGTGCCATGCATTGTTTGTCGCATTCTGATAGTGCGTGTTTACGGCCTGTCGCCGCTTGCGGCCTGGCTTGCTTTTGTGCATGCTACCGTCGCTTACAATTTAAAAAAAAAAAAAGGAGAGAGGAATCGTCTCATTAGCGAAACAAAGGCAAGAGACTGCTATTTGTTGTTACTTACACTGCTGCTTTCTTTGATAATGATCAACAAGAACCAAATAATACACTGCGTAAGATAGAACATGTTCTGAACGAGAGTTAGGTGAAAATTTTTCTCCGTTTGAAAATCTTCGCGGCCGCTTCTTTAGTACATCAAATTCTGCACAGAAATTAGAGTCACCTTAGATTTAAAAATCTAGTCAGTTGCCATGCTTCATTTCTGACTGTATCATTATTAGGCATAAGAATAATACGAATATAAACATGACATGATATGTATATTCTTCCGCGTTTGCTGTTGTCTCCTCTAGTTTCGTAGTTTATTAGGCAGACAGGATTTAAATGAGATAGCAGCAAACACGAGAGAATACATGGCAAAATGCTTATATTCGTATTATTCTTATGGTGAAGAGAATACTGCATGTGATTCACAATTCATCAGGTTCCTATTAGCAACCATCTCTTCTCACAGGTAGGAAAAAATTCAGAACGTAGAGTTGGCCATATTGACAAACATCCCAAACAGTCTTGCCAGTCGGAATTTCGTAGTACATTGAAATTCTGCTACATTCGAAGATGAACAACACGGAATTTGTATTTACTTCATTGGATAATGTATGAAAATGCAGTGGTCAAAAATCGAGGCGGAGAAAAAAAGCTCGTCTTCCACCTTTTTTTTAAAATTTATTTACTTACGCAGAGGTTTTGGCGCCAGTATTTATCTTTATGCCTACAAAGCATCCCTGTCTAGCGCTACATATATTCGATGGCAGAAGTTAGTTGTGGTGGAGGAGGAGGAGATTAGTGTTTAACGTCCCGTCGACAACGAGGTCATTAGAGACGGAGCGCAAGCTCGGGTGAGGGAAGGATGGGGAAGGAAATCGGCCGTGCCCTTTCAAAGGAACCATCCCGGCATTTGCCTGAAGCGATTTAGTTAGTTGTGGTGGCACCTACCAACATTTTTCAGAACTTCTGCTTGCTTTGCACGCGATTCAAAGCCGCAGGCGGTTTTTTGGATCACAAAAACCGGAAAAAAAGTGCGGCTTAGATTTGAGTAAATACGGTATATGCAAATGTTAACCAATACAGAAACCCAACATTCAAAGCATCTTTCTTGTTGCAATGATGGGGGTTAACTGGGTTCCCATCCATCAAGCCATAAATGAAATATTCTGCTACTGGTTTTATTACTGAAGTACACAATTACCAACATGTTCTAGCCTCTAACACAGATGGTAATATGGGTATTAAAGTGTGTGTGTGTGTGTGTGTGTGTGTGTGCGCGCGTTTTAGCTGAATTTTCTAAAAGTTCACTGAATTGCTTATTCAAACGTCATAGTAGCCATAACAGTCATTCTTATTATTTGAAAATTGGGGCTCATTTCTGGGAACAATATTGATTCAAATTCTGGTTAGTTTCAAACAACTCCAAAAGTCTTGCTCACTATTTTACAAACACACCACAAATGAAATAATACTGTGACAGTAGAATGTCCACTAAAAGCCAAAACTCACCTGACAGAGGTTATCGAGGCTCTTCTCTGTATCCTCTGAACGCCCCTGGCTGGGGCTAGGCGTCTTTGGTACAGAAGAGGTTACAGCCGACGACACTCTCCCCGACAGCTCTCCATTTTGATTTTGAGCGACTGCAGGCACTGTACCTCCTGTCACCCTCTGTGCCTGTGGCTGCACCTGTGACTTCAGCGTAATTTTGAAGGACTCGTCAACCGGCCCCTGCGGCTGTGCAGCTCGTGCTACCGGTGGGTAAGCGTGTCCGTTGGCATTAGATCCGACACCCTGTTGTGGTATGTGCCACTGCACACCAGAGTGTTGCATCATCTGCGCACTGGAACTGTGCGGGCTCTGGCCGCGGGTGTGCGTGACGGACACCCCTGCTGCTGGCATGACATGCTGCATCCCCACTGCCTGCCGTTGCACTTGTCCTGCAAATGTGTGCCCCACATTCTGTGAGGCCATCCTGTTGTTTGGTATCTGCTGAGGCTGCTGCTGGTGGTGATGCACAGTGTACAGCTGCAGAGGAAACATTACAGATTTTATGATATAGGCACCAATTTAAGTGATAGAAAACTAGTGGTACAATCAAGTGTGCCACTCTAAATTAGTAAAACAATTACAGACACAGAGTTATTGAAAACCTGAAGGTTGTGGATTCATTACTTAAACAAAATAATAATATAATAAATTACTGATTTCCAAATGACAACATAGATCCAAAGGAATAATCTCATCAACACCCCTATCTTGCATAAAAATTGTAGAAAGAAGATTACTTCAGTTATTAATATAAATAGAAAATAAAATGAAATGTAGACACTATAACAAAAAGCCATAGAGGATGTGCTTCTTAATTCCAATGCCAAAACCTGTTAAAGATGGACAAAATCCTATTGAAAACCCCAAAAAAGTGGAAAAGTTTACAATAAATTCAACTACCTTAAAAGTAATTAATAATAGTAAAATTTTATGATGTAAAATTATGACTGGAAATTAACATTCTGCAAGCAAATTACACACACAGCTTACAGAAATTAAAAGTACTTATGGATTAAAATAATCTTTCTTCGATGCCCATAACAAATTACATTTAAGAAGCTGTACAATGAAATACATGTCTACAAATGACTTCCAATGAAGAAGGAATAATAATTTAATTTTTAATGCTGTATCATGTGCTAACAAGGAAGGACAGGTCAACAGATGGAGGAACAGACGGTTACCCATATGTGCTCTCTCTCTCTCTCTCTCTCTCTCTCTCTCTCTCTCTCTCTCTCTCTCTCCCTCCCCTCCCCTCTCCTCTCCTCTCCTCTCCTCTCCTCTCCCTCCAGATTTACCTTATTGGGCATTTTTCTTGAAAACGTTGTGTCCGTTCTTCTTTTGTCTGAAATGCATTGATTTAGAAAACTGATATGAGCAAAGAGAAGAGAGATCCTTACTCCCTGGAAGCTGGAGGAAATGGACTCAAAATCAGTATTTCAAATGGTAAGAGGGCACAAAATTAATGCCATTGAACAGATGTATCAAAATGAAGTATTCTTGTAAAAAAGTTTTTTGCAACTTTTGCCAATTGGATAACACCAAGGAGGGGGTACAGAAGAAAAAACACCTGTGGACTGCCAATATGCCATACCACCTCCAACAAAAATGTGTGAGAATTACTGGCACTACAAAGCATGACCTGCATTCCTTCATTGATAATGACACCACTTCTGTCTAATGAGCAGCATTCTGGAGGTACACTATCACAGGTTTTACCGTGATCTTTAAGGTGTTTTGTCATTTGTTTAATAATTAGATGTTCTATCACAGAAGGATTTTCTATGTGTAAGGCAGTTGGAGAATGTCACCAGAGTAACTGACAAGCTTTATGCAGAAAGAGATCAAGATTATCCATTTCATCATGACTGTTTTTCAGTGTCTGTAGGCAAGGATTGAAAGTAGTGGTTATGTGTAAGCCACTCACACTTATAACTTGCAGGTTAGACTCTGTGTTACATATGACAGAAGCAAAGAGATACTTCCTGCAATAAATCTGAGCCCACATCTTTCCAGAAGAAGAATACCATGGGTTTCTGGAATAATCAGAAGTACTCAAGAACTCTACGCAATGGTGGTTTACTTCTATGTCACGTCCATATTCAATGGACATTAAGCAGAGATGATTTCCAGACTACAATCACATTCTGCAAATGCTTTCTAAATAAAAATACGGAGTTTCTAACTTTTATGCTGTGGATGTTATTGGACTGAACAAGCTGAATGTTGAAAGCAGTGTTCCTCATTGTCTGACAGGGTGATGCTACAGTGTGTACTGCCACTTAATGAGATTTACAATCTCTTCTTCAAGCACATTACAAGAAATGAGACAGCATTATTTGTGGGAAATATGGCTTTCATGTATGTTCCCTACTACAGAAGCTTCAAGATGCCCTTATTCCAGTGGGACAATTCTTACTCTTATGCTGTGCTGATTTTTCCTCATTGCCTTTGAAACACTAAAATATTGCCTTTGGTGGTTGGTTCCCCAGGCCTGATACCCACTGAACATACCTGGGATCAGAAATGAAAGTAATCAGTTAGTTAAGTGTTCCAGTCATTTTAAATTCACATCACAAATTTATTTGTACACATAGTTACATTCTGAACATATCATTTTCTTTTAAGCAGAGATTTGGAGCACCAATTGTAACAGTTGTAGCTTGTTTAGGAGATCAATACAGAGCTTTCCTGTCCTATGTGGAAAAAGAGTAAATTACACAGTATGTCATCAACATACACACTCATTTAACAACAAAAAAGGTATATATTACAATTTTAGGTGCATTTCAACCATCTTTTGAGCACAATTTAGCATCTGCTTCTCAGTTTTCAGCCTTTCTGCTCCATCAAGCAAAGTGGTGCACAAGTTAGCACACTGGACTTGTATTCTGGAGAACGATGGTTCAAACCCGCATCTGGCCTTCCTGATTTAGGTTTTCCGTGATTTCCCTAAATCACTCAAGGCAAACACTGGGATGGTTCTTTGAAAGGATACAACTGTGAAATCCCATTTAAAGTCACATCACAGTCCGAGGTCTAGGCTGATTCACAGTGTTCTGTATGTCAATATAGTTGAATTTTTGGTGGCAGTGAGACAGAAGGGAGTGCGCGGCCCCCTGCTGTGCAACTTTTTACATGGTAACACACATAAGTCACAAGCAATATCTATGAGATATTTCTGCCAGGACTTCGGTCACTGACAAATAGGCACCGAGATGATGCCCAGCAGTCAGTCGACATGCCTAAATCCTATTGCAGCTGACATTTGGGTCTGAGCAGGGTATCATACACTTGCTTACCCAGTCCCCAATCTCCTGTGAAACCAGCAAACAGAGGGCTTGTTAGTTACCTGGCATTGAAGAAGTGGTAGATGAGCAGCTCTTTGATTGCTTGTGATAACTACCCATGTCTCTGTTGCAGTCACGCCAAGTCAATAATTCTTCCATCTCCTTGGTCAGTAAATCCACTGTGGTGGACAGCATGTCACAAGTGGCCAATGTTATCAATTGTGACAGCAAGTTGTTGCACGCTGGCACCACTGTACTCACTGGCGCAGGCATTATAGCATCAAATATATTGTCAGCTAACTCTGCTACAGTGTCTAAAGACATGTTGGTTTGCGATGCAATAATGGCTTTCACCTGGGGTGCAAACAATTGCTTCACAATGTGCACAAAAGACTTACTAAATATTCTAAATGATTAATGGAAAATCTCATATAAGATGTGAAACAAATACTAACAAAGAGATAGAGGGGCTGGCCAGTACTTACCTCAGCTCAGTACAGCCGATAGATACACACAAAACAGAACTGAAAATTTACATTCCTAGCTTTCGGAACTTTGTTCCTTCATCAGGGAGGAGAGAGGGGAAAAAAGGGAAGAAGGGAAAGTGGATTCAGTTACTCACAACCCAGGTTATGAAGCAACAGGGAAAGGTAAACAGGGAGGGTAGCAAGGATGGAGGCATGGTTGTCAGAGGGAAGCTTTTTTTCAGGGAGGAGAGAGGGGAAAAAAGGGAAGAAGGGAAAGTGGATTCAGTTACTCACAACCCAGGTTATGAAGCAACAGGGAAAGGTAAACAGGGAGGGTAGCAAGGATGGAGGCATGGTTGTCAGAGGGAAGCCAAAGATATTCTACTGTAAGTACTGTGCCAGCTTCAAACCAGAGAGGATGCATACAGAAGTAAAGAGGTATATAGTATAAAGATAAACACAACTATGTAGGATAAAAAGATGCGTGAATGGCTAAAGAGGAAAGGGAAAGAGGAGAAGACTGAAGAGTGAATGGGAGTGAGGTTGTTCAACGTAGGTTCAGTCCAGGGGGATGGCGGGATGAAAGGATGTGTTGGAGTGCAAGTTCCCATCTCCGCAGTTCAGAGGGACTGGTGTTGGGTGGGAGAAGCCAAATGGCACATACGGTGTAGCAGGTTCCTAGGTCCCTAGAGTTATGCTGGAGGGCATGCTCCGCTACTGGGTATTGGGCATCTCCTAGGCGGACAGTTCGTCTGTGTCCGTTCATGCGCTCAGCCAGTTTGGTTGTTGTCATGCCGATGTAAAAGGCTGTGCAGTGCAGGCATGTCAGCTGATAAATGACATGTGTAGTTTCACACGTAGCCCTGCCTTGAATTGTGTATGTTTTACCAGTAGCGGGGCTGGAGTAGGTGGTTGTGGGGGGATGCATGGGGCAGGTTTTGCAGCGGGGTCGGTTACAGGGGTAGGAACCGCTGGGTAGAGAAGCTTCCCTCTGACAACCATGCCTCCATCCTTGCTACCCTCCCTGTTTACCTTTCCCTGTTGCTTCATAACCTGGGTTGTGAGTAACTGAATCCACTTTCCCTTCTTCCCTTTTTTCCCCTCTCTCCTCCCTGATGAAGGAACAAAGTTCCGAAAGCTAGGAATGTAAATTTTCAGTTCTGTTTTGTGTGTATCTATCGGCTGTACTGAGCTGAGGTAAGTACTGGCCAGCCCCTCTATCTCTTTGTTAGTATTTGTTTTACTAAATATTCTGTTGCCTGTGTCTTATTGGTTTTGGACTTGTCTGATGTGTTCTTCCTATGAAGTGGTAATCCATTGTATCAGTTCTGTTTTTAACTTCCCATATGCATCTGTCACAGGTGAAGTGGTGATCACACCTTCAATCTCCATTATGTACTTCTGATCCAGATGGCTCATAACGATTTCAAATTTGGTTGCGTCTGCTGTTATTCAGGCATAGAGAAAACTTGCATCCATCTGCGCAAACCATTAAGCCAGGTTATGTGGCCAAAAGGGTGGCAAACAAATGCTGAGTTGAAACTTCCTGGCAGATTAAAACTGCTTGCCAGGCCAAGACTCGAACTCGGGACCTTTGCCTTTCGTGGGCAAGTGCTCTACCAACTGAGCTACCCAAGCACGACTCACGCCCCGTCCTCACACCTTTAATTCCGCCAGTACCTCGTCTCCTACCTTCCAAACTTCACACAAGCTCTCCTGCGAAATTAGCACTCCTGGAAGAAAGGATATTGTGGGGACATGCTTAGCCACAGCCTGGGGGTTGTTTCTAGAGTGAAATTTTCACTCTACAGCAGAGTGTGCAATGATATGAAACTTCCTGGCAGATTAAAACTGTGTGCGGGACCTCTGCTTTTGCCTAAATGGTGAGTTGTCATAACGAAGCCATGGGATCCGTTGCCATGGGATCCGAAGCCATGGGATCATGTCGAAAGGGGGTCCAGACTATTAGCTGCCGATATAGCAAAAGAGAATCTTCACATCAGAATCGGTAACACTTCAATCAAATGCACAGAGACTTGGTTAATAATAAATGTTACATCGAGGCATTTTACTTGGAAGTATAATCAGCCCGAAAATTAGAACACGCAATAGTCAAAAGCAACTCCGTAACTAATAAAATACGAAATAAGAAACTACTCTACGAGTATGTGCAGAAGCATCAAAGATTACAGTGCCTCTGGCAGCTGGTGAAGAAGCACTTTGACAATGTTACAAAATTTTGTGCACAAACCATGTGACTTGCACTGCACTGTAGTGTCACTTCTGCACAACTGCAATAAAATACATGAAAACATAAAATGATAAAATGGAAGAAATTAAATCGAAGTTAATACATAAAAGTAATTAAAGCTATTCAATTCAATTCAATTCAATTTTTATTATCACATAACATGCCTTATACAATCAAAGATTGTGACATAGGTGACTTGTCAGTTTTTACACTATATATAACAATACTAAAAATACAACAAACTAATAATATACATGGTGTAACATCTTCAAAGAGGTATTTTAATTACAATTATAATGCATTGTTACCATTCATGAAATCTTCTACACTATAGTAACATTTATCTTTCAGATATTTTTCCAGGTCTCTTTTGGTGCCTTTTACATTTGGGTCATCCATATCTTTCCATATTTTATTTACAAATTTCATGCCCATATAGTATGGGGTTTTTTCATATGATTTTAAACGGTGGGTAGGTAACATGTAGCTCGTTCTATGTCTTGTATCATATTGATGCAAGAAGAAGTTGCCCTCAAAAAGTTGTGGGTTTCTTTTCGTGAAAGTGAGAGTTTCATAGATGTATATGCTTGGAATGCTCATTAGATCCAGTTTTACAAATAAAGGTTTGCAGTGTTGCTTTGGTTTTGCTCCCACCATTGCCCGGATGATTCTTTTTTGTAGTCTAAAAGCTCTAAGTAAATTTGTTTTTTCAGACCCCCAGAAAATTATACTATACCTAATGACTGAAACAAAATATGCATTATATACAGTTTTTCTTTCAGCTAAATCAGTAATACTATACAAGATATTCATAATATATACAAGGCTATTCAGTCGACCCAGTATGTTGTCCACATGGCGACTCCATAACAGGTTTTTATTGACTAACACGCCAAGGAATTTGACACAGTCTGCAGTCTCTAATTTTTTGTCCATATACCTTATTTCACTTATAGACCGTGCAGATTGTTTTGTGGTAAAATGAACAATTTCTGTTTTTGTAAAGTTTAATGTTAAGTTATTGTTTTTGACCCATGCCTCCACTTCCCCAAGTGTTTGTTCAATATGACGAATTAGGTCTACCTCATTTTTACAACAGACTACGGCTGTTGAGTCATCTGCATAGAGGATAGTATCAGACTGGACCTGACATGGCATATCATTAATATAATATAGAAAAAGCAGTGGCCCTAATATTGAGCCTTGTGGAACACGTAATTGAGTGTTTTTCCAGCCAGAGAGAAATTTCTTGCCGTTGATGTTAATAAGTACTCTTTGTTTTCTGTTTGCCAAGTATGATGACATCCAGCTAAGAGATTTGCCTTGAAAACCATAGCGTGCCAATTTTTGGAGAAGCAGGTCATGATTTACTGTGTCGAAGGCTTTGGACAGGTCACAAAAGATGCCTGACACACACATTCTATCATCAAGACATCTGCTGACTTTTGTGACTAATTCATTTATTGCATGGATTGTGCTGCGGCCTTTTCTGAAACCATATTGATTGCCTAAGATAATGCTGTTAGATGAATTGTGATTTTCAATCTGATCACATGCAGCTCTTTCAAATATTTTTGAGAAAATTGGTAACAGTGAGATTGGCCTATAGTTGCCCAATTCATCTTGTTTGCCTTTTTTGTGTATGGGCCGAACTTCTGCATATTTTAATCGATCTGGGAAACATCCCTCATCAAATGATTGGTTGATTATGAGAGAGAGTGGATATGCAATACTGTGACGGACTATTTTTATTATTTCAGTGGGGACCTCATCCCACCCCGCAGATTTTGAATTTTTTAGGGACATTATGATTTTGATGACATCTGAGATGGAAACATGAGAAAACTTAAAACATGTGCAATTGCTATCTGTCATATTGGGCTTTGTATTTGGTGGTGAACAGTCACCAAATTTGTTACAGTTTATGAAAAAGTCATTGAATGATTCACAAATGGCACTGGGTTCTGTAACAGCTCTACCATTTATCACTATTTTAGAAGGGCATTTTCTCTCTGCCTCACTGCCAACTTCACTTCTTATAACAGACCAAACAGCTTTTGATTTGTTTTTTGCATTTGAAATGAAGTCGTTATTTGCAGTACGTTTTGCTAGTTTAACTATTTTGTCAAATGTTTTTTTGTATGTGCTTACATACTTAAGAAATTGAGGGCTTTGATTTACTTTTGCCTCCATATGCAATTTCCTCTTAGTAGTACTAGACACTCTAATTCCTTTTGTTACCCAGGGTCTACTTTTTTGGGACCTGGTCCTCACTGTTACAAAAGGGAAGCATTCATTGAATATACCCAAGAATTCAGTTAAAAAGTTATTGTAATTGGCACTTGTGGAAGTGTGTTTGCTGACTGTCCACTTGGTTTGGCTTAGTTTTTTGCAAAATACTTCCACATTTTCTTGACTGAAATTCCTACATCTTTTTGTTGTGCAGACTGAATTTTGCTTCGGTAGTGATACAAATAGTGCTTTATGGTCTGATACTCCTAAATCTAGAAGAAACTTTTCTTTTACATAATAATTATAACTACTTACAATATTGTCAATACATGTTGCAGAGCTTGCTGTAATTCTTGTATACTGATCGAAATTGAGATTTAGACCATTTGTGGCTACCAGGTTCTTTAAGTGTGAAGAAAATTTGTCATCAGTCCTTACATCTATGTTGAAGTCAGCACATATAACCACTTTCTTGTACAGTTTCTCACATTTTAATTTATGTAGCAATGTATCAAACTTATCTAAAAATACAGAGCTTATATGGTACCCAGGGGTGCGATATATGCTGCTAATTAGTGTGTTATACTCTTTAAGTTCTATACAACAACTTTCAAATGTGCCTTCTTCATTCAGATGGCTAAAATTCTGTCTGATATCATAGTCTACCGTGGAATGAACTAATATGCAAGAGCCTCCATACCCATTGGTCCTACAAAAGCTGGTAGCCAGTTTATAACCTGTAAGTTTATTTAGGAGATTGATATTTTCAGATTTTAGCCAATGTTCATTAAGGCATATTACTTTCACAGATTGTTTCACACTTTCTAGCAAAATTTCTATATCATAAAGCTTCCTGATCATTCCTTCAGACAGACCTCTTATGTTCAAGTGCATAACGAAATTACTACTGCATATATTATTAGGCAGAGGGTCTTTAAAACTAATTTGACTATAAAGTAACGGAAAGTCCACCTGAGTGTTGACTGCTTGTTCTGGATTCGTTGTATTGGGCCAAATTCGGATAGAACTGGCCCCCTTCATCAGTTTCCCTGTGTGTGAGCATCTGGATGATGAGTAGGTACAGTTTTCTTGACGATAATTTCAGTCTTTGCTGTATGTTCTGAGGCTGGTTCTGGCACCGTCTCATCTTCTGGACGTGATGTTCCTGTTTGAGCTGGCGCTGTGGCTGCGATTCTGAAATTGTTTTCTCGTTTATCCATTTCCTTGGTCGAAACTGGTTGCACAGCAATTGGTTTTCTTGCAACGTCGTCGTCTTTTTGTATTAATTTCGCTAGCATTTTGCCAACGTATGACTTGCCAGCGTTATTATAATGTAGTCCATGTTTTGTAAACAAATCTCTTGCATCTGGAAGATCAAGAAATGTTACATTTTGTTGGGACTTGCATATTTTGTAGAATTGTCTGTTTACTTTTGCAAGCTCCAGATTTACGATGGAATTGTCTTGCAGGTCGTATCTGTGAGGCAAGCTAGTAACTATGATGTTCGGAACTTTCAGATCAAGTAATGTAGTTTTTAAACACAGGGTCGCATGTTTACTCTCATTTCTGTATACATCATTACTTCCACCCATGATTATGACGGCATCATTCTTAGATAGCTCATTAAGTGAGTTGCTGCTCTTAATAATCTCAGTCAAAGGTGCACCGGGTTTCGTCATACCTGTTGCCGTGAATGACGTACTGTACTCATTTATTTTTTCGGCAATTTTCTTGGCGTGGCTATCACCAAGTACAACAACTCGTCGTTTGATGTTCACTGGTTTATTTTTCGTATTAGATGTTTTCTTGGCTGCGCACTCGATTGGAAGTTTCGTCACTGATTTTTGTTTGTCATTGTTCTTTGTCTTATCACAGTCTTCGTCTAGTGTTGTGAATTTATTTGCTAGCGGTATCGCCGGAACTGTACTCACTGTTTGTCTGTTTGTTTTTTTCGGCAAACGCCACGTTTTTTGCGCAGAACGACGGTTAACAACACTGTCTTGTGCTAGACGATGATCTTGCTCTATCTCTTTGTATTTCGTTTCCAGTTCTTGATATTTCTGCCGAAGTTCTTCATATTTCGTATTTATAGTCATTAAATCCTCTGTAAGCACACTTATTATTTTTTCTTTTGATTTTATCGTCTCCATTACCTCGTTTTTCGTGACACTCACAACGCACTGACGGCATGTCCATGACTACAAGCAAAAGGCGTCCAAAAGCAAAAAAGAATGGCTGGAAGACAATATAAGAGCATGAAATAGTTAATACAATGATTAAAATGACATGACAAAGGATTAAAAATTTAAAAGAATATTATTTATAAAATTACATTTGAATCAATTACTTACATAAAAATAAGTATCAAATTCATTTCCATAAAGATTTAAAAATAAAGAACTTTAAAGGATCTGATGAGATTCGAACAACCAACTTTACACACACCGCGGATGTACCTTTTTAACAACTAAGCCACTTTATGTAGTTTTAAGAATTTTAAAGGTCTAGAGCATGGAGGTCCCACCCTCCAGGACCCATGGATCTCATGGAGGCTTGCATGCCTCAGCGATACAGATAGCCATACTGTAGATGCAACCACAATGGAGGGGTAACTGTGGAGAGGATAGACACACATGTGGTTCCTGAACAGGGATAGCAGCTTTTCCAGTTGTTGCAGGGGCAACAGTCTGGATGATTGACTGGTCTGGTCTTGTAACATCAACCAGAATGGCCTTGCAGTGCTGGTACTCCCAATGGCTGAAAGAAGGGAAAATTAGAGTTGTAAATTTTCCTGAGGGCATGCAGCTTTACTGTATGGTTAAATGATGATTGGGTCCTCTTGGGTAAAATATACCAGAGGTAAAATATTCCACCATTTGGATCTCCGCACGAGTACTACTCAAGAGGACATCGTTATCAAGAGAAGGAAAACTGGCATTCTACGGGTCAAAGTGTGGAATAGCAGATCCCTTAACTGGGCAGGTAGGTTAGAAAATTTAAAGAGGGAAATGGATAGGTTAATACTAAATATGGTGGGAGTTAGTGAAGTTCAGTGGCAGGAGGAACAGGACTTCTGGTCAGCTGAATACAGAGTTACAAATACAAGTAGGTGTAATGCAGGAGTAGGTTTAATAATGAGTTAAAAAGTAGGAACGCAGATAAGCTACTATGAACAGCATACTGAACAAGTTATTGTAGACAAGATAGGCATGAAGCCAACAACTACCACAGTATTGCAAGTTTACATGACAATTAGGTCCACAGATGATAAAGAGACTGAAGAAATGTATGATGAAATAAAAGAAATTATAGAGAAGTTAAGGGAGGCGAAAATGTAATAGTCACGACGGAATGGAATTCGGTGGTAGGAAAAGGAAGAGGAGGAAAAATAGTAGGTGAATAAGGAATGAGGGAGAAAGCTGCCTGGTAGAATTTTGCACAGAGCATAATTTAATCATCGCTAACAGTTGGTTAAAGAATCATGAAAGAAGTTTGTGTACACGCAAAAGACATGGAGACAACTGAAGGTTTCAGACTGATTACATAATGGCAAGACAGAGATTTAGGAACCAGATTTTAAATTTTAATTTGAAGACATTTCCTAGGGCCCATGTGGACTCTGACCACAATTTATTGGTTATGAACTGTAGATTAAAACTAAAGAAACTGCAAAAAGGTAGGAATTTAAGGAGATGGGACCTGGATAAACTGAAAGAACCAGAGGTTGTAAAGAGTTTCAGAGGGAGCTCTGCGGAGTGATTGACATGAGTGGGGGAAAGGAATATGGTAGAAGAAGAATGGGTAGCTTTGAGAGATGAAGTAATGAAAGCAGCAGATCAACAAGGTAAAAAGACGAGGCTAGTAGAAACTGGAGGGTAACAAATGATACTGAATTTAACTGGCGAAAGGTGAAAATATAAAACTGTAGTAAATGAAGCAGGCAAAAAAGAATATAAATGTCTAAAAAATGAGAGTGACAGGAATGCTAAATCACAAAGCAGGAATGGATAGAGGACAAATGTATGGATTTAGAAGAATATATCACTGGGAGAAAGACAGATGCCACCTACAGGAAAATTAAGGAGACCTTTGGAGAAATGAGAACCACCTGTATGAACATCATGAGCTCAGATGGGAGACCAGCCCTAAGCAAAAAAGGGAAAGCAGAAATGTGGAATAAGTATATAGAGGGTCTACACAAGGGAAATGTACTTGAGGGCAATATTATGGAAATGGAAGAGGACGTAGATGAATATCAGATGGGAGATATGATATGGCGCAAAAATTTTGACAGAGCTCTGGAAGACCTAAGTCAAAACGAGGTCCCAGGAGCAGACAACATTCTGTTAGAACAACTGATAGCCATGGGAGAACCAGCCTAACAAAACTCTTTCATCATGTGAGCAAGTTGTGTGAGACAGGCAAAATACCCTCAGACTTCATGAAGAATATAATAATTCTAATGCGAAAAAAAGCAGGCGCTGACAGGTGTGAAAGTTACCCAATTATCAGTTTAATAAATCATGGCTGCAGGATACTAACACGAATTCTGTATAGAAAAATGGAAAAACTGATAGAAGTTGACCTCGGGGAAGGTCAGTTTGGATTCCAGAGAAATGCAGGAACATGCAAGGCAATACTGGCCCTACAACTTCTCACAGAAGATAGGTTAAGGAAAGACAAAGCTACATTTACAGCATTTGCAGACTTAGAGAGAAAGCTTTTGGCAATGTTGACTGGAATATTCTCTTTCTAATTCTAAATGCAGCACGGCTAACATAAGGGAGCGAAAGGCTATTTACAATTTGTACAAGAACCAGATGGTAGTAATAAGAGTCAAAGGGCATGAAAGGGAAGCAGTGGTTGAGAATAGAGTGAGACAGAGCTGTAGCCTACACCAGATGTTATTCAATCTGTTACTGAGCAAGCAATAAAGGAAACAAAAGAAAAATTTGGAGCAAGCAATAAAAGAAAAATTTGAATTACAGTCCAGGGAGCAGAAACAAAAACTCTGAGGTTTGCCAATGACATCGTAGAACTGTCAGAGACGCCAAAGGACTCAGAAGAGCAGTTGAATGGACTGAACAGTGTCTTGAAAGGAGGATATAAAATGAACATCAACAAAAGCAGAATGAGGATAATGGAGTACAATCGAATTAAATCAGCTGATGCCGAGGGAATCAAATTAGGAAGTGAGACACAGTACTAGATGAGTTTTGCTAGTGCGGTAGGAAAATAACTGATGATACTCGAAGTAGATAGGATGCAAAATGTAGACTGTAATGGCAAGAAAAGTGTTTCTGAAGAAAAGAAATTTCTTAACATCAAGTATAGTTTTAAGTGTCAGGAAGTCTTTTCTGAAAGTATTTGTATGGAATATGGCCATGTAAGAGAAATATGGACAATAAACAGTTTAGAGAAGAAGAGCATAGAAGCTTTTGAAATGTGTTGCTACAGAAGAATGCTGAAGATTAGATGGGCAGATCATGCAACTAATGAGGAGGTACTGAACAGAACTGTGAAGAAAAGAAATTTGTGGCACAACCTGACTAAAAGAAGGGATCACTTCGTAGGATACATTCTGACACACCATTTTAGTACTGGAGGGAAGTGTGAGGGGTAGAAATTGTAGAGATAGACCAAGAGATGAATACAGTAAGCAGATTGAGAAGGATGTAGGTTGCAGTAGTTACTTGGAGATGAACAGGCTTGCACATGATAGAGTAGCACGGAGAGCTGCATCAAACCCATCTTTGCACTGAAGACGACGACTACATTATGAATTATCTTCTTGTCGATTACTCACAAATAAGGGCCCCCAAGGGTGAATAGCTGCAGGGTGTGATAGTTGGGACCCTAACCAACACATAGTTGGTTTCAAAAATTCGATCTCACACTGGGGACTTCTCCTAGTAGGACAGTGACCATAACACATGCTGCGTTCCATGCAACTGGCACTACTACCTCATTCATATGTATAAAGTTGGGTTCAAGCAGCTATCCATAGTCTCAGTATTGTGTTTCAACTTCCAGTTGAACCAACTGTTCAAGTGCATCTCCACTATTGTTTAACAGAGCTGCTGGATATTGGAAAACACAGTATACATGGGTGTTAACTGTTCCAATATTTAATGGGGGAACTGTGAGCCCTCTGTCATAATGTCTGTGGCAGTGTGTCATATGACCTAGCACCCTGGGCGTATATGAAGCCTACAATAGGCCTCTGTTAAAGCACCAAACCTGCTATGCAACCTACAGAAATGTCGATCTTTCCAACCAGAAGTTAAATATTTGAGACACATTCTTAAAAACGTAGAGTAGTATAAAGGTCATGTATAGCTGAGTCAGAGTAAGTTGATCCCCGACAGCAGCAGTGGGCTGGGTATGACAGCTTCATGGGCCTACATCAACCAGCAACACAACATGATTCTGTAAATGTCGCTGTAGCAAGGCCACTGTGTTGTCACAGCTCTGCAGGTGGCTACTGTTTGCACCTGCAGCCATTAGCGCTTCATAGTTGAAAGCTGGCAACAGCACTACGAGCTGTCAGGGAACATCTTACGCTATCTCGACTAAAGGATAGTGCAATGCCATATAAACCAGTCAGCCCCACCTGTTTTTTCCTTCCCCGATACTACATATATAATGAAGGGTGCCGCACTATCACCATAATTAGAGGTAAGGCATCACACAGTGCTGTTTGTCCCCACCACCCCAACAACCACCACCTTTTGGTGGAAGAAGTTCAGAGCATATCTAGAGGCTAAGATGAAACACCCATCAAAGAACAATAGCTCAAATAAAATACCTCTGTGATTGACAGATTACACTGGTGGCAGGCACTGTTACTAGAGTGCAGCCAGTCATACAGCACAAGGCTCTGCACATATCTACGAAACAGGCAACATAGCGAGCACATTGTGCTTGTGAATGAACTATGAATGGCTATGCTCTACCACTCAAATTACACAAACAGCAGCCGTAAAGCTATAATGACGGCTCAGTTTACCGTCTGGTATTTGTCCATCATGACAGACTAAATAACTAACTGAAGACTGTAGTTCTGACTCAGTCATCAGGCAATTCAAGACAACAGCAATTTTATATTTCATCAATGTGCATTTCACATGGTAGTCATCTAATAAGACAAAATTGCCTTATCATTACAGAAGAACTTGTGCACTGCTGGTATAAGCCAATACTTATAAGAAATGTTGCAAAATACCATCTGTAAAGCAAAACAAAAAGAACTGGCCACGTTTTACATCAACTGACATAGTAGCAAACACTTACAAGAGACAGTTAGGCCCCCCAAATCACTTGCAACTGTGTCACGAGGAACTGTGGTGTAAAGTCAATGGAGGAAAAGAAACTGACATTATATTTTACAAGCAAGTACTGGATAGATGACAACGGTATTATTTTACAGCATCAAGGGTAGGCACCTTGTCCTACATTAAAGAAGAATGATAAATATTCAATGCTATAAAGACACGCAGGAAGAACAGCACCAAACAATCAATAAAATGTGCTATAGAATGCCTCACATGGGATTACAACTTTCCTTTCAGTAACAAATTTTAAAATGGGTGTTAAGACATTGCTCAGTAAGCATTTCAACACCTGTCCACAGTCCAAAACTCTCATCCCACGATTTTCACAACTGTGACAATCTGAGCAACGGCAATCCTGTTAACCTTCGTAAATACTTGAAAGATTATTTTTGAGCTAATAATTCTTAAAAGATATTTTTTGACAAGTGACGCATTTCCTCTATATTTTTCCTAGAAGCTTATTAAGGCAAGTAAATATAATACATGGCATACCTGCTGCTGGGCAGAATAGCGTGGTGGGTGCTGGTACGCATGTCCAACTGGGACACGGTAAGCTGTGGGTGCTGCACCAACATGTTGTTGGACAGGTTGGTTTGACACACTAACTCGTATCACTGGAGCACCACCACCTTGCTGATACACTTGATGCGACAGAAGGCCACGGAGATTAGCATTCACACCATCAGTGCCAAGCTGCTGAGGATGTGTTGAAGATGTAACCTGTTGCAAAAAGACAACTAAATTACAACTGTAGATCTTGGTACTTTTCACTGGGAAATTTAGCAACACTTTCTACTTTTTAAATGAGATTAAAATAAAAAATTAACAAAATAACATTGTTGTTATTTTCTATTATGCTTCTAAAATTGAGGTAGTTTCAGCATCTGACCACACATACCCCTGCCACTGTGTATTTTTTTGTTTGTTTGTTTGTTTTGGTTTTAGGGCACAAAACTTCTATGGTCATTAGCGCCCGGTCCGTGACTTAGGAAACAGTAAAAAGCCGAAATTGAAAACCAGCAGCAATGGGAACAAAAGTCATAAAATTGGAGAAACTAAAAGCAGAAGGAAGGCTTAAAAATCCACTACAGAAAGGGGTTGGTTGTCCCCAAAAAAAGCTTCAAATGACTGACGTCATTTCACTGGCACTAATAAACTTGAGAACGCAGTCGGCTGAGCGCGTGTCATCTGCTAAAATCGACAATATATCAGGCTGTAGACGGGAGCGTAACGGATTAAAATAGGGGCACTCAATTAAAAGGTATCTTACCGTCCACAGCTGAGAGCAGTGGGGACAGAGTGGGGGAGGATCGCCGCTTAAAAGATGTCGATGGCTAAAAAGACAGTGCCCTATCCAGAGTCTAGTTAAAATTACCGCCTCCCGACGACGCGTTCGGGAGGAAGAGGTCCAAGCACAAGGAAGAGCTTTCATGTCCCGCAATTTATTATGGGTAAGTGTCGACCAATGCGTGTGCCATAAATGAACAACACGTCGACATAGAACGCTCCGTAGATCGGCGAAGGGAATCGATTGAATAGCTGGCCGAGGAAGAGAGACTGCAGCCTTGGCTGCAATATTGGCCGCCTCATTTCCACAGATACCAACATGTCCCGGGAGCCAGAGGAACGCCACCGAGACGCCCCCCAGGTGGAGCAAGTGCAGACAGTCCTGAATCCGGTGGACCAGAGGGTGCACAGGATAAAGAGCTTGGAGACTGAGGAGAGAGCTGAGAGAATCTGAGCAGATAACGTATCCGCTGATGGCGGCGGATGTAGTGGACAGCCTGGAGAACAGCGTAAAGCTCCGCAGTATAAACCGAACACTGGTCGGGAAGCCGAAAGTGATTTGGGGTGTCGCCAACAATATAGGCACTCCCTACACCTAACGATGTTTTCGAGCCGTCGGTGTAAATAAATGTGGCGTCCGTCATTTGTGCACATAGAGCAGCAAATACCAGACGATAAACAAGTGAAGGGGTACCATCCTTGGGAAATCGACAAAGGTCACGGAGCAGGCAGATCCGGGGACGGAGACAAGGCGGTGCTGTACCCCAAGTTGTCAAGAAGGTTTTAGGAAAGCGGAAGGAAAGAGAATGGAGCAGTTGACGGAAGCGGACTTCCGGTGGTAGTAGGGAGGAGGGGCGGCCTGCATACCCTACATCAAAGGAGGCGTCGAAAAAAATGTCATGGGCTGGATTAGCAGGCATGGAAGACAGATGAATAGCATAACGACTCAGAAGGACTGCTCGCTGATTGGACAGCGGAGGTTCAGCATTCTCAGCATAAAGGCTATCCACAGGGCTGGTGTAAAAAGCGCCAGACACTAAACGTAATCCACGGTGGTGGATAGAGTCGAGACGCCGAAGAATAGACGGCCGAGCAGAGGAGTAGACTATGCTTCCATAGTCCAATTTCGAGCGCACTAAGGCGCGATAGAGGCGGAGAAGGACCACTCGGTCCGCTCCCCAGGAGGTACCATTCAGGACACGGAGGGTGTTAAGGGATCGCAGACAGCGAGCCGAAAGATAGGAAACGTGGGAGGACCAGCACAGTTTTCTGTCAAACATAAGACCCAAGAATTTAGCGACGTCTGAAAACGGAAGGTTGACAGGACCTAGATGTAAGGAGGGCGGAAGAAACTCCTTACGTCGCCAAAAATTAACACAAACGGTCTTACTGGGAGAAAAACGGAAGCCAGTTCCTATGCTCCAAGAGTGGAGGCGATCGAGACATCCTTGAAGACGTCGTTCAAGAAGGCTGGTCCGTTGAGAGCTGTAGTAAATCGCAAAATCGTCCACAAAGAGGGAGCCCGAGACATCAGGAAGGAGACAATCCATAATTGGATTGATGGCAATGGCAAACAGTACAACACTCAGCACGGAGCCCTGGGGTACCCCGTTTTCTTGGGAGAAAGTACGGGAGAGAGTAGTGTTCACCCGCACCCTAAATGTGCGCTCGGCCATAAATTCGCGAAGAAAAAGGGGCAGCCGACCTCGAAAGCCCCAAGAGAACAGTGTGCAGAGGATGCCTGTCCTCCAACAGGTATCGTATGCTCTCTCCAGATCAAAAAATATTGCTACTGTTTGGCGTTTCCAGAGAAAATTGTTCATGATATAAGTGGAGAGAGCAACAAGATGGTCAACTGCAGAACGATGCTTTCGGAATCCGCATTGGGCAGGTGTTAAAAGACTGCGGGATTCCAGCCACCACGCTAAACGGTAATTCACCATACGCTCCAAAACCTTACAGACACTACTCGTGAGAGAAACAGGGCGATAGCTAGAGGGGAGATGTTTGTCCTTTCCAGGTTTCGGAACAGGAACGACGCCATCGTCTGGGAAAAGTACTGCCGGTCCAAATTCAGGCGAAGGAGGTAACGCAGACTATGGGTTGATAAATGCAGCAACATTTGGACGTGGACACCATCCGGTCCTGGAGCGGAGGAGCGGGAGGAAGAGAGTGCATGTTGGAGTTCCCGCAAGGAGAAAACAGTATTGTAGCTTTCGCGATTTTGAGAGGAGAAAGCAAGAGGTCGCACTTCCGCTGCACGTTTCTTCGGGAGAAACGCTGGCGGGTAATTTGAAGAGCTCGAAATCTCAGCAAAGTTCTGACCCAACGAGTTAGAAATTGCGACGGGGTCCACTAATGTGTCATGCGCGACAGTGAGCCCAGAGACCGGGGAGAAACTAGGCGCGCCTGAGAACCGTCGAAGCCGACTCCAAACTTCCGAGGAGGGAGTGAAGGTGTTAAATGAGCTAATAAAGAATTTCCAGCTTGCCTTCTTGCTATCGCGGATGACACGACGGCATCGCACTCGGAACTGCTTATAGCGGATACAGTTGGCCAAAGTAGGATGGTGGCGGAAAACGCGGAGAGCACGTTGCCGCTCACGTATTGCATCACGGCATGCCTCGTTCCACCAAGGAACTGGGGGGCGCTGGGGCAATTCGGAGGTGCGTGGTATTGAATGTTCCGCAGCTGTAAGAATAACGTCGGTAATATGTGTGACCTCATCGTCGACGCTGGGAAAGTGACGGTCATCGAATGTCGCTAGAGACGAAAAAAGTTTCCAATCGGCTTGGGCAAACTTCCAGCGTCGCGGGCGCATGTAGAGCAGTTGAGGCTGCAGTCTAAGGACACATGGAAAGTGGTCACTCGAGTGTGTACCATCAAGGGCGAACCATTCGAAGTGCCGAGCTAGCGGAACAGGAGGAGGAGGAGGATATTAGTGTTTAACGTCCCGTCGACAACGAGGTCATTAGAGACGGAGCGCAAGCTCGTGTTAGGGAAGGATGGGGAAGGAAATCGGCCGTGCCCTTTCAAAGGAACCATCCCGGCATTTGCCTGAAGCGATTTAGGGAAATCACGGAAAACCTAAATCAGGATGGCCGGAGACGGGATTGAACCATCGTCCTCCCGAATGCGAGTCCAGTGTGCTAACCACTGCGCCACCTCGCTCGGTCTAGCGGAACAGTACCGACCGCAAGGTCCAAATGAGATAAATTTGTCGTGGAGGCAGACAAAAATGTAGGGACCCCAGTGTTAAGGCAAACTAGATCTGCTTGGTGGAAGACGTCTAGCAATAGTGAGCCACGTGGACAAGGATGTGGAGATCCCCAAAGCGGGTGGTGGGCATTGAAGTCCCCAACCAGCAAATATGGGGGTGGAAGCTGACCAAGAAGATGAAGGAGATCAGCTCGTGCCATTGGTGTGGACGATGGAATGTATACAGTACAAAGAGAGAACATGTATCCAGAAAGGGAAAGACGGACGGCGACAGCTTGGAAGGAAGTGTTTAAATGGATTGGGTGATAATGGAGAGTTTCATGGAGAAGAATCATGAGTCCTCCATGTGCTGGAGCGCCTTCAACAGAGGAGAGATCATATCGGACGGGCTGAAAATGAGGGAGAACAAAGTGGTCATGGGGACGCAGCTTTGTTTCCAGAAGACAGAAGATGACCGGCGAGTAGGATCGTAAGAGGATCGACAATTCATCCTGATTGGCTCGAATACCGCGGATATTCCAGTGGATAATGGACATAGGGTGAACAGAAAATGGAGGAATGTGACCAAGGTCGCTGTCAACTCAATGACTGCTCTGAGCTTGCGACCGACAGCATGGAATGGCATTCAGCCGAAGGCAGAAGATCCTGATCCATAGATTGGTCAGGAGCAGCTCCTGCCACCAGCGATCGGCCGGTTGATCGGCCGCCAGCAGTGCGCCTCGGCGACACAGAAGACGGCCGAGGGCGATTTCCACCAGGTGGTGCTGTAGATGGGACACGTCTTGGAGGAGAAGGAGAGGAACTGGGTTTCTTTGTAGCCTTCTTGGAAGTATGATGTTTAGAGGAAGGAGGAACCGATGGTTGGGAAGTTGCCGTACGTAAAAACTCTTCACGAGTATGCTCTTTTTTCAAAGTCTTGGTGTCTGATTTGTGGGCTCGAGATTTAGCAGAACTTGACGAAGGGTGAGCCAGAGAGTGGGCAGGCGAAAGTGTGAGGTTGAACAGGCGATCTTTGCACTGGCCGATCTGACAACCGTGGCACTAAAGGTGAGGTCGCAAGTCTGCGTGGCCGCCTCCTTTGTTGGCCGAGGAGAAGCAAGGACAGTGCTGTATTTTCGTTTCTGAGGCACGGTGGGCTGTCGACTGGCGAATAATTTTCGAGCAGCAAAGGTTGACACCTTTTTCCTTTACTCTAATTTCCTGGATGAGCTTTTCGTCCTTAAAAACGGGACAATCTTGAGAGGAAGCAGCGTGGTCACCCATACAGTTGATGCAGCAAGGGGATGGAGGTGGACAAGCACCCTCATGGGCATCCTTGCCACACGTAACACATTTGGCCGGATTGGAACAGGACTGGCTGGTGTGATTGAACCGCTGACACCGATAGCAACGCGTAGGGTTTGGGACGTAAGGGCGAACGGAAATTATCTCATAGCCTGCTTTGATTTTCGATGGGAGTTGAACTTTGTCAAATGTCAAGAAGACAGTGTGGGTTGGAATGATGTTCGTGTCAACCCTTTTCATAACCCTATGAACAGCCGTTACGCCCTGGTCAGACAGGTAGTGCTGAACTTCTTCGTCAGACAATCCATCGAGGGAGCGTGTATAAACGACTCCACGCAAGGATTTAAAGTACAGTGCGGTTTCACCCGGACAGGGAAGGTGTGTAGTTAGTGAGGTACGCAGCAATTTTTGTGCCTGGAGGGCACTGGACTGTTTCTAACAACAGGGTGCCATTCCGTAATCTGGAACAAGACTTTACAGGACCTGCAATTGCGTCGACACCTTTCTGAATAATGAAAGGGTTGACCGTGGAGAAGTCATGACCGTCGTCAGACCGAGAAACAACAAGGAACTGTGGCAACGATGGAAGAACTGACTGTGGCTGAGACTCAGTGAACTTACGTTTGTGAGCAGACATAGTGGAAGGTGAGGAAGCCATTGCGGAAGAAACCCCCATGATTACCGGCGTCTCCCATGGCGCGCTCCTTCCTTGTGGGGGCCCCTCTGAGGGCACTCCCGCCTTAGGTGATTGTTCACACCTCAGGTCTCACCTCCCGACAAACGGACGGAGGGACCAATCGGCACTTTCGGAGGTATCAGCTCGGGTAATCACCCCTCCCTGGGCCTGGCCGTTACCAGGGGGGTACGTACGTGTCCTACCTGTCTACCCGGGGCGGGGAATTACGCGTTACCCCGTCACCGGCTACGCATGGATGTGCGTGGGTCGGCCTTCAGACACGCACAGGGAGGACGAAAGAGAAAGGGGAAAGGAAAGAAGAGAGGTCTCAAATGCCGCAGCGGAGAAAATGGTAAAGAGAAGAGGTAAGGAAAAGAGAAGGACAAAGGAAGGATGAAGACATACAAGCAAGGAAGGCGAAGAATGCGGTACATTTACAAGCGTCCGTCTCCGGACATAGGCACAAACCATACTCCCAGGGGGGGGAGAAAGGGAAGGAAAGAGCCAGAGGTGAGGGGGGGGGGGGGGGGGGGGGCGAAGATGGGGGGATGGGGAAGGATGCGGAAAGGGAAGGTATGCAGCCCGGAAAGGAAGGAAGGCCACATTAGCTCGGGGTCCTGTGCTCGCTACGCACATAGCCACAGAAGAGTTGTGGATCCCCTCGGGGTGCCACTGTGTAGTTGTACTGTCACACACCAGCTAATAAATCACTGCTTGAGCTACTTGTATGGTTGTTGGTTTTGGCTTTGTTCTGTGAACTCATTGTACTCTGTAGTTCTGTACCATCTGTCCCGTATATTTATTGGTGCCACCTGCACAAATGAACTGAATGAAGAGAAGTGATATACTGGTTTTACAAGCACAACAACAACAATATTTTCCTAATGTCAGCAAAAACAGATCAGATCTATGCCACTAAATTGCATATGAGCCCTAAGAAACACCCACTCCTTTCCTTCTGCAAAATGTTAGTTTGAAGTTAAAAAAAGTGTAATGACTGACATAAATTGCTCTTGAAACAAAGGGGTATTGCCTCCTCGAGAGAGATATTTTTGTAGGCACTGTGCAAATCACCAAATTCAAGTACTTCTGTTAGTCCCTGGTTCACCTCCAGGACTTCTCTTTCTTCTCTTCCTTTCCCCAATAGTTGATGTGTAAGAGCATGCCGAGAAAGTAATGACTCCAAATTTTTTATGTAAAACATCTCAATGAACATTATTAACATTCTACATCCTTACTCTTCATGTTGTATATCTGCAACCCTCTGTCACTAGAGGGCTATAACTTGTAACTTGGCTGTGTGTAACGTAACTATGTTGGTGCGCAAGAAACAGTGAGCTGTAAAGGAGTTTTGAACTCAAAAAGGATTGTCCATGCATGGAGCACCCTCCCCTTCACAATAATGCCACACCACACATGGGTGCTGTGACCTGCAACAATCCACCGCCTTGGGTTCACTGTTATCGACAAACCTCCAAGACTTCATTTTGATGGTGATAAAGTGGTGCAAGCAGTGGTGAGGTTGTGGCTCTGTCAACAAAACTAAACATTCTACAGCAATGGTATTGACAAGCTGGTCTCTTATTGGGAGAAATGTGTTCGTTGCCAGGTTGGGTATGTTGAGAAATAAATATGTAGACATAAATAATAAAGACAAAAAAATATGTAGACATAAAGAATAAATACAAATAAATATATAGTCATGAAGAATAAAGGCAAACATTCTGCAGTGATACAAACTGGTCTCTCGTTGGGAGAAATGTGTTTGTTGCCTAGCTGGCAATGTTGAGAAATAAAGGAGTTTAGACACGAAAAATAAAGATGTGGAGTGTTAATAACATTTGTTTTATTTAAAAATCTTTAACGAATTTTCACACAACAAAATTCTGAGACATTTTTTCAGCTTCTCCTTGTTGCTACATTTTCTGATTTCACATGCATTGTTACTGTCTATAGCATATTTTATAAATTTTCACTATGGTTGTCAGTGTAGTCAACTGCATTTATTCAATGACAGCTTTTCACCAGATCGTTACAAGGGATGCAATGTTCAAATTCATCCTATTATCAATTTAAGTATGTATGCCATCCTCAAAAGATTTTGAAAGATCTTCGCATTATCATATTCTAGATTCAAGCCATAATGCGCCAAAATATTTGAATTCATCAAATTTCATGGCTGTACACAGGATAAACATGGTGCTGGAATTAATATTACGAGTTCCACTTGATGGTGATAGTAGCACCCAATTTATCCTGTGTATAATTATGAAATTTGATTATGTCAATTTTTTGGCACATTGTGGTTTGTTTTAGAATGTGAGGTGCTGAAGCAATTCATTAGGTGATGAAGCTATTCGAAACAGTTTGAACATAGAAAAGCTGTTCCAAATGATTGTAGAATAAACTAATCATCATATTCTTTACATTCATCTAGCGAAAATATTATTTCACAAACATTTTCTGTTTTCTTTTGTATTCTTCCTCAGTTCTGATTTGCAGTTTCAGCGTGCTATCACATATAAGACTGATAAGGACAGCCTATCATTTAAGGTGAAGTAAAAGGTTGTAAGTGCACTTTAAGCCTGCAGTTGCTTGAAATAAACATTCTATTTTTGATTTAGACAATCTGCTGTTGGTACCTTCAGCAATGTTTTGTAGCAAATGTCATGTTAAATCAGATATGTTTCTTGTTGATAATACCACTGCTTTGTTGAAGATTACAAGCTTGAGTTATGTCCATTTCTATAACTAACTTGTCCTGCTATTAGCATGAAATTTACTCGTAGTTACTAAAATGATTCAGCAAATTAAGAAGTGAGAAATATGTTGAGTTTATATGGTGGTTTTTATTTATATATACATCACTTGCACCTCTCTCGTGTTTTCTGTTACTTCTGGTTTATCTTTTGATGTGATGAACAGCTGAAAAATATTTTGAACAGTGGAGATAAAGTGAATAATGAAGTCCTTAACTGATTAGCAGTACAGTGGCAGTTAAGAATAATGTACCGACATCAACTCTTATTTGTATTTCATGTTATATGGGAACACAAGATGGTGAGAAAAAAAACCAACACTTTGAATGAGGAACAAAGGACAGCTACAGTTAGTGGGTGCTGGATGGACAAGGTAATTGTGCCACTCAGTGTCTATTATAGCAAGTAACAGATGGAACTACAGGGCATGGTGCATGCACATCAGTGTAGGAGGTGCTGAAATTAAATGAGGAATACTGCCAATACCAGTTTTAATGCGTTTTCAAAACATACAATATTAAAATGTATTACCTCTGTATAACCAGATGTTATCATATATCACTGAGACACTTCCCTAAGGGGAGAATACAGTTAATTGTATCTTTTATAAAGAAGGTATCAATGAGTCTGTTTTTAGAAGATCTCTCTCCTATTTGCCTGTATGGTAGTTGAAGTAATAAACAGCAATATGTTTCACACTTTGATTATTCACTTCCTTGTGAGGATGAGCCAACTGTCTGATTTCCTTAGAAAACATTTTTTTTTTTATATTGTTATACGGGCATTCACATTTAAATATAGGAGTGAGAGAGTCTTCACATAGAAAATTATTTGTTCTCCATTACTGGTTGTAATATTAAATGTGGATGTTGTATGTTATTGTTCCACCAACTTTGGCAGACAAGAGGATTTTTGAGGCATTCTTTAGTAATAGATTAGGCAATGTGTATGGTTTGTTCTGATTTATTCTGTAGGGTCAAGTATTCCTTGCTAATCAAATCTATCCGAAAGAAATTTTAAATAATTTCACAAATGGGAAAGGATTAGTATGACTATTCATGTTCAATAATCAAACCATGATATTCAAATTTTTCTTGACATTTAACTGTACTAAATTTCATTATAAAAGTCCATTGCTTTTGTTACCCTGAAAGTTGAGAGGTTTTCTGTTGGTGACAATAAACAGAACCTACCTAGTACTGTCACTATCTCCCCCCCCCCCCCCCCCCCCACAAACACACAAAGCAATTACTCATGAAAGTTTTATAGAATATTTCAAAGTATTAGTATTGTTATAGCACTTCATGGCATTCAAACTGATTAGTATTCAGTATGTGAAGGTACTGCTGAAGATGAGTGCTACTCAAAACTGTGTAGGTCAGTTACAAATAAAGTGTGTTCCTAACACAGTAAATGGTAGCTGCTCCTGTATACATCACATAGCACCTTGACAGTTCTAAATCCTACTCTCTCCGATCAGTTATGACTGTTGACACCAACACAGTAAAATGTGAATTTTGTGGATAATTTCCAATATCCAGCTATAATAATAAAATTTCAAAGAGTGAGATTTCGGCAGTAGCTCCATCCAGAACGACCAAATAAAATATCACCTAAGGAAAAGAAGTATATTGTAAAACAATGGGCTGAACATTTACTCTCTCTGAGGTTTCATTTAGCCTTAAAAATACAGAAGCTAATCTAACCTGCTGATGGTGGTTGGTCTGCATAAGTACTGGCACATGCGGTGGCTGTCGCATCATGTTACGACCGGGTGTTGGTCCTACTGGCACACTCTGGTGAGGAGACATTCGGCTGTGTGGGGAAATACGGTGATGAGGCTGTGGGCTGGGTCCTTGCTGCTGCGGCTGCTGATGCTGATGATGCAGAGGCGGCGGCTGAGGTTGCTGTCGCTGCACCTGCTGAGGGGTTTGAGGATACGGAGGAGGATTTCCAAGCACAGGTGGTGGTGCCAAGGGAGCCTGCTGATGTGGAGGTTGTACATGGCTTGACTGCACAGCTGGATGTTGCTGCTGATGTTGCTGCTGTGGAGACTGCGCGAGGTGCAGCGTCTGCTGAAACTGTGCATGCTGTGGCTGTGGAGATTGCTGAAGATGCTGATGTTGTTGCTGTGGTTGCTGCTGCTGTTGGTGTTGTTGTTGGTGGTGCTGCTGCTGCTGTTGGTGTTGGTGTTGCTGCTGCTGTTGTTGGTGCTGTTGTTGCTGCTGCTGCTGCTGTTGGTGGTGGTGCTGTTGTTGTTGTTGCTGTTGCTGCTGTTGAGGTTGGGGTGGTGGTGGTGGAGGTGGTGGCGGTGGGGGTTGTGGTTGTGGTTGCTGCTGTGGTGATTGAGACTGAGCTGGAGGCTGATGAGCTCCACTGCTTCCTGATGTATACATCCGACCATCCACCACTATCCCACCAATACTAGAAACCGCTGCAACAATATATTTGAAAAATGCAATATCCATAATCACTATGAACTGCAACAACATGAACCACTGGTGGTACTGCAATGTGAGATGTGTTTTTTGGGTATACATAACAATGGACTTGTTAGAACAGATCACTTTAAACATTTAAAAAATGGCATCTCAGAGTATAAAGTACTGATAATAAGCTAAATATAGACAGAGTACTGATCAGTAGTGAAGGCTAGGGAAAAAACAGTTATGACCTTTTTAAAAGGATTATTCCAGTCCTCAAGTGAACTAATTGAATGAACTATTGGTAAATCTACATCTGGAAAGATGGATGGGGGGTTTGAACACAACTTCTCCCAAATGTGAGTCCAGTCTTCACCACAACATCACCTAAAAAACCACAATATCACCTAACGCAGTAGTTTCAATTTTTCTCCTTTTTATTTGCACATAAAACATGGTGACAGAAGAGCTCCCTTTTACAGCACTCAGCTGCATCTCTCTCCTCTAACCCAGTCCTCTTATTCCAAGATGAAAAAAATTCCTCCATTCCAAATGATAGCATTTGTGTTGTATTTGTATGTATCCCATCTTTCCCACTGCTCAGCAAGTACCAATTTTTATTTGATTGGGATCAGTATTTTTCACCTAAATTGTTTTATTACTAAGTGAAACTCTGCCAAGGGCTTTTCAGCAATACAGTACATGACATTAACCTCTGCACCACTGCATGTCTCAATCTCATTGGTGAGCAGAGGGAAGCAGAGTTTCACACAATTACTGCTTGCATAATTAGTGGTAATTTTGATAGAGTAATTTTTCAGTTCTATTGACTGCAAGAACAGTATAGTCATTATATGTGTACTAAGCAAAGATGTCACTAATTCCAAACATTGGTCTGAAGATCATTGTTGTCTTCCTCCAACTTCTGAAATGACTTACCAAGGTAGTTACTGGGGGACCTACATTTTAATTTGGACTCCAAACCATGGTGAAACTAAGCATTTTCACATCAACAAACACTGTCAGTGACAGATAAAAATCCTAGGATTGACTGGGAATAAAGAACAAAGTAAGTTCATATCAAATAGTCAGATTAAATGCTCTTTACATAAGCTGAAATAATTTCAAAGCAAACACAAATAAAGATATATCAACAAAAATAATAAATTTTTGAAACCATAATGTAACTGGATAGATAAAAAATCTACACATTAAGTAGTGCCTGCAGGACATACATATAAAGGTATTTAAATCTGCAAGCTTTTGGAGCCAGTGGTTCCTCATGCTGGCAGAAGGGTTGAAGTGGAAGAAAGGGGTATAAAAGAAAAGGACTGGTGAGGTTTAGGCAATGGGGAGAGCTCAGAAAAGATGCCCAGAACCCTGGGTCAGGAGCCACTTACTGGTCAGGATGAAAAGATAAGACTGATTGTTGGGGACTGCTCTGGATGAGATATGAAATACTGAGAGCTTAAAGGTCGGAGATAAGGTAATAAGCAAGACAGAGATTACTGACAAAACATCACGCATGAGTTAATAAGAGAGAAAAGAGAAGTGAGTAGTTTGTAGTAGAGGTGAGGGTGGGAAAAAATAGACAGGTCATAAAACAAAAGATGTAGAAAATTAAAACTAGTGAAGAAGGAATTGTTACCGAGAAGAAATCAACATAAATTAAAGACAGGTGGATAGTGGAAATCAAGGACATGTTGTAATGTGAGTTTCTCTTACCTTTGGAGTTCTGAGTGGTCTGGGGAAGAAACCAGATAGCACGTATGGTGAAACAGGCACCAATGTCACAGTGTCATGTTGTAGAGCATGCTCTGCTACAAGATAATGTGTGTCACCAGTATGCACCCTCTGCCTACACCCATTCATCCTAACTGATAACTTGGTGGTAGTGATGCCAATGTAAAAGACCAAACAGTGTTTACATAACAGATGGTACCTAACATGTTTTGTTTCATAGGTGGTTCTCCCATTGATAGTACACGTTTTTCCAGTTATAGGGCTGGTATATGTGGTGGTAGGAGGGTGCATAGGGCAAGTCTTACAGTGTGGTCGTCATAGGGATGGAATCCACAGCATAGGGAAATGGGTGCGGAGAGGAGCATGGGGTCTGAGGAGAATATTGAGGAGATTGGGAGGGCAACATAAAGCAGAAAGCTACAGTAGGTGTCGTGGGCAAAATGTCAAGACAGAATGGACCCCATTTTAGGGTATGATTTTAGGAATTCATAACCTTGTCAAAGTAGGTGATTAATGCATTCAACACGAGGGTAACACTGAGTGATATGAGGTGTAATCCTAAGGATGCCTGGGAAATCTGCTTTTCCACTCGGCTGGTGGGGTAATTACACCCAGTGAATGGCGGCTGCACTCCACGGGCACAAGGCAGTGTAGTTCAGTGCCCCGTACTCAGCTGTGTGTCGCTAGTGTCAGCATAGGAGTGAGAGAGAGAGAGAGAGAGAGAGAGAGAGAGAGAGAGAGAGAGAGAGAGAGAGACTGCACAGCACTGTTCTGCGCTGGACTGTCCCACGGTCAGATCCAACAGGCACAAAATAACAGAGGAAGTGCAGCTCTGTAAGTGGCTGATGAGTGGTAAAACAAGCAAACCATTTACTGTTTAGGTAACAATTAGTGTTCAGGTGGCAGAATTACTGCACAAAGCTTTACAAAACAATATCCAAAACAAGAATCAAAGAACAACATAGTAGTTTTCTGACACACAGGTTGTTTCTATTAGTATTGCCCATGTGCACTCATAATACGTACAGTAGACGTCTTTTGAAATATATATCAATTTCTTAAATGAACTAGTGTCATAAATATTCTATTTTAGAAATAATTTTACATAGGGGATATAGAGTCTCATTCTTCTTATTAGTAGTTACAAGTAAATATTTTTATTGTATTCATGCTACAGAGTATAGACATCAAATCCTTAGTTTGCTATTTTGCACGCAATAATTTTAATTGATCAAGTTTGAAAACTTATTAAAAAAATAGAGTTAAGGTTGTAAAGACCTTTAATCCTTACAGTCAACATTGTTAAAGAAGACCATTAACTTTTTACATGTTTTTATTTTTCGAGGAAATGATTTTGTCTAGGTTTGGTACAATATTCCGGGAGACTGCTAACCTCAAAGAATTTTTATCGCTAAGTAGTGAACGGTTCTTAGTTTTAGCAAACTTTAAAAGAGAGAAAAAGCGCTCACAAATATGCGTGAAACCAAACACTGAGGGATTGGCGGCATGCTTGTGCAAGAAAGGGTACTTCACTCATGGAAAACAGCTGTAAAAGTCGTCCAAAGTTTTACACAAAAGAAAGCGGTCCTTCAGGTGGATATCACACAGCAGGTCAATCAGCTCTAGTTAAAACACTTGTGAGACGTACTTTGTCCGAAGGGAAAACGGGCAAACAAATATATCTAAGGCCGGTTGAAGATCACTTATTTCTAAAAATCTGTTTTCAAACTCTTCTTGTCATTCACAAATAATTTTAACATAATCTGAAAAATCTACATCTTCTTTAACGCTGTCTAATGCAGAAAAGTGTCCACAATTCTCCTTGTGCAACTGTTCCCCCCCCCCCTTTTTTTTTAATCCTCTGCACTAAATCAACAACAAAGTGATTTTGACCTAGGAGTGAAATGTTCAAAGTATTTAAATGACCAGTCAGGTCACTCAAAAATGCCAAATTAACCACCCACTTAGGATCACGAAGTAATTCTTCTGGATGTCCTTTCATTTCCAAAAGGGTATTGATTTTGTCCCTCAAGAAGAAAAACTGATGAAGCGCCTTCCCTCTGGTCAGTGATCTTGCTTCAGCGTGGTAGGGGATGTCCGGGTATTCCACTTCGATATCAGCCAGAAATTCTTTAAATTGGCGATGTGTGAGTCCATGGGAGAGAAGATAATTAACCGTTGGAACAACTGTGTCCATAATATTTTTATGTTGATAATCTTCACACAAAGCGTGTCCTGGTGTATGAGACAATGGACTGCCACGAATAAGGAACAGCTGACTTCAGCCATTTTTGACCTGACGTAACCCAGGAGTCCAGTGCATATCCCTCGCAGTGCAGGGGCTCCATCCATTGTTACACTGATCAGGCGTTTCCATTTTAAACCCACTGACCAAACATGTTTTCCACGGCTAGAAAAATATCCAAACCCATGGGTTGTGTCTCTTAATGGTAATGTATAAGGCAGAGAAATTCTTCTGTGACACGCATGTTGTCGTCGATGCCCCGAATGAATTTGGCGAACTGAGATATGTTAGCAACATCTTTGGACTCATTAAGAGTGATAGAAAATTTAATGAAGTTTGCTTCTCTCTCCGTTAATTGCTGCTCCATATCTGAGGCCATATCTTCAACTCAGCGAGCAACAGTTTGAGGCGAAAGAGCTATTTTTTCAAATTTTTCTGTAAGGTCTGCTGGACAAATAAAAGCCGCTGAGTTGACCAGGTAATCCTTGATGTGATTCCCAGCTGCAAAGGGTTTCCCTGATTTCGCAATTCTCAGCGAGCATTCGTAACTTGTGCGAAAACTTTGCCCACCTGTTTCCTGCTCCTACCACGGCAATAAAGAAAAAATTACAATTAATTTTGTACAATTATGTTTTTTAAAACACTATTATCATTTTAACATTTAATTGTTTCACTATTTGAAACCCAAATAAAAAACTAACAAAAAAGTTTGTTTTAGGTGCGTTTTTCCTCATTTCCTCTGAAAAGCAGTCATCGACACTAGCAAGGACAGCGGAATGTGGTCGCAAAATAAATTTTTATCTATTGGAATAGATGTGTTTTAATTAATTATAAACATAGATCAAACTACAACATATCTCTTCCCATCCATCAAAACACAAAAACAAAGAATGACTCTTAATGTCACTTTGCTGTCCAAGAGAGAGTTTGTGATGACTTTTCAGAAAGTGGGAAAAAGTAATGCACCTGAAACTTTTTCTAATGTCTGTGCGACACAATTTAATGCAACCCAAATACAAAAATCAACAGAAATGTTCCTCGCTGCTGGTAATCAGATATTCAATAACTGGCACATTGCTAAATGACATATTATAAAATATAGTTCTATTTATCATCTTTATAAATAATAAAGAGTCATACAATAGGAAAAACTTACTTCATTGTAATGCAGCTTGAAATTTTCTTTTATTTGTTCAAGCTTCGAATGGCGTTCCTCTAGCGACAAATTTTCGAACTTATCTTTGCAATGGGTATTAAAGTGCCGTTAAATCGAGTACTTTTTTTTAATACAAGTGGTTCTGATGGCATGCTAAATATTTAGCATGATTTTCGACAGCAGTACAAAAAATGTTAATTTCCTAGTCCGGTTTAAATAGTGCGGATCTGCTGCTCCTACTTTTTTTGTCTGCTGCTGTGGACCATTCATCTCGATCCCCTGTAGCCTTGCATCTGTTGACTAACAGCTTAGTGTTGTATCAATGCCTTTGGCTGCTGCTGGCGAGGTAGTCTGTCTTCCATACGAAGTGCACGTACAGCGGCATGGCGAGACACAGCGGGCAGACCACACCGTCAGCTAAGCGGCACGGCTCGGCCACTGCCACAACATACAAATTCGCTTGGGGCACTGGCCTCGGACGATTGCGGGCGCTAGCACCCCAGGGGCACAGTTTGCACGAGCCTGATCAAAATGAATACTATTTTGCCTTTGAGGGACAAACAAACAGATCAAGAGCACGGCCATGGGAATTAGAAAGGATCCTTCATACGCCAACCTTTTCATGCGCCACTTGGAGCGGGCGTTTCTGGGATCCATATGCCTTCAGACCCTGGTTTGGTTTACATGCATTGATGGCATCTTTGCCATGTGGACTCATTGTGAGGCTGACCTGTTAAAATTCTTGAAATCTCTAAATACATTCTCCCAATTAAATTTCACACAACCCTATTCCAAATCCCGTGCCACCTTCCTTGCTGCAGACCTCATCCTCAACTGAGGCTCAGCTACACTCTTATGTTCACATAAAACAAATTAGGATCACATCTCTTGTCACTCAGTATTATCCTTGTTTTGAATCAGCTATTTCGACAAGGTTTCGACTGCAAGAAATCATTCCCTAAAATGAGGTTCACTCTGTCCCACATTTTTGCTATCACACCTAGAATAGCTTTTCGTCATCCTCACAATCTCTGCAAGATCCTTGTCAGCCCATGGTTCCCATTCCTGTGACCATACTCACTGTAACACTTGCCATGAGCATCCTTACCACCCACTATATCTGCCCTGTAACTGGCAACATATATACTATCAAACGGAGAACCACCTGTGAAATGACACATCATGTAACAGCTGTCATGTTAATACTGTTTGGTCTTCTACACTGGCATAAACACCATCAAGTTATCAGTTAGGATGAACGGGCATAGACAGAGGATGTATACTGGCAACACACTGAGCAGTGTCAACTCATATTGGTTTCTCTTCCAGGTGACTTCCTATGCTCGGTTTTTCCCCTGGTCGTCCAGTGGTGCTGCCACCACACTGCAGCCGGTGGGCCAAACTTTCACGGTGTGCAACACTCAGTTGGAAAGCGCTGGGAGGAAGTGCGGGCTCGAGCTGAAGCAATCAGGACAATGGTTGGCTGATTGTGCAGGAAGTGTCCCAAGGCTGAGTTCCATGACAGACTGATGGCTATTGTTTTTCCATCAAAAGTATGTTGCTGCCACTACCTATATTGTTGCCTTCTGTCAAAATGACCTCTTGGTAACAAGCTGTCAGTTGGCGATTCACTTGCAACCTTTCCCCTTGCATGTGATTTTATCGGGAACGGGAACAACCGTTGGTCGGTCGATCATCTCAGTGGATGACAGTACTGGGTTTTTGGCCGGTTCTGGGTTGTGTGTGCGCCCCTGATTGCTTGCAATTCATCCCTGTTGCTATACAATGACTGGTTTTAGTACACTTTGAATTGTTGACAAATGTCCTATATTGGTAAGGTGCACTATTTGTCTCTAGTGAAATTTTTGAATGAGCAGTCAATCTTAACACTGTCTGTGTGCTGGATTTATGGAAGCTAAATGTTGAAACTATCTCACATTAATCTTGTGTTTAAATATTACCCTCTTGTTTTAATGTTTGTCATGGGGACAAATAATACTTTAATTGCAGTTATCTTTAATTCTTGGGCTTAAGTGTTATAATCTTATTTCAGTGCTTGCCTTTAAATAAAATACAATTAAAAAGGAGTGTGTGTGTGTGTGTGTGTGTGTGTGTGTGTGTGTGTGTGTGTGTGTGTGTTTGGGGGGAGGGGCAAATTTGCACAGGATCAAGTGGGGAATTATTCTTGTGTTTTACCGGTTACTGTCTACATTAATCTAACACTATCTACCGTATCTTCCTTCGCCGTCGGCGTTGTCGTGGTTACCGTGAGACACCGTTATACCAAAAGGAAAGGCGCGTCGATCTTAGAGCATGAGATATGATGATCTTAAGCCATTGACAACACACAACGGTCACGGTAGCACCTGATTCCAGAATAGCTGCAGTAGTTAAGATCTATGAACTATCCCCTGTTGACCAGGTCCCCAAAACTTAACTCGTAACGAGATCCCTTCAAAGCAAATTGTCATAACGATCGTCTATAAAGGCTTCGTACAACGAGAATAAATGTTACGGTTTATGGAATAATAACAGATACCACCAAACTGTCTTGTCTCTTCTGCTTTATTTAACATAACTTCGTTCACAGTTTCATTTCACATTCACCACTCATTCACCAAAACCCTTTGATGAACAGTTTTGGTTGCTTAACACCAACAGTCAATGATAATGATACAGCTTTTCTCCTTTTTATAAATTGAAGCCCGCTCTCCATGATATAATTAAAAAAAAAACCAGTCTCAATACCGCGTCCCTCGTGAGATGCGAATAGACTTATCCCGGAATTGACCGCCCTGTAGGTGTACTCAATTTAATGACCACACTTCGCTGTCCGCTATTTCGCGTAACTGAATGTCCATTTGTTAGTCTGATTATACACTGTAGCTATTTAAAATTCACCCCTATATTTTTCACAACGCACAATTAGCACTTCGTTACTTGTTTTCTTTTTTTTCTTCTCAGAGTAAACGGAAAAAAAAGACGCCGTATCATCGGCTTAGTCGATATAAAGCAAAACACCTTAATATGCCCAATTCTACCTCTTCTTATAGGATCGGCTACCTTACTCATTAATTTATTACATATTATTTCCAATAACGCTAATCAGGTATCGCCGTTATATTTTAATTGTATTCGAAAGCATGTTACTACTATTATGACCGACCAAATCGTAACAAATTGTGCGGCGTGCATTTTTAACGATAACTTTACGCTATTCAAGTTCCGTTACAGCTGTCTTGACTCGTAATGTTACACGGCCCCCCAGACTGTGATGTCTTGAAGAGGGTTCCAGACAGAAGAGGCTTATTTTTTTTTGTGTACTGTGACAGGAGAGGGTATTTGTTTCGGCGAATACACTCACTCTCAGATTCACTCAACAAGTCAGCACATACATTCTACAATATTTAAGTTGAGTTAATGGGCCTAGACAAAATGCCCTTAACTACATTCCACATTTGTTTATAGGTTGTCTTAGAAACACTTCGCACTAATCACTTCATATTCACACCACATTTTTTTTTTCTTGGATGAAGCCCTCAGTTCTTCAACCGACTGTGCAAGGCAGGGATATTGCCATTTCTTATTCAGTCTTTTCCTGGTTGATGCTTTTGGGTGATTTCTCAATAAAATTTCTTCCCCTACATCATATGTGACTACTTTCTTCACATTTTTATCAAAACAGGTTTTTCTCAATTGTGCTTGATACTTCAGGTTTTCGTAGACCTTCTTCACCATATCTTCTTTCTTGGTAATCTTTTGTTCTATCGCAGGTAATTTCTTCATCCATTCTGGCACAATACTTTCACCAAATACTATTTGGTTAGGTGAATAACCTGTCGATAAGTGTGGTAAGTCATTATACACTTTCTCAAGTTCATAAATCCAATCGATACATTTATAATGTTGTTTGGGTATGTACGTCCATAAAAATCGGTTCAACTCTCGGAAGATTCTCTCAACCGGATTTCCACAAGGGTAAAATCTTGAGATGTAAATGTGCTGGATTCCTTGTTCTTTCATTGTGTCTCTCCATACTTTGCTTGTATAATAAGCAGCGTTGTCTGTCAAAACCATTATAGGTTTGCCAAGCTCAGTTATGTAGTTGTTGATAAATTTGCGTAACATGGGTCGAACGTGGAGATTTTTCAAAGGATATAATTTCACATATTTTGAAAAGAGATCATAGAAAGCCAATACATATTTGAACCGTCCACGTGTCATGGGACATGGCCCACAGACATCACAACACCAACATTAAAGGTTGTTGTGGGATGATAGGATGTAATTCTATCTTCCGACTATAGTTTATGGGTTTCGCCTTCTGACATATTTTGCACTTCTTAATAATATTTGTAGCTATACGTCCCAAATTTGGATGATAGCAGTATTGTGCTATTTTGGCTGTACATTTAGCGGAACCAAAATGTCCCCAATTCAAGTGAGTGTACCATACTAGTGATTCTAAATATTTATTTGGAACACAAACTTTCCAAACATCTTCTTCATCCTTCCTCCGATACAATATTCCGGATTTTAATTGATACTGTTCTTGAGAGTGACTTAGCGTTTTGCTTTCAACAGCATGCCTAATGGCTTTCCACAACTTATCATCTTCTTGCAGTTGTGGAAGACTTCGAGATAGCTGTGAAATCTGCCTCTCACAATATTGCCTTGATAAATTCATGACTTTAAAGTCAATAGTCCGTTCTTCACACTCGTTGTCATTCTTTCTTTTCGGTAATCTTGAAAGAGCATCGGCTATGATGTTGTCTTTCCCTCTGATGTATTTGAGAGTAATATCATATTCTTGCAGTAGCAAGGCCCACCGGGTTAAACGTGAATGGAACATCCTTCCTGTTAAAATAAAAGATAAAGCTTTGTGGTCGCAGAATACAATGATCTTCTTTCCATATACAAAATAGCGAAACTTTCTAAGGGACCAGACCACGGCCAGTACTTCCAATTCAGTAGTACAATATGCACGTTCACAGCTAGAGTGTGTTCTGCTGGCAAACCCAATTATCTTGATGGTACTGATATCTTCTGGATTGTCCATCTGGAAAAGAGTGGCACCCAATCCTGTTTCAGAAGCATCCACAGCAATATAAAAATCTTGATCAAGTCTCGGATGATGTAACAGTGGAGCATTAGTCAAAGCATTGCGGATGTTATCAAAAGCTTGCGTGCATTCGGAATTCCACTCCCACATGACATTTTTTCTTAACAGCCGTAACAAACAGTCTTGGCTTCCTAACTGATTGGGTAAAAATCGTCGAAAAAATGAAACTAAGCCGATAAATGACTTTAATTCCGTTCTATTCTTTGGATAAGCACATCTGTTAATCGCATCCATCTTTTTAGGATTTGGTTTTATCCCTTCAGGAGTGATTATATGTCCAAGAAATTTCAATTGGTTATGAGCAAACTTGGATTTTCTCAAATTTACAGTAACTCCGTATTCCAAAAATTTCGCAAAAACTCTTCTTAATAAGTGCAAATGTTTCTCCCAAGTTTCAGAAGCAATTAGCAAATCATCCACATATAAAGTAACTTCATTCAAAAGGTCTCTGCCCAGTACGGTATCTAATGCCGATATGAAAACACCACCGCTTATTTTCAACCCAAATGGCATGACAGTAAACTGGTAACTTCGGCCCAGAAAAACGAATGCTGTATATTTTCTACATTCTTTCAATATTCTAGTTTGCCAATATGAACTACGCATATCCAAAGAGGTTAAGAAGCGGGCACCATAAAACTTTTATACTAACTCTTCTAGGTTCTCCGGTCGCGTTTGTACAGGTATAATGATCTTATTGATCTCTCTGGCATCCAACACCAATCTGATGTCACCATTGGGTTTAATTACCGCCACAAGAGGGTTACAATATTCAGCATCTGAGGGCTCAATAATACCCCATTCTAACATTTTATTGATTTCCTTTCTGACTACTTCTTTCTTTGTCCATGGGATAGAATAGGAAGTACGACAAAAGGGTTTATGTGCATACGTCTTTATATGGTATTCAAAGTCTTTTATTATACCCGGACGTTTACTAAAAATTGACTGATATGATTCCAACAAGTAGTACAGTTCATCCCTTTGGATAACAGATAAATGTTCTCATTCTAACACCTTTTCCTGCAATGACATTTTATCCATCATTTCTTCAGAACATTCAATAAGGCATATATCATACACATTTTCATCATCAATACTGACATATTTTACCATTAGATTCATACACAATTGATTTGGAATTACTCGGCCCTTTCTCAGGGTGGTTGTCAAAACATTACCATTGGAATAAAATATACATTCACCTTTCTCTAAATTAATGATTGCACCAGTCTCACATAAAAAAATCCAAACCCCAGATACATGGTACTGTCATTTTAGGAACAACCAGGAATGTACTTTCTATTTGAGCCCCCTGTATTGTAATGTCAACACGTACCTGTTTCACAACTTTTTGCATTTTTGCGTTGAATGCGCCAGACACGGTACATCCTGTGATAGGAAAAGTGGGCATTTTTACCCCTCGGCTTATCTGTTTTAAACAGTCCAACGTCATGACACTAATAGTTGCTCCAGTATCAATTAATATTTCAACATCAACATTATTTGTACTTGTTGGAATTATTGTCTGTAAAATTTGTCCGCATTTATTAGAAACTTCAGGTTTTTCTTCAATTAACTCATTCCTCATATCCTGATCATTATTGTACCTTAATACTCTCATTTCAAATTGATGCCTGCCTTCCTTCTCCTTTCCAGTCATCCTAGGAAGGCATTTGGTGATTGGTATTAGTTTAATCTATCTCGTTGAGTCATCGGTGGGGGTTCATGAACTTCCACAATCCGTACAGTATGATCCGAGTTATGGTATTCACCCCGTCACACATTGGAGGCTCCTTCGCCCACTGGTATAACTCCTTGTGCTGGATGAGGACTCGAGGCATTTGTTCCATCCTGCTGATGAACATTATGCTTCGAATTATCTTCCCAAGGTCGAATGCAATTGGGTTCATCACTTGGGTACCTGTTACTCTTATTAATATCACTACTATGCACATTCGCGTCACCATATCGAGGTTTACCTCTAGCACAGTAAGTATCTCTTCTGTATTTATTATAATCATTGTTTTTATTGCAACCATAGGATGAAGATTGTCCACGCTCCTGTGATGCGGGTTTGACCTGGTTTTCGGTATTATTATTATCATACGTTAAATTATTATTATAATTATTCTACATCGTGGTCAGGAACATTTATTAACTTTTCAAGTATATTTATGGGCAACCTTCCCTTCAAAATTCTGATCACTTCCTTGTGAGAAATTGGATCACTCCAATAACGTGTCTTATTTATGTACTTTTCAAAATATTGCCTTAAAGTACTCCTTTTACTGTTAAAATACTCAGGTTGGTAAACCTCTTTTCTTAATTTCTCTTGTTTACTCGACGACCAGTATTTAGCCAAAAATAGTTGTTCAAACTCAGCGCAAGTATGGCAACTTTAACTTACTTCGGCGGCCCATAATGCGGCTTCTCCGGTAATTTTGGATACTATAAATTGAAGTCGGTCGTGTTCTGACCAGCTACGAGGAAATATTCTTTTGAAATTATTGATAAAGATTTTCGGATGCAGGTTGTTCTTTTCAGTGGAGAATGTTGGGAATTGTCTACTTTTAAAAATGCTGTTCTCCACCTTTAAAGAAGACAAATATCCTTGCTGACCAAAAGAATCATCATCTTTACCAACCGAATCATCAACTTCCCAATGCAAATTTTCACCACAATTGTACTTCGTATTATCACACGTTCGGTTGTTTTTCGACCTATTCTCCGAACGTTCGTCCTCTGTCAACAAATTTTGTGATGACTTTCGTTCTAACTCCGCCAATTTATGATTGGTTTCCTTTTGCCATTTAGGTAACTCATCAACTATTTTCTCTTTTATTTTCTGAATTTCGCTAGTGAAGAGCTTAATTAATTCATCATTTCTACTTAGGTGCTCATTGATATTTTCATTTGGCTGGGATCCAATAGTAGTCTTAACCTTGTCTACAATTTCATTTCCTTTTATTTCTATCCATTCAGTTAGATCTTCGTCAAGTCTTTTAGTTTGATCTACTAAATACTTGTCAATCCCTTTACGAGCATCTGACTCAAACTCGATTATTTCTTTCGAAAGCTCTTCTATCTGTGCGCTAGCATTGAAACAGCTGCTTTCACACTTAACCATCCTATTGGACAGGCCATCATAACTCTTCGAAACTACCTCATATTTCTTTTCTACGTCATGAAGTTTTCCCATTAAATTATTATATTGCCTTTCTAAGGTGTTAGAAAACTCTACATCTAGTTCTCCAAATTTCGCATTTAATTGAGTCTCCCAGTCCGCCTTTAATTCTTTCTTAGTATTTTCCAGTTTATAATCAAAGGTGTTCAGTTTGCTTTCCAAAGAATCCATTTTAACTTCTAATGAACCAAATTTGGCCTCAAATTTTTCATTTAACTTTTGATTGTCCTCTTTTAATTGCTTATTATCTTTTTCTAGTGAACCAAGTCTTCCATTCATTACACCCATTTGAGTATTTATTGATACCAGCATATCAAACATTTTTTGATTAATATTTCCATTTTGAGGATCAACTTGCTGATCTACTTCCGAAACCTCAAGATCTTTATGTTCTCCCACGCTGCTTACCTTACTTATCATTGTATTTGAATCCCCTAACGGCTCTAAATCAATAACTGTATTATTATCTGTACATGTCTCCTGTCCCACATTGAGCTCATGGGATGCATCATCCCTATCCTCTTCATTTTCCTCTCTCTCTCTACTCATTACTCTACTCAACTGCACATTATCATGTATTCTTTTCGTTCGTTTTGACATGATTATTCACTACCAAGACATACACTTATTTTCACTATGTATTTATATATATTTATCTACCGAAATCACAAGTCTCAACTTCTTGTGTTTTACCGGTTACTGTCTACATTAATCTAACACTATCTACCGTATCTTCCTTCGCTGTCGGCGTTGTCGTGGTTACCGTGAGACACCGTTATACCAAGAGGAAAGGCGAGTCGATCTTAGAGCATGAAATATGATGATCTTAAGCCGTTGACAACACACAACGGTCACGGTAGCACCTGATTCCAGAATAGCTGCAGTAGTTAAGATCTACAAACTATCCCCTGTTGACCAGGTCCCCAAAACTTAACTCGTAACGAGATCCCTTCAAAGCAAATTGTCATAACGATCGTCTATAAAGGCTTCGTACAACGAGAATAAATGTTACGGTTTATGGAATAATAACAGATACGACCAAACTGTCTTGTCTCTTCTGCTTTATTTAACATAACTTCGTTCACAGTTTCATTTCACATTCACCACTCATTCACCGAAACCCTTTGATGAACAGTTTTGGTTGCTTAACACCAACAGTCAATGATAATGATACAGCTTCTCTCCTTTTTATAAATTGAAGCCCGCTCTCCGTGATATAATTAAAAAAAAAACCGGTCTCAATACCGCGTCCCTCGTGAGATGCAAATAGACTTATCCCGGAATTGACCACCCTGTAGGTGTACTCGATTTAATGACCACACTTCGCTGTCCGCTATTTCGCGTAACTGAATGTCCATTTGTTAGTCTGATTATACACTGTAGCTATTTAAAATTCGCCCCTATATTTTTCACAACGCACAATTAGCACTTCGTTACTTGTTTTCTTTTTTTTCTTCTCAGAGTAAACGGAAAAAAAAAGACGCCGTATCATCGGCTTAGTCGATATAAAGCAAAACACCTTAATATGCCCAATTCTACCTCTTCTTATAGGATCGGCTACCTTACTCATAAATTTATTACATATTATTTCCAATAACGCTAAACAGGTATCGCCGTTATATTTTAATTGTATTTGAAAGCATGTTACTAATATTATGACCGACCAAATTGTAACAAATCGCGCGGCGTGCGTTTTTAACAATAACTTTACGCTATTCAAGTTCCGTTACAGCTGTCTTGACTCGTAATGTTAGAACTAATATGTTGTCAGTTTCGCAGACTGGGCTAGTTAGCCCTATTGTATGCCAACCCAGCTACTGTTTTTGTACGAATGGCCAATAAATTGTTCCAGTGTGCTTCACCAGATAGCTGACTTGGCAATGAGAGAGGAGTGGGCATGGTACTAGGACCTCATTGGGACAAATATTCCACGCTGAGTTGTGATTGTGGGTCATCAGGCACTTAAGTTCTTATGCTTATTGCATCACTCAGTCCTGGGGATCATCTTAATTTTCTGTTCATCATTAAAATTGCCCTTGCCTGCCTCCCCTCATGGTATCAAGTCTCAAAATTGTGCATATAGGAAGGTTTCAAGTCATGAGACAGTTACTGAATTTCACCAAGTTAAACTCTATTGGTATAAACATTTATTTGGAATTATTATCAATTTATGCTACTTGCCGTCTCTGTTTTTACATTTGTTGTAATCTTCTCAGCCACCACCGTGGCGTAGTTGTTTAGAATCAGGGCATTTACTCACTTAAATTGTTTTGGAAGAATTGTAAAATATCTTGATCTATTTCTGTTAAAGTGCCCCCCTCCCCCACCCTTTTTTTAAGGGGATACTTCCAAACCTTCAAGGGCTCTGTATTGATCTTGATGTAGTCCTTAAAAATTTCTAAGCTTTCTGGTGTTGGATAATTATGGATTTTGGTCGTGTTGTAAATTATTTTCAAAGAGAGAATTTTAAAGTAATTCTAAGCCTTTTGGCACTCTGCCTTTTTTCTATTTTTTTATACATTTCAAAGCAAATTTTTCTGGCACTCCATGATTATTGGTTGTTGTTAACTGGCTTTTTGCTTCATTGCATTGTAAAGGAAAATTCTGAATGTTTTCACAAAATGAATCTAGATATTTTCAGCCACAAGTGGTGCTGAACCTGAGGCTTGGCCCTTCCACGAGTTCCTGCCACCACCAATGAAAGTCCATTTCACACACAATATCCTGTTGCACAGTATGCTATATAATATGACAGTCATGACATCGATGCCTGTTTCAGGCACCAGTTTCTCAGAACTCCGCAGGTGGGAAATCGCATTACATGTCCTTGTTTCCACCACCCACCCGGCCATACATTAATTTCTTCTAACTAGCCCTTCTTCACTCCCTCTTATTTTTCTGTATCTTTTATTTTCTGAACTGTCTATCTTTTACCTGCCCCCATCTCTACCACTAAAATGCACTTCATTTCCACACTTATCAACAGCTGCATGATATTTTGTCAGTGATCTTTGTCTTGCATATTATCCTATCTTCAACATTTAAGCTCCCAGTTTTACAAACCTCGTCTGGTGCAGTCCCCAACAATCAGTCTTTCCTTCTCATCCTGTCCAGTAAGTTGTCGCTGATCTGTGGTTCTGAGTGACTTTTCCAAACTCCCCCCATTTCTTAAACCTCATCAGTCCTTTCCCTTCATCCCTCTTCCTTCCACTTAAACCCTTCTGCCAGATGAATATGCCACTGGCTCAAAGCTTGCAAATTTCAGTACCTCTATATGTGTATTCTCCTGTCACTGCTTGGTGAGCAGATTCTTTAGCTATCTAATTACAAATAAAGATAGGGATCAGAATGTACCAATATGAGAGTATTATCACATGAAAAGACACATTTAAAAAAAATATTTGGGTGAACTCTTACCTTTAATGAGTTCATTAACTTTCTCAGAGGACAAATGAATTCTAACTGGAATTTCTGGATTAGGAATATCAGCCCTTCTACTTTTAATCCTTTGTAAATGATTGGTGACTGCCCTGCAAGATTAAGACAATTACATGATTTATTTTCTGGTAAACCTGAGTGCTTTATAGTATGATAATAAAAAAAAGGAATACCTTTTGCTAAAGAGCAGGGCCATATCACTGCTCTTATTAAGAGCATTTTTCACAAAATCAATGCAGTGGTCTGTTAACTGAGACAACTGCTCCAGAGCAACCTTTTTATCCATTAGTGTATGCTGCTTATTATCACATATCTCATTCAACTGCAAAATTAATTGCTTTCCTCTGTGATTTATAGCCTTTGTCAGCCTGCACACAAAAAAACAAATGTGAATGATAAGCTTGTCACTCAAATACAGTTACAGTTGTTTTCAGATATTTCTAATATTATGAACAATGACAAATCAAAGCATTTGCTGGAACTACAGCTGCAAGACACTGATATCTCAAACAGTTAACATTACTCTGTTGCTGTAATGACAGAAGTGTTTTCTTGAAGATGTGTAGAGAGAAACTAAACTTGAGATACATTCCTATCACACACAGATTATTTTGCTACAATGAGACAACCACTAAAGCAACTACTTCAAGAGGCATCAATGTGTTTTGTAACAACAGGCAAGATCGCTCTGTCTCCTTCTTTATTGAGTACTGATATCCATCAGAGTCTTGTTAAATTATGTAAACTTTATCTGAAGAGACCTGCACACTTACAGTAGAACAATAAGTGCTCAGTTCAACAAGAATTGTTCTACAACTGACAAAGACTGCCTTACAATTTGTAAGTTCTGATCAAATTTACTTGGCCATCAAGGCCCTACTGAAAGATCTGTCAGGGTCACAAGCAAAATGGCCATTGAGCTTCAAGGGTACACTGTCACAACGGTAAAGGAAAATGGATGCAAACAAAGCATGGTATATGCTGCAGAATGCATTTGAAGAACACCTCAGCATAGGTGAGATACCAGTCACCACATCATTATAGGACATGGCTGCTGAACAAAGTGAAGTTACAGAATTGCTAAAGACCATATGAGGTGTTCCCAAAAGTACAGAACCTCTGGCTGGCAGAAATATAATTACTGATCAGGAAGTATAGAAACCTAATCTCATTCATCTCTTTGGTTATGCACAAATTTCTGTCAGTGTTCCCACCTTTGTCAGAAGCACTTCTGGAATATGTCTTTTGAATGGTGATCAGTCAGATTGTCAGTTTCCAAATATCTTCTCTTGATCATACTGTTTTTCTTATAGGGTAATTTTCAAATTTGGAAATAACGAAAAGTCACTCAGAGCTGTGTCTAGAGAGAGAGTGCCTGACCAACTACAGGAATGTTGTATTTGGTAAGAAAATTCTGAATCAGACATACTGTACAGCATCAAAAAGGCACTGAAGGACCTCCTAGTTGTATACCTTTGTGATGATTTGGCCTTGGAGAGAGTACTCATGATGCACCATCCCATAAAAGTTGAAGGAAATGGTCAACAAGACCTTGCTGCAGACCTAGCAAACTTTTTCTGGCCTCAGGGATGTCAGGTGTTTCCACTGTGATGACCACATCTAGGTTTCTGTGTTGAACCTACAAACCCACGTCTTAACACCCACAATCAAGCAAGGTGTTAAGAAAGTTGGGGTGACCGCTTGCATTGTCCTGTGTGATTTCCAGACAGCTTTGCTTCTGCTCCATTGTCAGCAGCTGTGGTACGAATTTTGCAGATACTCTCCTCATGCACAATTCATTAGTCAAAATTATATGTACTTATACAGTGCTTAACCCCACATCATTCAAAAGTTCTCGTACTGTGATACAGTGATCTTCCATGACCAAACTCCCCAATTGCTCAATGAAATTGTCATTTTGGCTTGCTGAGTGTTTGCCTGAATGTGGTTTGCTGTTGACTGATGTACAGCCATCTTTGAAGAAGTTGTACCACTCTTTTATCCACGTGTCACACATAGTGTCAACCCCAAAAGCCTGCTGAAACTTGTGAAAGGTTTTCACTTGGATATCACCACACTTCTGGCCAAATTTGATGCAATATCAATGCTGAATTTGTTCCATCATTTTACAACTTACTGGGATCTGACGAGTGCTCACCACATGTATGATACAAAATGAAATGAATTAGACTCCAATGAGATGGAAATTGTTCTTTGGCATTCCAGATCTTAAAGTATTTTTATGACAATACAACATCAGGTAACTTGGTTTTCTTGCAGAAATTTGACAGAACAAGGTGCCTGCAGGCCTCCATAAGCACTTCCATTGTGACGTTAGTTATGATGTTACGAGACATCACTCAGTCTTCATAAGCAAGTTACATCAACCTATCACTTAATCAATCCTCACAAACAAGTGCTGAAATAGCAGAACAAAAGAAGGGAGGCCATTATTAATAGAGGGCTCTCTTTGCCAGAGCACAAATGAGATGGAATTACAGTGTACATCATTCTGTAGCATTCAGTACATCATGTGATGATCTAAAACTAGTGTCATAAGTAATTTTATATTGCGACATCATCCACAGGAATGGTATATGACAACAATCCACAGACATATTTTAATAACATATTGGCAGATATGTCCCTCAAATTCATGGAGATTGAGTAGAAAGACTAGCACACAGTACAGGTGGTCTTAACATTCATATACAGCACAGGATGGTTGCCCAAATGGAACAGAAACAAGGGACATCCTGTGTCCATTGTCTGATGATAATCAAGAAGATCACATCACACAGCTCACTACCAGAACTGTAGAAGCAAGAAACCTGGCTTTCATCTGTACTTCATTACTTCAGCTAAAGGACAAGAGTATAACACTGCAAACAGTGGTCAATTACATCACAGCTCTGGTGACTCAGGACACCCATATGGGAAACTGGGTTATTAAAAACGTTAAGAAAACAGTGCTTTGATGCACATAGAAGCCTGTGCTATTTGTTAAAATCCTACAGTAAAAAGACAAAAACACAAGAGACTTCTGTACATTCAACATGAAGATTTGTTAAAGTCCTCAGGTGCAGGAAGAAGATTGGAATTTACTATGTAAAGTTCTTGAAGACATTTGGCATCTGCAATGATGCAATCAGAGCAGTTAGTTACCTTCAAACATCACAATAATGGTGGTAAGGATGTGACAATACAAGTAGACAATTAGAATTATTAAGCACAGTCGTATTACAAACCTTTGTCAACTTCCAGCCTATATTTTGTAGCGCGTTCCATAACATCCACTGAAAAAGCAGATTATCAATTTCCTGAGAGATGAGCTGCAGCCTGTACATCATCCTGTGTAGTGTGAAAGGTAGAATCACAGGCCAGTGTGCACTTGTTCTAAATTTACTGACCCACTGTCAGTATTTGGCATTTAATTAGTAAGTTTTCTTGAAGTTTCCAGAAACCACTCATTAACAAAATGTTTGCATGATAAAACGAACTCTGTGTCTTTTCACAAACACGAACACACTCCGTTTAGAAGGCAGTTCAATTTCTTCTATGCTTTTTACTGTGTTTGCATAATAAATCTGAATTCAGTATTAAAAGTTAGAGAGTTCACTGGCAACCCTAGTCTTGCACTTTCTATAAAATGCTGTCAATTTTGGCAATATTAATTTATGTACTTACTTGAAGACTAGATTTTTTATTTCTTCAACAGTAACTTTTTTCTTCTCTAAGATTAGTGTTTGTCGATCATCTATAACTTTCATTGCACTTGTCAACAGCACACGTTTGTAGCTGTAAAAGACATAACAAGCTTCCTGAACAAAACTAGTAAACATGAACAATACACTGTGCTAAAATTAAATGCTGTAGAAAGAAATACAAGATGTTCATAATGTTAAAATTACCTGACTTCTGATAGAAGGCCAGATATAGTTTCCCTTGTTTCAGCTGCAATTTCATGTATAAACTTGTATTTGTGATCTCTGTGGTCAGTTAGCTGACAATCTCGACATGTCAACTTGTCACAGGTTTCACAAAACAAAGATAGCCGCTCCTATAAAGATACATGTATTTTGTTACTGCAACCAGAAGAACACATTCACCACACAACTACAATTTTGTGGACTATATAAAACCACAAATTGACATATTTTCAGTTACTGATATTGTACACCAAACATACAAAATGTATTCATGACACAAAACAAAATTATGCTAATTTCATGTACCATTAGTCTATGCACATCTTGTACATATGTATTTAAACAGTTAAGAACATTAACAGTCTCTCCCTGCTACATTAATTTTCTGCTAATGTATCTTACTACAAACACAACACTCAAAGGAATAATAACTAAACTATATCATATAGAGCAGTTTTGAAGTTTAGCAATGGGAGACTGCAGGTGACAGATTATATCTTGCTTTCTTGAACATTTAACCTAATTATAATTTCTCTTTGGATGAGAGATTGGTTTAGCAATAGTTGTGGGTAAGTTAACGCCATGAGAAGTCACAATGAAACAAAGAAAAGTGTTACACAGATGTCCATGTTGATTTTTCAGGAAGGAAGAGATGAACAATTTTTTCAAAGAACTATCTCCAGTGCCTGAAACAGACTGTCTACATTTCTCAGTCATTTTCAGATGACTCTGAGGCTTTTTTAAATATGACCTAGAGACTAACATCGCTGGCTATTCACACAAGGACTTCAGGTTCAATTCCTGGTGAGAAACTTAGATTTTCCTCACATGGGAATGTCTTCAACTTCAGGTGCCCAAATAAGAAATGTTATAGGTAAATAAGGTGTGAAAATGACTGCCACTATGCGTCAGACAAGAGAGTGATACATGTTGGGAGCCATATGTACTCTAGTTTCAGAGGGATAACTACAGCTTCGAAAGTACTAACCACTCACATCAACCATCTACATTGCCGTGACTAAAGTGGTTTCTCACTGCATTCCTTTGAACTTTTATTGAGTGTTTAAGTGTATTCGTATTGTGTGGATGATTATATGAGTCCTTGTGCATTTTTACATTTGTTTTGTTATTAAGGAACAGTACAGAACGTAAGGGGATGTTGTCCAACAGACTACACTTCTCGAATAGCACTAATGGTTCTCCTGAGCTTAACGCACTCTTCCATATTGATAGACAACAATCAACAATGTCACATCCCTTTACTACATGCAATTCTGTGAAGAGGTTTGAAATGTAAGCCAGAACACGGACACAAAAACAAGTAATTATGAATTGTAGACCACCACTTTGTTTCCCCTTGTATGTTAAATTGCTGGTTGGTTAGGGGTTAAGGAACTAAACTGTGAGATCATCAGTTCCCCGGTACAATGTTAGTTCACTTAAGAGTTATAATATCTGCCAGAAATGTGATCAGATGATTAAAGTATGTAGGAAGGATAAAATCGAGGCACTGAAGGTAATACTGATGCTAGAGCTGAGAAACAATTCACAGAGAAGTAATAGTATGTAGTCCAGGCCGGTATGTAGGTCAGGACAGACAGACAGTATTCCAGGGCTCATCTGTGGCACAGAAAACCCCACCCTAACTGAATACCTTCCCCCCACCCCAATCCCAACTCAATTAAGGGCACAAAGGTAGTTACAGAGTAAAGAATGCATCCTAGTCAGGAGATTTCAGTAATGGACATCAGTTTGCTCATAAATAATGAAACAAGGTACAAGAAATAATTTAGGTAGCAAGTGGGGGGGGGGGGGGGGGGGGGCATCCACCTGTGAGTGTCCCCTAGGACTTTGCATGTGGTGGGAGCTGTGCCTTCCACAGTACTGCCCTTGATCCATTACAGTAAAAGTATTAATGAGTTAAAGAAGAGAACAGCATCCACCATTCAACAGAAAAAGAGGGTGTGGCAGAAAACACAGGGAACTGCATCTAAAAGTAATTAAAAGGAGTGAAAGAAGAGTGACAGAGGTACCTGGCAAAGGAGGTGTGGTCGGGGTCTGACGGACCCAGCATGTGGCAGGCAACACCTTAACCCCAACTACACAGCCCACATCCTGGAGGTAGTTTGGCAGTTTAAGGGGTTAATTCTGAGAATAAATACCATTCGCACAGAGAAAACAGAGAACCAGTTCAATTGGTCAAGCCATCAATATTAAGAGGCAAAGAATCTGGAAGATCATATTTGGAGAATCACAGGAAGAGGTCTTTCCACAAGGATATGTATGAGCTACTGTATATAAGGCTCCACAACCATATTGTAGGAGTGTCTCATTACATAAAATAACACTATGAGTTAAGTCTGGTATGACTGATGTGGTGTAACACAGGACAGTGGATTCGTTAAGGTGGAACGGAAGGAGAAGCGCAATGCAGCAGTAGTCTCCTCTAGAGTGTGCAGTTTACCAGAGGGGACATCAGCCCACCAGATGTTCTATCTCTGAATGAGGAGAGGCCTTATATGCACCCAAAAATCCACACCTGGTATTGTCAAAATGAATGCTGGGCACCTAATCGCTTCTCAACCAAATGGTTGACCAGTCTGTTCGCTGGGATACCCACGCAACTTGTGACCCAAATCAACTCCTTGTCTCAACTGACTACTTGAGACAAGTGCATCTACTGCTGTGCCCCTGGCGTTATATTCCCGTATTGAGTCTTGTTTGCTTTGAGAGGTCACTTTTGTTCAAAAGTTAGCACCAAAATGTCTAATGTAGTGAGAGTTGTTTGTTTTGTTGTGCAGTTTGGCATTTGAGTGGTGAAAGTGGGATTATGAGGGACTTTCCTTTTTATAGAAAAATCAAAATGTAGCAACAAACAATGACAACAGATTTTATTAATGACCGAAGCAGATTTCATAGTGGAAGTTCTTGTCAACAGTCTTGTGGTAAATTCTCTACTGTCATAAAAACATATGCAAGAATTTTCTATAGAAAATACGTTTTTGCAAACACATCACACAATATTGAGAACACAGTAAATAGTACCTTTTTGCATTACCCTTTGTATCTTGTTTCCTTGCTAAGTGCCAAATAAAAAAATTATTTTTCTCATCCAATAAATCAGACTTTTTCACTATTGAAATAACTTTCATTACATTTTTATTTTTGCATAGTACAGTTTTATTCTCTGTAAAAAGTAGATATTTTTGTTTTCAGATATTTTGTCTCTCTTGTAGGAGAATTCGAGTAGGAAAAAATACCAGGACGTCATGTAACTTTTCAATGTGCCACAAATACAAAGAAAACAACATGATAAGAATTATTTTTGGAACACAACCTACGATCAGCATAGAGACAGAAGTGATGACACTTACTGCAGGACCTGACCATCATTTTGCAGGACAATGCTCAAGCACGTACAGTGCAAGCTGTTACTGATTCGTTTGATTGATGGGGCTGCTAAGTGCTATACCACCTGCTGCACTCCCCTGACTTAAGCCCTCGTAAGTTCAACTCTATTTCTAAACTGAAGGAAACACTTCACGGCACTTGCTTCAAAACTGCTACAAATTCGTCAGACAATAGACCGTGCCACTCGAACTGTCAACACAACTGGCACTGCTAAGAGTATCCTGCGACTTCCACATCGCTGGCAACGGGTTATACACAATGCTGGTGACTACTTTGAAGGTCTGTAAAACTTGGAAACGTGTCTATTTTGTAAGAGCTGCAAATAAATAGTCGCCACTATTAAAGTTCCAACCCTCGTAGATCACTGACATCAGAGACACACTCATGCCACGGTTGGTTGCCGATTTACATGCATGCACAAAAGGCGCATGCACTTCAAGTAGTTGATCTTGACCAGCAAGTCGCTCGTGTAAAACGGTCTTAACATCGATCAATGGCCTGGAGACTGCTCACTGAGTCAATATGAATTAAGATGTGTTTGAGGGAGTCTTTTTAGTAAAACATAAGGCTATGATAATGGGTATTGGTTCTGCCATAAAAACATGAAATGTTCCATGCAACAAATCTTGTTCCTGACTGGTTGGGGATGAAAAGTATATCAAATACTACCCTTCGTTTTAAAGGTAACAGTGTAAATGATGGCAGCACCTTGATCCTCTAGAAGAACGAAAGGGATAAATCCCACAGGATCATGGGAGTGACTGAAATTTTAAAACCTTGAAACAAATCAATACTAATACCTGGTCTGGATGCCGAACAAGGGGTTTGGAGGGGTGTGTGGGGGGGGGGGGGGGGGCAGAAAAACACAGGGAGCACATTCTAAGGAGGTTAGGTGGAGGTCTTGTCAGAGGACCTTGAGGTTCATTCAGACAGGTAATTTCACTCAATGGTGGGAGTCAGGTCGCTGACGCCCCCTTGTATGCAAAAATAATGTGATAAGTTCGATGATTAATAGAGTGTTGATCCATAAACCCGGTAAATGGAGTCCAATCAGGATGAGACAAGGGACTAGGGCCAAACAACTATAGGTGAGTGAAGTGCTATCTGTACGAATGCATGCTTTCGCGGCGATATCCATTAATAAAACATTCATGGGTTTCAAGCCAAGTGGTTTACTGCCTACGAGCCTTCGGCAGAGACCTCCTCTGCCATTGTCAAGTGGATGACTGTCGTGTGGTTGTCACTGCTGTGCTTATGTAGCCGCGCCATCACTCGTGACGAGACTGGTGCTTGGTCCCACACCATATATGGTAACGTTTTGGCCGCGCAACGGTTGGGCCCACTTCAACTCCCTAAACACCAGATCCCACGCTGTACTCAGAACAATCTGGCCGACATAGAACTGCCCACAACCACACGATATCTTGTAAATTCCTGGCGTTCTGAGGCCTACATCGTCTTTCACAGGTCTCATTACTTTCCGGAGGGCTGAAGATTGTGTCTATTTTATGCCTCTTCAGGAGCCAACTAATCTTCCCTGTTGTCAAACCACAAAAAGGAAAGAATGCAACCTGCTTGGTGTCTTCTTCAGAGGTCTTTTTCCTTTAAGGCTTGGATAACACTCCTTGTGAGATCTGTTTGTTGTCATAACCATTTTCCTTAAAAATATTGCGTAACTGTCTCAATTCTCTCGACAAGTTTTCAGCATCTGGGACAGTTTCAGCTCGATGTACTAAGGTCCTCAGAACTGACTATTTCTGTGGTGGGTGATGGAAGCTGGTGGTGTGCAGATACCGATCCATGTGGGTGGGCTTGCGGTAAATGCTCTGACCTAGAGACTTATTGGGTTTACGGCGGACAAGCACGTCCAAGAACGGCGGGGAACCCTCCTTCTCTACTTCCATTGTGAAGTTGATGTGGTCGTGGATGCTGTTGAGGTGCTCCAGGAACTCTTCTAACTTTTTTTGTCCATGTGGCCAAATGACGAAAGTATCGTCAACGTAGCGATAAAAACAGCTCGGCTTTGCAGGAGCCGTGTCCAAGGCGATGTCTTCGAAATGCTACATAAAGAGGTTGGCTACTACTGGAGCTAATGGACTTCCCATTGCCATGCCGTCAGTTTGGTTAAAATATTCTTCATCATGTATGAAATATGAGGACGCAGAGTGTGCTTAAATAAATCCATGATGGTGTCCTCAAAGAGCTGGGACAGCAAGTCAATAGTCTGTGATGGGGACACACGTGAATAAAGAAACCACATCGAAGCTAACCATAATATCCCCTTCAGCAAGTCGCAGACCTTTAATCCGACTGATGAAGTCTGCCGTATTCTTTGTATGGTGTCCACAGCATCCAACGCCTGTAAAGAGGAGGCTGGCCAGATGTTTAGCAAGTTTATAGGTCGGCGATTCGATGGTACTCACTATCGGCCTCAACGGTGTGTACTTCTTATGCACCTTTGGCAGACCATAGAACGTGGGCAGACTTGGTGCCTTGGGGAGGATGCCCGTTTGTGAAGCTCTGAAGTCTTCCTCACTATTCTGGATTTTTGGTCCCGAGGTAATTTTTGGTATGTGTCTTCCTCCAACATCCATCTGATTTTTGCGTCATAGTCGACTCGTTCAATTAAGACGGCAGAAATGCCCTTGTCAGCTGGTAGGACGACGATGAAAGAATCATTCCAGAGAGCATGGAGGCCACTGCGTTCAGCTCTAGTCATGTCTGAAGCTGGTGGTTTGGATTTTAAAAGAACATGGCTCGTTTCTCTACTAATTTCCTCAACTACATCACTCGGATACTTACGAACCGCTTGTTCAACACCACTCAATATGTCAGCGAAGGGGATGCTTCGTGGTGAAGGAGCAAAGTTACGTCCCTTCTTAAGTGCTGAGATGGCACCTGCGTTGATGGTTCATGCTGTCATGTTGATCACAGCATGTTCCGCAGCTTTATGTTCTGCTCCATGTTGTTTCAGTGAAAGCTTATTGAATTTCCCTTTCTGCTTCTCCGTTGCTCTCTGTCTCGATGATGTTTGCTGCGCAACTGTTACTGCACAGAGTGTTATAAGCTTCCACAAGCAGGTAGTCTTTAGTCGAGTGTGGTCTGTCGAAAGCATTGATTGTGTGAATCTTTTTATTGCGCCTATCGCGACTCAGCATCTCCGCTATATGGTGAGTAGCAACTTTCCTTCTCTGGTATTGCTACATTCCATCCTGGATTTTCTAGTGTTTGCTTTAGTTGATAAAAATAATATGGGGAAGCCAAGTCAGCTCACAGCAGTCTCAAAAATTGGGACTGTACAACAACAACCAAGCACTGGGAGTTCTGCATCAGGATGACTGTTGTATGACAACAGAAAACCATCACCTGCATTTTTGCAGGAGGGAACTGAAAACCATAGGAAAGGGTACAATTGGGGGTTCTTTGGATGGTGCCTTGGTTCTGGCGTTCACCCAAGACAGCAGGATGGTGAGCTATACCAAATGCAAAAGGTGTTACATGGGTAATCAATGGCACAATGGAGGGCACTAGCCAATAGATGGTGATGAGAAACGGTGTAAAGTTCAGCAAAGAGCCCTGTGGGATGTCATTCTCTAGGACCCTTGGAAGCTGAGTGTTATACAATTCTTAACCTGAAAAAACAGGTGGGACAAAACCTGAAGGGTAAAAATCAGTAGTGAGCCTCGGAAGTCCCAGTCACAGCAGTTAAATAGAAAGTGATGGTGCCAATCAGTATCATATGCCTTATGCAAGTCAAAAAAGACTGCAATGGGGTGTTGATATTTAGATAAAGCCTATAAGGCTGCCATTACCAACTTAAGCAGGTGGTTGGCAGTGGAACATCCCTCCCAGAAACCACAATAATAAAGGGACAAAAGGCTCCGAGATTCGAGAACCCCGTATAATTGGCGAACAGTTTGCAAAGCATGTAGGTGAGACTAATTACGTCATAGCTGCTGAATGACATTGTGTTTCTGCCTGATTTTAGGATTTGGATGATGATACCACCTACCACTGTGAAGGGAGACACCTTCAAACCAAATACAGCCGAAAATCCCAAGTGAACAGAGCCTTTGAGTAACTTTTGGAAGTTGCATCATCTGATTATGAACTGAATCATGGTCCGGGCCTGTAGTGTGTGAAAAGGTAAGAACTGGAAGCAGTTTCCAGTCAGTCAAGGGTTCATTATATTATTTGGTGTAGCTTGGGAAGGGGGCTGAGTGAGGTGGGGGACTGAAGGATAGGGAGATGTCCTTAACTGGTTATTTAGGCATGCAAAATATAGCCAGGAAACAAGAGGATGCCAATGCTTTCACAAAGTGGGTCGCAAGGCGTTCATTGAGAACTGACACACTGGTAGAAACACCATCCTGAAGGATGAGACTGGGAATATTTGTTGATCTTTGGCAGCCCAGAAGGCTACAGAGCTTGGCCCATACCTGAGAGGGAAAGGCATACATTCCCAAGGAGGAGACCTAGTTCTCCCAGCATTCCTTCTTTCTGTGTTTAATTAGGTAGCAAGCCTTAGTGCTTGATTAAAAGTGAGGAGGGGAGTCTGTGATGAAGGATGTCACTTGAGACATTGCAGGACCTTTCGCAATCCTGAATAGTAGTTACAATGTTTTTGGTCAACCATGGCACCGGCTGATGGCAGATCGGACTTGTAGAAACGGGAATAGCAGTTCCAGTGGCACAGTTGATTGCCTCAGAGATGTCTTCCACAACATTGTCGATGCAAACTGACAGAGCGGGGATGAAGGTGCCAACAGAGGCGAACAACTGCCAGATAGCTCTTTGAAATGCCCATTGAGGTAACTGGTTCACTAGGTAGTGACAAGGGAGTGACAGGATCACTGGAAGGTGTCACTGTCAGAAAGATCATCGTGTAGCAACCACTGGTGCAAAGCCACAAATTTGGGGAAGAAGTCGTAAGGTCAATAGCCAAAAAGGGGCCACGGGGTGCATGGAAGCCATCACTGAGTAGAGACAGATCAAAATCAGAAAGAAGCTAGTCAATCAGAAGGCCCCTAAAGGAAGTTGTACTTCCCCACATAGACTGGTATGCATTGATATACTCAAGTAGGGCAAAAAGAGTTTGGCCTGCCTTGAAGTAAATAAACATTACAAATGGTGATTGCTGGTGTCATTTGCACATTGCTTCCAATGTGATACGAAGGGGAATCCACTCACAGATGACATCTGTGGGAATCAATGTACAGACCCCTCGACATGTCCTCTTGGGGCCAGTACAGTTCTGACAGAATGCACAGTAATCTCGAAGTGCTGGGAAACTGTCATCAGCAAAATGTGTTCTTGGAGAGCAACACAAAGTGCAGAACAAAAGAAAACAGGTAACAGCAATATCCATAACATTTCCAATGGATCACCATGTTGAAGGTGTCCTCATTAGGTGTAAAGGGACCAGAAAGACATATCACATGCCAGGGCCACTGTCTGTCTGCAGTGGGAGGTGGAATGACACAATGAACATTGGTTCAGAATCAATGACATGGGGGAAGCTGGTACCTCCAGAGTCACAGGAGAAGCCTTCACTCGCGATTTCTTCTTCTTCTTCTTCTCCTCCTATTTTGCAACTTTTGGAGCATCTCTAATGTGAGTGTAAAAAACAGAGGAAGAACAGGTACCTCTCGGACCCAGAGTTCACAACTCCTTCAGTCACTAGCTGATTTTGGCCTCTGACCTGTGGATTTCCAGGGAGAGGGGTCCCAAGAGGGAGACCTACCTCTGGTAGATGCCAGAAGTCAAAGCTGTTTCTCTGGCCAGGTGCGGAGAGTGATTCCTGAAGATCGTGTCTCAGGAATCATGAGCAAGGAGGGCAGGGGTAGATTTGGGTTTGAAAACGTTGAAGTAGGTGGGGTGCAAGAGCAATGTTTGCCCAGTTTTTCACCATGTCAACTGGATGCTTGGGTTAACAATTTTTCCTTGTCTCAGTATAAGACAGGCAGCCAGTTCCTTTATATGATTGTATCTTCTTATCTTTTGCACAATATAGTAAATGATTTATGTCTTAAGTATAAGCATTAGAACGATCTCATGGGCAGAGGGATTGCATGTCACACTTACACAGAACAACCATAACTTTTTTGTAACTTCTAATCTCTCTGGAGATCAAGGTCTCTGAAACATAACTACTTGTACTGTATTCAAAGTTTTATGTGCAGTAATAGTCACTGGTATGTCACCTAGTTTTTCACCTGTCTGAAGTGCTCGAGATAGTGCAACAGAAGAGACTTTAATCAAGACTGCCCATTTTGCAAATTACTTCACAGTCTTACGGCTTGGGGTAGCTAGGATAGGAAAAGCAGCTGGACTGTAATTGCCTGAATTGAAATATCAATACCATTCTGTTGAGACAGTCAGATAAGTACAGTCATTGTGTTGATTTAGTTTAATGTATTTCCTGTGCGAAACATCCATCCCGATACCACCTCCCCCTATGGTTGCCAACCAGTCGCAGCAAAGGTCATCTGATGCATGGGGTTGTTGCTAGGAGCCCTGATGCCCCAAGAAGATGGGTGTCTACTCCTTGTCATGTGTGGTGAACTAGCATCTCAGACATCAGTAATGTGATCACCGTGCTGTCAGAGATCTCTACCAAAAGGGTAAATAATTACACCATCACGTCAGACTGGCTACCACACTGGCTTTTAAGCACATTTGTAAGTCTATGTAGTTATTGTACACAGAGCATCTTTAACACTGTAAGCAGCAGGTGCTATTTAAGGCATTCTTCCAGAGTTTATCCATACTACACAACTAACAATCTGTTATCTGATGCCCACAGCTTGCTATTTTATTGTTTTTGAGGTGAATTTTTACTTGACAAGAGCCAAATGGCTGTAACCTAACATATCTTTTCAACACAACTTATAACAAGTAAGTGTGTAATTGTGTAATCCTGGCTTCTAGTCTGTTATCAGTATTTGATATTTTTGTTTTGCTTGGATCTTTTGTAACAATGTGCAAGTTCTAAGTGTCACACATGCCTCTGAAGAAAATAATTTTATAATTATTGAAACTCAGGTCAAGAGTTCAAATAAACCTGCATTACATAACTGGTTGGCTGATCTTTTCCATCCTTTCCAAGACCACCACTTTACAGTTGCTGCTTACAGACACATTCATGATTTTAATTAATACTTTGAAAACAATTTGTAGTCCTTAGAGGTATCTGACTGAATAACACAGACAGATGAATGGTGTTCTACACTAAATGTCATCAATATAATTTGGTTTAGTTCTACGCATGTTCGAAGGGTCAGGTTTACATTTAGCCTTTGTTGTAGTATATAGTAAACTTCAAAGAAAATTGATGTACCACCAATTGCACAAAAAAGAATGGAAAACTTTAAAATTGTATGAAAACAATTCTAGATTTAAGACAAATGCATTTTGACTTGGAAGACCTATTGATGTATTATAGTCCATCATTCGGTTGTCCAAAATAGTTATGAGCCAAAATTGTGGATTTCATACTCATTAACAATAACCCCCAAACACTATTATTTCTTATGTTCACTGTTCATTTCACCTTTGCTCAGATGTGGGAAACCCAGAAAATAGAAAATTCAACATTTATGCGAATATAAAGTCAACAATGAGCTGATGCTCAAACAGTTACAACACCACATGCATTTCATTCCAAATTAAAACCATATTTTGAAATGATTATTGTGCATCCTAATATTCTGTTATTGAGTTTTAACTTTTCTTGTAGCAGCATACAGCATGAAATCAGAACCTATGACAACAATGCCCACATACAGCAGAAGCAAGAATGTGAAATGTTACGAACAGCTTTCGGATGGACTGATGGACAGATTGAAACCTGTCGGGCACTTAACACTGTCGTCACCAGCACCCTTTCTCATGTTCATGGTACACATTAAAACCTCTGTCCAATTAAATTGTGTATGAGTGCTGGCATCACACTTAATGTCACCAATTTTCTTGCTATTGTTTCATCATCACCGAAAATTAAGGGTAAATCCCTCCTATCACCATAAAGAACACACAAAGTTAAAATATGGTGCACTGTGCGTGTGACACCACGAACACTGCATTCCAATGGTTCTTCAAACCACAAGAGATAAGCATGCTTCATTGGACAGTGTAGGATACAAAGGCGAGTGAGGACCAATTCATCTCTTCTTGGCATCCAAAAAGAAGTGTGCTAAGATAACAAGCTGATTTTGACCAACTGCAGCTTCTTACAGCCACTACTTTTATCACGCAGCCAACAATCTCTCTGTCACCCACTAAACAACAGTCTGTGGGCAGACATTACAGTGAACTGTGATATTTTCCTGGCAGGCTGCTCTCACTGCTCTGTCAGCTTCCTCATTTCCTTTGATTCCCATGTGTCTAGGGACCCAGCAACCTCTTTCCTCTGCCTGTATCAGAGATGTATAGTGTCCCAGACCACGTGAACTATCCAATCTGCAGGGCTGCTGAATAGCCTGTAGAACACTAGAAGAATCCATGCAGACAAGAAACTTCTCTCCACCAAGAAGACTCATGTGCTCCAGTGAGTGCCTTCTTGATGCCCAGAGCTCTCCATAGTACTCCAGAAAGTGGTTCGGTAGGCAGATTTTGCTGACAAAATGTGGAAAGTTAATAGAAAGCCTGAGATAGTGCACTTGTTTTGATCCATTGGTAAAGACTATCACATGCTCCTGATATTCCATTACAATGCCATTAAAATCCTTTTTTAAACTACAGGTGGAGTAGTGAACTTGTGCTCTGTCCTGTCCAAGTTAAGAGTGGGTCTGTCACCTATCCAAGAAGGGTATATACTCCATCCAATTTAAGAATTGTTACCTTTATGTTTGCTGCCACAAGTTGCTCTAGATAATCCTACGCACAGACAGAAAAACACTTAGTAGCCAAGTAGGCAGTAAACCTTTATCGTGCAGATCGTTCAGCCCCAATATTGACAACAGGATGGTCAGAGATGGTCCTCATTTTGTATACATTGCACCATGAGAAATTCTCAGCAGATGGCAAGAGGTGGCTCACTGGCTACTGCACAGGGGCTAGGAATGGGACTGGTTCAGTAAGCTCCTGCGGCCATTCTAATGCCAGCATAGGGGACAGCACCCAATATCTTTAAATAGAAAGGCCTATCTGAGCCATGCATTATACTGCCATAGTCAAGCCATTTGCAGTTGAAGGTTCTATAGAATGTAAGAAGAGACTGGTCTGATCCACTTTCCAGGTCTTTCACTAACACATTTTAAAATGTTTAGTGCCTTCAAACAAACATTTCAGATCATGGAGGTGACGCAGCCATGTTAACCTCTGATCAAAGATGAAGCCCAAGAAACATACTTGAGGTCTAAAAATCCAAGATGGGCCCCTCAGCCAGAGTTTTAGGTAAATAAAGCACTGACAGAAATGACTAAAATACAGGCAAATAGTTTTTTCTGCAGATAATTTAAAATCAGTTGTATCAACTCAGTCCTCCAGCCTCTTACAGGTCAGCTGTAGTCGACATGTAGTATCTGTGAGACACAAGGAAGAGCAGAATACCGCAAAGTCATCCAAAATAAGGAATATTTGGTTGGACGCCTTGCCACTGATTGAAGGGTGTTGTTACAAATGTTACTCTGAGGAATGTCATTCATTTGAAGGAAATGGCTGGAGTTTGTAGCACTGACTTAATACTGCAAATATTTTTCAGTAAGGAAGGACTGCATCACAATGGGGAGATGCCCATGAAATCCCCATTCATGCAGTTGTCAGACGACATTGTCTCCAGGTGGTATCATATGCTTTCTCCAGATTGAAGAAGATACCAATAACCTGCTGTTTCTGTAGGGATGACTCTTGAATTGCAACCTTTAATTAGAGGAGATTGTCTACTGCGGGCCATTATTTCCAAATGATTGAACAATCCCTTGGTTTCAAGAGTCCACACGAGGTGTTGATTTATCATCCACTCAAGGGTCATTCCTGCACAGCTAGTGGGTGCAACACTCCTGTAGCTATCTGGAAACAACTTCTGGTAGTGCGCGCCACGGAAGTTGAATACGCGGCAGACGTCAAGGACGTTGAAGACCCATAGAGGTCTCTGCATCATCGCGCAGTGAGCTGTGGCGGCGCGCGCCTCCTGGCCCGCTTTTAGTGTGAGGGCACCACTGTGGAACACATGGCCCCAGCGGCCAATAGCGGCACCCCCGATAGCATACTTAAGTGCCTGCCTCGCGCTCAGCCAGCAGTCTAACATCGCGTGCATCTCAGGACATATCGCCTCAGACAGCGTATTGGCTTTCATGTTTCTATTCCAGTGGATGTGGTTGTCTTGTTCGGTTCGTTACTCTGTTGTCTGTTTTTGTTGTGTCGTAGCTTCCTCCGTTGATCATGTCCGTCCTCTCCCGTTGTGTTGTTGTTCGCGGACCGCTCCGCAGGTCCTGCCGTGTTTCCGTCACTACTACTCCGCGACCGTTCCGGTCGCCGTTACAACAAACTTGTCCTTCCATGACTTGAGAAGTGGTATCAGACACTCTTCCCATCATGGATCCAGATAGTAGTCTTCAGCCCATATTTTGTTTATGAGGATAGAAATACTTCTTTCCCCGGCATGTTTACGTGTTTTAGCATGCCATACTGAATCCTGCAGGGTCTTGGAGCAGTGTCACATGCAGCAGTGCAGGTTGTAGTTCCCACATGGAGTAAGGACAGTTATGTGGCTCAGAGTTGTTAGATGAATAGTCTAGTCTGTGTCTCTCCATGTGGTCTCTATGTTGGGGAAATCTATGATTAGCATAATAGGTGGAGGTCAAATCACAAAAGTGTTTCACAATTGTCTGCACTACTTCTGGATGACTGTTGTTTAATGTTTTTCTTTCTTTTTTTTTATGATTATGGTTTTAGGGTGCAAAACTGCTACAGTTGTAGGTGCCCACTGTGTGGCTTAGTGAATGGTGAAAAACCGAAATTTAAATCAGCAGCAATGGGAGCGAAACTCAAGAAGGAGGGAAACTTAAAATGGAAGGAAATCTTACAAAACTGCTAATGAAAAGGGGGGGGGGGTGTTTTCCCCGAAGAAAGCGCTTCAAATGACCGCTGTCATCTCACTGACACTGATAAACATAAGGACGCAATCAGCTGAGCGCATCATCTGCTAAAAGGGAAGATATATGAGGTGACAGCTGTAAACGGGCGAGTAGCAGATAAAAATAGGAGCACTGAAGTGAAAGGTGTCTCACCGTCCATGTTGAAAGCAGTGGGGACAAAGCAGGGGAGGATCACCACTTAAAAGATGTCGATGGCTAAAGAGACAGTAACCAATCTGGAGTCCATGTTGAAGGCAGTGGGGGCAAAGCAGGGGAGGATCACCACTTAAAAGATGTCGATGACTAAAGAGACAGTAACCAATCTGGAGTCTAGTTAAAATTACTTCCTCCCAACAAAGAGGCCAAGAGGAAGAGGTTCAAGCACAGGGAAGAAGTTTTACATCCCATAATTTATTATCGGGAAGTGCAGACCAATGTCTGTGCCATAACAGAACAACACAACAACATAAAATGCTCTGTAAATTGGCAAAGGGAGCCACACAAACAGCCGACCGAGGAAGAGAGACTGCAAACTTTGCCACCATATCGGCTGCCTCGTTTCTGCGGATACCAACATGCCCTGGGATCCTGAGGAATTCCATAGAGATGCCCCCCAAGTGCAGCATGTGGAGGCAGCCCTGAACCCAGTGGACCAAAGGGTGGACAGGTTATAGTGTGTGGAGGTTCAGAAGAGACCTGAGTGAATCTAAGCTTATATACTATATCTGCTTATAGGAACGGATGTACTGGACAGCCTGGAGAACAGCATAAAGCTCTGCATTAAAAACCAAACACTGGTCGGGAAGCTGGAATCTAATAGGGGTGTCGCCAAGTGTAAATGAAAGTGGCATCCTCCATCAGTGCGCATAGACAAGCAAATGCTCGACGATAAACTATGGGGGGGGGGGGGGTACTATCCTTGGGAAGCTGGCAAAGGTCATGGAGAAGGGAGGTCCGGGGACGAAGCCAAGGTGGCGCCATACCCCCATTTGTCAAGAAAAGTTCTAGGAAATTGGAAGGAAAGGGAATATAGCAGTTGATGGAAGTAGACTCCCGGTGGTAGAAGAGAGGAAGGGTGGCCTGCATATCCTAAATGTAGACATAGTATCTACCAAGATTATAGAAGTTGAAAATAGAGAAGGACTCTAGAGTATTAAATGAGGTATTAAGAAGTGAGAGTGAAGTGTAAAATAGATTTTTATTTTACCAGAAAATATTTAATTATAGTGCACATAAAGACGTATACTAGGGCAATGAACCATGAGGCCTACTCAAAGGATAAGGGGGATGAACCCAACATTTGCTAAGGATATAGGGCAGGCGTACCTACATAGAGTAAGGATGTCCTGTGGTCTGATGAATAGGGATGTTTTATAAAGAGGCGTACCTACCAGAACGGAAGGAGGAAGTGCACTCATAGGGTCAACCCACATGTAAGGTATAGGTACTGATCCTAGGGGAAAAGAACAGTATCATGACAAGTAACACATTTAATAGGAATTATTCTGGTAAGTTTGAATTTTATACACCACTAGCTTTTTTAGGTCTATGTTTTATGTGAGTTTACAAGTGTCGAAAAGAACACTTTCAGTTGCTCAGAGTACCTCCAGACTACAAACTACTATAAATAATGATACTATTAAGTACTAAGGAAAAAATAGTACAAGGAATTACCTAGAATAAAGTACTCAAGTGTCATGAACTACTGGAGCTTACAATTGTAAACTAAAGGTTTAGTCCTTACAATTCCTAGATATAAGAAAACAAACTTCAACATTGATTGAAATGTTCACATTTTATAATTAAAGTAAAACGAAAAAGATAAGGAATAGCTAAATAATACGAAAAAGGGTATTCACGGTTATGAAAGGAACAAGGTATACTGTTGAAATATGAATTCTTGTTATATGTGATATAATGTACATAATGATTGTATATAAAGTATCGCGTGTTCGATCTGAGCGGGGGAATATGTAGTGCTTCATGAATTTCTGTGTAAATTCTAGAACCATGTGGCTTTCCTCCGTCTCAAACACATGACATTTTAAACAGAAGTGAGAGAGAGACAAATCTGACCTACAGCGCATGGCATGTTTGTGTGTGCAGATCTAAAAACAGTTACGAGCGAAATGCGGACGCAGCCGCTAACAAGTACCTGCTGTACGATCCATAGAGTTTCAGTGTATGTGTAGAGAAGAACAAGGAGTGTTTATGTATGATGATTGTTAATGACAAATGAAGAAATGAAATTAGACTTTTCAGTAATTCATGTGTTGGAGTTGCTAGTAGCAAGACACATTCACGTTCATAAATTATATGGCTGTTAAACCAACGCTATTGTAAATGTATTTAATTGAGTCTAATGTGAGACGAATCGGTTGACTTGCAAACTTCTGAATATTTATGTGAGAAATGGTGAATTTGTTCTTTATGGAAGTTGAAATATAACAAGATTAAATTAAAAGTATTCTGCGACTATCCACTTATTTCACGAGTAGAGAGAGAGAGAGAGAGAGAGAGAGAGAGAGAGAGAGAGAGAGAGAGAGAGAGAGAGAGAAGATGGGTAAATTCACTTGACCAGCTTTATTCTGCAGAGAAGAAGTTTTTGGAGATCGACTATCCAGAGAGGAAGATCAGCTGTGCACACCAAGTAAGTCAACTGATGTGAGAGCAGTGTGAATAGTGTGAATTTGGCAAATCAGCTCCACATCGACTCTTGTCATCTAGTGAATTGGGTTATAAGTAACACGTTTTCTATATGCTTAGGCTAAATATTTTGCTTTCTAACTACAGACACATGTTGTAACTGAATTTTTACTAGTATTATTATGCTACTTTAGTTTCCGAGATTCATTTATTTCCTTACTTAACTATAACAGCTGCAGCAGAAAAGAGTTCACTAAAGATTGTCGATGTCTTGAATATATCTCACAAAACACAAATTAAAAGGTGTGTGCTGAGCACTACGCGGAAAACTGATATGAAAACCACATATTCATGTAGTTTATAAAAGACTTAAAATATTACACCTCATACCTGTCTATGCACAGCACAGTAGAGACTTCTGGGGGCATTCGTAACAGCTGAAGCTTGATTGTCATTTTCTGCCTCTTCCTTTGGCTTTATGGTATGTTCTTTCGTAATTTTTAAACGTTGATGTGCCTACATCAAAGGTTCATTAAGTACATAATATTTCTTCCGTTACACAACAGTGAATAATTAAAAACATATGATTACCTGAACACAACCATCACAAATATATTCAGAGCACTCCACACACCAACTTGTAACAATGGAATTATCTAAACAACTTGTGCACTTCTGGTCACTAACTTTAGAAGAGCCTTGACCATTTTCATTGTCACCCTCTGCTTCCAAGAGAAACTGGTTTTCAATTATGTTGGCAGCATAACAGTGAACACGACATATGGGGCACACCACATTACTATTCTCTGCAATATAAGAAGAGCACTTGTAGAAAATTGTTTAAAAACCTAATTCCAAAATTTACAGCGCTATTTCGATTTAGTTACTATGCTGTTGATTAACGTAAACAAAATATAATCTTACCGACTACTTCAACGTCAAGTTGCTCCTGTTCGTTAAATTTTAATGACAAGCAAGAAGAACAACTGGCGTGAAGACAATCTAAAAGTTTCGGAGCGTCTCCGGACGATAACACATGTTGGCAAAAAACACATTTTGTATTGCACCAAGGGTTTCCAGTTGGGTTGTCACCAGTTGTTGGACTAGGTATAGTATCTTCACTACAGTCGTTCATCTGTTTGTCCGAGGTTACTGATGCATGAGTGTTATTCTCGTTTGCTTCTTGTTTCACAACAGCGATAACTTGTTCTTGCCTATCCATTTCCCCGACTAAAAATCTTCTGTCACGCTACGGTTCAAAATTCGCGACCTAAGCCATCAATGTAAACAACTCAGTATCGGTATGCAGGCCAGTCACTGCGGTAACACACTTTCCACTACTACTCTCAGTTATATGAACGCAAATATGATTTTTAAAATAATTACGGCTTTCTGATACAATTCATCATTTATACGGCATTTCTGACAACAGCCATTTCTCCGTGCGGCCGTGCCAGGGATTTAAGAAGGTCGAATTAGCGTTAAACGCATGGACTTCAGAGCGATAATAACAGCATTATAGACACATAAGTCATCTATGTTTTCAAATTAATGTAAATAGTCGTCCCACGTATCATTAACGCATTCCATCCTGTCAATATCCTACATTTTCATACCGCCAAAACACCACCTACCACCATCTAATTCCTCTTATCGATATATTCCATGGTCGATATAACCAAACTCACTTCCTGCAATTGCAACTACACTCCGACCGTTTCAAATATCGATATTATCGATTAAACCGAGTTCCGATTCGCATGCAGATAATAATTGCGGCGCGTAATTTATCATGACAGGGTGTACCACACTGTTATACATGACTGATAGAATGTTATAAAACTAAACTATCTTTAAATTCTTAGCGTAATCAAGTTGTTCTTGATTATTTCACTGCAAAATAATTGATTTATTGATTGCAGACGACATTCAGACACTATCATAGCTGAGTAACTGGATATTTCGTTACATGATATGTTAAAAACAAGTCATCATTAATAAAGCGTCACGCATTAGTATTTCTTTTGTCCATAGTTGATATCGGAAGGTACCAAATATTAATGGTGAACAGTGCCACTTGGAAGGCGTTTCCAGCTAGGAATGCATCAGTCAATACACGCTGTAGTTAAATTGTTTTTCGTAAGTGATTGCGATTCTTTCCTAATCACAAAATTTGTTAGACTAGATATACAGGAAACGTGCAACAAACGCCGTAAACAATATGGCGTGATAAAACGTGATGTTATTGGCGATTTTTTCAAATGGGATAAGCTACATATCAGTCTTTCATCACAACCAGATTTATTTAGTTTCAGATTCGTTGGCTTCGCCAACTCACAACCATACTGTCATCTTCTAAACTAACTTATATCTCATGCTAAGCTACAGATCAACCTTTTTGTCTTCTAAATTGGTTGGCATTACGTTACTGGCCAAAGCCGACTATTCGTATCGAAACATTCCTCTTCACCCGACAAAAGAGTTCGATGGTTGAAGTCCGTAACAGGAGTTTCCAAGCTCGAGCCCGCACGCGGTCTAAAGCATGCATCAGTGCGGCCCAAGAAGTGATCAATTATAACATAACCGGTAAAAATAAATAAATACAATAGAGCTGTGTAAAGTTATGATAAATTGAATATTTTCAGTCTGAAACACCCGCCACATGTTGATATTCTCTGCTTGGTCCATCACGATTTTTTTTCTCGGCGGTTATTGTTAGTAGTGTTAAGGATACTACGTGCGGCCCAAAAATACTCGCCTTCTTTCAGTGTGGCCCAGGTAAGCTAAAAAAAATGGACGTCCTTGCTCTACAACTTTGGATGGCCCCGTGAGAACGCGTAAAAACTGAATTATAAGGTGTGAAATGTGAATTAAATTGCTCAAAGGTATATCGATTACAGTAATTTGAACAGCAGCCTGAGATACGAAGCTAAGAATCACATTTAGCTGTAAAACGAGCTAGGACGAAAAGGCCGTTTTATAGAAAAAAATGAGTTAGTCGGGAGTAAAACAATTTTAGAAGAATAAACAATTCTTAGCAGTTTGGAAGTGATCGAGCCTAGTGCAGAGGAATAACATAAAACATGTAAAAAGAATGTTTAAAAAATTATTTTCATCGTACGCTTCGCTTTAATGTTAACTTCGACATAAATAATATTGTAAAATTGTGTGCCGCAGGGGGAAAATTATAACTAGAAGCTTAGGGAGTTATGACGCGAGCCTGTCTCGAGACTGTAAAATTAGATAACAAGCCTACCACTTTTCCACAGCCAGTACTAATGTCTTCGCACAGATATATAAACAAGCGATCCGTTTTGGCGCGATTGTCTCATGAATGCACGAGAAAAACTAGCTGTAAAATTTAATAACATTATGGCGTGCGTTCATGGAAAGCCACCATTGTTTCCGTTGCAAGCAACACACGCAAGCAATTCTTTAATTTGAGCGCTATAAAAAAGCTTATGCAGGAGGTCCACCATATGGCACAAGGCACACGAATTTGCAAACACTGGAAATTTGTATATCTGATAACGGATTGTTATGTGTTCGGTTCCCCGGTTCTGAATCGCTAGAAGTCGGAGTACTTCGACCCGTTAGCTAGTGTTTCGTCTTCGATCACTGCCAACGTAACGCACGGCAAAGCCATTGACCGCAGGCTGCAAAGCACTTACTAGGAATTAAAGTGCAGATGAACTGTTAGTGGTCGCATATTACTTGCTTTATTAGTAGTTTCACTAGATAAACGACAGTGTCTTGAAATATTCACTAACCTAATGTCGACATGCTATATGTTCAAAGGTGTTCTCAGCGCAATCGTCAACATGAGGAGCTGAGAGAAGCTTTGAAATATTGACATACTGCAGTCGGTGCAATGAGTATCTGAAGAGGCTCTCTTTTATAGAGAGATTCAAATGGCTCTGAGCACTATGGGACTTAACATCTTAGGTCATCAGTACCCTATAACTTAGAACTACTTAAACCCAACTAACCTAAGGACATCACACACATCCATGCCCGAGGCAGGATTCGAACCTGCGACCGTAGCAGTCCCGCGGTTCCGGACTGCAGCGCCTAGAACCGCACGGCCACCGCAGCCGTCCTTATAGAGAGAGACTAGTAAAATAACAAATAATATACGACCTGCTGAGGTTTATCTATGCATTAGTTAACCAGTATATTCGGGAGACTCCCGCTTCTATGCTGCGTAACCTGATGTAAACTGTAAACATTATCCCATGTATTCCTTCCACGCTTGCTGGAGTCTCATTAGATTTCGTTCCACGTGGAGCGGAAGCGAAGCTGTCTCTAGAACAGCAAAATACGGCAATAGAGATACGTTTTATGCTGTGCGTTACGCTCACATCGACTGAGCGATAATATACGGTAACAACTTTACCGGCGCATTTAACTTGGACGACACCGGCCAGCAAGCTGGTCCAGCTAACCTGCAGTGACGTGGGCATTTGCAATTACGATATAAAAACACACGAACAAAGAAACAATGTAGCTTAGAATGTCATTTCATTTTTAAAGAGAACTCCAATACCGCACGCCTCTTAGAGGACTAGACGTGAAGAATAATACGCTCTCGTTCTTGGCTAACATAGTATTGTAATTAAAAACAAGAGTGATAAAAATTCCTAACTTAAACACGGGGTAATTTTTCTGCGCGCGATATGTGTGGTGTTACAGCGTATTGCAGGGGTTTCACCGTATAAAAGTACTGAAGCCACTGAATGTATTATTTATAGTAAGTCGTCTGGTAATCTCTGAACGCCTTCCATTTTCAACTTCGCAAAATACATTTTAGTGCTTGAACTGTCATCTGCTACACTGATAACGAGTAGGTCAATAACAGAATCCACGAAACCATCCAAGCGCCACATTTTCTCCTCTGGCGTGGCGTTGTGTGTCTCGCCAGCGTTAGGCAGTGACGTGCGCCAAAACTTTGTGCATTAGTTCCCATATGTCTGGCAGCTTGAAATGCCTTGTTATTTCTCGCGACATATCCCCTAACTTGGCTCCAGATCAGTTGAGTTCTGTTGGGACCGGCTGCTGTGACCGAGCGGTTCTAGGCGCTTCAGTCCGGAACCGCGCTGCTGCTACGGTCGCAGGTTCGAGTCCTGCCTCGGACATGGATGTGTGTGATGTCCTTAGGTTAGTTAGGTTTAATTAGTTCTAAATCTAGGGGACTGATGACCTCGGATGTTAAGTCCCATAGTGCAAAAGCCATTTGAACCATTTAGTTCTGTTGGGTTCATACTGCAGCAGAACGATAATTTTGATGCAATATGTTATTAGAAACAAGAAGACATATATTTTTCGTTAAAATGATGGTTAGATATGCGTTAATTAGCATATATTTGATGAATTTTATGTTTAAGAGATTTAGATACGTCAAATTGAACGAAAACGAAGAGAAAACCAAATCGAGATTTGTAACATCGATCCATGACTTGTATCGATTTATCATTCTACAACGCTATATATTCAGCTACACATTCGGTTTTCAAAATTCCCTTAGCTTTAGTAAATACACTTAGTCAGAACCTCAAAGCTTATCTTTCTGTAAACCAATGAACAACATTTAGAACAACCTGTTTCTCGCCACTTTTTAACCGTGTTCTACGCGCATGTTTCACTACGGAGCAGCAAGCATTGTCAGCCGTTTTCACAGTACATATGAACAGAACGACAATCAGTGCACAACATTACAGAGACAGACCTGTACAAGATTTCTGAAGTAAAAACTACATATCTAAAGTATGACTAAGGAAAAAGTTGATAGCTTTTAATACTTTAGAATATCGTAAAGTTTCATTTACTGTAACTTAGTAACAAGAAGGAGGACCTACTTCGGAGAGCGTAACAACACCAGTGTACGTGAGCTACGATTGCTAATCAACTATCGCACAGGACGTAGCAAGGAATTTCTCAAAAGGGGTTGGGGCTCGGGTTCGCTTTGTTAAAGATGGCCTTAAAAGGGCTCATGCTTTTCATTAATTCTGAAAAAAAACGTTTATTTTTTTAAATTTTATGCACAAAATTTACATTCAGTTGTCCTTCATACAAATAGCATTTGGTCCATAAAATTAAGCAACAAAAGCCTCTTTAAAAAGTGTAGCATATACTCTCAACAGTATGTAAGAATACCCAAATGCACAATTTAATATTTCTTTATTTGGCAATATGATAACTTTACGCTATTGTGAAACGAATTCTAAGTCTAATATAATATACTGCCTCTTTACTATCAAAACACAGCTGAGCCTTCTAACATTAGGTTCACCATCATCTTCCCGAATCCCGGAAGCTGCGTGCTAACGGGTGCGGCTATCCGTGTGGTTCGGATGAACTTCAGTCATTTGAAACAAATTCTTACCATTCGTGCTATATCACAGCATGAGGCAATCTTAGGTTTTCTCGGTCAAGCTTGCGTATTTTTATCTTATAGGAAGTAAATTCATGCATACTACATACTTTGATTTTCATATACTTGACATATTTTACACTTTAATCATGCATATTAATCACCTTTTCCTGCCATTAGTATATTGTCCATGATACTGCGTTATGGAATTTCCATAAAGAGAGATACACCGTTTTCACCAAGCAGAGATCTAATCTCGTTCCTTATGAGTGCTGTATTTTGGCAAACAACTTAGAAGCCGTCATGCTCTAATCTCCCGTCACCCTCGAAGGTTATTTTACGCTCTTCTTCTGTCAATTTCGGTCTGAGTTGAGGAAGTGATCAGGATTCAACGAAAATAAACTTTTTCGGACACGACGATTATTACCGACAGGATTGTTGGAATAAATAGATCTCCCATTATTGTGTTAGACAGAGAAGTATAACAATTTCTGATGGCGAAAATGGAAATGATCTGGAATTATCCAACCTTAAAATTGCCCAAACTATCTCATTTAAGTATTCATGTGTCACTTCTTGCAATGGAAAAAGGTCGTTTTTTATAGATAAACTCATCAGCCTAAATGAGAAGGAGTTGGATTATTATTTACCAGTGGGAAAATGCTCCTGTCGGAACAAAAGAAAGGCGAATATGTTCCTGTTTAAAAGAGTCTGAGGAGACATGACCTCAAATGTTAAGTCCCATAGTGCTTAGAACCATTTGAAAAGAGTGTGACTGAAAAGTGGGGTGTCAGCTGCCACTCTCTGTTCTCCTCAGCACTTTTAAAAATTTTCCCAAACATTTTGGCATGAGAATATACTTACTGGCCATTAAAATCGCTACACCAAGAAGAAATGCAGATGGTAAACGGGTATCCATTGGACAAATATATTATACTAGAACTGACATGTGATTACATTTTCACGCAATTTGGGTGCATAGATCCTAAGAAATCAGTGCCCAGAACAGCCACCTCTGGCTGTAATAACGGCCTTGATGCGCCTGGGCATTGAGTCAAACAGAGCTTGGATGGCGTGTACAGGTACAGATGCCCATGCAGCTTCAACACGGTACCACCGTTCTTGACCGGACGTTTTCAGCTGGTGAGAGATCTGGAGAATGTGCCGGCCAGGGCAGCAGTCGAATATTTTCTGTATCCAGAAAGGCCCGTACAGGACTTGTAACATGGGGTCGTGCATTATCCTACTGAAATGTAAGATTTCGCAGGGATCGAATGAAGGGTAGAGCCACGGGTCGTAACACATATGAAATGTAACGTTCACTGTTCAAAGTGCCGTCAATGCGAACAAGAGGTGACCGAGACGTGTAAGATAAGATACCATCACGTCGGGTGATACGCCAGTATGGCTTCCAATGTGCGTTCACCGCGATATCGCCAAACACGGATGCGACCATCTTGATGCTGTAAACAGAACCTGGATTCATCCGAAAAAATGACGTTTTGCCATTCGTGCACCCAGGTTCATCGTTGAGTACACCATCGCAGGCGCTCCTGTCGGTGATGCAGCGTCAAGGGTAACCGCAGCCATGGTCTCCGAGCTGGTAGTCCATGCTGCTGAAAACGTCGTCGAACTGCTCGTGCAGATGGTTGTTGTCTTGCAAACGTCCCCATCTGTTGACTCAGGGATCGAGACGTGGCTGCACGATCCGTTACAGTCATGCGGATAAGATGCCTGTCATCTCGACTGCTAGCGATACGAGGCCGTTGGGATCCAGCACGATGTTCCGTATTACCCTCCTGAACCCACCGATTCCATATTCTGCTAACAGTCATTGGATCTCGACCAACGCGAGCAGCAATGTCGCGATACGATAAACCGCAATCGCGATAGGCTACAATCCGACTTTTATCAAAGCCGGTAACGTGATGGTACGCATTTCTCCTCCTTACACGAGGCATCACAACAACGTTTCACCAGGCAACGCCGGTCAACTGCTGTTGTGTGTATGAAAACTCGGTTGGAAACTTTCCTCATGTCAGCACGTTGTAGGTGTCGCCACCGGCGTCAACCTTGTGTGAATGCTCTGAAAAGCTAATCATTTGCATACCACAGCATCTTCTTTTTGTCGGTTAAATTTCGCGTCTGTAGCACGTCATCTTCGTGGTGTAGCAATTTTAAAAATGGTTCAAATGGCTCTGAATACTATGGGACTTAACATCTATGGTCAGCAGTCCCCTAAAACTTAGAACTACTTAAACCCAACTAACCTAAGGACATCACACAACACCCAGCGATCACGAGGCAGAGAAAATCACTGACCCCGCCGGGAATCGAACCCAGGAACCCGGGCGTGGGAAACAAGAACGCTACCGCACGACCACGAACTGCGGGCTAGCAATTTTAATAGCCAGTAGTGTATTTACGTTCTTTGTAACGCGCAGCTCACTTCACGCTCCCACAAGCTCCCCTAACCGTAAGTCGCTCTAAGTTTCTCGTACCCATCGATTCCTAGTTGCCCTTTCAGAGTCACTCACTCAGCCCAACTCATTAGCTCTTCGTATCTCTCTGTCATTGTCTCCGTGTCACAACCACAGTCCCCTTCATTCCGTCCTACTACTGTTGTCTGCTCTCACTGCCACTGACTTCCACTTGCCCCCTCTTACTGCTACTGTCTCATTTATTTCTTCCCACTTTTGTTGTCTCTTCTCACTGTCATTATCCCTCTCTTCCTCGTTGTCATTGTCACAGACTCTGTCTCTCATTATCACTGGCTCTCTCCCTCTTTCACTTTCGTCCGCGGCTCGTGGTCTACCGTAACATGGTAGCTCAGCGTATTCGGTCAGAGGGTTAGCTCCTCTATATAAAAAAAACTGAGTTAATGAATCAACTATGAACTCGAATAGGGGTCCTGGGACGTCCTCCCCGAACAAATACAACGACCATTAACGAGCAAAATGAGACCAACACCCCCCCCCCAAAAAAAAAAAAAAAAAAAATTGGCTACCGTTGCTGCCTCTGAATCACAGGGTCCCGGGTTCGATTACCGGCCAGCTCGGTGATTTTCTCTGCCCGGGGACTGGGTGTTTGTGTTGTCCTCATCATTCCATCATCATCATTCGGGACAGTTGATAGATTGGATTGTGTAAAAATTGGACTGTGTATTTGGGACTTTGTATGGGCTCTGAAGATCACGCCGTTGGGCGCCCCACAAACCATACATCATCATCTTTCACTTTCTGCATTCCTTTATTCCTCTCCCACCGTCACTGTCTCCTTCACTCTTCTTAGCACCGTTTCGCCAGCGTGAACTGCGTTCAACTGCCACTGTGTGCCTCTCTTTCTCTCACACAGACATTGTCTCCTTCGCTCTCTCTATACCACAACCACTGTCTTCTATCTTCCAGTATTTATTACCTTTCCATCTCTCTGCCACTGGCCCTGTTTCCTTCTCTCTCGGCATAAAAAAGTGCGAATATGTTCGCACCATCATCATCACTTATTGCGTTAACGGGCCTTTGAGGCCTACAGCAGAACAACAGGAAAACAAACCATTACAAACACAAAGACCCCAGTAAAAGCAATGTTTGCCAATCACATGAGAGGAGGTATTTGCTGCATATGACACTCCATCGTTTTCGGTCTCCAGCATCATCCTCCACGGCCGCTGTTTACACTTCTTGAAGGATCGTCATCACTCGATCCTTCCATCGCGTTCTTGGGCGTACTCTCGGGCGTTTTCTCGTGGGTTGAGAGTGGAGGACTCTCTTAGGAATGGATCTGTCCGCTCGTAAGATGTGGCCAAACTATTGCAGTAGCCTCAGTCCCAATATTCGTCCAATGTGTGGCTTTCCAAACCTCTGGTACAGGTCTCCTTTCTATCTTCTTTCCCATTTACCTTCCATGTTATTGTAGATGGGTCCATAGATCTTCCGAAGTACCTTTCTTTCAAATGCACATATTGAATCTGTTGCTGATGTCGCCCAAGTTTCACAGACATATAAAAGTACTGGCCTCACCAGTGTCGTGTACAGATGGACTTTGTTCTTCTGAGATATCAGACGAGATTTAAAAAGATTGTTCAGACTAAAGAACACGCGATTATAGTTGATGTACTTCTTTCGTCCGCTGTGTCCGAGCGGCTCTAGGCGCTTCGGTCCGGAACCGCGCTGCTGCTACGGTCGCAGGTTCGAATCCTGCCTCGGACATGGATGTGTGTGATGTCCTTAGGTTAGTTGGGTTTAAGTAGTTCTAAGTTCTAGGGGACTGACGACCTCAGATGTTAAGTCCCATAGTGCTTAGAGCCATTTGAACCATCTACAACAATGGTGGGAGGGAGAACTCGACGACGTGATACTCCAAGATATTTAGTTTTGTCCTCGTTCACCTCCAGCCCAATTTCCTTTGCACTTTTGGAGGAATGGGGAAGTATCAGAACACATTTGCTCTAGAGTTTCGCCAAGGATCACAACATCATCAGTAAATACCAGAATTGTGTCTACTCCCAACATCTCCATTTCTCTGGTTCGGCAGGTGTCACGGCTTTTCCAAGGCCAAGTTAAATAATATTGGTACCAATGGATCTCCTTGTCTCAATCCATTTTGGATAGTGAAAGATGGTGATAGCTGGTTGCCACACCGTACTTTAGAAGTTGACTGGGAGTAGCAAGCTGCAGTTAGACGGATATATTTCGAGGGGATTCCCAGTTCCTCTAACGTTTCCCATAATGTGACGCGGTCAGCGCTGTCATAAGCTTGCCGTAAATCGATGAAGATGAGGTGTAGTTTCCGATTGAACTCGTAGAATTTTTCTATCAACTGCCTCAAAGTAGATATGTGGTCAATGGTAGACCGTCCGGGGACGAATCCACATTGATATGTGCCTACAGTTTCTTCAGTCAGTTGTTTCATTTGATTTAGCAGCAGACTTGTAAGGACTTTGTGTTCAATTTCAAGAAGGGAAATTCCTCGGTAGTTGGATAGTAGGGTTACATCATCCTTCTTGAAGATGGGACATATAATTGCTCCCTTCCATTCTTCAGGAATTATAGCAGCAGAGTTGTAAAGACTTTGTATCCAATTTCAAAATCTTAGTAATATATAGTAAAGAATACACCCATTTGCTGTGCTTTGGTACAGAAAAAACGGATTTCTGGGGTATTTTTCGATAACAGATGAAGAGTTTTGAAAACGGAAAGATGACACTTCTAGATAAATGCCTAGAGGATATAAAGTTAAAATTTGAGCAATTTGCTGCGGTTATTTATTATTTAGGTTTCCCCTCACACCCGATTTTACGTGCGCATTTTACATGGACATGTAACGTAACCGCGCTGATGAAATAAGTGTTAATAAACAATAGGAAGAAATAAGGACCTCTGTAACTGAAGCAGCTGAAGAAATTCTAGGAGATAGAAAGCTAACAATGAAGAAGAAATGGTTCAATGAGACATGTGAACAAGATGTGAAGGCCTGGAAGAGAGCAAGGGCGGTGCACATGCTGGACAGACAAAGTGCTGTACTACAGGAAGCGCTCAAGACCGTAAGAAGAGAAACAAATAGGATTCTGAGAACAGCAAAGAGGAAGTTCTTGAACAATATGACTGATGAAATCGAAAAGAGAAATACAATATCAGACAGCAGGAAAATGTTTCAGATGTTGAAACATGTGAGGAATGTCACAGAAACGAAGCTTTAGTTGTTAATGATAAGGATGTAAATATGTTAACAGACAAGAAAAAAATTCTGAATAGGTGGAGTGACTATTTCGAAGAGCTATTGAATGCTGAAGATGCAGAGAGTGTCTATCCACATGAGAATAATACAGAGGGTGAAGGAGAAGCCGCAAACATTCAAGTGACGCAACAAGATGTAGAAAGAGCAATGAGGAAACTAAAGAATAATAAGACACCATGAGAAGATAGGATACGGCAGAGATGTGTAAGGCAGGAGGAGAAACACTTCAGGAAGAGTTATACAGTCTCATAAAAGAAATATGGGAAAAAGAGGAAATTCCAGAAGAGTGAAAATCAGCAGTCATTCTCCCACTGCACAAAATGAACAGTGCCGGCCGTTGTGACCGAGCGGTTCTACGCGCTTCAGTTCGGAACCACGCGACTGCTATGATCGCAGGTTCGAATCCTGCCTCGGGCGTGGATGTGTGTGATGTCCTTAGATTAGTTAGGTTTACGTGGTTGTAAGTCTAGGGGACTGATGACCTCAGATGTTAAGTCCCGTAGTGCTTAGAGCCATTTGAACCATTTTGAAAAAGAACAGTAATAGGAATTGTAACAACTACAGGGGCATTTCTCTTCTAAGTGTAACTTAAAAAGTTCTATCTTTAATAATACTAGAAAACCTTTAGACATTTGCAAAAGATATTGTGGGAGAGTACCAGACAGGCTTCCAGGAAGGACGATCGACCATCGATCAAACTTTTACCCAGAGGCAAATCTGGGAAAAGTGCTGGGAATTGAACCATCGGTTTCTGGTGACGTTCGAGGACTTCTCAAACGCTTATGACAGTATCCACAGATTAAGTATGTACAGTTTTAGACATAAAAACTGACCGCCGGCCGCCCGCCATAGAGACTAAGTCCAAGTCGTTCACTTAAGGTGGCCAATAAAACTGACCGCCCCTGACAACTCTAAGTCCGGCCATCTGCACAATCTGGCAACACTGTAAGATGCGGATGTGTTAGGAGGAAGTGTTGTCTACTTCCGAGTTGTCCTCGCAGTGTGTGAGCCCGTGGTCTGGTGGTAATCGTCGTGTGTTCTAAGCTTATAGTCGCCTGTTCGCGTCAGACTGAATTTTTTTATTTTTATTTTTTTATTTTTACCACATTTCGGTCTAACGTTATGAGTCTGATTGAACATCGAAGATAATTCGCTTAACATTCTACCCACCAGCCATAACAAGTATTCCAGAAACAATTCCGCAGGACAGCTCGTGGCTGCGTCGCGATCATAACAGCTTAGGCTCGAGCGTTTCCTCGCGCTGCAGCGGCTACCGGCCACCGGCCAGACGCCACCCGCCGCCTGAAATCCGGCGCCACCCACGTGAACGCGGCGTCACGTTGTCAGTGTATGTATCAACTGTCATTTTCGAATTTGAAGTTCTAGTTATCATCTTAAAATTAAGCATTGGATTTTGCATACTTAAAAATCATGAACTACAGTTAAGCATTGTAAAATTGAGTCACAAGTGGAAAAAGGTGTAACATCTGCAACACAACGTTTACTTTTGGTATAACAGAGGGGTGAACGCAGAGGACGCAGCTAGAAAGATTTGAACTGTGTGTGGAGCGAGTGATTTTGGGTAAAATACATCAGAAAAAGATATTCTTGTTTCAACAAAGATCGTTCTGGCATGAATGATTTTCCACATTAAGGAAGTCTCATATATGTGATAGATTACCATTTTACCATCATGCGACATTTACATTCAACAGGCAAAGTTCAGAAGTCTGGTGTAGGAGTACTTCATGCCCTAATTCGAATCAACTAAAATCAACGGAGTGACTATTATTGAACGTCATCAGCTCGCTCATTGAACATTCCTATGTAGTACTGTTGCTGGTGACGTGTTATGATGTCTTTATCGTTAACTTCCTAAGAAGAAATGATAGGCTGAGCTCCACCAAAAGACGTAAACTCGAGCAAAGAGTAGTGTGAACTTAATATTTTACATTGATAGCTCCAAAAGTGTGTTTTGGGCCACGAATTCTGCCCCAAGGGGTGTGTGCAACACAGCTGGATTTTGTTGCTAACAACTGAGACACCTTTCGGTCGCAGTGTAAGAAAATCGAGCAACAAAACTACACCACCTGTGCTACTGCATAATAACGTACTCTGTTAATTTGAGAAACGAAACTATCCAGGAGATTGATAGGAAAGTCGTCTCTCAGGCACTTGTATTGATAGAGAAGTCCTCTCTCAAGCACTTGTCCCTCTCGTCATACATTCGTAAAATTTTACTTTTCCCGCACTTGATCGATCAACTGTAAAGGCAATTCATTTCTAGACGAAAATACTCTTAAAACTATTCTGGTTTAATGACATCGTTAGAACCAGTAGGTTTCTACGGGCGTAGAATTTGTAAACAACTTTAGCATTGACAGATTGTTTTAGTTACCGTGAAAGAAAATTCTGCTGCTGATTAATTTCTCTTTGATGATTACTGTTGCGTTTAGTAAACTAATGGAAAATGCAATTAAAATATTCACTGTACTAATACACATTAAATTCAGCTTACTACAGAAACATCACGACGGCAGTCTATCTTAATAAACATTAAACTCAAAAATGGTTCAAATGGCTCTGAGCACTATGGGACTTAACATCTGAGGTCATCAGTCCCCTAGAACTTAGAACTACATAAACCTAACTAACCAAACGACATCACACATCCATGCCCGAGGCAGGATTCAAACCTGCGACCGTAGCGGTCGCGCGGCTTCAGACTGTAGCGCCTACTGTAAGCAGTTTGACAGCATAACACCACCACAACTACTGACAACCTGAACCATTATCATCACGCAGTTGTAACTCGCAGTGATTACAAGTTGCTGATGTTTGTCAAGAATAGCGGAAACCGCCTCTAAAGTTCCATTTGCATTACGCCTAGGACGGAGAGAATCCTAAATAACAGTTACAGGTCACCCAGCGAAGAGAAGAGTCCAAGTATTGTCTCAAGTTCTTGCAGTTTGATATTAATGCAGTTCCCGATGGTTTCACACTAACGGGTTCTTTTGGCTATCGGAATGCTCATATGGGAATTACAAAAGTTTAATTGCTAGAACGCTCAACTACCTTAATAACACATTCTGGATTGGAGACGATTCGGAAAGTGACGTTAATTTGACGTTTCCATCCATCTCCTGACGTCTTACTGAATGAAGTCTGAAGTGCGCGCACAGTTGTGTTGCCTGCCGCATGGGTTCTGTGAAGTGTTGTGGCAGCTGGCAGTCATTGCTGAATACAGACATGTTCAAATATCCCCACTCCTCTAGGGGAAATCGTCTTTGTTGCATTTTTTCCACACCGTAATTAGCTCAATAACATAAGGCTTGTTCTGCTGAAGAACTTGATGCCCACAAAAAGTCCTTAAATAAGAATCTCCTAGTGGGAGTAATGCATGAAAGGAGACAGACTGTTGGACAAAAGAATGGACAGCTCCCTGCTTTTTGCTTTTCCGATAGCGCCTACGATAAGAATCTGGTGTCATATTATGCTTCACAACCCTAAACTGTTTATTTTTTTACTTCATACTAAAACAAAAGTTATGATATGAGAAGAGGAAATGACTGATATGCTTCTAAGGAACTTTAGTTTTTCGTGTTTATTTTCTCACTTCATACTAAAACAAGGGCGTTAATATGAGAAGAGGAAATGAAATATACGCTTCCAAGACATAGTATTTCCTTGTGTGCTACTACTGCATACATGAAAGCCCTGCAGTTAATTTTTGTATATTGGATAAATTTTGATATCACCTCACATTCCTTTGTGAGAAGGTTCCTATTTTCTTGGGTTTCAAATAGAGTGGACATTTCATCACTGGTTGATATTCTGATGACTAATGACATGATACCCGTTGCAATTGCTCCATGGCAGCTGTGAGTAGAGTCTCACGTTGGTTACTATAAGATCACACAGGCAGTGATATCCGCTCACTGCAGTCAGAGCCAAGGTGATTTCTTCCTGTTTATGGCGAAGCGTCTGCTGCAGTGTCCACTCTCAGCCAACATAAACAAATCGCGGCGGCATTGGGCACTGCTAATCGCTGCACTTGTCGCGAGTTTCGACAACAAGAGCGCACTGTCTCTGCTAACGATACTATGAAGTTAATACATCTTACTTAACGTAATATGCAGGTCGTGGGTTGGGTAAAAATTCAGTTTGTAACTTCCCATCGCATTAAAATACTTTACAGTCAAATTTGATGCAATATTTATTGTTGGTTGTCTCTCAAATGTTAATAGTATTGAGCCGGGCGAAGTGGCTGTGCGGTTAAAGGCGCTGCAGTCTGGAACCGCAAGACCGCTACGTTCGCAGGTTCGAGTCCTGCCTCGGGCATGGATGTTTGTGATGTCCTTAGGTTAGTTAGGTTTAACTAGTTCTAAGTTCTAGGGGACTAATGACCTCAGCAGTTGAGTCCCATAGTGCTCAGAGCCATTTTTTTTGTTAATAGTATTGATTCAGATTGTGCGTGAACACGAAAACACACACACACACACACACAAAAACAGGAATTGATTCCATTGAGGGTGACAACTACTGTGTGTTGAACAACACATGCACCAGTCAATTCCTCAGCTGGCGTCGAGTGGATAAGATTTCTCAATTACCTTGCATTGCATGAATTGTAAGGTGGATACTGAAAGTAAATGGACTTGTATGCTAAAGAGCTGCGACAAAGCAAAGCTTGACCGATTAGCAGATAATTGTCCACATGGGTTTTGTGGACGAGTATACTTTTAGTAACCAACCCACCCACGATCATTACGTAAGTTTCTCGAAGGCGTAGGGGCATTGATTTCATTAAGCCTTCGACAGTGTGGTTTACTTCCCACCATACGTTTTCTATATTCGTCCAAAGGTCGCTTGCATTTGTAGGTCCACATGGCAATGACCTTGTTACCTCTGTCCACATATTCTCTATCTGGTTGATGTTCGGTGATCGTGGAACAAACGGCAACAGCTTTATCCTCTCTTGGCCCTGAAACCCATCTCGCACTGCTCTGCTATGATGGGTGGGGCTCTGCTCCTGTAAATAAACTGTTATCTCGTTAGTTCATACATTTATATTTAAGTAACGTTTTCGTAATAAGCACATTGTATTATTATTTTCCACAGTGTTTAAGAATTCAGTCCCTGTCATAGATAAGTGATCTAGATTCAACAGTCCGATTAAGAATGTGGTTTACCCAGTCTATCAAATGATGAGAGTCGTAGTCGGATATCTGCATTAAGACTGACTGACTGTATCCGATTAGAACGATCTGGTATCGAAATGGAATTACAGAAATCGGATAATTCGAACGTCTGTATTGCAACAATGCTGCGCACATAAATTCCTATGATGGAGTAACAGGTTGCAACTGTCTAAGAAAAAGTGAGAAATATGTCTACTAGCAGCAATGTAACGTAATTATAACCCATATTTATGTGATGGAAATACTGAATCGAACCATACACATCTATTTCAGTGGTGGGAAGATACACCATATCGGATTTGCTGATGACATAATAATAATAATAATAATAATAATAATAATAATAATAGTAATAATAATAATTCCGTGTGGCCGATAGGGGAAACCCTCTCCCATATGGGTGGTACCGAGGAAATCAAATACTTGGGGTGAACCAAATACTAACACAATCCTGAAGGGCTACTCAATCCGTTGAACCCAAAATCCACACACGTCTGAGTGAAAATCACTGCTACTCTGGCCACCGTCTGTTATCTCAATGAGCTCGGCTGAAAATATTTGCTTCCAAAGGCTTCAACACCTTCTAGTCCTGTCCGGTCCTGGTATCACCCAAGCCAAACCAATGAAACACAAGCAAACATGAAGTGTGCAAGCAAAGTCAACTTTACCCCAGGTTGTATACAGCCCGGCTGCCGACAGGCGGCAACTGGATTTTCGGATTCTGGGGAGTCCAGGTTAGCACGGCAGAGAATATCGAAGATCTCTGGTAAATTTCCCTACAAGCAGAAAACATGCATTGCAAAACTAAACATCGATACATTGATCTAAGCACGAAAACTAAATAATCTCACATAATAAATGGACCGACAAAAAATTGTCATCCTTGCCCTTCAAGAACCACGACTAACAATGAAACCTTGCATTACGGAAACCATTGCATCTTCAAGAGCAAAATACAACAAAAGGTAGCGAAGGCGTACCAATCTTTGGCAAGGCATTTCTCGAACACAGATCTATCATCAACTCTGTCAAAGAAATCACACCCATCAACAATCGACTAATGACTATGCTCATTCAGAGCCCCAGTAAAAAATATACACTCATCAATGCACATGGCCCCACCGACATGGAAAATAAAAAAAACACTGAAAATGTAGGAAAATTCTGGAACACACTCGAAAATATTATGAGCAAAATTCATCAAGATGACGTGAAAAATCATTAGTACAAATTCAACACACCGAAACGCTTAGACCAACGGCACATGTCTGACTGACATTTTCCAAGAATTCAACCACTAAAGGATGTCCTCCCACTTTAGGAAAATACCATTTCTCAGGTAACATGCTTGGCTACCAGGTGCAAGTTTCTTTCGTTCGCCTTTCGAGACTCGCTGAAAGCCAGGTTTTTAATTCTTTTAAGCAGGCAGATACAGACTCAATAAGGGAATCGTAAGACAACGCTCGAGCAAAATTCGTCTTGCTACTTTCAGTAGCCCTTAGTGTCAGAACGAAAACCTTAAGGTACTGCCAATTTCATGATGCCACTTTTGTTTTCTGCCGACATATTTTTTGTTGTTGTGAATATATAATTTTATCTATGAATTGCCACATTTTCATAATACTTGCGAACGATACAGGAAGTGAAGCAAATACAAATTATTTCGAAGTCAAAAGTCGGTAATATCCTACTAATTCGTGTTAAAATAGGTTCAATCGTCTTACAGACACTTAATGGATCGCTACAGTCTGGAACCGCGCGACCACTACGGTCGCAGGTCGAATCCTGCCTCGGGCATGGATGTATGTGATGTCCTTAGGTTAGTTAGGTTTAAGTAGTTCTATGTTCTAGGGGACTGATGACCTCAGATGTTAAGTCCCATAGTGCTCAGAGCCATTTGAACCATTTTTGAGCTTAATGCCTCATTAAGATAGACTGCCGTCGTGATGTTTCTGTAGTAAGCTGAATTTAATGTGTATTAGTACAGTGAATATTTTAATTGCATTTTCCATTAGTTTACTAAACGCAACAGTAATCATCAAAGAGAAATTAATCAGCAGCAGAATTTTCTTTCACGATATCTAAAACAATCTGACAATGCTAAAGTTGTTTACAAATTCTACGCCCGTAGAAACCTACTGGTTCTAACGATGTCATTAAACCAGAATAGTTTTAAGAGTATTTTCGTCTAGAAATGAATTGCCTTTACAGTTGATCGATCAAGTGCGGGAAAAGTAAAATTTTACGAATGTATGACGAGAGGGACAAGTGCTTGAGAGAGGACTTCTCTATCAATACAAGTGCCTGAGAGACGACTTTCCTATCAATCTCCTGGATAGTTTCGTTTCTCAAATTAACAGAGTACGTTATTATGCAGTAGCACAGGTGGTGTAGTTTTGTTGCTCGATTTTCTTACACTGCGACCGAAAAGTGTCTCAGTTGTTAGCAACAAAATCCAGCTGTGTTGCACACACCCCTTGGGGCAGAATTCGTAGCCCAAAACACACTTTTGGAGCTATCAATGTAAATTATTAAGTTCACACTACTCTTTGCTCGAGTTTACGTCTTTTGGTGGAGCTCAGCCTATCATTCCTTCTTAGGAAGTTAACGATAAAGGCATCATAACACATCACCAGTAACAGTACTGCATAGGAATGCTCAATGAGCGACCTGATGACGTTCAATAATAGTCACTCCGTTGATTTTAGTTGATTCGAATTAGAGCATGCAGTATTCCTACACCAGACTTCTGAACTTCGCCTGTTGAATGTAAATGTCGCATGATGGTAAAAAGGTAATCTATCACATATATCAGTAGTCGAGACTTCCTTAATGTGGAAAATCATTCATGCCAGAACGATCTCTGTTGAAACAAGAATATCTTTTTCTGATGTATTTTACCCAAAAGCACTCGCTCCACACACAGTTCAAATCTTTCTAGCTGCGTCCTCTGCGTTCACCCCTCTGTTATACCAAAAGTAAACGTTGTGTTGCAGATGTTACACCTTTTTCCACTTGTGACTCAATTTTACAATGCTTAACTGTAGTTCATGATTTTTAAGTATGCAAAATCCAATGCTTAACTTCAAGATGATAACTAGAACTTCAAATTCGAAAATGACAGTTGATACATACACTGACAACGTGACGCCGCGTTCACGTGGGTGGCGCCGGATTTCAGGCGGCGGGTGGCGTCTGGCCGGTGGCCGGTAGCCGCTGCAGCGCGAGGAAACGCTCGAGCGTAAGCTGTTATGATCGCGACGCAGCCACGAGCTGTCCTGCGGAATTGTTTCTGGAATACTTGTTATGGCTGGTGGGTAGAATGTTAAGCGAATTATCTTCGATGTTCAATCAGACTCATAACGTTAGACCGAAATGTGGTAAAAAAAAAAAATTAAAACAAAAAATTCAGTCTGACGCGAACAGGCGACTATAAGCTTAGAACACACGACGATTACCACCAGACTACGGGCTCACACACTCCGAGGACAACTCGGAAGTAGACAACACTTCCTCCTAACACATCCGCATCTTACAGTGTTGCCAGATTGTGCATATGGCCGGACTTAGAGTTGTCAGGGGCGGTCAGTTTTATTGGCCACCTTAAGTGAACGACTCGGACTTAGTCTCTATGGCGGCCGGCCGGCGGTCAGTTTTTATGTCTAAGACAGTACAACATCCTGAGAGAGCTTTGTATAGCAATGAAGTTAATAACTGTGGTCAAGGTGTGCACAGTGGAGACAATAGCCAAAGTCAGATACCAAGGGGAGCTGTCCGAGGAATTCCATATCAAAACGGGTGTGAGACAAGGTGGCCGGCCAGTATGGCAATGCGGTTCTAGGCGCTTCAGTCTGGAACCATGTGACCGCTACGGTCGCAGGTTCGAGTCCTGCCTCGAGCATGGATGTGTGTGCTGTCTTTAGTTAATTTTATGTAGTTCTAAGTTCTAGGGGACTGATGACCACAGATGTTATGTCCCATAGTGCTCAGAGCAATTTGAACAATTTTTTTTTTTTTCTTTTTTTTTTTTTGAGACAAGGTGATGTTATTTCACCACTGTTATTTAATCTGGTCCTAGAGAAAGCAATCTGAGAAATGAAAAGAGAAAACAATGGGGTGACACTAAATGGTAGGACAGATTTATTGGGTTATGCAGACGACATCACAGTTCTAGCAGAATCAGAGGAAGAGATGGTAGAAACTGTAGAGGACCTAGCGCAAAATGCAAGTAAGATCGCGTTACGGATTAATGCGGAAAAGAGCAAGATAATGGAGGTACCAAGAGAAGCTCCTAATGATATCCCATTACGGGTAGGGATATGGAAATTTGCTAAAGTGGAAAATTTTAAATACCTTGGTACATTGATCAACAGGCAAAATAATTTAAAACAGGAAATAAACCAACGTGTTGTGAACGGGTCTAAAACTTATTTCAGTATAAAGCAGATAATGTCATCCAAGAGTATGTCGATTAAGACCAAACTTAAAGCCTACAATGCCGTGATAGTACCAGTATTGTTGTATGGGATGGTAACCCTAAGCACAACAAAGAATTATGAAGAAAACTTGTTGGTTTTCGAAAGAAAAATTATGAGAAGGGTCTTTGGACCTGTCCAGGAAGGGAGATCGTGGAGACGTAGAAAAAACCAAGAATTGTATGAGCTGATGTGGCAACTGAACATCGCTCAAAAACTGAAAGCGCTGAGAATAAGCTTGGCAGGCCACATTGCTAGGAGATCAGACACCTCTCAGGCAAAAGCCGTACTTAAGGGAAGACCTGATAGCATCCGTCCAATCGGAAGACCCAAGAAACGATGGGAGGATGAGCTACAGAAATGCCTCTGACAACTAGGAGTCCGTGACAACTGTGTCCAAAGTGTACAAGATCGCCGTCTATGGAGGATATCAACAAAATTTTCCAGGTTATTCGAGATCAGAATTTTAGGAATGTATTGTAAAAATTTCAGCCATTTGCTGGGCATAGTCGTCTTCGAATCCACGTATCGGTTTTTGTACAAAAAAATGGCAAAAAATCCTTTTGTGGAGATTTGTGATGTGCCGCCCATGAACTAATGATGCCTCCATAAGCCCCTTAAGACCTACTGTAATCCACATCAAATACAAAAAGAACCAACCCATGTGTTCCATTTGCCTAAGCAGGGCTGAGTGTGTAATATTCATATTTTGACCTTGTAATGTAGGATGGTGACTCTAACACGATACTTCTGTTGGGTATACAAATGGTCTCTATCCCAAGGGCTATCCAAAACAGTTGACCCTATCACCAATAGAACCCGAGGTATGAGCCATGGAAGAATCCCGTTTCTATTCGCGGAGATTTGGAACATTTTCGGTAGCGCATGCTGTTGCGTGCGTACCGATTAATCGTGAATTTTCGTGCTGGACGTCTCTGAAGATATTTTCTGTTCGCCTTCGATGCAGCTCTTTTCATGTAAGCAGTCAGGAAAGAATGGAATTCGGAAGGAATTGCCTGTGACCTATAGTAAGGGACCAACATCGGAATTCGCCTAAATTGAAAATGGGAAGCCACAGAAACACATTTTCAAGATCGCAGATGGATTCGAACCACCTCGCCTTCTGAATCCAGGGATTGCTAGCTCAGTGCCTCAAGGCGCAGAGCTTCCCCAGTCGGTGGAGAATTTGGGAAAAGTGGTTTTCGTACATTGTTTTCAAATAAAACGAAACGCATCACAACAAAAGGAAGGAATGAAGATTGAGTTTAATGTCCCTTTGCTATTGAGGTCGTTAGAGACGGGAGCACAAGGTCGGATTGTGGCCGGCTTCTGTGAACGAGCGGTTCTAGGCGCTTCAGTACAGAACCGCGCTGCTGCTACGGTCGCATGTTCGAATTCTGCCTCAGGCATGGATGTGTGTGATGTCCTTAGGTTAGTTAGGTTTAAGTAGGTCTAGGGGACTGATGACCTCAGATGTTAAGTCCCATAGTGCTTAGAGCCATTTGAACCATTCGGATTGTGGCAAGGACGGGGATGGAAATCGGCGGGGCCCTTTCAAAGGAATAATCCCGGTATTTGCTTGGAGCGATTTAGGGAAATTACGGAAAACCTAAATCTGGATGGCCGGATGGAGCTTTGAGCCGTCGTCCTTTCGAATGCGAATCCAGTGTGCTAACCACTGCGCCACCTAGTTCTGTAACACCAGGGATGGAATTCTGATACTGCATGTTCCTCTTTAATTGTGCACGTTTAGTCATTTGATAGTGCACGAATGCATGCATATCTTACTGTTTAATGCAATGAAATTCCCGCCTTTAGTTACTATAGCTTTACTAGAGGATAAATAGATTTTGAACGAAAGGGTGTGGAATGAGAGGGAGGGAGGGAGGGGGGAAGATGCAATACGCAGTCTAATGAAGTAAAGTAACCTGCTGCAAAAAATCTTTTAGAAACAAACGAACTATAGAATGTGCTATCATCGTATACCACTTCCGCTCACCGCAAACCCATTGTTCCGTGTCGGAAATGATTGGAACAGATTGGACGATGTTTTGTCATTTGGGCTACTACTGATAGAATTTTGAGCAAATTTTATCGAATTTTTGTTGATCAAGGCGATACATGTGTGACTCAGGCAAATCATAAGTGTATTTTCATGGAGCGGTTTTAATATAATGTTATTTGTAATGTTATTTACCGTTTCGCTGTCTTGCGAAATACTGAATTTTGCAACCCTAAAGTTCTACCAGTGTCCAAACAACGACTCCAGAGCTAATATTAAACAGTGAGATAGGTAATTAGGCTATTATAGTAGTGTGTACTTATTGTTAACTTATTGTAATGCAAATGGAAGAATCAAATTCGGTTCTCCTCTTTTTTCGTATTACAAACTTATCCATAATTAGAAACCATCATAACTCCACATACCACAAAAACAGTAAACGGCAGCACTTACATTACATTCAACTGCAAGTAAGAACTGAAATGATTAACAAAACGAAAACTGAACTGAAGTAAGGCGAACAGTGTACAGTAATTGGTCTTGGCTAAATTATGGATGAGCGATAGCCGTTGGTGCTACAGACAGATAGCTTAAATCTATCAATGGCTTTGTTAGCTATCACTAATGCGTGTCCCTTTTCCGTCGTATGACTTAAAATCAAAATATCTTTCAATCTCACTTCACAGAAACTAAGTCGTGTGTAACTTCATTTAGGTGATGGGTGGGAGGTCCGAACCCCCTGACATTCCCTTTCGCTACGCCCTCGTTACCACATATGTATTTCGTTGACATCGGGTTTATTCTTATGATGAATGATGTGTATGTTGTCTCTGCAATCATTGCCAATTTCGTAGTTAATAAAAGTTAGTTACACGACGACCGTCGTAGTTTTGCGCCTGCATTTTTGTGATGATGTGTGTGATGGAAATGGCTGGAGGTATCAGCAACTACTTCTTGCAAAAGCAGATTTATATCACAGTTGCTCGGAACGAAATACGGTACTAAACAGCTTGCCAACAGTAACAATTCGTAAATTCCTTGCAGCAAATGCCAGCGCAATTCCTTTGAAAATTATACGGTCGATTTACCTACCCAGCCTTTCTTGCGCTCTGTCCTCGTTGGTCCCATTCTTGCAGAATCTTTTTCCGGTCGCAGCGATGTCGGAGATTTGATGTTTTACCGGATTCCTCATATTCATGGTACACTCGTGAAATGGTCGTACGGGAAAATCCCCACTTCATCGCGGAGATGCTTTGTCCCATCGCTCGTACACCGACTATAACACCACGTACAAACTCGCTTAAATCTTAATAACCTGCCACTGCAGCAGCAGTAACCGATCTAACAACTGCACTAGACACTTGTTGTCTTATATAGGCGTTGCCGACCGAAGCACCGTTTTCTGCCTGTTTACATATCTTCGTATTTCAATAGGCACGCCTATACGAGTTTCTTGGGCTCTTCAGTGTACATCAGTTCTGACAAGTTAAAGATATTTGTACAATTTTTAGACGTGTTTGAAACTCAGTATGTTCTTAGAATTTGTAGATCTGACCAATGAGCCATGGTTTGTTTCTGAGTAGGGAATTGCATTTCGCTGTCTCAAGTCTACCAACCACCTGTTACCTTTATACATGCAACGGCATGCGCACCTAATATGTTTCAAAGCGCCGCGCTTAAAAACGAGATTTTTGGTGCTCATTGCCTACCGAATAGACGGAGCCTCTTGTTGTCACTCTCTTACAGTACAGGGTCAAAATATACTTAGGCAAATGAAGAAAATCGGTTCGTTCTTTTTGCATTTGATGTCTTATACTATGGGCTTTATGTTGGTACCATAGCCGGCCGAAGTAGCCGTGCGGTTAAAGGCGCTACAGTCTGGAACCGCAAGACCGCTACAGTCGCAGGTTCGAATCCTGCCTCGGGCATGGATGTTTGTGATGTCCTTAGGTTAGTTAGGTTTAACTAGTTCTAAGTTCTAGGGGACTAATGACCACAGCAGTTGAGTCCCATAGTGCTCAGAGCCATTTGAACCATTTTGTTGGTACCATTAGTTAACGATCGGTTCCTAGGAAAACCAATTAAAAATTTTTTTAAATATATTTTCGCCGTCACCAGCAGACCAAAAACCAACAGAGGATTCCAAGACGGCTATCTATAGAAAATAGCTGAAATTTTTACGATTAATCCAAAGGTCCCGTTCTCGAACAACCATGACAGTTTTCTCGATATCTTTATCCGTTACCAAGAGACAGAGGTTCAAAGTTAATACTTCTACACCTAAAGTCCGGTATCAGGCGAAATCAAATAATAAATAATAGTCGCAGATAGCTCAGATTCTAATGATGTATTCTCTAGGCATTTATCTAGAAGAGCCATCTCCAAGTTTTCAAAAATCTTTATCCGTTATCTAGAAAAACCCCAGAAATTTTTTTTTTGTTTTGGATATCAAAATCCAGCTGCGGATTCCGAGACGACTACTCAGACCAAATGGCTGTAATGTTTACGATGCATTCCTAAGATACTTATCTCGAACAACCTTGAAAATTTTCTTCATATCTTTATTCTTTTCCAAGATACAGAGGTTCGAAGTTAGGTTACTTGTAAACGTAAAATACGCACGTAAAATCCGATGTGAGACGAAAACGTAGTTTACAAAGTGACGTAGTAGGGAGAAATACGCTGCAAAGTGTCTCTGTTACCATCTGGGAACTTTATGTTGTAACGCTAAGCACATGCACAATTGTTTTGCACGCAAAATCCGGTCTGAGGTGTAAAATTAGTTTTGCATTATTTGACTCCCACATAATCAAAGTATCTAAATTTTACTGATCAATGTGTTTCTTTCATATGAATTAGATGCCCTGCTGCAGCAGGGAAAAGGAGCGAACCAACGGAAAAGTGTTCCTATTGGAGCACAAAAATTCGAATATGTTCCTGACTCTGACTGAAATTTCTCAAAACTTTTTGCATGCGAACATATTCGCGCTTTTTTAAGTTGGCAGAGAAGAGGACTTTGGCAGTGCAAAGAGAGCGGACGGTAATAAATTCTGGAAGGTAGCAGACAGTGCTGTGGTATCGAAAAAGCGAAGGAGACGATGGCAGTGTGAGAGCAAGGCAGAACAGTGGCAGTCGCACGTAGTTGACAGTGACAGAGCAGGCTAGGAAAAGGGTGAAGGAGACAATGCCAAGGAGGTGGAAGAAATAAAGAGAAAGAGGAAGTGGAAGTGGATGAGAGCCAGTGATAATGAGAGAGAGAGTATATGGTAATGACAACGAGGAAGAGTGAGAGGTGACAGTTGGAAGAGATAGCAGTAGTAGGAAGAGAGGAATGAGATATTAGCAGTAAGAGAGAGCATAAGGGAGACAGTGATAGAGAGAGCAGATTGTAGTAATAGGACAGAACGAAGGAGACTGTGATTGCGACACAGGAGAGAATGACAGAGAGACAGAAAGAGATAATGACAATGAGTTGGACTGAATGAGTGAGCAAGAAAGGAAAATTGGAAATGGATGGGTATCAGTGACTTACAGCAATTGACTAGTGGGTGGGCGTGAGTTACAATTAGAGGAGCTTGTGGGAGTTTGAAGTGAACTATATTTTTTAAAAAAAGCACGAATACACCGATCAGCCAGAACACTATGACATAAACCCGTCCAGGCGACATCAGCGTCACCTGGCGAGGAATGACTGCTAGTGAGACACGCGCACTTTGCATGCAGTGTCCGTGAGCGTGCAGTCCGTGTGTAGAATGGGGAAGGCATACGATATTTCTGACATTGACCAAGGGGAGACTGTGATGGCCCAGAGACTCAGCATGAGCATTTCGGAAACTGCACAACTTGCCGAGTGTTCGAGGACTGCTGCGGTCAGTGCCTTCAACACGTGACGAAGCCGTGGCAATACGGTGCCCCCCCTTCTTTGTGATGGGTCAGGTAGTGGGGTGGCGGAGGCAAGGTGGGCAGGGGTCGCAACCCGAGGCCTGGCCACGATGTCTCCTCCCTCCCATCCTGGCGATGTGGTACAAAGGATGCAGTTGGTGTATTATTGTGAATTTTTTTATTTTATTTATTTATTTTCAAATTTTTTTATTTTTCTTGTATTTTTTTAACAGTAAGAAACTGAAAACTAGTAGTACACTCGTTGCGTCGAGTTGGGGACGCGAATAAATAAAAACATGCTTATAGTTGTAACAAAAGGCATAGAGAAAGAGAGCAAAGTGCGGGGTTAAGGAAGCCATGAAGCAAAACCTGAGGGTGGGATCCATACCACCATTAACCGGTGCTACATTTTGCACCAGATGGGAAACAAAAACTGTGAAGACCTTTTCGCTCCGGGGACAAAAAGAGGAAATTGGGCAAATACTGCTATAAGCTATAGAGTGCAAGGTTCACAACGAAACTCTCCATCTGCTGTATCGTCCAGGTATGATTTCTCGTAATGACCAAGGTAGATCCCACGTTGTACCGTGCAGTGTTCTGTCATTGTCTTGTAATTTTAGCTACTCTTATCCGTGATGTTCCAGCTACGTGGAGGATCGTGAAACGCACTCCACAAATAATTGGAAAAATATTGTTGATACTTCGGGTTACGGAGGATCTTGCAATGTCGTACCTGCAGATAGTTCCAAAAGTCTAAAGTGTCCTTAGTGCCGTCTTGAAACAAATAATGCACCGCATGTCCACGAAGCCACGTCATGGCATTAGTTTTCGTGCATGGGTAATACGTCTCATCTGGGAATAAGATAGTCTTGGGGTCGATATGATTCGGCGTTACTCGAAGGAAGTAAGCTGACATTTGCCTCACTAAGTGCCACACTGCCGTAGACTCGCCACAGCTAAGACGGTGTTCATCGTTGTCTTGAACGCCACAGCTCGTGCACGTGGGTGAGTCTACCATGTGGATCGCATGTAGCTTTGACCTGGTCACCTGCTTACCGTTGACAGTGATACGCCACATCGCCGTGACGTCAGTGTCCAGTGTTAAGTGGTGAATTGTCCTCCACACTACTCGCCAGTTGACGTTCGGATGCTTCCTCTTCACGACGTTATCGGGTCGTCCACGTTGCAGGACCTGATAAACCGTCTTTGCCGTCGCCAGTTGAGTCGCTGGTAAGGCAAGTCGAACGTAACTGAGTTCGAGGTAAAAGACACCGATGTAGAAGAGCGACGAGGGGTCGTGGTGTATCGGCACAGGTGGCAACAGGAAGGGCGTTGCTAGTTCTTCTATTAACAAACTCGTCAGACTGTCCGGACGGCGGTGCCATAGTTTGACTAATGTGCTCACAGATAGGGCAACCGCACTGTCATGAACGTGATAAAGGCCAAGCCCTCCCCGATCCGGGGGAAGGGTGAGAGTCTCACATTTGATCTTGAAAAGCATTCCTGAACTTACGAAGGACCCAAAAACCGCAAGTATACGGCGAGCTAACACCACCGGTATAGGTAATATCTGGGCGATGTGCGGAACACGTGACGCTAAATGTGTGTTGACATACTGGGTCCGTTGGACGATGACCAGGGCTCGTAGGCGGTTGTTGGCTATCCCAGTCCGAACATTTAGTAAAAGCCGTCGAAAGTTGTGAGCGGCGGTTCGTCACATATCGCCTGTAAAATCAATGCCAAGACATTTCAGAGTATCTCTGAGCTGTAAGGGGGTGACACTGTCCTAAGACAATCCGACCCCGATGTTCATCGCCACCGATTTTGCGACGTTGATACGACTACCAGTGGCCATGCTATATGTTGCTATCCAATTCAGTCCGCTAGCAGTGTCGTCGCCATTGGAGATGACAATCACCAGGTCGTCAGCGTACGCTTTGCATCGGAAAGTGTGGCCTCGTAACGTCATACCCGTTAGTCCGCATAGTAGCGGTTCCATGGCCACAGCGTACAGTAAAGTGGACAGAGGGCAGCCTTGGCGTATCGATCGAGAAATGGTGAGGGGATGCGTAGGTCGACCGTTGACGATCACCTTGGATGTCGCGCCACGGTCACATGACGACAGTGACGAATGACTGTGGGTACTACATATGTTGGGGGACCGCTTCCAAATAGTCGTGGTCCACTCGGTCGAAAGCTTGACTGAAATCGATTGCAGCCAGTGTACCCTTCAGACGATATGCCCTCGCCAGTGAGATCAAGTCACGATATTCACTGAATGCTATTTGAATATTATTGTCGCCTCCTAATGACGTTTTATCGGGTGAGATAACGTTGTGTAAGGTGTGGTGTACCCGCACCGCCAACAGTCGAGAAAAGATCTTAAAGTCGCAGTTCAATAGCGTCAACGGGCGGTATTCCTGCAGCCGTGAGCCACCGGACGGTTTGTGAATAGGAATAATCATTCCTTCCACAAGGGCCGCAGGGAGCGGCACTTCCAGGGATAGTAGTTCGCGACAGATGTCCGTCCATCGGGTGGCTAATAAATATTGAAAAGTCCCGTAAAATTCCAAGGGGAGGCCATCAGGACCCGGAGACTTGTTGACAGCTCCTTTTTTAATGGCGTCGATCACTTCTTCTTCCGTAATTTCTTCCATCGAGGCCACTTCCATAGCCGGGGTGACGGTGCCGTAAATTGTCTGAGAGACGTCCTCCAGTGCTGTCGGATCAGGGGTCTGAGCGGAATAGAGCTGGGAATAATGATCGTAGAACGCTGTGTTTATGTGGTGCGTGGTGAGGCGGCGACTGTCCTCCGTCTCGATGAAGCGTATCAGCGCTCATTGGCGTCGTTTACGTTCACGAAGTACGTGGAACATCGACGGGCGTTCGCTCGGTATCTGATCCTGCGTCTGCGAGCGGATGACCGCCCCCTCTAGGTGGCGCCGCATATTAGCGATGATCTGGGCCTTAGCACGGTGGACCGCAGTTTGTCGTTCCGGAGACGGCGCCATAGCATCGCAGTCGCGCAGTGCGCTGAAGTAAAAGTCGAGTGTATGTCTACGCCAAGCAGCGTGGTCGCGACCGTAGGTTATCAACGTTCCCCTCAGTGCCGGATTGGTGCAGTCCAGCCATCAGCGGATTGTTGTGGGATATGCACGGAGGCGATTATCACACGAATGCCACGTGTCTTCAACGGGTTGGCTGCAAGCCGTCTACGACAGGTGAGCGATGTTTAATTTCCACGGGCTGCGACTGGAAGAGTGACTCGTGAAGTGTGTGAATCCCGGTCGGTGGCCGTGAAGATGTTCCCAAGTGTCCACCATCTGCAGGTCTCGAATTAGCGTCTCGAGTTCCGGGCACGGATTATGACGTGGGAGTTGGTCTCTGGGCGCCAGCACGCAATTGTAGTCACCTCCAAACATCAGATGGTCGTGGCGGCCTTGGAAGAGCGGGCCAACGTCTTCCGCAAAGAATCGTCTGGAAGAAAAGCCGCTGTCGGCACAACCCGCAGGTCAATGTCCATCCTGGCATGCATGCCTTCTTGCAAGGTCGGCCGGTGATTATCTTCAGGTGGGGGCGCCGTTGTAGAGGCAGGATTCGGTACTGAAGAATCCATCATGGTCTCGCTATCGGGGGCGGCTATCGGTCATGTGGTCAGCATCGGAAAGGGTTGCTGCCCGTGCAACCTCGGCGTAATTGAGAGCAAGGGTCGTCACCGTAGAAGGAGTCGTAGATTCACCTGTCGGGATTTGAGTAAGCCGTCGTCGGAGACAATCCGACCCGACGTGCCCTTCTTGGTCACAACCGGAGCAAGTGCGTGGCTGACCTTCATACATAATGATCGCCATACATCCGCCTATGACAAGATATGATGGTACATGTTCGGTCAGTTCAATTTTGATCTGTCGTACCCCGTTAAGAACGGGGCACGTTGTAAAGGTGGTCCATTTTTCGGCCATATGGCTGGCTGACCACTCTGCCGTAAGGTGGAAAGCCACAGTGACTACGTCCGGTGGTACTTCGAAAGGGAGTTGAGTACGCGTATCGTACGGAGGCCAAGCCCCGCGTGATCGATAGAGACTGCCCCAAGATGGTCATCAGAATATTTGAATTTAAGATCGTTCGCATGTGCGCGCACGATTCTGTTGCACACCTCGTCACTTACTAACTTCACGTAGAAAACACTGCTCGTCGGAGTTTGGCGTCCTCCCTCGGGCTTGGGTGCGTGTGTTGTCCTTAGCGTAAGTTAGTTAAGTTAGATCAGGGCTCCACAACATACGTGCTCACGGAGCAAGCTGTGAGCAGCAAGGCGCGAGCACGGAGCAGCGCGAGCGCGCTATCCCCACTACCAGACCAGAGTGGAGAGTGGGGAGAGTCACGTGGGGCACACAACAGCTGCCGCGAGTCAATGTAAATCCGCGGCCACCTGCACGGATATCACTCACGAATTATCACTGCGACAAATGAAACAAATAAAGGAGAGTGTACACGTGCCACATAATTTTATTAGCTTAGTGTATGCCTCTACATTGGTATTAATTTGTGAACCGTTACACAATAAAAGGTGTCACTCAAGTGTACTTTATCTTGTACTTTTTGCCCTTTACAATTGCGTCTATGTTCGGAGCAATTTTTCTTGTGCATTGTAGGCGCAGCGTGCAGCTTAAATTTCGATCAGACAATGCGTTTCTCAGGCGCGTCTTTTTACATTTCACTGCAGAGAAAAGTTGTTCACAAACATACGTGCAACCGAACATTTATATTATTGTAGCCACCAGTTTGTGCAAACGAGGAAATCTATCCTGAGGGAAGTGTCTATAGAATTCCAAAATGTTTTTCTTGTTCTGAAATTTGTCTCTGTATTCTCTGTCACACCGCAGGTCAATAATTTCTAGTTGCAGCTCAGGACGAATCTCTTCAATATTCGCTGAAGAGAACAGATCAAAATCACTGTCTAGTGCTGTCAGATCTTGAAAGCGTTGATCAAGTTCTTTCTTAAGGGCAACTAAACTGTGTGAATAACGTTCAGTCTTTGTGAACATCTTGCATGGATGATAATTTAGGAAAATGAGCTAGTTTCCTATTTCCAGCTGACTTACCCAAAGTGTCAATTTCATTTTAAAAGCTCGTATTCGATCTATGAAATGAGTAATTAGCAGATCTTTACCTTGTAGTGAAATGTTCAAAACATTCAGATGGCTAGTTAAATCTGCTAAGAACGCGAGATCACATTTCCATGAAGGCTCTTTCAATTCAGGAACACACATGCTATTTATTTCCATGAACATATTTATCTCATCTAATAGGCAGAAAAGTCTATTTAAGGCAGGCTACCATACTGGCTTTCTACATCCTCAAGAAAGCTTTTAAATTGCCTGTTGTAGCCCATGCTTCCTTATATAATTTGTTGCACGAACAACACTCATCACATTTTTTAGAGTGATACTCTTTGCTCATACGTTTTCCTGGTGGATCACACAGTGAACGCCCCTTATTTCATTCGGCACGGCCAGTTTTTCCATTTTATCCTTCAACAGCGCAACGAAACCTGATTTTTCCCCTGTCATCGCTGGTGCACCGTCTGCAGACACTGAAACTAAAGAATTCCACGACAATCCTATATTTTCAACACTTTCTTCAACACTACTTAAAATATCACCTCTGGTTGTAGTGTTCTTCATGGCTACTACATCGAGGAGCTCCTCCCTCTCTATTAACACCCCTAATAAATATGGCAAGCTGCGCTGTTCCAATCATATCAACACTTTCGTCCAGAGCTAGAGAATACGCCATAAAATCTTTACAGATATTTGCAAGCTGGCTCTGGACGTCGTCTGCCATGTCCTGTATGTGACGCATAATGGTCATGTTAGATAATGGCACAATCCGAAACTGTTCAACTTGAGATGGACACAAATGTTCCGCTGCAGCTACCAAACATTCTTTTATTAAATCGCCATCAGTGAAGGGGCGCAGCGATTTTTCTAAAAGCAAAGCAATTTTGTAACTCACTCTGAGAGCTGCCTCAGCTGATTTTTCTTCGTCGTCCAGATCTTCTTCGGATAGCTTCCTTTTAAGTTTAATAACTTCCTGTGCACGATTTGGTCCATCACATTTTCCACTTCCGTAGTCTTTCGCGTGGTACGACATATAACGTCGCTGCAAATTAAATTTCCTAAAAGAATTCAGCGTTTTGTGACATACTAAACATTTTGCAACACCATCTTTTTCTGTAAACAGATACAGTTCCTCCCAATAGGGGTTGAACTGCGAAAGCATGGTTGGGGTTACGCAACGGCGACTTGACATGATTCTTAACCAGCTAAGTGACTGTTAGAGCTGATCGCAGTACTTTATACGTTACCCAGTCGGCGCGAATTCAATAGGCACGATGCGGTCCCTATTCAAACGTGCGCGCGCATTTCCCCTCCCTCCCCTCCCACCCTATTCCACGACCTTGCACCTGGTCGCGAGCACGTGGCTGGGCAGACGCGAGTACTCGCGCTCAAAACCGGCCAGTTGTTAAGCCCTGAGTTAGATTAAGTAGTGTACATAAGCTTAGAGACCGATGACCTCAGCAGTTTGGTCTGATAGGATCTTACCATAAATTTCCAATTTTTTCCTCACATTAAGTTTACAGCTGGTCAATATGCAATAAAGTGACTTTGAACATAAAGAAAACAAATGCCATGAGTTTCATCCTGAAGAGGGAAAATGACACCGTGAAATTAAAAGCAGATGGCTCCTCTAAAGACTGTGCAACAAACACTAAATTTCCGGAAATAAATACTGATTCTTTGTTGAAGCGGTGTGAGCACGCAAAGATACTTGCAGACTGAATGTCATCAGCAGTAATGAATGGTTCAAATGGCTCTGAGCACTATTGGACTTAACATCTATGGTCATCAGTCCCCTAGAACTTAGAAGTACTTAAACCTAACTAACCTAAGGACAGCACACAACACCCAGTCATCAGTAATGAATGCCTTTTGAGTCCAGTCATGGGTGTACAACAGACAGTGTACTTTAGTTACATACTGTTCATATGTACACTCAATTCTTAACTATGGCACTCTTTGCTGGGGACCAAATACATAAAATATGAAAATAGTTTTCAAATTTCAGAGAAGGGTCGTAAGAGTATTGCCATAACTAGTACCTGAGCTCATTGTACAGGTATGTTCAAAACACTGAGGATTGTAACGACGCCTTACGGGTATATTCAGCTGTACACTTCAAAAATAACATTGATAATTACTGCACAAACAGCTTTGTCCATGATAGGGAACAAGAGCAGAACTGGACTTACATTTTAAGGCAGTTAAAAAGTGGCTGTTGAGCAATACTTGCTATTCTTTGAAGTATTACTTAGATAAAACAGAATAGGGACATGGTAAAAAATGTAACACATATAAATAACAACTATAGAGGCATTTTACTCCTACCAGTCAATTACAAAGTGCTCTCACGGGCCCTTCTCACCAGATTAGAACAACAGACAGAACATATGATCGGTGAATACCAGGCAGGCTTCCGCCCACATCGATCCTGCGCAAACAGAATTGGAACCTGAAGATGATACTGCAGCACCGCATAGTAGTCAGCTTCGTAGATTTCAAGAAAGCATGTGACTCGATTGATCGCACCAGTCTGTTCAATATACCTCGTGAATATGGTGTAGATAACAAAACTAATTCATTAAATGAGCAGACTTTAACAGACACAACCTCAAAAGTAAAATTCACGGAAGAAGTTTCTGAACCTTTTCAAATTAGGACAGGAGTGAGACAGAGTGATGGGATGTCCCCCCTTCTCTTTAACCTGGTACTGCACAAGATTATCAAGACGTGGGAGAAAGAAAACCCGGTATAAATATAGGGACAAAGGACAAACGAATCAACGTAAAATGCCTTGCTTTTGCTGATGACTTAGCAATAATTACGCGGACTCCCGAGGAAGCCAAACATGCCATCGAGAAACATCATGAGGTTGCCGTCAAAACCGAACTCCAAATTTCTTTCAAGAAAACACAATTCATGGACTCCAAAAGTTCAACCACTTGCAACAAAATATGGTGACATCAAACAAGTTAAGTACTTCAAGTACTTGGGTAAAATGATAAGCAACACTGGCAAGGAAAAGTAGCTCACAAAACACGAGCAGAAAACTTACGTAAAACTTGGACAATGACCTGGAACACATACAATAAGAAATCGCTATCCACGCAAGCCAAACTTCACCACTATCATACAGTCAGTCTTCCAGAAGCGCTCTAAGCAACTGGCAAGGAAAAGTAGCTCACAAAACACGAGCAGAAAACTTACGTAAAACTTGGACAATGACCTGGAACACATACAATAAGAAATCGCTATCCACGCAAGCCAAACTTCACCACTATCATACAGTCAGTCTTCCAGAAGTGCTCTACGCAACTGAAACAGCATCATTAAGCATCAATATCAAGGACACTGAGAAAATGGAAAGGCAAATACTCATGAAAATATTTGGACCCAAGTTTCAAGATGGTATCTGGATGCGCAAAAGCTCTGAAGAACTGTACTCAATGACTGAACGTTTCACGTCAGTTGCACGGAAAAGACGATTGAAATTCTGCGGACATGTAGCAAGAATGAATGCCTCTAGAATGACCAAGAAAATCTTCCTTATCATCAAAGGAACTCGCCAAACCAGGGCACGATAGCTAACAGAAGCCCAAAATGACCTCACGGAACTCAGTATTGACCCTCTAAAAACCACACGGACTGCGTGCAGACAGAAAATCAACTCTCATAAGTTAACAACCAAAAACCAGACGGAAAAGAATCTGAAATTTTGAAAACACATGGACACAAGAAGGAAGACAGGTCCATAGTGAAAGGATGGGAAAGTTTTGGGAAAAAAAGAAGAACAAGAAAGCTAAGAAGACTAGTGCTAATTAATTCTTTCGCGTGCTCCTTAGAGGGCGAAACGAATATGTATGTATGTATACCAACGATAGTAAAAAATATATCATTTCACGTAACACTTTTACATTATGTCTTTTTCCTTCTTTTTCCTCTTTTCTGGAAAAACTTACTCCAAAAGCTATGCACTGTATAACACCAATACCTTATCCTCATTCTGAGCTCAACAACTGACTCATTATACAAGGATACTGCTAAGTGTCAGTTTTTCAGGTTAACTGCTGTGGCCATGACAGCAGCTTATAGCGCGTGTAGTGTTACATCGTGAAACAACGTGTACTGTGTGCAGCTATTGGGGATGGGAAATGAATGAACAGCGTAGCAGTAGCCTCATACATTACTAAATAGCTTCAGTGGTTCAAATGGTTCAAATGGCTCTGAGCACTATGGGTCTTAACATCAGAGGTCATCAGTCCCCTAGAACTTAGAACTACTTAAACCTAACCAACCTAAGGAAATCACACACATCCATGCCCGAGGTGGGATACGAACCTGCCACCGTAGCGGTCGCGCGGTTCCAGACTAAAGAGCCTAGAACCGCTCGGCCACAGGGGCCGGCCTAGCTTCAATGTAAAACAGTTTTATATACTAGGGATGAACTGGAATGAGGTAGCACTGAATGAGACTGGTACTGTAGCAGGTTGAAAGTTCCACTCTCCACCCGGCCAGCCTGATTTATGTTTCCCATGGTTTCACTAAATTGCTTCAGGCAAATACCAGGATGGTTCCTGCTATAATGCTTCAAGACCGACTACATGCCCCACTCATGTCAAACAAGACTTTCAAGCATGTAAATGATTGTATATGTGAATGACATTACTTTTGGTGCTCTGTAATACCATGAAATCTCCAGTGTAGGTGAACAAAATTACTACTATTACTATTACTAGTACTAGTACTACTACACAACACTACCCACACCGACCTGTGGCGCGTTGTATGATTCTAGCAGCCTTTAGCCTTGACACCATGCGAAATGTTTCCATTAATTCACAATCCAGTCTCGATGATCCTATCATAATACACTCTAACAGAAAAAATACTACGCGAAGGAATTATCTGAATGGGATGGAAATTTTTGGGAATCTGTGGTAAGGTCTTATGGGACCGAATTGCTGAGGTCATCGGTCCCTAAGCTTACATACTACACTCCTGGAAATTGAAATAAGAACACCGTGAATTCATTGTCCCAGGAAGGGGAAACTTTATTGACACATTCCTGGGGTCAGATACATCACGTGATCACACTGACAGAACCACAGGCACATAGACACAGGCAACAGAGCATGCACAATGTCGGCACTAGTACAGTGTATATCCACCTTTCGCAGCAATGCAGGCTGCTATTCTCCCATGGAGACGATCGTAGAGATGCCGGATGTAGTCCTGTGGAACGGCTTGCCATGCCATTTCCACCTGGCGCCTCAGTTGGACCAACGTTCGTGCTGGACGTGCAGACCGCGTGAGACGACGCTTCATCCAGTCCCAAACATGCTCAATGGGGGACAGATCCGGAGATCTTGCTGGCCAGGGTAGTTGACTTACACCTTCTAGAGCACGTTGGGTGGCACGGGATACATGCGGACGTGTATTGTCCTGTTGGAACAGCAAGTTCCCTTGCCGGTCTAGGAATGGTAGAACGATGGGTTCGATGACGGTTTGGATGTACCGTGCACTATTCAGTGTCCCCTCGACGATCACCAGTGGTGTACGGCCAGTGTAGGAGATCGCTCCCCACACCATGATGCCGGGTGTTGGCCCTGTGTGCCTCGGTCGTATGCAGTCCTGATTGTGGCGCTCACCTGCACGGCGCCAAACACGCATACGACCATCATTGGCACCAAGGCAGAAGCGACTCTCATCGCTGAAGACGACACGTCTCCATTCGTCCCTCCATTCACGCCTGTCGCGACACCACTGGAGGCGGGCTGCACGATGTTGGGGCGTGAGCGGAAGACGGCCTAACGGTGTGCGAGACCGTAGCCCAGCTTCATGGAGACGGTTGCGAATGGTCCTCGCCGATACCCCAGGAGCAACAGTGTCCCTAATTTGCTGGGAAGTGGCGGTGCGGTCCCCTACGGCACTGCGTAGGATCCTACGGTCTTGGCGTTCATCCGTGCGTCGCTGGGGTCCGGTCCCAGGTCGACGGGCACGTGCACCTTCCGCCGACCACTGGCGACGACATCGATGTACTGTGGAGACCTCACGCCCCACGTGTTGAGCAATTCGGCGGTACGTCCACCCGGCCTCCCGCATGCCCACTATACGCCCTCGCTCAAAGTCCGTCAACTGCACATACGGTTCACGTCCACGCTGTCGCGGCATGCTACCAGTGTTAAAGACTGCGATGGAGCTCCGTATGCCACGGCAAACTGGCAGACACTGACGGCGGCGGTGCACAAAGGCTGCGCAGCTAGCGCCATTCGACGGCCAACACCGCGGTTCCTGGTGTGTCCGCTGTGCCGTGCGTGTGATCATTGCTTGTACAGCCCTCTCGCAGTGTCCGGAGCAAGTATGGTGGGTCTGACACACCGGTGTCAATGTGTTCTTTTTTCCATTTCCAGGAGTGTATTTAATATAACTTAAACGAACTTACGCTAAGGACGACACACACACTTATGCCCGATGGAGGGGAAACTCCGACGGGGGGAGCCGTGTGGACCATGACAAGACGCCTAAGACCACGCGGCTACCCCGTGCGGTTGAATGGGATGGAAATCGGTAAATGGGTTGTACATGTACAGACAAACAAACGATTACAATTTCAGAAAAATTGGATTATGTATTCACGAGAAAGGGCTTCACAAACAGCATTGATCCACCTCTGGCCCTTATGACATTGTTTGACAGAGTTTTTGGCTGTCCTCCTGAGGGATCTCGTGCCGTATTCTGTTCAATAGGCGCGTTAGATCGTCAAACTCCTGCGCTGGCTGGGGGTCCCTGCCCATAATGCTCCAAACGTTGTCAACTGCGGAGCCAGCGTTTTGCTATGCTGGAAGGGTGGCGCAGATGACAACCAAAAGGGCCCTGCTCTGAAAAGAAATGGCACCTCAGCTTGTCTTCCTGCTTACCAAACCCTACCTTGGCCAGCAAAGTTGCCATATCTCTTCCCAGTTGAGAACATGTGGAGCATTGTGGACGGAGCCTCCACCCATCTTGCGATTTTGATCTAACGAGCCAGTTGGACAAAATTTGGCGTGATATACCTCAGGATGATATCCAACAACTCTATCAGTCCATGACAAGACAAATAACTGCTTGCATAAGCGCCAGAAGAGAACGAACGCGTCATTGACTTACTCAGTTTATGGAAGTCTTTCTCTTGAATAAATCATCCAATTTTTCTGAAACTGTAATCATTTGTTTGTCTGTACATGTCCATCACATCTATGAATTTCCGAGCAATTCGAATAATTCCTTGGTGGTACACCTTTTTTTTTGCTTTAGAGTGCAGATGATGTCGTTGGATCAACATGGGAACACATGGGAATCATCTGCTGAGAAGACCCACGGTCAGCAGTGTGCACTGAACGGTGTCTTCCGATACAATTGTGCCTTCACAAGGATTGTACTCCTACGAACATTGTACTGACTCAGATCGCCGATTCGCTTTACATAGCGGGCAAGCCTCCGAACTCCACGTCCTCAATGATGCGTGGATATCCAATATTTTGTTGTCTACCTGTGGTTTTTCAACTAATTGTCATAGATGGCCACTGCAGTAGCATGCAAATAGCCGACCACTCTCGCCGTTTCTGAAAAACTCGTTCGCAGACGCTGGGCAATAACAATCCGCCCATTGTCAACACCGTTTATGTCAGTGGATTTCCCCATTTGCGGTCTGTATCATCTCCAGAATGATTGCTGATTCGTCTCTGCTCCACACCTCCGCTTATACAGGGTAATTCACAAAGATATGCAAATATTTTAATGTATCCTAGAAGTAAAAATAAAGAAAAAAGTTCATATAAACATAGGTCCGCGAATGTTTAGTTATGCCTAACAAAAGATTTTGCCTGAAATTAAGGAACTTCGCTAATATGAAGCCATCGCAAAACTGTATGAGGTTAAAGTAAAGCATGATTTCCATTTATTTTGTTATTATTGGTCTGGTGAATCTAATAAAACGTGTCCCAGCTGTGTATGTGCATTAGTTTTCCAGAACATCCAGAGAAGCTGAGATTATTATACAAGTAAATTTCCATTACGAATGCAGAAACGTTTGTTGGCAACCGCTAGTGAATTGTTTCTGTTGTTTCCTAACCCTGAAACAAGTAAGTTCTCTGCATTTTCAGTGAAAGAACATAATAACAACAGTGTACTTCTGTGAAAACACATAATAACTATTGTAGTATGTAGATTATTTATGAAATAGGGAAGCTTTTCAAATTTACGACAGAGGAATACGCTGATATGGCGTTTATTTATGACAAATGTGATGATAATGCTACGGCTGCAGTTAACGAATATCGCATACGCTATCCAGCTCGGAGGATTCCGAACGCACGAACCATTAGTGGAGTATTTCGAGTGTTACGGGAGACAGATTTTCTACCTAGAGTTCGTTATCAGTACGAGTGCTCGACACGTGAAGACGATGATGAGGATATTATGGATACTGTACGTCGTAGCCCGGGTACCAGTACTCGACGTATCTCTCAATGATTTGGCATTTCACAATCTAAGGTATGGCGTACACTGAAGTACAATATCTGTATCCTTACCATAAACAAAAAGTGCATCATTTACATCCGGGAGATCCTGCCCTTCGTTTGAAGTTGTGCAACTGATTAAATACTAATCGGCAGTTACACAAGACCATTTTATTTACTGGTGAGGCACAGTTTACTCGAGATGGTATAAACAATTTACATAACGAGCACGTATGGTCTGAAGCAAACGCACATGCAACAGTGCAACGCAATTTCCAGCATCGATTTAGCATAAACGTGCGGTGTGGTATAATCAACACGCACTTTGTTCCATAAAAAACACGGGAGAAGTGCCGGATATCAGTAACGTCCTGCCACGATATTTCGGCGCAGAGTCTTCTGGCCATCTTCGGGAGAGTGCCACTGTAGTAGTACTGGCAAGTACTGCACTGCACTGCACTGCACTGCAAATCACTGGTTTCATCTACCAGGAGGAGGGACAGGCTAAGCAGCGAAGCTGCTGTTCCTGTTTGGACCTCTAGAGCTGTTGTGTGGCCTCACTATTGGTTTGGCCTATGTGAGCGCCCGCGTGAGGGCGGACGCTGCGTTAAATGCGTCATAGCTGCTGCGGGAGAAGCTACTCCCGCAGCAGATCAGGCCAGCGCGTGGTTGGCCTGCGGTGGACTTGGTGTCCCAGTCCCCGTATAAGATGACTGCCAGAGTGTTCTGCAGAGGCATAGAACACCCTGGCGGACTGCCTGATGCGATCCCGTAGCAACGGGACGCCAGCTTCCTCATGAAGCAGTCTCGTGGGGTACCGAGGCGGCTTGTGAAGTGCGAGTCGCAGCGCCCGATTTTGGACACGCTGGAGCATCGCAACGTGCGACGGAGCAGCATTCCCCCACACCACGGCGGCGTACTCGAGTACCGGCCGGACGAGGGCCAAGTACACGGTCAGGCCGTGCCGAGGGGGGAGAGTGGACGAGGGGTTCAGCAGCGGGTAGAGCGCCCGGAGACGCCCAATCGCCCGCCCCCTGATGTCTCGGATGTGCGGTAGCCAGGTGAGATGCCGGTCCAGCCGCACACCGAGGTATTGGCCTGTTGGTGACCACGGGATGGGGCCTCCCGAGATCGAGACAGGCGGCAGGGCAGGAGGCAGTCGTCTCCGAGTGAAGACGACCGCCTGGCTCTTGGCGGCGTTGAATTTGAGACGCCACTTGGTGGACCACGCCCCCAGGACGTCGCACGCAAGTTGGAGTCGGCGGCACATCGCGACCACGTTCATGCTGCGGGTGAACAGCGCAGTGTCGTCGGCGTAGAGAGCCAACTCCACGCGTGCCACCCGCGGTGCGTCGGCGGTGTACAAGGTGTACAGCAGGGGGCCGAGAACCGACCCCTGCGGTACCCCTGCACGAATCGGCCGGTCGGTGGATGTGCCGCCGGCGGCCCGGACGTGGAAGGTGCGGCCCTCTAGGTAGGACCGCAGTAGAAGTGCGTGCGACGTCGGGACCCCATGTACAAGGAGCTTGTACACGAGGCCCTCGTGCCACACGCTGTCGAACGCCTTGGAGACGTCTAGGAGTACCGCCCCAAGGTACTCCCGCGTCTCCAGCGCCCTCATCGCCTGTTCCACCAGGCGTAGGAGCTGGTGCGTGGTCGAGTGGCCCTGCCGGAATCCGAACTGCTCAGCTGGAAGGAGCCCTTCAGCGGTGACGTGGCGCCACAGCCGCTCCACGTACAATCTCTCAAAAATCTTGGAGAGAGACGGGAGCAGGCTGATCGGCCGGTAATGCTCCACCTGACGCGGATCCTTGCCGGCCTTTGGGATAGCCACCACTTCCGCGTGTTTCCACGCGGAAGGGTAGATCCCGGAGCTGAGGACACAGTTAAAAGTGTCCGCTAGTGGCTGATAGAGTGCCGGCGGCAGTAGCCGCAGGAGGTGGTTTGTGACTCCATCAGAGCCACCTGCCTTCTTCGGGTTGAGGCGGCGGAGCTGGAGTCCAACCTCTTCAGCTGTGACGGGCGTGATCACATCATCAGCGGCCCTGGCGGCGAGGAAAACTGGTAGATGGTCTTCCACGAGTTGGACGTGTTCGGCGTCGAAAACATCCGCGACCGGTAGGAAGTTGTCGGCGAACACGTCTGCGAGTGCGTTGGCCTTGGCGTCCGGGGCGCAGACAACCTCGCCGCCGACATGGAGCGGAGGAACAGGCTGATGGCGGCGGAGGAAGCGCTTGGCGGTCCGCCAGGCACTCCCATCAGTCGTGTTCAGGCTGGCCACAAGGCCAGCCCAGTCACGGTTTCGGTGTTGGTCGATGGCGGCCCGGATTTCGCGCCGTGCCCGATTGAGGCGACGCTTGGTCGCAGGCTGCCTAGTGAGTTGCCACTCGCGGAAGAGGCGGTTTTTGGCCGTTATAGCCTCCAGCATGTGCGGAGGAAGCTGCCGAGACATCTCTCGGGGCCGCCGCGGCTGTCGGGGAGATGCAGCGGCAGCAGCGCTAAGGGTGTGCCGCGTAAAAAAGGCCAGCGCAGCATCGGCCCCCTCCAGGGCAGGATCTGGAGCATCTTCAAAGCGGCCGAGCAGTTCGGCTTGGAATCTGGCCTCGTCAATTCCGCGGAAGGTGCGGCGAGCAGGCGGCAGGGAGGCGCCGACGACGTCCATATCGTAGACCACCGGAAGGTGGTCAGAGGACAGGGCGCAGCGGACGGTAGCCGACGTAAAGTGCCCGACGCCTTTCAGGACTGCGACGTCGAGCACGTCGGGCTGGCCTCTGTTGGGAAAGAATGTATGGTCAAATGGACCCAGAACGAGAGCGCCGTGGCGTTGAGTGACGCGGAGAAGGCGTCGCCCGCTGATGTTGGTGACTCGAGAATTCCATTGCAGGCTCTTGGCATTTAAGTCACCCGCAATGAAAAGTTTCCCACGCAGCGTTAGGAGGGCATCAAGGTCGGCCTCCAGGAGGTGGCCCCTCGGTGGCCTGTAGACGGCGATGAAGGTAATGACACCAGCTGTGGTGGTGACAGCCACCCCAGTGGCCTCCACCGCAGCTAGAGGCGGCAGCAGGACAGCATGGTGCTTCAGTGAGTTTTTCACATATATGGCGGTGCCTCCACCATGGGTGGGCCGGTCGGTGCGGTAGCAGCGATAGTTCGCCACACCGACAGCCACGCCAGGTTTAAGAAACGTCTCGCAGACGAGACAGATGTCTATCGCCTCATCTCGGAGGAATTGACGGAATTCCCCTTGTTGGGGAACTAAGCCGCGTGCGTTAAAGCCGCACACGGTGAGCCCATGTACATGCTCATTTTCCATGGCGGTCCGCAGGAACAACGCCGGCCTGGAGGGCAGACGTGACGGCGGTGACTAGCACCGGCAGCTGCTCGAGCAGCTGGCTCAACGAACGCAAAAGCGTGCGGAGCTCAGCTGCATCAGGAGCCGTGGGGGCCTCTGGGGCGGCCTCCAAGGCAGGAACAGCAGGCTGCGGTGGGACCGCAGGAGGTGATGTTTGCAGCGGCACAGCCCGAGGGGCAGACCGCTGTAGCGGGGCAGCAGTGGCCGGACATTCCGCCGCAGGGGCGGTGCGCCGCGGCCGTCGGCGGCGCCGGCGGGGGGAAGCAGCCGGTGCGGAAGGCGCGGGTGCAGGGGGAGCAGCCACATCGGACGGGGCAGGCTGCTGCAGCGCAGCGCCATCAGAGGCACCAGGCCGCTGAGTAGAGGGGGCGGGCGCCCCCCCCTTGGCGGCATCAGCGAAGCTGGTGCCAGGCTGCACCTTGCGGGAAGGGGTAGCCCGGCCGCGATGCTGCTGGCGGCCACGTTGGAAGGCCGGACATCCCCGGTAGCTCGCAACGTGCGCGCCACTGCAGTTGCAGCACGTCGGTTTGTCCTCTCGCGGGAGCGGGCATTCCTTGCTCTGATGCTGGGCCCCGCACTTGACACAGCGGGGCGGCATCGAACAATAGCGCGACACATGGTCGAGCCGTTGGCAGGAGAAACACTGGGCCCTCCTGCCCTTGGCCCTCAGTGGCTCCACTGCGACATCAACCCGCCCAACCCGCCGCACCTGGAAAATCTTGCGATTTTCCAGGTTGTCAACAAGGACAACCAGGTACAGCGGCATTGGTCGGTGGGTGCGTGGGGAGTTCATGAGCCCCGTGTGTCGGATGCCGAAGCCCATGTCCTCCAGTTCTTCGCGTAGATAATCCGCCCCAAACTGGAGGGGGAGGCGGCGGAACACCACCTTCAGCAGTTTGAGTGGTTCCGATGGGTGCGTGTAGCAATGGAGGCCATCTTTGCAGATGACCTCCATGACTGCACGGTAGTCCTCAGCAGAAGTCGTGAGAAGCCGGTAGAGATTATTGCCAGCAGTCCTGACGCTGGCAGTTGGCGCCACCCTGGCGATCTTCTGCTCGAACAGCCGATAAGGGCCGTCCCATTGGACGACAATCGGCGGGGGGCGCGACGCAGCAGGCCGGCGTGGCACCCCGGCGTCGTCCGAGACATCATCAGACGCGTCCTGGAAGGTATTGGCGGTCGGCAGCGGCAGCGCAGGCTGTAGGACAGCCGCCCTTGCCGTGTGCCGCCTGGCAGGGGTAACAAAACCGTCCTCATCAAGGTGGCGCGCAGCAGCAGGCCCAGAGAAGGACCTCTGCTCCCTCGCGCACATCGTCGTCTCGACCGCCTGGGCCGCAGTGGCAGCGGCGGCGCGGGAGGCCTTAGTGGCCTTCTTCCGCGGCCGAGCAGTGTCGGAGGCTTGGGAGCGGCCGTCAGAGTCGTCAGTCGCGTCAGCCCGGCGCTTCCGGAGCGCACGAGCATCGTCAGCGTCACGTCTGTCAGCGTCAGCAATGGCCTCCGCAAGATTTGCGTCTGGCAAGTCGTCGTCATCGGTAATCATGGCGGCCTCTTGGGCTGGTTTTGCAACCGCCCGGACCGCGGTAGAGCCCTTCGCGTAGGGCGCGGCAGAAACTGGCGTGGCTACGGGTTCTTGATGTTGCAGGGCCGTAGGAGCAGCCACATGCGAACCGACCTCTTGCATGGCCGGCCCCTGTGGCGCACCCTGTGAGACCGCCGTCGCCAGGGACGCAGCCTGTGCGCCTGGCGAGGCCCCCACCGGCTCACCTGTCGCCTGTCGCCCCGTGTCCGGCAGTGCAGAAGCCTTCCATATCCTGCAGTACGCAAGCATGGCAGCTTCGTCGTCCTCACGACCGGGGTAGTCACCCCCATGTGCAAGCTTGTGCATGCGCACTTCCATGCGCTCCTGGGAGCGAGAAACATCAACAAGAGAAACGTCCAAGTCATTGTCAAGTGGTCGGCGCCGGTTCGTCATAGGTGGGGGGCCGGATGGGGCCGCCGACGGGAGCAACTCAGTCGCCTGAGCTGTCCCCGCCGGACAGCGATCCGCCACACCCTTCGCTCGATCGTCAAACACGTCCTCTCGCCTCGACATCTCAGCTCGGAGTCGCGTCGCGTGCGTGCGTGCGTGTGCGTGCGTGCGTCTACTGGCAAGTACGCGCTGAGCTCCGCTATTTAAAGCCATACTGAGGAGATATTGCGCATGCGCTGCTCAGCGTGCGCGTTCATAACAACTCTGTGCGCTGCGCCTCGCGCCCTCCGCGGCGAAAGCTTAGCGTATCGATATCAGGTAGATTTTCATCTTTGTGCAGATAACGACGTCGACTACGAAGTTGCTCTATAACACGATTCCAAGCAGAGTTTAGCTGATAACCGCTATCTCGATTGATGAGAGTCTCATTGTCAGACAATCTTATTTCCACAGATTCATTGATAATCGAGATCCAAAAGTTTGATGTATGGGCCAACATTTTTGTGTCGTTGTAATTCATGGAATAGTCTGTGGAAATACAATGTTCAGCGATTGCGGACTTGGTGGGTTGGAGAAGGCGAGTATGCCGTCGGTGTTCCACAATGCGTTCCTGCACAGTTCGTGTTGTTTGCCCTATATATGATTTGCCGCATTCACACGGAATTTTGTAAACACCTGATTTACGCAGGCCTAGGTCGTCTTTAACGGATCCCACCAGTGACGAAATTTTGGAAGTAGGGCGAAAGATGACTCTCGCTTGATACTTTCTCAATATTCTGCCTATCTGTGAAGAAATATTCCCAATAAATGGTAGATAAGCAGTCGACTTGAAGGCCTCTTCCTCTTCCTCTTCCTTGTTCCGTCGTTTGTAGGTCTGCATCACTCTGTTCACTTGCCTAGGTGAAAAGCCATTCTTCAGAAATACTTTGTGCAGGTGTTCCAGTTCCGCTTGAAGAATGTCGGCGTTAGAGATGGTATGGGAACGGTGGGTCAAGGTTTTGAGAACGCACATTATTTGTGCTGGATGGTGGCAACTAGTAGCTGTTCTGAACGCGCACGCTGAGCAGCGTATGCGCAATATCACCTCAGTACGGCTTTAAACAGCGGAGCTCAGCGCATACTCGTTGACCTGTGGAAAACCTCCCGTATCCTGATGTTCCTTAAACCTGGCAAACCGCCGTCCGCCGTCTCCTCCTACCGTCCCATCAGCCTTACCTCGGTCTTCAGCAAGTCCTGGAATCTATCCTCACCCGACGCGTCCACCAGCATCTCCGCCAGCACCGCCTCCTTCCCGTTACCCAGTGTGGCTTTCGGCCGTCCGTCTCTTCCTACGACCTTCTCCTTCACCTCACTCCTTTCCGAACAGCTTAATTCCCGTCGCTCCACAATCTTCCTCTCCCTGGACCTCGAACGTGCATATGACCGCGTATGGCATTCCGGTCTCTTCAAGCTCCAAACCTTCGCCCGTCCCATTAACTACGTCTGTCTGATCGGCTCCTTTCTCTCCCACCATTCTTCCTACGTCACTATCCATAACACAGATTCCTACACCTTTTTCCCCTCCGCCGATGTGCCCCAAGGCTCCGTCCTCTCCCGCCCCTTCTGTACCTTTTGTATACGGCGGACATGCCGTCGCCGTCACCCCCCGTCCACCTTCTCCAGTTTGCCGATGACACCGCCTTCCTTGCCCTTACCCCCAACCCTACAGCGCTCCCAACACCTTCTCCAATCCCATCTTGACCGGTTCACCACTTGGTGCAACCAGTGGTTGCTCAAGGTCAATCCCTCCAAAACCCAGGCGATCATTGTAGGCAAAACAACCCGTTCCTTCCGCCTCCTTGATTTCTATCTCACCATCTATGGCCGTCCTATCGCCCTCACTCCCACCCTTAAGTACCTTGGCGTCACCCTCGATCGTCGCCTCTCCTGGACTCCCCATCTCCAGACAATCCAAGCCAAGGCACGCTCCCAACTCTGTCTCCTCAAGCTCCTTTCCGGCCATACGTGGGGTCTGGACCACTCCACCATCCTCCACACCTATAAATCCCTCATCTGCCCTATCCTTTGTTACGCCCATCCGGCCTGGATCTCCACCCCCCCCCCTACCTTTTATAAATCCCTTCAAATCCTTGAACGCCATGCTCTCCGCCTCGCCTATCGCATCCGTCTCCCCTCCCCCACACGGATCCTGTACGATCTCATTCCCTTCCCCCACCTCCTCCTTTTCCTTGAAAGGATACGGATCCTGTACACCTCCCGCAAACTTGATCCTCCTCACCTGCTTGTCTCACCCATCCTCTCCCACCCCCGCCCGCTGCCGCACCTGTATTCCCACGTCCCACCCGGTCTCCATCTCTCCACTCTCCTTACCCTCTCCCAAGGTGGCTTCCGCCAGCTCCCCCTCCCTGATGATGTCCTCGTCCCCTCCATCTACCCCTCCTATCAACTTTGATCCTCCCCCCCCACTTCCTGTATCCTTTCCTTAGGCACCCTCCCTCCCTTCTCTTTCCTTTTCCCCCATCCCCATTCCTCCGCCCCTCTACCCCCAGGCTTCCCCTCCCTCTTCCTCCCTCCCCCTTTCTCCCCTGCCCATGGCATCTCTGCTCACCCCTCTCCCTCTCCCATTCCCCCTCCTCCTCCTCCTCCTCCTCCTCTCTTGACAGGTCCCCGGACTCGTACACGCTCAGTGGGCTTTCGCGCGCCGGAGATCATCGCCATCAGTGTCTCGTGTGTGTGCCTTCGTTTTGTGTTTAGTGTTCTTTCGCCGTCACGCCACCACTGTTCACGTGTGCCGTCGCCGTCATCCATGTTATGTGCACCGTGTCAACTAGTGTTAGTGATTTTTCTCGTCCAGCGTGAACGGCTCCATTTTTTTTGTTTTTCGTGGCTACAGTTTTTGCCCGCCGTTTTTCTTGTATTAAAAAAATGGCTCTGAGCACTATGGGACTTAACATCTGTGGTCATCAGTCCCTAGAACTTAGAACTACTTAAACCTAACTAACCTAAGGACATCACACACATCCATGCCCGAGGCAGGATTCGAACCTGCGACCATAGCGGTCACGCGGTACCAAACTGAAGCGCTTAGAACCGCACGGCCGGCTTTCTTGTATTATCTGTGCCACCTATATGTAATACTTATTGTACCACTCAAGGCTGAAGAGCGGCGTAATATGCTGCTGACAGCTCGCCTTTGTATAAGGTGATCAAAATAACAATAAAGAAAAAAAAAGTGTACTCGCCAGTACTACTACAGTGGCACTCACCTGAATATGGCCAGAAGACTCTGCGCCGAAATATCGTGGCAGGACGTTACTGATATCCGGCAGTTCTCCCGTGTTTTTATGGAACAATCAGTACGCCGGGAAATCTTTAAACATCACAACACGCACTTTATTGGACCATTCAGTTTCCCAGGACGTCTAATTGGCGCGTTGTACTTACAATTCCTTCAAGAAGAAATGCCCCGCTTGCTCTATGATTGCAAATGTATTTCAACATGAAGGCGCGCCTCCACATTTCATCAACACCGTTACTACACATTTAAATGAACATTTTTCCCAGAATAGGATTGGTGTGACACGTCTGTGGCCACTCAGATAGCCCGATTTAATACCAATGGATTTTTGTGTATGGGGGTGGATGAAAGACATAGTTTATGAGGACAAAGTCAATACACTTGAGGCATTACTTGCTCGCATTTTGAATGCAATAGACGAAATTAAGGACAACCCTGTGAAACTGAGGTGAGCAACAATATCTGCTCATACAAGTGCAGCTAAATCCATTGAACTCGGTGGAGACGTTTTTGAATATTTATTGTGAATGTATTGAGAAACTGTATGTCCACTGTACAACTTCCTTAATATTGAGCTTTGTTTTTCCCCGTTTAAAATGAATTCACGTGTGCTATGGTATTAATAAAAGCAAATTATCTGACACATTCATACAGTTTCAGTTAACGTTGTTACCATCATTTCTCCAAAATTAAATTCTCTACAACTTCTGTTGAAAACTTTGTGCAATTGTCTGGAATTTAAAAAACAAATTGGGCCAGGTAGTTAATAAACTAAAAGTTTTATGAAATTACTTCTTTGCTTCTCTGGATGTTCTGGAAAACTACTGCAGATACACGTCTGGGACATGTTTTACTAGGTTCACCAGATCAATAAAAACAAAATAAATTGAAGTTGTGCTTTACTTTAACCTCGGATAGTTTTGCAATGGCTTCATATTAACGAAGTTGCTAAATTTCAGGCAAAAAATTGCCGTAACTCCGCAACTAAACATTTGCGGACCTATGTTTATATGAACTTTTTTCTTCAGTTTTACTTGTAGAATAACATATTACTAAAATTTGCAATATTTGAATCACCCTGTATACGAAGCGCGTTCAGTAAGTAAGGCAAAACTTTTTTTACGAAAAAACGTTTTCTTTATGCAGGATTCCGTATTATTTCCCGCTCTTTTGGCTACAAAATCCTATTTGTCAACAAAATCTCCGTTGAAAGCGACGCTCTTACGCCATGTTACTGGGAAGGGCCTGTAGAAGGGGCCTTTGAAAAGCCCATGCAAAAACAAAAACTACTTACGTGTTTGGGGTAAACCTTTTTCATTTTTCGACAGTCTCCTTTTAGACTTATACACTTCGTCCAACGCTGTTCTAATTTGTTGATCCCTTCCGAATAATGGGAATTGTCCAAGTCTGCAAAATAGCTATTAGTTGCTGCAATCACCTCCTCGTTTGAATTAAATCTTTGTCCTGCCAGCCATTTCTTCAAATTGGGGAACAAATAGTAGTCCGAGGGAGCCAAGTCTGGAGAATAGGAAGGATGTGAAACGAGTTGGAATCCTACTTCCATTAATTTTGCGACCACAACTGCTGAGGTGTGTGCTGGTGCATTGTCGTGATGGAAAATGACTTTTTTGCGGCCCAGTCGCCGGCGTTTTTCTTGCAGCTTGGTTTCCAAACAGTCCAATAACGATTAATAAAATGCACCTGTAATAGTTTTACCCTTTTCCAGATAGTCGATGAGGATTATTCCTTGCGAATCCCAAAAGACAGTTGCCACAACCTTTCCCGCCGAAGAAATGGTCTTCTCCTTTTTTGGTGCAGATTCTCCCTTGGTAAGCCATTGTTTAGGTTGTTGTTTGGTCTCAGGAGTATAGTAATGTATCCATCTTTCACACACAGTGACGAAACGATGCTTAAAGTCCTGCGGATTCTTCCTGAAGAGCTGCAAACCATCCTTGCAACACTTCACACGATTTCGTTTTCGGTCAAGCGTGAGCAATCGCGGAACCCACCTTGTGGATAGCTTTCTCATGTCCAAATGTTTCTTCAAAATATTATGTATCCGTTCAGCCGAGATGCCTACAGTACTAGCAATCTCACACACCTTAACTCTTCTGCCATTCATCACCATACCATGGATTTTATCAATGATTTCTTGAGTCATAACGTCCATAGGGCATCAAGAACGTTCAGCATCACTTGTGCCCATATGGCCACTCCAAAAATTTTGAAACCACTTATAAATTGTTCTAATTGAAGGTGCAGAGTCACCGTAATGTTTATCAAGCTTCTCTTTAGTCTCCTGTGGCGTTTTGCCTTTCATAGAGTAATGTTTAATCACCACACGAAATTCATTTTCGTCTTATTTTGACAATCACTCGACTTCCTTGATTCACACGAATGCCAAACACAAAAAAATAGACCAATATGGCTGAAATTTGGTGTGCGGTCTTTCCAAAGATGTTACTAACTAAACATAACCTCGATACGCGCCAGTGGTGCCATCTACCGCACTTTGCACGGACTTTTCAAACTCCCCTCGTATGCCCGCATGCTATCATTCTGCTGGTGACGTCGGGGGCAACAATAACCTCCCCATCATCCACGTATTGCTTGCCACGGAGTGCACCCTTCATTGGGCCAAACAGATGAAAGTCGGAAGTTGTGAGATCCGGGCTGTTGGGTGGATGAGGAAGAACAGTCCAATGAAGTTTTGTTCGCAGACTTGTGTGGAGTCTTGCGTTGTCGTGGAGAAGTTCAGTTGCATTTGTCTGGAGAAGAGCACGCTAAAGTCGTTTCTTCAATCTCCTGAGGGCAGCTATGTGCGGCCGGCTGGCACACGAGGGATCGGACAGGTTTGCTAGACATTGTTACGAAGGTGACAGATGCCTCGCCCAACGACTCACCGTGCTTTTGTTCACTGCCAGGTCCCCGTAGACATTTTGCAAGCGCCTATGAATTGTCTGCGATGTTCTGGGTTTCCACCGAAAGAAGCTCATTGACAGCTCTCTATCTGGAATGCACCTCCGTTGCAGACGATATTTTGAAGGGTACGTATAGCGCCGTCACCTATCGGGACTTCCTGAAACTATAGGAGGCTGATGCGAGAATATTCCACGGTGTCCCACAACAATTCCCGCATTTCTTCAACCGAAAATGGCCGAGAAAAAAAGTTTCACCTTACTTATTGAACCCCCTCGGCAATAGCTATAAAGTTTTGGCATATCAGTGCACTCGTATATCTCTCCTCTCAGGCGCTCGCCACTGAGATCCTGCAAAGCATTGAGCATGTCTCTCCTGAACACAATGATTCCATATTCGCATGACGGCAACATCATGAAACAACAAACTGCAGACTTGATATGTCACGATTCTACCGCTGTAGAATTCCCGCACTTGCCGGCAGATGTTTGTCCTTCTTCCGCGATGCATAACACTATCTTCTCGCACACAGACAACACTGAGAGGGGATTTTAAAATGTGAAACCTGCTCCGTAACGTTTCCTTACGTTCATACTGTACGTGGCTTTACTCCTACCTGCAATATGCGGTTGTGCTGAAATGCATGTTGCACACTTTATGCCAATTTCAAGTTTTTCGCATGTTACTCTCATGAGGTTTCAATTTTAATGGCCATGTGACGAGTATCGCGTGGTCTTTAGAGACTGATCGCAGGGTCTCCTTCTCCCGTATCAGTGTAACCGTCTCAGCGGCCGCTGTTTCGCTCGTATAGACTGCATTGTGTGCACAGATTTGTATTTTGTTACGTCTGTCGCTCATGTGTAAATCTACACATAGAACCGATTTAAACGTGGTATCCTTTTTGTCATCGATAATGATTAGTTTATATTCTAATTTCAACAAAAATAATTTTATAAACATGTATTAGGTCTACTGAAAGATAAGTGCATTAAAGTCCCGTTTCTTTTTCTATGTAGTTCTGACAAAGTCGATTTGTCGTAGTGACTGTTAAATAGCTTTCTTTGATTTAGTCCATGAACTGCAACACCTTCTAAACTTTTCACATTAATTAAGGTCATAGAGGCATGGTCTTTTACGAATGTACTCCTGACCAGAATGCGATTCTGTTAGCTGGAGTCGAAGGTTTTTGTGAATCCTGTCTTTTAAGTTCTTGTTGTGATATTTCCATAGAAACTTTCATCCTCTAGCACATATTTCTTTACTTCTAACCGAGAAGCGAAATACCAGTTTTCATAGATATAGCTTTACAAATACTCTGGTAGTTCTTTAATAACGATTTATTTTTTAAAAAAGTTAACTCACTGTTCGCCCTCTTATGAGCTGAATTACCAGATATTCTGAAATACATATTTCTTATATTTCTGACTGAGAAACCAAATACTAATATTCGCAATTCTAACTTCAAAATTGCCTTAATAGAGACAGATATTCCAAACTACTTTCATCACGTATTTTACCCCCTTAGGGACTGAATTTCTAAAACTCCCCTCTTAAACTATGCCTACGGTATCAGTCAACACCGTTTCTCAATTTCAAGTTTTAATCCTTAGCGGTTTGGGCTGGGCGATGTTGAGCCAGTGAATCAGTCAGGACATTTCTTTTTATATGCGGAGATAACCACTATAGGTATTAAAATGTATTATAAGCCAAAAATGGTGATTTATGAACATCTATAACTCGGAAAATTTTTCAAATGGTAGGAAAAATGCGCTTAATACAATTATACACTGAAGAGCCAAAGAAACTTGTATAAACGTGAGTATTGGGACACGGCCAGCACCATTCCAAAATACCGAATGTATCCGGTACGTGTTGCCTCTCTAGTCGTTATTACCGTAGCGGGTTGCGACATAGAGAGAGTCCTTTCCTAAGCATCGTTAGTAGACAGCAACAAGGTCGCACGCAGTGTATCCGGCAAGTGTTGACTCTCTAGTCGTTATTACCGGCGCAGGGTTGTGACATAGAGAGAGAAACCGTTTCTGGAACTCGAACCCTGCTCCTCCTGGGTGGAAAGGCCAAGTGCTCCCACCTAACACAATTAAACCACCAGACACACATGGAATTGATGGGAAATTAAAAATGCCGGAGCCCTTTCTGGGACTCGAACCCTGGTGCTCCTGGACGGAATGCTCAAGTGCACCCCCAACACATGAAACCTGTCTAGATGCGGGAGAGGAAGGTTAGGTTAGTGTACTTTATTTATTTTGGTCGAGAAACTGACGCAAAGATCGATCCTAATTGCATAATTAATCACAAAGATAGGTCCTAATTACACAACTATATGCAAAGCACTACAGAAGGACGGCATAAAATCGCAATACGCCGCGGAAACTGACGATACCATACAACTGGTGTTATCCTGCCAAGAAAAAAATTCGCAGAACCACTCGAAACCAGCGACAGAAACATCGAAACTCTACCCTACACCTACAAGCTGCCAGAGTCGATATTAGCTAACTTTGAGACGGGTGTATTTCCTGCTTTTCATGTATGCGTGTTTCTACTGCATTACAGAGAAGTTATTATCAGAGTTTTTTTTTTCTTTGTATACGTCTACGGCATTGCATGTTTCGAATTCTTTAAGTTCAATGGGCCCCCATGTACAATTAATCTTAAATAGAGTGATGGTAGAACTGCTGTCTGGACGCTTCCATATGAGGTCTACTTTTTTCGTATTTGGTCTTCGTGGTCCTTATGCGCAATTAATGTTAGCTGCAGTAGAGTCGTTTGGTAGTTACCTTGAAATGAGGGTCTCTAAATTTAGTGTTTACAGTTCCTAGGAAAGAACACCGTCCTCCAAGGACTTCTGTTTGAGTTCTGAAAGCAGCTCCATGGCACTTACAGGTAACAAATCTAGAAGCCATTCGCCGAAATTCTTCAACATGACCTGGAACGGATCAATCCCACCAGTGAAGTAAGCAGGACGATAGTAATACTTCACCTGAATGTTACTGGTTTATTATTCCTACTCATCAGCATTAACTTGCATTTTTTCCGCATTTAAGGCTAGCGACCATTCATCACACCAAATGGAAATTTTGTCTAAATCGTCTTATGTCCTCCTACAGTCACTCAGCTTTGATGACTTATCGTAGACCGCTGCATCGTCGGCAGACTATTGACCCGCCAAATCATTTAAGTATAAAGAGAACAGCAGCTATCCAATTGCACTGGGCTGCATATTGGATATAGCCACTCTCTTATCTCTGAGCCTGTTAAATATGCTCGTGCCTTCGTTAACGGGCTGCGATGGGAGATCGTGTCATATACCTTCCTGAAATCTAGAATATGTAATCCACCTGTTACCTTCCTTTATAGTTCTAGATATATCATGTGAAATAAAGGCATGCCGAGTTTTGAACGAATGATGCTTTCTAAAATCAGGCTGATTCATCAACATAAACAGCTTAGCCTCAAGAATGTTTATTATATTCGAACTGAGAATACGTACAAAGATTCGGGAGCAGTCCGAAGTTAGGGATATTGGTCTGTAATTTTGCGGTCTGTTCCTTCATCTTTCTTGTATACTGGAGTGACCCGCGCTTTCTTTCTTTCCTTTATACCATTCGTTTCGATCTTCGTGTTGGACGAGAAAGAAAGAGAGAGGGAGAGAGAGAGAGGCGGGGTGATGGACCAATTCCCTGGAGTACTCCTTCTAAAATCTAACAGGAATGCCATCCGGACCAGATGATTTGTCTGTTTTTCAAATCTTGACGGTACTTCCTTATGTCAGTTACACATCTTCCATACGGGGGTCCGTCCGAAGGTCAAGAGACTGCATGTTTGTACGGTTTTCATGCTTGAACGATGTCTTAAACGTGAAATTTTAAACTTAGGTTGGGCTTTTGCTATCTTCAACTGCCGCACCAGACTGGTCAACAAGGAACTGATTGGAATCCTTAGACTCGCTTACCGATTTTACACACGGCCTGAATGTTCTCGGCTCCCTGCCAAATCTTTTGCTAAGTTGTGACGGTGGCAGTTACGTGCTTCACGCATTAATATTTCGGCAGCCGGCTAATGGCTTACGAGGCCTCGATTCAATCTATTAAACGTGCTTGATTCGATTATTCTATTCCCTACAGCTTACAGCCATGAAATATCGGTCAAATTATACATCATCTTCGTTTTCCATTAATGTCGATGGTACTTCATTCATAAATATACGGCTTACAAGTAGTATTGTTTAGTGCTCGTCGCAGTTATGAGTACCGGTAACTACAAGCGAGGTTCATTACAAAAGCGATTCATTACAAAAGCGATACTGTCTGACTCGAAATAGCCAGGTATCTATGACAGGGTATGCTAATACACAGAAAATTCGGTGCATAACTGATTCTTTGTCTATGTGATGCACAAAACTAATTTCATTTTGTTTTGATGTTATTTATTTATTTATTGATTTTAGTTTCAGAAGCTATCCCCGATAGCTCCGCATCGCCGTCACCACTACCATCACTGTATGGAAAAGATGATAATGATGACGATGACGACGATGTAACATTTCTCTGTGAAATAATAAATATCGACTAAAAGCACTACATATTTTGGAACACAACCTACGAGCAGCTTAGAGACAGAAGTGATGACACTTTCTGCGGGACCTGACCATCATTTTGCAGAACAATGCTCAAGCACGTAGAGTGCAAACTGTTACTGATTTGTTTGACTGATGGGACTGCTGAGTGCTGTACCACCTACTGCGGTCCCCTGACGTAAGTCCTCGTGAGTTCAACTCGATTTCTGACTGAAGGAAACACTTCACGGCATTTGCTTGACGACTGCTGCAACTCATCGATTAACAGACCGCGCCACTCGAACTGTCGACACATGTGACACTGCTAAGAGCATCACTGGCAAGGGTTATACACTATGCTGGAGACTACTTTGAAGGTCAATAAAACTTTGAAAGACATATTTATTTTGTACGAGCTGTAAGTAAATAGTTTTTCCACTGTTAAATTTCCAATCCTCGTATATAAACTCTCTCCTAGTATCCACCATCTTCTACAAGACGAGTCCCTTACAACAGAGTATACCACAGAGGTGCATGTGTGTTTGATGCTTTAGAAATACGCAGTGTGTTGCCTCTACAGTTGCTAAATTCATCATAGCATCCACAGTGAGTAAATGATACACTGTCACTGTTGCGGCCAAAGATGTCAATACAGAGATAGAATGTATTGTATTTAAACTGCCAACAGCCTTGTTCAGTCTATTTCAGTAATGTCCAGCCTCGTACCTATCCATATATCCTCAATTTACACTATAACTTTGATGCCACTGGCTGATCTCCATGACAGCAGCAATATCTCCCTCCCTGTAATACTATTACTTGGAGTGCAATAAGACTCTCTTCACCAACTGTTCGGTGTTGTAATCAACGAAGAAATTAACCGCATATTTACCTTCTCAGAGGAACCGAAAGTATAGGACCACTCGGATTACGTTTCGCAGATTCATCCATCATTCAATTTGATTTCGTTTGGCTCCCATACAGCTCAGCTGATGACGCCATTCTTCGTGCTCTCCGTCCCACTCAGCAACTTGTGTGATGAAGACGCTCGATCTGCTCACCACACAACGAATTCAACCACTGATGGTGTTAAAGATTAATATGTTTTAGAACAGTTAGTCTAATTCTGAAGACGACGCTAGTTTGACTGATTATGGCATTGGTCTTCCGCTCCTAGTCTGCTTCTGTCTGTAACGGCAGGCTCAATTCAACGTCATGCTTATCTGTTGAACAAAACAAGAGTTAGTTTTACACGCTACAAGAAGTAAAAATCAGTGATAGTGGTCAAGGTTCATGGCTGGACTTGAGAGCATCTATCTTTTGTGGTGACCTTCATTATCATCCTTTAAACTGACTGGCGTGTTGTTTTAACGTCTCTGCTTAACTCAAATAGTTAAGCCTAGACTCGGCTAGCGTCGCTAATACGTCTCTACAACACTCCTACGGCCCAAATCATCAATAAGCTCTGTCGATCACGCTATTGCGTGCGACCAGCCATCTGATTTACGTCTTTCTATGACGGCTCAAAACTCGTCTTTTCACACAACATCCTCATCGCACCGATTACGAATTATCCATGTTTGATGCGTCCCTATCGCCTAATTTCGATTGACTGGCCACCGGATAGTCGTTTTGATCACCGTACTCACACTATCAACACAATTGAGATAACAGGTGCGTCTCGAACACTACTGCGTCGGACAGACCACCTCATAATTATCACCCGAAACACCCACAATCACCATACGCCGATAACGCAACGGGTGGGTCCTGAACACTACCGCATCGGACGTCATACCCTGCACTCGTCTCAAGAAACGCAACACATTCGGTGGGACGCAATATCCACCTACCACATCACAACACGCTCAACACAGCCCAAATCCATCCACCACAGAGCCAGATTTTATCCTGAAAGCTCTCCTGTCCAATAGCCTCGCCATAAAATTTTGTATAGGAAGTTATCTACATAAGATAACCCCTTCTATAATTAATCTAATACTTCTAAATATTGTTTGTGTCATAGCTGAAGCAAATTTTCTATACTAAGCGACCCAGTGGTCCCCATACAACAAAATTTAACATCAAACACATAATATACACACAATCCATGCCAAAATAAGACAAGCACATGAAAATAGGAAAATAAATACACGCAACATAAAACAAATAATCGCAAAACACAAATAAAACAGTGCCTATACTAATACAAATAAACATCGCCAACAAATCACAAAAATCTAATCTAATTATACACTACTTTGTTCCCGGCCGCGTTCTTCCGCTGCCGAGTGTGCCGCCCTAGTCATTCTTGTCTGTTTTGCGCAGTTTGCATACGGCCAGGGTTCGCCGGACGTATTTTGATTATTTGTGTAGGTTCTGGATTGCGGTCTTCACTCGCTCTCCAGTTCTGCACTGGTTGATCCCTTCCATTTTTATTGGTTGGTTTCCAGTTATTATTACCCTGGTTCCACCTACGTTCCTGTGGCGGATAATGTTTGTCCTCTATTATCGCGTCACTTCGGATTGTTTCTTCAAGTTGCATGCTTTGTGGGCTGCACCGCGTTCTGCACTGGTTGATCCCTTCCATTTTTATTGGTTGGTTTCCAGTTATTATTACCCTGGTTCCACCTACGTTCCTGTGGCGGATAATATTTGTCCTCTATTATCGCGTCACTTCGGATTGTTTCTTCAAGTTGCATGCTTTGTTGGCTGCACCGCGGAACTTACCCGTAAGATGACAATGGTCTCTACGAGGAGTCTCAGCTTTTCTATCTAAGGCCAGCCCGCAAATATGACAATTAACAGCCTTTTCATACAAGTCATCATTTTCCTTTGATTTGGTCATGGGAATATTGATGCTGTAGAGCTTGTGAACTTGCCATGAAAGTTTTCCAAGCTCAGTGAGAAGCCAAACCGCCGGATCGCCCCCTACATAAGACTGATAGCTATTAAGTTTACAATCATATGCGCATACAACTTGGAACGCAGTCGCATAAGGTAAGTGTTTTTGTGTGAAGGTTGTGTGTGAGGCTAAGGGGTTCCCTTCACCACGAGTAATAGGAGCCAGCAAGCATCAAAATCGGCGTACACAACAAAAGGACAACGCTGCTGGTGGTGAGCATTTTTAAATTTAATGAAGTTATTTTCCTCGGTGGGCATAACAACACGTACCGGGTCCATGCATGCACAATCTAATACACTCCTGGAAATGGAAAAAAGAACACATTGACACCGGGGTGTCAGACCCACCATACTTGCTCCGGACACTGCGAGAGGGCTGTACAAGCAATGATCACACGCACGGCACAGCGGACACACCAGGAACTGCGGTGTTGGCCGTCGAATGGCGCTAGCTGCGCAGCATTTGTGCACCGCCGCCGTCAGTGTCAGCCAGTTTGCCGTGGCATACGGAGCTCCATCGCAGTCTTTAACACTGGTAGCATGCCGCGACAGCGTGGACGTGAACCGTATGTGCAGTTGACGGACTTTGAGCGAGGGCGTATAGTGGGCATGCGGGAGGCCGGGTGGACGTACTGCCGAATTGCTCAACACGTGGGGCTTGAGGTCTCCACAGTACATCGATGTTGTCGCCAGTGGTCGGCGGAAGGTGCAAGTGCCCGTCGACCTGGGACCGGACCCCAGCGATGCACGGATGAACGCCAAGACCGTAGGATCCTACGCAGTGCCGTAGGGGACCGCACCGCCACTTCCCAGCAAATTAGGGACACTGTTGCTCCTGGGGTATCGGCGAGGACCATTCGCAACCGTCTCCATGAAGCTGGGCTACGGTCCCGCACACCGTTAGGCCGTCTTCCGCTCACGCCCCAACATCGTGCAGCCCGCCTCCAGTGGTGTCGTGACAGGCGTGAATGGAGGGACGAATGGAGACGTGTGGTCTTCAGCGATGAGAGTCGCTTCTGCCTTGGTGCCAATGATGGTCGTATGCGTATTTGGCGCCGTTCAGGTGAGCGCCACAATCAGGACTGCATACGACCGAGGCACACAGGGCCAACACCCGGCATCATGGTGTGGGGAGCGATCTCCTACACTGGCCGTACACCACTGGTGATCGTCGAGGGGACACTGAATAGTGCACGGTACATCCAAACCGTCATCGAACCCATCGTTCTACCATTCCTAGACCGGCAAGGGAACTTGCTGTTCCAACAGGACAATGCACGTCCGCATGTATCCCGTGCCACCCAATGTGCTCTAGAAGGTGTAAGTCGACTACCCTGGCCGGCAAGATCTCCGGATCTGTCCCCCATTGAGCATGTTTGGGACTGGATGAAGCGTCGTCTCACGCGGTCTGCACGTCCAGCACGAACGCTGGTCCAACTGAGGCGCCAGGTGGAAATGGCATGGCAAGCCGTCCCACAGGACTACATCCAGCATCTCTACGATCGTCTCCATGGGAGAATAGCAGCCTGCATTGCTGCGAAAGGTGGATATACACTGTACTAGTGCCGACATTGTGCATCCTCTGTTGCCTGTGTCTATGTGCCTGTGGTTCTGTCAGTGTGATCATGTGATGTATCTGACCCCAGGAATGTGTCAATAAAGTTTCCCCTTCCTGGGACAATGAATTCACGGTGTTCTTATTTCAATTTCCAGGAGTGTAGATGTGTCGCTAATAACTCTTGACATGAAAAATAATTCAAACACCTTATACAAATATGTTGTTTATGTTCATTTTTACTTAACTGGGAGGAAATGAGTAGGGACATGTCTTTGATCCAGACGTAGTGATAATTATCACGTTCGGAGAAGAGCAGCATGTTGACATGCAACTCTCGCTCACATGCAAATTTTGAGAAATGGAGGGGGTCTACTACTGTATGCTTGTTCTGCTCATCTGACTTGCTTTTCCTCTCCAGGCCACAAACGTGGACCGATATTGCGGTATTCTGAGCTTAAAACTTAGGTATGTCCTGGATTCTTAAAGGGAACTCTATTCCATCAAAGTTGTACTGTCTCTTAATATCTTTGACTTTGTAACTGCTGGGACGCTCGGGATGATGTTTGTAATTGTAATTGTAATTGTAATTTCTCTCGCAAGCCAGGACTGACCATGCAAAACACGCATTATCATACTTATTTTGAACATTAATGCACGCCTGCTTTTTCTCAATATCTATAGGGAGTTTAATTTAACTGGACCCTCCATTCATTGGATCATAGACATGTATATGGATGTCGAGGTGTGGTATACTGCTGAGCGCTTTAGCGGATCCACGTACTTCCATCTCGGAAAATCGGGTCATAATAGCGCTCAAGGTGGATTCTCGGTACAACTCAGCAATCGATGTGCTCCGAGAAATAACACCATTTTCACCCCATATATTGTGAGAGAGAGAGTTAGCGCCATCTCCTCCCACAGCGCTGTCGCAACCGTTTGGCTGCGCAGCCCGTCCGCCGTCGCCACAGCCTGGCCCTTCAAACCGGCTGTCACCCCTCCTCCTCTAGAAACAGCAGCTCGCCGCCCACGCAAGGTATGCCTTTCGAGACGTATGCCTCTCCCCGCAAATGATGATGATTACGATCACCCATCACCAGTCCATTCATCTATCGGGTGGACTCCTAGTTGTAGCAACAGTAATAATAGTAATTTCCTTATGGCTAACGGTAGTTCTCTCCCCCGTCCTATCGATAACGAATTCGATCAGAATAACGGCGTAATGACTCCCTTAGAATACTCAGCAGTTGCTAGAGCGTTTGAGGGGCGAATCTCTTTCACCAGAATTGAGAATCCATGCGGGAGGTATCGCGATCCTGTAAGGTTTTTGGAGGCGTGCCTCCCCGTCTTGGAGACCGAGCTCCTCAAACTCTTAGAAGATCCGGAATTTAACGCCTTTAAATGCAGTGCGGTATTATGCAGTGAACTGAGTCACCCCCCTAAACATCAAGGTGACGCGGAGACGGCTACTCTGCATTATATATGGGGTGAAAAAGGTGTTATTTCTCGGAGCACATCGATTGCTGAGTTGTACCGAGAATCCACCTTGAGCGCTATTATGACCCGATTTTCCGAGATGGAAGTACGTGGATCCGCTAAAGCGCTCAGCAGTATACCACACCTCGACATCCATATACATGTCTATGATCCAATGAATGGAGGGTCCAGTTATATTAAACTCCCTATAGATATTGAGAAAAAGCAGGCGCGCATTAATGTTCAAAATAAGTATGATAATGCGTGTTTTGCATGGTCAGTCCTGGCTTGCGAGAGAAATTACAATTACAATTACAATTACAAACATCATCCCGAGCGTCCCAGCAGTTACAAAGTCAAAGATATTAAGAGACAGTACAACTTTGATGGAATAGAGTTCCCTTTAAGAATCCAGGACATACCTAAGTTTTAAGCTCAGAATACCGCAATATCGGTCCACGTTTGTGGCCTGGAGAGGAAAAGCAAGTCAGATGAGCAGAACAAGCATACAGTAGTAGACCCCCTCCATTTCTCAAAATTTGCATGTGAGCGAGAGTAGCATGTCAACATGCTGCTCTTCTCCGAACGTGATAATTATCACTACGTCTGGATCAAAGACATGTCCCGACTCATTTCCTCCCAGTTAAGTAAAAATGAACATAAACAACATATTTGTATAAGGTGTTTGAATTATTTTTCATCTCAAGAGTTATTAGCGACACATCTATTAGATTGTGCATGCATGGACCCGGTACGTGTTGTTATGCCCACTGAGGAAAATAACTTCATTAAATTTAAAAATGCTCACCACCAGCAGCGTTGTCCTTTTGTTGTGTACGCCGATTTTGATGCTTGCTGGCTCCTATTACTCGTGGTGAAGGGAACCCCTTAGCCTCACACACAACCTTCACACAAAAACACTTACCTTATGCGACTGCGTTCCAAGTTGTATGCGCATATGATTGTAAACTTAATAGCTATCAGTCTTATGTAGGGGGCGATCCGGCGGTTTGGCTTCTCACTGAGCTTGGAAAACTTTCATGGCAAGTTCACAAGCTCTACAGCATCAATATTCCCATGACCAAATCAAAGGAAAATGATGACTTGTATGAAAAGGCTGTTAATTGTCATATTTGCGGGCTGGCCTTAGATAGAAAAGCTGAGACTCCTCGTAGAGACCATTGTCATCTTACGGGTAAGTTCCGCGGTGCAGCCAACAAAGCATGCAACTTGAAGAAACAATCCGAAGTGACGCGATAATAGAGGACAAACATTATCCGCCACAGGAACGTAGGTGGAACCAGGGTAATAATAACTGGAAACCAACCAATAAAAATGGAAGGGATCAACCAGTGCAGAACGCGGTGCAGCCCACAAAGCATGCAACTTGAAGAAACAATCCGAAGTGACGCGATAATAGAGGACAAACATTATCCGCCACAGGAACGTAGGTGGAACCAGGGTAATAATAACTGGAAACCAACCAATAAAAATGGAAGGGATCAACCAGTGCAGAACTGGAGAGCGAGTGAAGACCGCAATCCAAAACCTACACAAATAATCAAAATACGTCCGGCGAACCCTGGCCGTATGCAAACTGCGCAAAACAGACAAAAATGACTAGGGCGGCACACTCGGCAGCGGAAGAACGCGGCCGGGAACAAAGTAGTGTATAATTAGATTAGATTTTTGTGATTTGTTGGCGATGTTTATTTGTATTAGTATAGGCACTGTTTTATTTGTGTTTTGCGATTATTTGTTTTATGTTGCGTGTATTTATTTTCCTATTTTCATGTGCTTGTCTTATTTTGGCATGGATTGTGTGTATATTATGTGTTTGATGTTAAATTTTGTTGTATGGGGACCACTGGGTCGCTTAGTATAGAAAATTTGCTTCAGCTATGACACAAACAATATTTAGAAGTATTAGATTAATTATAGAAGGGGTTATCTTATGTAGATAACTTCCTATACAAAATTTTATGGCGAGGCTATTGGACAGGAGAGCTTTCAGGATAAAATCTGGCTCTGTGGTGGATGGATTTGGGCTGTGTTGAGCGTGTTGTGATGTGGTAGGTGGATATTGCGTCCCACCGAATGTGTTGCGTTTCTTGAGACGAGTGCAGGGTATGACGTCCGATGCGGTAGTGTTCAGGACCCACCCGTTGCGTTATCGGCGTATGGTGATTGTGGGTGTTTCGGGTGATAATTATGAGGTGGTCTGTCCGACGCAGTAGTGTTCGAGACGCACCTGTTATCTCAATTGTGTTGATAGTGTGAGTACGGTGATCAAAACGACTATCCGGTGGCCAGTCAATCGAAATTAGGCGATAGGGACGCATCAAACATGGATAATTCGTAATCGGTGCGATGAGGATGTTGTGTGAAAAGACGAGTTTTGAGCCGTCATAGAAAGACGTAAATCAGATGGCTGGTCGCACGCAATAGCGTGATCGACAGAGCTTATTGATGATTTGGGCCGTAGGAGTGTTGTAGAGACGTATTAGCGACGCTAGCCGAGTCTAGGCTTAACTATTTGAGTTAAGCAGAGACGTTAAAACAACACGCCAGTCAGTTTAAAGGATGATAATGAAGGTCACCACAAAAGATAGATGCTCTCAAGTCCAGCCATGAACCTTGACCACTATCACTGATTTTTACTTCTTGTAGCGTGTAAAACTAACTCTTGTTTTGTTCAACAGATAAGCATGACGTTGAATTGAGCCTGCCGTTACAGACAGAAGCAGACTAGGAGCGGAAGACCAATGCCATAATCAGTCAAACTAGCGTCGTCTTCAGAATTAGACTAACTGTTCTAAAACATATTAATCTTTAACACCATCAGTGGTTGAATTCGTTGTGTGGTGAGCAGATCGAGCGTCTTCATCACACAAGTTGCTGAGTGGGACGGAGAGCACATAAGAATGGCGTCATCAGCTGAGCTGTATGGGAGCCAAACGAAATCAAATTGAATGATGGATGAGTCTGCGAAACGTAATCCGAGTGGTCCTATACTTTCGGTTCCTCTGAGAAGGTAAATATGCGGTTAATTTCTTCGTTGATTACAACACCGAACAGTTGGTGAAGAGAGTCTTATTGCACTCCAAGTAATAGTATTACAGGGAGGGAGATATTGCTGCTGTCATGGAGATCAGCCAGTGGCATCAAAGTTATAGTGTAAATTGAGGATATATGGATAGGTACGAGGCTGGACATTACTGAAATAGACTGAACAAGGCTGTTGGCAGTTTAAATACAATACATTCTATCTCTGTATTGACATCTTTGGCCGCAACAGTGACAGTGTATCATTTACTCACTGTGGATGCTATGATGAATTTAGCAACTGTAGAGGCAACACACTGCGTATTTCTAAAGCATCAAACACACATGCACCTCTGTGGTATACTCTGTTGTAAGGGACTCGTCTTGTAGAAGATGGTGGATACTAGGAGAGAGTTTATATACGAGGATTGGAAATTTAACAGTGGAAAAACTATTTACTTACAGCTCGTACAAAATAAATATGTCTTTCAAAGTTTTATTGACCTTCAAAGTAGTCTCCAGCATAGTGTATAACCCTTGCCAGTGATGCTCTTAGCAGTGTCACATGTGTCGACAGTTCGAGTGGCGCGGTCTGTTAATCGATGAGTTGCAGCAGTCGTCAAGCAAATGCCGTGAAGTGTTTCCTTCAGTCAGAAATCGAGTTGAACTCACGAGGACTTACGTCAGGGGACCGCAGTAGGTGGTACAGCACTCAGCAGTCCCATCAGTCAAACAAATCAGTAACAGTTTGCACTCTACGTGCTTGAGCATTGTTCTGCAAAATGATGGTCAGGTCCCGCAGAAAGTGTCATCACTTCTGTCTCTAAGCTGCTCGTAGGTTGTGTTCCAAAATATGTAGTGCTTTTAGTCGATATTTATTATTTCACAGAGAAATGTTACATCGTCGTCATCGTCATCATTATCATCTTTTCCATACAGTGATGGTAGTGGTGACGGCGATGCGGAGCTATCGGGGATAGCTTCTGAAACTAAAATCAATAAATAAATAAATAACATCAAAACAAAATGAAATTAGTTTTGTGCATCACATAGACAAAGAATCAGTTATGCACCGAATTTTCTGTGTATTAGCATACCCTGTCATAGATACCTGGCTATTTCGAGTCAGACAGTATCGCTTTTGTAATGAATCGCTTTTGTAATGAACCTCGCTTGTAGTTACCGGTACTCATAACTGCGACGAGCACTAAACAATACTACTTGTAAGCCGTATATTTATGAATGAAGTACCATCGACATTAATGGAAAACGAAGATGATGTATAATTTGACCGATATTTCATGGCTGTAAGCTGTAGGGAATAGAATAATCGAATCAAGCACGTTTAATAGATTGAATCGAGGCCTCGTAAGCCATTAGCCGGCTGCCGAAATATTAATGCGTGAAGCACGTAACTGCCACCGTCACAACTTAGCAAAAGATTTGGCAGGGAGCCGAGAACATTCAGGCCGTGTGTAAAATCGGTAAGCGAGTCTAAGGATTCCAATCAGTTCCTTGTTGACCAGTCTGGTGCGGCAGTTGAAGATAGCAAAAGCCCAACCTAAGTTTAAAATTTCACGTTTAAGACATCGTTCAAGCATGAAAACCGTACAAACATGCAGTCTCTTGACCTTCGGACGGACCCCCGTATGGAAGATGTGTAACTGACATAAGGAAGTACCGTCAAGATTTGAAAAACAGACAAATCATCTGGTCCGGATGGCATTCCTGTTAGATTTTAGAAGGAGTACTCCAGGGAATTGGTCCATCACCCCGCCTCTCTCTCTCTCCCTCTCTCTTTCTTTCTCGTCCAACACGAAGATCGAAACGAATGGTATAAAGGAAAGAAAGAAAGCGCGGGTCACTCCAGTATACAAGAAAGATGAAGGAACAGACCGCAAAATTACAGACCAATATCCCTAACTTCGGACTGCTCCCGAATCTTTGTAAGAATTCTCAGTTCGAATACACTCCTGGAAATGGAAAAAAGAACACATTGACACCGGTGTGTCAGACCCACCATACTTGCTGCGGACACTGCGAGAGGGCTATACAAGCAATGATCACACGCACGGCACTGCGGACACACCAGGAACCGCGGTGTTGGCTGTCGAATGGCGCTAGCTGCGCAGCATTTGTGCACCGCCGCCGTCAGTGTCAGCCAGTTTGCCGTGGCATACGGAGCTCCATCGCAGTCTTTAACACTGGTAGCATGCCGCGACAGCGTGGACGTGAACCGTATGTGCAGTTGACGGACTTTGAGCGAGGGCGTATAGTGGGCATGCGGGAGGCCGGGTGGACGTACCGCCGAATTGCTCAACACGTGGGGCGTGAGGTCTCCACAGTACATCGATGTTGTCGCCAGTGGTCGGCAGAAGGTGCACATGCCCGTCGACCTGGGACCGGACCGCAGCGACGCACGGATGCACGCCAACACCGTAGGATCCTACGCAGTGCCGTAGGGGACCGCACCGCCACTTCCCAGCAAATTAGGGACACTGTTGCTCCTGGGGTATCGGCAAGGACCATTCGCAACCGTCTCCATGAAGCTGGGCTACGGTCCCGCACACCGTTAGGCCGTCTTCTGCTCACGCCCCAACATCGTGCAGCCCACCTCCAGTGGTGTCGCGACAGGCGTGAATGGAGGGACGAATGGAGACGTGTCGTCTTCAGCGATGAGAGTCGCTTCTGCCTTGGTGCCAATGATGGTCGTATGCGTGTTTGGCGCCGTGCAGGTGAGCGCCACAATCAGGACTGCATACGACCGAGGCACACAGGGCCAACACCCGGCATCATGGTGTGGGGAGCGATCTCCTACACTGGCCGTACACCACTGGTGATCGTCGAGGGGACACTGAATAGTGCACGGTACATCCAAACCGTCAACGAACCCATCGTTCTACCATTCCTAGACCGGCAAGGGAACTTGCTGTTCCAACAGGACAATGCACGTCCGCATGTATCCCGTGCCACCCAACGTGCTCTAGAATATGTAAGTCAACTATCCTGGCCAGCAAGATCTCCGGATCTGTCCCCCATTGAGCATGTTTGGGACTGGATGAAGCGTCGTCTCACGCGGTCTGCACGTCCAGCACGAACGCTGGTCCAACTGAGGCGCCAGGTGGAAATGGCATGGCAAGCCGTTCCACAGGACTACATCCAGCATCTCTACGATCGTCTCCATGGGAGAATAGCAGCCTGCATTGCTGCGAAAGGTGGATATACACTGTACTAGTGCCGACATTGTGCATGCTCTGTTGCCTGTGTCTATGTGCCTGTGGTTCTGTCAGTGTGATCATGTGATGTATCTGACCCCAGGAATGTGTCAATAAAGTTTTCCCTTCCTGGGACAATGAATTCACGGTGTTCTTATTTCAATTTCCAGGAGTGTATAATAAACATTCTTGAGGCTAAGCTGTTTATGTTGATGAATCAGCCTGATTTTAGAAAGCATCATTCGTTTAAAACTCGGCATGCCTTTATTTCACATGATATATCTAGAACTATAAAGGAAGGTAACAGGTGGATTACATATTCTAGATTTCAGGAAGGTATATGACACGATCTCCCATCGCAGCCCGTTAACGAAGGCACGAGCATATTTAACAGGCTCAGAGATAAGAGAGTGGCTATATCCAATATGCAGCCCAGTGCAATTGGATAGCTGCTGTTCTCTTTATACTTAAATGATTTGGCGGGTCAATAGTCTGCCGACGATGCAGCGGTCTACGATAAGTCATCAAAGCTGAGTGACTGTAGGAGGACATAAGACGATTTAGACAAAATTTCCATTTGGTGTGATGAATGGTCGCTAGCCTTAAATGCGGAAAAAATGCAAGTTAATGCTGATGAGTAGGAATAATAAACCAGTAACATTCAGGTGAAGTATTACTATCGTCCTGCTTACTTCACTGGTGGGATTGATCCGTTCCAGGTCATGTTGAAGAATTTCGGCGAATGGCTTCTAGATTTGTTACCTGTAAGTGCCATGGAGCTGCTTTCAGAACTCAAACAGAAGTCCTTGGAGGACGGTGTTCTTTCCTAGGAACTGTAAACACTAAATTTAGAGACCCTCATTTCAAGGTAACTACCAAACGACTCTACTGCAGCTAACATTAATTGCGCATAAGGACCACGAAGACCAAATACGAAAAAAGTAGACCTCATATGGAAGCGTCCAGACAGCAGTTCTACCATCACTCTATTTAAGATTAATTGTACATGGGGGCCCATTGAACTTAAAGAATTCGAAACATGCAATGCCGTAGACGTATACAAAGAAAAAAAAAACTCTGATAATAACTTCTCTGTAATGCAGTAGAAACACGCATACATGAAAAGCAGGAAATACACCCGTCTCAAAGTTAGCTAATATCGACTCTGGCAGCTTGTAGGTGTAGGGTAGAGTTTCGATGTTTCTGTCGCTGGTTTCGAGTGGTTCTGCGAATTTTTTTCTTGGCAGGATAACACCAGTTGTATGGTATCGTCAGTTTCCGCGGCGTATTGCGATTTTATGCCGTCCTTCTGTAGTGCTTTGCATATAGTTGTGTAATTAGGACCTATCTTTGTGATTAATTATGCAATTAGGATCGATCTTTGCGTCAGTTTCTCGACCAAAATAAATAAAGTACACTAACCTAACCTTCCTCTCCCGCATCTAGACAGGTTTCATGTGTTGGGGGTGCACTTGAGCATTCCGTCCAGGAGCACCAGGGTTCGAGTCCCAGTAAGGGCTCCGGCATTTTTAATTTCCCATCAATTCCATTTGTGTCTGGTGGTTTAATTGTGTTAGGTGGGAGCACTTGGCCTTTCCACCCAGGAGGAGCAGGGTTCGAGTTCCAGAAACGGTTTCTCTCTCTATGTCACAACCCTGCGCCGGTAATAACGACTAGAGAGTCAACACTTGCCGGATACACTGCGTGCGACCTTGTTGCTGTCTACTAACGATGCTTAGGAAAGGACTCTCTCTATGTCGCAACCCGCTACGGTAATAACGACTAGAGAGGCAACACGTACCGGATACATTCGGTATTTTGGAATGGTGCTGGCCGTGTCCCAATACTAACGTGCCACAAAATCTTTTGAACTGTTGACCAAGAGAGACAATTTATGTGACGCAGCTTGGGCACTGGCTGCAGAATTTGAGACATGTGCTGCACGATCGACTAAAGCTACAGCAACTTATCAACCACTGCCACGGGAATGGCCCACCGCCCTCTCCCTCCTGCACCATCTCATTCACTTGTTTCTGCAAACATCTTGATCACATTCTTTAGTCCATGTATTGACATGGGGGCTCTTCCCAGCAGTTTTAATTGCGATATTCCTGCAATGCAGCGCTGCTATATCTGCTGTTCTGATAAAACATTACCAGCAGTGCTCAGTCTTTCATCTCAACAGTCATTGCATTTCTTATGAAAAAGATCAACCTTCTTTACCCTTTACACCAACAGTCACTTCACAAAAGAAATCAACACGAGTCGTCTAGCGAGAAATAGCATACTGATGCCGTACTGGGAAAGTTGCAGATTGCTTACAGCGCCATGTTTTCACCTGGCGGCAAAAGTGCAACTACTACACTTCTGGCCATTAAAATTGCTACACCCAGAAGAAATGCAGATGATAAACGTGTATTCATTGGACAAATATATTATACTAGAACTGACATGTGATTACATTTTCACGCAATTTGGATGCGTAGATCCTGAGAAATCAGTACCCAGAACAACCACCTCTGGCCATAATAACGGCCTTGATACTCCTGGGCATTGAGTCAAACAGAGCTTGGATGGCGTATACAGGTACAGCTGCCCATGCAGCTTCAACATGACACCACAGTTCATTAAGAGTAGAGACTGGCGTATTGCGACGAGCCATCTGCTCGGCCACCATTGACCAGACGTTTTCAGTTGGTGAGAGATCTGGAGAATGTGCTGGTCAGGGCAGCAGTCGAACATTTTCTGTATGCAGAAAGGCCCATACAGGACCTCCAACATGCGGTCGTGCATTATCCTGCTGAAATATAGGGTTTCGCAGGGATCGAATGAAGGGTAGAGCCACGGGTCGTAACACATCTGAAATGTAGCGTCCACTGTTCAGAGTGCCGTCAATGCGAACAAGAGATGACCGAGACGCGTAACCAATGGCACCCCATACCGTCACGCCAGATGATACGGCAGTATGGCGATGACGAATACACGCTTCCAATGTGCGTTCACTGCGATGTCGCCAAACACGGATGCGACCACCATGATGCTGTAAACAGAACCTGGATTCATCCGAAAAAATGACGTTTTGCCATTCGTGCGCCCAGGTTCGTCGTTGAGTACACCATCGCAGGCGTTCATGTCTGTCATGCAGCGTCAAGGGTAACCGCAGCCATGGTCTCCGAGCTGATAGTCCATGCTGCTGCAAACGTCGTCGAACTGTTTGTGCAAATGGTTGTTGTCTTGCAAACGTCCCCATCTGTTGACTCAGGGATCGAGACGTGGCTGCACGATCCGTTACAATCATGCGGATAAGATGCCTGTCATCTCGACTGCTAGTGATAAGAGGCCGTTGGGATCCAGCACGGCGTTCCGTATTACCCTCCTGAACCCACCGATTCCATATTCTGCTAACAGTCATTGGATCTCGAGCAACGTGGGCAGCAATGTCGAGATACGATAAACCGCAATCGCGATAGGTTACAATCCGACCTTTATCAAATTCGGAAACGTGATGGTACGCATTCCTCCTGCTTACACGAGGCATCACAACAACTTTTCACCAGGCAACGCCGGTCAACTGGTGTTTGTGTATGAGAAATCGGTTGGAAACTTTCATCATGTCAGTACGTTGTAGGTGTTGCCACCGGCGCCAACCTTGTGTGAAGGCTCTGAAAAGCTAATCATTTGCGTATCACAGCATCTTCTTCCTGTCGGTTAAATTTCGCGTCTGTAGCACGTCATCTTCGAGGTGTAGCAATTTTAATGGCCTGTAGTGTATTTTTTCCCTCATACTCTGGGAGCACACCGATTAATGAACATGCCCATGATGTTTCAGCGTCTTGCGATATATTCATCCAGTACTGCAGCACTCGGAACACTGTCAGTTCAATTATAACCACCAGGTACATTAGCATATCTTTTATTGTAAATATTTAATGTACATACCTGTTTTTCTGGCATGTTCTACGCTCTGGTGGACCTCCTCACTACGGAGCCACTGGAATGAGAAGTAAATATAATCTAATTCAATCTAATTCGCAGTTGGGCGCACCTTTTCTGACAGGAGACATTGTGTGGCTATTTCGTGTTAAAATATGCAAGCTCTACCATTCATGCACTCTTATACGAGGCGGGTGGCAGTTGTCGTTCAGATTTCTCGTGCAACAGTCGTATGTAGTCCAGCCACACCAAAAATATATGAATAGTTCGAAGATGTTGATAAAATATGGAAGTGGAAGTTTTCTGTCGAATAGTAGAGCAACAATGAGTGATTCATCGGTCTGTTCATGGATGGTGTGCTTATCTACACACGAAAACAGTGCAAAAATCAGTGTGAGAATACGGAATTATCTTAACAACGGGGACGAATTTATGGGCCAGTGTAATCTGTAACTGTTGTTCAGTTGCTAGACCCTGATACACTGCTGCATGACCGTGGAGGGAAATATAAATATTTCACCGCTATTATTAACGTAGAAAAGGGGTGTGGATTCGAAAATCAAATTCTGGAAAAAACGCAGGTTCTTTTATGATCACGCAGTTTGCATTTAAGGCTGCAGGCAGTGGCTGCCGATCAGTAGCATCACCGTATTAGTAACACCAATGTTGTTTTGTCGCCGATCATATTTCTGTAAAATGATTTCAGAAACAAGATCAGGAAGGAAATATTATTAACGTTACACCATGTTAATTCATGTTTTTATTCTCAATTGTACAACAGCATCAACTTCTGCTATCCGTGCAGACAGACAAGTCGAGCAGAGACAAGTCATACAACAAGTAGTAGTTGTCACACCAAATTCTTTCAGACAAAAACATTATGAAAGAATCACAGAGAATATAGTGTCTATGTTACCTGAGATTTTTCTTAATTTTTAATGTCCTATTACAGACGATCCTGCATGGAACTGTTGTAAGACTAAGGGATGGCTTATCATCTTTACCATTCGGTTGTGTGGGAATGTAAAGATATGGAGTTTGGAGCTAAATGGGCACAAAATTGAACGAATAATTCTAGAAGGATAATCGAATAGAATTAAGGTAAACTGCATAGCTTTTGCAGACTATTTTGCAATATTTTCAGAAAATCTGTCGGAAGCACTTACTCAAATAACTCTTCTGTATAGAAAACGCTAATGGAACTGATCTCAGAATTTCAGGTAAAATACCAGAATAATGTCAAATAGACAAGTACCAAAATACATATAATCATAAGTAGGTAAAGTACAGGATGGGGCAAATAAAAGTGGTTCGGAGGAGTGCATACGATTGGACGCGAATGTAAGCACATAACCACTCCCAACAGGATGGAGCAACTGCCCATATAGTCGGCCGAATCTTGGAGGACATTTACACAGTCTTCACGCCTGACAGAGTTGTTAGCAGAGAACAGTCTTTTCGAGGCCCTAACTAACAACTATGTTCGCCTGATCTGTCAGCATGCGATTACTATGTGTGGGTAGCCATAAAACCTAATTTGTATCGCATCAACCCTGACAGTCTTCAAGAAATGCAGCAGAATATTTCGAATGAGACTGCAGCAATTCCAGCAGTCCAGTTTCGATCCGCCTTCAGGAAGTTGCTGACCAGGGTCCAAAAGTGCCAAGAGATGAAGGACGGTTACTTTCAACATCCGTTATAGTCAAGTTGGTACCGTGTTCCCTTTCCTGTGTTGTGTTTCTTTGTACCCTGGAACTCTATTCTCTGGGGCAGTTTTATTTGCCCAAACCTGTAGATCGAGGCTGGTTGGTTGTTTGGTTCATTTGGGGAGGGAACCAAACAGTGTGGTCATTGGTCCCATCGGATTAGGTAAAGATGGGGAAGGGAGTCGGCCATCCCTTTTCAAAGGAACCATCCTGGCATTTCCTTGAAGCGATTTAGGAAAATCACCCTGTAGAACGAGTTAGTAAATTTAACTCTCTTGGGGAAACAATGCAAAAGACTGGGCTAGAAAAAATTGCAGTAGATGTAAGAGTATAATGGAAAGTGAGTATGGGTTGACTAAAAATATCTATGACAGGAAAAGTGAAAGTTAATCATCTTGGGGCACCTCTACTTAACAATGGAGCACAGGCCAATAAAAGAAATATTCTTGTATTTCTGAAAAGTGACGTCAAAAGTGGCTTGGAAATAACACAAGAACAAGAAAGCAACGATATCAAAGAATCATAAGTAGTGGAAAGAAACATTTTGAAGATACTAAATTTGGAAGGATTTGAAGGCAGAAAAAACAATAAATCAAGAACAATAGAAAGGAAAAGACAACATGAAGAGATGATGAAGACGAAGATAAAGAAACAACACAGAAAGAAGAGAAGTTGTTAAGGAATCCCAGTTGGACAATACTACGAAATAAATTCAATATGGAATTCGTACGGTCAGACTACGGACACCTTGCATCGCATTGGTGCTCTTTTAGTAGCACATTTCGAAAATCTGAGGAGGTTTTATCCATTTTTCACATATGTAAACGCTCAGCAACGTGACCTTAATTGCTCTGACGTCACAAATTTCGTTCATACGGACCCTGCAGCAAGCTTGTGACGCCACACTAGTTGACTTGTCTGCTACACTTCGCAAACTTTCAGTTCCGTGAAGGGTCCACGGGAAATCAATATTTAATTGAAAAGGTATCCACTTAAGATTTTAAGCCTGGAACCGCGCGACCGCTACGATCGCTGGTTCGAATCCTGCCTCGGGCATGGATGTTTGTGATGTCTTTAGGTTAGTTAAGTTTAAGTAGTTCTAAGTTCTAGGGGACTGATGACCTTAGAAGTTAAGTCCCATAGTGCTCAGAGCCATTTGAACTATTTTGAATTTAAGATTTTAATTTGGTCGTCTGCTATCGAGAACTTGCATATGTTTAAACACACAGTCAAGAATGATTAAACTTGTCTGAAATAGTTACTCGCTGCCTGCTGAAGGCGGCTACTGGCACCTGTAAGACCTGCAGTGTCACATGCTCTGACGTATGCACCACGGCCTGTCTTTCTCGTGGGCCTCGTTTCGTTCCTGTGGATAAACGGCCTGAGCTGCTAGTGCAATGTGTGACACCGCTTCCAACTGCGGCACCAGAATTGCTGGTTTGGCAACTGACGATGTTTACAAATAAGTACCGCTGCTGACTTAGAGTGGTGAACCAATTACGGCACTGCAGTTTGGTGCAGCAACGACGTTCGTCTTGAATGAATGAGATTTCATGTTCTCCGAATTCACCATTGTCCATTCTACTAGTGCCACAGTGAGACTGTAAACACACCAGCAAAAAGCGAATCTGTGATTTGATACTGAAATGGTGTGACACCGAATAGGAGTCACAGACCAACTGGCTTAGCCCCTCTCATAACAATAGTATAGCAAATATTACTCAAACAAATTAGCGCATGACCCCATCTCCACCCCCCACCCCACCGCAAAGAAAAGGTTAGTATGAGAGAGTTTATAATTATATTTCGGTTAATCAAAAAGGAAGAACAGATTTCGATAGTTTATTACAGGCAAATTATAAAAGATAGGGACACTTTGCACATGTCACTGTGTAAGGTTCAATTGAATTCCTGAAACAATTCCGGTTAAATCGATATGTCACACGACATAGTTACATGAAAATGTACGAATTTTATTGATAGGCAAATCGAAAAAACAAGCCAACATTTAGTGAATATAAACCACTAGCTCACATTAGGAATTGCATGCATGTAATTTCCCAGACCTGCTCTACGAGACGCAGTTCTGAGGAAAGGAGAATTTTACGATGGCAATGCTCATCCCTTGTTCGGCCGAAACCTTCACAGCGAGACAGCCAACGGTTACAAAGCGACGCCGTAGCCACCGCGCTGGCCAACGGCAAAAGCCGCCCTAGTCTCTGGAAAACATCTAACAAATCTAGCTTTAAACGATGACCCTTTGGAAAGCCTTTATGCAGGAATGCGGGTGGAGATGGCAGTTAGTCTTAAAAAAAATTAAAAAAACCATTAGTGACTCACCGTATCAACTTGTGCTAAAGCCCATGTGGAAAAACGCTGTTTCTCAGTATTACGTAGCAGAAATTACACTCTGCCCTACGAACGAAAGGAAGCCTTTGTTAGGCTACAGAAACTCTAGTGGGCGGAGTTATATGTAACAAGTACAAATACTCTGACTGGTCAGAAAGAAAAAGAGTGACCACCAGCTTTGATCTAGGCAAAATGCAGACAGAAAAACTCACTCTTCTCTCGCAACAAATCGTCGTGTGCTTGAGCAAGGCGACTCGTGCCGAGCTGAGACGATTGCTCGAGTAATTATGTGAACTCTTTTTCATTGGCTCGTTACAGCTCTTAAGGAGTTGAAATGCAAAGTCTTCTTGCACCAAGCAGTGCTTGCACGCGATTTGAAGGCAGCGATGTACGCACTATTCCAACCGTATAGCGTGTACCATTCCAATAAACCTAGCTAGGGAATAACTATGAGCCTCGGCTTCAAGTAAGACGTAGGAAATGTATCAGACTGGTGTTTAAAAGTCGAGAGAGCTTTAGAATAGGTTTTCTGGTTCACAGCTCGCGCCGACAGAAGCCACTGCCGCCGCCGACGAGAGGTAAACAAGCGTACTCGCGCTACACCAGCAAGTGACATTCAATTGACACAACTGCGATCGTCTCTGTCTCTCCTATTTTTTTCGTACATTAACCATGACCTATAGTTAAACATATTCACAATTGTTGAGCTTAATTGAAAGGAAAACACGTGATATACCCAATCTAACGAAAAGGATTGATCAGCCACTGCAGAGTGTTTTATACTCTGAACATATTGAACTTGGTTCAAATGGCTCTGAGCACTATGGGACTTAACATCTCAGGTCATCAGTCCCCTAGAACTTAGAACTACTTAAACCTAACTAACCTAAGGACATCAAACACATCCATGCCCGAGGCAGGATTCGAACCTGCGACCGTAGCGGTCGCGCGGTCCCAGACTCAAGCGCCTAGAACCCTCGACCACCAGCGACCGGCAGTTATTGATCTGTTTTAATTGTGAAATTATATCTGCAGTGATATTTACGTACCCTATACAGACCTCATTCAGTTTTGGGTATTTTCATTGTGCATTTTAGCTTAATTGATATCCCTGTCCCCAATTCTATTTAATTTGTTTGTATGTCATCGACCCCCAGACATGATCATCAACCATCTTACTATTAAAGAACCATAGAATAGTTAAGAATTTCGTTTGAGAATTGTGAACACCCACTATCAATATTTTACCATCCTGTGTGTATTATAATTATGATTGCTACGTCATGAAGTCATACATAGAGAAAAAATTAAACCTTAATAACGAAAATATAAGATTTTCATATTTTGCTAACATATAGTTATGCCTGAACACATCCTCTAATTTCTGTTAGCGATAACGTTTTTAAACAGGGAGTTTAGTGGAACTGACGTTCATTGTCTGATAACATCACTGTCTGTACTGCTGCACTCTTCTGAACTCTGCATGGTGAGCTGGTGTCTTCCTACAGGCCGTCGGTTCAACACAAATTGCTAAAACACCCACAGAGCGTCCTTGCGCAACTGTGGTAGGAAGACAGATCAGAACCAGACACACATGTTAGAGGGCTGGATAGAGGAAGGTTCAAAGTTTTGACACACCTGCGCTGTTCTTTGTTTCTAACAATATGGCAACTACTCCACAAGAAAAATCATTTTGTGTGTTGTAATTTGCGCAAAGTCAATCCATTGATCAAATGCCACGTCTATTCTGCCGTCGATTCAGCAAGAAGCCGCCTCTGCACAAGCAGATTTATGACTGATTTTTGGAAACTGGGTTGCATATGCAAAGGGAAAAGCACTGGTCGGCCACCCACATCAGATCAAAATATCGAGCGTATCCGAAATGGGTTCACACGGAGCTCTCGGAAGTACAGAAGACGGGCAGGCCAGAAACTTCAGCCGCCGGCAGTTGTGGCCGAGCGGTTCTAGGCGTTTCAGTCTGGAACCGCGCGACCGCTACGTCGCAGGTTCGAATCCTGCCTCCGTCATGGATGTGTGTGATGTCCTTAGGTTAGTTAGGTTTAAGTAATTCTAAGTTCTAGGGGACTGATGACCTCAGATGTTAAGTCCCATAGTGCTCAGAGCCATTTTTTTTAGAAACTTCAGCCCCCTCGAACAATGGTGTGGCGTGTTCTGAAACGACGCCTGCGTATGAAGCCTTACAAATTGTACCAATTGCGTCCAAGCGACCACAACAAAAGGTACGAATTTCGCTTTTTAGTTCTCCATGAAATCGCAGAGGATACTTTTTGTGAGAGAGTCATCTTTAAGGACGAATCGACGTTTCATCTATCGGGTAAGGTAAACCACCATAATTTAAAAATTTGGAGGTTACAAAACCCCGGCGTCTTCATCAGGTTGAAAGAGAGTACCGAAACTGAATGTGTTATATGCCGTTTCTGTTCGTAAAGTTTATGGACCTATCTTTTTTGAGAAGAAAACGGCGACAGAAATGTCATACCCGTACATGCTGTAAGACTGGTTGTTTCCTCAACTTCACAAAGATTCCACTGATTTCATATTTATGCTTGATGGCGACCTGCCTTTCTTTCACCCTGAGGTGCGACATTGTGTTGACAACACCATCCCACAACAGTGGATCGGAATAGGTGGCCAACGACATCTTGTTCAGGTCACCAGACCTCACACCTTGCGATTTTTTTCTGTGGGAGACATAAAAGACAGAGTCTTTGTCCCACCTATGGCCGCTACTTTTCAAAGGCTGAGAAATCTAATTGTTGAAACTGCCGATTCAATAAACAGGCACTTATTGGTTCGTGTGTGGAATGAGATGGACTACTGTTTGTATGAATATGGTATATGCATCGCGGTGTGGCTTGCTCGCCAGGTTTCGAGAGGGTGCGTTTCTGGATGAGGTATCGAATATATTGCTTCCCCCTACTTATACCTCCCGAGGATATCACGAATGTAAAATTAGAGAGATTAGAGCGCGCACGGAGGCTTTCAGACAGTCGTTCTTCCCGCGAACCATACGCGACTGGAACAGGAAAGGGAGGTAATGACAGTGGCACGTAAAGTGCCCTCCGCCACACACCGTTGGGTGGCTTGCGGAGTATAAATTTAGGTGTAGATGTAGATTGTCTGCCGCGAGTAATGACTGTAATTGGCAGGGGCCCTACGAATGTAGTGTGTGGACATTAAGTTGGGAATGTGGGTGTCACGGGTAGCGTGCAAAGGATAAGTCCCTGCCGTTGCACTATCTTCTATGCCCTCCGTCGCTCAGCAGGATGCCGCCACGGTAACTCAGCGTGTTCGGTCAGCGGGTTAGCTGCCCTCGCTAATAAAAAAAACTAAGTTAATGAATCAACGACGAACTGCAACGGGTGTCTTGCGACGTCCGCCCCGAGCAGATGCAACGAACGAAAACGAATAAAATGAGATTTAAAAAAGAAAAAAAAAAAAGATGGATAGAGCGTCTGCCATGTAAGCAGGAGATCCTGGGTTCGAGTCCCGGGCGGGGCACACATTTTCAACTGTCCCCATTGATGTATATCAACGGCTGTCGACAGCATAGGGTCTTGATTTAATTATCATTTCATTCGGACTACAGTTTGAATGGTTCTCGAGAGACGATTTGCGCTCATGTTGAGTGTATGGTACAGTATCTGTGCGAACACAAAACTCTGAACCTTCCTCTGTCCAGTGATATGCGCAATGTGTTTCCATCTTTCTTAGTTTGTCTGTAATAAACCACTGAAATCTGTTATTTGTTTTTGAATCACCCTGTACGTCTAAGTTTTCAAATTTCACAGCTAATTTTCAGAGAAAAGGTACCGGTAGCATGAAAGAAGAGTCTCGAAAATGAAAAGGAATTCCAGAAGATTCAAATTCAATTTAACACAGGATATCTTTCAGTTGCTTCGATGAGGGCTTACCCACGTGGATGATCTTGGAGCCTGGCTGCTAACATACTAGCCAAGCAAAGCTACACATTCAGATACTGAACGTACCTGTTATCTACACAAAATGTTACACGATTCGAGGGTCCACAGGTGGAGTCAGCAAACATACTGCCTAGCGAAATACCGATAATGGTGGGTCATGGGTCGGGTGACTAGGGACACGCCAGGATAGCCGAGAATGGATCAATAACGAACTTCAATGGGCGTCTCGGAACGTCTGCCACGAACAATTGCAACGAACTATAACGAACAAAATGAGATTTAAAAAAAAAAAAAAAAAAAAAAGAGCGCTAACGCGCTGCTTCCTGTACTCGGGTTGGCGCGCCGGCTACTGATCGAATCCGGCTGGCGGATTAACGACGACGGCCCATGTGCTGGCCAGCCTGGATGTGGTTTTTAGGCGGTTTTCCACATCCTATTAGGTGAATACTGCGCTGGTTCGCACGTCCCGCCTCAGTTACACGACTCGCAGACATTTGCAACACATTCGCACTATTTTACGATTTACACTAGACGCAGACAGCTGGGGTACACTAATTCCGTCCTAGGGGGTATGGGATGGCGGCAAGAAGGGCATCCAGCCACCTCTTAAAATTAACCATTCCAAATACGTACTTAACCCTGCCGACCCTGCGCACAATGCGGGATAAAGGCTGTAGCAAAAGAAAAAAAAAAGAATGAGTCGTGTGAGTAGGGCCTCCCGTCGGGTAGATTTCGATTTGACGCCAGTTCGGTGACTTGCGCGCCGATGGGGATGAAATGGTGATGATTAGGACAATACAACATCCAGCCCCTGAGCAGAGAAAATCTCCGACCCAGCCGGGAATCGAACCTGGGCCCATAGGATTGGCATTCTGTCGCGCTGACCACTCAGCTACCGGAGGCGGACACCGGTAATGGTGAGAGCATACTTCGATTTTGTATTGTGTACAAGAGGGGTTCAATAAGTAATGCTACACATTTCTTTCTGAAAGCAAGTTTTTTTCGCGATTCCAATACATCATATTACTCTCCACTCTTTTAGCTACAAAATCCTATTTTTCAACATAATCTCCGTTCAATGCGGCTGCCTTACACCATCTCACTGGGAGGGCCTGTATGACCGCATGGAACCACTCTACTGGTAGACCTCGGAGCCAACGTCTTGCTGCATCCATAACCTCCCCATCATCCATGTACTGCTTCCAGCAGAGGACATCTTTCATCGGGCCTATCAAATGGAAGTCTGAATTTTCGAGATGTGGGCTGTAGGGTGGATGAGGAAGAACAGTCCAGTGAAGTTTTGTGAGCTCCTCTCGGGTGTACAGACTTGTGTGAGTCCTTGTGTTGTCATGGGAAAGTAGAAGCTCGTTTCCATTTTTGCGGTGACGAACACGCTGAAGTCGATTCTTCGATTTCCTCAGGGTAGCACAATGCAGCTCAGTGTTGGTCGTTGCACCGTGAGGGAGGACATGAAACACTTAACCCCTTCCGAGTCCTAGAAGACCGTCGCCATGAATTTACCAGCTGAGGGTGCGTCTTTGAATTTTTTCTTCGGACTAGAGATGGTGTGGCGCCACTCTATGGATTGCCGTTTTGTTTCCGGTTCGAAGTGATGAATCCATGTTTCACTGCGTATGACGATGTTCGACAGAAAATTGTCACGACAAGCAACACGCACACAATTCCGCACAGATTGTCCTTCGTTGCTCTTTATGGTGTTCCGTTAGTCAGCGAGGAACCCAATGTGCACATAACTTTGAGTACCCCAATCGGTGGACGAGTGTGTCAGCGCTGCCGGCCGATGTGGCCGAGCGGTTCTAGGCGCTTCAGTCTGGAGCCGCGCGACCGCAACGGTCGCAGGTTCGAATCTTGACTCGGGCTTGGCTGAGTGCGATGTCCTTAGGTTAGTTAGGTTTAAGTAGTTCTAAGTCTAGGGGACTGATGACCTCAGATGTTAAGTCCCATAGTGCTCAGCCATTTGAACCATTTTGTGTCAGCACTACCAATAGTGATGACTAGTTGAGCAGCGAAGAGTATCCGCAAGTTCCAACATTGTTTGAGTCACAGCTATGTGCGGCCTTGTTACGATGATAACTGGCACCTCTCACAACAATGGGGTTGGAACACTTGCTCGGATTGACAATTTGCTCGGAGTGACACTTGCAGGGAGCCCTGGGCTCTCGCCGGGCTAACCGGCTTTTCACAGGTACAGGCAAGCTAAGAAGTTTAGCGGTTCAGCATAGTTGCTCCTGCGAGCGGGCCCGCACTCACACCACGGCAGTGAGCAGCCATGTATCGCTTCAGTGAGGCTCATTAATGCGTTTTGTGGCAAATTTATTTTTAAGCCTGTTGTATTAATGAGGACTTGCAATGAAATTCAACATAATGAGAAATGGCAATTAAATTCAGCATCTTTCTTAAAACACATCAAAAAAAGTTTTGCATCACCTCGGTTCCGAGAGTTCCGGAATCTGTACAGAAAATTGGAATAAAGATCAACATAAACATCATTTCCGCCCTTTTTATTGCTCATGAAAACCACACATTGCATGTTGTACCACCATATAGCGAGACCTTCAGAGGTGGTGGTCCAGATTGCTGTACACACCGGTACCTCTAGCAGCCAGTAGCACATCCTCTTGCATTGATGCATGACTGTATTCGTCGTGGCATACTATCCACAAGTTCATCAAGGCATTGCTGGTTCAGATTGTCCTACTCCTCAATGGCGATTCGGCGTAGATCCCTCAGAGTGGTTGGTGGGTCACGTCGTCCATAAACAGTCCTTTTCCAGCTATACCAGGCTTATTCGATAGGGTTCACGCCTGTAGAACATGCTGGCCATTCTAGTGGAGCAATGTCGTTATCGTGAAGGGAGTCATTCGCAAGATGTGCACGATGGGGGCGTGAATTGTCGTCCATGAAGGAGAATGCCTCGCCAATATGCTGCTGATATGGTTGTACCATTGGTCGGAGAATGGCATTCCCGTATCTTACAGCGGTTACGGCGCCTTCCATGACCAGCAGTGGCGTACGTCGGCTCCACATAATGCTACTCCAAAACAGCAGGGAACCTCCACCTTCCTGCGTTCAGCCTGGACGGGTTGCCTCCAAACACGTCTCACTCGATTGTTCGGTTGAAGGCATATGCGACACTCATCTGTGAAGAGAACATGATGCCAGTGCTGTGCGGTCCATTCGGCATGTTGTTGCGTCCATCTGTGCCGCAGTGCATGGTGTCGTGACTGCAAAAGATGAACTTCGTCGTGGACGTCGGGAGTGAAGTTGCGCATCATGCAGCCTACTGCGCACAGTTTGAGTCGTAGCACGACGTCCTGTGGCTGCACTAAAAGCATTATTCAACACGGTGGCTTTGCTGTCACGGCTCCTGCGAGCCATAATCCGTAGGTAGCGGCCACCCACTGCAGTAGTAGCCCTTGGGCGGCCTGAGCGAGGCATGTAATCGACAGTTCCTGTCTCTGTATGTTCTCCATGCCCGAACAACATCGCTTTGTTTCACTCCGAGACGGCTGGACACTTCCCTTGTTGAGAGCCCTTCCTGGCACAAAGTAACAATGCGGACGCAGTCGAACCGCGGTTTTGACCGTCTAGGCATGGCTGAACTACAGACAACACGAACCGTGTACCTCCTTCCTGGTAGAATGACTGGAACTGAGGGGCTGTCGGACCCCCTCCGTCTAATAGGCGCTGCTGATGCATGGTTGCTTGCATCTTTGGACGGGTTTAGTGACATCTCTGAACAGACAAAGGGACAGTGTCTCTGATACAATATCCAAAGTCAACGTCTACCTTCAGGAGTTCTGGGAACCGGAGTGATGCAAAACTTTTTTTGATGCGTGTTTTTTGATGGTGCAAAGAACTGGTGGCAAGGGGGGGGGGGGGCTGCAGCTAATTAAGAAACAAGGTATTTCTTATGACACTTGCAGCCATATGATGACTGTCATTTTAGGACGAAATTTAAATTGAAGAACTTATATTTAATTACTGTTTTATTTAAACGTTAAACATAAAAACGTAGAATGTCAATGAATATTACTTATTTTGCTTTTCACTAAAGGATCAACGTCTGGTATCATTTTTTGAGTAATATTAATTCGAAGCCAAGCTCTTAAGTTGCCAATGAGCTTTTTTGGGCGGATTCCGTTCTCTTCATTACGTAAAAAAGCAGCATGTACGTACATGTAAGTCTAAGAATCCACATAATCGTAGCTGCAGACTTCTAAAGTCGTGAAACTTTACATTTAAGAAGCAGAAGTCGATGAGACTAATTTAGCTGTTAAACTATAATCACCTAAACGACACACTGCAGGCGAATAAATTGTAGCTGTAGCTGGGTTTCCACACTGTCAGCATAACCCGAAAACCAGCGAAAATGCACCAAGCTCTGCAAGCCGAAAAGCAGTTGTGGTAACTTAAGCGAACCGCAGATTGATTCGTTGAGTGTTCCTCCACAAGAAACGAAAATGTATTTTTGTAGTGAAAATGTTAGGAAAATTATTGAGATCTTTATTTCTCTGCTCCCGTATGATGAATGCTTTCTTCAGTCATGTTGCTTATAAGCGTTTTTTTTCCATCTTTTTTTTTCACATCAGCTTCTCTCTGTTCGCCTTCCAGGTGTCCATAATCTTTTGCATGGAAGCTATTGTGATGTTGTTGTAAACATAATTTTTTCGTTGGGTTCAATGTTTTGAAGCACATTAATAGAACACTAAGTGAATCAAGATACCATCACCTACAATAAACATATAGACTAGGCTTCCTGAACTGTTGTATTGAAGCAGATGTGTCTGCTTCGAAGTTCCTAACCTGACAGTTACGCTACTTTCCATCCCTTTAGAAACAGCTACAATCTGTTTTAAGGGGAGACTCCACCCTAAAACTTCAATTTTTTTTCAAAAGATATTTAATGATTATTTCACATATTTGGAGTGTTTACTCTTAGATACCAAAACGATTTGGCTGTATTCAGATTACAAGTACGTCTAGGATATGTTTGAAATATGGACTGCTAAGGGGGTGTAGCACACCGAGAGATGCCAAAGATAATTTTTGGTTCCTATCACCATCAAACGGAACTAGCTTTACACCGAACTTGGCATAAACTCAAACTGGGAGAAACAAGTGGCAAGATTTCCAGGAAAACCGAAAAGATGCAGCTGGCAGTCAGTCGTTGGAAATCAGTTCCTTTGCCTGTTGACCGTGTAAATATATATTTAGTGAATACAATGAAGTTTTGTTCAGCCGATGAACAAGCTCCAAAGAAATAGGCATTGGCTTACGGTCAGATATACCTGCCACTGTACCTCCTCAAGAAGACCGCGAGTAGGTCGTTATTCAGAAAATTCAAGAAAAAAGGCTATCTTGATTTTGAAATTGCAAGAAGAAACCTCGTATAAGCAAGAAGTGACAACGTTATGGTGCTGGTGAATTTTAGTGGGTATCTGTCTTGTAGTAATATTCATTTATTTATAAAATTTTAAAATCTTTTTTACGATAAGTTTGTTGCCCTAATCTTAGTGCCAGCTTTTTATCGTAAATATTAACTAATCTGAATGAAATTTTGCAGGACGTTGTCTTGATGTGTTTGGTATTCCTATTCATTAATATTATAGAAAATGTAGTTTGTTTATTTTATCATCACATTTAAGTGCCGATAATTAAAGAAAATTTAAGGCTGAAATTTGAAAGAAACGCTGAAATCAAAGTTATTAATATTTCTCATAAAATGGATGCACAGGACCGTTGAACCATGTCTTGAGAATGTACCTACAAAATCTGTCATGTGCAAAGTGTGCTGAGTGTACCCAAAGCTGGTTTTTCAAGAATACCATTAAAATCATATTAGAAATTCAGAGCTCGGCCGCACGGAGTGGCGGCATGGTTTGAGGCGCAATGCACGGATTGCGCGGTCCCTCCTGCCGGAGCTTCGAGTCCTCCCTCGGGCATGGATGTGTGTGTTGCTCGTAGCGTAAGTTACTTTAAGTTAGTTTAAGTGGTGTATAAGTCTAGGTACCGATGATCTCAGCCGTTTGGTCCCTTAGGAATTCACACGTTTTTGAACTCGAAAACCAGTGAAGCTATGGACTTCTAAACTTCGGTATTACTACATCTTTACGTAACAGACACGATTTTAAAATTTTGTTGCTATCGGTAACGTAGAAGAAAATTTAAATATTTGTGTGGAATTTCCCCTTACTTTGTGTTCTGCCTTACGGTAGGTCTTGTCATGGGGGAAGCCTCGTCAGAGAGGTCCACCACATGAGCGTCTAGGTAAGTGATTCCAGTGGTGGTTACCCGTTGCCTTCCACTGATGATGATGAAATGTTAATGAGGGCAACACAACACCCAGTCCCTGAGCGGAGAAAATCTCCGACCTAGCCGGGAATGGAACACGGGCCCTTTGGCGTGATAGACCGCTGCGCTGACAACTCTTTTTTTTTCTTTTTTTTTATAGTTGTGTTTGGTCGTTGCAGACATCACATGACATCCGTTCAAGTTCGTTGTTGGTCCTTTCGATCATTTTTTTTTTATTTACAGAGGCCAACCAGCGTTCTGACCGAACACGCTAAGCTACCGTGCCGCCATTACTCACCTATCGGGGCGGACAGTTTCCCCTTACGCACTGTATATTCATCTCTGAGGCTAAGCCGAGCGCCGGCCGGAGTGGCCGTGCGGTTCTAGCCGCTACAGTCTGGAGCCGAGCGACCGTTACGGTCGCAAGCTCGAATCCTGTCTCGGGCGTGGATGTGTGTGATATCCTTAGGTTAGTTAGGTTTCATTAGTTCTAAGTTCTAGGCGACTGATGACCTCAGAAGTTAAGTCCCATAGTGCTCAGAGCCAAGAGCTACGCCGAACCTGGTTATGGTCACTCCCGTGAAGCGAGCACATTGTTTGCACCTCTATTGCGCTACCAATCGGCCGTACTGCGCTACGTAACGACGCCGGCCATCCCATTTTATGGCAAGCACTCACAACGCAGGCGGCGAACGAGGGTGGCCGCTCTTGTTTGCCTAGCCGCATTCTCAGCAGGCCTGCAGTGGTCTAAGACGTGTTACTAGAAATTAATTTTAACATATGTCGAAAGGTTGCAAAACTGCAATCGGTCACTTTTTTCTGATAATTTATTTTGTGTTTGCTAATTTCATGCTGCTTTACTCATCTTCTAACGGAGGGAGAAAGTATGAATTTCATTGCATGATATTTGCCTGCGTTTCCGCTCCAAGGATCTTGTATTCGTTGTCCGCCCACACAGATTTTCATTCTAAGAACCTCTAAAGGCTAATGTTACGATTATTCCTTGGAAAATGCTGTCTTTGAGATAGTCTTGTCAGAATGTCAGTCTTCATTAGGAAGTAGTTCACAAATTTCAAGAGACATTTAGCCGACTTTTTGTCGTTTCCAGGGAACCCCATGAGGAAATAATCTCTTTTCATCCATAATTAAATTTACTTACAATATTTGCAAGACTGCCGATGATTACATTAAACTTTTTTCAGTATTTAGAAATGTTTGAATGATTCCGACGCTTTCTTCCTCATTGTAATTTCTGTGAGGAGTCCACACAAGTCACAAATGATTTTAAGTTCCCACCAGTTTGGAGTTTCTTTAAAGCCTTTGCAATCGTTTTGTCAATCTTCGTTGCTGACTTTTTTTTCTGTTCCCATCGAGGTTTAAAATTTGTCGGTCAAACTGGTAGCCGTGGTACTTTGCATCTTATCGAAGATTTTTTCGCTAGGGAAAACATTCGGATGAACTTTGGATATTAATGCGTTCATTCTTCGGTTCCATCCTTCTGAGAAGCTATTAGTGCGATGGCGCTATCCACTGCAATTCCACATCTGTCTTGGCATGTGTTCGTTATGGAACCACTGGCCCACAAAATAGTCATAAAAGTCCTGAAGCTTTTGGTTTTCAGGCGTGCTCTCCTGAATACGCAGCCAACGATCATCCAGCATTTCCAAGGGAAGATGTGCTAGAACAGAATGCATTCTTATGTGGCGGCGTATTTCCTCGTTTTCCTTGTAGGCTGGAACGAGGCCGCAACACTGAACTTGTTTCCACAGACATTGATTAAAATGATAATTGCAACCAGTAACCTCTGTTCCGGCAAACAAACTGTTAACTGCTTGGACGATGGCAATTTTGAAGTCCGTCATCAAAGATGTGGTGTTCCATCCAGCCACGTCGGTTTTAATAAGTTAAAAAAAAAGTTCATACGTTTCTCGCTTTTCATTTGGCAGCAAAGCGTAAACAACTTTAAATGTGTTAAATTCCTCCCAAGAACTGTTAAGGTCGGCGTCCAAACTGTTTGCTCGATGTCTTGAACGTTCCATCCACAAGAAACGATTCGTAATTTTGATAAACACGCTTTTTCCCTTTCCGCTAGCAAACACCAGTGTTCTGTCATTCGGTCTCCTGTTATCATGTGCAAGTAAAAATTTGCTACAATCATTCATCAACAAATTATTTTCTGGGGAGACACTCTCTCTAGAATCGGTGGGATCTTGCCTACTTCCCATATATTTTCGCCTAATACGGTGTAACAATTGTTTTGCACTTCTGTGAGATGGTAACGAAGTCTCTATTGAAGAGCTTTTCTGAAATTGATGAAATTGTGGCGTCTCTTTCTTTTGCCAGCATCTTTGCGCTGACAAAACGTTTTCGCCCTTCATTTGCTGCTTCATCTGGAATACATTCTCCTAAAACTCTGTTACATGTTGTGGATAGTCTCCTTTTGCATTTATTCTTTTTAAAATTTACACAATACGAGTAAGTCACTTCTTGATTGTTTGTGTAGTCCACTATACAGGGTGTCCCATTTATCACGACCACCCTAAATAACTGTTTGTCCAGATGCAAATTACAAAATTTTTCAAGCAAATGTTCTTTAGCCATCAGGGGGACATTAATCAGCATGATTGCCTTCGTTGTAGCTTTGTTTTTTACACAGATGTGAACAGCGGTATGACTTTTTAAATGGCACCCTGTATTCTTTGTTCGGTAATTCATTTCCTCTCCTAAAGACCTATTCAAAAACGTATCACAGTGTATCATTCACTGAAACACGACGTTAATAATTACTTAACACAGTACTGACGTTGACGCTCCCTGCGCTTAGTGCCGGTACTCGGGCTAATGGAACACTTCCACGTGCTGTCGTTGACAGAGGACAAACGTAAACATAAATAGAATGCAAACCCGTCATTCCGTCAACCATCGTCAGTTGGAGAGTTGTGTGAGTACAATGTACACCAACGAGGAGAAGGTAGAAATGCTACTCATCTATGGGGAATGTAAGTTAGCAGACCAGTAGTTGCAATACTGTTTCCTTATGGACGGGTACATTTAGTACAGGAGTTTAGTCCTTTTAAGTACTGTTGTGCAGAGTAGGCATACAGTAATGGCCGTCCTTCCTACAAACTGCATCGACATAACGATTCTTTCATTGTTGTTGTTGAATGTAGGCGAAATGCTACACAGGCAGCGGAACTGTACAGAGAGCAATATCCTGACAAGAACCCACGTTCCCGACGGATGTTTTCTCGTCTTGCTGTAGCGTTTCAGGAAACGGGAAGTTTCAACCCACGACAACGCAATCGTCGTAGCACTCGTACAGACGAAGCAGCCAAAGTTATTGTTCTCGCTTCCGTTGCTATGAATCCGCATGTGAGTACACGACAGCTTGAATTCGAGATTGGCATTCCTTAAACCAGTGTACATCGTATTCTTACACCTCACCGGTTCCATCCTTACCATGTACACCTACATCAAGAATTGCATGGGAATGATTTCCAGAATCGTGTACAGTTCCGTCAGTGGGCACAGCAGCAAATTCTCGCCAACCCGAACTTCTTCTCCAAGGTTCTATTTACCGATGAATGTTCCTTCTCAAACAAAGGACAGGTAAATGCAAGGAACATGCATTATTGGTCCAGCGACAACCCACGATGGCTTAGACAGGTGGAACATCAGCGTCAATGGGGAGTTAACGTCTGGTGTGGGATACTTGGTACTACAATTATTGGCCCTTATTTCATCAGTGGTAGTCTAAACGGCACAGCGTATGCCAACTTCCTCATCAGAATTCTTCCTCCTCTTCTGGATGAAGCGCTGCTAAGAACCAGAATGCTTATGTCGTATCAACACGATGGATGTTGGTTGGTTGGTTGTTTTGGGGAAGGAGACCAGACAGCGTGGTCGTCGGTCTCATCGGATTAGGGAAGGATGGGGAAGGAAGTCGGCCGTGCCCTTTCAGAGGAACCATCCCGGCATTTGCCTGGAGTGATTTAGGGAAATCACGGAAAACCTAAATCAGGATGGCCGGACGCGGGATTGAACCGTCGCCCTCCCGAATGCGAGTCCAGTGTCTAACCACTGCGCCACCTCGCTCGGTCACAATGGATGTCCAGCACATAATGCCCTGTGTGCGCGTCGTGTTCTGAAACGAAGGTATCCTGCCAGGTGGATTGGTGGAGGAGGAACAGTTAGTTAGCCTGCTAGATCCTCTGGACCTTTTCCTTTGGGGATGCATTAAAGACGTTGTCTATCGCGATATTCCAACAACTCCAGAGGACATGCAGGAACGTATCGTGCTTGCTTGTAATTCTCTTCAGCAGGCAACTCTGGAAGCAGTAAATAATTCTTGCATTAAACGAGTGCGCCAGTTTATCGGTGTCCAGCGTCACCACTTTGAGCACCTTTGAATGTTCTACTCCTGGACAATAGTACAGGAGAGTCAAAGTCAATTTTGTTTTATGTTTTCACTTGGTTTTCATTTGTTTTATGACAACTCCAGCAAGTGGACGAGTTTGTGATCCCGGGCTCAAAGTCAGTGTTGTGTTACGTATTCAACAACGTTGTGCTTCAGTGATTGTTACACTGTGATACATTTTTGAATAGGTCTTTAGGAGAGGAAATGAATTACCGAATAAAACATTCCCTGTGCCATTTAAAAAAGTCATACTGCTGTTCATATCTTTGTAAAAAACAAAGCTACAACGAAGGCAATCATGTTGATTGATGTCCCCCTAATGGCTAAAGAACATTTGCTTGAAACATTTTGTAAATTGCATCTGGACTAACAGTTATTTAGGGTGGTCAAGATAAATAGGACATCCTGTATACTGATTCCCGTTGTAAATCAGTAAATGCGTCCCTTTGGTGGTTTCGGTGTGCTCCATAACTCAGCACTAAAGCACTGAACACAGTCAGAGGCCAACTGCAGTACTGAACTCTGGAAGAAAGCCATGCATACCACGAACTGTTGCGGGACAGGGAACTCTGCGCAGGAAATGGGGTTTGGCCATCTTCACAATATGTCGCATGTAGCCGCGCATAGACCATTATACTCTGCTTCTGGAACATCCTGTCAGCTACGTAATGTCAACACATTTCCTCTCCGTACAAATATGTCTCCGTGCAAGTGTCACAAACTCCCAACGACTGATTGTGTTTTTGTTCGCTGCTAGATCTCCGTAGACATTCTGCATTGCCTATAAATATCTGCGGTGCTCAGGTTTTCCTCCAAAAGAAATTCAATGACACATCTCTGCTTGATAGAACCTCCGCCACAGGTTACTATTAGCGCCGCCACCTATCAGAACTTCATGAAACAATAGGGGCTAACAAGGGAAAACTCCACGATGTCCCACAACAAATTCCTGATATTTCCAAACGAAGCTGAAGTGAAAAAAAACCTGTTGCATTACTTACTGAACACCCCCCGTAAATTATAACGTTGTCACAGCTGCGACGCATTGTTACTGTTACAGTTTCTAGCTTAATATGAGTCTCTAATTCTGGGCGTACGCTTTTCAAATGATACATGTCCCTGAATTGCCGTTTCTTGGACGTTGTCCTACAGTGATGTGATGTGTAACTGTACACAAACTTTTCTATAATTCAACAGCTACAAAATGGCGTTCTGAGGACACAGCTATGTTTACACGTTTGCTACCAATCGAATTCAGGCTATAGATCATAATAAACAACGGTACTTCCTAAATCGTGAATGTGGTCTACGAGAATGTGCGAACTGACTGACCGCCAGTATTGAGGGGAGAATAGCGGGTTAACGGATGCAATGAGCAGAAACGCATCTACGAGTTAGGACACGCTTCTCCGCCCCCTTCAGAGATTTTTCTGGAAGGATGAATGGCGCCAGAATGTTGGAGGAAAACAAGTAGCGACAAACAACAGCCTACTCGAGGTTCCCATTAGGGAGACTGAACACCTGCACATTTCTGCCGTCAGAGGTTTCTCCCAGGTGTAAACATACAGCTGCTGTCCGGGTTTTACCAGTAGAAAGTCCACTGCTGTCGCTGTAGGCTTTTGCTACAGTAAACAGCTTGTTGTTGGCCGACTTTTATTCGGCGGTAGGGATGAAGGAAGGAATGCGATATAACAGTTATTATATACCCAGAAAATATTATTACGCCACAGCAGTTGACTGCGTAACAGCTATTAATATGAACTGAAACTTAATAGCATCGCCGCTTCGAGTACAGCATGTATCTGTGAAACAAACAATTATTTTTATAACAGTGCCTGCTATTGCCGGCAACGGCAATTTGTGCTTTGTCTGTGTGCCTTCTAGACCTGCATATGTGATAGCTCGGTAGAGTTAAACTTTAAATTTTGTCAAAATTACACTGACGGAAATGGAAAGATACACCATTGAATACCTCTACCGTACACTACCAAACGGATACTTTAGTACGCCCATGCCTGTGAGATATGCTGGTTAAAATTTCATTCTCATGCGAGCTTACACTGAGGTGGCCGGCCGGGGTGACCGAGCGGTTCTAGGCGCTTCAGTCTGGAACCGCGCGATCGCTACGGTCGCAGGTTCGAATCTTGCTTCGGGCATGGATGTGTGTGTTGTCCTTAGGTTAGTTAGGTTTAAGTAGTTCTAATTTCCAGGGGACTGATGATCTCGGCTGTTAAGTCCCATAGTGCTCAGAGCCACACTGAGATGACAAAATTTATGGGATAGCGATACGCACATGTACAGGTGGAGGTAGTATACAAGGTATGAAAGGGCAGTGCATAGGCGGAGCTGTCATTTGTACACTTCCGACGAGATTATGGCTCACGACGGGAATTAACAGACTTTGGAAGTGGAATGGTAATTGGCGATAGAAGCACGGGTCTTTTCATTTAGGAAATAGTTAGGGAATTCAATATTTTGAGATCCACAGTGTCAAGAGTGTGCTGAGAATACCCAGTTGCAGAAATTACGTCTCACCACGGACAATGCTGTGGCCGACGGCCTTTACTAAACGACCGAGAGCGGCGGCGCCCGTGTAGTCAGTGCTAACAGCAAGCAACACTGCGTGAAATAACTGCAGAAATCAATGTGGGACGTACGACGAACCTATCCGTTAGGACAGTGCGGCGAAATTTGGCGTTCATGGACTGTTGCAGCCGACAACCGATGCGAGTGCCTTTGCAAACAGCACTGCATCGCCTGCAGCGCCTCTCTTGGGCTCGTGACCATATCGATTGGACCCTAGACGACTGGAAAACAGTAGCCTGGTCATATGAGTCTCGATTTCACTTAGTATGAGCTGATTGTAGGGTTCGAGTGTGGCGCTGACGCCACGAAGCCTTGAACCCAAGTTGTCAAGCTGGTTGTGGCTCCATGACGGTGTGGTCTGTGTTACATGGAATGGACTGGCCCAACTGAACCGATCACTAACTGAAAATGGCTATGTTTGGCTACTTATAGACAATTTGCAGCCGTTCTTGGACTTCATGCTCATTAACAATGATGGACTTTTTTTGTATGACAGTGCGTCATGTCATTGGGCCATAATTGTTCGTGATTGGTTTGAAGAACATTTTGAACAGTTCGAGTGAATGGTTTGGCCACCTAGATCGTCCGACACGAATCCCATCGAGCATTTATGGGACGAAATCGGGAGTTCGGTTCGTGCACAAAATCCTGCGCCGGCAACACTTTCGCAATTATGGACAGATATAAAGGCAGCATGGCTCAGTATATCTGCAGGGGACTTCCAACGATTTGTTGAGTCCATGCCACGTCGGGCTGCTGCACTAGGCCCGGCAAAAGGTGGTCCGACATGATATTAGGAGGTATCCCATGGCTTCTGTCACTTTAGTGTATTTGCAGGGTCATTCCTGCAGATGGAGAATGCTGAGAGTTCATGATGGCTTTTGAGTGTGTCTAAAGTTACTGTAATTTTTCAGATTGGAGACCGTAACACAGCATGCTCTAAGAGCGTGCATGTACACCTTATTATCATCTATCAAACTTCGTGAAGGGACGATTCATTAGCACGAGGATCGCGGAAACATCTTACCGACAGGTCAGAAGAAGTTGGCTGTAGTGCTATCACTGGAGAACGTTTGGCGTCGAGATGAACTGAGGGTAACAGTGTGGCAAGAAGTATATTCACGGATCCTTCCACAAGTATTCCACCACAGGAAGATCAGAAAACTTGTAAGGGGTTCATTATGCAAGAGGTTTACTGTTCACTACCCTACTGGAGCAAATGTAATTTCGATGTATTGCTCACGCGCTGCCCGCGATATAAAACATCTATGGTGCAATAGAATCGCAGGTCAGAGCAGTGTCGGCAGCAGTAATAATCGCTCCCTCCCACAGAGCAATTGCAATAGTTCGTCGTTACGGAGCAGTCGCAATAGCTCTCTGCTACGGAGAAGTCGTAGTAGCTCACCGCCACAGTACAGCTGCTAGCCATGTAAGAGCAATAGCAACCGCCGCTGGTGCAGCGCAGTTCATTGTCATGTAGTGTAAGGTAAACTTTATTATTCTTCATCGCCATGCGCGTACTTAAATTTGTTGTCTGAGATGTTCATATGAATTTGTTTCAATCTTTTTGTGATTTGTCAGCACTAATTAAGTCAGTCTTGTAATGTTCAAATTTTTTATGTAATGGTTTGTAGAAATGTTTTCAATAATAAGGTTTTTCAGAACATAATTTTTTACCAGTCATTTACTTGACTTTAAATATTTTACAAATTTTCCCATATGATAGTCATGTGTTGTTAAATAATCAAAGGACCAGCTATGCAGCTGTGTCAACAAACAAAGTCATTTTTTTTCTAATAATGCAAATCTCAGACAAAAGTTGTTCAGCAGTAGGATATAGGCCAGCATTGCAGTAAGCTGTGTCATTTAGGAGCAGATATATAGACAGCGTTATCCGGCGACACCATTATGAGGTAAGAATTTTTCAGTTTATTCAGGTTGATTTCACAGGGCCATGACGTAGCGCTGCTTACGTCCAAAATTTATCAGTTTCAATTCTCAGTCCATTTTGCACAGGAAATTTTTATATACTGGAAGATTTGAAACTGTTCTACTGGGTTGACGAATAGAAGATTGATAACTGAAAACAGGCAGAGGTTATACGAAGAGTCTCACTACGAACTGTTAGGAGATATAAGTGAAAACTGAGTGGAGATCTTTAAATGAACGACGTAGGTGCCAAGAGAATAAGCATTTTTTAACGTAGTTTGGGAATGTTTTTATCATTCTACTTTAACTTTTTAGTGATGCAGGTACTTATTAAGATTCATTACATTGGCATTTTGTCGTCGCGGTTCGCGCACCGAAGAATACAAGTGAATGGGTATCTAACACCAATTATATTACTTTATTCTGACAGAATTAAAATATTTTAAAATGTATACAATAGCTTATAAGAAAAATTTTAACACTTCATTTTCTATTTTTCGTCCATTTTCATTACGAGAAACCGAGAGAGGTGGCGCAGTGACTAACACACTGGACTCGCATTCGGCAGCACGATGGTTCAATCCCGCGTCCGACCATCCTGATTTAGGTCTTCCCGTGATTTCCCTAAATCACTCCAGGCAAATGCCGGGATGGTTCCTTTGAAAGGGCACGGCCAACTTCCTTCCCCGTCCTTCCTTAATCCGTTGAGACCGATAACCTCGCTGTCTGGTCTCCTCGCCCAAACACTCCACTCCATTACGAGAAAAACGCCTTTCTATGGCGTCGACTACGCAGGTGGCGTGAGAGACCCCTAAATGCCACCAGGTTCAGTTATCATTCCAAAATGCAATTGCTCTGTCCAGTCGCATTATTGTGACCACCTGTCAAAAGCCTGAAGAACTATCTTTTGCAGCGCTGACTGGTGCGAGACGTGCAGGAAGAGAGACAGTGAGGTTCTGGAAGTATCGATAGGGACGTGGAGTCATGTCGACCCCAGTAACGTGACCAGCTGCGCTAGGTTTATCGATTGAGGATCCATGGCACGAACGCCTGATCAAGGTGGCCCCACACGTTCTCGACTGGATTTAAATCTGAGAAATTTGGTGGCCAGACGAATATGATAAAATGATCCTCTGGCTGAGGAAAACAAACTGTATGTACAGGGATAGATGCATACTTATGTTGATCCACTGTGCCTTCGAGAATGATGAAATCACCCAGGGGTTACCATGAAAACATTCCCCAGATCATAATGATCTCTCGATTGTTGCAGCATGCTTGCTTTCAGACTTTTCATGCTGTACACGCCAACGACCGTCTTTCCGATGGTGCATAAAATGTGGTTCATCTGAAAAACAAAAAAATCTGTCGCCACTCAGTGGATGTCCAGTTGCGATACTGACGTATAAATTCCAGCCTTTGAGCCGATGAACAGTAATGAGAATGGCTGCATGAACAAGGCATCTCCTGTGAAGGCACCTACGCAGCAGCTTTCGCTTTACGGTCGTTGAGACGGCACCGTTGGTAGCCCATTAGTATTGGAGCAACCTGCGTACCACCCCAAAGTACCGTTATCCAAGATGGCGGCGATGACGTGATCCAAGATGGCGACGATGACGTGAAGCAAGATGGGGGCCGTGACGTCATTCAAGATGATGGATTTTGGTGGGAAATTTGAATTTTGGCGAGAAAGTGCCAAGCCCCCCTAGCCCAGAAAAATGAGATAGCGCCACCGTGACGTCATCCAAGATGGCGACTGTGATGACAATCAAGATGGCTGCACTCAGTGTATCCACCACGTGCTGTAAGATTTTACACTTTTTCCTACCTCCACTAACTTAACCCTTTCCCCAATAAAAATTGCGCGAACTTCAAATTCCAACATGATAATGCGGCACACCTACGATAATGGCGGCAAAAACGGACTTGTCTCTATTATTTAACCAATTTCGAGCAGATGTGTTCTCCACTGGGTCTGGACTCCAACTGGCTTAGTTCATATCGGTGACGCCAGAAGGCGCTCTCCTGACGTCAGATCATGATGCAAGTACCGTTATTTAAGATGGCTGCCATCTTGGATCACGTCATCGCCGCCATCTTGGATAACGGTACTTTTGGGGTGGTACGCAGGTTTTTCCAATACTCCCATTGGTTCATCTTGGCGGTTAGTCGCTCAACAATTGCATGTCTTTTCGTATACAGTAAACGCGTACCGAAAAACCTGAACATGTCATATGTGATTAAAAATGAAAAGTATTTGTCCATGTGCCGTGTTTTATACCTTTTAAATATTTGTAATCAGGGAAAGAGTTCTGGGAACGTGGTGTATAGATTTGAATACCGAAAAAAAATCGCCCGCGAGCAACGATTTTTAATGAAGATTTTGTTATTTTGGGGATAGAAAAACTATAATATGCTACATAAAACCTGTCTCTGGTATTATTCAACCTCTCCAAATTCCACAACTAGCAATTTCTCTGCGAGTTTGTAAAATGTCGCTTTGAAGAACAAAAGTAACTTTGTGTGGATACCGACAGCTTGAGCTTTTGAGTGAAGCATTATGATCCATATGAGATGTTAAATGCCACCCCAGTTGACCTATATGTATATGTGGTCGGACAGTATTATATCAATTAACAAAAGATTATTAGCGTGTTAAAAAACGAGGCAAATGGATTGCAGATTGTAACGTATGGAGGCCCCTAACATGAGATCGTAATAGAAGGATTCAAATGGAACTATAATATGCTACATAAAATCTGTCTCTGGCATTATTCAACCTCTCTAAATTCCACATCCACCAATTTCATTGCGAGTTTGTAAAATGTCGCTTTGAAGAACCAAAGACTGGTTAATGATTGAGGCAAGTTTGCATGTGGGAGGATGACACACTCTACACGTAGCCGGACAGATTAATACCTAGGGTAAGTGCCTTGTATTCACACTGTGATCTACTCGAAAATCGGGCTGACTTGTCACGTCGATTTGCGAACGCCTTGAAAATCTAAATGTACTGAGTTAGGAACAACGACTGGGGAAGACCGTCTATGTACCATAGGAAAAGATCATATACAGGGTGATTCAAAAAGAATACCTCAACTTTAAAAATGTGTATTTAATGAAAGAAACATAATATAACCTTCTGTTATACATCATTACAAAGAATATTTAAAAAGGTTTTTTTTTTCACTCAAAAACAAGTTCAGAGATGTTCAATATGGCCCCCTCCAGACACTCGAGCAATATCAACCCGATACTCCAACTCGTTCCACACTCTCTGTAGCATATCAGGCGTAACAGTTTGGATAGCTGCTGTTATTTCTCGTTTCAAATCATCAATGGTGGCTGGGAGAGGTGGGCGAAACACCATATCCTTAACATACCCCCATAAGAAAAAATTGCAGGGGGTAAGAACAGGGCTTCTTGGAGGCCAGTGATGAAGTGCTCTGTCACGGGCTGCCTGGCGGCCGATCCATCGCCTCGGGTAGTTGACGTTCAGGTAGTTACGGACAGATAAGTGCCAATGTGGTGGCGCTCCATCCTGCTGAAATATGAATTGTTGTGCTTCTTGTTCGAGCTGAGGGAACAGCCAATTCTCTAACATCTCCAGATACTGTAGTCCAGTTACAGTAGCACCTTCGAAGAAAGGTGACGCTGACGCCTAGTCAACAGCGCCTCAAGCGAACAAATGTACAACTAAATGAAACTTTATAGCTCCCTTAATTCGCCGACAGATAGTACTTAGCTCTGCCTTTTGTCGTTGCAGAGTTTTAAATTCCTAAAGTTGTGGTATTCTTTTTGAATCACCCTGTATAATGAACAAATATTTACGCAGTAATTTTTGAGAACATTTCTCGTGGAAAACACCAGTTTTTCTTAGTACTTTAAAATGAACATAAACAGTCTCTACTGCAAGAAACCTTTATTTTTGTGATTTCCGCTTTCGGTCAGTTACTGACCATCTTCGGACCTCATACCATGTTGGTAGGGAGTGGTGGTGAACGGAACAGGCGTTACGGAATCCAGGTACGTCAAACTGACAAATGACCACAAGTTTGTTGTAGCTATGCTGAATAACATAAGAGCAGATAAAAATTCGCTTGACATCTTTCTGAGAGAAAGTCTCCACTCCTTTCAGTTTGACTATGTAAGCGTAGAACAGATGTAGCTAAGATTCAGAGAAATAGTATCGACAGCACTTGAGAGATATATGCCAAATAAATTAATAAGAAATGGACGATCCTCCATGGCACACAAAACAGGCCAGAACACCGTTGCAGAAGCAACGAAAAAAGTACGTCAAATAAAAAGAAAACCGCATAGTCCCTTAGACTGTCGAATTTATACAGAAGCTCGAAATTTAGCACGAACTTCAATGCGACATGCTTTTAACAGTTTCCACAGCGAAACTCTCTCTCGAAATCCAAAGAGATTCTGGTTAAATGTAAAGTACACCAGCGGCAAGACGCAGTCAATACCTTCACTAAGCGATAACTATGGCGATCTTATTGATGGTTGTGCCTCTAAAGCAGGGTTACTAATCACTGTTTTTCCGAAATTCCTTCATAAAAGAAGACGAAGTAAATATTACAAAATTCGAATCAAGACCAACTAGCAACCTAAGTAAATTAAAAGTAGATATCCTCGTTGTAGCGGAGCACCATAAAACAATTAGTAAACACAAGGCCTACGGTCCAAATTGGATACCAGTCAGGTTCTTTTCAGAGTATACTCAAACACTGGAAAGTTGCGCAAGTCACACCAATACCCAATAGAGGAGATAGGAGCAATCCTCTGAATTACAGACCCATATCACTAACGTCAATTTGCTGTAGGATTCTGGACTTACAGGAACCCTGTGTTTTTAACGCAGCTAGCTCTTTATTCTCACGAAGTAATGAGTGCTACCGACAGGGGACGTCAAATTGATTCCACATTTTGAGGTTTCCGGAAGGCTTTTTTCACCGTTCCTCACAAGCGGTTTGTAATCATATTGCGGGTCTATGAAGTATTTCTAGGCTGTGTGACTACATCTACATCTACATATACATGGCTGCTCTGCAAATCACATTTAAGTGCCTGGCAGAGGGTTCATCGAACCACCTTCGCAATTCTCCATTATTCCAATCTCGTACAGCGCGCGGAAAGAATGAACACCTATATCTTTCTGTACGAGCTCTGATTTCCCTTATTTTATCTCTCACTAGATTCGTGATTTTCTGTGAGAAAGATCACAGTTCGTAGAAACTGACGGAAAGTCATCGAGTAAAACAGTTAAAACAGAAGTAATGTCTGGCGTTTCCCCAGGAAGTGTTACAGGTACTGTGCTGTTGCTGGTCCACGTGAGCTATTGAGAAGACAATCTGAGCAGCCCTCTTAGATTATTTGGAGATGATGCTGTTATTTACCGTCCTGTAAAGTCATCAGATGATCAAGACGAATTGCAAAATGATTTCGACAGGTTATTAGTATGGTGCAGTGACAATTGACTCTAAATAATGAAAAGTGTGAAGTCATCCACGTGAGTACTGAAAGAAATCCGCTAAATATTTGTTACACGATAAATCACACAAATCTGAAGGCTGCAAACTCATCTAAATTCTTAGTGACTACAGTTACGAATAACTTAAAATAGGAACGATCACATAGATAATGTTTTGGGCAAAGCAAACCGAAAACTGTGTTTTATTGACAGTTGTGTTGTTGTGGTCTTCAGTCCTGAGACTGGTTTGCTGCAGCTCTCCATGCTGCTCTATCCTGTGCAAGTTTCTTCATCTCCCAGTACGTACTGCAGCTTACATCCCTCTGAATCTGCTTAGTGTATTGGCAGAACGCCCAGAAAATGCAACAGGTCTGCTACGCTTGCCCGCCCTGTTCTGGAGTATTGCTGTGAGGTGTGGGATCGTCAGATAGAATTGACGGAGGACATCGAAAAAGTTAAAAGAAGAGCAGCTCGTTTTGTATTATCGTGAAATAGGAGAGTACCACGGATATGATACACGAATTGTATTTCATTAATTGATGTGCTGTCTTTCAAACACAGATATTTTCACTGCGGGAGGACTTTCTCATGAAATTTCAATTACCAACTTTCTCCTCAGAGTGTGAAAATATTTTACTGTCGCCCACCTACATAGGGAGAAATGATTATAGCTCGCCCTTAAAGAGTTAAGAGTTTGTTTTCCATCCGCCTTGTTTGAGAGTGGAACGGTAGAGAAGTAGTTTGAAGGTGGATTGCAGAGTAATCATGTAGCTGTAACCGCAAGTCAGTTATAAAATGAATGACATGTTTAAAGATACTAATTTAAAGGTTCATCAATCAGATTAGACCACTGTTCGTTTGTTTCAGAAATTGGAAAGTTAAGAACATGTAATAACAATGAAGAAGTGTATAAAATATATCTTATGCAAGAAGGAAGTATGTAAGTTTTATACAGAGGAAGATCACAAAAATATCCAGCTAAGGGAACAACAAGACAAGATATAAACGAAGAATGAACTGTGTGATGACATATGTAAAGGAAAGTGCAAATGATGTCTTGAGAAAAAAAGAGAAAATCGGAAAAGAAAAAGCTTAATGATATAGGACAATGAAATTAAGAAAATAATACAGGAGAAAAAAGGAGCCTATAGTAAATAGCTACAAATACCGACATCAGAAATTCGCGATAAATATAAAAGGAAGCGAAATCAAGCAAAAGATTCTACTAGAAAGTTCGTCAACACGCTTGGGAGAAGTGTGCTTACAAAGTACTAAAATACCTTATTACACCAAAAAAGACACAGTAAGATTAAATATGACTGATGAAGAAACGTGGCAAACTGTTACAAAGCGTAGTGAGATGAAGAATTTAAAACTTAACAGCGATAAACAATAACACTAGCAGAATTAAGAGAATCATTAAAAGTATTTAAAAAAAAAAAAAAGAAGCAGAAAAGCTTGTGGAGTAGATCAAATAAGCAGCGAATTTCTAAAATAGGGTGAACTACGGTTCTTATTCTTAACAAACAAATGTTGGAAGAAATGTGACATACCACTTTCATGGCATAGAGCTGAAGTAATGCCTCTATTTCAGAAAGGTGAAAGAAACAAATACTCAGCACCGCCTACTCCACGGTAATGAATAACCAGCTTAAGGTAATAACTAATATAATATTTAAAAACGATAGTATAAAAGTGCCGAGAATTCATCCCAAAGACTCGTACTGCATTAATTGGCTCCAAGACAGCCTTTGGTAATGTAAAGAGATCTAAACTATGGGAGATTAGGAGCCTCGGAGGATACTCTTGCCATTCTATTCAAACACTAAATAGGAACATACCATAGAGCTGAAATTTTAATCACTAGCATATGGACTAAAAACGTAAGTAAACAACTGCTCAAGGACTAAGACCGAAATTATTTAACTTATTGTTAAACAATGGATAACAAATGGTTCATATGGCTCTGAGCACTATGGGACTTAACTTCTGAGGTCATCAGTCCCCTAGAACTTAGAACTACTTAAACCTAACTAACCTAAGGACATCACACACATCCATGCCCGAGGCAGGATTCGAACCTGCGTCCGCAGCGGTCTCGCGGTTCCAGACTGTAGCGCCTAGAACCGCTCGGCCACTCCGGCCGGCCAATGGATAACAGATATCAGACCCGAGATAAAATTGATTCACGATATAGCAATATATGTTTCAGTCATACCAAAAGAGAGATGATGATCTGTGTATAGACTTGAACAAATTGTTAAAATATATAACTTAGAAATTTTGGTACCTGAAACTGTACATTTCAGGAAAAATAACTAGTCCATTTAAAGATAATTATCAACAGAAAACACATAGGACAAATCTGTTATCTAGGAGCATATAAGGGCAACTCAAAAGATCGGGACTTCCGCAATGGAGAGTAATGAATGAGCACAGTTACTTTACACGTACAGGGTGGCGCAGGGAAACGGGAAATTTCGAAATAACGTCATTTCCATGAATAAATTCATAAAACTAGTAATTTATTAACGAAAGTGAATGTATTCAGTATGCCATTATTCAGTATGTCTTTACAATCAAAATGTCTAAAAGTGTCTCTTTACTTTTTAAAGATGACATCGGAAAGATGTGCTCCCATTCGGCGTTCACACTCGAACAGCCTGTTATGAAAACTCTGGAATGCGCGGTGTAGCAAATCTTGGGGAATGCAGTGATTTCGTTTTCAATGTTCTCCTTCAGTTCATGGATTGTTGCAGGACGTGTACGGTACACCTTGCCTTTAAGATATCCCCACAGGAAGAAGTCGCACACACTAAGATCAGGGGATCTCGTAGGCCATGCAATGTCACCGTTACGTGAAATAATGCGTCTTCCAAACAATTGACGAACTGCTGCCATCGATTGTCGAGCAGTGTGTGACGTGGCTCCGTCCTGCTGAAACCACATGTTTTCGACGTTAAGATTAAGCTCGTACAGTGTCGGTGTAAAGAATGTTTGAAGCATTTCAACATATCGAGCGGATGTTACTGTCACTGCACTACCATCCTCACGTTCAAAAAAATAAGGGCCGATAACATCATGACATGATACATGCACATATGGTGCTATGTAGTGGTCGCTGGTGAAACTCACAAGGATTGTCCTGTGCCCAATAAAGAAAATTCTGTTTGTTCACGAATCCGTTCAGGTGGAAATGGGCTTCGTCTGATATCCATAAGTTACCAAGGAAATTCACGTCCTCGTTGATTTTAGCCAATATCTGGCTACTAAACTCCATACGTGACGCTGGGTCTTGTTCATGTAAGTGTTGCACTATCTGCAACTTATAGGGATGGAAGTCTAATTCGTGCAGTATTCTTTGTAATCTTCGTCGCTTAATCCCTAGCGAAGATGCATGCTGTCGAACGGAGCGGCGAGGCGGCTCTAGCAGCTGCAATGTTCGCTGGGGTACGTACCGTTGGAATGCCACCTGGAGGTTTCTTTTTCAAGGCAGATCCTGTTTCTTCAAAATTACGCACCCACGTTGTAACCGCATGCGCAGATGGGACACGTCCATGACGTCCAAGCTGGTAATGCTGTCGAAATGTTCTCTGCGCGTAAGTCGCACCATCACCATTTTTGTAAAACGCTCTCACAACTACTGTACGTTCCGCACCAGTCCAATCCTCCATGATTACTAAATCGCAATGCGTTCACATCAATTGTGCAAAGTTTCGAACATCTGCCGGCGCTACAGTGCTGCCAACTGTAACGTTCGAAATTTCCCGTTCCCCTGCGCCACCCTGTATTTATTTATGTGAATATATGGTACAGAGTGTGCCATTATTGAATGTCACAAGCACTTTTATTCCTTGAATATCACATATGAAAGATGAGCTCCCCCTGGGCGCACACATTACTGTAGTCTGACAGGAACGTTACGCATGGCTCAACTTAACATTTCAGTAGAAATGCTGGAGATTTCCTCTCGTATTCTCGCTTTACAAAAACAGTTCGCACAGTCGCGATATTGTCTCCCGTAAGAGCGGGAGACAATCCATGCAGATTGCTTCTTCAGTGCAGATACCGATGCTTCAAATTACTGCTGATGAACTGTGTGATTAGTGATAGTGAATATCATGGACTGTTACTTGCACTTTTTCTACGTGATTGGTGCCACTAGGTCATGTTTAATTTCTGCTTATAAGCTCTGATGAACAGTGTGATTAGTGATAGTGAATATTATGGACTGCTGTCTGGACCTGCTCTTCATTGCTAGGTGCCACTGACGGACTGCTTCTACTGAAATGTCACTTGTTGGTGTCTGCACCTACTCAACATTGCTGGGTGCCACTAATGGAACTGTTTCTACTGAAATGATGTCACTTGTTGGTGTCTGCACCTGTTCAACATTGCTGGGTGCCACTAATGGAACTGCTTCTACTGAGATAATGTCACTTGTTGGTGTCTGCACCTGTTCAACATTGCTGGGTGCAACTGATGGAACTGCTTCTATTGAAATGATGTCACTTGTTGGTGTCTGCACCTGCTCAACATTACTGGGTGCGACTGATGGAACTGATTCTACTGAAATAATATCACTTGTTGCTGTTTGCACCTGCTCAACATTGCTGGGTGCCACTGACGGACTGCTTCTACTGAGATAATGTCACTTGTTGGTGTCTGCACCTGTTCAACAATGCTGGGTGCCACTGATGGACTGCTTCTACTGAAAAGATGTCATTTGTTGGTGTCTGTACCTGTTCAACATTACTGGGTGCCACTGATGGAACTGCTTCTACTAAAATGATGTCACTTGTTGGTATTTGCACCTGTTCAACATTGCTGGGTGCTACTGCTGGAACTATCAACTACTTGTTTTTTTTTTTTAATCTTTGAAAGCATTTTATGTGAACATTTGTATAAACTGATTTTTTGTGTATTGTGTAAACTATTATGTAAAGTCACATGTATGAAAGAATTTGTATTGCTTACTGTATTTTATATATTAGGTTATTGAAAGGTCAGTGCAAAGCCAAAATTTTATCTAATTATGTGATATTTCCGTATTAATATTATCTTTTATTTTTGTCTGTATTTTTGTGGACGAATTTGGTTGTATTTTCACCATCAATGCTGGCAAAAATACCATCAAATTCTGGCCCGTGGAGGAAGGGCATATGAAAGGTGGCTACACTGAGCCACAGCGCCAGAGATTGCGCCAAAGAGTATTATTCAGCCGCCTCCACTGGCAGTGCTTGTCGAGAACTCGTAGTAGTCAGTGCTTGCTGAGATGTCGTAGTGAAAAGTTCTTGTCGAGAAGTCGTAGTGGAGAGTGCTTGTTCCATGTTTTATGCAGTTGTTTGATGGGCTAGACAGCAGATGTTGTTCGAATGGAGATATTGTAATGATCAGAGTGCTTTTCGTCAATATATATGAAGGTAAAATATTCCCTGTTTTTTCATTATTTCAGTGTCTTAAATAATGCGTCATTACAGATTCAGTCAACAAAGCATCTGGCTCGTGTTCTTGTATTAGAGTGTAATTCTGGTTTCCTTACGCAATTATAGTATTTATATATTTTTTTTAATTACTTCAGTATAAATGGTATTTAAAATTTCTTGTCTTATTGAAGAAGAACCGTGCCAGATGTGTACGTTGAATCACACTTCCACACTCAGAACAATTACACTTGTGTTTTGGTTTCGTAGGTTTTATAGTTGCTGGGGACTTAATTAATTAATTAATTAATTGTGTTAACGAAAATTTTCTTTCATTCCTTGTTGTTATTCTATGCAGTCAGATTGCGTACTAAAACTAGTCAGGGCCATCCGTACCAAATGACAGAATAAATAACTTAACGCAACAGTATAAACAGTTAACTACTAAATGTGACAATACCGAAACCCGAGTCGCGACACTTACAGAAGACGTAATTAAACAGAAAGAACAATTAGGTGACTCATCGGAAAGAGTTGAGGAGATCTCAGATAAACTGATAAGTCTTAGTTTACATGGGGACAGAGATTCGTATGATACAGCTCCATTACCATTTGTAGAAACCGAAGAGTACCAGAACATACATAAGCATGTTGAAAATCAGGGAAAATTTAATGAACGCGTGAAAAGGGAATTTGGGGCATTACAAAAGCAAGTCAAACAAATTGAAGGCGAAATCGTAGGAAAAGACAGCAAAAGAAATTTAGGATCACAGGTAGCAGAGGGGTTTGAAGAAAGTAATTTGTTTCATTTACGGGATACAACAAGAGAGCGCCAGGCGCGAGAATTTAACAATAATCGTCATTGTGACTGGGACAAACGCGGTAGGTCTTTGTCGCCACGAGGCGAAAACTTTGACTATAAACACTTTTTGACTGTTCGGAAATTTAAGATCTTTCGCAATTCTAAGAATGACACACATCCATGTTCATGGCTAGATCAATTTACGTACGCACTTCCGCCAAATTTGCCACTAAGTCACAAACTGGAAATTATGTGCGGCTATTAATGTCCTCAGGGGATTCACTACACTAAGTGAATATGTGCCGTAGCGTGCATAGGGCCCCGAGCTGTAGTGGTGCTATTTCCCTTTTAGTTTTCTGCACCGCTGCCTACTCTTTTACTATTCTTTGCATCTGTCAAAACAACTCTTCTACTATCAATCTATCTAGAGAGTAAGTAAACAATAACCGGATATGACTATTTTACCCAAAAGTGATTTCGGAAATTACCATTTGGACTTACTGTGTCTTCAGCAGCATTCATTCGTAGTTTAAACGAAATCTTACCTGTTTATCTTCGTGACAATATTACTTCATATGTTGACGATATTCTTATTGCTAAACGTTCTTGGAGTGAACACAACAAAATTCTGGATTCAGTATTACGTATTTTTGCAAGAGTTGGCATTACAGTGAACTTGGAAAAATCTGAATTTGGTCGTTCTCAGGTGAAATTTCTCGGTCACATTATTTCTACAGAAGGTATTCTTCCTGATCCAGAGAAACTAGACGCTATTCGTAATTATGCTGTTCCTACTACAAAACGTGATGTTCGTAGTTTCCTTGGTGTCTGTAATTTTCTTAGACGCCGTGTTAGATTGGACAATTTGGCCACACCTCGTTTTTGCGAACTATCTGGAAAGTTCTTTTTAAACGAAAATCGGTTGACAACTCTGTTTGGTTAGTTTGTATTCCTGATGAGTGGGTCAATAAATTGATTTGGTACACACATGTCAGTTATGCACACTTTGGTCCCAGAAAATGCTTTCATAAATTACGAGAAAATTGCTACTTCAGTAATATGGAAAAACGTATTCGATCTGTTCTTGCCAAATGCAAATTATGTCAAAAGGCTAAGCCGCCAACTATTTCTCATAGAACACCGTTGTTTCCTATCATTCCAGCGAAATTAAAGGACATGGCTGCAGTCGATTTGTTCGGTCCAGTGGTTCGTTCTACTAATGGTTTTGTGTACATTTTTGTAGCAGTGGAACTGACGTCAAAATATGTGTGTCTTACACCTTTACGCAAAGCAACAGCTCGTCCAGTATCTAATGCTTTCATCAAACAGTTTCTTAAAGAAGTGGGTCATGTTGATAAGGTTATATCAGATAATGGATCACAGTTTCGCTCTAAAATTTGGCTTCGTACTCTACGGCGTCGTAAGATTAAACCAATCTTCATTTCACTTTTTCACCCTCAATCTAACGCTTCAGAGAGATGGATGAAGGAAATCAATAAATTGTGTCGTCTTTATTGTCATCAGAATCACAGAACGTGGGATCAGTACCTTCATATTTTTCAAAACATACTGAATGAACTTCCTAATGACTCAACTTCTTTACCGCCTATACTGATATAAAAAAAAAAAGCACCGACAAATCACATTTCTGAAATCGTTCCTTTTCCGCCTACACGGAAACTGCGGCATTCTGAAGTTGTGAACCTGGCTCTACAAAATATTGTGCCTGCGGCTGCTAGAAGAGAGAAATCAGCTAAGCGTCCTGGTCATTAAAAAACTTTTTCAGTTGGCCAAAAGGTGTTAATTAAGTCGCATCGTTTGTCTCACAAAGGAAAAGGCTTGTGTCGCAAATTTTTTCTGCTTTATAACGGCCCATATAGAATTCGCAAAATTATTCATGATAACACTGTTGAAGTAGAAACTCTTAAATCTCGACGCTCTAAAGGAATACATCATATATCGAACGTTAAAATTTTTGTGGAATGACATACTTTTGAGAAACTAACAGCTACATGTAAACATGCGGAGAGTACAAGGATACCGCGCTGTGTTTTGGCGGCGGCACATACTCAAAGCAACAGTCAAGTCTGCGCGCCGCACAAGGCAGTCGTTGACCGCAAAAAACTACTTCCTACGTCACGCGCCTACAGCTGATCGAGCGCTGAGTGCGAATGCACTGACAGCCGTAAACAAATACACAGTCTAATTTCTCCGATTAAATTCAGTATAAAGCTATAGTGACTTGATGAATTATGTTATTAACGTTCAGTATTTTTCAGGATACGGTTCTATAAAATATTTAAGAACTTCAGGTAAATTCTGTGCGTGTCCGACGTTAAGACGACTTGCTATCGAGAAAATTTCAGGAAGAATGTTATTTCGAAGAAGAAACTAATATACTAAAAAGGTAACTATTAATTGAGTTTATTTTTCAGGTAACATATTTCCACTTAGGTACGTACTTTAGACGTAATTTTCTGCTCGCGATTATGTGATTCATACTTTGTGCTAAATTTCATGTTCTATGAATTTACTTGTGAAGCGACGTGCTTGCGTACATTAACTGATTTTTACAATGATTGATTAATGAATAAGATTGTTACTTATGTATATTATGCATCGCTTGTCTGCTATGCTTTTTCACTGATGTCACATTATTTTTTTTATGTGCCTGCTGTGCGTATTTATTTAAATTATAATTGTCACATGATTAATTGTGCTGATATGGTTATGTATGTAGGTTATACTTTGTGATGTATCTGTTTGCGCCTTCATGTTTACTTATTAAGATGACATATGAACATTTATTTGCTTATGCTGATATGATGCTAATGACCTGTTTATTATGTAAGATATATATTTGCTGCTTTGCGTATGGATTCCATATATACACATTTCTATTTTGTTGTCATAACTACTCTTTAATTTGGTATATAGAAATGCTGATATACTGTGTACAAACATGGAGTTTAGGTTACCCTATGGTATTAATTATAGATTGTTTGCTTGGCAGAGCCTCGTTGTAGGGATTGTGCTGCATCCACTTGTTGACATTTTGTTCTCCACTTGTATATTTACTCGCTATTGCATGTTTTGCTTACGCTCAGTGCCTTATATTTTTAAGATAAGAAAATGAACTGCTATAATTCGACGAACGACATTAGTACAAGAAACTTCATAGAAGTCACATGAGCGGAGGTTTTATGGAAGCTGTATAAATTTATGTTACTAGGAAGGAAACCAACGACATGACATACCAACACTAGGGTTAGACCATTGACAGTTATTACACTGCATTCTTCGTGAGCAATTGAAATAGGAAGTGACACTTGACACAAGAAATACTCCACATGTGTGTTTCTGATTTGCCATGATTCTTGAAGTGGTGTACACACTATGAAATATTACTATCATTCATACTACGTAATCGTACTTAATTACTGAGAGTTCTTCGAACTAAAGTCTGTTAGAGGTCATGTATGCATTTCTTTTGTTTAATGATGGACAAGGTAACCAAAATGTATTTTATAATTCATAATGAGTAGAAGATCTGGGTCAGATGGACTACACAGAGGTTGTGTGTGGACATTGTGTCTTCGGATTGTATGGGATGATGAACTGAAGTTTGCACTAGGATTTTTATCTGTACTTGTTCGAGGAGACTGACTAGAGGAAAGAGTTGTTATGGAAGTGAAATGATATTGATAATAAGGTTTATATGTATCGACGTATTGAAGAGGTATTATTGAGGTATTGAGATTATGTGAAGTTGATGATCATTGGAGTTTTGGTGGACAAGAGGTAAGGTAAATGATATTGATGATAAGGTTTATATGTATCGACGTAAGAGGTATTATTGAAGTATTAAGATTATGTGATGCTAATAATTATTGGAGTTTTGGTGGATAAGAGGTAAAGTAAGTGAGGAGCATATTTTTTTTTTGTTGGTTTTATGGAACAAGGAGGATGAAGATAGCAGACTAGAACACTAAAGTGGAAGGAAGATTGTCTACACACAGTTTGTTAAATCAATAAGCAGTATATACTTTTTTTTTGGAGAGAGGAAGCATTTGCATATCTTGGCACACTGACAGTTGTTCGGCAACCGTACATTTTGATCTGGCTTGGCAAACATTGGTCTTGACATGATGACTATGACGTTGACTAACTATTATTGACTGATATACATTGCTGCCACTACTACTTCATACACATGATGAACATCAAATTTTGACAGAATTGCATTTACACAGTTAACACTATTCAATTACACAGTAGTACTTAATGTGGATGAAAGATGAGTGAGTGTGTTTTGTGTGTTTTCCCTTCCTAATCCCAGAAAAGTGGTACCGACTTACCTCCTAAATATTATTTTACTTGTTTGTTGTGGCTTGCACTGACACCCATAAATATTATAGGTTTACTAATATTTGTGTATTTGTAATAGTTAATATGACAATTATATGATATGATTTATGTGTTTGTTATAATTTGTATGTTTAGTGTAAGAGCATTGAGAATAATTTTGTAAAAGCAATTGTGTGTGCATTCAGACTATTGTTCATGCCTGAACTGTCTGATTAGTGATAGTGAATATTATGGACTGTTACCTGCACTTGTTCAACATAATGGGTGCCACTTAGAAATGTTTAATTTCTGCTGATGAACTGTGTGATTAGTGATAGTGAATATCATGGACTGTTACTTGCACTTTTTCTACGTGATTGGTGCCACTAGGACATGTTTAATTTCTGCTTATAAGCTCTGATGAACAGTGTGATTAGTGATAGTGAATATTATGGACTGCTGTCTGGACCTGCTCTTCATTGCTAGGTGCCACTGACGGACTGCTTCTACCGAAATGTCACTTGTTGGTGTCTGCACCTACTCAACATTGCTGGGTGCCACTAATGGAACTGTTTCTACTGAAATGATGTCACTTGTTGGTGTCTGCACCTGTTCAACATTGCTGGGTGCCACTAATGGAACTGCTTCTACTGAGATAATGTCACTTGTTGGTGTCTGCACCTGTTCAACATTGCTGGGTGCAACTGATGGAACTGCTTCTATTGAAATGATGTCACTTGTTGGTGTCTGCACCTGCTCAACATTACTGGGTGCGACTGATGGAACTGATTCTACTGAAATAATATCACTTGTTGCTGTTTGCACCTGCTCAACATTGCTGGGTGCCACTGACGGACTGCTTCTACTGAGATAATGTCACTTGTTGGTGTCTGCACCTGTTCAACAATGCTGGGTGCCACTGATGGACTGCTTCTACTGAAAAGATGTCATTTGTTGGTGTCTGTACCTGTTCAACATTACTGGGTGCCACTGATGGAACTGCTTCTACTAAAATGATGTCACTTGTTGGTATTTGCACCTGTTCAACATTGCTGGGTGCTACTGCTGGAACTATCAACTACTTGTTTTTTTTTTTTAATCTTTGAAAGCATTTTATGTGAACATTTGTATAAACTGATTTTTTGTGTATTGTGTAAACTATTATGTAAAGTCACATGTATGAAAGAATTTGTATTGCTTACTGTATTTTATATATTAGGTTATTGAAAGGTCAGTGCAAAGCCAAAATTTTATCTAATTATGTGATATTTCCGTATTAATATTATCTTTTATTTTTGTCTGTATTTTTGTGGACGAATTTGGTTGTATTTTCACCATCAATGCTGGCAAAAATACCATCAAATTCTGGCCCGTGGAGGAAGGGCATATGAAAGGTGGCTACACTGAGCCACAGCGCCAGAGATTGCGCCAAAGAGTATTATTCAGCCGCCTCCACTGGCAGTGCTTGTCGAGAACTCGTAGTAGTCAGTGCTTGCTGAGATGTCGTAGTGAAAAGTTCTTGTCGAGAAGTCGTAGTGGAGAGTGCTTGTTCCATGTTTTATGCAGTTGTTTGATGGGCTAGACAGCAGATGTTGTTCGAATGGAGATATTGTAATGATCAGAGTGCTTTTCGTCAATATATATGAAGGTAAAATATTCCCTGTTTTTTCATTATTTCAGTGTCTTAAATAATGCGTCATTACAGATTCAGTCAACAAAGCATCTGGCTCGTGTTCTTGTATTAGAGTGTAATTCTGGTTTCCTTACGCAATTATAGTATTTATATATTTTTTTAAATTACTTCAGTATAAATGGTATTTAAAATTTCTTGTCTTATTGAAGAAGAACCGTGCCAGATGTGTACGTTGAATCACACTTCCACACTCAGAACAATTACACTTGTGTTTTGGTTTCGTAGGTTTTATAGTTGCTGGGGACTTAATTAATTAATTAATTAATTGTGTTAACGAAAATTTTCTTTCATTCCTTGTTGTTATTCTACGCAGTCAGATTGCGTACTAAAACTAGTCAGGGCCAACCGTTTACGAGACTTCGTAATCGGACATATAGCTAAAAAAATTAAAAAATTATTTGCATTTCATATTTATATAATTAAGCTCCCATGCACCCTGTCTGTCTGTACATCAGGTCTATCCTCTCTTGTTTAGCTGTGGTTGTGCCGTCGCATTTCCACTTCACAATCACATCACCGAGGGTCGACTTGGTCAGCTGTAGAAGGGGTGAAATGTCCCTGTTGGCTCTGTTATAACATCCAGTGACTAGTCACGTTCGAAATCACTGCGATCTACTAGACACAACATTCTGCTGCGACTGCTTCTCTACTGACAAAACAATACTTCCCGCCTCCTTGTATTCCAGCAGGTCTCCCTCTCGGCACATCTACTGGCCAATTCCGCACCACATACGAGGGGTGTGAAAAGTCCGTGCAAAAATAAAAACTACTTACGTGTTTGGGGTAAACCTTTTTTATTTTTCGACATCCTCCCCTTTTAGACTTATACACTTTGCCCAACGCTGTTCTAATTTGTTGATCCCTTCCGAATAATAGGAATTGTCCAAATCTGCAAAATAGCTATTAGTTGCTGCAATCACCTCCTCGTCTGAATAAAATCTTTGTCCCGCCAGCCATATCTTCAAATTGGGGAACAAATAGTAGTCTGAGGGATCCAAGACTGGAGAATAGGGGGGATGTCAAACGAGTTGGAGTCCTATTTCCATTAATTTTGGGACCACAACTGCTGAGTTGTGTGCTGGTGTATTGTTGTGATGGAAAAGGACTTTTTTGCGGTCCAATCGCCGGCGTTTTTCTTGCAGCTCTGTTTTCAGACGGTCCAATAACGATGAATAATATGCACCTGTAATACTTTTACCCTTTTCCAGATAGTCGATGAGGATTATCCCTTGCGAATCCTAAAATACATTCACCATAACCTTGCCGGCCGAAGGAATGGTCTTCGCCTTCTTTGGTGCAGATTCTCCCTTGGTAACCCATTGTTTAGATTGTTGTTTGGTCTCAGGAGTATAGTAATGTATTCATGTTTCATCCACAGTGACGAAACGAAGCTTTAAGTCCTGTGGATTCTTCTTTAACAACCGCAAACAATCCTTGCAACACTTCATACGATTCCCTTTTTGGTCAAGCATGAGCAGTCGCGGAACCCATCTTGTGGATAGCTTTCTCATGTCCAAATGTTTAAGCAAAATATTATGTACCCGTTCATTCGAGATTCCCACAGTACCATCAGTCTCGCGCACCTTAACTCCTCTGTCATCCATCACCATATCATGGATTTTATCAATGATTTCTGGAGTCGTTACCTCCACAGGTCGTCCAAAATGTTCAGCATCACTTGTGCCCATATGGCCACTCCGAATATTTTGAAACCACTTATAAACTGTTCTAATCGAAGGTGCAGAGTCACCGTAATGTTATCAAGCTTTGCTTTTCATAAAGTAATGTTTAATCACCACACGAAATTCTTTTTCGTCCATTTTTTGTCAATCACTCGACTTCCTTGATTCACACGAATGCCAAACACAAAAAAATACACCAATAAGGCTGAAACTTGGTGTGCGTTCCTTCAAAGATGCTACTAACTAAACATGACTTCGATACACGCCCGTGGTGCCATCTCTCGGTCTTTGCACGGACTTTTCAAACGCCTCTCGTATGACTGTCTCGATACTTTTGATCAGACGGTGTACAAGACCTACATGAGTTAAATATTTGGAACAGTGATAAGCAAAGAAACTTCACACTTTATCGATGCTCTAGTGTTCAGAGTTTTATTCGCGATAGAATAACGATAAAATACGAATGCCTAATATACATGTAAGGCATACTTACAACACCAGATGTTTGAGTTATGGACTACTCAGGCGGCAGAAACCGACAAAAGTCACAAGTCTTTCCGTTAAATCTTCTCTGTGTATAAAAGGCAATGTCCTGAGTGACTCATTGATTGCCTGACCCATCATCGCGCAGCCCTAACCGCTAATGATAGATACTTTAAATTTGAAGAGTGGATCTTATACTGTAGGGGTCGTTTAAGAAGGGATTTTGCGAAATTCCAACTCTAAGGGGATGAAGTGTTTATTTGAAAAATGTCGCTATTAAAGCAGTTTTGTAGCTTATTTATTTATTTAGCGTATGGCATCTACAGAGTAAAACTGCGCACAAACTAATAATAAACATAATAAACGAATTACCCATATATTATTAAATGATTGATGCAAACAACAATATGCGAAAGATTAGGGAGACAGCCGCTGTAGCTATTACAAGTCCGCATCTAAGCAGGTCACCCACTGAACAGCACGTGAAGTAGCATTCATGATATCCCTCCATTCTCCTTCAAACCTCCTGGCAGGACATTCGAAGATCAGGTGATGGATTGTTTGTTCTTTTGCACCACAGTCGCATCGTGGGTCATCAGTGAGTTTCCATTTGTGGAGAATGGCCTTACACCTACCGTGGGTCCGCAGCTCGTGGTCGTGAGGTAGCGTTCTCGCTTCCCACGCCCGGGTTCGATTCCCAGCGGGGTCAGGGATTTTCTCTACCTCGTGATGACTGGGTGTTGTGTGATGTCCTTAGGTTAGTTAGGTTTAAGTAGTTCTCAGTTCTAGGGGGCTGATGACCATAGATGTTAAGTCCCATAGTGCTCAGAGCCATTTGAACCTCCCGTGGTTAGTCCTCACACGATTAAGTCTGCACCAAGTTCTTCTGGACATTTGCATTCCTTCCACCGGTATCGAAGGATCGAAATCGGTGATGAGAGGATGGTGATTATTCAGCGACCAGTATTGCCTCCATTCCCTTGCTATGTCGTACCTTTCTGGGAATTTTGTAGCTAGACCTACGAAAACTTGGTTTCTCGGTCAAAAATAAAGAAATACGTGTTTTAGCATTTTTGATAGTTTAACTCTATGGGGGTGAAAGATAACTCTATGGGTGTGAAAGATTTTCTTTTGAAAATAATTCATTATTAAAGGACTAATAAAGTATTATTAAAGCTACATCTATGAACATTGCTATTTAACTTCTCTGTTACAAATAAAAAATACTTGTTTCCGTGTTTTTGGAAATAAAAACCGTAAGGGCGGTGAAATAGGGGATGAGATTTTTTAATTAAAGTGTTTTACAATGGAAGCTTTTTTAAAGGTAAATCTGAAAATGTAAATTTGGCTTCTCAGTTAGAAATAAAAAACTACGTGTTTCACTGTTTTTGGAAATTCAATATCTATGGGGGGTGAAAAGGAAATATTTCACTGTACAAGCGTTTTTTAAGCTAAATCTATGAAAATTTGTATTTGGATTCTCCTCCAAGAGTGTGAAACAGGCGGTGAAACGCTTTATGAAAATATTTCATTACGAAAGCATTGTTAAGGTTAAACCTTTGAAAATTGGTGTTTGGCTTCCCGGTTAGAGATGAAAAAACACGTGTTTCACTGTTTTTAGAAATCCAGCCCCTAATGGGGTGAAATAGGGTCAGACTACCCACTGAATCTTCATCGCCCATCCCAAACAGCTAAGAATAGAAACTCGAACTCTGAAGAGGGCGTTGATCTCAAAACGTAGGCATAGTTTAAGAAGAGATTGTCCGAAATTCCATTCCTAAGGGGGTGAAATAGGGGACGAAAGGCTTTTTGAAAGTATGTAGCTATGAAGAGAATTTTGAAGCTAGAACGACGAAAACTGGTATTTTCTTTCTCTGTCAAGAAATAAAAAATACGTGTTTCAGCATTTTTGGAAATTCAACCACAAAGGGGGTGAAATAGTGGATGAAAGTTTTTTCAAAATAAATAGTTGCTAAAAAACTACTATAGAATTTTTAAGGCTACATCTATGGCAGCTGGTATTTGACTTCTCTGTTAGTAATAAAAGAAATACGTGTTTCAGTGTTTCTGAAAATTCAACCGCTAAGGAAGTGCAAAAGGGATGAAAACTTTGAAAAAAAAATTTTTTTCGTTACATTAAAATAATTAAAGCTAAATTTATGAAAATTGGCATTGTACTTCTCGGTTAGATATAAAGAAATGATTCTTATGGGATGAAAGTTACTATAGAATTATCTCCACAAGAACGCAAGAGGCTTGATAACAAAACCTTTGGACTCCAGCTACCAGAATCGCTTTTTGGTCAGAAATACACTCGGAAATGACCATGCTTATATGGCCTTAATTAGCGTGAAAAGCTTAGAAAGATGTTGCTACTTGTGAACGACACAAAAAGTCGATTAAATAAAACCAAAAAAATATGTGCACGCCATGCAGCAGTGGCCGCTAAGCTGATGGCATAATAATCTGCCTCATGACCCATTCACTGACTTCTGAGATCCTACATACCATAGCTCAATTGTTGCATATAAGAGAGCTGTGTCAGGATCGCCTGAGGCGCTGGCTGTGTAGGCGGCGGCTGTGTACATCAAAAGCACTGCTGGCACAATGTCAGCAATAGACATTTGTTGGGCACGAATCATTTCTTTCTGATGGTACTTAGATTAAATGCCGCCGTAGAAATGACGGGGTGACGACAGCGTGTTTTCAAAGTAGCGGACCGAGGCAAGTCTTCTTATCGCAGGCAGAAGGTAGGAATACGACGAACAGAAAAGCTCATGTACCTTTTCCGGTTAATTCTGAAGCCCCTTTTTTTTTTCAGGTCAGTTTTTGCGAACCCTTCTTGTGCCTGCGCCCTTGGCGGGGGTCTATCGCGCCACGTTCTTTGTACAGCCATGGTTCGTCTTCTTGAACAAACGCAAAGCATCTGACGTAAGGAAAAAATATCGCACTTTGAGCATTAAAATAATAGCTCTGAGAGGTAAAGATCAGTGCGCACTGACTGCCGTAAAGAAATACGACCTCTAGAGGTCTAACTCACGACCCATGTAACGAAAATATTCAAGCAAAGCACATCAGCGCAGGAGAAACTGAATGTGATTCAGTTGCTGAGTTTCGAACGTCCAACTACAACCATCATAAATATGAAAGCCGTATGTAAAGAAAAAAATGCGTCCCGTATGCGGTTTTTGTCACGTTAGCGTAACTACTGAAGTTAAGATTGAAGGAGGACATCGGAAAAGCTCAAAGAAGGGCAACTCATTTTGTACTATAGCGAAACAGGGGAGAGAGTGTCACGGGTATGATATGCGAGTTGAGGTGGCTATCATTTTTAAAAAAAAGGCATCTTTCGACGCGGCGAGATACTTTCACGAAATTTGCCTCTTTTTTTTCCTCCGAATGCGAAAATATTTTGTTGACGCCCACCTACATAGGGAGAAATTGTCATCGTAATAAAATCAGAAAAATCAGAGCTCGCACGAAGAGATTTATGTGTTCGTTTTTCCCGTGCGCTGTTCGAAAGTGCAACGGCAGAGAAATAGTGTGAAAGTGGTTCGATGAACCGTGTGCCAGGAACGAAAGTGTGAACTGCAGAGCAGGCATCTAAATGTAGATGTAAAACACGATGCATGTCAACGAACTTAACAACAAAATTATATTAAAAACGAATATGTAAAAAAGCCATGAATAAGTATCGAAATAATAGAAAATTTCCAAAAATGCGCAAACTGAAAGAAAGTACCAGCACTAGGGCCCGAACTCATTTCAGGTATTCTGTATGAGGAGGTTTGTACGTTAACACTCGCAATAACAAGAGGAGGATGTGTGTGTGTGTGTGTGTGTGTGTGTGTGTCTGTGTGTGTGTGCGGAGGGGGGGGGGGGGGCGGGGGGGTGCATTGTGTCCAACTTTCGAAAATATTGTAATCTAATCACTTTATTTCTATCTTAAAATTTTGAAAAAAAAATTTATTGCATTTTAATGAATTCTGCTGCCATATTCCATGAATATGGTAATTTTTTCTTTTTAATTTATCCCAAAAATTTAATTTTTAGTAGTAGATGTAACTTTCCCCCAATGAACATCATATTCAATATTTACGCTTTCAGGACCTTAATTCTACATGAATATCTCTCTGAAACATAAGCTGTGAGTAAAGCTCAATGACACTTAACGAATTTTGTATACTTTTTTATGATGGGCATTAAGTAACTCTACCCTCTCCCCTCCCATTTGCAGTGCAGGTTACTGAAAGTATGTTTTAATATAAGTCAACAAAATTAACGATTTTGTTTACTTTTCAGTTTTTTTATGGTGGGGCATAAAGTACCCCCTCCCCTCTTGGTAACGCGCTTTGTGAAAAATACGTTGGTGTTGCTACAGTTAATGGGCTACTTACGAACAATTTACAAAAGCAGTACAAATTAGTGGAAATTGCAAAAAAAAGAAAAAATCCTGGGAATGTCGAAACTTCCGCAGGACCTCTTAAGTACAGATCCCTGTGTGATGGAGAAATCTGCAAGACAAGTGAGCTATCGCAGGCCGGGGGTAGAGGCGACCGTTAGTGAAAGCACGTCAGGTATTCTCCCAACTGCCTGGTGCATGACGTCACAAGTGAAAGTAGGTCAGTGCACCGTTAGGTAAACTTGCTCGGAAGTCCGAACCAGCCGCAGATACTATAAGGGACTTCATCATGGTCTTCTTGAGCCCTGTAGGATGTGGGTAAAATGTAATTATGAAGAAAGTTGACAATATTTGCGAATCAATATTTGTATTCTGCGAATTTTTTTTCTATCACCAAATGAAATGCGCTGAAATACCAAGACAGCAATGCGTGAACCCTTCGGTAAGTACTGGAGAAAAATATTATCACGAGACCAACATCTGGTTCTATACCTGTACTCCGTAAGCCACCGTGCGGTTATGGCCGAAAGTGCATTGCACAAAGATCTCATTTTGTTCCTCTTCTTATTCCATTCGCGAGCAGAAAGATTGTGGACACACTTCTGCAGGAGATAGTTTCTTTAGTTTTTGCATTGCAGTCACTACACGACCAGTAAGTTGGAAGAAGCAATGGATTTGTTACTTCGTTTGGGAACGTACAACCTGTCCAAAAGTTCAAGACATTTTAGCCGTATGTTAAGATTATCAGCAGCACACAAATCAGCGTCCTTATGCCTGTGAGCGAGACAGAAATTAGAAAATAGAAAAAAGCAAAACAAAAAGCGAGATGTTAAATTTTGCCTTCTAATATTCCTTCGTTCGCCGCTGGTGGTCTCGTGGTAGCGTTCTTGCTTCCCGAGCATGCCGGCACGGTAGCTCAGCGTGTTCGGTCAGACGGTTAGCTCCCTCTGTAATAAAAAAAAAACTGAGTTAATCGATCAACAACTTAAACGGATGTCTTACGACGTCCGCCCCGAGTAGATGCAACGAACAAATTCGAACAAAATGAGATTTAAATAAATAAAAAATAAAAAAAGCACCGGATCGCGGGTTCGATTCCCGGCGGGGACAGGGATTAATACCTGCTCCGAGGTGACTGGGTTTTGTTTTGTCGTCGTCATCATCATAATTCATCCCCATTACGGTCGGAGGAAGGCAACGCCAAACCACCTCCATTATGACCTTGCCTAGTACGGCGGTGCGGGTCTCCCGCATCTTTCCCCTACTACTTTCCATTCCAATATTCCTTCACAAAGGGAAACCGAAGTATGTCACCATCGTCTTCATCAGTACTCCGCAATCCATCTGACGGTGGGTACTTCTGGTACAACTAACTGATCCCTCCTCCCCTGTTCTACCCGCGAACGATTGTTGGTGAGCCTGTGTATTAGCTCTATTTTCTCCAATTTTCTTGTGGTGGTCATTTCGCAAGGCATACACAGGAGGAAGTAATATATTTCCGACTCTTCCCGAAAAAGCAATCTCTCGAAGTTTCAATACTAAATATCTCCGTTATGCATAACGTCTCTTTTATAGCGTCTGCCGCTGGATTTTGTTGTAGCGCTCTCACGCAGACTGAACAATCCCCTGACGAAATGCGCTGCTCTCCGTTGGTTTCTCTCTCTCTCTCTCTCTCTGTCTCTCTCTCTCTCTTTCTGTCTCTCCTCTGTCAGTCCTACGTGGTAAGGGTCCCTGGTTAATGAACAATACTCAGTCGGTGGAACAATTGCCTTATAAGCCACATTTTTCGTGGATGAATTATGTTTCCTTTAGATTCTTTCTATGAATCTCAGTCTAGCATCTGCTTTTCCTACTATTCGTTTTATGCTGCGATTCCACTTGTGGCCGCTGCCCGCCCCTGCGTATAGATTGTGTTAGATATTTCACGGTGGATAATCTTTCCAGCAGTTTGTCATCAATGGTGTAGTTGTACAGTAGTAGATTTCTTCTGCTGTATATGAGCAATATGTTACATTTACTTACATTCGGGGTTGACTGCCAGAGCCTACACCATTTACACTACTGGCCATTAAAATTGCTACACCACGAAGATGACGTGCTACAGACGCGTAATTTAAATGACAGGAAGAAGATGCTGTGATATGATTAGCTTTTCAGAGCATTCACACAAGGTTGGCGCCGATGGCGATACCTACAATGTGTTGACATGAGGAAAGTTTCCAACCGATTTCTCAAAAAAAAAAAAAAAAAAAAAAAAACGGCAGTTGACCAACTGGTGAGACGTTGTTGTGATGCCTCGTGTAAGGAGGAGAAATGCGTACCATCACGTTTCCGACTTTGATAAAGGTCGGATTGTAGCCTATCGCGATTACGGTTTATCGTATCGCGACATTGCTGTTCGCGTTGGTCGAGATCCAATGACTGTTAGCAGAATATGGAATCGGTGGGTTCAGGAGGGTAATACGGAACGCCGTGCTGGATCCCAACGGTCTCGTATCACTAGCAGTCGAGATGACAGGCATCTTATCCGTATGGCTGTAACGGATCGTGCAGCCACGTCTCGATCCCTGAGTCACCAGATGGGGACGTTTGCAAGACAAAAGCCATCTGCACGAACAGTTCGACGACGTTTGCAGCAGCATGGACTATCACGTCGGAGACTATGGCTGCGGTTACCCTTGACACTGCATCACAGACAGGAGCGCCTGCGATGGTGTACTCAACGACGAACCTACGAATGGTAAACGTCATTTTTTTCGGATAAATCCAGGTTCTGTTTACAGCATCATGATGGTCGCATTCGTGTTTGGCGACATCGCAGTGAACGCACGTTGAAAGCGTGTATTCGTCATCACCTGGCATTATGGTATGGGGTGCCATTGGTTACACGTCTCGGTCACCTCTTGTTCGCATTGACGGCACTATGAACAGTGGACGTTACATTTCAGATGTGTTACGACCCGTGACTTTACTCTTCATTCGATCCCTGCGAAACCCTACATTTAAGAGGATAATGCACGACCGCATGTTGCAGGTCCTGTACGGGCCTTTCTGGATTCAGAAAATGTTAGACTGTTGCCGTGGCCAGCACATTCTCCAGATCTCTCACCAACTGAAAACGTCTGGTCAATGGTGGGCGAGCAACTGGCTCGTCACAATACGCCAGTCACTACTGTCGATGAACTGTAGTATCGTGTTGAAGCTGCATGGGCAGCTGTACCTGTACACGCCATCCAAGATCTGTTTGACTCAATGCCCAGGCGTATCAAGGCTGTTATTTCGGCCAGAGGTGGTTGTTCTGGGTACTGATTTCTCAGGATCTATGCACCCAAATTGCGTGAAAATGTAATCACATGTCAGTTCTAGTATAATATATTTGTCCAATGAATACCCGTTTATCATCTGCATTTCTCCTTGGTGTAACAATTTTAATGGCTAGTAGTGTAATATAGCATCACCACTGGGGGACAGACATCGTATCATGAGATGGTCCTGACTAGTCAAAATGGCTACGTAATCCTTGGCAGTATGCGAGCTTGAAGAATAACTGTGGGACTCACGAATACCAGGATATCGCTTCTCAAATCATCACTTACATGTTTCTCTCTTAGGAAGTAAACTCGGCCAGAAGTTGGAGAAAGTGAAAAATGAGACTCATCGGACCAATAACTTTCATCCACTGCTCCACTGTCCGCGTTCCATGGTTTCAGAACTCTCTTCTCCTGTTAAGCGCATTTGCGTCAACAACTCGCCTGCAGTTCTCAGCTTATGGAGCTCCCTTCGTGTTGTTCTGGTGCTGACGATGTTCGCGAGTGCGACTTTCAGTTCTACACTGACTTTTTCAGCTGTCGTCCTCTTATTTTTCAACACAATCGTCTTCTATGACCGTCTGTCACAATCACTCAACACACATTTTCGTTCAGGTTGTGACGCAACGGATGATGTCTTTTCGCTTTCCCTTTTTGGTATAAATTTTCGGTATGGTGCTTCCTGAAAAACCAAAGACTGTCTATCTTCGCTACAGAAGCACCCACCACACGAATACCAACAATTTGCACTGAGCTCCGACGTAATGCACTCACAACTACACAGAATACTGCTCTGACCAGGATTCACACTTGTATTGAGGACTTTGGGTAGGTGCCGTTCGTGGCCACTGCACAAATACAACAGCGCAACCTCCATGCTTGGCTCAGCTTCTGCCATTACAGGTATGTTCAAGCAATCAGTCCTCGCGGTGTTTGTATACTTTTTCCACACCATGTATTTCACACACATCTGTAACATATTTCATTAGTAGTTAGCTTCACTTTGCTGTTTCTTCTGAAATCTGAGCCAAATTGTAATTCTGTCTGGGTAAGAAACATGCACAAAATCTTGGGCAATTTTCTCCTATGTAGGTGTGGAAATGAAACAAACACTTTTTACTTTTGTAATAGGGTAAGTGCCAACGGCCATGCCGCAGTGGTAACACAGGTTTCCTTCAGATCACCGAAGGTAAGCGCTGTCGGGCTGGACTAGCACTTGGATGGGTGACCATCCGGTCTTCCGAGTGCTGTTGGCAAGCGGGGTGTCCTCAGCCCTTGTGAGGCAAACTGAGGAGCTACTTGATTGAGAAGCAGCAGCTCCAGTCTCATAAACTGACATACGACCGGGAGAGCGGTGTGCTGACCACATGCCCCTCCATATCCGCATCTAAAGACGCCTGTGGTCTGAGGATGACACGGCGGCCGGTCGGTGCCGTTGGGCATTCCAAGGCCTGTTCAGAAGGAGTTTAGTTTTTAATAGGGTAAGTACTTCATCACATTTCTTCACTTTCACTTACATTCAGTCTCTCTTTAAAAAAAAAATGTTTTTCAAATGAGTCTGGGTTTAAATATAAATTCGAGGACCTTTGAATGTAACTTTATTTCAGTTTAACGAACACTATCCTAAAAACAAATGAGCTCATTGTCGTAAAACATTCTTTGAAGGTTGAGTACTACACCATGCTTTACTCCTTCCACGGACGGACATATTTGATCTACCACGAATTCTTCATCTCCAAGTTATGTAAGTTTCCGTTTGAGGGCGTTGCTCCGGTGTATAAGCAGCCTAGCGCGATTCCGATGCTAGTTTATAAGCGGCGACGTATAGGTGAGGGATTAGTTGTGTATTCGTGTCATTCCGACGTGCCTGCGGTAAATGGGTAAACATGAACAATGGCGACATTATTACCAAATGCAGCATGGACCAACGTGTTGTTATTCTTCTCTTGGCTGCTGGAGGAAAAATAGCGGTGGAGGTGAATCGAAGAATAAAGAATGTACATGGGGGAGCATGTCTATCGAAAATGGTGCGCCAAGGGGAGATGCTGCCACATGGCAACGCACGTCTCCATATCGCAACTGTCGTAACGCGGAAGTTACGCCAACGCAAGTGGAAAATACCCGAGCACCCGCTCTGTAGCCCTAATCCTTCCCCACGCGATTATTTCGTCTTCGGTCCTTTGTTTTACCAAACGGGTATTTTCAGCTTGGTGCGTCGCTAGGATGATTGCCTCAATACTCACGGCTATTTTGCCTATTGGCACACCCACTACGGTCTCTACGGTTTTCGAACTGAAACTTTTTTGTGGCCCTTTAGATACACTACTGGCCATTAAAATTGCTACACCAAGAAGAAATGCAGATGATAAACGGGTATCCATTGGACAAATATATTGTACTAGAACTGACATGTGATTACATTTTCACGCAATTTGGGTGCATAGATTCTGAGGAATCAGTACCCAGAACAACCACCTCTGGCCGTAATAACGGCCTTGATACGCCTGGACATTGAGTCAAACAGAGCTTGGATGGCGTGTACAGGAACAGCTGCCCATGCAGCTTCAACACGATACCACAGTTCATCAAGAGTAGTGACTTGCGAATTGTGACGAGCCAGTTGCTCGGCCACCATTGACCAGAAGTTTTCAATTGGGGAGAGATCTGGAGAATGTGCTGGCCAGGGCAACAGTCGAACATTTTCTGTATCCAGAAAGGCCCGTACAGGACGTGCAAGATGCGGTCGTGAAATGTAGGGTTTCGCAGGGATCGAATGAAGGGCAGAGCCACGGGTCGTAACACATCTGAAATGTAACGTCCACTGTTCAAAGTGCCGTTAATGCGAACAACAGGTGTCCGACGCGTGTAACCAATGGCACCCCATACCATCACGCCGGGTAGTACGTCAGTATGGCGATGACGAAAACACGCGATGTCGCCAAACACGGATGCGACCATCATGATGCTGTGAACAGAAAAAAAGACGTTCTGCCATTCGTGCACCCAGGTTCGTCGTTGAGTACACCATCGCAGGTGCTCCTGTTTCTGATGCAGCGTCAAGGGTACCCGCAGCCATGGTCTCCGAGCTGATAGTCCATGCTGCTGCAAACGTCGTCGAACTGTTCGTGCAGATGATTGTTGTCTTGCAAACGTTCCCATCTGTTGACTCAGGGATCGAGACGTGGCTGCACGATCCGTTACAGCCATGCGAATAAGATGCCTGTCATCTCGACTGCTAGTGATACGAGACCGTTGGGATCCAGCACGGCGTTCCGTATTACCCTCCTGAACCCACCGATTCCATATCCTGCTAAGAGTCATTGGATCTCGACCAGTGCGAGCAGCAATGTCGCGATACGACAAACCGCAATCGCGATAGGCAACAATCCGACCTTTATCAAAGTCGGAAACGTGATGGTAAGCATTTCTCCTCCTTACACGAGGCATCACAGCAACGTTTCACCAGGCAACGCCGGTCAACTGCTGTTTGTGTTGTAACCTCCCCACCGCAATTTTAAAAGAAAATAAAGCAATACTTAATAGAAATGGGAGCCAAGTGTAACCTCCCCACAAAATTTTTAAAGAAAAGGACGATACTAATTAGAAATGCTGATGGACATTGCTCTATGCGTAACCTGCCCACAATGAAATGTACTGACAATGGCAACAAAAAATGTGAAATTCGCAATCTGACTCAAATATAAGTTTTTCATAAAAAAATTAAAGTCCATTCAGTGACAAGAAAATTCAATTAAACCGAAATATCGGTCTTTGGCCCTGTGTAAAACAATCAGAATTAAAGTCTTACCTCAGAATAAATGGATGTCACATATCTGCTCTTGTTGTTGCGCACCGCTTGGAGGAACTGCATTGCAAATAATAATATTCTCTTTTTTTTTGTGATTCTAGTGAAATTTTTCTTCAAAAGAAGTGGAATGAAATGGGAAGTGCAACGAGATCTTTAGTTCAATAAAAAAATTAAATTTTTGAAAAATGCTTTTGAAATAAAAATTATTATTAGGGAACTTGTTGGAGAATAATTACAATAAATAAATTTTTTACATTATCTAATGATTATATTAATTAATGGTATACCTTATTCACCATCTTGACCAGTGTTGCCGACCGCCTACATCATACAACCGCACTGGGCTGTTACTACTGACCGACCGCTCTGCATGACGACTATTAGCGTACCGCACGCGACAACTACTGACAAAGTACTGCTCTGCATAGCGACAACTAGACAGAGCTACAGACTCGCAACGACTGACCGACAGACTCGCAACGACTACTTGACAGACTCGCAACGACAGACTGACTGAGAACCGCTCGCAACACTCGCGCGGTCAAGCGCATACTCTCTGGTCACAGATGCTACAATGCCTCGCCATCGCTGCTATGTTACATACGTGTTTCATAACCCTCCACTGGAGGGGCAAAAATTTGGCAGCGATGGTGAGTCATTTGGACTTGCCAAGCGCGGCAAAATTTTTCTTTAATTAACAAATTTCTACAACTTACAGAATATTTAAATGTTGTGCACACGCACTAAGTACAAAATATATCAGACAAAGACAAAACGTGAGTACAAAACATAGTAGCAAATCAGAAAAATGTATATACAAATTATTTGACAGATAATAAAGTGCACAGGCACTGAAGAAATTCTTTAGCATATGCAGAACAAATAAACAGACTGGCAAGAATAATTAGATGTAGTACATAAAGTAAATGTTGTGCACACGCACTAAGTACAAAATATATCAGACAAAGACAAAATGTGAGTACAAAACATAGTAGCAAATCAGAAAAGTATATACAAATTATTTGACAGATAACAAAGTGCACAGGCACTGAAAATTCTTTAGCATATTCAGAACAAATGAACAGACTGGCAAAAAATATTATGTTGACAAGTGACATAAGTGTACTCGCATTGGAGTTCAGCGAATCGAAAAATGTATAACCTATGAACATAAATGATGTTACCAAAAAAAATTTTTTATTTTTTTTATTTTTTTTATTTTTTTTTTTTTTATGTGACAAGAATCAGGATAGGAAAGGGAAGGATTGCATCATGGTTGTAGCACTTTAGATTGCACACAGCTGCTCTGAAAGTCCATATCTTTCCACAGAAGTACAACACCAAGTGACACAACTTGAAGTTCTTTTCCCATCAGAATTTATCAGTGTAGCCAAGACACTGAACTGTCGTAGTAATGTTCCATGTTTTCATTTTGGCAGTACATTACGTACACCAAACAGTGGGACCATAATAATGTCTTCATCGCTCATGGTGGTGGACAGCATGTCGTGTCAACACCACACTTTTACAAGGCACACCAACGTAGAATTAGTGCAAAACCAAATATAGTGCTCCATGATCACTGGGATAAACAGGACAAATGGACATTGCAGTAATTCAGGGTAGTCAGCTTATGAGGTGAAGGACATCAAGTCACATAATATCGACAATTACAGACTTAATTAGTAGTTTGTGGCATTCATAGCCCAGTTATTGAACATTTCTGTACCAAGTATGTAGTATTACAGAAAAATGTTCATTAATTGTTTTACATAGAATCAGTAGCCTTCTTTTCCTGGTTACAAAATATTATGAAATAATCGCATTCTTTTCAGTTACAGAGTATAATTAAGAATCATTAACCTTCTCCTAATTACAGTTAATTAATCATTTGTCATTCCAATAATCATTAGCCTTTTCCTAATTACAGTTAATTAATCATTTGTCATTAATTAATCATTTGTCTAATTACAGTTAATTAATCATTTGTATAATTACAGTTAATTAATCTTTTGTCGTTAATTAATCATTTGCCTAATTACAGTTAATTAATTAATCATTTGTCATTTCAATATAGTAAGAATTATTAGCCTTAATTAATTACAAAGCATTATTAAACAGTACCATATTTAATTAATTATGTGTCATTACAATCTATTAAGAATCACTAGCTGGCATCATGGGTAATCGTATTACAATAAACAGTGGCGGTCCTTGGCCAGTTACAAAGTATATTTAGTAAGACAGAATAATGTTCATCAGAAGCCAGAGTCAATTATTGGCCTAGCATTAACATAATACATTGAGTGATACAAATTATTGGCACTCATTGGCCATTAACCAAAACATGAAAACTCAACATGAAAAAAAAGGGCTAATTAATGGCATAATTAATAACAATTCTTCAAGTGACATTAATTATTGGCACTCAGTGGCCAGCAAGTATTGAATAGAATCATCATTCAGTATTATTCAGATTATTACGAAGTCATTATTAAAAATCAGTTAATTACAGTCAAATCATTAATAATCACAGGCATTATAAGTGGTATCATTACAATAAACAGTGTTCCTCCTTCAGTAGTATTCAGACCATTACAAAGTCATTATTAAAATCAGTTAATTACAGTCAAATCATTAATAATCACAGGCATTATAAGTGGTAACATTACAATAAACAGTGGCAGTTATTAGCTAGTGACAAAGCATTATTTTGAATATAGTCTCATTAAGAGGTCATTACTCAAGTGACATGCTATTCATAGTTGATCAGTATTATTCAGAATTATCATAAACTAGTGACATTATGTGGGACTGGTAATACATTTTTTTTTTTTTGGTAGCAATGCATTGCGTTGGGATCGATAATTAATTGCTGAAACATAACACTATTTGCTTTTGACCTATTGCAGCAAATGAGGATAGGTAACGTCATTCGTCATGAGTCAGCTGTAGCAAGATTATGTAACAAGGCAGTACATGTGATCACATTTAGAAGTGATAAACACAAATGGGTAAAAAATAAAAATGCAAGTACTAGAACAGGTATAATAACTAACAGGTTTAGTAAGTATCATGAAAAACTTCTCCTGGAAAAAATACAAAAACGGATTATTGACCTGAAAGAAGAAACGCACACTATGCTGAAAAGTAGTGAACTTCGAATTAACAGGCAGTGAAGTGTGTATAAAATGTGTTCCATAGCTGTCCTTTCCAAAACTTTCAGTCATCCTACTATGCAATGTAACACCTGCTGTCAAAGCAAACTGCAACAAATACCTAAATAACTACATAGCATAAATACATAACTTCAACATTATCCTCATCTGTAAAGAAAAACTTCATTATCCATATCATCATAACTTCACCATTATCATCACCTGTAAAGAAAAACTTCATTATTCATAATACCATTTCCTTCATCATTATTCATCAGTATTCACTATCATCTGCAAAAAATCACTTCATTACTCATTACATAACTATTCCTTATCTCTAGCATATTTCTTCACTAAAACTAAGATGTGTAGTTCTCTCTGACAGCCTGCATCAATCACCTTGTATTCTGAAAGAAAAAATAGTTAAGACTGCTATTCTATGATGAGTATTGTATATTCTTGTTAATGTTTGTTAATCCTGATCCATTTACTCTTCCTCATAAAGTTATTGCATCTCCTTTCGTTTATTCCGTAGGTGAAATTCCCATTTCTGTTGGATTTATTTTTTACATACATCATTTCTTACTGAAATTGATGAACAAAGATCAATGTCTTGCATTTAAATCCTATACCCACTAAATAATGACTGGTTTATGGTGACACAATTAACCATACAGCATAACATGACAGAAAACGTAATATGTCAAAGGCATTGACAGTGTTCAAAAACAAAAATATACACAGAATAATACAATGCAGCAGCAAAAAAAAATGTGAAACAGTCACGATGTTGAGATGTCATAAGGCAAAAAAAATGTCAAAGTCGACTGGTGTGTGTTATATCTTAACTATTTCATAGTCCATACAAACAAAACTGGAGTACAGTCATATACACAAAAAAGTGGAAAATGTGCACGGTCTGATGTGTAACGACAAGAAAAGCGACCTGCTAACCTTACCTTGCCGGGCACTTGCCAAGAAAAAATACGATAATCATCAATAAGTAGTCACATAAATATAATTGCAGAAATAGTCATAAATGTGTAAATTCATTTGGAAAAATATGCACGGTCTGTTGTGTAACGACAAGAAGAGCGACCTGCTAACCTTACCTTGCCGGGCACTTGCCAAGAAAAAATACGATAATCATCACTAATTAGTCAGGTGAATTAATTGCATTAGTAAATGGCATCATAGTGTGTTGAATCATACAGTGGTTTCACTCAATAAACGGTTTAATGTTTGAGATATGGTGATTGCCTTTCGATTTTCTGGTTCTCAAAGTTTCGACGTGTACAACATTGGGGTGAGGGATGTTGCGAATCCGATATGGACCTGCGTATAGAAGTTCAAATTTACTGCACTTACCTTTTAATTTACTGGATAAATAGTGTGTACGTACTAGTATCTTCTGTCCAACGTGAAAGTCGCGGCGTGTACAAACCTGTTTTTGCTGTCTTCTCCGGCGCTCTGCGGCACGTTTGATGTTGTTCAGCGCAATGTCAATTATTTCGTGGTGTCGTAGGCGACGACTTTTGGGAAATTCTATTAATTCTTTAATTTTGTTCGGTGGTTCAACGTTTTTCAGTATAACAGTCGGAGATAGCATAGTGGATTCATTTGGAATGGAATTAATTACATCTTGGAATGAGAGTATGTGTGTATCCCAATCAATATGTCTTTTGTGGCAGTATATTCTACACAGTTTACCAATTTCCTTCATTAATCTTTCACAGGGGTTCGAAGAAGCGTGGTACTTGGATATATAGATCGGAGAAATGTTTCTGGCTCGTAACATGCGTGTCCATACGCTACTACGAAATTGAGATCCATTGTCAGAAATTACTTTCATTACATGCCCTACCTGAGATAGAAAATGTTTTACAAATGCTTTCGAAACAGTTTTAGCAGTAGCTTTGCGTAATGGAGTGAAAGTAACAAATTTTGAAGTGAGCTCAACAGCGACAAAGATGTAGCAAAAACCTCTGTTAGTTCTCGGAATCGGACCAAAAATGTCTACTGCGGCCATGTGTCTTAATTTCACAGGTATAATGGGATATAAAGGAGGAATATGTGAAGTGGTGTCTGATTTAGCTTTCTGGCAAATTTTACAAGACGCTAAAACTCGTCGTATACGTTTCTCCATGTTAGTAAAATAAGAGTTCTGTCTCAGTATAAGAAAACATTTTCGTGCTCCGTAATGTGCGTAACTTAAATGAGTGTACCAAATTAATTTGTTAACCAGTTCGTCAGGAATGCATAATAACCAATTGTTGCTGTCAGGATGAGAGCGGCGAAACAGAATGTCATTGCGTACAGTGTAGTGGTTTCTAATCGTAACATTATTCTTATCTAGCCAAAGGTGTTTAATTTCTTTCCACACATTGTCTTTATTTTGTTCTTGCGCTATGTCCTGTACTGACGATGAAATAAAGTTTTCAAATGCAACTTGCTGAATGTACATGACACTGAAATTTGTTTTGCAGAAGTTGGTTGCTACGTCTTGCTGATTGTTGCCGAGAGAACGCGATAGTGCGTCTGCTATAACATTTTGTGTGCCGGGAATGTGAACAATCGTAAAATTAAATTCCTGTAAATAAAGTTTCCATCTGCTTAACCTGTCGTGAGTGAATTTAGCTGAAAGTAAAAATTGTATCGCTCTATGGTCTGTGTAGACGGTGGTATGTCTGCCGTAAAGAAAGTGCCTAAATCTCGTAAAAGCCCATACAACACATAATGTTTCTAATTCTGTAACGGAATAATTTCGCTCAGCAGGTGACAGAATGCGGCTTGCAAATGCGATGTTTTTAATTACTATAGAGCCATCTTCTTCAATTTCCTGGAAAATGTGTACGCCTAAAGCGGTGTTAGAACTGTCGGTGGCAATGGAAAAATTTCTGGTAAGATCTGGGTGCGATAAAAGTGGAGCATTCAACAAAGCATGTTTCAAATAACATTCTCGTGAACAAAATTCTGCGTGTCAAAAGTAATGTTTGCGTTACTGTAATATGCAATCTGTGCTGTATCTGGTTAAAATCTATCGTACGTGTTATTATTTACGGGAGAATGTTGTGGCATATCCACTATATGAACTGTTCTGTTATTTCTTACTGACGTGTTACGCTATAGATGACACCTATTGTCTGTTTCATTCGTGATAATATGTTGTTGCTGATGTTGTTGCTGCTCATAAGATCGACTGTTATTAAATGTACGCCGAGAATTGTGCTCATTATTTTTACGTCTGTCGTGATAGTCATTCCTATACGGTGTATTGCGATACGAGTTGAAATAGAGTGTTGTCTGTACGTAGTTATTTCTTTGCTGCCATGCGTTACTATTTGTTGGAGCTGGGACTATACGTGCACGCGGCGAAACATTAAAGCCTGGTTGACCTTGTAGACTGCATTGTTGGTTAGGTATGCTAAGCGGTTGACTTTCATGCTGTTGTGGTGAAAAGGTCTATTGTTACCAAAATGTGGTTCCTGTTACTAATAATTTTACACATACTGATGATTACGATTTTATCTGTTATTAAAATTACGGCGGTAGTTGTCATTACGGGAGTGCCTACTGAAAATTGTCACATTCGGTAAAAGATTTGTCATATCGGGTTTTCATTACAATGTTTCTTAATTCTAGATAGAGCAATAGTTAAAGAGCAGTTTTGATAGATATAAAGGATAGTAGAAGAAAAGGCAGCAGTGCAGAAAACTAAAGATGAAATAGCACTACTACAGCTCGGGGCCCTATGCTCGCTACGGCACATATTCATTAAAGCGTAATGAATCCCCTGAGGTCATTTACGCACTGCAAATAAATTTTAGCTTTTGCGTTGCACGCAATAGCGGTAAAAATCCAAAAGCAAATTGTTGTATCCATGTCAATTCTAGTTTCTTCATTATATGCAAAACTGATGAAAGTACAATAGCAAATTGTCGTAACAGGTTCAAAGCTCGTTTCCGCATTACAGGCAATAGCGGTGAAGGTACAAAAATAAATTGTCGTATACAGCTCAAAGCGTGTACCTGTGTTCTGTCATTATTAAATTCCTTACATTTTCTGGCGGATAAAAATTGCTCGTAATCTACGTTCTCGTCATTGAATTTGAAAACACGTTCGGGTTTGTGTGTGAATCTGTTCGTCTGTGTCATTCCGGATTTCCAGTTGCATAGCTTTTCAGATTTTAAGTCGCGTGGCATTTCGGATTTTAAGTCGCGTAGTTGCTGTAAATTGCTCACATTATACACGCTGCGTGAGTCAGACAAATGTTCGGTAAGTGGCGGATTCTGTGACGTGTTGTTAGATGAATCGATTTCATTAATTGTCTGCTGTAAATTTTGAAATTCAGGTGTTTGGATAAATGAAACCGGTGCAGTATCGTCTGATTTATTGTCATTAGTATTTTCGATAACATCAATACGACTGGCCAATTCATCACATTTTTCAGTCAGTATCTTAACCTGATCATCGGTTTTAGAATCAGACGCATTAATCTGTTTTTGCAACTTACGCGTAGTTTCGCCCAGTTTTTTAACATCAGCTTTGATGACATCGCAATCCTGTGTTAGATCTAATTGTTCGAATCTGTCTGTCACTGTTTGAATATTTACTGTGTGTGTATCTGTTTTTGATTTAAGATCAGAAATTTCATCCCGTAATTCCGCGTTCAACTGTTCTATGGTGTTAATTTTGTCGGACACTGTAGTAATATTATTGTCTACATACGTCTTCGCTTTCGCGAACATTTTACGTTTGTCCTCTTGTCTTTGTGCAGTGATTGTTTCCATGACTTGTCGTTTTACTTTGTTTTGATCTTGAATAAATCTGCGGAAACGCGTATCACTGTTCTGTATGTGCTGACTAAAGCGCTCGTTAATCTGAGTGTTCTGCTGTTCGAATTTCGCGTCTATCTTTGCGTCCATAGTGCGCGAAAGTTCTACCGTCATTGCTCTAAACTCGTCCCGTAATTGTGTAGCTTTTTCAGAGCATTGTTTAGCGACTCCGCTAATTTCGTCTCTGAGTGTTTCTGTTGCGACTGTTTGCATTTCTCTTAATTCTTGCGCAACAGATTTAATTTCTTCGCTGTTTTTTTGTGAACACGCCTCAATTTCCGCGCGCAACTGTTCCTTAGTGTCATGGCACTGCGCGGCAACCGCACTAATTTGTTCACTAAGCTGCTTGAGGTTTTCATTCTGTTGTTTGTTATCTTCCCTAAGTTGTCTGAAATCTTCACTCTGTTTGTCTAATTTTTCGTTCTGTTCACTAAATTGTTGTTTGAACTCTTTACTACTGTTGTCTTGGTTTTCCATCATTTGGTTAATTCGTTGCAGCAATAGTGTCATAATTTGATCCGAACCAAAATTAGCATTTCTATTCTCAGTACTGTTTAATGATGTCCCTGCAGTTGCCGCACTTTGTGTGACCATTTGGTCATTTTGCAACTTACAAAAAGGATTATCAGTCCGATGTACACTGTCACTCACTATTTCGGAATTAAATAAATCCGTCTTACTTTGTGTATCCTGTTCATTTTCATTAGACAAATTCGTCTGTTCGTCACTTAAATTTTCCAAATCGGGTGTGTTAAGCTCGGCAGCGCTCATTACAATAGAGCGCTCCGCATCATCAATTGTCGTCAAATTAACAGACGAGACAATTGAGTTCGTTTGTTCATTATCAAGGTAAAAGTCATCACTAGTGGTTGTAATGCGCTGATTGTTAGTGAACGCAGGATTGTCATCATTACACTGCGTGTCACATGTCCTATCGGTAAAGTTGTTTGCGTCGGTAATTTCATTCATAATACCTCGCGATACACTATTCACAGTCTTTCGCGGCATTTTTACAATAGTCACAATTATTCACAAAACAAATAAGCACAATGCAAAAGCAACACACAAATACAACAAAGCAACAAATTGCCGTTAACCTGTAGAGAGAAAGTCACAAGATTAATAAAAGCGTAGCGCCAAATCCTAATTATACTTAAGCAAATAAGAGCAGATATCTGACTGTCGCTCAAAAGACTCTCAACGAAATACGATCCTGGACTGGGTGTCGCCAAGTGTAACCTTCCCACCGCAATTTTTAAAGAAAATAAAGCAATACTTAATAGAAATGGGAGCCAAGTGTAACCTCCCCACAATGAAATTTGAAAGAAAGAAATAAGACAATATTTAATTATGAATCCTAATGGACATTGCTCTATGCGTAACCTGCCCACAATGAAATGTACTGACAATGGCAACAAAAAATGTGAAATTCGCAATCTGACTCAAATATAAGTTTTTCATAAAAAAATTAAAGTCCATTCAGTGACAAGAAAATTCAATTAAACCGAAATATCGGTCTTTGGCCCTGTGTAAAACAATCAGAATTAAAGTCTTACCTCAGAATAAATGGATGTCACATATCTGCTCTTGTTGTTGCGCACCGCTTGGAGGAACTGCATTGCAAATAATAATATTCTCTTTTTTTTTGTGATTCTAGTGAAATTTTTCTTCAAAAGAAGTGGAATGAAATGGGAAGTGCAACGAGATCTTTAGTTCAATAAAAAAATTAAATTTTTGAAAAATGCTTTTGAAATAAAAATTATTATTAGGGAACTTGTTGGAGAATAATTACAATAAATAAATTTTTTACATTATCTAATGATTATATTAATTAATGGTATACCTTATTCACCATCTTGACCAGTGTTGCCGACCGCCTACATCATACAACCGCACTGGGCTGTTACTACTGACCGACCGCTCTGCATGACGACTATTAGCGTACCGCACGCGACGACTACTGACAAAGTACTGCTCTGCATAGCGACAACTAGACAGAGCTACAGACTCGCAACGACTGACCGACAGACTCGCAACGACTACTTGACAGACTCGCAACGACAGACTGACTGAGAACCGCTCGCAACACTCGCGCGGTCAAGCGCATACTCTCTGGTCACAGATGCTACAATGCCTCGCCATCGCTGCTATGTTACATACGTGTTTCAGTGTATGAGAAATCGGTTGGAAACTTTTGTCGTGTCAGCACGCTGTAGGTGTCGCCACCGGCGCTAACCTTGTGTGAATGCATAGCACAGCATCTTCTTCCTGTCGGTAAAAATTCACGTCTGTAGGACATCTTCGTGGTGTAGCAATTTTAATGGCCAGTAGTGTATTCACAAAAACTTGGCAGCTTCATTAACTGATTCTCGTGTTGAAAAAAAGGACTGCCGTTGACGAATGATTCTCCGCTGTTTTGCACCACGCTACTCCAGGGAGGACGTTAAATGTATCTGCGGTATGCAGCCGTAGGACATGATCTAGGACACCGAAACAAGCTGACAAAATTATTGGCTCACTTCGGTGCTAGTTCTGGCGCTCTGGTTAACTCGCTGAACAAGAAATCAGAGACAAACAGTTGTTCACACTTGCTACAATATTCCAAGTATACAGGAAGCAAATATAAACATTTTGTTTTCGAAAATTTTTACATCTCATCCCTTCATGCCCACAGAAACGTAACAGCTAGGACCTTTCCGCTTTTTTAACGTTTGTTACTAGCAGATTCTCACTCATATTAATTAATTGAAAAGCTAATGAAATGTCAACAGCAGTCCTACGCATAGGCAAATATAGGCACTGCAAGTAATATTACACTTTGGGAACCACTATGACGAAATAAACATGAAAAATGTATTTCATATACCTCAGAGAGACACTGTAATTAGTAGGAATGTTTGAAATCACACTATTTTCTAAAAATCACTAAAATACAATTAAAATCATTGTCTATGACACATATGTTAAACCTGGTATTATTTGGAGGTGGTGATGATGAGGTCCCATACTACGAGGGGAGTAGGGAACGACTAGGCAAGGTCCTAGCATAGGTGGTTTGCCATTGCCTTCAATCCGACCGTAATGGGGATGAATGATGGTAATGAAGACAACACAACAACGCAGTCATCTTGAGGCAGGGAAAATACCCCGCTGGGAATCGAACCCGGGACCCCGTGCGCGGGAAGCGAGAATGCTACCGCAAGACCACGAGCTGAGGACTATTTGGAGATAATGAACAGAATAAAATTAAAATCTGAGTCTTACCATCTAGTTACAAAGCATTATCCTGTCTGCTAGTCTCCTTATTACTAAAATGAAGTACAGTTGTATTAAAGTTAGCAAACATGCTAGGAAGAAATTATATTCGATATTTTACAAATAATTCACTACAATGTAACATGTATTGTTGTATTTACATATCTCAGCATTTTCATTGTGAATGGGGCTGATCTGTAAAAAATTCACTTACTACGTAATATTTTATGAAATGATTCATACAATGTCATTTACTGTTCTAATATGTCAAACTTCATTGTATTTCTTACCTTTCTGTTTTTGATAATCGCGTCATTGCAGCAAATGTATATCAGGCCCATGCGGAACCACTGTGGGGCTACCACGTTTTGCTCAAAGTTTCGAGGTGGACTCTGGGCCGATCTCAATTGTATATGTAATGGATTCCTAAAGAGATTCACTGTGCCAACTTTATACTGTTGTACTACTATTGCTGAAATGACTTCAACATAGAAATAAACTACGCTGAATCTCAAAATCACGTGTGGCACGAATTAATTTGGGCGTTACTACCCACTTAGTCAGTCTTTTGTTATAGCAGGACTTCTGCTTATTTCTTTTCTATAGCAGCAGGAACAAATTAGCTCTACGAAGCAGATAACTCATGTTAAGTATTTGATCCCAGCCAAAAGAGGAAAAAAATGGTTCAAATGGCTCTGAGCACTATGGGACTTAATATCTGAGGTCATCAGTCCCCTAGAACTTAGTACTTAAACCTAACTAACATAAGGACATCATACACTTCCATGCCCGAGGCAGGATTCGAGCCTGCGACCGTTGCGGTCGCGCAGCTCTAGACTGAAGCGCCTAGAACCGCTCGGCCACACCGGCCGGCTCCAAAGGAGAATACATTTCATCACCCCTTCAGGGTAGGAGGGGTACCTTATTCCCAGAATATTTTTGTTCAAATAATGAACCGTGTAAAGCCTATATAAAATTTTGTTGAAATTTCTTCAGGCGTTTCTGAGTTATGCTTTCATGTCACGCCTTTTCACCCCAAACCCTCAGCGTTGAGGGTGCTTGGAGTATCATACTGTCACAGGAATTTTTTTCGGATGGAAAATGATATGGTTATCAGTTTTGGTAGAAATTCCGTCAGATGTTACAGAAATATGCTGATATATCATGGTCATTTTCACAACCGCTCACTCTTTGGAACTGTCACCAGTAAGTCTAGCAACCCGGAAAACTGTGGTTTCGATACTAGGAACGATAGTTATTGAATATTCTTACACGCCATGTCTCCTCACTCTACACCGTCCCCTTCCATCGGAGAGGTGGTGGGGATATATTACCGCAACAGTGTTTTGATACAAATTACTGTGCTAGTAATGACTCATGTACATACAAAATTTGGTTGTAATAGCTCCACACGTTCTTGAGCTATGCACCTACGTTACCACGTTTTCTCCCCCACTCCCCATTCGTATGGGAGTTAGGTGATTGGTACCGCAATAGTGATGTATGTACCAAGTTTGGTTGAAATCGAGCCAGTGGTTTAGAGTGCATGTGGAACACAAATATTTGCAAAAAATGGTTTTAATAAACTTACTAGCTGTGAAACCACGCGTTATTTACTCATTCCAATATTCTATTAATCCACCTCCTCCCCTCTGCTTTCTCTGCCTAACTCCCCATCCCTCCTGTCTCTGTCCATCTCTTCCCCCCTCCCCCCCCCTCTCTCTATCTCGTCATCTCTGATCATCTCCCTCTCTCCCCCTCTGTATCCACTTCCTCCTCACAATCTCTCTATCCATCCTTCCTGCCTCTGTACACGTCCCCTTCCTCCTCCCCCATTTCTCGTCCTTGTCTCCCCTCTCTCATCCATCTCCTCCCCCTTTCTTCTGCCTGTATCCTCCTGCCCCTCTATATCCATCTGCCTTGTCCTCCCCCTATGTTTCCACCTTCTCCTTCCCTATCTGCCCATCTCCTTCCCCCCCCCCCCCTCTCTCACTGTCAATCTCCTCATTCCCTCTCACTGTCCAACACCTCCTCTCCCTCTCTGTCCATCACCCCATCATCACTTCCATTCCTACCCCAGTGGGAGGTTGGTGTTCTTAGCACCACCGTACTTTTTTCCAACACGTTATCACCTCCAGCCTCACCCAAATGACAAGCTGGTGTTTCTTACCACAACTGTACTTCTTTGGAGATAGTAATAAGTGTATAAAGTGTGGCTGAAATTAATGCTGGGACTTTGGAGGAGTTGTAGAACATATATGTATGTGGGATGTATTCTCTGCTGTTTTACATTATACAACCCCAGAGACGATGTTAAATTTGTCTGTGATATTCAGCCGTGTGGTTTGATGGTACGTCCTGAAACACGTTGACAAAATTATTGTCCCGCTGTAGTGCTCATTATCGCGAAATGCTTGACACACTGAACACCACAAATAAGAGACAAATTGCACTTCATGCTTTTTACAGCATTCAACAGTTTCTGAACATTTTTATATTACCACTTCCCAACCCACCCGTACCCATAGTGGTAGTGGGGAATCGTACTTCAACAGTACTTTTATACAAATAATAAGTTACTTGCCTGACAAATTTGGTTAGAATTCCTCAGGCGTTCTTTAGTAGTGCTTCAATGTCACCCCTTTTTTTATCCCCCCCCCCCTCCTATGGAATGTATTTTATGTCGTCTCGTTGCCGCTGTAGAGTCTTGTACCATGGGAAGCATGGAGAGGATGTTGCTTAGTGGCCAGTATCCTCTTTCTATAACACATACACGCATGGATTTGTAAGGTGTCAACGGTCTTGCCCCTTATATGAGTCCATTTAACGTGACTTTAGTCAATAAAAACGACTGACAGCAGCGCAATCGCTTTGTAGATAACTAGTTGTTGTTTGTTGGAGTAATACTCTCGATTACGGTGTATGAAATGTCTGTGGAAACGCATTGGCACGCTCCCTATGTAATACAGGGAGAATTACACGATTTTGTAATTGTCAGATTTTACGTCAATGCATTATATGCGAGGCACCGGGGAAAGCGCTTGACCAGCAGCCTGACAGTGCATATCCAGGAGTGTAACCTCAAGTGTTTACAAAACAGAGCAGTGGCTTGCTGGGCGTGCTCTCGCCTACATTTCAATAATTTTCGCCTTCGAGTAACTGAAGTGGAGCAGGCCAGGAGTCCCTTAGGAAGTAAAAATTCCGGAAAAATTGTTGTTGCCTGCAGCTGTGGATCTTCCCAGGTGGCTTGGGCGTACTCGTGAACTTCGGTAGAAAGGGAAGAATTGTGGAAAATAATTCGATTCCTAGGCGGTAAATTGGTCGGCACTGGGAAACTGGGTATTTTGAGCGTTTCTAGGGATGTGATTTGCTTGGTAAAGTTTTGGTGGGGAAAACCGAGGGGAAGAGCGATCTTGCTCGACTCCCTGTTGAGGTCTTCCGTCTTGGGCTTTTCGTTCTGAGAGGACGTGAGCCATGTCAGCTCTTCGCTGATGGGCAGATTGTCGCAGTTTGAGAAGTTTACGGACAGCAGTCTGTTGTCCAAATATTTCCGAGGCGCCACAGCCGGTTTCCACGGCCACGCCGTCGCCCGCCAGATACCGCAGCCACAGCAGCAGTAGTACGGTGAGATCGCTCCCGCTTCGGCCTGCGTTGGGAGTAGCGTTAAATTTCTGGATCACGTGCAATTGCTGTTTCCACTGAGGTTTCACGACACTTTCAAAAAATGGTTCAAATGGTGCATGGGGGCTTAATTAAATATGATTGAAAATACTTTTAGTTTTTAATAGCTGTATGTCCGATTACGCTGTGTCTCGTAATCGGTTGGCCCTGACTAGTATTATTACGCAATCTGACTGCAAAGAACAACAACAAAGAATGAAATGAAAATTTTCGTTAACACAATTAATTAATTAAGTCCCCAGCAACTATGAAACCTACGAAACCAAAGCATAAGTATAACTGTTCTGTATGTGGAAGTATGACTCAACGCACATCTGGCACGGTTCTTCTTCAACAAGACAAGAATTTTTAAATACCAATTTTACTGACGTGATAAAAGAAAATTACAAATACTATAATTGCGTAAGGAAAGCAGAATTAAACTCTAATACAAGAACACACGCCAGATGCTTTGTTGACTGAACCTGTAATGACGCATTATTTAGGACACTGAAATAAAAAGAAACGGAGTTAGTTACCTCATTTATATTGATGAAAATCACTCTAATCCTTACATTATATCTCACACCGACTCTCTACTATCACATCTCAACCAGAACTCTCCAATATCACATCTCGGCAAGCACTGCCTAATAGCACATCTCAACAAACACTCTCTGCTACAACATCTCAGCACAGACTACCCCGAGTCCTCGACAGGCACTGACTACTACGAGCTCTCGACAAGCACTGTGGAGGTGGCTTAATAATACTCTTTGGCGCAATCTCTGGCGCAGTGGCTCAGTGTAGCCACCTTTCATATGCCCCTCCTCCACAGGCCAGAATTTGATGGTATTTTTGCCAGCATTGGTGGTGAAAATACCACCAAATTCGTCCAGAAAAATACACACAAAAATAAAAGATAATATTAATACCTAAATATCACATAATTAGTTAAAATTTTGGCTTTGCACTGACCTTTCAATAACCTAATACATGAAATACAGTAAGCAATACAACTTCTTTTCATACATGTGACTTTACATAAGAGTTCACACAATACACAAAAAATCAGTTTATACAAATGTTCACATAAACTGCTTTCAATGATTAGTTTATACAAAAAAAAAAGACACCAACAGGTGACATCTTTTCAGTAGAAGCAGTCCATCAGTGGTACCCAGTAAAGTTAAGCAGGTACACCCAGCAACAAGTCACATTAGTTCAGTAGAAGTAATCCATCAGTGGTACCCAGTAAAGTTTAGCAGGTGCAGACAGCAAGAAGTAACATCATTTCAGTAGAAACAGTTCTAACAGTGGCATCCAGCAATGTTGAGTAGGTGCAGACACCGGCAAGTGACATCCTTTCCATAGAAGTAGCTTCATCTGTGCACCCAGTAATGTTGAGCAGGTGCAAACACCAACAAGTGACATTATTTCAGTAGAAGCAGTTCCATTAGTGGCACCCAGCAATGTTGAGTAGGTGCAGACAGCAACAAGTTACTTCATTTCAGTAGAAGCAGTTCCATTAGTGGCACCCAGCAATGTTGAGTAGGTGCAGACAGCAACAAGTGACTTCATTGCAGTAGAAGCAGTTCCATTAGTGGCACCCACCAATGCTGAGTAGGTGCAGACAGCAACAAGTGACTTCATTTCAGTAGAAGCAGTTCCATTAGTGGCACCCAGCAATGCTGAGTAGGTGCAGACAGCAACAAGTGACATTATTTCAGTAGAAGCAGTTCATCAGTGGCACCTAGCAATGTTGAAGAGGTACACACAGCAACAAGTCACATTAGTTCAGTAGAAGCAATCCATCAGTGGCACCCAGGAATGTTGAGTAGGTGCAGACAGCAACAAGTGACATCATTTCAATAGAAGCAGTTCCATCTGTGGCACCCAGTAAAGTTGAGTAGGTGCAGACAGCAAGAAGTGACTTCATTTCCATACAAGTAGCTTCATCTGTGCACCCAGTAATGTAGTGGCACCCAGCAATGCTGAGTAGGTGCAGACAGCAACAAGTGACATTATTTCAGTAGAAGCAGTTCTATCTGTGGCACCCAGCAATGTTGAAGAGGTACACACAGCAACAAGTCACATTAGTTCAGTATAATCAATTCATCAGTGGCACCCAGCATTGTTGAGTAGGTGCAGACAGCAAGAAGTGACTTCATTTCCATACAAGTAGTCCATCAGTTGCACCTAGCAATGATGAGCAGGTCCAGAGAGCGGTCCATGATATTCACTATCACTGATCACACTGTTCATCAGAGTATATAAGCACAAATTAAACATGTCCTAGTGGCACCAATCATGTAGAAAAAGTACAAGTAACAGTCCATAATATTCACTATCACTGATCACACAGTTCAGGCATGAACAATAGTTTGAATGCACATACAAATGATTTTATACTAAACATACAAATCATAACAAACACACAAATGATGTCAGATAATTTTCATATTAACTATTACAAATACTCAAATATCAGTAAACCTATAATATTTATGGGTGTCAGTGCAAGCCACAACAAACAAATAAAATAATATTTAGGAGATAGGTGGGTAGGATTAGGAAAGGAAAACACACAAAACACACTCACTCATCTTTCATCCACATTAAGTACTACTGTGTAATTGAATGGTATTAACTGTGTAAATGCAATTCTGTCAAAATCTGATGTTCATCATGTGTATCAAGTAGTAGTGGCAGCAATGTATAACAGTCAATAATAGTTAAGTCAACGTCATAGTCATCATGTCAAGACCAATGTTTGCCAAGACAGATCAAATGTACTGTTGTTGAACAACTGTCAGTGTGCCAAGATATGTAAATACTTCCTCTCTTCAAAAAAAAGTATATACTGCTTAGTGATTTAACGAAGTGTGTGTATAGACTATCTTCCTTCTACTTTAGTGTTCTAGTCTGCTATCTTCATCCTCCTTGTTCCATAAGACCAACAAAAAAAATATGCTCCTCACTTAATTTACCTCTTATACACCAAAACTCCAATAATCATCAGCATCACATAATCTCAATATTTCAATAATACCTCTTACGTCGATACATATAAATCTTATCATCAATATCATTTACCTTACCTCTTGTCCACAAAAACTCCAATAATCATCAACTTCACATAATCTCAATACCTCAACAATACCTCTTCAATACGTCGATACATATAAAACTTATCGCCAGTATCATCTCAGTTCCATAACCACTCTTTCCTCTAGTCAGTCTCCTCGAACAAGTACAGATAAAATCCTAGTGCAAACTTCAGTTCATCCTCCCATACAATCTGAAGACACATTGTCAACACACAACCTCTGTGTAATCCGTCTGACCCAAATCTTCTACTCTTTATGAATTATAAACAAAAGAAATGCATACATGACCTCTAACAGACTTAGTTCGAATAACTCTCAGTAATTAAGTACGATTACGGGATGTGAATGATCATAATATTTCACAGTGTGTACACCACTTCAAGAATTATGGCAGAAGCAAACATGTGGAGTATTTTTTGTGTCAAGTGTCACTTCCTATTTCAATTGCTGACGAAAAATGCAGTGTAATAACTGTTAATGGTCTAAACCTAGTAATGGTATGTCATGTCGTTAGCTTCCTTCCTATTAGCATAAATTTATACAGCTTCCATAAAACCTCCAGCTCATGTGACTTCAACGAAGTTCTTTGTACCAATGTCGTTCGTCGAATTATAGCAGTTCAGCGGTTCATTTTCTTATCTTAAAAATATAAGGCACTGAGCGTAAGCAAAACAAGCAATAGCGAGTAAATATACCAGTAGAGAACAGAATGTCAACAAGTGGATGCAGCACAATCCTTACAACGAGGCCCTGCCAAGCGAACAATCTATAATTAATACCATAGTGTGCCCTAAACTCTATGGTTGTACACCTTATATCAGCATTTCTATATCCCAAATTAAAGAGTAGTTATGACAACAAAACAGAAATGTATAAATATGCAATCCATACGCATAGCAGCAAACATATGTTATCTAACATAATAAACAGGTCATTAGCATCATATCAGCATAAGCAAATAAATGTTCATATGTCATCTTAATAAGTAAACATGAAGGCGCAAGCAGATAAATCACAAAGTATAACTTAGATACATAATCACAGTCAGCACAATTAATCAGGTTACAATTATAATTTAAATAAATAAGCACAGCAGGCACATAATTAAAAAATATGACATCAGTGAAAAAGCAGTGCAGCCAAGCGATGCATAATATACACAAGTTACAACCCAGTTCATTAACAATCATTGTCAAAATCAGTTAACGTACGCAAGCACGTCGCTTCACACGTAAATTCATAGAACATGAAATTAGCACAATGTATGAATCACGTAATCGCGAGCAGCAAATTACGTCTAAAGTACGTACCTAAGTGGAAATATGTTACCTGAAAAATAAACTCAATTAATAGTTACCTTTTTAGTTCATTAGTTTCTTCTTCGAAATTACATTCTTCCTGAAAATTTCTCGATAGCAAGTCGTCTTAACGTCGGAGACACACAGAATTTACCTGAAGTTCTTAAATATTTTGTAGAACCGTATCCTGAAAAATACTGAATGTTAATAACATAATTCATCAAGTCACTATAGCTTTATACTGAATTTAGTCAGAGAAATTAGACTGTGTATTTTTTTACGGCTGTCAGTGCATTCGCACTGAGCACTCGATCAGCTGTAGGCGCGTGACGTAGGAAGCAATTGTTTGCGGTCAACGACTGCTTTGTGCGGCGCGCAGACTTGACTGTTGCTTTGAGTATATGCCGCCGCCAAAACACAGCGCGGTATCCTTGTATTCTCCGCATGTTTACATGTAGCTGTTAGTTTCTCACAAGTATATCATTCCACAAAAATTTTGGAAACTACGAACCTCACGTTTTGTGGTAGGTACAGCATAATTACGAATAGCGTCTAATTTTTTTTGGATCAGGAAGAATACCTTCTGTAGAAATAAAGTGACCGAGAAATTTCACCTGAGAACGACCAAATTCAGATTTTTCCAAGTTCACTGTAATGCCAACTTTTGCAAAAATACGTAATGATGAATCCAAAATTTTGTTATGCTCAACTCCAAGAATGTTTAGCAATAAGAATGTCGTCAACATATGAAGTAATATTGTCACGAAGATAAACAGGTAAAATTTCATTTAAGCTACGAATGAATGCTGCTGAAGATACAGTAAGTCCAAACGATAATTTCCGAAGTCACTTTTGGGTAACATAGTCATATCCGGTTAATGTGTACTTACTCTCTAGATAGATTGATAGTCGAAGAGTTGGTTTGACAGATGCAAAGAATAGTCAAAGAGTAGGCAGCGGTACAGAAAACTGAAAGGGAAATAGCACCACTACAGCTCGGGGCCCTATGCTCGCTACGGCACATATTCACTTAGTGTAGTGAATCCCCTGAGGCCTTTAATAGCCGCACATAATTTCCAGTATGTGACTTTGTGGCACATCTGGCGGAAGTGTGTACGTAAATTGATCTAACCATGAACATGGATGTATGTCATACTTAGAATTGCGGAAGATCTTAAATTTCCGGACAGTCAAAAAGTGTTTATAGTCAAAGTTTTCGCCTCGTGGCGACAAAGACCTACCGCGTCTGTCCCAGTCCCAATGACGATTATTGTCAAGTTCGCGCGCCTGGCGCTCTCTTGTCGCATCCCGTAAATGAAACAAATTATTTTCTTCAAACCCCTCTGGTATCTGTGATTCTAAATTTCTTTTGCCGTCTTTTCCTACGATTTCGGCTTCAATCTGTTTGACTTGCTTTTTTAAAGCCTCAAATTCCCTTTTCACGCGTTCATTAAATTTTCCCTGATTTTCAACATGTTTATTTATGTTCTGGTACTCTTCGGTTTCTGCGAATGGTAATGGAGCTGTATCATCCGAATCTCTGTCCCCATGTGAACTAAAATTTGTCAATTTATCTGATATCTCCTCAACTCTTTCCGCTAAATCACCTATTTTTTCTCTCTGTTTATTTGCGTCTTCCGCAAGTGTCGCGACTCGGGTTTCAGTATTGACACATTTGGTAGTTAACTGTTCATATTGTTGTGTTAGATTATTTATTCTGTCATTTGGTACGGATTCCTCGATTCTCTCAAATATTTCTTTCTTATCGTTTGCACGTTGTAAATTTAACTCTGAAAATTTCTGTACTATCACGCGATCTCTTTCTCCCTGTTCTCTATCCTGTTCCCTTTGTCTAATCTCTACTGCAATTAATCTATTATTGTGAGAATTCAAAATCGGTTGTACTTCTTCTCTGATTTCTTTCTTTAATTCATCTTTCATGTTTTTGAAACATGTCCCTATTCGTGAGTCTAACCGTGTTTCCATTGTTCCCATTTGTGATCCCAGTGAGTCTAACCGTTTTTCCATTGTTCCCCTATCTGTTTTTAATTCAGATCGTAATTGTGATCCCAGTGAGTCTAACCGTTTTTCCATTGTTCCCATTTGTGAGTCTAACCGTGTTTTTAATTCTGATCCCAAATTTAATATTACACCCATCAACTGCTCCATGTTAAATGGTTCAGAATTCTTTTCGCCCCTAACATTTCCCGCAAAACTAACTTCCTTCTGCATAGCCATAAGGCTATCTGTGTTCGATACTATTCCAGAATCTTCTGTCGTTAATCTCGGATTCTGTTAATTTTCTGACTGAGAAAAATTTTGAAATGGTTCCGGACTATTTTCCCGACTTATTACATTTTTTTCCACTTCATTATCCATCATACTGTTTTCCTCTGTTGGCGAGTTCGCCATGTTAACAATTTCGTCATTCTCACTATTCATCATTTTCGCCTTTTTCATTGATCGCGTAATCATTTACAAAACATAAAAAAATTCGTCACTGTACGAAAATTACACACAATGACTCTTTATCTCCAACAATACCATTTACATAAAATGTTTCCCTCAAACACGTTTAAATGAACAATTGAAATAATTGCACTAAATTGTCAAACGCGTATACAAGACAACAAATCAAATTCTGAGAAAAAATACCATTAGAAGAATGACAATTACCAAATCTACACATGCAAAATAGACTACAATTACTAAACTCAAATTACTACAACAATACTACGGTCTACTATTTTTACAATCAGAAGATTCCAAGGGACGATCCGAAGCAGCGGTCGCCACGTGCATGGGGGCTTAATTAAATATGATTGAAAATACTTTTAGTTTTTAATAGCTGTATGTCCGATTACGCTGTGTCTCGTAATCGGTTGGCCCTGACTAGTATTATTACGCAATCTGACTGCAAAGAACAACAACAAAGAATGAAATGAAAATTTTCGTTAACACAATTAATTAATTAAGTCCCCAGCAACTATGAAACCTACGAAACCAAAGCATAAGTATAACTGTTCTGTATGTGGAAGTATGACTCAACGCACATCTGGCACGGTTCTTCTTCAACAAGACAAGAATTTTTAAATACCAATTTTACTGACGTGATAAAAGAAAATTACAAATACTATAATTGCGTAAGGAAAGCAGAATTAAACTCTAATACAAGAACACACGCCAGATGCTTTGTTGACTGAACCTGTAATGACGCATTATTTAGGACACTGAAATAAAAAGAAACGGAGTTAGTTACCTCATTTATATTGATGAAAATCACTCTAATCCTTACATTATATCTCACACCGACTCTCTACTATCACATCTCAACCAGAACTCTCCAATATCACATCTCGGCAAGCGCTGCCTAATAGCACATCTCAACAAACACTCTCTGCTACAACATCTCAGCACAGACTACCCCGAGTCCTCGACAGGCACTGACTACTACGAGCTCTCGACAAGCACTGTGGAGGCGGCTTAATAATACTCTTTGGCGCAATCTCCGGCGCAGTGGCTCAGTTTAGCCACCTTTCAATGGTTCTAAGCACTATGGGACTTAACATCTGAGGTCATCAGTCCCCTAGAACTTAGAACTACTTAAACCTAACCAACCTAAGGACATCACATACATACATCCCCAAGGCAGGATTCAAACCTGCGATCGTAGCAGCAGCGTGGTTTCGGACTGACGCTCCTAGAACCGCTCGACTACAGCTGCCGGGCACGATACTTTGCGGTATAGTGATTCTTCTTACACTACTGGTCATTAAAATTGCTACACCACGAAAATGACGTGCTACAGACGCAAAATTTAACCGACAGGAAGAAGATGCTGTAATATGCAAATGATTAACTTTTCAGAGCATTCACACAAGGCTGGCGCCGGTGGCGACACCTACAACGTACTGACCTAAGGAAAGTTTCCGACTTTGATAAAGGTCGGATTGTAGCCTATCGCGATTGCGGTTTGTCGTATCGCGACATTGCTGCTCGCGTTGGTCGAGATCCAATGACTGTTAGCAGAATATGGAATCGGTGGGTTTAGGAGGGTAATACGGAACGCCGTGTTGGATCCCAGCGGCCTCGTATCACTAGCAGTCGAGATGACAGGCATCTTATACGCATGGCTGTAACGGATCGTGCAGCCACATCTCGATCCCTAAGTCCACAGATGGGGACGTTTGCCAGACAACAACCATCTGCACGAACATTTCGATGACGTTTGCAGCAGCATGGACTATCAGCTCGGAGACCATGTCTGCGGTTACCCCTGACGCTGCGTGTGCCTGCGATGGTGTACTTAACGACGAACCTGGGTGCACGAATGGCAAAACGTCATTTTTTCGGATGAATTCAGGTTCTGTTTACAGCATCATGATAGTCGCATCCGTTTATGGCGATATCGCGGTTAACGCACATTGCAAGCGGGTATTCGTCATCGCCATTCTGGCGTATCACCCGGCGTGATGGTACGGGGTGCCATTGGTTACACGTCACGGTCACTTCTTGTTCGCATTGACGGCACTTTGAACAGTGGACGTTGCATTGCAGATGTGTTACGACCCGTGGCTCTACCCTTCATTCGATCCTTGCGAAACCCTACATTTCAGCAGGATAATGCACGACTGCATGTTGCAGGTCCAGTACGGGCCTTTCTGGATACGGAAAATGTTCGACTGCTGCCCTGTCCAGCACATTCTCCAGATCTCTCACCAACTGAAAACGTCTGGTCAATGGTGGGCGAGCAGCTGGCTCGTCACAATACGCCAGTCACTACTCTTGATGAACTGTGGTATCGTGTTGAAGCTGCATGGGCAGCTATACCTGTACACGCCATCCAAGCTTTGTTTGACTCAATGCCCAGGCGTATCAAGGCCGTTATTACGGCCAGAGGTGGTTGTTCTGGGTACTGATTTCTCAGGATCTATGCACCCAAACTGCGTAAAAATGTAATCACATGTGAGTTCTAATATAATATATTTGTCCAATGAATACCCGTTTATCATCTGCATTTCTTCTTTGTTTAGCAATTTTAATGGCCAGTAGTGTAAGTACAGACACACATATTTAAATAAACAAGTTTCACAAGCTATTCTGTATAGCCTGCGTTAACCTCTCTGCTGGTGAAGTCAAAGTCCGCTATGTTCGCAGTGAGGTTACTGTGTGCTGCCTGCCTCTGAGTTAGCGGCGGAGCGAACTGCTACAGCGATTCCCACTGTGCTGCGACTGATGACGCTGGAACTTAACTCGGTGCGACAGACTGGAACAGACTCGCCGTCCGGCCTGCGGCGTCGATCCTATATACTGGCGGCCAAGAGGGCGTCGGCGCGCGTATCCTGTAAGTCCGTTTTTGGCCTCTGTTGGTCTTCTTGTAACCTCTATGACACATAGTATGGTGGCGTCAGCTTACGCCAGCACAATGTAGGTGGTTGTTAACCCCACAGTTCTTCTTTCCAGACAGTAAGTAACCAGTGAACCTCAGACTCTTTGCAGAATCTAAGGCCCCTTTATAAAACAGCCTCAAACTTCTGATTACCTTTACAAACGATTCAATGTGTTTAATATTTGGCCAGAAGAAGGTAAGCGAGAAAAAGTTTAGAAAGGGTTTGAAATTATGCTTAATGTTTGTTGGAAGTCGTCATCCGCTCACATTATCAACCCTGCTTGATTATAATCTGGGTAATTTGCGCCCTGTTTTAAGAAAACCTAGGTTTTAACGCATCTCAGTGTTTATGGCGTCTTATATCTTGAATTATGTGTCGTTCAATGATATAATTTTACAGGTACATTGCCGACCGCTGTGGCCGAGCGGTTCCAGGCACATCAGTCCGGAACCGCGCTGCTGCTACGGTCGCAGGTTCGAATCCTGCCTCGGGGATGGATGTGTGTGATGTCCTTAAGTTAGTTAGGTTTAAGTAGTTCTAAGTCTAGGGGACTGATGACCTCAGATGTTAAGTCCCATAGTGCTTAGAGCCATTTGAACCATTGGACACTATATGCAAAATGTGTTGCGAATGGAGACAGTAGTGAAGAAGTAATAAATGAAAACGTCATGGATTTTGCTGAAAGAACAGCGAGTCTGTAGTAAGCGATAAACTTTTTTCTTCTAGAATTTTGTGGAAGTGGCGGTGAGTAGAAATTTCGTAAATATGAAAATTTTGCGTAAAATTTGCTGCAAGTCACTATGTGTTCTCATTCTCAAATACTGGATAAAAATATAGTGGGTGTTGGTGTATCGTCAGTTACGCTTCTATTGGATTCCAACCCACCAACCAGATGGTAAGTGATGTACGTACCAAGCTTGCTTGAAATCGATCCCACGGCTTCAAAGGACATGTGGAATATACATGCATACATATGAGAAAATTTTATAATGTAGAGAGATTGATAGACGTATTTCAAATATGAACTTGTGGATTAAGTCTCCGTCTGATTGGGATCAAATTTCACCGACGACTCATGGTTGGGGAATACGGTACATACATGATGGGACACCGGCACATTTTTCTGCTGATGTAAGACGACATCCAACATCAGTATGGTCCAACATCGAAAAACCGAGCAGGGCCTGTAGCTTTGCCTCCAAAATTACTTGATCTTAATGCTGTAGATTTGTCTGGGGTGACCTCGAAAGTGAAAGTGCAGCACTCCCGCCGGTAAGATTAAAGAACAGATGCAGCGAATTGTACAGTCTATGAAACGTCCCCTTAGAAAAATTCGTGTATTACTGTGCTGATAAAGCTCTTACGTTATTTGATTTTCAAACAGCTGAGCAGAACTGAACGCATTCAGACATTTCGCTCTTTACTTATTCTGATCAACACTAAACTGACACACAATATTTTTAGAGCAACGCAATCTAATTTTCAATAATCCCTGACTAACAATAATATATACGTTTCATGAATCACTTACCTCACAAAAATCTTCGTTACTCGAACTACTGCAATACAGCGAGCGTCAATACTGCCAGCTAAATAAAGGATTGTAACTACTGAAGTCACTAACTACTGATAGGCATAGTTAGCAAATGAAAGATTTTGATAAAGAACAAACAATGTATTTACCTTAATAATGTTCAAAAGTCATCATATATATATATCAGTTCATGATATCCAGTATTACAAATTTACTCTTTCTGATGGACACATGTCCACATCGTCCGCTCTCAAAATTCTGCCATCTCTCTTCCCACATCCACCCCTGATGGCGGCTCACCTCCAACTGCGCAACTCTACGCGCTGTTCACATGCAGCTGCCCAACACTACAATAGCAAATATTCCAACAATGCAAACCAGCAACAGAGTGCACACAGCACAGTCAGTGATTTTCACACAGAGCACTACGTGGCGTTACCAACATAAAAACCTTGTCAAAATTTACGAGGTTATCCTGAGATAATTAAAGGACTTCAAAATTCACTGCGGAGAATAATGCCGTTTTGCAACCAAATACGAGGAACAACCCTGTTTAACAGTTATGAGTATACTCTAAATCGTAACATGAGACGTTTTGACGTAGCATTGTACTTCTTATTAACGTAGACCATGTGTGAAATTAGAGTCCAATTAGATGGCGATTTATTCAGAAAGTTTGCATTTCAAATACAGGGTAATTCAAAAAGAAAGAACAGATAAAACAATTCGATTTCTCAGCTCTTGTAGAGTAGCTGCCACAGGTGTGCCAAAAGCAATTAACAAGATCTGGTTGGCCGCCTCTTACAATCCAACGTTTGGGATGCCGCTGTTAAGAACGCCTCAGCTGAAGGTATATGTAAGGCGGGGCGCCGTCACGCATAAAAATGAAATCATTGGAACTTCGTGAAGTTGAAGAAACAACGAATATTGCAGCACGCCCAGGTATGACAGCCATGTCACAGTTCCCTAAAAAATAATAATAATAATAATAAAAAGTTGGTAAACTTGGTGAACAGATAACATGTTCAGTTTCAGTCAATCTCATGTTCGACGACGACACCAGGATTTTGCAAACCCCAAATTCTTATATTATGACGGTTTGCTTTACTCGACAGATGATCTTCGGAAAAAGTGTCCTCTGCCACATGCTGGAGAACTGTTATGGTCGCCCGCGCGGTGTGGCCGCGTGGTTTGAGGCACCGTGTCACGGATTGCGCGGCCGCTCCCGCCGGAGGTTCGAGTCCTCCCTCGGGCATGGGTGTGTGTGTTGTTCTTAGCATAAGTTAAAGTAGTGTGTAAGTTTAGGGACCGATGACCTTAGTACTTTAGTCCCTTAGGAATTAACACACATTTGAACATTTGAACTGTTATGGTCGCTGGATGCAATTGCTGCAGTAACTGCAACTTGTAAGACTTCATATGCATGCGTCGTTTCAGAGCACCGTTGTTTGAGGAAGTTGAAGTTTCTGGACTGCCCGTTTTGTGAACTTCCGAGGGCTGCGTGTGAACGCATCTCGAATACGCTCGACATTTCCATCAGACGTTCGTGGCCGGCCAGTGCTCTTCCCTTCGCACATGCAACCATCTTCCAAGAATTTTGTATGCCAGTCATAAACCTGCTTGTGCAGAGGCTGCTTCTTGCTGAATCGTCGGTGGAATGCATGTTTCACTTGAAAAATGGATTGATTTCACACGAAGTCGAACACATACTTGATTTCTTTTGTGGTGTGGACGTCATGCTGCTACAAACAAGCTTACAAGCGCCACTCTGTGAAAATTTGAACCTTCCTCTATCCAGTGACATGCGCAATGGGATTTTATCTTTTATAGTCTGTCTTTACTAAGCAATTGAAATCTGTTCTTTTTGTTGATAACCCATTAGATTTGTGCTAACTAGGATAATGCATCTTACTGTAGTCAATGGTGGCTCGTGACCGTACATACTCGCAACTATCTCGGAAACAGCTCGTTTACCGATCAAAGTTTATTGGAACGTTTCTACTATAATTATTGTATACTCTAGCTAGTTTTCGCTATTAATTGTATAGATCACTTTGTACAAAATTATGACACAGATACTAAATTAATGTAACTGAGAGCTGCACAAAAAATGCTGTAGTAAAATTTCACGTTCGTGGACAATCGACAAGTATTATATAAGCTGATATGTTGAAGGTACCTAACGAAACAGAAGCTCACTCTGTCTCTACACCCAGCCCAAACCACTAAGAAAAAAAAAACAGTCTGCACTTGGAGACACAGGGTTCCCAGTCCAGGGCTTTGACAGCTTCAAGGCAGATAGCGGCAGCTGACGGCGCGGTGAGCGGAGGGGCGGAGGGGGGGAGGGAGGGGGAAGGCTGGGGTGGGGGTGGGGGGGAGGCGAGCGATAAGTGCACCAGGTAGTTTTTTGTTGCCCGTAGCCCGTAGCTGGAGACGCTGTGTAGCGGACTTTCCGACCGTGGTCTTTGCGACCTGTGACGTCAAGTGGTGTTTCTGACCACAAATATTTTAACTGTGGGTCCCCCCCCCCCCCCCTCCGGCACCAGTGTCGGAGGCCCTGCCGACCGTTGTGTAATAAGAACATTTCATCGTGGCTTAGGACAAAGCACGTAGGCATGTTTAAATGATTTTTTTATAGGGTGTTACAAAAAGGTACGGCCAAACTTTCAGGAAACATTCCTCACACACAAATAAAGAAAATACGTTATGTGGACATGTGTCCGGAAACGCTTAATTTCCATGTTAGAGCTCATTTTAGTTTCGTCAGTATGTACTGTACTTCCTCGATTCACCGCCAGTTGGGCCAATAGAAGGAAGGTAATGTTGACTTCGGTGCTTGTGTTGACATGCGACTCATTGCTCTACAGTACTAGCATCAAGCACGTCAGTACGTAGCATCAACAGGTTAGTGTTCATCACGAACGTGGTTTTGCAGTCAGTGCAATGTTTACTAATGCGGAGTTGGTAGATGCCCATTTGATGTATGGATTAGCACGGGGCAATAGCCGTGGCGCGGTACGTTTGTATCGAGACAGATTTCCAGAACTAAGGTGTCCCGACAGGAAGACATTCGAAGCAATTGATCTGCGTTTTAGGGAGCACGGAACATTCCAGCCTATGACTCGCGACTGGGGAAGACCTAGAACGACGAGGACACCTGCAATGGACGGGGCAATTCTTCGTGCAGTTGACGATAACCCTAATGTCAGCGTCAGAGAAGTTGCTGCTGTACAAGGTAACGTTGACCACGTCACTGTATGGAGAGTGATACGGGAGAACCAGTTGTTTCCGTACCATGTACAGCGTGTGCAGGCACTATCAGCAGCTGATTGGCCTCCACGGGTACACTTCTGCGAATGGTTCATCCAACAGTGTGTCAATCCTCATTTCAGTGCAAATGTTCTCTTTACAGATGAGGCTTCATTCCAACGTGATCAAACTGTAAATTTTCACAATCAACATGTGTGAGCTGATGAGAATCCGCACGCAATTGTGCAATCACGTCATCAACACAGATTTTCTGTGAACGTTTAGGCAGGCATTGTTGGTAATGTCTTGATTGGACCCCATGTTCTTCCACCTACGCTCAATGGACCACGTTATCATGATTTAATACGGGATACTCTACCTGTGCTGCTAGAACATGTGCCTTTACAAGTATGACACAACATGTGGTTCATGCACGGTGGAGCTCCTGCACATTTCAGTCGAAGTGTTCGTACACTTCTTAACAACAGATTCGGTGAGCGATGGATTGGTAGAGGCAGACCAATTCCATGGCCTCCACGCTCTCCTGACCTCAATCCTCTTCTTGACTTTCATTTATGGGGGCATTTGAAAGCTCTTATCTACGCAACCCCGGTACCAAATGTAGAGACTCTTCGTGCTCGTCTTGTGGACGGCTGTGATACAATACGCCATTCTCCAGGGATGCATCAGCGCATCAGGGATTCCATGCGACGGAGGGTGGATGCATATATCCTCGCTAACGGAGGACATTTTGAACATTCCCTGTAACAAAGTGTTTGAAGTCACGCTGGTACGTTGTGTTGCTGTGTGTTTCCATTCCATGATTAATGTGATTTCAAGAGAAGTAATAAAATGAGCTCTAACATGGAAAATAAGCGTTTCCGGACACACACACACACACACACACACACACACACACACACACACACATATATATATATATATATATATATATATATATATATATATATAACTCCGCCATTGCCGGTCCCAAGCCCGGATGAGAAAGGAGGAGGGTTAGAGGATGGGCCAACCCCCCATCCTCTGTAAAAAAGATTCTGGTTAAAGAAAAAGACAAAAGGAAAAACTGGACGGATCAAAATGGTGACGAAACTGGATACGTAAATGGATTTTCTGGATTTAGAATTGGAACATGGAATGTAAGGTCAATCATGACGGGGGGAATGAAACAACTTGGAGGAGAACTGAGTAAATATCAATGCATAGTGGCAGCAATTCAAGAAACAAGACTTCCTCAGGGTGTTATGAAGATTGGAGATACTCACACGCTCTTTAACAGCAATGAGCTAAGCCCAGCCTGGACTTCTGGAGTTGGTTTTGCTGTACACAATAAAATGATATCGGCTGTCAACAAATGGTCTCCTGTAAACGACCGAATCTGTTGGATGATTTTACACGCTAAACCATATAAGATCTGCCTAGTCAACTGTCATGCCCCATCAGAGGATGCCGATGAAGAAACAAAGAATAACTTCTATCTAGAACTGGAGAATGTAGTAGACAAACTCCCAAGACACTCAATTCAGTTGATAATGGGAGACTTCAATGCCCAAGTGGGAAGAGAAGTGCAGTATCGTCCAACGATAGGGCCTGATAGTATCCATGAAACAAGCAACGAGAATGGTATCAAATTAATTAACCTTGCCGATACAAGGAGAATGATCGTTAGAAGCACATACTTCCCCCGCAAAGCAGTGCATAAAGTAACCTGGATATCCCCAGATGGAAGTACGATGAACCAGATCGATCACGTTCTTGTTGACCGAAGACATCATTGTAGTGTCGAGCATGTAAGATCCTTTCGCGGGGCAGATATGAATTCAGACCATTTCTTAGTGGTAGTCAAACTACGTCTGAAACTTTCAACCATGTGGAGAAGAAATTCTGAAATGATGGTCCGCTTCGACAAGAATAAGTTGAAAGATGTAGAAGTGAGACAGCGCTATCAAGAAAAAATTGCAGAACATCTCACAATAACAGAGAACCCTACCAGTGTGGAGAACGCATGGCTGCTGCTGAGGAATGCAGTGTTAGAAAGTGCAAATGAAGAACTAGTTTGCGATGCAAAACGAAGAAGTAAACCTTGGTTCGATGAACAATGTCGAGAATCTGTTGAGATTAGATCAGCGAAGAGGATAAAATGGCTACAGCAACTCTCGGAAGAAGCAAGGGTAGCTTACTACGAAGCGAGGCGTAACACGGACCAACTCATGAGAAAGAAGAAACGGGACCACCACAAAAGTCTGTTGATTGCAGTCGAAGAAGCAAAGTCGTCACGCTCGTTTTTCCAGGCCTCAAGATTCGTCAGAGGCGCATACAGACAACGTACATTGGTCCTAACGAATGAGACGGGTGAAGCTGTACCGCCAGAAGAGCAAGCAACCCTATTTAAAAAACATTTTGAAAACCTATTGAATCCCGACAACCCACCAGTAGGGACAACACAGACGGATGCCCGTTTTGACAGAGTTGAAGTCCCTGAACCATCTGAGGAAGAAATCAGTGTTGCCCTAAAAGCACTCAAGAACAACAAGGCTCCAGGAGGTAGTGGTATCACAGCTGAGATGCTTCGCTTGGGAGGGGAAACACTGGTGGGTGCTTTGAAACGATTAATTTCTACCATCTGGGAAGCAGAAGTTATTCCTGAGGAATGGAAGGGAGCAATCATATGTCCCATATTCAAGAAGGGAGATGCTACTCATGTATCCAACTACCGAGGGATTTCGTTACTTGAAATTGGCTACAAAGTTTTTACAACACTGCTACTAAACCGCATGAAACCACTGGCTGAAGGAATTGTAGGGACCTATCAATGTGGGTTCGTCGCTGGACGATCGACAATTGATCACATATTTACTCTGAGGCAGTTGATAGAAAAATTCTACGAATTCAATAAGGATCTACACCTCATCTTCATCGATTTTCGACAAGCTTATGACAGCATTGACCGCGCCACGTTATGGGAAACGTTAGAGGAACTTGGCATCCCATCAAAATACATCCGCTTAATTGCTGCTTGCTACTCTCAGTCTACGGCCCAAGTGCGGTTTGGTAATCAACTATCACCATCATTCAGTATACAAAATGGATTGAGACAAGGAGATCCATTGGCGCCAATATTATTCAATTTGGCCCTGGAAAAAGTAAGCCGTGACACTTGTCGAACCAGAGAGATGGAGATGGTGGGAGCAGACACAATCTTGGCATTTGCTGATGATGTTGTGATCCTTGGCGACACTCTAGAGCAAGTACGCAGGGATACTTCCCGATTCCTCCACAATGCAGAGAAAATTGGGCTGGTGGTGAACGAGGAAAAAACTAAATATCTTGTTGTATCACGCCGCCGAGATCTCCCTCCTTCCATTGATGTCGACAGGCATACCTTCGAACGAGTTGAAGAGTTCAAGTACCTGGGCTCCATACTAACAAATAGAAGTGAAGTAACGAAAGAAGTACAGCAACGTATAACAAATGCTAATCGCATGTTCTTTAGCCTGAACAATCTTTTCAGATCTCGGCTGATATCGCAGAAGAACAAGATCCACCTATACACGACACTGGTGAGACCAGTACTTTTATACGGCTGTGAAACTTGGGCAACATCAGCAACAGCAGAAGAAGCAATATGTGCATTTGAAAGGAAGGTACTTCGGAAGATATATGGACCCATCTACAATGCCATGGAAGGTAAATGGGAACGAAGAAAAAAAGAAGATTTATACCAGCGGTATGGAAAGCCACACATTGGACGAATATTGGCGCAGAAGAGACTCCAATGGTTTGGCCACATCCTACGGGCAGACGGATCCCTTCCAAACAGAGTCCTCCACTCTCAACCCACAGGAAAACGCCCTAGAGGACGCCCAAGAACTCGATGGAAGGATAGGATAACAACGATCCTGAAAGAAGTGGAACCAGCAGCCGTGGAGGAGGACGCCAACGACCGGATGAGATGGACTGCCATCTGCAACAGCTCCCTCCTCTCGTGTAATTGACAGACACTGCGTGTGTGTTTTTTTTTTGTTTTTTTGTTTCTGTAATGTATCCCTCTTGCCTTTTAAACCTTTGATTGAATGCCCTGTTTATTTTTTCGTTTTTCTTTAAGCTGTAATGTACATATGTAACCTTTACTACTGTATAGAGTACTTTTGTAAGTCTTTTTGTCTTTACTTTTCCTTTTGTTTCTTCTTGCTGTAGGCCTTAAAGGCCCGATAAGGCAATAAATGATGATATATATATATATGAGCGAGGTTTCTACGGCTGTCGCTGCCTCTCGCATCCCAATCTTCCCAATCTCCATCGCTCACGGCCATTCCAGTCGCCTTCATTAAGACCTCTCGCCGCCACCGTTGACGTCGTCTTTCCAGCATTTCGCAGGTCTACCGCGCTTTCTTCTTTGATGTGGAGTCCATTGCCCCATTTCCATATACACGTTTTGGCCATCTTGTGTCTGGCATATGCTGTAAGTGACCATACCAGAGTAGGCGCTTCCTATCTATGTAGTCTAGGATTGTGCTTTCCCCATTCATAACCTCTCTGATCCTATCATTTCTAATATGATCAAGCCTGGAATATCCACAACTCCGTCTCCAGAAATCCATCTCGACAGCCAGCAGGCGGTCTTTCTGCCTCTGGGTTAGTTCCCACTACTCTGCACCATAAGTTGTGATACTTTCAATAATTGTGTGGTAGATGGTATGTTTTGTTCTACGCGTTATGTTTTTGTTCCAGAGAATACCATTTAATTGTTTTACGGCTCGCTTGCCCTGGTCAATTTTATTGCTTATATCATCCATACTCGTACCATTGGACGACAGTGTCACTCCCAGGTACTTCAAATTATGACACCCTTTAACAGCATCAGCACCGAATTGTAAGACTTATTTTATAAATTTTAATTTCTCACTCAATTTTATGTAAGAAAGCGAGATTTTAAACAACTTCTTAAATGTCTCATGCAGTTGTATATTCTTATGTCATAACCTTTCGTAAAAATCTAAGTAATTTTTCCTAAATTTTTGAAGAGACTGGCCAATGGAATTCTTTTTTAATTTCAGATATAAAATTTAGTGTTTTAATTTTAGATATAAAATTTACTGCTTTCTCCTTCAGTTTATTTATCAAAAAGTATACATTTGGATGCTTCTGATTTATTGAGAAGTTTTGTTTCCAATTCCAATATTCTACAGCATTCGTTGTCCTGTGCCACTGGTAAAAATGTTCCACATTTCACTTCCTGTACTCTCCGTAGCTGAGTGGTGGTGCCTCAGCATGTTCGGTCAGAGGGATAGCTGCCTTCTGTAATAATAATTTAAAAAACCTGATTGAATAGATCACCGATAAACTTGAACGGGTGTCATGGGACGTCCGCCCCGAAGAAATGCAACAAACAGTGACGAACAAAATGAAATCAACCAAAAACAAAAACAAAAAAAGTGGCCAGTGCGGCAGTATGCCACGTGCGGGGCCCGGGTTCAATTCCCAGTTGGTTTCTCCGCTCTGGGAGTGGATGTTGTGTTGTCCTCATCATCATATCATCCTCATCGACACCAAGTCGCCAGTGGCCGAGCGGTTCCAGGCGCTTCAGTCTGGAACTGCGCGACCACTACGGTCGCAGGTTCGAATCCTGCCTCTGTCATGGATGTGTGTGATGTCCTTAGGTTTGTTAGGTTTAAGTAGTTCTAAGTTCTAGGGGACTGATGACCTCAGATGTTAAGTCCCATAGTGCTCAGAGCCATTGGAACCATTTGACCCAAGTCGCCGAAGTGGCGTCAACTAAAAAGGTTTGCACCAGGCGACCGGTCTACCCGACGGGAGGTCCTCGCCACACGACATTTCATTTTTTCATTGCTGTACTAGGATTTTACATTCACTGATTGATCAGATAGTCTGCGAATGTGATGACCTTTTTCCCACTGGGTATTTCCTGCATTATTACCATCCACTCTTCATCTATAACGTTTGTTGGGAGACGTGGCAATACATCTCACATGCGGAAAAACGATCGGATTTCTTAAATGTTTTCTGAAACATTGTTCTAGGAAAACAGCGATCTCAGGTTTATCAATAAAATTTGCTAAACACAGTCTTGATCGCATAAATATTTTATTTAAACTAATGACCGGTGTCGATCTATTGTACTTAGATCATCTTCAGACCTTGTAGTCTGCAAAGACAGAAGAAAACCAGCGTAGAGGCAACAAAATCGTAATAATAACAAAGCGAGACACTTACAAAATATAATTACTGTGAATAGTACACCCATATTGGCGACACTAACTGGGCTGGTTGAGCAGGCTGCTCTAGAGAGATGTAATAGCCCGCTGTCTGTGGTCCAGCTGCTGGTGATTAAATAGTGATAGCCCCGTCCCCTGCCTCTAGCATAGCGTCATTGCCGGCTAATGGCTATGAATCGTCAGTATAAGTAATAAAAGCTACTCCTAAAACACACTGATGAAAGTAAAAATCGACAACTTCAATGGACCACACCCATGCTTATTGTTAAAAGTACTATCACATGAGGTATCAAGTGAAGTGTATGACTGGATTCAGAACTTTTTGGTAGCGAGAACGCAGAATGTTATCCTGGATGGAGAACCATCGTAAGATGTAGAAGTAACTTCGGGTGTGCGCCAGGGAACTGTGTCGGGACCCTTGCTATTCATGTTGTACATTAACGACCTTGCAGGCAATATTAATAGTAAAATCAGGCTTTTTGTAGATGATGCAGTTACCTATAATTAAGTACTACCTGAAAGAAGTTTACATAAATATTCAGTCAGATCTTGATAAGATTTCAAACTGGTGCCGAGATTGGTAACTTAGTTTAAATGTTTAGAAATGTAAAATTTTACACTTCGCAAAACGTAAAATCGTGGTATCCTGTGACTATAATATATGTGTCACTGTTGGAATCGGCCAGGCCGCTGTGGCCGAGCGGTTCTAGGCACCTCAGTCTGGAACCGCGCGACCGCTACGGTCGCAGATTCGAGTCCTGCCTCGGGCATGGATGTGTGTGATGTCCTTAGGTTAGTTAGGTTTAAGTAGTTCTAAGTTCTAGGGGACTGATGACCTTAGAAGTTAAGTCCCATAGTGTTCAGAGCCATTTGATATTGCTTACAAATCACTCGTGCTACCTGTTCTAGATTATTGCTGAAGTGTGTGGGACCCGTACCGCATAGGACTAACAGGTGATACTGAACGTATACAGAGATGGGCAGCAAGAATGATCACAGGATTGTTTATTCTGTGCGAGAGTGTCACAGGGATACTGAGGGAACTCAACTGGAAGACTCTTGAAGATAGAATTAAACTATTCCGAGAAAGTCTATTAACACAGTTTCAAGAACTGGCTTAAATGATTACTCTCGGAATATACTGCAGCCCCGTTCGTATCGCTCACACAGGGATCTTGAGGATGTTTATTAGCTGTTGTGGTCTTCAGTCCAGAGATTGGTTTGATGCAGATCTCCAGGCTCTATCCTGTGCAAGCTTCTTCATCTCCCAGTACCTACTGCAACCTTCATCCTTCTGAATCTACTTAGTGTATTCATCTCTTGGTCTCCCTCTACGATTTTTGCCCTCCACGCTGCCCTCGAATGCTAAATTGGTGATCCCTTGATGCCTCAGAACATGTCCTACCAACCGATCCCTTCTTCTAGTCAAGTTGTGCCACAAGATCCTCTTCTCCCCAATTCTATTCAATACCTCCTCATTAGTTATGTGATCTACCCATCTAATCTTCAGCATTCTTCTGTAGCATCACATTTCGAAAGCTTATATTCTCTTCCTGTCCAAACTATTTATCGTCCATGTTTCACTCCCATACATGGCTACACTCCATACAAATACTTTCAGAAACGACTTTCTGACACTTAAATCTATACTCAATGTTAACGAATTTCTCTTCTTCAGAAACGCTTTCCTTGCTATTGCCAGTCTACATTTTATATCCTCTCTGTTTCGACCATCACCAGTTATTTTGCTCCCCAAATAGCAAAACTCATTTACTACTTTTAGTGTCTCATTTCCTAATCTAATTCCTTCAGCAACACCTGATTTAGTTCGACTACATTCTATTATCCTCGTTTCGCTTTTGTTGACTTTGATCTTATATCCTACTTTCAAGACACTGTCCATTCCATTCAACTGCTCTTCCAGGTCCTTTGCTGTCTCTGACAGAATTACAATGTCATCGGCGAATCTCAAAGTTTTTATTTCTTCTTATTTTAATACCTATCCCGATTTTTTTTGTTTCCTTTACCGCTTGTTGAAAATACAGATTGAATAACATCAGGGATAGGCTACAACCCTGTCTCTCTCCCTTCCCAGCCACTGCTTCCCTTTCATGCCCCTCGACTCTGAGGGTAAGATTAGAATAATTACCGCACGCACGGAGGCATTCAAACGGTCATCCTTCCCACGCTCCATACGCGAATGGAACCGGAAGGAACCCTAATAACTGGTACAGTGAGATATATCCTCTGCCGCGCACCTCACGGTGGTTTGCAGAGTAGTCATGTAGACGTAGATGTAGATGCAAAACTGGTTGGACGGAAGTCGCACGGTACCTGCGGCCTCTACAAAATGGACAGAAACACCACGTCTAAAAGCTCACGTAAGCGGAGACGTCCATCGGTGTTCCTTTGCGCAGCTGTCCCGGTAGGTTGCTGTACAGGGTTCTTGTTGTACACCACAAATAACGTAAAACAGATGTGGACTGCCGATATTTTTGTGGGATAGCGAGTCCATTTCTGAGCGCAATATTTTGAGGACTGTCCTATGTACATTAAAACTGTACCATCACGAAGGATACCAAATTACGAAATTTTACTTATTGTGCGGATACAGTACAGGAAGAAGAATATGTGAATAAATTTGTTTGCAATTTGGGGGAATACAGGGGCCTAAATTTTGCGCAAGTTGCTCCTTACTCTGTCGGCAACCCCGACTAAAGGTACGCGACAGCTGTAAGATCGTTCATAGCCGAGCTAACAGTATACCTGTCCGCTCAGACGCTAGTCAGTGAGGCTGTTAAGGTCCTACAAGGCGTTGAGTATGGCCTTCCTGAGCCCTTCGGCTCTATATTTGCATGACAGCATGACCAGAGCGACCAGAAAAACTCGGAACTATAAATCGCACTCTTGATAGACCATAAACTTGCTGCTCGTCCAATTCCAACACGTGATGGTACGTCTTTCTTCTTTGAACGAAGCAGAAAGCGATTTTCTCAACAGTGACGTGCGATTTCTGACTGAGAAACCAGATGCGCAATATTTCCTTACATACATTTGTAGACATTTTCACTCCTACTTACGAGTACGTTGTGAGGTTGTTCTCAGATGCTAACCATTTGCATATCCAAGCAAGCAGTACACTTCACGCCGATTTGACACTTACTGCATGCCGCCTTCATGGTGTAACAATTTCAATGGTTACCAGTGTGTAGACAGTGTACTTCACAACTCCTATTACAGATTGCTAAGGGTTGTATATAATGTTATTGTAAGGAACTCATGTCCGGAATTGTACCATTTGGGTATAAAATAAGTTTGAAAATCGGACCACTTTCCAATCTCCTGCTTCACAGTATGCACGCAAACTGAGAATATGGCGCCGTCCTTAGGCCATGTTGTAATCATGATGTCTCGCATACCATTTTCGTCGGCTATTAGAAACATGTACATTCGCAACAATGAGGGCTGACTCTGAGGGTCCATGGATGCACCACACTGTCGACTTTGAAGATGACGTACTTCATTACGTACAAGAGTACCAGACCACTGGCGTAGAACACACAGGTCAGAGCTAATTATCTGTAGTTTTGCATATTGTGAAGCGGGAAATTTGAAAGTTGTGCGAACTTCAAACCTTTGTTACATCCGAACCGTATATTTCTAGATATTGGTTTCTTATCGAAACTCTTTCTGCCAAGTCTTCTCTATAACTGCTAGTAGCTGTAATACGAATTATGAAACATCCTGTGTACGAGGTCCGTTCAAAAAATTCCGGGACTTTCAGAATGAGATTTTCACTCTGCATCGGAGTGTGCGCTGATACGAAACTTCCTGGCAGATTAAAACTATGTGCCGGACCGAGACTCGAACTCGGGACCTTTGCCTTTCGCGGGCAAGTGCTCTACCATCTGAGCTACCGAAGCATGACTCACGCCCCGTCCTCACAGATTTGGGTAGCTCAGATGGTAGAGCACTTGCCCGCGAAAGGCAAAGGTCCCGAGTGCGAGTCTCGGTCGGGCACAGTTTTAAGCTGCCAGGAAGTTTCGTATCAGCGCACACTCCGCTGCACAGGGAAATCTCATTCTGGAAACATCCCCCAGGCTGTGGCTAAGCCATGTCTCCGCAATATCCTTTCTTTCAAGAGTGCTAGTTCTGCAAGGTTCGCAGGAGAGCTTCTGTAAAGTTTGGAAGGTAGGAGGCGAGGTACTGACAGAAGTAAAGCTGTGAGGACGGGGCGTGAGTCGTGCTTGGGTAACTCAGTTGGTAGAGCACTTGCCCGCGAAAGGCAAAGGTCCCGAGTTCGAGTCTCGGTCCGGCGCACAGTTTTAATCTCCCAGGAAGTTTCAGTTCCGGGACTGTGTCCACACAATTTTTCTACGTTCACCTTTTACTTATTGTGCGTGGTCTCCTTAGAAATACCCTCCTCCGCAACTGATACACCTCTCCCAACGCCGTTTCCACTTCCAGAAGCTGTCTTGGTACTCCTTTTGCTGGATTACGCAAAGCACCGGCTGCGAATTTTCTTTTATCTCGTCTATCGTTGCATATATTCGTCCTTTCAAAGGCGTTTTCAACTTTGTAAATAAAAAATGTCCGCAGGGGCTAGGTCTGGAGAGTACGGCGGACGAGGTAGCTCAGCGATTTTGTTTTTTGTGCGATAGTCACACACCAACAGTGATGAATGTGCGTGTGCGTTACCGTAATTCAAGAGCCGTGAATTGCCTCGCCACATTTCACGTTGTTTCCTTCTCACATTTTCTCGGCAGGCTCACAACACGTCCCGTTAGTACAGTCGTTTAAAAGTTTGTCCCTGCTCCACGAATTCATAATTAACTAATACTTCAAAGTCAAATAAAACTATCAGCATGGCTTTTACATTTGACCTGACGTGACGAGCTTTTTTGGTGTTGGAGAACTTTTCCCGACACATTGTGAAGATTGAACCTTGTTATCAACATCATAACCGTAGAGCCACGTCTCATTACTAGTTGTGATTTTCTTACGGGACATCTCGTTCTCATTTGCGTGATGCAAAAGCTCTTCACAGACTGCGAGGCGGTCTTTCTGGTCTTAACTCATGAGCCGTGGGATGCATTCCAAGATGCTGTGTTAGAGTTTCATGACGTAATGCAACTGTAAAGGTTTTCTCCAGTTTGACGCAAAATTTAATGCAGACGCGTTGCTCCTCTAACTCTGCCATCTCGAAATTCGCAAACTGTGCGACACGACGTTCTACAGCACTGAACAATAACTAACAGACATGCAACAATGAAACGTCCGACAGTTACACTTTAAACACAGGCGTGTGCAGGGATGCCAACCGCATTTCGCTCCCCTACATTATTGGTGCGAAATTACGAAAATTCCGGAATTTTTTTGAACAGAAGCCGTTTATGACCTATTGGGTAATACTGGAAGCTCCATAATGCTTTCCACGAATGATCCTGTTGTACATGCAAAAGTCGGAAAGCTAGGAAGACCGGCAGAGGATCGACAATTGGTGAGTGAACTCGCAGTTCCGTATCAAAATAAGCAGAATGCGATGTACTTCACATAAATAAACGGAAATGCGCCTCATTATTCACTACACGATTGCAGAATAATCACTGGAAAAATTGACATCCACTAAATGTCTAGAAGTATGCACATTTAGGGAATTAAAGCTGAAGTACAAATTGAAATTTATGATGGGAAGGTGAAATGCCGGAGTGAAACTCGTTGAAAGAATTCTCACGAATTCAGGCCCACCCAGGAAAGAGAAAGCGCACAAAACTTTGTTTCGACGTGTGCTTGAATATTGCTCTCAAGTCTGGAACCCTGCGTCTTTGGATAATACACTCCTGGAAATTGAAATAAGAACACCGTGAATTCATTGTCCCAGGAAGGGGAAACTTTATTGACACATTCCTGGGGTCAGATACATCACATGATCACACTGACAGAACCACAGGCACATAGACACAGGCAACAGAGCATGCACAATGTCGGCACTAGTACAGTGTATATCCACCTTTCGCAGCAATACCGGCTGCTATTCTCCCATGGAGACGATCGTAGAGATGCTGGATGTAGTCCTGTGGAACGGCTTGCCATGCCATTTCCACCTGGCGCCTCAGTTGGACCAGCGTTCGTGCTGGACGTGCAGACCGCGTGAGACGACGCTTCATCCAGTCCCAAACATGCTCAATGGGGGACAGATCCGGAGATCTTGCTGGCCAGGGTAGTTGACGTACACCTTCTAGAGCACGTTGGGTGGCACGGGATACATGCGGACGTGCATTGTCCTGTTGGAACAGCAAGTTCCCTTGCCGGTCTAGGAATGGTAGAACGATGGGTTCGATGACGGTTTGGATGTACCGTGCACTATTCAGTGTCCCCTCGACGATCACCAGTGGTGTACGGCCAGTGTAGGAGATCGCTCCCAACACCATGATGCCGGGTGTTGGCCCTGTGTGCCTCGGTCGTATGCAGTCCTGATTGTGGCGCTCACCTGCACGGCGCCAAACACGCATACGACCATCATTGGCACCAAGGCAGAAGCGACTCTCATCGCTGAAGACGACACGTTTCCATTCGTCCCTCCATTCACGCCTGTCGCGACACCACTGGAGGCGGGCTGCACGATGTTGGGGCGTGAGCGGAAGACGGCCTAACGGTGTGCGGGACCGTAGCCCAGCTTCATGGAGACGGTTGCGAATGGTCCTCGCCGATACCCCAGGAGCAACAGTGTCCCTAATTTGCTGGGAAGTGGCGGTGCGGTCCCCTACGGCACTGCGTAGGATCAAATGGTTCAAATGGCTCTGAGCACTATGGGACTCAACTGCTGAGGTCATTAGTCCCCTAGAACTTAGAACTAGTTAAACCTAACTAACCTAAGGACATCACAAACATCCATACCCGAGGCAGGATTCGAACCTGCGACCGTAGCGGTCTTGCGGTTCCAGACTGCAGCGCCTTTTACCGCACGGCCACTTCGGCCGGCACTGCGTAGGATCCTACGGTCTTGGCGTGCATCCGTGCTTCGCTGCGGTCCGGTCCCAGGTCGACGGGCACGTGTACCTTCCGCCGACCACTGGCGACAACATCGATGTACTGTGGAGACCTCACGCCCCACGTGTTGAGCAATTCGGCGGTACGTCCACCCGGCCTCCCGCATGCCCACTATACGCCCTCGCTCAAAGTCCGTCAACTGCACATACGGTTCACGTCCACGTTGTCGCGGCATGCTACCAGTGTTAAAGACTGCGATGGAGCTCCGTATGCCACGGCAAACTGACTGACACTGACGGCGGCGGTGCACAAATGCTGCGCAGCTAGCGCCATTCGACGGCCAACACCGCGGTTCCTGGTGTGTCCGCTGTGCCGTGCGTGTGATCATTGCTTGTACAGCCCTCTCGCAGTGTCCGGAGCAAGTATGGTGGGTCTGACACACCGGTGTCAATGTGTTCTTTTTTCCATTTCCAGGAGTGTAGAAGAGATACAAAGAAGAGCAGTACATTTAACCACGAGTTTGTTTAGCAAGCTTAAAAACGACATTGCGATGGTCACTCCAGTGAAAGACGCTACGATAAAGGCGTTGTGCATTATAGTGTAGTTTCAAATGGTTCAAATGGCTCTGAGCACTATGAGACTTAACATCTGAGGTCATCAGTCCCCTAGACTTAGAACTACCTAAACCTAACTAACCTAAGGATATCACACACATCCATGCCCAAGGTAGGATTCGAACCTGCGACCGTAGCAGCAGCGCCTAGAGAACCGCTCGGCCACAGCGGCCGGCATAGTGTAGTTTACTCTTAAAATTTCGAGAGTGTATATACGTAGATATGTCAGCCGAAATAATACTTCCTAGTTTATTGATCTCGCTAAAAGAGAAGAGCAATAAGTAAAATTTGATAATTTCGGTACACGAAGTACCCTCCGCCAAACGCTGTATTGATGGCTTACGGAGTTTACATTTGGACCTAAATCTCCTCGTTAAATGCCACGACCGCTAATCTTAAAGTGTATTTACTGCCTGGTCTCCAAACAACTTTTGTTGACGCTGCGCTCTTATTTAATGAAATTTAGACTTGAGGCGCGGGATTTCCGCTGTGATTAGCATTAGTTTTCCCGCGCCCCACCATATTATTGCGTAAAACAGACATTCCAGTCGCCTCTGATGGAAGATACTTAATAAACTTAGTGCTGGGCACTTAGCTTTGTTTAAATCGTATTCTTATCAATCACAAGCTTGTAACGTGCTCGCTGATTTATCCTAATTCAGAAATCACGTTTTAATTGGTCCCGGGTTATCGGGCCTTCGCCGGACCGTTACGTGCATAACCGGTAGCCAATGGCGACGTGCGTCCGCAATTCAGCTGCGAACTGAAACAAGGGGTCCATCGACTACCTCACTAATGAATTTAATTTGTGAAACGTTTTAATTAATTCCCTGACATGCCTGCGAAAAAAGGGGTAGGGGACATGTGCCACCGCTGTAATAATTACTGCATGTGTACCTTCGGGGAGCCGAGCTAGATAACGGGTCACATTCACGGATGCAAGCATGATACCACTGGCATCCGCTCACAAAGACTGCAGCATAAAATACTATACACAGTCTAATAATAATAACAAAACCATAATAGTTCTGTTTCCTCTTCCAAATCTCATTGGCAAAATTTTTTATATTAATTCAGTTTTTCATTCCAGATTTCCACTATCTTTTCTGGAACACAGTTAAAAACACAAATTTGCTATACTTTCTGAAAATGTGGCTTCTGCTATAACATAAATTAATCTTTTCGAAGAAATAGCCAGTAGTGCCGGCTTAAGAATTTCTACAGATAAAAACAATTTTTTTACGAACATTAAAAACGCGCCAAGATTTCTGAAAACAGATGCTGGTCAAACTGAGAAGATTATAAAACATAAATAACTTGGGGTGGGTAATCTAAAAGAAAGGACACATGAAATGGAAAGGGCGTATGGTAACGAAAGACTTTCACAACAAAAGAATGCCTATCTAAAAATGCAAAACTAAGGCTTTACAATACAGCAATGAAGCCAGAATGTCTATATGCAAGCGAATGTACATTCGTATAATTTAGATAAACTGGACATACTAGAAAGGCGAATCACCAGGAAAATATTAGGCCCACAGAAGGTTACGGAATTTAGGAACTTATGTAGTAATAATGAAATTTATCGAAACACTGAAAATATATCACAAGCAATGACGAAAAGAAGACGAATCTTCTGCATATTCATATCAAATGCAAGACAGTAGAACGACCAAAAAGCTCTGCAAATGTTCGTGGTACGCGAAGTTAACAAATTTGAATCCATGAAGTAAAAAAGAATTTAGAAAAAATAATATAAAAGCTGAAGAACTAATTGGCAGAGAGGTGTTTAGGGAAAAAATCTTGAACGTAGAGTGATTCCAAGGCAGAAGAGTGAAAAAAACTGGTAGGAAGAAAAAAACTTAGTGAACAGTGAAAAGAGTAGTGGAAGAAAAGAAAACAACGAATATGAAATTTAAATTGGCATGTGTTCCTTAGTTGGCTCATCTGAGAAAAAAAAATCATAATTTAATGATCTCTTATTGTTGTTATCATCTTGCTGCTTTGTTTCACTCTCCACTCTAGCATATCCTGTGCAATGCTCTTCATCTCTGTGTAACTGCTGCAATGTACACCCATTTGAACCTGACTGCAGAATTCGAGCCTCCCACACTGACCTCCATTACCAAACAGACGACCCCTCCCGTAATATATAAAACAGCTTCAAACATCTGATTACTTTATAAGTGCTTTAATGCGTTAAATATTTAACGTTAAGCATGTAAGCGAGAAAAAGTATACAAAAGATTTGAAATTAGGCTTAATATTGAAACTTCCTGGCAGATTAAAACTTTGAGCCCGACCGAGACTCGAACTCGGAACCTTTGCCTTTCGCGGGCAAGTGCTCTACCAACTGAGCTACCAAAGTACGACGCACGTCCGGTACTCATAGCTGTACTTCTGCCAGTACCTCGTCTCCTAGGAGACGAGACGAGGTACTGGCAGAAGTACAGCTATGAGTACCGGACGTGCGTCGTACTTCGGTAGCTCAGTTGGTAGAGCAAGGAGACGAGGTACTGGCAGAAGTACAGCTATGAGTACCGGACGTGGGTCGTACTTCGGTAGCTCAGTTGGTAGAGCACTTGCCCGCGAAAGGCAAAGGTCCCGAGTTCGAGTCTCGGTCGGGCACACAGTTCTAATCTGCCAGGAAGTTTCATATCAGCGCACACTCCGCTGCAGAGTGAAAATCTCATTCAGGCTTAATGTTGGTTGGAAGTCGATGAGTGCGCTTATTACGAGACACTGGATGAATAGAGTCTGGGTAATTTGCGCTCAGTTTTAAGAGAAAACTAGTTTTTCACGCATCTCAATATTTATGACGTCATAACTTCCCAGCTTTGTGTCGTATGATAACATAATTTTGTAGGTACTATAATAAAATAATAAAAAGGTTGTTGACGAACTTATAAGGAAATTACGTGTTAGTGACTGATATGTTCTCTTTACGTATGAGGTAACCGCGCGCGCGGGCTAGCCGCGCGTTCTCAGGCGTCTTGTCACGGGTCTCATGGCTCCCGCCATCGGAGGTTCGAGTCCTCCTTCGGACATGGGTGTGTGTCGTTCTTACCGTACGTTAGTTTACGTTAGATTAAGTAGTGTGTAAGTCTAGGGGCCGTTGACCTCAGCAGTTTGGTCCCATAAGATCTTACCACAAATTTCCAGATTTTCCGTATGAGGCTGTTGTGAATCGTTTGTCTTGAGACGCTCTGTACATCAGTTCGTTGACTCGCACTGTTCAGTGTCCGTAAATATTGAAAAGTTCGGCTTTTTATCGTTTTGCGTCTTGTGATGATTCCTTGTAAGGTCTATTATGTCGCCATTCCTTGCAATAATTGTTCCCGTGTGAGCCATAATGGAGGCAAATCGGACGTTAATGTTGCTAAGTCCTCTTTGTTTGGAACTGGTTTGGTTTGAATTATTCGGCGATTAACTAACTCACAAAAACACTTTAAATGTCACACTGTATATTTTGCACGTGAACTACGCAAAATTTCTCTTTTTATACAGATTAAGAGGTTTGTACAGCTCTCATCTGTTTCGTTAGATCAAGAGAAGAGACCATTCCCTAAAGGTAACAAAAAAAAAAAAACAAAAAAAAAGTAATCGTAAAAATTCAGTTCCTCATTTCCAGTAATGATTCATTGACATTTTCAATTATTATACGGCGCTCGTTACCCAAAATCGTAGTTATGTTTCTCTAATAAATACGTGATTCTTCTCACAAATTTTTAGAGCGACTTTTTTTCACAAAATATTTATCGCCAAGTCTTACCAACTAATATCACAGTACGTTCAGTGATATACGTAGATACTGTCTAAAAACTGTGTTGCGAATGGAGGCGATGGTAAGGAAGTAGTGTCTGATGCTGAAGTTTTATTGCATGAACAGCGAAAATATAGTAGGCGTTAAACTTTTTTTCGCTCATTATTTTGTGGGGGATATTAACGAGAAGAAGCTTCGTAGCGATTTGAAATTATGTGTAAAATTTACTGGAAGTCGCTAAGTGCTCTCATTCTAGAATACTGGTTGAATAAACTCCGGGTGATGAATTCTTCCTGGGCTATCACCCGAGTGGTGGCGTCGTCTTGTCGCAACGTTGCAGTGAGTTTCGTACTCATCATCTGACTTCGCCTCTCCCTACTCTCTCTATCCATCTCCTCTTCCCTTCATTTCCTCCCCCCTCTCACTCTGCTCATCTTCTCCCCCACCTTGTCTCAGTCCATCTCCTCTTCCTATCTCTTGGTGAATCTCCTCCTCTTACCTTTTTCGGCCCTTTTTTCTGCTTCTCACAGCGTCCATTTCCTCCTACCTCATATCTGTGTTATAACACTCCAATTACAGAAACCCTAATAAACAACGCTTTGTTGTAAAAGAAGTAGGAAATCTAGTCATCCTGACAGTGACGGCAGCTACTGACAACAAAATTTACCCTTGTGATAATTTGATCAACAGGAATGTCATGTGAATAATAATATTTATCATGAAATAGAGACTGAATGAAGGAATTTAATAGGATGCGCGACAAAAACATCAAAGAAACAATTGCAAAATAATTGATAACGAAGGTTAAAGCCCAGATGGTAAATTGCCCAAAGATAACATTTCCCATAGAAGAGAGTTGTAGCCGCATCGAAAAGGAACCTCGATGTGACTACAATGTAACTCAGAAATGGAAATGTTAGCTTCAGTTGCTATCTAGTCGCTCTCTAGTACTATTGCGATAGTAGCATGCATGTAAGCGCTACTAGATTGTTTTCAGCTAATCGGAAGTTTGAAAGTTTTGCGTTATAGACTGAAGCATTATTCAGAAGCCATACTACATCAGAGTCATCTTCACCGTTAGCAAGATAATTGCATGCGGAGATTCGCGACGAAATTAAATCGTGTAATATCTGTGATGGGACTTAGCTTTCGGGATACTGAATAAGCACGAAAATTCAAGGACACTGAAAAAGAAAGATCGCCGTCAGAAAAACTATTATTAGTCTCGAGTAGGTAACAGACAAACGCAAACACGAAGAACGTACAGTTGCGCCGAGTTGTCAGAAGCTGTCGTCAAGGACAGGATTACTGATGCAAACGGAAGCAATTCCTTGAGTGAGAAATCGGTGTGCGTGCTCAGCGTGGGGACAATTAATTACAAGGAACAATAAAATTTGATTCAAACTTTAATTCTTCTTGTCGCCTACATAATTGAGTAGACATTATACGGTGTATTAGTGACAATTAATTGACTATTAGAATATTATGAATTCATGGTTATTTAACAGTGAACAGTCATCGATTTATCCCAAGAGTACGACGCATTCTGAACATTGCTGAAGTATATGTTATCTCTTGAATTACGTCGTGTATTTATTGAATACGCGACGTAGTGATGTCTTGACGACGGAATAACAAAAAGATGGTTCAAATGGCTCTGAGCACTAAGGGACTTAACATCTGAGGTCATCAGTCTCCTAGAACTTAGAACTACTTAAACCTAACTAACGTAAGGACATCACGCACATCCATGCCAGAGGCAGGATTCGTACCTGTGACCGTAGCAGTCGCGCGGTTCCGGACTGAAGCGCCTAGAACCGCTCGGCCACAGCGGCCGGCTACCGAATAGCAATTTATTAACTTAACATCCTCGCAATTCCATAATGTGGCCACGACTTATGTGATGAATTGAAGATTCAAAACTTTATATTATTAATATTCAACATCCATTATCTAACAGGGCATAATGAAAAGAAGAACTACAGGCAGCCAGTTCGCGCAAGCTGAAAGTCTGTCGCGGACTCACAACAAAGAAAACTGGTGGTCATCATTTCAGGTCAAGAGAGTCATCGCGTCATCGAGTGGTGCAATTTCCGCGTTTATCAGTGAAGAAGCAAGAGCGGCTTACACGCGCTGCTCTATCGAAATATTGACATTACATACGAAAGACAGTATCTAAAATATGACCAAACCACGCGAGGAGTTTGTGTTTTTCTACTAGTTACTGGGTGACGTTGTCGTGAGCGACGGATTCCGTTCCACGTCATCCTGACTGCGACGACCACCACCACTGAGTCGTGTCAACTCTAAGGAGACGCCGACGCCACAGTGTCCATGTCGGTTCCCCTCTATGTCGGTCCTTCTGTCCCTCCCCCCCCTCCCCTCTCTCCACATTATCACCCCCACATCAATCGAATGTTGTCCTCTCTTACCCCCAAAGTATTTCTTTCCAGACAGTAATGTGTGTACCTACCATAATTGGCTAAAATCGATCCAAGAGGAGCTTCTCAGCAGCGACGTTGCCATAGTACGGACATGTGACATATGTGTGCACATATGTATGAAATATGTTAAATATAATTCACCTGCGTATTGTAATCTTCCCCTCCCACACATCACCATTAAATTTCTCTTAGTCTCTTCATTATTTTCTAAACTTCGAGGGGCATAAGATATACAAAAGGAAAGCTTTTAACTTATCTTCATTTTCTCTTCTTGTTGGCTCCATGTCTTGCGTCTAGGGGTACATTCTTACGGCTGAAACTTAGATTTAACGTTGTGAGTTCCTGATGACTAAATAACTGATGAAGATTTGCCTGTATATTTCTTGAGTTTTATTCTTTCTCACATTATTAAATATCACACCGTTTTTACATTTCCACTTAATATTCCAAATTACGTTGTTAGTGTCGGTCATATAAATACGTCTGTCTCCATCAGAGTCGTGCCCACTACTATTTACATTTTGCGAAACTCACAATGTTCCAAAGAGTTTACAAAGCAAAAGAGTTTACGAACTTTCTTCAAAAAAGAAAAATCCTCGCCAAAATACATCACTACTTTGTAAATAAGTTCAGAAATAAATTTTATAGTTATCGTCAGATTGTGCAATTAATAATAGGAGCCGCGCTGGATTAGCCGAGAGGTCTAGGCGCTGCAGTCATGGACTGTGCGGCTGATACCGGCGGAGGTTCGAGTCCTCCCTCGAGCATTGGTGTGTGTGTGTGTGTGTGTGTTTGTCCTTAAGATAATTTAGGTTAAGTAGTGTGTAAGCTTAGGGACTTAAGTCCCATAAGATTTCACACACATTTTTTTGACAATAATAGGAATTTTAAGTATGCCAGACATTTCGTTGTTTCAAACATTTCCAGAAGGAGAATAAATTTAACTGTATGTAAAGTGTACTAACAAATTAATCTCTTTCTATACATTTTAGCCTGAAATATAATACATCATATATAAAATCAAATGAAATTCTTTCAATGGATCAGCCGAGAATGTTCACCTACACTAGATTCCGGGTTAACGCTAGTATCGGTTACTTCTATAAGAAAAAGGTAATGTCAGAAAAGGGTATCCCATTACAATATTTAGCGAATATCGTCTTGCACTTTCGATTTCACGCAGCTCAATCTCTATGACAATCTCCAGCCCAATGTGTCGTACAATGATATAATTTTGTAAGTACATTCAATGATCTGCGAAATGCGTTATGAATACAGTTAGTAGTAAAGCGTAATGAACTAAAATGTCGTGTATGTGCAGCAGCTTTTCACGCATTTCAATATTTATGACGTCATATCTCCTGAACTATGTGTTATAGAATGATATAATTTTGCAGCTATGTTCCGTGTTATATGTAGATGCTGTCTGCAAAATGCGTCATGAATACAGTCAGAAGTAGAGAATTAATAAATTAAAACGTCATGCCTGAAGCGGCAGTTTTACTGCATGATCAGCGAAAATGTAGTAAGCGATAAAGTTTTTCCCCTCGCGTGATTTTGTAGGGGTTGTCCTAAAGGCGGAGGAGCCACAAGGTGGCCAACGGCATAGAATGGAGAAGGCAACGGGAAACCACTCCATTAAAGACCCGGGCGGGTATCCCAAGTATCAACAGCTTATGATGGAAATCTCTTTGGTTAAATTCTCCGGGGGTAAAATAGTCCCCCATTCGGATCTCCGGGCGGGGACAACTAAAGAGATACCGAAATCCAAAAGCATTAATGTAAGGAGGATAGCAACATGGAACGTCAATTCGCTTCTTAAATGTGGTAAACTGGAAAACTTGAAAATGGAAATGACACGAATGGATATTGATGTACTGGGAGACTCAGAAATGAGATGGCCAAACACTGGCGACTTTTGGTCAGGGGATTACAGAATCATACACACTGGAACAGCACAAGACTATCCCGGGATTGCAGGAGTGGGAATTATCCTCAATAAAGAGATGAGGTTAAGAGTAAAAGGATTTGTTCAACATAGTGAGAGGATAATTTATGTCAGATTGGAAACTAAACCAAGAGACACAATCATAATCCAAGTATACATGCCAACTACGAGGCACGAGGATAATGAAATCGACATGATGTATGACCACCTTGAAGAAGTAATTGGCAGAATTAAAGGAGCTGAAAACCTTGTCATCATGGGAGATATGAATGCTGTTGTTGGGGAGGTAAAGAAGAGGATGTGGTAGGGAATTTTGGACAAGGATTAAGAAATGAAAGAGGGGATAAACTTGTAGAATTCTGCCAAAGAAATAAACTTTGCGTTACAAATACCTTCTTTAATCATCATCCAAGAAGACGATATACTTGGAAAATACCTGGTGACATTAACAGATATCGAATTGACTTGATATTAGTGAAGCAAAGATTTAAAAACCAAGTTAAGGACAGCAGATCATATCCAGGCTGTGATATGGAACGTGACCACATACTCGTTATGATGACGACTGAACTAAAATTCAAGAACATTAAAAAAAGAAGTACATGTAAATGGGATTTGACAAACCTGAAAAACGAAAATACACTGAAGCACTATCAACTAGAAACAGACAAGAAAACAAATACACAGGGCTGCAATGACATCCAAAGCAGCTGGGAAAAAATAAAAACTGGTATTTTAGAAGCAGCAGAAGAAGTAATAGGAAAAGAAAGGACAGAGAAAAGGAAGGAATGGATCACTAATGACCCACTAAATATGATGGAAGAAACAAGGAAATTAAAAAATTCTGTGAAGAAGGAAGACCAAGAGAAATACAAGAGTCTGAAAAACAGAATCAACAGAGAGGCAAAACAAGCAAGAGAAAAATACCTTGATGATCTCTGTATTTCAGTTGAGGACAACATGAGAAAGGGAAATATCGACAAGGCCTATAAATGTGTAAGACATTGCTTTGGAGACAGAAGAAACAAGTGTAGGGCTGTGATGGATGAAAATGGCAATGTTGGATGACGATGATGAAGTTGCAAGAAGATGGAAACAATATATAGGAAAACTGTACAGCGGACCAGACCTGTCTGAAAACATCATGGAAGAAGAAACAGAAGTAGATGTAAACAACATAGGTGAACCTATATTAAAGGAAGAGTTTGAACTAGCTCTGAAAAAATTGAAAAACAACAAATCGCCTGGTATAGACAATATCCCAGCCGAACTTCTGAAATCTGGAGGAGCAAAACTGAATCAGGAGTTGTATAATCTTGTTTTTAACATGTACGAGCAGGGTAAAATTCCTACAGACTTTGAGAAAAAACATTATGATTCCCATTCCAAAGAAGGCAAATGCTGCAAGATGTGAAAATTATATATAGGACGCTCAGCCTAGTTACTCACGCCTCTAAAATAGTAACCTCAATTATCCTAAAACGCATAGAACAAAAAGTCGAAGCTACACTCTCCGAAGACCAGTTTGGATTCCGGAAAGATAGAGGAACCAGAGAAGCAATATTTGCTCTAAAACTAATAATAGAGAAACGACTAGATAAGAACCTGACAACATACATAGCTTTCGTAGATGTAGAGCAAGCCTTTGATAATGTTAAATGGGATAAGATGTTTGAAGTACTCAAAAAGGTAGGAATAGACCATAAAGATAGAAAAATGATACGGAACTTGTACAAAAACGAGACAGCAGTTATCCGTGGACGGACAAAACAAGAAGAGGTGCAGATGCGGAAAGGTGCCCGACAAGGTTGCGCACTATCCCCTGTTATCTTTAACGTATACATTGAAGAGGCGCTGAAAAAAGTAAGGGAAAATTCACAGACAGGTGTAGTAATTCATGGCCAACGAATAGATATGATAAGATATGCCGATGATATAGCTGTCCTGGCTGAAAGTTAAGAAGATCTTGTAGTCCTACTGAATAGAATGGATAAAGTTATGGTGGAAGAATATAATATGAGAATTAATAAAGCAAAAACAAAAGTAATGGCATGCGACAAAAAAGATCAAGTGAAAGTCCAAGTTCATGTAGGCAATGAACTGCTTGAACAAGTTGATACATTTACTTATCTGGGCAGTAATATTACCAGGGATGGAAGGAGCAAGGCAGAAGTGAGAAGTAGAATTGCTCAAGCAAAGGCTGCTTTTAACAAGAAGAAAAACATCTTAACATCTAAGAGCATCAGCCTTGAAATCAGGAAAAGATTTTTGAAATCATATGTGTGGAGTGTGGCATGCTATGGGTGTGAAACATCGACTCTCGGGACAGAGGAAGACCAGAAGCTAAAATCTTTTGAAATGTGGTGCTATAGACGCATGCTCAAAATAAAATGGATCGACAAGGTCACAAACGAAGTGGTTCTGGAAAGAGCAGGTGAGAAGAGAAGCTTCTGGAGTTTCATTGTTCAAAGAAGAGTGCAATTTACAGGCCATCTATTAAGACATAAAGGACTCCTGAACACAATCATAGAAGGATATGTCGAGGGAAAAAGACCAAGAGGAAGACCACGACTGAGGTACATGGATCAAATCGTGAAAGATGTGGGATGTAACACCTATAAAGAAATGAAGAGAAAAGCTGAAAGGCGCATAGAATGGAGACAAGCTGCCATTGTAGCTGTTGCAAACCAATCCTTGGATTGACCACTACAGAAGAAGAAGTCAGCGAGAAACAGTTTCGTAAAGGTTTGAAACTGAGTGTAAAGTTCTCTGCAAGTCTCTAACTGCTCTCAATCTCAGATACTGGATGAATAAATTCTGCGAACTCGCGAGTGAACTACACTACTTTTTCACGCCAACCTGCTGATAGGTCGGTGGTTCTTACCCCTACTGCGGTTCTCTCCAGACTGTGAGTGATGTGCGTAGCAAGTCTGGTTGAATTCAGTCCAGTGGTTTACGAGGAGATGTGCGAATTACGCACATATACAGGGTGGTCCATTGACAGTGACCGGGCCAAATATCTCACGAAATAAGCATCAAACGAAAAAACTACAAAGAACGAAACTCGTCTAGCTTGAAGGGGCAAACCAGATGGCGCTATGGTTGGCCCGCTAGGTGACGCTGCCATAGGTCAAAAGGATATCAGCTGTGTGTTTTTTTTTTAAATAGGAACCCCTATTTTTAATACATAGTCCTGTAGTACCTAAAGAAATATGAATGTTTTAGTTGGACCACTTTTTTCGCTTTGTGACAGATGGCGCTGTAATAGTCACAAACGTATAAGTACATGGTATCATGTAACATTCCGCCAGTGCGGACGGTATTTGCTTCGTGATACATTACCCACATTAAAATGGACCGTTTACCAATTGCGGAAAAGGTCGATGTCGTGTTGATGTATGGCTATTGTGATCAAAATGCCCAACGGGCGTGTGCTATGGATGCTGCTCGGTCTCCTGGACGACATCATCCAAGTGTCCGGACCGTTCGCCGGATAGTTACGTTGTTTAAGGAAACAGGAAGTGGTTCAGCCACATTTGAAACGCCAACCACGACCCGCAACAAATGATGATGCCCAAGTAGGTGTTTTAGCTGCTGTCGCGGCTAATCCGCACATCAGTAGCCGACAAATTGGGCGCGAATGGGAAATCTCAAAAACGTCGGTGTTGAGAACGCAACATCAACATCGATTGCACCCTTACCATATTTCTACGCACCAGGAATTGCATGGCGACGACTTTGAACGTCGTGGACAGTTCTGCCACTGGGCACAAGAGAAATTACGGGACGATGACAGATTTTTTGCACGCGTTCTGCTTAGCGACGAAGCGTCATTCACCACAACGTAAACCGGCATAATATGCACTATTGGGCAACGGGAAATGCACGATGGCTGCGGCAAATGGAACATCAGCGACCTTGGCGGGTTAATGTATGGTGCGGCATCATGGGAGGAAGGATAATTGACCTCCATCACGCTGTATCAGCATGCGTTCTCAGAAATGATAAGTTCACGAAGGTACATGTATCACATTGGAACAACCGAAATAAAATGTTCAAACGTACCTACGTTCTGCATTTTAATTTAAAAAACCTACCTGTTACCAACTGTTCGTCTAAAATTGTGAGCCATATGTTTGTGACTATTACAGCGCCATCTATCACAAAGCGTAAAAAGTGGTCAAACTTAAACATTCATATTTCTTTGCATATTACACGAATATGTAATAAAAAAGGGGGTTCCTATTTTAAAAAACGCAGTTGATATCCGTTTGACCTATGGCAGTGCCATCTAGCGGGCCAACCATAGCGCCATCTGGTTTGCCCCTTGAAGCTAGACAACTTTCGTTCTTTGTAGTTTTTTCGTCTGACCCTTATTTCGTGAGATATTTGTCCCGGTCACGATCAATGGAGCACCCTGTATGCGTACATCCATTTTAACTAGTACTGTGCCAGTCATTACGAGCGGTTACCACCATCATGGTCGCTCCATTGCCGAGGTCGCACCAGCACGGTAGCTCAGTGTGTTCGGTCAGAGGGCTGCTAGCCTTCTGTAATAAAAAACTGAGTAAAGGAATCAACGACAACTTGAACGGATGTCTCGTGATGCCGCCCACACCAAACGCCACGAACAATACCGAAAAAAAGGTCGCTAACGCACCCCTCTGCCGTGGCGCACGACTAGAAGGAAACGGTTCAAATGGCTCTGAGAACTATGGGACTTAACATCGAAGGTTATCACTCCCCTAGAACTTAGAACTAGTTAAACGTAACTAACCTGGACATCACACACATCCATGCCCGAGGCAGGATTCGAACCTGCGACCGTAGCATTAGCGCGGTTCCGGACTGAAGCGCCTAGAACCAACACCGACTCAAAGGAAGGCCTCGGCGCTTGTTGGTGACGTCACGTCAGATAGGCACGGCGATCGCCAGACGTGTTGCACGCATGGTGGTGTCTCCCTCTCTGGCACAGGAAAATGTGAAACTATTGGCGGTAGTTGACCAACACACATTGTTCTGAGAGATTTCTGCAATCAATTAATTGTGCAGTTCATTACACTTCTTAACGAATAGTGTACTCCTGAACTTAAATTTCCACTTGTTTTAAGGATTGACATACAAAAACAACTTCATGGTCCAGCAGCAACAGAGTTCGTGCTTCTTTACCTTATTTGTAAATCTGAGGAAGTTACGTTTGTACTGGGTTGCTTTTACAAGAAACTGTGAACATATTGGTGCTCTTCTTTAGGTAGCTTGGTTGACTATGGGGTGAGGAGCACCGAATATTAGTGAAATATCTTGCGATTGTACACGTTGGGGGAGGGGGTCGGGGAACAGAAGAAGTGGCAAAAGAGAGATATTTGTTTTATCAAATAAAATTGTTTTATCTTATAAAGTTTCTCCTTTCAGTTGCAAGAGGGGAATAATCATCTTTTCTAATGTGCATGTTTAAAAAATGTGCATGTTAGAATTCCTTTCGTTGAAAACGACTGTAATCTAATGACTGGCAACAGTTGGACATTTACACATATAAATTAGTTCACATTTCCAGTGACGATGTCAAACGAAAATAAATAAATAAATAAAAGAAGCGAGTTCATTGTAAGGGGTTGGGGTGAGTTTCGATAGCAAAATGGATCAAGTAAATACAGTTACGAGAATGTAAAATTTCCGAAGTTTGCAATGGGACAAAGCATCTTCTCATATTGATCTACGCTTGTTTCGACAGGATTCAGTAATACAGAACTATGATCTTCATTTGTAACTTTACGATAGTAAGAAAATCTTTCATCTAAATAAAACTGCAGAATCCAAAACAATAGCAAACATTTTGTCCAAAAATAAGAGATTTATAGTGATAAGCACGCCCAGGCGTTTCTGCCTGCAACAGACCCGGCTTTCGCCGTGCCTAGCTGACGTGACGTCACCAACAAGCGCCGAGGCCTTCCTTCGAGTCGGTGTTGCTAGAACCGCTCGGCCACCCCGGCCGGCCGACTAGGACAGCCGGTTCGAATCATGGTGCTGGATGGGATTTTCACTGTCAGTATTTGGCCGGCCAGAGGAGCAGTACTGTTGGCGTAAAGTTCCCGATCACTAGCTTTTGCCCCAGTGTCCTGGATTAAATTCGAAGCCTCTCCACAGTGTCCCACGAAGTTTCTATACAATTGTGAGCTCTAAGAGTGAGTTTATCGGGTAGTCTTCTGTGGTGAGAGCTATTCAATTAGGATCGACTAGACATGGGCGACAGTGTGGACGTGTAAAGTTATAACTGAAAGCATCTGCACGACGAAGCAGGGTGGCTGTGGAAGAACGCGATGGCCCGCGCTAAGAACACGGCGCGGCGCCGTGCTGTGCGGCGTCAGCGACACCTGGGCGCAATCGGTAGCGTCAGCGGCTTCTTCGCGCCGGCACGGATCGCTGCGACCAGTCCTGCTGATGTGGGAGGTTGCTGCCGCGTCTTGCGGAGAGGTGATTGACCTCGTACAGCCGGTATTCTTAGCTTTCTCATTCCTAGCAACATGGAGACGAAGAAAGCCCAGAGCAGTGGAAATTCGAAATTTACACTCCTGGAAATTGAAATAAGAACACCGTGAATTCATTGTCCCAGGAAGGGGAAACTTTATTGACACATTCCTGGGGTCAGATACATCACATGATCACACTGACAGAACCACAGGCACATAGACACAGGCAACAGAGCATGCACAATGTCGGCACCAGTACAGTGTATATCCACCTTTCGTAGCAATGCAGGCTGCTATTCTCCCATGGAGACGATCGTAGAGATGCTGGATGTAGTCCTGTGGAACGGCTTGCCATGCCATTTCCACCTGGCGCCTCAGTTGGACCAGCGTTCGTGCTGGACGTGCAGACCGCGTGAGACGACGCTTCATCCAGTCCCAAACGTGCTCAATGGGGGACAGATCCGGAGATCTTGCTGGCCAGGGTAGTTGACTTACACCTTCTAGAGCACGTTGGGTGGCACGGGATACATGCGGACGTGCATTGTCCTGTTGCAACAGCAAGTTCCCTTGCCGGTCTAGGAATGGTAGAACGATGGGTTCGATGACGGTTTGGATGTACCGTGCACTATTCAGTGTCCCCTCGACGATCACCAGTGGTGTACGGCCAGTGTAGGAGATCGCTCCCCACACCATGATGCCGGGTGTTGGCCCTGTGTGCCTCGGTCGTATGCAGTCCTGATTGTGGCGCTCACCTGCACGGCGCCAAACACGCATACGACCATCATTGGCACCAAGGCAGAAGCGACTCTCATCGCTGAAGACGACACGTCTCCATTCGTCCCTCCATTCACGCCTGTCGCGACGCCACTGGAGGCGGGCTGCACGATGTTTGGGGCGTGAGCGGAAGACGGCCTAACGGTGTGCGGGACCGTAGCCCAGCTTCATGGAGACGGTTGCGAATGGTCCTCGCCGATACCCCAGGAGCAACAGTGTCCCTAATTTGCTGGGAAGTGGCGGTGCGGTCCCCTACGGCACTGCATAGGATCCTACGGTCTTGGCGTGCATCCGTGCGTCGCTGCGGTCCTGTCCCAGGTCGACGGGCACGTGCACCTTCCGCCGACCACTGGCGACAACATCGATGTACTGTGGAGACCTCACGCCCCACGTGTTGAGCAATTCGGCGGTACGTCCACCCGGCCTCCCGCATGCCCACTATACGCCCTCGCTCAAAGTCCGTCAACTGCACATACGGTTCACGTCCACGCTGTCGCGGCATGCTACCTGTGTTAAAGACTACGATGGAGCTCCGTATGCCACGGCAAACTGGCTGACACTGACGGCGGCGGTGCACAAATGCTGCGCAGCTAGCGCCATTCGACGGCCAACACCGCGGTTCCTGGTGTGTCCGCTGTGCCGTGCGTGTGATCATTGCTTGTACAGCCCTCTCGCAGTGTCCGGAGCAAGTATGGTGGGTCTGACACACCGGTGTCAATGTGTTCTTTTTTCCATTTCCAGGAGTGTATTTGACATGGCGGATTCTGAACCAAACAAGGAAACATCGCACCCCCCCCCCCCCCCCCCCGGTTTATTGGTAAGATGGCGATGGCTCAGTGGCTACTACCCCGTCAAAAACTGAACACAGATCAAGCATGAAAACAGGAAGAAGTGGTGGTGGTGGTTGTTAGTGTTTAACGTCCCGTCGGCAACGAGGTCATTAGAGACGGAGCGCAAGCTCGGGTTAGGGAAGGAAATCGGCCGTGCCCTTTCAAAGGAACCATCCCGGCATTTGCCTGAAACGATTTAGGGAAATCACGGAAAACCTAAATCAGGATGGCCGGAGACGGGATTGAACCGTCGTCCTCCCGAATGCGAGTCCAGTGTGCTAACCACTGCGCCACCTCGCTCGGTCAGGAAGAAGTACTGAACCGTGAAAAAAATATGAAAAAAAAACGAAATAGAAATAGTGGTCACGGCGTTGTACTGCAAAGCAAGTGAGCGGTGTTCAAACACCCTTGTGCCATTTATTTTAATTTTTTTGTTTCACAACGTTGTGAACTGACAGTCCGGTCACTGAAATATGGAAGTTGTCATTCTATTCACTGGTTATAGAATATGAATCATATGGTAAGAATAAATTACTACCGCAAACAAATCTGATGAATAGTGAGGGCAGGCGTGATACGGCATAGACGTCTTACAGAAACGAAACCAAGAAATAAACGGGCGTGAATTATGTTACAACAAAGGAATTCAAGAGTTAAAACTTCCAGAACCGAATGCAACTCCAAAAACGTTTTGACAGGGCACAAAGAAACTGTGTGATTGTGGAACTGTTTTCATCATTTTCTTGGGAGTGATCACATTAACATCCATACGAACGCCTAAATCGGGCATGGAGGCGTATCTTACTCACTCACCAGGCTTACAGGTGAGGTGCGTCGATGTGACATTCCTATCATATGACACACTTGCTGTCTCTAATACCGTGTATGCACCTCTGGGAGTACTGGACCAGTGATAAGTGTAACACATGGTGATGAAATAATACATGGCGTGGAAACTTCAAATTTCTTAGCTGTCCATATTGATGAGAATTTAAATTGAAAAAAAAAACACATTTTGGAACTCCTAAAACGACTTAGTTCAGCCACATACGCACTTAGAATCATAGCAAATTTAGGGGAGAGAGAAATCAGTAAGTTGACATCTTTTGCTTATTTTCATTCAGTAATGTCATGTGGAATAATGTTCTGGGGTAACTCAACTTTAAGAAAGAAGGTCTTCATTGCCCAAAAACGTGCTGTAAGAATAATATGTGGTGCTTACTCGCTATCAACTGGTAGACATCTGTTTAAGGAGTTGGCATTCAGACTACTGCTTCACAGTATATTTATTCCCTCGTAAAGTTTGTTGTAAATAATCCACAACAGTTAAAAAACAATGAGGTACATAATTACAATACTAGAAGAAAAATGGCATTCATTACTCAACATTGTGGTTGTCTTTAGCACAGAAAGGGGTGCACAACGCTGCAGCAAAAATGTTTGACCACGTACCCAGAGATATAAAATGTCTAACAGACAGCAAGCTAAAATTTGAAAATAAATTGAAAAGTTTCTCCTTGACAACTACTTCTATTCCGTAGAAAAATTTCTATGTAATGTGTAAAAGGTGGTGGGTAGAAATTGCTAACTCAATCTGTATATCTTGTTTTCATTTTTGGGACAAAAATACTTATATGTTGATGTTGAGAGTACAAATAGATGTACAAATTAATTTACAATGTGAATTTGAAATGAGTCATTCCACATTATGACGATTTATCGTGCAAAATGATCCGTGAAACAAGACAGTAACTAATTAAGTAATTAAGCAGACATATTTTTCGACGAAGAATTCGGTTCAGTTGTCTCCTTATCACCAAACGTTTGTGTTTCCCATTCGATAGCCACTTTCATTTGGCTACTAATAGAGTAGTTGTGTAGAATCAACTTTCATTAAAGGTTCCTTCCTTACAGCTCGCTGTTGTAAACGGACGTTACAGCACGATGCAGACACAATTTCAATACAGAGTGCAGCGGAGGAAGAAGAAGAAGAAAAGGAAAAAAAGGCACCAGGGAGCTCTGAACGCAGCTCGCCCATCTTGCAGTCCAACACCGTGACCGCTTAAACAAGAAGCCTTGGCTGTTCCACACTCCTCTATGTTGCTTGGACAGTCCACTGTTTCTATTTTGCTTTTCTTTCACAGTTTAGTGCACGTTCTTCCTGTTTTCATGCCTGATCTGTGTTCAGTTTCTGGCGGAGTGTCCACTGGGCCTACTTACAAGGGAACCTCCCCATCGCACCCCCCTCAGATTTAGTTATAAGTTGGCACAGTGGATAGGCCTTGAAAAACTGAACACAGATCAATCGAGAAAACAGGAAGAAGTTGTGTGGAACTATGAAAAAAATAAGTAAAATATGGAAACTGAGTAGTCCATGGCAAAGATATGCAACATCGAGGATAGTGTGAGCTCAGGAGCGCCGTGGTCTCGTGGTTAGCGGGAGCAGCTGTGGAAAGAGAGGTCCTTGGTTCAAGTCTTCCCTCGAGTGAAGCCGGCACGGTAGCTCAGCGTGTTCGGTCAGAGGGTTACGTGCTCTCTGTAATAAAAAAAAACTGAGTTAATCATCATCAACGAACTTAAACGGATGTATTACGATGTCCACCCCGAGCAGATGCAACGAACAAAAGCGAGCAAAATGAGATAAAAAAAGTGAAAAGTTTACATTCTTTATTTTCGCAAAGTTATGATCTGTCCGTTCGTTCATTGACGTATCTGTTCATTGTAATAAGTTTAGTGTCTATGTTTCGCGACCGCACCGCAAAACCGTGCGATTAGTAGACGAAAGGACGTGCCTCTCCAATGGGAACCGAAAACATTTGATCGCAAGGTCATAGGTCAACCGATTCCTCCACAGGAAAACACGTCTGATATATTCTATACGACACATGACAGGAATATGTTGTCGACCCACCTAACTTGTAAACTTGGCGAATGGGTAAAAAGATTCTTCTACCTTGCCCGATTTAGGTTTTCTTGTTGATGTGATAATCACTCCCAAAAAAGTGATGAAATCACAAGAGTTTGTCTCATAAACTGCAACAAATGAATGCAACAGTTTCACAGTCGCACAGTTTTCCCTGTGGTCTGTCAAAACATATGTTTTTAACGTTTTCAAATTTTTCCGTGTGTACACCGTCAAATCCTGCATATGTCCAAGCAAATCTGAACATGTCCTGGAACTTTGGAGAGCGAAGTTGATTGTGTGTGTGTGTCTGAACTTTGATAATTGTCTGAAAATAAAAAATTAACGTTTTCACTCGAGGGAAGACTTGAACCACGGACCTCTCGTTTCAAAGCAGCTCACGCTAACCACAGGACCACAGCGCTACTAAGCTGGTACTTTCCTTCACGCTAACCACAGGACCACAGCGCTACTGAGCCGGTACTCTCCTTAATATGGCCTATCTTCAGCATGGACTACTCAGTTTTTATATTTTGCTTTTTTTTTCATAGTTCCACACAACTTCTTCCTGTTTTCTCGATTGATCTGGGTTCAGGTTCTCAAGGCCTATCCACTGTGCCAACTTATAACTAAATCTGAGGGGGGTGCGATGGGGAGGTTCCCTTGTTAGCACTAAACCTGAGCGGGATACGATGGGGTGTTTCCCTAGTAAGAAGACAGCTAAGATAGGGGAAATGAAGAATAAGGTCGCCTTATGGGCAATTCAACAACTACCCTAGCGGAGAGATGACGGCATCTTGTACGGGAAAATGTGAGCCTGAAAGCTGAACCGAGGAAAACGAGAACGCCTTCGTATGACAACATAACGGCTAGATAGACCTGTGCTGCCCAGGAACGACCAAATGTGACTAGCAAAAGTAAAGTAGCGATTAAGACGCAGAGTAATACTATTTTTATAAAGTCTCGTATGGAGGAATATGGTACAGTAAAGCTTAACTGCGATTGTCAGTACAAAAAATAAGAAAATCTGCATAAAGCAGATGCACGAAACGAATACAGTTATAGTGAAAAATGATTCAGAGGACAATACTGCAAAATTAATGAATAACACTAAACTGCAAAGGAACCTCACTTGTGAACTATAAGGAAAAAGGAAACCTCTCCTAATATGAACAGTGTCCCATCTGACTTGGAGATGCAGCAACAAAAAGAGATCGTGAATGAGAAAACTTTGCAACGGTACTTGAAAGGGATCATTTTGACTAAGTTTATTGAAAAAATTTAAGACTAGTGTAAAAGGAAAGAAACTACTTCATCACATATTCGAAATAGGATCAAACATGAGGAAAGCCCTTCTCAACAAGCAGAGGATATGCAGAGGTGAAGAAAAATACGGAAACATCAACGCGTCCAGTGCGGTTTAGGAAACCCGTTGCCTTTCAAACCAGCATCTTTTTATTTCGGAATGGCTAAATACACGTCTCGTAAGGGAATCTCATGGCATTCTTCCTGCAAAACACAGAAAAGTTTAGTTAACGTTGATGGAGGTAAATAGCGATCACATACGCTTCTCTCCAGACTACACAAACAAACACTCAATAATACTGAGATTTGGTCACTGATCATTCGGGGGAGATGCGACAATTCATTTTCGTGCTCAGAAAACCAGTCCTGGACAATACGAGATTCGTGAACACGGGCTCTGTCGCATTAGAACACAGCATCACCAATAGTACGCCGCAAGGAGTGGCCGCGTGGTTTGAGGCGCCGTGTCACGGATTTCCCAGCCTCTCCCGCCGGAAGCTCGAGTCCTCCCTTGGGCATGTGTGTGTGTGTTGTTCTTAGCGTAAGTTAGTTTAAGTTAGGCTAAGTAGTGTGTAAGTCTAGGGACCGATGACCTCAGCAGTTTGGTCCCTTACGAAGACACACACATACACACACACACACACACACACACACACACACACACACACACACACACAAACACACACCAATGGGGCACAAATATTATACCATGGGATCGACCTGATCAGCCCAAATAGTCAAATGATCCTTAGCAGTAACACGACCTTGCCGAGTAACAATGGGGCCCATGAAACACAACAATGTTGTTGTTGTTGTGGTCTTCAGTCCTGAGACTGGTTTGATGCAGCCCTCCATGATACCCTATCCTGTGCAAGCTTCTTCATCTCCCTGTACTTACTGCAGCCGACATCCTTCTGAATCTGCTTAGTGTATTCATCTCTTGGTCTCCCTCTACGATTTTTACCCTCCACACTGCCCTCCAATGCTAAATTTGTGATCCCTTGATGCCTCAGAACATGTCCTACTAACCGGTTCCTCCTTTTTGTCAAGTTGTGCCACATACTCCTCTTCTCCCCAATTCTATTCAATACTTCATCATTAGTTATGTGACCTACCCATCTAATCTTCAGCATTCTTCTGTAGCACCACATTTCGAAAGCTTCTATTCTCTTCTTGTCCAAACTATTTATCGTCCATGTTTCACTTCCATACATGACTACACTCCATACAAATACTTTCAGAAACGACTTCTTGACACTTAAATCTATACTCGATGTTAACTAATTTCTCTTCTTCAGAAACGCTTTCCTTGCCATTGCCAGTCTACATTTTATATCCTCCCTACTTCGACCATCATCAGTTATTTTGCTCCACAAATAGCAAAATTCCTTTACTACTTTAAGTGTCTCATTTCCTAATCTAATTCCCTCAGCATCACCCGACTTAATTCGACTACATTCCATTATCCTCGTTTTGCTTTTGTTGATGTTCATCTTATATCCTCCTTTCAAGACACTGTCCATTCCGTTCAACTGCTCTTCCAAGTCCTTTGCTGTCTCTGATAGAATTACAATGTCATCGGCGAACCTCAAAGTTTTTATTTCTTCTCTATGGATTTTAATACCTACTCCGAATTTTTCTTTTGTTTCCTTTACTGCTTGCTCAATATACAGATTGAATAACATCGGGGAGAGGCTACAACCCTGTCTCACTCCCTTCACAACCACTGCTTCCCTTTCATGCCCCTCGGCTCTTATAACTGCCGTCTGGTTTCTGTACAAATTGTAAATAGCCTTTCGCTCCCTGTATTTTACCCCTGCCACCTTTAGAATTTGAAAGAGAGTATTCCAGTCAACATTGTCAAAAGCTTCCTCTAAGTCTACAAATGCTAGAAACGTAGGTTTGCCTTTCCTTAATCTTTCTTCTAAGATAAGTCGTAAGGTCAGTATTGCCTCACGTGTTCCAATATTTCTACGGAATCCAAACTGATCTTCCCCGAGGTCGGCTTCTACCAGTTTTTCCATTCGTCTGTAAAGAATTCGCGTTAGTATTTTACAGCTGCGACTTATTAAACTGATAGTTCGGTAATTTTCACATCTGTCAAAAACTGCTTTCTTTGGGATTGGAATTATTATATTCTTCTTGAAGTCTGAGGGTATTTCGCCTGTCTCATACATCTTGCTCACCAGATGGTAGAGTTTTGTCAGGACTGGCTCTCCCAAGGCCATCAGTAGTTCTAATGGAATGTTGCCTACTCCCGGGGCCTTGTTTCGACTCAGGTCTTTCAGTGCTCTGTCAAACTCTTCACGCAGTATCGTATCTCCCATTCCATCTTCATCTATATCCTCTTCCATTTCCATAATATTGTCCTCAAGTACATCGCCCTTGTATAGACCCTCTATATACTCCTTCCACCTCTCAGCTTTCCCTTCTTTGCTTAGAACTGGGTTTCAATCTGAGCTCTTGATGTTCACACAAGTGGTTCTCTTTTCTCCAAAGGTCTCTTTAATTTTCCTGTAGGCAGTATCTATCTTACCCCTAGTGAGATAAGCCTCTACATCCTTACATTTGTCCTCTATCCATCCCTGCTTAGCCATTTTGCACTTCCTGTCGATCTCATTTTTGAGACGTCTGTATTCCTTTTCGTCTGCTTCATTTACTGCATTTTTATATTTTCTCCTTTCATCAATTAAGTTCAATATTTCTTCTATTACCCAAGGAGTTCTACTAGCCCTCGTCTTTTTACCTACTTGATCCTCTGCTGCCTTCACTACTTCATCCCTCAGAGCTACCCATTCTTCTTCTACTGTACTTCTTTCCCCCATTCCTGTCAATTTTTCCCTTATGCTCTCCCTGAAACTCTGTGCAACCTCTGTTTCTTTCAGTTTATCCAGGTCCCATCTCCTTAAATTCCCACCTTTTTGCAGTTTCTTCAGTTTTAATCTACAGTTGATAACCAATAGATTGTGGTCAGAGTCCACTTCTGACCCTGGAAATGTCTTACAACTTAAAACCTGGTTCCTAAATCTCTGTCTTACCATTATATAATCTATCTGATACCTTCTAGTATCTCCAGGATTCTTCCATGTATACAACTTTCTTTCATGATTCTTGAACCAAGTGTTAGCTATGATTAAGTTAAGCTCTGTGCAAAACTCTACCATGCGGAACACAACAATACAGCCGTGAAAATCATCATCGAATCCCCGCCATGTTTCAATCTGGGGACGTAAACTCGGCCAGAAGTTGGAAAAAAATGTGAAACAGGGCTCATCCAACCAAATGAGTTTCTTCCAATTCCACAGTGCAGGTTTAATACCTTTGGCGCCACGTTTCCCGTTACGGGCATTTACATCAGTGTTATGTGGGTCTGGAGTTACAGCTTGCCCTGCTTATGGAGCTCCACTTGTGTTGTTTCGGTGCTGACAATGTTTTAGAGTGCCATATTAAGTTCTGCAGTCACTTTTGTAGCTGTTGTATTCTTATTTTTCGTCACAATCGTCTTCAATGACCGTGACACGTTGTGACGCAGTGGATGACGTTTTTCCTCTTTCCCCTACGCGCTATAAATCGTAGATACAGTGCCTCTTGAAACACCATAACGCCTCGGATCCTTTGAATACGGAATCACCCACCACACAAGCGCCATCAATTTACCCACGTTCGACTTAGCTCCGATATAATGCACTCACAAAGAGTCAGAACACAGAGGTGGCCACGACTGACACCTCCAAGCTACTGAGGATATTGATCAGGTGCCGTCTGTCGTGAAATACAAGTGCATCCTGCAGACTTGGCTAGCATCTGAATTTATGTTCAACCATGCATTTTCGGCACAGTTAATATATCTCCGTCCAACACCTGTATGTAGGATACAAAGCTATAGTTGTTAAGAGCTACCTAGTAGTCACCCGCTGCAATAAATGTCAGGATTATAACCATGTGGCAGATAAGAGTGTCAGGACAGAAATCACTTGGCAGAGCATGCGCTTCGATAAGTGCCGATGTGATAAGGAATACCACTCAATCCATGATAAAAAGATTGCAGCACTGCATTGATACCAATGCTCATCAGTTCGAACACCTTCTGTAAATGGACGTTCATGCAACTTTTGTGTCCTTCGTTGACTTTCAAAAGACCTTACTGTTACACATAATTGGATTCGTCTCGATAGCCGCTATCAGAAAATAAGTACCAAACTATAGCGTCCCACTTTTTTAAAAAGAAAACAATGTTGACCTTCATATCTCTGAAGCGACCCCACCTAGCAACAAAAAACCAAATGTCATATTATGGCCCCCATTGTCCCATGCAACTTTTATCCCACAAACTTTTCAAAAAATGGTTCAAATGGCTCTGAGCACTATGGGACTTAACATCTGAGGTCATCAGTCCCCTAGAACTTAGAATTACTTAAACCTAACTAACCTAAGGAAATCACACACATCCATGACCGAGGCAGGATTCGAACCTGCGACCGTAGCGGTCGCGCGGTTCCGGACTGAAGCGCCTAGAACCGCACGGCCACACCGGCCGGCACAAACTTTTCAGCTCCTATCATACTTTCGGAGTTATTCTTGGTGGCAATAGCTAGTGACTCAGCTTATAGTATATAGACAGTTCTCTATTCCGTGAATCGGGAATTTCTTCCACTGCCATCGACAGTGGTACTGACAAGATGTCGATCCCAGGGTTTCCAAGATTTTCCAGAATATTTAATTTCAATAATGTAAATGTGACATAAAATCACGCAGGAGGCAAGCGACCATTATAATAATAATCACTAGTTCTCCGTTCAATGGTGAAAGTCAAATATCAAGCAAGGAATGACTTTGTCACTCATGCGACGCGTTTCAGGATTTATTTCAATAGCTCTGCATTCACAGTGACTGGGTCGCAATGGTAAGAGTCAAACATCAGGGAAGAGCACACTTTATGTGGCTCTTCGGATTTTATTCATCATCAGAAATCCAGGAGTGAATACCGCACGTAGATATGGCGCTCCATGTTGTTTGTGAAACGAACATTCGCAGACTAGTGTCTGAACGTTTGTTTCACATAGAACTTAAAACGCCATATTTACATGTTGACATCGTTCCTGGATATCTGATGATGGATAAATTCCGAAATGCGTCATATGAGCAATGACGTCATTCATTTCCCAATGTTTACCATTGAGACGCAGTCACTGTAAACGCAGAACTACAGATTGTATTAATATCAAGTTCGACGTCGGATAAAAAATGACAAAAGAAATATTTTTTCGTCTGATATAATTACAGATTTACAATTTTCGGATTTTTTCCTTTACTTGTACTGTGAAACCTTGCTTCTTACCAAATTTCTTGATTCAAGGTCAAGGGAAGTACCTCACAAAAGTTGATGAGTGAGTTAGCGAGTATTAAAATATATGACGTAAATGCCCCTATCTTTTGACTGCACTGTCTTAGAATCTTCAATTTTTTACACTGTCATGGCACCATAGATCTTAGTATGTGACATAAATTTCAGCTCGATACATCAACCCTTTCCTAAAAGAAAGAGGTTTTACAAACGGACGAGAAGACAAAGTCAGATAAGAAATGACAAAAAAAAAATTTTCGTGTGATATGATAACAAATTTACAGTTTTCGGGGGTTTTCATTTAGTTGTGTTGTGAAACCTTTCTCATTCATTTCATGATTCTGGACCAACGGGAAGTATGCTATAGGTTCTGATGAATGTATTAACGAATTTTTAGGTATGTGACGTAAATGGCCGGAATTTTTGACTGCACTGGCGTAGTAAATTCAATGTTTTACACCGCCAAGGGACCATAGACATTAGTATGTGACATAAATATCGACTTGATACATACGCCGTTCCTGAGAAAAAGAGTTTTGAACAGACAGACAGACAAACAACAGAGTGATCCTGTAAGGTGCAGAACCCAAAAAAAAAACGGCCGGAATATGTACATTTACCAAACCTGGAAACGTGCGTTGCACATCAAAATTGTACAGTAACTCTGCAAATAGAGAAGGTATCCAAATTTTGTACAATGAGGTGTCTAGAAGAACTAGTGAAGACGAAACGCTCCTCAAACCACAAGCCTAGTGCAACCAAGTACTGGTAAATGAACAGAATCACGCACAAAGAGAAATATGATGTTCAATCGAAGACATGCCGACACACCTTCAGATAGTCAGTACAGTCAGAAGTCTGTCTGTGGATATGTCTGTGAAGTTTACCATCTCCAGAAAGCTTTAGGGGTAGGCCATCGGATAGCACGCTGGTCAACATATTTGGTTGAGCAGTCAGTGCTTTCAGAAGAACATCGTTACGAAATATGCTTCTGAACTAAAGTCAAAGACTGCTGCTTCTAAACAGGCAGTAGACGTAGAACAAAAAACATAGATAAAAGAACAAATGAAATGGTCGTACAGCATCCGTGATCCGTGAGTACACAGGTGAAAGGAACACACATACGAATTTCGACCCTTTTACACCCAGTTGCGTTCGAAATATTGGACAGTGTAGTGAGACTGGAAGTTAACGACATCGTGCATACCTTATACGTAAACCAGAAGGTTAAAATTAATAAACCATTTAGTGGTAAACAACTTCCAAAACCTATTCAAAAGTGAAAGTTTGCAGGTCGTGTAACTAATCTTTCGGACTTAAATACGACCAACGAAAAACTCAGTGTAGGCATTCTAGGAAAAGGCTTCAAATATGCTCCACCGCAAAAAGTCTCGGAAAAATAACAGGAAATAATAAAATTAGTCCTAGAATGTGCATTAGGCGAGGACATCTCCAATAAACATCTCGTAGCCGATGAATTGGAAATATCTGACCTCGTTTCTAGTATCAAGGACAACAAGTATTAAACAATTTCAAGAAAAAAACGATTGACAGTAATGTTATAATAACCCAATCAGACAAAGCAAAGGCTGTTGTCTTAATGAATAAATGTGACTATGTTAACAAGGTGCAAAATTTCCTAAATGCCACCAACTTCCAAGAGATACAGAAAGATCCCATACATTCCTACGATGATAAAATTAGAAGTATTATCAGATTGTGTAAAAGTATAATATCAGACTCTGATGCCTACTTCCTCAACAACATGAATCTTATATCTCGCAGAATTTATGGCCTTCCTAATCTCCATAAACGCAATGTCCCAATCCGTCCTGTGGTATCTTCATTCTCAGGTCCATGTTAAAAATTAGCCAGAGCGTTAAATGATTTTAGAAATATCAAAACCAAGTTCGAACTTAATCATGAGATCCTTAATTCAGTTGACTTAGTGAACAAGTTAAAAAACATGCATATCACCCCCAGTGCCAAGCTGGTTTCTTTACATGTCAGCAAATTATTTAGTAATATACCTGCTCACGAGCACCTAAACATTCTCACAGACTTACTAGATAAATCAGCAGTTAATCTGGTTGTCATCGATGACATAACGTTAGCTACAGAAACTTGTCTAACACAAAGTAAGTCCATTTTAATGAAAGGGTACACAAACAGCTGGCTGCTCTAGATATGAGTTCCCTCTCAGGCCAGTCCTTGCCGAAATCTCAGAGAGTTTTGGAACACAGTTTTTGGAAAACAATCCACTCTCTTCCAAAGTTTAGACGTACTGATGATGTGTTGTGCTTATGGACAGGCACTAGCAGGCAACTTCAAAAATTCCTCAAGCAACTAAATTCTAAACGCAATAGTATAAAATTCACAGTGGAGTTTGGGGGCAACTGCACAAATTATTTAGATCTAACTTTAGAGATCAGTGGCTGTAGTCATAAATCCAAGATTTATAGGAAACCTACCACCACAGATATAGTATACTGGGCAGTTCTCAACACCCAGTGACCCATAAACGTGCTGCCTTTCATTCTATGACACATCGCCTAATATCCATCCCCATCAGTGAAGACAATTTCCAAATGGAATTAAATATATAGCACATTGCTTTCAGTGCACAATTTCATACTTAGGAAAAGTCTCACTGGATATAGCCAGAAAGCTTAAATCTAGGAATGTAAAAACATCATTTTATGTGCACAGCATTGTTGGACACTTTCTGGCCAATGGTAATGACAGCACTCCAGCTTCGGAAAAGAGTGGAATATATAAAATTACTTGTAACTGTGGCAAATTCTGCGTAGGTCAGTCTGATAGGGCAATATGTACCTGCTTGAAGGAGCGCCACAGAAGTTGCAAACTTAAAAAAGGAAACTCTACTTTTGCAGACCCCTGTTTTCAAGAAGGGCCGTCGAGCAGATGCGCAAAACTATAGGCCTATATCTCTGACATCGATGTGTTGTAGAACTTTAGAACATGTTTTTTGCTCGCGTATCATATCGTTTCTGGAAACCCAGAATCTACTCTTTAGGAATCAACATGGATTCCGGAAACAGCGATCGTGTGAGACCCAACTGGCTTTATTTGTTCATGAGACCCAGAAAATATCAGATACAGGTAGACGCCATTTTCCTTGACTTCCGGAAGGCGTTCGATACAGTTCCGCACTGTCGCCTGAGAAACGAAGTAAGAGCCTACGGAATATCAGACCAGCTTTGTGGCTGGATTGAAGAGTTTATAGCAAACAGAACACAGCATGTTGTTATCAATGGAGAGACGTCTACAGGCGTTAAAGTAACCTCTGGCGTGCCACAGGGGAGTGTTATGGGACCATTGCTTTTTACAATATATATATAAATGACCTAGTAGATAGTGTCGGAAATTCCATGCGGCTTTTCGCGGATGATGCTGTAGTATACAGAGAAGTTGCAGCATTAGAAAATTGCAGCGAAATGCAGGAAGATCTGCAGCGGATAGGCACTTGGTGCAGGGAGTGGCAACTGACCCTTAACATAGACAAATGTAATGTATTGCGAATACATAGAAATAAGGATCCTTTATTGTATGATTATATGATAGCGGAAAAAACACTGGTAACAGTTACTTCTGTAAAATATCTGGGAGTATGCGTACGGAACGATATGACGTGGAATGATCATATAAAATTAATTTTTGGTAAGGCGGGTGCCAGGCTGAGATTCATTGGGAGAGTCTTTAGAAAATGTAGTCCATCAACAAAGGAGGTGACTTACAAAACACTCCTTCGACCTATACTTGACTATTGCTCGTCAGTGTCGGGTTGACAGAGGAGATAGAGAAGATGCAAAGAAGAGCGGCGCGTTTCGTCACAGGGCTATCTGGTATGCGTGACAGCGTTATGGAGATGTTTAGCAAACTCAAGTGGCAGACCCTGCAAGAGAGGCGCTCTGCATCGCGGTGTAGCTTTCTGTCCAGGTTTCGAGAGGGTGCGTTTCTGGATGAGGTATCGAATATATTGCTTCCCCATACTTATACTTCCCGAGGAGATCACGAATGTAAAATTAGAGCGATTCGAGTGCGCACGGAGGCTTTCCGGCAGTCGTTCTTCCCGCGAACCATACGCGACTGTAACAGAAAAGGGAGGTAATGACAGTGGCACGTAAAGTGCCCTCCGCCACACACCATTGGGTGGCTTGCGGAGTATAAATGTAGATGTAGTTGTAAATGTAGAAAGAAGGCCAGGGTTACAAGGGGAAACATGAAGTATTACATCACATGCATAAAGGAAAGAAAATGATCTATCTTGAAATAATGAAAGTTAAGAAACACATTTCTTTCAACCCAAACCTAGTACTGAATGACCAGACACAGCTCCTTTACTTGGCACTTCTAACTGCAGGTTCTACTTATAGTCCCATCCAGGCCATGTTATAAATTACCCCTCTTAGTCACACGCCAGATTTCCTTCATTACAATTACTATAACTGCTCTCATTGTGTTAAAAAAATTTTCCTTTGTATAATCACAGCTGTTTCACTTACATTATTGATGTCCTATTATACCTTGCCTGTTTGTAATTTAGGATCTATTAAAGACAAGATTATTTTGTTCAGCCACATCTTTGGAATATGTCGGCAAAGTTTATTATCCAGTTACTTTTTTCTATGCACAACTATTGTAATTTGTGTATAGTTCATTAGTTAATGTGTCACATATTTCATCTTATTACACTGCATAAACAATCCCACTTGTTTTACTCCTACTTCTAGATAAGCTCAAGTACTGTGGTATGAATGGGACAGCGCTCAAATGGTTTAAAGCAGGGCTTCCCAACCATTTCAGCCGGCGGACCCCTTCTTCAGTCGAAAATCCATGGCGGACTCCTAGTCAGTCAATAGCACAGTAACTTTAAATTTCAGAGCGAAACCCATGGGAACTGAAAGCTTCTTAATGCAAGTGCCATGTTCCCAATGACCTCCCCCGCTCCCCCCCCCCCCCCCCCCCCCGCTCCGAAGTATCAATAGTCTTGAGATGAATGAAAACAACTTCAAATTAACGATCCAATTTGAATTCCCACTGTATCCAGACACTATAACCTGATTAAAATTACTTGGTAATTGAAATTTCACATGATGGAGCTGTCTTCTTCCAAGAGCAATCAACGTCACGTCCAAACTGTTCGCTGTTGACAAGCTGCGACTTGTGGTCTGTTCACTTCCACTGTTTGGCTACTGTTGTGTAAGGAGCATGCATATTTCGTAACAATCGTACAATCGTGTGTGTGTATGTGTGTGTGTGTGGGGGGGGGTTCGTGAAATCCGAAGGAAAGGGTTCAAATGTATGTAAAGTCTATGGGTCTTAACTGCTGAGGTCATCAGTCCCTAGTCTTACACACTATTAACCTAAGTTTAACTTCCGCTAAGGACAACACACACACATGCCCGAGGGAGGACTCGAACCTCCTGTGGGAGAGGCCGCGCAATCCACGACATGGCGCCTGAGACTGCCAGCCATTCCTCGCGGCTGTGAAGAAAAGAGGCAGCCCCATGATTCTGGATACAAACACACCACGAAAGAAAAGAGGCCAAGGAAGTGCCTTTATGGGCTACTGTGACATCTGTTGTGCAATATGTGGGAATACATTCACCCAGTTTACCGTTTACAAGGTGGCACGTGAAAAGTCCTCATTTATTTACGCTTGCAGCCAGTTGCCACAATATAGCGTAAGAGTAATAGCAAGTAAATGTAATTGAAGTATAGGCAGTCCATATTTTTAACTAAGGGGAGAGAATATATTATAAAGAAAAGAAATTAGCTATAGAGATCATTTTAATTTTTGTAACAAAAATATCAATGCCAACAGAATTTAATTAATAATTATTTTGTAAATGAGAGAAGACAGAAACAAAATTCCCACAGAGTTATAGTTCAGGTACGTTCACTGAGCATCTACGAAGAAAAATGCTTTCTTCTTTACTATAGATGAGTCTGTAGGAATAACAGTGCAATCCTAATGTGATGGTTGAAGGTGCTTCTGCTGACACAATTTTGAAAAGTTGGGTTCAAGTCCTGACAACTGGAAACTGATGTTTCGTTCCGCATCTAGATAGCTTCCGTACTTAGTTTTGTGGGCAGCATAGATCGAGAGTCCAGGTTCACACATGTATGTTATGGCAAACGTAAGAAGTACACGTTTTAACTTTTCAACAAGGGGTAGTATTTCTAGTTATCCAAAGGGATCCAAAAGCCTGAGTAACCGTCAATGTCAAAACTTGATTTCAATGCAGGGTCAGTGGCAATTTCTATCAACAAACATATTCATTTGATGATAGAATGTTCGGCTTTTTGGATACAGTGAATGGGTTGACCACCCATTCGTATATCTGCAGCTGCTCATCTTCAGCTGTTGGGAAATAATGCTCCAACAATGACACCAAGCTGGAGATGTTCCAGGATTTGATGAAACTAATTCTTCCCATTGCCAATCTTTCGTTTTTCAAAAACTCCTTGAGAAGAGGAAAACACTCGACCTCCCCCTCCTCGACACTCTCTGCCCAAAAATTGATTTTCCTCTTGAATGCTCGAACTTTGTCGATAGCAGTGACCTTTGTTTCACTTTGCCCTTGGAGTGAAATATTCATTTCGTTCATTTCGGAGAAAATATCTGACAAATAGGCAAGTATACAATGTCAATCTTCGTCATTAATGAGGCCTGCTAATTTGGTGTTATTCTCCAAAAGTAAAGCTAAGACTTCCAGTCTTAATTCGTACAACCGAGAGAGTGCATTCCCACGTGGGAGCCAACTCACTTCTGTGAGGAGAAGCAGGGAACGATGAAGGCATCCCATATCTTCACACAGTATTGTGATAAGTCTTGATTTCAACTACCTTGATTTTATGCAGTTAATGATTTGAATGGTTTCGTATAAATCTTTCTTGAACGAAACAGGCATTTGTTATGTAGCTAAAGAGTATCTGTGGAGAGCACAATGACTACGGCTGCAATTCTTGGCGTTTTCTTTTATTTTCGTTATTGCTCCGACTGTAGGACCCGTCATAGCTTTTGCACCATCTGTGCACACATCTATGCAATTAGACCATGAAACTTCGTTAGTCCTTAAAAAACATCCAATAGACGGAATATTTCAGCACCTGTTGTGTTGGCAGGTAGTGGTCTGCACAATAAGAGGTCATATTCAAAACATCCATAATATTCTTAACGGACAAAAGCCAATAAAATCGTTAATCCTGCAACATCAGTGGATTCATCTATCTGCAGAGAAAATGAATTGTGTTGGATGCGAGAAACAAGAGTGTCTTTCAAATCATTTGACATGTCAACATCTACATCTACATCTACATTTATACTCCGCAGGCCACCCAACGGTGTGTGGCGGAGGGCACTTTACGTGCCACTGTCACTACCAACAATGCGTCTCTTGACAGTATTGTTTGATAATGGCGCCAAAGATACAAGCTTTACTGCCTTTTCGTCTAGCATGCAAGAAACAACATCATTAACACACGGCTTTATGAGATTTTCTGTAATGGTATGAGCTTTGCCTCTTTTTGCCACTCGATAACTTACCAAGAAGGAAGCTTTTAATGAATTTTTATTAATTGTTTTTGCATGAGTTTTCATGCAATGCTGAGAAGCAGCTAGTTCTGCACACTTCCTTTTGAAAAAATCGATCTCTTTAGCCTGGAAATCCGTGTGAGAACCTTCAAAATGACGGTGCAATTTAATTGGAACCATTGAACTGTTCGGAAGGACTTGCGTACAAATTACATACTGAACTTTATTCTCCTTTGTCTCCATAAAGCCCATTTCTAAATAGTTTTCGTTGTACTTACACTTCTTGGTTATTCCACTTCCACAGGATATTGCAACCAATGGAGTACTTGCAGCGTTTTCACATAATAAATCCGAATGTGGAGCTTCTTGTGATTGTTCTTCCTTTGGTCGTCCTCCCTCCTCATTCATTTCAACTGGAAACTTCCCTTGTTGTGAAGGCGATGGAGAAACTGCACCCTTCTTCAATGATCCTGACTTCAGCCACCGATCCATGTTAGAAGTAATAAACTGGTCAAAAATTGAATTATGAAATAGGTAGTGCACTGACAAAGCAAGTTTAACATTTAATGATGCCTGGGGCCGCATACGTGCCAGCGAGCGCTGTGACTGGTCGACAAAGCTCGCTCCGCGCATGCATAAAAGGTTTCAGCGAATCTAGCGCCGTGAGCCGGCGCACAAACGACCTTGTTGCGAAACAGTCGATCAGAGAAGCCGCATTCTCCGGCATTAAACTGTGCATGAGCTCTCACTTAGGAACTGCAAAGGCTGCTTGGGAATACGACCTGAAGTAAAAGTACACATGTTTTTCACACGACAAAAATAGTGATGAATTTGATTTTCACATTTTATTCAATAATTTTATTATTTTACACGATTTGGTGAAAGGTGGCCGCGGACCCCCTAGAAAGAGCCGGCTTAAATCATACCTAACTAGAAGAGTGCAGAAAGTTGAAATAAGCAGTTCACATAAAATGCAAAAAACTGGTGATTTCTCAAACTGGGGAACAATCAAGAATGGGGTGCTGCAAGATTCGGTCTTGGGTCCTCTGCTGTCCTTAATATATATCAATGACTTGTCATTCTATATTCACGAATATACAAAGCTGGTACTTTCTGCTGATTATACAAGTATAGCTATCGCACCCGACAGACAAGAATTAACTGGTGAAATTGTAAACGATGTTTTTTCAGAAAATCATTAAGTGGATCTCTGCAAATGGGCTCTCATTAAACTTCGACAAAACACAGTACATACTGTTCCACACAGTAAATGGAATGACACCATTAATAAATATAGACTTCGATCAGAAATTGGTAGCTACGGTAGAATATTCAAAATTTCTAGGTTTATGCATTGATGAGAGGTTGAACTGGAAAAAACACACTGAAGATATGCTGATACGTTTGAGTTCAGCTACTTATGCTATTAGGGTCATTGCAAATTTTGGCGATATACATCTCAATAAATTAGCTTACCACGCCTATTTTCATTCTATGCTTTCATATGGCATCATATTCTGGGGTAACTCATCATTGAGAAAAAGAGTGTTTATTGCACAAAAGCATGTAATCAGAATAATTGCTGGAGCTCATCCAGGTTCATCCTGCAGACACTTATTTATTGAGCTGTAGATCTTCGCTGTAGCCTCACAATATATATATTCACTTATGAAATTTGTTATTAACAATCTGAACGAATTCAAAAGTAATAGCAGTGTACATGGCTACAGCACTAGGAGAAAGGATGATCTTCACTACTCAAGGTTAAATCTAACTTTGGCTCAGAAGGGGGTAAGTTATGTTGCCACAAAAGTCTTTGGTCACTTACCTAATAGCATCAAAAATCTGACAGATAGCCGTGTGGCATTTAAAAGGAAATTAAAAGAATTTTTAATGGCGACTCCTTCTAGTCATTAGATGAATTTTTGGATATAGTAAGTGGGTAATTCCCCCCCCCCCCCCCCCCAAAAAAAAAATTAAAAATTAAAAATATTAAGTGTCATGTAATATTTTGTGTAATGTACTATCTTGTATACACACCTTTTATTAAACTGACATGTTCCACATCATTAAGAAGTGTCGTATTCATGATCTATGGAACAAGTAATAATCTAATCTAATCTAATCCTAATTCTACTATTAAAATTTCTCATCTCTGGAAATGGAGATACTCTGTACATGCACTGGTTTAAAATCGTTGATCTGACGTAATTTCACTGCACCACACACATACTGTATCTTTGTACCTGATGATGGTGTAACAGCCGAAAACCGGTTCATGTAAGAAACAATAAAACATATTGTAGAATATTACGCCAGTGTTGTGTCTTTCATTCATAATAAATATCTTATATGTCCTATATTTAAGTAATGATAGTAATAAATTTTCTGTACATTCAATAAAGTCTTTACAGACTCTATAAAGCCTTTAAGGGGAGTTGGAACGGAAATTTTTTTTAACATTTTCGGACTTTTATCTCAGATTAGATTAGATTAGATTAGATTAATACTAGTTCCATGGATCATGAATACGATATTTCGTAATGATGTGGAACGAGTCAAATTTTCCAATACATGACATAATTAGGTTAATTTAACAACATACTTAAGTTAATATAACAACTTTATTTTTTTTATTTTTTTTTTAAATATTTTTTTCTTTTTTTTCCTTAATTTATATCTAAAAATTCCTCTATGGAGTAGAAGGAGTTGTCATTCAGAAATTCTTTTAATTTCTTCTTAAATACTTGTTGGTTATCTGTCAGACTTTTGATACTATTTGGTAAGTGACCAAAGACTTTAGTGCCAGTATAATTCACCCCTTTCTGTGCCAAAGTTAGATTTAATCTTGAATAGTGAAGATCATCCTTTCTCCTAGTATTGTAGTTATGCACACTGCTATTACTTTTGAATTGGGTTTGGTTGTTAATAACAAATTACATAAGAGAATATATATACTGAGAAGCTACTGTGAATATCCCTAGATCCTTAAATAAATGTCTGCAGGATGATCTTGGGTGGACTCCAGCTATTATTCTGATTACACGCTTTTGTGCAATAAATACTTTATTCCTCAGTGATGAATTACCCCAAAATATGATGCCATATGAAAGCAATGAGTGAAAATAGGCGTAGTAAGCTAATTTACTAAGATGTTTATCACCAAAATTTGCAATGATCCTTACAAAAGTTTGCAGTTTTCGGAATAAAATGATACATATATCATTTAGAAACTCAGATGGGAAGTATTTTGTTTTTTAAATATGATCTACATCGGTTGAAAGTGTTAAAAGTTTTACGTGCATTACTTCAAGATCTAAAAAAATCGGTAATTTTTTATATAGAAGGCTGTGGGTTGCTGTGTTATATAAAGGTTAAATTTCGTGCTTGTATTGGTAGCATTGTCAAAAACACTATTGTATTGTTTCAGAGTATAAACACGCATCGTATGTCGAAGTGCTATTTTTCTGAGGAAAAGTGACGAATAGACAGGTAAATCTCTTAAAGTAGGACGCCAAAACGAATGTTTTTAAGAAACGTGGGTTTCATGGAAATAGATTTTCGAATAACGGGAAACAATGTGTTCAACATGTGGCATGTGAAGTTACAGACAATGAAATACAGGTAAACTCGTCAGTATCTATAATAACACCCATTAGTGCTTCGAAGATTAAAATAAAATGTTGTGATACACTGTTTTCACAAAGGAAAGTGATGTAAATGGTAGGTTAGGTTATATTCTGATAGATTTACACACCCTAACAAGGGTGTTAGGTGAATGTGTGTGTTGTAAAATATGTGGAGGGCCAGTTAGTTTACATGAAGACAGTGAGATATCAGATGGACTAGCCAGGAAACTTACCATTAATTGTGCCAGTTGTAAATATACACATTCATTTTGGAATTCTGATAAGTGTAAAGATAATTATTTTGAAGTAAATGTTAGGTAGTTTTTATAGATTCAGAGCTATTGGCAAAGGACACACTGAAGAAGAAACAAAGCATGCCGTGATGAGTATGTCATGCCCACCTTGTAAAATCGACAAGTATGCATGATTTAATGAAGCTGCTGGATGTGAGTCAATGAAGGGTACTGCAAACGAAGCTGTTGAAATGAATGATCGTATGACTGACATACCAGTAGCTTTTGATGGCACTTGGTAGAAACGTGGCTACAGTTCTAAGAATTCTGTAGCTGTGGTGACCAGTGTGGCTACTGGAAAGATAATAGATTTCTACATTTTAACCAAACAGTGTTGTAAGTACAACTTTGAACATGGGTGACGTTTGCAGCAACCATATACACAAATTTGAAAAATATGTAAAAATCTGCCAACTGGTTGCATAGATTTTCTATATACCTTGACCAGGTTTCGTCACCTCTAAGGGTGACTTCATCAGAAGGTATGGTAATTACATGAAGAACATATCGTAAGTGTAAGTGTAAATCAGGGAATGAAGAAGGGCATATCTGTGACAGAAATTATGAAGGAACAAGTGATGATATGGAGGCCTCTGCAGCTATTGAAAGTTTTAGTCGATCTGTGAACGAAAGGGGAGTGTGTTACACTAAGTTCTTAGGTGATGGAGACTCAAAAGCATATAACAGTGTAGTAGTCGCTCAACCTTATGTTGAGAAGACTATCACAAACTTGGAATGTGTTGGTCAAATCCAGAAGCGGATGGATACCAGGTTGAGGAAGTTGAAACAAAGTTTCAGAGACAAGAAACTTTCTGATAGTAAAACCATAAGAGGCAGGCTGACAGACAAAATAATTGATGAACTACAGCAGTATTATGGGATGGACATTAGAAATAACACTGAGGATTTGTTGAAACTGAAGCAGGCAGAATGGGCTAGCTTCCTCCACAGACTGTCACCTGATGAAAAACCAGTACACCACCTTTGCCCTCCTGGACGTGGTTCATGGTGCTACTACCGCAAAGCCCAGTACTCAAACAGTTCATACAGCCATAAACATTCCATCCTTGCAGCAGTCATGGATGTCATAAAACCTATTTACAGAGACCTGGCAAATCCTGAATTACTGAAAAAGTGTCGGCCTGGTCAGACTCAAAATCCCAATGAGTCGTTTAATAATCTTTGTGGACTCGCTTACCAAAAAATGTTTTTGTTGGAATGAAGACACTAAAGTGTGGGGTCAGTGATGCTGTTATTGTTTTTAATCATGTCAACATTGGTAGGGTGAATGTGCTACAGCATATGGGAATTAATCCTGGAGCAAACTGCATCAGAGAACTTGAATGGATGGACAAGGTTCACATCGAAAAAGCAGAATATGAAGCACAGTTGGCCACTAAGGAGCCCAGAAAGAAGAAAACGAGAAAAAACTTAGAAAAAGATCAAGAGGATGATACACAGTATGGTGCAGGGTGCTTCTGAGTGACTAAAAATAAAAAATAAGCATATATTAAGTGAGTTACAGTCCTTTGAAACTTTAGAATCCGTTTCTGAAAATTTACATTTTCTGTTGCATTTTTCCCTAAATCTCAATAACCACTTTTTACCGAACTAGAAGAAGGACATGATGTTATGTATAATTAAAATTGTTTAGGATAACATAAAAAGCACAAAAAAAATTTATTTCCGAAAGCAGTGGCTGAAATGCAATTATTGTAGTCCAGTAGACTCAGAACATATAGTTTAATGTCCTGTAAAAGTTCCATGTTAATCCCTACAGTGTTCCTGAAATACAGCGAAGCCAAGTCATTAAATTTAACATTGTTCGTATATGGCGTCCCAACTCCCCTTAAAGATTCTTGTGGGTGAGCAGTATACTGACATCATAATCACTTTGTAGTCCGCCTCGATAGCTGAGTGGTTTGCTGGCACGGTAGCTCAGCATGTTCGGTCAGAGGGCTAGCTACCCTCTGTAATAAAAAAAACTGGGTGAACAGATGAACGAATAACGTGAACGTGTGTCATAGGACGTCCGCCACGAACAAATACAAAGAAAAATACAGAACAAAATGAGATCAACAAAGAATATAAAAGAAAGAGAAATAGAACCAGCGCGACGGAATGCCATGCAAAGGGGCCCAGGTTAGATTCCCGGCTGGAATGAAGGGTTTTTCCGCTCAGGGACTAGGTGTTGAGTCGTGATCATCATCTTCATATCATCCCCATGCAAGTCGCCAAAGTGGAGTCAACTCAAAAGACTTGCACCAGGCGACAGGTCTACCTTACGGGAGTCCCTAGCCGCATGACATTTCATTTCATCACTTTGCAATCAGGAAATTAGATAATAACAGCTTCGAATGTTCCTTCCGCAGTTAAATGTTTAATATATATTACTTTGGCTTTTGGGGACAACCGCTACAGCTGTACCCCTCATCTTCTGTATTCTATGGTAATAAGATAGGTTTGTGTAGCCAGCTGGAGCGTATAAGTTACATTCTTCATCCTTAAGCCAGTGTTCAATCAGACACAATATTTTACAAAAGTTTTTTCTATGAATATCGCCAAATCTTGGGGTTTGTTTCTTAGTGACCATATGTTCAGATGGATTAGGGTCATATTTTCCTGGATACAGTCAGTCATAACACTTAACCTACAAAAGTCTTGTCTTTTTTATGGTTCTCTTCATGGTCATTATGACGTGAAGAAGCCGCACATGGACTAGACTTGGTCAGCGACTCACATGTATCTGTTCCTTTAAATCTACTTCCACGTCACCGTATGGAGGTGGTTTACAACTCTCATACACAGATTAGTGCCGAAGTCTAATAATGATTTTTTAGAAAATTTCAGAATTCTTTCATTTAGTCTTTGGGGTCATTACGGTCCACAAATTATAGTTTGTATGTCTCTCACATATATTAAACATGGCTACATACGCTTTGTTTTTTTACTTTTGCATTGACACATAACTTCAAAGGTAGATGATGCCAGCGAGGCACTGAGAAGACTAGAGCCTTAGTGTTTCTTAGACAGAACAATAGTTCAATAAGAGAGTGATGAAGTTTTCTCGTTTCATTCCTAGCCACATGATTTGTGCCGACCAAGAACTCTGTAACAGAATCAGGTCCCATAATGTACAACTCAGAGGCTTTCTGCCACATCCCAGAAACAAATATTTGGTTTAATTGTACTTGTAACGCTTTGGCGATGCTTTTCTCCCATCACTCGAGCAATTTTTCTTCCATGGATATCTGCATACAAATGTATGGACACTTGGTTAGTACTGTATTGGTAAGGCTTGGAATGGTTGCTAACTAATGGGCATACTCTGTCAGATTCTTGTGCTTAACGTAATTTCGACAAACGTTCAAAAGAATTATTTAGTGTCAGAGTTTGCGTTTTGTTTTCCAAGAAAACATTTTTTTATTACCACCCTTTAAAACAGTTATACAGCCTGCCAGGTCCAGTGCGCTTGCACCTGAAACAGTAATTATCCTACAATTGTTTACATGGGTTGAGTGAGTTCCTTCCCTATTGCTGTTATCAGGTTCAGTTGGTTCACACCTAGCGTTGTCTCTGTCCATTATTTCTGTTTTATGTTAAAAGAATACCATCTCCATTCTTTTGTGTATTTATGATCATCTTTTAATGAACGATCAACTTTATCACAACGGAAGTGAAATAAAGTATCAGATTCAGTGCACAGAATACCATTTCTCACCGTTTTCTTAAACTTTCTGCAAACAGTTTGATTAAGATTTTGAGCAGTCAGGTTTATTGCCACATTCGTGTGTATTTGAAGTTCATACTTCAGTTTACATTCAACGCATTTGTGATCGAATCCACGTATTTCTTCAACTAGAAACACAGTGATCTCGCCTGTACAGTCGTTGATCGTAAGCTTCTTACTGAGACTATCTTTGCCACAAAGTGGGCATAACCAATTTGTTTTTCTTCGATTCACTTTCGCAGATTTATAATGATGTGATTTTTTGGAGTGTGTTTTACCCCTTGAGAGGTGGCATGAGCCCCCTCTCATATTTCTATCTTATGATTTTCGTCTCTAATTGCATGCGGTGAAAAGTTGCTATTCCTTCACACGCGGACTTCCCACGCAGCGTCTCTCGTCACCCGGGTGGTCCGGTGACAGGCGGACTCGCTGATCTGGAAAGGGTTAAGCCGATGGGTGTGAGGAAGTCGAGTGAATGCTTTGCAGACGCCGACATTGTCAAAAGACACGCCGGGAGGGGTCTGAAGTAGCGGCTGGGCTAGAGGTTCCGTTACTTCACAGAAACTTAGCAAAAACACTTTCTGGCGGGCTACCAGCGAGGCGTGGGAATGACTTGTGTACTCAGGCAGTTGTGGCGGGAAAATTCCCGCGCTTTCTGCAAAATAGTAACTGTGATTGGCTTGCTCAGGGCATAGCTCCGTGACGTAGCAAAATCAGCGCAGAAATTGGCGCCAAGAATCTCCATTGGTGGAATGGTAGTGTTCCGGCAATGGAGTGGAATTTTCCGCCGGTTTTCGAGTTGCTGATTGGAACATTTAACCACGGCCACTGTCGTGGGGGCGGGAATGTTGAGTGTTCGGCCTGTACGGGTGCTCAAGGTAGTCCACTCCAAATCCCTAGCGGCCTTAAAGAGTCAAGGTAATATTGCGGTTACGAACATCACGAAACGAATGAAAGAAGTAGAGAGTCGGCTAGCAAAACTAGAGCGAAACGGGCACACGAGCACTGCGCGTTCGGATACTAATGATGGAGTACGCAGATTGGTGTCTCCGAGGAAAAGCCCGCCGCGCTCTAGCCCAGTGACAGCGTGCGGAACGAACATTGCACACGCAGAAACAGCGAGTAATAGCTCCAATAATTATAGCCCACTTAGGAGAGTGAATTCTGAGTGCCACTTCCACTGTGATACAGAGGTAGCACATCACAGTTATCAGCAAGATAGAACAGGACACTCAGCAGACGTGCAAGTATCGGAAACGAGTGACAACACCAGTGCGAGGATCAGACAGGATTTTGATCACAATCACTTCCTGTCGATACTAAAATTCCAGAAGTTCAAAGAAAATGGAGGGTCGATGCATCCGAAGAGCTGGGTGATGCAGTTTACAAATTCATTACCGGCATCATGGCCAACCCAGGCAAAATTAGAATTCATGTGTGGACACATCGAAGGCCAAGCCGCGGAAAAGATGCGGGGTGTGGCAGTGACGTGTCGGACTTATCAGGAATTTGTTGGTGCATTCCTGCGGACCTACTGGTCAAAGGAAACGCAAGACAGGATTAAAGAGGAAATAATATTTTGTCCTGAACTGGAAGTGTCCGGGCCTAGGAGCGCAACCAAATTTCTTGATGATTTACTCAAGAAGAATCAATTTTTAGATAGTCCATATAGCAACGGAGAAATTATTAAATTTTGCTTTTCCAAATTGCCAGTTAGGTACCAACAGACACTTGTCGGGAAGTGTGGATCTGACATAGAAGCATTCAAGAGTCTATTGCGCGAACTCGAAGTAGTCTTTGATAAACAAGACGCAAAGGACAGGAAGAAGGGGCAAAGTAACAAATACCACGGGCCAGGAAGGGAAGACGACAACAGATCGCATAATCGCACTGGTCAGTTAGGGAACCAGGGTTATGGAAGTCAAGGTTACGCTATTCAAGGTTATGGAAACCAAAGACACGGAAACCAGAACGTCAGGGAGCAGGGTCAATCTAGACAAGGAATCTGGGATAGGAGGAATAACGAACGGCAAAGCGACCGTAATTGGAGAGAGCGAAACCAAGGACAACAGTGGAACCAGGAGATTGAAACTAGACCCGCAAATCCTAATGCACGTCAGAGGAGGGGGAGCTTAACTAGGGATTGACGCCTGACTAGTGCGAACACAGGCCGCCGGAATTTTGCACGTAATCTCGTACCTGGCCAACTACGGATGATACATTACGAAGATTTATCAGAAATCCTGCTCGAGGAACATAAAGCAACTCCTCGACAAAATCGGCAGCCTCTTATCACAGTAGCAATAGCTGAAAAGAGTATGAATGCGATAATAGATAGTGGAAGCTACATAACAGCAATATCTGAGGCAGCATACAAGCGGTGCTCTCAGGAGATGGACTGGCCTGTCCTATCGGTTAAGAAAACCAAAATAAAAGGGGCATTGGCGGGTAAATGTACGGAGGTCACCCAACAAACAAGACTGGAATTCTCCTGCCAAGGACACAAAATAGAGTCTAACTTCTGGATCGTGCCAAATCTGGCGATCGACATGATAATAGGGACTTCCTAAATGAACATGAAGCGATAGTTGATCTAGGACGAGGTGAAGTGGTTTTGAGGAAAGGGAATCCCGTCCACATTAAGTTCGACGACCAGCTGATCCCAGCTCAACTACCGTCTAACTGTGTTCGGATAAACTATGCGTGTCTGCAAGACGGAAAGGAAGAACAAGTCGACGCTGCGGGTAGGGGAGAGGACACGGATGAGAATGAAGTCGGAATAATGGGAGAAATAAAGGAGAAAATAGGAGAAAACTTGGAAGCAACAAAGAATATAAGGTGCGACCACCGCAAAGAACTTCATAAATTACTAATAGAACATGCGGAGGTCTTCCTTCCCAAGACAGGATCAATAAAGAACTTCCAATATGAATTTCGTGTACGTCCGCACAACCAGTTTCGTGTGCCACCCTATCCAATCCCCTTGGCATATCGACAAAAAGTAGAAGCTGAAATTACGCGAATGCTGAGTGAAGGAATAATAGAACCTACGGCTTCAGCCTATAATAACCCGTTAAGAGTAGTCAAGAAGGCAGATGGTAGTATTCGTTTAGTCTTGGACTCGCGACAAATTAATACCATAATAGAACCCGAAACAGACAGACCGGAACGATTAGAGGAACTCTTACAAAACTTCCATGGAATATCAATCTTCTCATCAGTTGATCTAAAATCGAGTTTCTGGCAGATCGAGCTCCATCCAAATTGCAGACAGTACACAGCCTTTTTAGCATTTGGAAGATGTTACCGGTTTCGTCGTCTACCATTTGGTTTGAACGTTTCATCTACGGCATTCATTCGGGGGCTGGATGGCATACTAAGCGATAATTTGAAACGTCATGTCACCAGCTATGTGGACGATTTGCTGATCGCGGAGAAATCTTGGGGAGAGCACAATGCGGTCCTCGGTGAACTCCTTGCGACATTCAAGGAATACGGAGTGACTATCAATATTGAAAAATCGAATTTTGGGACGTCCTCTGTCAAATTTCTGGGACATATCATCACGGGTGAGGGCATTGCGCCAAATCCCGAAAAGATCGAAGCGATTGAAAGGTTTCCCATTCCTACGACAAAGAAGCAGTTAAGGGGGTTCTTGGGGATCATAAATTTTTACAACCGCTTTATACATGTCAAACCTCGGAGCAGTCCTAGGTTGCATCAACTTACAGGAAAGAAGATTCCTTGGGAATGGGATGAGGCGGCCGAATCCGAATGGAAAGCATTAAAATTCGCATTATTACAAGAACCCATCCTATCACACCCTAATTTAGCAGAAGAGCTTTGCATAGTAACGGACAGTTCATACTCAGGTCTGGGTGTCATGGTGTTCCAAGACTATGTACATGAAGGAAACAGGGTGTGGAAGACAATTGCGTTTGGTAGCAGTGTACTAGCCAAGAGTGAGAGGAATTACTCAGTAACCGAGTTAGAGGCGCTGGCTATTGTATGGGCGTTTGAAAAATTCAGATACCTTCTGTTTGGTCGCAAGACGAGGGTCTACACAGACCACAAGGCACTCGAGTTCTTGATGACTGCAAAGCTTAATCACAGGCGGCTCATTAGGTGGGCATCATATCTGCAGCAGTACAATTTTTCGATAGAATATATCCCCGGCAGTCAGAACATTATTGCAGACGCCTTATCACGGTCACCGATCGGATTTGAGCACAACATGGAAGAAGATCTGGAGGAAAATCACTACTGCCTTTTCTATATGCAGAAAGTAGCGTTTGAAAATTTTATTACCTGTAGTATGCAGGACATCAAGAAGGAGCAAGACAAGGACCCTGCCCTAGTGTTATTGAAACAGAAATGGATAGACAGAAGACACGCCACCATCAGGCAGTTCTACCTCTTGCGGAAAGGCATAATTTTCCACCGAAATTATGCCAATGACACTGAATGGGGGGTATGCATCCCTGAACACCTAATAAACAAGGTTATATGGCATACTTACCTCAGCTATGGACACTTCGGACCACGCAAGTGCAATCTCAAGATAAGGACCATGTATTACTTTCGAAACATGGAGCGCCGAATTCGGAGGGTACTGTCGGTGTGTAAAGATTGCCAAAAGGCTAAGCACACCACTGTGAGCATGCAGGCACCATTATACCCAATCGTACCGACCAAATTAAGACAATTAGCAGCAACAGATTTGATGGGACGTTTGCCAAGAACAAGAAGAGGATATACTTACGTATAAGTGTTTGTTGAACTAACGTCCAAATACGTTACCTTTACGTCACTGAAGAGGGCGACAGGACGAACTGTGTAAGTAGGCTGTTTAGGTTTTTTTATTGGTAACGCCACCTCTGTATAAAAAATCACTGGCTGTGCTGTGTGCAGTCTGTGTCTAGTTTGCATTGTTGTCTGCCATTGTAGTGTTGGGCAGCGGCAGCTGGATGTGAACAGCGCGTAGCGTTGCGCAGTTGGAGGTGAGCCGCCAGCAGTGGTGGATGTCGGGAGAGAGATGGCGGAGTTGTGAAATTTTTAAAACTGTGTGTCATGAACTGCTCTGTATATTATGAGGTTTCAACACTATTAAGGTAAATACATTGTTTGTTCTTTATTAAAATCTTTCATTTGCTAACTATGCCTATCAGTAGTCAGTGCCTTCAGTAGTTTGAATCTTTTATTTAGCTGGCAGAAGTGGCGCAAGCTTTATTGCAGTAGCTCGAGTAACCAAGATTTTTGTGAGGTAAGTGATTTGTGAAACGTACAGGTTAATGTTAGTCAGGGCCATTCTTTTGTAGGGATTTTTGAAAATCAGATTGCGTTGCGCTAAAAACATTTTGTGTCAGTTTAAGCCCAGTGACGTGTATAATTTTTCAATGGGGACGTTTCAACTGTATCACGAGCCCTAATCCGGGATTTCCTGCCACAGGTTGGTCATGTGAGTAAAATTATTTCTGAAAATGGGCCACAGTTTAAGTCAAAAACATGGAAGGAGACGTTGCGTGGATATAAAATTGATCCCATTTTTATATCTTCACACCATCCGAGCTCGAATGCTGCAGAACGGGTTATTAAGGAACTCGGAAACTTGTGCCGGTTGTACTGTAACAAACAGCACACGACATGGAACGTTTTCCTTAAAGACTTCCAGGAGGTGATCAATGAGGCACCCCATGGGATAACAAAATTGGCATCCATTACAGTACTGAAAAGCCGGATTCCTAAGGACTTGATAACCGAGGTCGTAAACTTCCCACCAAGGGCGCGAACGCAGCACCAAGCCATAGTGGATTTGGCCCTCAAGAGGATACGCTCTGCAGCAGAGGTCAGGAAGAGACGTGCCGACAGGGGAGCTCGTCTACGACACTTCCAAATTGGACAAAAGGTGCTCGTGAAGTCTTTCCGACTTTCGAACAAACAAAAAATGAAATGCCAAAAATTCAATTCTGTTTACAACGGCCTGTACCGTATAAGGAGAGCAGCTCACCACAATGCTTATGAATTGGAGACGCTAAAAGGAAAGAAGTCCATAGGACTCCACCACATCCCTCACATAAAGGAGTTCGTGGAATAGTAGTAGTGTAAGTGGTGCACATAGTAGCATAAGCAAATATATGAACCTTTCTTCGGGGAACGATAATCGTTGCATTAATAGATTAAGATTGCTAAAGTATTAACACGCTGCGTTGTCTCGCATAAGAATTTACTGCTGCTATCCTTTTTTTTTCTGTTCGCGACTTCCAATGTCGATGGACTAGGAGACACTATCTTTCCATGATGCAATGTTTTAGTCCTTTCCTGTCTGGTGTCCATGTTGAGGGATAATGATGAGTGAGGAGATGTCGCACAAACGGGCGCATACAAGAACGTGCTCTTAGAAGCGTTCTGAGAAGTCGTGATACGCTCCATAGCTGCCACAACCATTTCGTGAGACGTTCATACCAATGCTTGCAGGCACGCGTCAGTGCACTGCACGATTGTGGTACATTGCGTGATTTCGAGGATGAATATGGGCAGTATAGTTTTTTGCAGAGCTGCGCCAGCATCGTTGTCTTGCAAGGCGGGGTGAACCTGTGAGCGTTTGACTCCAATGGTGCCCTAGACGAGAGAAATGCGGGCATAAAGCCTCCCATGCCAATGTGCTGGTTGGGGATTTAGCGTGCTGCTCGTTACTGTCACAGATGAATAACCAGGGACTTATACTTTGATATTCGTGACATACTGTGTAGCTGGTGTGTGTTGGGCGACTGAATCCTCAACAGGAACCAGTCCTGACTTGGTCATATTACATTGCCTCTGGAAAGGTGTGCTTTGATCGCGAAAACCGCATCACATAGAGAAGGAAGTTGCAACTATAAATTTATCGTCATGTATAGCCATGGCTAACCCAGTCTCTGGAGTTTCAGTGAGGCGTAGTGAGAACTCGGAGGTCATGTCGTACGGCGCGCACATCACTGTCGTCAATAGCGGCGAGCAGCGAGACATCTCAGCGTAACAGGAATTATGTAAGAGTGTTGTATAAGGTAAAAATAATAATAATAATAATAATAATAATAATAGAGTGAGTACCATATACTAGGATAAATTAAACTTTAGGATTTTACAATAAGTAGATCCTTAATATTGTGGCGGTTTTCTACCACAAGTGTTTGGCGCGCGCCTGTTGAGATGCTATTTTTCAGGTCACCAAACCACAGACCCGAGATGGAGGGACGACGGGCGAGCGAAAGTAGCATAGTTGCATGTTCTTTATAGCACAGTAAAACTTAGACCTGCATAACATCATAATTTAATTAAAAGACATAGAATGTAGATCGTTGGCAAATGGTAGTTAATTCTTGAGCATGTCTACTGTCGATCTATATAATTAATAGTAATATTAGTGCGGCTCCGCACATTTAGTTGTCCATCCAGTATAGCGTCACACACCATGTACAGTAGTGAGATCGGTCTCTACACAAATATCACACCGAGATTTTGTTATAATGATAGCTACAGATAAATAACTATAAAATTAAAATTAGAGTGTCTGAAATGACAGACCATCAATGTATCGTTATGTAAATTTATTATAACATAGAAGGTCATGGGGAAAAGTTAGGCATAAGATTTTTGTAAGAATTGTGCATATGACGGGGATCATGGCAATGCAGAGGCCAGTCGGAGCAAAAACAAGAGGTCATCGGCTACCTGCAAGAAGAGAGCGTCAGCGCGCCACCTGACGTGAAGGGCGCGACAGCATCCGGTCCTACAAGCTGACAGTCACCAGGCCGTATAACTGAGGGATTAGGCGGCAGACAGCCCTCGCCGGGCCACAAGCGAAAGTGAGGCTGGCCGTTGACACTGACACGCGACCCATACGCGACAGCCTGCTAGCTCTCCGGACGCGGCAGCCGTTTGGAGGGATTCCCTGCGGCAGACCACGTTGTCGTGAGTATCACATGTCGTGTCAGAACCTGCGCCTCATGTGCCTCAGGACAGAAAGGGACGCTATATACTCACCTGTTTGGGTTTTTATAACTCACTAGCATTGGCCGATCTGCATACACAAAGCAGTGTCGTGCCATACTAACAAATGAATGGTCTCATTTCTAACTTCTTCTCTCTATTAGAGAGCAGTTGTAGCAATCGTCGCTCCTAGTTCGATCCTGTATGGATGACCTCACACACTAGTGGAGGGACTCCACGTGCCATCATCCCTCGTCGGACTGCAATATTGGGAAACGTAAAGTACTGTCTAGCGAGAGAAGAGACCTAGACTAGTGATGTATCCCAACAAGTAGCCCTCAGAGACAATTAATCGACGTGAGGAGAGCCTATCACTGTGTCTTCCTACCTTACTGCTGTGATCATATGCGTGGGTCTTGGTGCAATCTCAACAGAGTACTACAGATGCTCCAGCAAACCCTATTGCCGTTGCAACAACGTAGCAACAACACCCGACGTTTAGCCCTATGTGATGTCAGTACTGTGGAATTTGTGAAGTGCTTCGAATATTTCTAACAATGTGATTTAGTGCCTCATTCTCAGCACAGTCGTGAACATTGTGCAATGTGCACGCACAACTTGATGCCCCATGAACCTTGCTTTTTTTTCTTAAATTTCTTTCTCTAGTGTTGTTTTTGTAATGTATGTTATACCTTGTATGTGTTTGTGTTTTACACTGTAATTCTTATTACAAATTACGGTATTGTTCTCCACACCATGTTTTTTTTGTATTTTGTATTTATTGTTGTGTGTATGCAAACAGTGTGCCTGAAGTCCACATAAACTGAAGCAGATACCACCACTGTCATTGTGAATGGACCATCAGTTCAGGGAACACTTTGTAAAGGTTATTCTTGCTGCAGGGAGACACAATGAATCGGGGGTTGTAACTAGATTCTGAAAGCTCACAAAGAGATTGTTAACTTAAATAGTATCATGTGTGAGTGAGTTCAGGTTAGTTTCATGATTCAAATTGTTGTAAAATCTTGGGCATTTAATTACGGAGCACTCCAACTCTGATTGTAAAGAATAAACTGCTCCATATTTGGCTCACATGCCTGGGTCATATTTAGAGCGTGAATGTCTGTGTGAATCGGCGTTTGGAAGGGGCTCCCTGGGTAGGATGTGTGATGTGAGTGTTACTGTTCCATATTAAGAAGGTGAAGTTGGCTACATCATAAATAATCCTCCCTCTATGAGCTGCATTTTTCAGTTGCAATTATTTTTTTTATAGAGTGCAGCATGTGCAGTCAGTTTGTAAGATTGTTCTTGGGCGATTGACTCACTACCTTGCTCCTAAGTGAGCCAACCGCTCACCAATTACAATCTAAAATGGCGTAGGGGTTATGAGAGGTGGCATGAGCCCCCTCTCATATTTCTATCTTACGATTTTCGTCTCTAATTGCATGCGGTGAAAAGTCGCTATTCCTTCACACGCGGACTTCCCACGCAGCGTCTCTCGTCACCCGGGTGGTCCGGTGACAGGCGGACTCGCTGATCTGGAAAGGGTTAAGCCGACGGGTGTGAGGAAGTCGAGTGAATGCTTTGCAGACGCCGACATTGTCAAAAGACACGCCCGGAGGGGTCTGAAGTAGCGGCTGGGCTAGAGGTTCCGTTACTTCGCAGAAACTTAGCGAAAACACTTTCTGGCGGGCTACCAGCGAGGCGTGGGAATGACTTGTGTACCCAGGCAGTTGTGGCGGGAAAATTCCCCCGCTTTCTGCAAAATAGTAACTGTGATTGGCTTGCTCAGGGCACAGCTCCGTCACGTAGCAAAATCAGCGCAGAAATTGGCGCTAAGAATCTCCATTGGTGGAATGGTAGTGTTCCGGCAATGGAGTGGAATTTTCCGCCGTTTTTCGAGATGCTGATTGGAACGTTTACCACGGCCACTGTCGTGGGGGCGGGAATGTTGAGTGTTCGGCCTGTACGGGTGCTCAAGGTAGTCGGCTCTCGCCTTTCGGTCGAGGACGTCGAAGCAACCAGCCATCGCCTCCAGTACGCCAGATCGTGTTCTGGCAGTTAAGAAGACAGTTTGGTAACGTATGTCCGCAGCACCGGCAGATAGGGATTTTCCTAGGTGATAATCAGAGCTCAGCGGAGCGCGCCTGTTCGTCTTTTTCTAACTTTGTTCTGTCTTGAGTAGCAGCAATTAATGTTGGGTTAGCTGTGTGTCTCTCTTAAGATTTGAGTGGCAAGGAATTGGCTCCACATACCACTGTGTCATAAACCTCACAATCTAGTTTAGGGACAACTTCACCTTCACAGAGTTTGTTTGAGTAACCAATTTGAGCCAATTTGATGTATTATAAATGTTTCATGTGTTTTTGTTTATTATTTTGTGTTTAGTCTTAATAAATCATATTGTTATTTTGGACAGAACTTTCATTCTGTTAATCGGTAGAGCAACCCATCATTTCTCACTACGTTAATGAAACCTTCCCTTATTTAACTTATTTATCAAATTAAATTATTGCAGGTGCCAAACTCTCTTCTACTCCACTGGCAGGGTTGATTACAGTCAGTTCACGTATAGTGTTTAATCCTTGTGCAACAGCAAAAGTCGGAGTTAGGATAGGGGGGCTTAGAGCATCATTTACATATGTAGATTCTAGAATTTAGTGTTAAATACACTGCTTGCCCTGGCTCCTCGCACCCTTAAAAGTGGAATTGGGCAAGAACGAAAAAATTCATATTCCATTATTTTGACCCCTCTACATACCTGCCAAGTATCAAGATCGTTTAATTAAACCTGGGAATTTCAATGGTAAAGATTACAAATTTTTGATCATTTGTGGCGAGGCCTGTTTCAACTGTCCACATTCTAATCTCCCAGACCACATTATCATCAATTATTGTGACATCTACTGTATATTGTACTGCACCCCACGACTACCTTAATATTGGATGGATTTTCGCTTCTGTTTGCCACCTCCATATGTAATTCCATTGTGGTTGGCTGTAGCGGCCGTACACAAAAGGTGAAAAAATCCCTGGGATGCCATTCACGGCTCTGGTTATCACAAAAGGGTTAAAACCAATGACAATGATTGCCATATGTAATAAGAGCACCTCAAGTATAAAAATAGGACAATACTGTAATGAACACGACTTGTGTTGAGGTTTTGAGAGCGTTGGAAAGTTTGATGTTGGTATTAATGTACTTTCAAGTCATTGACGACATAGACAAGTGCGTACCCAGGATCTGAACTGGGTGGGGGGGGGGGGGGGGGAGGTCATACTAGTCTGAGGAAACAAGGATTCGAGACAACATACAGCACTTCTTATTAAATAAAACAGTAAACCAGTGAAAAACTGCTTTTAATAAACATTTTAAATACAAGAATTCACTTTTACAATCCGAGAAAACATGCAGCATTTCTTATTAAATAAAACAGCAAACTAGTGAAAAACTGCGAATATGTTCTAGGGGGAGGGGGGGGGGGGGCAGCTGCCCCACCCCGCTCCTCGCTGGGTACGCCCATGGACATAGATGAGTACAATTTCCATGAAAAGTGGCGATTACGTAGAGGGATCAAAATAACACAATAAAATATTTTTTGTTTGTGCCCAATTTCACTTTTAAGGAGTAAAACACACCCCAAAATTTATTTGGCGTATTAGGTTTGGAAATGATGAAATATAAAAAAGTGTTTCTCATATAAACGTTGATACATAATTAATGTTCTTGATAAATGTATAATCATATTTTATGATAAGGTAAAATTTTTCAGAATACCCCATCTCCATTAGTTAATTTTGAAAAATGAAAACTTTCATTAAAATTAAATTAAAGAATCTTTCAAACTACAAGCATTCATGTACAATAAAACTAGTTTTTGAAATACCATTTTTGGAAAGTAAGCTATAAACAATGTGATGTCAGTGTGTTTTTTAAGATACCTAATTAAAACATCTAAACCTTTATTATTAGTCTAGTAATTTATTTTACTTATATCTGTTTTATGTTTTAAACTGTTAGTTTAAACTCTACATTAAGTTTTTTAGTTTACCATTTCACATACACGTATTTTGTTAATTGGAAACTCATATTATGATACAAAATAATTACTATAATGATAATCTGTAAATAAATGATTAAAACATGAGGTTTCTTACACTATGAAAGTAAAATTAACCAAATTTCTTCACACAATATACACAACAGAGAACACAATATAAAACAAAATTCAGCAGGATTTCAAATTGTCACAGGTGATCCTCTGAATATCCTGATTTGTACTAGGTATATTTCAGCACATTGGAAACTTCAGCACAGAGAACTGGTTATGTACCAGTTGCTGCAGCTTCGTAATATTATCTCTCAAATGGAGATTGACATCATAATCATTATGCAGAATTAGATCTGAAAATCTCGCAAAGTGCTCTTCACCAAAGTTTTGCAATGTGATGATATATGCTGGGTACAAATCAGGATATTTAAAGGATCGCCCACCACAGCTTGTGTATCAGGTGAAGAAATTTCATTAATATGGGGAAAAAAATTTTGTTGTACACATTTCGTTAGAGATTTTCATTATTTGAATGTCTTTGTATCACAATAATGAGATGCTTATTATTTTCTATTAATAAAATATATGTATGTGAAACGGTAACCTAAAAAACGAAAAACATAAATTTGAAATGTAAAATAACTATTTTAAAAATAAATTAAGTAAAAATCCAGTTAGAATAATAATGAATGTAACATATTTTAATTTATACCGACACCAAATTATGTACAGCTTTCTTCCAAAAATGGTGTTTCATAAACCATCTTTATTACACATGCATGAAAGGGTCGGAAAGGTTTTTAATATATGTTGTAACAAAAATATTCATTCCGCAAAATTAATTAACGTTGGTGGAATATTCTGTAAAATTTCAAATTATTACAAAAGCCGATTATGCAGTTTTCAATTTTGTGAGTTACATTTTTAGATGAAACACACACTTGTCTTTCATGGTTTCGACGATATTCACTCTAAACCCAATAAGCCAAATTACTTTTCGAGGTGTGTTTTTCCCTGTAAAAGTGAAATTGGGCAGGAACGAAAAAATACGTATTGTATTTTTTTAACCTCTCTAGATGCTCCCCTCCCCCTCCCAAGTTGCGTCAAGATCGCTTATTTACACGTGGGTGTTCCCTTGTCAGAGATGACAATGCATTAAACACGTTAGACACGTAAGGAGAGCCCAGTGCAGCCGTAGGAAAATGGGATATGTCTTAAGGGGGATTTCTGGTCTAGAAGTTCCAAATCTCGATTATTTTATTGCGTATTTCGATACCTTATATTTCGGAGAAGGTGTGGGCGAAACCGTTTTGCCCATAAACTATTGCATATGGTCGAAATACACGATCATCGGACCAGCAGTCCGGCGTCGTCAAGCGCCTATGTCGGCGTACACGAAGACCTGTTGATAACAGTTTACTGGAAATATGTGTTGGTGTTAACACTCAAAACTCTAACGAGTAGATAAATTAGCTGATTTGGACGCTTTCCCCAAAACACTTATATTCCAGTCAAAAAGTAGTCGTGACCAGAATGAGATTTTCACTCTGCAGCGGAGTGTGCGCTGATATGAAACTTCCTGGCAGATTAAAACTGTGTGCCCGACCGAGACTCGAACTCGGGACCTTTGCCTTTCGCGGGCAAGTGCTCTACCATCTGAGCTACCGAAGCACGACTCACGCCCGGTACTCACAGCTTTACTTCTGCCAGTACCTCGTCTCCTACCTTCCAAACTTTACAGAAGCTCTCCTGCGAACCTTGCAGAACTAGCACTCCCGCGAAAGGCAAAGGTCCCGAGTTCGAGTCTCGGTCGGGCACACAGTTTTAATCTGCCAGGAAGTTTCATATCAGCGCACACTCCGCTGCAGAGTGAAAATCTCATTCTGGAAACATCCCCCAGGCTGTGGCTAAGCCATGTCTCCGCAATATCCTTTCTTTCGGGAGTGCTAGTTCTGCAAGGTTCGCAGGAGAGCTTCTGTAAAGTTTGGAAGGTAGGAGACGAGGTACTGGCAGAAGTAAAGCTGTGAGTACCGGGCGTGAGTCGTGTTTCGGTAGCTCAGATGGTAGAGCACTTGCCCGCGAAAGGCAAAGGTCCCGAGTTCGAGTCTCGGTCGGGCACACAGTTTTAATCTGCCAGGAAGTTTCAAAAAGTAGTCGTAATTGCAAGCAATTTGACGGAAGTTATCTTCAACGACGGATTCATGGGACTCGCAGAGACAATGAATGTAATGAGCTTTCAACTTGGCAACACGGAGTTCGAATTTCGCAGAAGGCGCAGCGCAGACCTTCTTGTACGCTCAGAGCACCTCACGTCTACGGCCAGTAGTGAAGCCAGATTCTCGGTCCGGGAGGAAGCGGTGCACCCGAACGAGATTTACGAATTCGAGGAAGGCGTACAGTATGCTCCAGGCATTGCAGAATGATGGTAAGTCCCAAAACCGACGAGAACCCTTTCCGAAACTTTAAAAACAACTTCCTAAGAATTATACATTTTTTTGCTAGGTGTTTGGATTGGCGAAAAACTACTCGCCCTATTTTGATGCTGCTTATCTGTTTTTCAAAGAATTAAAGTAGCTATGATCGGAACCTCTAAAAGTTTAAACAGTTTTCAAAATATCGATTTTTTATGTACATTTGACTGCCCAAAGAAAGTCGATATGTCTCACGTTTTACAAGTAGTCGCCATTTTGTGAAAAATGACATTTTTTTCACTTTTTAGAAGTTCTGACCATAGCACCACTCACATATTTTAATAATTTTTTGGTCTCGTCTCTTTCAGACCACCCAGTCACATGAACCATGCCCCCGCCTACTGGTGCTCGGCGTGCTTTTCGACCTTCGGTGCCATTTTGTTTAATAACCTTTTAATATTGTTGGACAAAAAGACTTTTAATGCACTTAAAGAATAGATGAATAAAAGGATATAAGCATCGTTTAACTTATCTTCTGATTGCATCTCAAGGAAAGTTGAAAAGCAGGTAAAAATCGGACCACTAGACCAGAAGGCCCCTTAAACGTTCGCACTAGAATCCTGCAACAAATACCACTGACATTCTAATTTACCCTACTTTTAGTTTGTTGATCTCAGTAGACATTTTTCTACTTTCTAAGTAGTATTACAATCTGATGATTCGCTAACAATACGAGCCTCTGAGTACCAATCCGTTCTGTGAAAACCCGCACGTCAACACCACTTTCCATTTCTGCAATATTTGCCGTGTAAGTTTTAGGTGACTCGACCTGTATGCAACGAATTAATCACATTTTTTCTTGAATATTATTATTTACACGGCTCTATCAGCAGCAGGCGAAACTGATGGAAAAGGAGGAGAAGAATGAGAAGAAGGAAAACCTCACTCTCGTGCACACAATACATATAATGACAACAAAAGGTTCACTGGCTGGGGTGAATACATAGACAGAGCAAGATAGAAATATGTATAGAAAGGTCGATATCTGTGACAAACGTCTCATGTCATTATTGCTCCCCTCCCCGTATATTTACATTTAATCACTAGTGAAGTATCAGTTGCAAAGCGATTTAGAAAAGTTTGCTGTATGGTGTGGTAGGTGGCAGTTGACTCTAAATAACGAGAAGTGTGAGGTGATCCACATGAGTTCCAAAAGAAATCCATTGGAATTCGATTACTCGATAAATAGTACAATTATCAAGGCTGTCAATTCAACTAAGTACCTGGGTGTTAAAATTATGAACAACTTCAGTTGGAAAGACCACATAGATAATATTGTGGGGAAGGCGAGCCAAAGGTTGCGTTTCATTGGCAGGACACTTAGAACATGCAACAAGTCCACTAAAGATGAGAGGTGGCATGAGCCCCCTCTCATATTTCTATCTTACGATTTTCCTCTCTAATTGCATGTGGTGAAAAGTCGCTATTCCTTCACACGCGGACTTCCCACGCAGCGTCTCTCGTCACCCGGGTGGTCCGGTGACAGGCGGGCTCTGCTGATCTGGAAAGGGTTAAGCCGACGGGTGTGAGGAAGTCGAGTGAGTGCTTTGCAGACGCCGACATTGTCAAAAGACACGCCCGGAGGGGTCTGAAGTAGCGGCTGGGCTAGAGGTTCCGTTACTTCGCAGAAACTTAGCGAAAACACTTTCTGGCGGGCTACCAGCGAGGCGTGGGAATGACTTGTGTACTCAGGCAGTTGTGGCGGGAAAATTCCCGCGCTTTCTGCAAAATAGTAACTGTGATTGGCTTGCTCAGGGCATAGCTCCGTCACGTAGCAAAATCAGCGCAGAAATTGGTGCCAAGAATCTCCATTGGTGGAATGGTAGTGCTCCGGCAATGGAGTGGAATTTTCCGCCGGTTTTCGAGTTGCTGATTGGAACGTTTAACCACGGCCACTGTCGTGGGGGCGGGAATGTTCTGTGTTCGGCCTGTACGGGTGCTCAGGGGAGTCGGCTCTCTCCTTTCGGTCGAGGACGTCGAAGCAACCAGCCATCGCCTCCAGTACGCCAAATCGTGTTCTTGCAGTTAAGAAGACAGATTGGTAAGGTATGGCCGCAGCACCGGCAGACAGGGATTTTCCTAGGTGATAATCAGAGCTCAGCAGAGCGCGCCTGTTCGTCTTTTTCTAACTTTGTTCTGTCTTGGGTAGCAGCAATTAATGTTGGGTTGGCTATGTGTTTTCTCTTAAGATTTGAGTTGCAAGGAATTGGCTCCACATACCACTTCATCATAATCCTCACAATCTAGTTTAGGGACAACTTCACATTCACAGCGTTTGTCTGAGTATCCAATTTGAGACAATTTGATGTATTGTAAATGTTTCATGTGTTTTTGTTTATTATTTTGTGTTTAGTCTTAAAAAATCATATTGTTATTTTGGGCAGAACTTTCATTCTGTTAATCGGTAGAGCAACCCTATCATTCCTCACTATGTTAATGAAACCTTCGTTTATTTAACTTATTTATCAAATTAAATTATTGCAGGTGCCAAACTCTCTTCTACTCCACTGGCAGGGTTTATTACAGTCAGTTCGCGTAGTTTTTTTAATCCTTGTGCAACAGCAAAAGTCGGAGTTAGGATAGGGGGGGCTTAGAGCATCATTTACATATGTAGATTCTAGAAGAATTTAGTGTTAAATACACTGCTAGCCCCGGTACCTCGCATAAAATGGCGACCCTTAGCCTCGGATCTTTCCTGTGAATCGCTGATAAGCAAGTATTATTAGTAGTAGAAGGACATTCAGAATTTTTTTTTTCTTAATTTTTTTATTGATTAATACCTAAGTATTTTTTTTTTTTTTTGGTAGTTCCGCGTTTAATTTTAAGAAGCGGCGCATGATTGCAGTTTTTGTTTTCAGTGTATATATTCTTTTGTTCATTGTTTTTGTGTTCCTTTGATGGTGTGTCCGTATCACATCCCACTTTGTCGGGTTTGTGTGCGGTTTCTGTACCACAACAAATCGTGAGTATAATTACAGCGTTGGAGAGGCGTTGTTGAAATTTTATGTCTATGTGTAAAAAATATATGGAGTAGGTTAATTTTATTGTGCATTTTAGATAAATTTGTTTTTCATGAATGATAACGAGAAGTAAGGCACGACTATTATCGAGCAAAGCTAAAACAAGAGAGGATAGCATAATGGATAAGGGGCAGTTTACTGACGGGAATAGGTTCAGAGATGAGATGGGCACATTTTTAGCAGGACAGGACGCCTGGGTCATTGATGAAGAAGGTGATTTGGACGCGATCTCAGAGCAGCGTTGCGGCCGTGATTATGATAGTGTAGTAGAGGATGAAACAGAGACAGGCACACAGGTCGAGACGGTAGCAGAAGTTTATAATCAAACGAACGAGAGCAGACAGGGGCTAACTCGGCCACGTCAGAGCTTTAGCGCCCAGGTATCCAGAGTTACATCTCCCACGTTTGAAGAGGATCAAAAAGATGACGTAAACCCAATACTGAGCTTCCTACGATCAATGAAAGAAGAAGCTGACGAACAGCGTAAGAAGGAGAAGGAAGAAGATGAGAAACAACGTAAGAAGAAGGAAGAAGCTGACGAACATCGTAAGAAGGACACTCAGGAAATAATTTCGCATATAGGAGAAATTCGAGGGGAATTACTAACAATAAAGAAAGAATGTTGAGAAGTAAAACAAATGTCAATGGCTGCACAAAAAGTAGCAGGCCTGGCCAAAACGGCAGCAATAGGGGCAATGAAAGTCGCGGAAGCAACTTCTAAACTCGCAGGGCGCTTGTGACGTACAACACAATCCCACTCAAAATCCCTAGCATTCTTAAAACCTCAAGGTAATATCGCGGTTGCGAACACCACGAAACGAAAGAAAGAAGTAGAGAGTCGGATAGCAAAACTAGAGCGAAACGGGCACACGAGCACTGCGCGTTCGGATACTAATGATGGAGTACACAGAATGGTGTCTCCGAGGAAAAGCCCGCCGCGCTCTAGCCCAGTGACAGCGTGCGGAAAGAACATTGCACACGCAGAAACAGCGAGTAATAGCTCCAATAATTGTAGCCCACTTAGGAGAGTGAATTCTGAGTGCCACTTCCACTGTGATACAGAGGTAGCACATCACAGTTATCAGCAAGATAGAACAGGACACTCAGCAGACGTGCAAGTATCGGAAACGAGTGACAACACCAGTGCGAGGATCAGACAGGATTTTGATCACAATCACTTCCTGTCGATACTAAAATTCCAGAAGTTCAAAGAAAATGGAGGGTCGATGCATCCGAAGAGCTGGGTGATGCAGTTTACAAATTCATTACCGGCATCATGGCCAACCCAGGCAAAATTAGAATTCATGTGTGGACACATCGAAGGCCAAGCCGCGGAAAAGATGCGGGGTGTGGCAGTGACGTGTCGGACTTATCAGGAATTTGTTGGTGCATTCCTGCGGACCTACTGGTCAAAGGAAACGCAAGACAGGATTAAAGAGGAAATAATATTTTGTCCTGAACTGGAAGTGTCCGGGCCTAGGAGCGCAACCAATTTTCTTGATGATTTACTCAAGAAGAATCAATTTTTAGATAGTCCATATAGCAACGGAGAAATCATTAAATTTTGCTTTTCCAAATTGCCAGTTAGGTACCAACAGACACTTGTCGGGAAGTGTGGATCTGACATAGAAGCATTCAAGAGTCTATTGCGCGAACTCGAAGTAGTCTTTGATAAACAAGACGCAAAGGACAGGAAGAAGGGGCAAAGTAGCAAATACCACGGGCCAGGAAGGGAAGACGACAACAGATCGCATAATCGCACTGGTCAGTTAGGGAACCAGGGTTATGGAAGTCAAGGTTACGCTATTCAAGGTTATGGAAACCAAAGACACGGAAACCAGAACGTCAGGGAGCAGGGTCAATCTAGACAAGGAATCTGGGATAGGAGGAATAACGAATGGCAAAGCGACCGTAATTGGAGAGAGCGAAACCAAGGACAACAGTGGAACCAGGAGATTGAAACTAGACCCGCAAATCCTAATGCACGTCAGAGGAGGGGGAGCTTAACAAGGGATTGACGCCAGACTAGTGCGAACACAGGCCGCCGGAATTTCGCACGTAATCTCGAACCTGGCCAACTACGGATGATACATTACGAAGATTTATCAGAAATCCTGCTCGAGGAACATAAAGCAACTCCTCGACAAAATCGGCAGCCTCTTATCACAGTAGCAATAGCTGAAAAGAGTATGAATGCGATAATAGATAGTGGAAGCTACATAACAGCAATATCTGAGGCAGCATACAAGCGGTGCTCTCAGGAGATGGACTGGCCTGTCCTATCGGTTAAGAAAACCAAAATAAAAGGGGCATTGGCGGGTAAATGTACGGAGGTCACCCAACAAACAAGACTGGAATTCTACTGTCAAGGACACAAAATAGAGTCTAACTTCTGGATCGTGCCAAATCTGGCGATCGACATGATAATAGGGACTTCCTAAATGAACATGAAGCGATAGTTGATCTAGGTCGAGGTGAAGTGGTTTTGAGGAAAGGGAATCCCGTCAACATTAAGTTCGACGACCAGCTGATCCCAGCTCAACTACCGTCTAACTGTGTACGGATAAAGTATGCGTGTCTGAAAGACAGAAAGGAAGAACAGGTCGACGTTGCGGGTAGGGGAGAGGACACGGATGAGAATGAAGTCGGAATAATGGGAGAAATAAAGGAGAAAATAGGAGAAAAAGTGGAAGCAATAAAGAATATAAGGTGCGACCACCGCAAAGAACTTCATAAATTACTAATAGAACATGCGGAGGTCTTCCTTCCCAAGACAGGATCAATAAAGAACTTCCAATATGAATTTCGTGTACGTCCGCACAACCAGTTTCGTGTGCCACCCTATCCAATCCCCTTGGCATATCGACAGAAAGTAGAAGCTGAAATTACGCGAATGCTGAGTGAAGGAATAATAGAACCTACGGCTTCAGCCTATAATAACCCGTTAAGAGTAGTCGAGAAGGCAGATGGTAGTATTCGTTTAGTCTTGGACTCACGACAAATTAATACCATAATTGAAACCGAAACAGACAGACCGGAACGATTAGAGGAACTCTTACAAAACTTCCATGGAATATCAATCTTCTCATCAGTTGATCTAAAATCGAGTTTCCGGCAGATCGAGCTCCATCCAAATTGCAGACAGTACACAGCCTTTTTAGCATTTGGAAGATGTTACCGGTTTCGTCGTCTACCATTTGGTTTGAACGTTTCATCTGCCGCATTCATTCGGGGGCTGGACGGCATACTAAGCGATAATTTGAAACGTCATGTCACCAGCTATGTGGACGATTTGCTGATCGCGGAGAAATCTTGGGGAGAGCACAATGCGGTCCTCGGCGAACTCCTTGCGACATTCAAGGACTACGGAGTGACTATCAATATCGAAAAATCGAATTTTGGGACGTCCTCTGTCAAATTTCCAGGACATATCATCACGGGTGAGGGAATTGCGCCAAATCCCGAAAAGATCGAAGCGATTGAAAAGTTTCCCATTCCTACGACAAAGAAGCAGTTAAGGGGGTTCTTGGGGATATAAATTTTTACAACCGCTTTATACATGTCAAAACTCGGAACAGTCCTAGGTTGCATCAACTTACAGGAAAGAAGATTCCTTGGGAATGGGATGAGGCGGCCGAATCCGAATGGAAAGCATTAAAATTCGCATTATTACAAGCACCCATCCTGTCACACCCTAATTTAGCAGAAGAGCTTTGCATAGTAACGGACAGTTCATACTCAGGTCTGGGTGTCATGGTGTTCCAAGACTATGTACATGAAGGAAACAGGGTGTGGAAGACAATTGGTTTGGTAGCAGAGTACTAGCCAAGAGTGAGAGGAATTACTCAGTAACCGAGTTAGAGGCGCTGGCTATTGTATGGGCGTTTGAAAAATTCAGATACCTTCTGTTTGGTCGCAAGACGAGGGTCTACACAGACCACAAGGCACTCGAGTTCTTGATGACTGCAAAGCTTAATCACAGGCGGCTCATTAGGTGGGCATCATATCTGCAGCAATACAATTTTTCGATAGAATATATCCCGGGCAGTCAGAACATTATTGCAGACGCCTTATCACGGTCACCGATCGGATTTGAGCACAACATGGAAGAAGATCTGGAGGAAAATCACTACTGCCTTTTCTATATGCAGAAAGTAGCCTTTGAAAATTTTATTACCTGTAGTATGCAGGACATCAAGAAGGAGCAAGACAAGGACCCTGCCCTAGTGTTATTGAAACAGAAATGGATAGACAGAAGACACGCCACCATCAGGCAGTTCTACCTCTTGCGGAAAGGCATAATTTTCCAGCGAAATTATGCAAATGACACTGAATGGGGGGTATGCATCCCTGAACACCTGATAAACAAGGTTATATGGCATACTCACCTCAGCTATGGACACTTCGGACCACGCAAGTGCAATCTCAAGCTAAGGACCATGTGTTACTTTCGAAACATGCAGCGTCGAATTCGGAGGGTACTATCGGTGTGTAAAGACTGCCAAAAGGCTAAGCACACCACTGTGAGCATACAGGCACCATTATACCCAATCGTACCGACCAAATTAAGACAATTAGCAGCAACAGATTTGATGGGACGTTTGCCAAGAACAAGAAGAGGATATACTTACGTATTAGTGTTTGTTGAAGTAACGTCCAAATACGTTACCTTTACGCCACTGAAGAGGGCGACAGGACGAACTGTATCACGAGCCCTAATCCGGGATTTCCTACCACAGGTTGGTCATGTGAGTAGAATTATTTCTGATAACGGGCCACAGTTTAAGTCAAAAACATGGAAGGAGACGTTGCGTCGATGTAAAATTGATCCCATTTTTATATCTTCACACCATCCGAGCTCGAATGCTGCAGAACGGGTTATTAAAGAACTTGGTAACTTGTGCCGGTTGTACTGTAACAAACAGCACACGACATGGGACGTTTTCCTTAAAGACTTCCAGGAGGTGATCAATGAGGCACCCCATGGGATAACGAAATTGGCACCCATTACAGTACTGAAAAACCGGATTCCTAAGGACTTGATAACCGAGGTCGTAAACTTCCCACCGATGGAGCGAACGCAGCACCAAGCCATAGTGGATTTGGCTCTCAAGAGGATACGGGCTGCAGCAGAGGTCAGGAAGAGACGTGCCGACAGGGGAGCTCGTCTACGACACTTCCAAATTGGACAAAAGGTGCTCGTGAAGTCTTTCCGACTTTCGAACAAACAAAAAATGAAATGCCAAAAATTCAATTCTGTTTACAACGGCCCGTACCGTATAAGGAAAGCAGCTCACCACAATGCTTATGAATTGGAGACGCTGAAAGGAAAGAAGTCCATAGGACTCCACCACATCTCTCACATAAAGGAGTTCGTGGAATAGTAGTAGTGTAAGTGGTGTACATTGTAGAATGGGCAAATACATGAACCTTGCTATGGTAGTAGTGTAAGTGGTGTACATAGTAGAATAGGCAAAGATATGAACCTTTCTTCGGGGAACAATAATCGTTGCATTAATAGATTAAAATTGTTGAAGTATTAACACGCTGCGTTTTCTCGCATAAGAATTTACTGCTGTTAACTTTTTTTGTCTATGTTCGGGATCTCCTCTGTCGTTGCGATAAGAGGCACTACCTTTCCATGAGCAATGATTTTGTCCTTTCCTATCTGGTGTCCATGTTAAGGGATAAAGATGAGTGACGAGATGTCGCACAATCGGGCGCATACAAGAACGTGCTCTTAGAAGCGTTCTGAGAAGTCGTGATACGCTCCATAGCGGCCACAACCAGTTCGTGAGACGTTCATACCAATGCTTGCAGGCACGCGTCAGTGCACTGCAAGATTGTGGTATATTGCGTGATTTCGAGGATGAATATGGGCAGTATAGTTTTTTGCAGAGCTGCGCCAGCATCGTTGTCTTGCAAGTCGGGGTGAACCTGTGAGCGTTTGACGAGAGAAATGCGGGCATAAAGCCTACCATGCCAATGTGCTGGTTGGGGATTTAGCGTGCTGCTCGCTACTGTCACAGATGAATAACCAGGGACTTATACTTGGATATTCGTGACATACTGTGTAGCTGGCGTGTGTTGGGCGACTGAATCCTCAACAGGAACCAGTCCTGGCTTGGTCATATTACATTGCCTCTGGAAAGGTGTGCCTTGATCGCGAAAACCGCATCACATAGAGAAGGAAGTTGCAACTATAAATTTATTGTCGTGTATAGCCATGGCTAACCCAGTCTCTGAAGTTTCAGTGAGGCGTAATGAAAACTCGGAGGTCATGTCGTACGGCGCGCACATCACTGTCGTCAATAGCGGCGAGCAGCGAGACATCTCAACGTAACAGGAATTATGTAAGAGTATTGTATAAGGTAAACAAAAAAAAAAGGTACGATATACTAGGATAAGTTAAACTGTAGGATTTAACAATAACTAGATTAATATTGTGGGGGTTTTCTACCACAAGTGTTTGGCGCGCGCCTGTTGGGATGTTATTTTTCAGGTCATCAAATCACAGACCCAAGATGGAGGGCCGACTGGCGAGCGAACGTAGAATAGTTGCTTGTTCTTTATAAGCTCAGTAAAACTTCGACCTGCATAATAACATAATTTATTCAAAAGACATAGAATGTAGATCGCTGGCAAATGGTAGTTAATTCTTGAGCAAGTCTACTGTCGATCTATATAATTAATAGTAATATTAGTGCGGGCCCGCACATTTAGCTGTTCATCCAGTGTAGCGTCACACACCATGTACAGTAGTGAGACCGGTCTCTACACAAATATCAAGATAAATTATTTCCATGTCTAAATTTGATACACCAAGATTTTGTTATATGATAGCCATAGATTAATAACTATAAAAGTAAAATAATAGTGTCTGAAATGACAGACCATCAATGTGTCAGTATGTAAATTTATTATAACATAGAAGGTCATGGGAAAAAGTTAGGCATAAGATTTTTGTCAGAACTGTGCAGATGACGGGTATCGTGGCAATGCAGAGGCCAGCCAGCGCAAAAACAAGAGGTCTTCGGCTACCTGCAAGAAGGCGAGCGTCCGGTCCTGCAAGCTGACAGTCACCGGGCCGTATACCTGAGGGATTAGGCGGCAGACAGCCCTTCCCGGGCCACAAGCGAAAGTGAGGCTGGCCGTTGACACTGACACGCGACCCACACGCGACAGCCTGCTAGCTCTCCGGACGTGGCAGCCGTTTGGAGGGATTCCCTGCGGCAGACCACGTTGTCGTGAGTATCACATATCGTGTCAGAACCTGCGCCTCATGTGCCTCAGGACAGAAAGGGACGCTATATACTCACCTGTTTGAGTTTTTACAACTCACTAGCATTGGCCGATCTGCATACACAAAGCAGTGTCGTGCCATACTAACAAATGAATGGTCTCATTTCTAACTTCTTCTCTCTATTAGAGAGCAGTTGTAGCAATCGTCGCTCCTAGTTCGATCCTGTATGGATGACCTCACACACTTGTGGAGGGACTCCACGTGCATGACCCTCGTCGGACTGCAATATTGGGAAACGTAAAGTACTGTCCAGCGAGAGAAGAGACCTAGACTAGTGATGTATCGCAACAAGAAGCCCTCAGAGACAATTAATCGACGTGAGGAGAGCCTATCACTGTGTCTTCCTACTGTACTGCTGTGATCATATGCGTGGGTCTTGGTGCAATCTCAACAAAGTACTGCAGATGCTCCAGCACACCCTATTGCCGTTGCAACAACGTAGCAACAACACCCGACGTTTAGCCCTATGTGATGGCAGTACTGTGGAATTTGTGAAGTGCTTCGAATATTTCTAACAATGTGATTTAGTGCCTCATTCTCAGCACAGTCGTGAACATTGTGCAATGTGCACGCACAACTTGATGCCCCATGAACCTTGCTTTTTTTTCTTAAATTTCTTTCTCTAGTGTTGTTTTTGTAATGTATGTTATACCTTGTATGTGTTTATGTTTTACACTGTAATTCTTATTACAAATTACTGTATTGTTCTCCACACCATGTTTTTTTTGTATTTTGTATTTATTGTTGTGTGTATGCACACAGTGTGCCTGGAGTCCCCATAAACTGAAGCAGATACCACCACTGTCATTGTGAATGGACCATCAGTTCAGGGAACATTTTGTGAAGGTTATTCTTGCTGCAGGGAGACAGAATGAATCGGAGGTTGTAATTAGATTCTGAAAGCTCACAAAGAGATTGTTAACTTAAATAGTATCATGTGTGAGTGAGTTCAGGTTAGTTTCATGATTAAAATTGTTGTAACATCTTGGGCATTTAATTACGGAGCACTCCAACTCTGATTGCAAAGAATAAATTGCTCCATATTTGGCTCACATGCCCGGGCCATATTTAGAGAGTGAATGTCTGTGTGAATTGGTGTTTGGAAGGGGCTCCCTGGGTAGGATGTGTGATGTGAGTGTTAGTGTTCCATATTAAGAAAGTGAACATCATACATAATCCTCCCTCTATGAGCTGCATTATTCAGTTGCAGTGATTTTCTTTATAGAGTGCGGCATGTGCAGCCAGTTTGCGAGATTCTTCTTGGGCGATTGACTCACTACCTTGCTCCTAAGTGAGCCAACCGCTCACCAATTACGATCTAAAATGGCGTAGGGGCTATGAGAGGTGGCATGAGCCCCCTCTCATATTTCTATCTTAAGATTTTCCTCTCTAATTGCATGCAGTGAAAAGTCGCTATTCCTTCACACGCGGACTTCCCACGCAGCGTCTCTCGTCACCCGGGTGGTCCGGTGACAGGCGGGCTCTGCTGATCTGGAAAGGGTTAAGCCGCCGGGTGTGAGGAAGTCGAGTGAATGCTTTGCAGACGCTGACATTGTCAAAAGACACGCCCGGAGGGGCCTGAAGTAGCGGCTGGGCTAGAGGTTCCGTTACTTCGCAGAAACTTAGCGAAAACACTTTCTGGCGGGCTACCAGCGAGGCGTGGGAATGACTTGTGTACCCAGGCAGTTGTGGCGGGAAAATTTCCGCGCTTTCTGCAAAATAGTAACTGTGATTGGCTTGCTCAGGGCATAGCTCCGTGACGTAGCAAAATCAGTGCAGAAATTGGCGCCAAGAATCTCCATTGGTGGAATGGTAGTGCTCAGGCAATGGAGTGGAATTTTCCGCCGGTTTTCGAGTTGCTGATTGGAGCGTTTAACCACGGCCACTGTCGTGGGGGCGGAAATGTTCTGTGTTCAGCCTGTACGGGTGCTCAGGGGAGTCGGCTCTCGCCTTTCGGTCGAGGACGTCGAAGCAACCAGCCATCGCCTCCGGTACGCCAAATCGTGTTCTTGCAGTTAAGGAGACAGATTGGTAAGGTATGTCCGCAGCACCGGCAGACAGGGATTTTCCTAGGTGATAATCAGAGTTCAGCAGAGCGCGCCTGTTCGTCTTTTTCTAACTTTGTTCTGTCTTGGGTAGCAGCAATTAATGTTGGGTTACCTGTGTGTCTCTCTTAAGATTTGAGTGGCAAGGAATTGGCTCCACATACCACTTCGTCATAATCCTCACAATCTAGTTTAGGGACAACTTCACATTCACAGCGTTTGTTTTAGTATCTAATTTGAGCCAATCTGATGTACTGTAAATGTTTCATGTGTTTTTGTTTATTATTTTGTGTTTAGTCTTAATAAATCATATTGTTATTTTGGGCAGAACTTTCATTCTGTTAATCGGTAGAGCAACCCTATCATTCCTCACTATGTTAATGAAATCTTCGTTTATTTAACTTATTTATCAAATTAAATTATTGCAGGTGCCAAACTCTCTTCTACTCCACTGGCAGGGTTGATTAGAGGCAGTTTGCGTAGTTTTTTTAATCCTTGTGCAACAGCAAAAATCGGAGTTAGAATAGGGGGGGGGGGCTTAGAGCATCATTTACATATGTAGATTCTAGAAGAATTTAGTGTTAAATACACTGCTAGCCCCGGCACCTCGGAAAGAGACAGCTTACATTACACTCGTTCGTCCTCTGTTAGAATATTGCTGCGCGGTGTGCGATCCTTACCAGGTGGGATTCACGGAGGACATGGAAAGGGTGCAAAAAAGGGCAGCTCGTTTTGTATTATCACGTAATAGGGGAGAGAGTGTGGCAGATATGATACGCGAATTGGGATGGAAGTCATTAAAGCAAAGATGTTTTTCGTTGCGGCGAGATCTATTTACGAACTTTCAGTCACCAACTTTCTCTTCTGAATGCGAAAATATTTTGTTGAGCCCAACCTACATAGGTAGGAATGATCATCAAAATAAAATAAGAGAAATCAGAGCTCGAACAGAAAGGTTTAGGTGTTCGTTTTTCCCGCGCGCTGTTCGGGAGTGGAATGGTAGAGAGATAGTATGATTGTGGTTCGATGAACCCTCTGCCAAGCACTTAAATGTGAATTGCAGAGTAGTCATGTAGATGTAGATGTAGAAATATAGCACTGAGATGGTTGCGGACATCCTCACTGAAGTGAGGTGGTGCACCGTCATGTTGTAGGCACATCCTCTCACCAACAGCAACGTGTACGTCTCGAACATCTCAGGTGGAGCTCTTTGCGCGAACCTCAAGTACAGGTGGCTATTCAGACGGCCAGGTTGAAGATGTGGACCAATAAGACTGTCGCCTAAATGCCGGGCCAGATATTCACAGCAAAACGTACTTGATGATGTGAGTCTACTACAGCGTGAGGGTGTTCCTCATCTTGCTGTTCGAAATATCATCTCGATGAAATGAGGCCTCGTCAATAAACAGCACGATTTGGAGGAAATCTAGTCGATCAATCCACTGTTGGAGCAACGACTAACACAATGCGACCCTTGGTGCAAAGTCAGTCACAAGCACTGCATCGACTAGTTGGGGTGATATGGGTGTAATTGTTGTTCGTGGAGTACTCGCCACACGCTAGTATGTGCAGCGCCCATGTCACGTGCAATACGAGGAGTACCTGTTGTGGGGTCCAGTGCAACACGTTCCGGTATTGGAGCACCTCCTCTTCAAAATCGCCTGTGTGAGCGCTCACAACTAGCTCTTTATACTCATGAAGTAATAAGTGCTATCGACAGGGGATGTCAAATTGATTCCATATTTTTAGATTTCCAGAAGGCTTTCAACACCGTTCCTCACAAGCGTCTTCTAATCAAACTGCGTGCGTACGGAGTATCGCCTCAGTTGTGCGGCTGGATTCGTGATTTCCTGTCAGAAAGCTCATAGCTCGTAGTAATAGACGGAAAGTCCTCGAGTAAAACAGAAGTAATATCTGGCGTTCCCCAAGGAGGTGTTATAGGCCCTCTATTGTGTCTGTCTATATTAACGACATAGGAGACAATCTGAGTAGCCATCTTAAATTATTAGCAGATGATGTTGCCATTTACCGTCTTGTAAAATCATCAGATGATCAAAATGACATGCAAAATGAATTAGATAAGATATCTGTATTGTGTGAAAAGTGGCAATTGACCCTGAATAGGGTACTAAAGGAAATCAGCTAAATTTCGATTACGCGACAAGTCACACAAATGTGAAGGCTGTAAATTCAACTAAATACTTACGGATTACAATTACAAATAACCTAAATTGGGCCGGCCGGAGTGGCCGAGCGGTTCTAGGCGCTACAGTCTGGAACCGCGCGACTGCTACGGTCGCAGGTTCGAATCCTGCCTCGGGCATAGATGTTTGTAATATCCTTAGGTTAGTTAGGTTTAAGTAGTTCTAAGTTCTAGGGGACTGATGACCTCAGAAGTTAAGTCCCATAGTGCTCAGAGCCATTTGAACTATTCTGAACCTAAATTGGAACGATCACATGGATAATATTGTAGGTAGAGCAAACCAAAGACTGCGATTCACTGCCAGAACACTTAGAAGTTGCAACACGTTTACTAAAGAGACTGCTTACACAACGCTTGTCCGCCCTATTCTGGAGCATTGCTGTGCGGTGTGGGATCCGCATCAGGTGGGACTGACGGATGACATCGAAAAAGTACAAACAAGGGCAGTTCGCTTTGTATTATCGCGAAATAGGGGAGATAGTGTCACTATACATGAATTGGAGTGACAATCATTAAAACAATGGCGTTTTTCGTTGCGACGGGATCTTCTCATGAAATTTCAATCACCAGTTTTCTTCTCCGATTGCGGAAACATTCTGTTGGCACCCACCTACATAGGGAGAAATGATCATCACGATGAAATAAGAGAAATCAGGGCTCGCACAAAAAAATTTAAGTGTTCGTTTTTCCCGTGTGCCGTTCGAGAGTGGAACGGTAGAGAGCCAGCTTGAAGGTGGTTCATTGAATCCTCTGCCAGTCACTTTATTTTGAATAGCAGAGTAATCACGTAGATGTAGATGTTACCGGGTCCCTCGTTTCTTCTTTCCAATGAACCAGTCTCCCGCATTCATCGATCGAGAGAAATAAACACCCGTCGTGACGCATGATGCCTGTTAGGAATTCGTTCCCTATGCAGACTTTCAGCAGCGAGAGCATTGCAACGTACGCTACTTCTCGATACACAACGTGTATGTCATTGAGTTCTGCGAAACTGTACCGGTACTGATCCATCGTATTGTACTGCACGTCTCTGAATAGCACTGAGTAATGAATGGTCTGTCGTTGATTCATAGCACATTATGTATGGGACAATGTAAATACAATACAACAGAGCTACCTTATGGACAAGTAAAGTAAACAAATCCTACATCATGACTTCTTAGTAATCAGGCTCGTCCTTGCAGGAAATAAAGAATGTACATGCAAATGAATAGCACAGTAGTGCGTGTAAATTTGTACACATGTTAGCTGTGAATAAACTGGAAAACAGTAATCCTAGACTAAGTGACAGACAAGTTTACTCCCAAATCTTAAGCTGGATTCTCTGACCCCAGGTTTCCTACCTCAAATTGTTCCGTGGAGCATTCTCCATGCCCTGTCACATTTTTGCTCGCTCTTACGGAAACACCCTGTATACATGTTCTTCTCAGAACTTTGAGCGACTGTTAGCCAACGGAGTTATAATGTAATAATAGTAATAATAATAATAATAAGTGAGGACTGGCCATGAGTTACACGGTATATTTGGACCAAAATATACCTTACTTCTGCCATACTTAAAAAGTGAGCCCAATCTTTTTTCGTGTAATTAGTATTGTAGTCAACCAGGATTTGGATGTCTCTGTAAGTTTATTCCGTTTATAGTACTTAATATTTCGTAAAAGGTCCGGCGACTTTGCCTTATAAAGTGTGTTTCACCACAAAAAAGACAATGTACTTCACATCTCAAGAGAGAACTGGCAAGTAACATTCTTCTGCCTTGTGGGGTTGCATAAAATGACATCGGTGGGGGCATTTGAATCACACTGTGTATTAATCTTTTCATTGGGTTATATACCGGAAAGTTGTTACTTCCACGATTAACATTTTGATATCTCGCACTAATTTCGTTGTTTCCGCTGGTGAAACACATTTTGTGAGGCAACGTTTTTGAACAATTTACGAGAAGATTTAGTAGATTAACTGAATAAGCTTACGGAGACATGCAAAACCTGTATGAATACACTGCTAACTACACAAAGAAAGATTGGAGACAGCTACGTTAAATATGGCAGAAGTAAGGTATATCATGGTCCAAAAATACCGAGTAACTCACGGCCAATCTCACTTGTATTTTTTATTCTATGAGTCCATTCCCTAACAGTCTCCCGAAGCTCTGAGAGGGTACGTGTATCGATTGCGTGGCTGTCGCCTGTCTGGATACCGTTCCTGATGCAGACGTAGTGTCGGCTGCATAAAACGGATTGGTAGTGGCACCTGAATCACCCTGTAGGAAGAATGTGTTCATGTAAAGACTGAAATGCAATTAACTTTTTTGAAAGATGTACGATCAACTTTTGTCGTAATCTGAAATTTTCCAGAATATCACACCACCATTATTTTGAAAAATGAAAACTTTTGTCACAATATAAATTAAAGAAGCTGTTACCCCACATCCGGTAATAAAGTTGGGTACGAAATACCATTTTTGGAAAACAAGCTGTAAATAATATGCTGTCGGAGTGTTTTCAGCATATCTAACTAAAATATCTAAATGTTCACTATTATTATGATTATCTATTTTATTTACTTTAGTTATATTTTTAAGATATTATTTTATGTTTAACATTTATGGTTTTTTTTGGTTTGCTGTTCCACAAACGTGTATCTTTTCAACTAAAAAACAAGTAACCCGTTATTATGGTACAAAATCATTATAATCTGTATAGAAACGCTTACAATATAACGTTTTTACACCATTTATATAAAATAAACGAAATTTCTTCATTTAATACACGCGACGTGCAACACAATATAAAACAAATCTCTGCAGGATTTCAAATTGTGACGGTTGATCTTTTAAATATCCTGTTTTGTACCAACCATATTTCGATACTTTAGTAGTAATGACTAAGAAAATATATTATATACTAGTGACAACAGCTTGAGTATATTGTTTTTCATGTGGAGATTGACATCACAATCAATCAGCAGAACTAGATCTGAAAAACTTCTCACAGAGTTCTTCCTAGATCGAAAGCTGTATACATTCAATCCTTTTGTCATCACCAGATGAACAAATTCCTTGTCCTTAGGAACGACGATCACAATTGTTCTTTCACACTACCACCGTCCCCTTTACATAGTTTTAAAGGAAAGTAATGGATGTATTGGACCGAGAATGCGAGAATCTCTTTTTGAAGCCGAAAATGTCCTTGTGGGACCATTGACATATCGTCAACAAAAGACTGACCAGGTCAAAAGGTACTTGAAAGACGTTTTCTTTCCCACTGAGAGATAAAAATCTGTATTATTGTTAGAGTCCTGGGATGGTCAGTGTGAAAGAACCGTTTAGACCATCCTACTTGAGGACAAGGAACTTGTTTACCAGATGATCCCAAACGGCTCAATGTTACAGATACAGACGAGGGACACATGCGGCTTTATATGTTGCAAGAACTCTGTGAGAGGATTTTCAGATATAGTTCTGTTGAGCAGTTATGATGTTAATCTCCAATTCAGAAACAATGTAATCATGCTGCAGTCATTAGTACCTAATTATCTTCGCCAAGACTTACCAATGTACTGAAATATGCCTGATACAAATCAGGGTATTTAGAGGATCATCTGTGACAATTTGAAATCCTTCTGAATTTTGTTTTATATTGTGTTGTTCGTCGTGTATATTAGGCGAAGCAATTTCGTTAACTTCATGTGCACAGTACAATAAGCATTTCTTCACGGATAATCAATGTGGTGTCACCGCCAGACACCACACTTGCTAGGTGGTAGCTTTAAATCAGCCGCGGTCCATTAGTACATGTCGGACCCGCGTGTCGCCACTGTGTGATCGCAGACCGAGCGCCACCACAAGGCAGGTCTCGAGATACGGACTAGCACTCGCCCCAGTTGTACGGACGACGTAGCTAGCGACTATACTGACGAAGCCTCGCTCTTTTGCCGAGCCGATAGTTAGAATAGCCTTCAGCTAAGTCAATGGCTACGACCTAGCAAGGCGCCATTAGTAACATTGCATGTATCTAAAGAGTCTCACTTGTATCGCCACAATCTCCAGATGTACCACAAGGATGGATTAAAGTTAAGTATTCCAGAAGCTACGTACTTTTCTTTATAGAATTCATTACCTATCCTGTTTCAGACCTCACGCACCCTGCTTTGGCTTAGCGCGTGCCTTTCGGCTTCCTCTCATTGTGTCTAGGCTGTCTTGTCTAGACACAACAATTTTTGGCGACGAGGATGGGATATGTAATCAATGCCCAAGGCATACATCCGAGTCCAGAGCACCTCCGTGCCATACAAGATTTGCCTTCGCCGCGGAATTTGAAGCAGCTACAGAGTGTGTTGGGTAAAATTAACTATTATCATCGCTTTCTGCGCAATGCCTCTTCCATTTCAGCTCCGCTTCATAGCTTACGCCGTAAGGGTGTTCCGTTCGTCTGGACGACGGAATGCGAACGCGCCTTTCGCCAGTTGAAATCGGCGTTGCTTTCTAATACTTGCCTTATGCCATTCGATCCCCAGAAACTCCTTTTGTTGATGGTAGTTGCATCGGATTTCGGGATCGGTGCTGTGCTTGCGCACAAAGATGGATCGTATGATCGCCCTATTGCCTTTGCGTCCAACTTGCTCTCGTCTGCGCAAAGAAATTGTTCACAGATAGAGAAAGAAGCTTTGGCTCTCGTGTTTGGTGTTACAAAGTTTCATGATTTCTTGTATGGTCGTCACTTTACCATCATCACAGACCACAAACTTTTGACGTCGCTTTTTCATCCGAACAAGCCTGTACCTCCGCGTACAGCGCAGAAATTCATTCGCTGGTCTATTTTCCTCTCGCAGTACTGCTATGATATCTTGTATCGGTCCACTGCTAAGCACGGAAACGCCGATGCTTTGTCCCGTTTGCCTGTTGCTGAGGATAGAGCATTCGATTCTTCCAAACTTGCTTGCATGTTCATTGATTCGGCGACCGATGAAGTGGTCGAATCGTTTCCGATTGATTTTCGTCGTGTCGCTACAGCCACAGCTGCTGACCCTGTCCTTGCTACCGTTTTGCAGTTTGTTGCTACTCAATGGCCCTTGTCGAAGTCGGGGATTGAGGATCCGCTGGTTCGCCGATTTTTTGCTCACAAGGAGACACTTTTTGTACGACGTGGTGTTTTGTTGTTGCGTTCTGATAATGATCAGTCCCGAGTCGTGGTCCCATGTTCGTTACAGTCCTCTGTTTTACGGCTTCTTCACCAAGGACATTGGGGTATAGTGCGAACGAAACAACTTGCTCGTCAGCACTGTACTTGGTTCGGAATCGGTGCTGCGATTGCGAAAATGTGTTCTTCTTGCATGGCGTGTGCCTAACAACAATCTGCACCACCGCGGAAATTCTTTGCATGGCCGAAAGCCACTTCCCCTTGGCAACGCTTGCACATCGATTTTGCTGGTCCATTCTGGAATGCTAGATGGTTAATTGTGGTAGATGCCTTCAGTAATTTTCCTTTAGTTGTCCGGATGTCTTCCATGACGTCATCTGCCACCATCCAAGCGTTGTCTGCTATCTTTTGCATTGAAGGTCTTCCGCAGACTATTGTTTCCGATAATGGCCCACAATTCATGTCTGCAGAATTTCAGTCATTCTGCCAGGCCAATGGTATTCAACATCTGACATCCGCGCCGTTTTCGCCTCAGTCAAACGGTGCCGCTGAACGATTGGTCCGGACTTTCAAGTCACAGATGTTGAAGTTGAAAGAGTCGCATTCTCGGGAGGACGCGTTGTTGCTCTTTTTGTCTTCGTATCGCTCTCAGGCCCGAGATGGTCTCTCGCCGGCTGAGTTGCTCCACGGTCGTCCTCATCGAACCTTGATGTCTTTGCTGCATCCGCCGCATCAGCTTCCTGTGCAGCGGCAATCTCCTGCTTTTGCTCCAGGCGACGTTGTATTCTATCGCAACTATCGAGGTTCACGGCGTTGGCTCGCAGGGCGCATTCTTCGCTGCCTCGGCCGCGCGATGTATTTGGTTTTGGGAGCCTCTGGTGAGGTGCGTCGGCATCTCAATCAGCTGCGCCTCTGTCGTCGCACGGGTTCTGCCGCTCCCCGTCTGCTTTCAGCGACGGTGCCGTCCGGTCAGCGCCCTGGGGACCCAGGTGTTACCGACGATGCCTTCCATTTTGCCCCATGGCGACGCGCCGCCGCCGCCTCCGCCGCCGCCGCCTGTCCTCCAGCTGGCGCCGCCCGCAGTGGATGCTTCGCTGCAGCCGCCAAGCGCCTTCCTGGGTCACGCGCCGCCGATCGCTTCCTGTGACCAGCTGTCCTCCGCCATGGAACTCTTGCCCGCTCCGGTCCACATGACGTCATCGCGCGTCAGGTACCCCGACGCAATGGAGGTCGACCCTTCGGCCCCTCCTGTCTCTTTACGGGCGCATACACCGCATGTTGACGTGCACACTGGACTAGGTTTTCAGGCGTTTCCTAGATCCCCTCGGACCGAATGGCCGGGTGCGGGTGGCACAGCCTCGCCTGTTGTTAGGTTCCCCACCTCCTCGCATACGTCAACATGGGGTCCTCCCCACGGCGGGCGGAAGCCTTATAACACAACCGTTCGCCGATTTGCGGGGGAGGAATGTGGTGTCACCGCCAGACACCACACTTGCTAGGTGGTAGCTTTAAATCGGCCGCGGTCCATTAGTACTTGTCGGACCCGCGTGTCGCCACTGTGTGATCGCAGACCGAGCGCCACCACAAGGCAGGTCTCGAGATACAGACTAGCACTCGCCCCAGTTGTACGGACGACGTAGCTAGCGACTATACTGACGAAGCCTCGCTCCTTTGCCGAGCCGATAGTTAGAATAGCCTTCAGCTAAGTCAATGGCTACGACCTAGCAAGGCGCCATTAGTAACATTGCATGTATCTAAAGAGTCTCACTTGTATCACCACAATCTCCAGATGTACCACAAGGATGGATTAAAGTTAAGTATTCCAGAAGCTACGTACTTTTCTTTATAGAATTCATTACCTATCCTGTTTCAGACCTCACACACCCTGCTTTGGCTTAGCGCATGCCTTTCGGCTTCCTCTCATTGTGTCTAGGCTGTCTTGTCTAGACACAACAATCAATATTGTAATGATTTTGCATCATAATCAAATATTGGTTCAACTGAAGGGAACTTGAATCCAGATCCTCCCAAATACGAGTCCAGTGTCTTAAGACTACGCCATATCGCTTGGACTGAATGGCCATGTTTGTAGATGTTTGTAGATTCGTACATCCATACTTATCATCATAAAAAGAACTGCACCCAGAGAGACAAGGTAGATTGCGATCGTTGTCAGCAGGCAGGTAGATGATACCATACATACGAAATGATCACACTTTCAGCTTTGGAGGACCAACATGTATTGTGCTACACATCACAAAATGTACACAATCGGGAGCTTATGGTTGTAAATACAGACATCCAGACATCGTAAAATGGAGTTTACAGATCTCTGATATAGTTCTGTGATAGTCCATCACATGCTGCTTGCATCTGAGTATGCAGTGCCTGGTGGATGGAGGTAGAATCCTTACGGCATACTCCATGGCACCCCACACAGTCTAGATCAGGGAGATATTGCACGATGCGGCTGGCCACGGCTGAGTGTCCACGGCTGAAAGGCACGTTTGGGAGGTGACACCGGTGTGAAGACAAGCGTTGTCCTGTTGAAATAGGGCATGGGCGTGGGCGTCCAAGAATGACAGTGTCACCAGCTGTAAGACATGAAGCTGTCGTAGAGCCTATTAGGAATGCTAACAGTGAACGGGCACCATAACATATCGATCACCAAACCAGCACACCAGACTGGTGGGAGACTGGTGGGAGACCACAATCTGCTCTTTGTGACACTTTTTACTGCGCGTCCAGAAACGGACGTGGTGGTCGTCACTAAAGATGACCCACTGCCAGCTTACAGGGCCCCTTGTCCATCACTGTCGACATCAGGCGAGTCAGGCACAGTGTTGAGTCGATGTGAGTGGCAGGTATCGTAAAGATCGGTGTTCAGTGAGCCCTGTGACTTGCAGCAACCTGTCAATGGTGCTAACACTCACGGGATGTTCCATAGAGAAGACAGGAAATGGCGATGAATGGCCTCTATCATTGCCATTGGGTCTGTTCTTGCATGGCAGACAATCCGTCCGGTATTCCTCCATGAGCTGCGTGTTAGATGTCCAGATCCTACATGTTGTGCAATGCATGGCTTCCTCTTTCATTTCTGTATCAATGGGCAATGGTGACGGCCATACAATCGGTGTGGCGTGCAATACTATGATAGGACCACCCAGCCTCTCACAGCCCCACGATGCGCCTCTTCTGGAACTCGTCTACCTGGACAACCTGGTGCCAAACGTGTTGCCTGGTCATATGGCGCATGCAGATGATGCTTTAGTGATATACCCATTGTCATACTGGCCAGCACAGCCGTTTGGGGGCCGAGCGGTTCTAGGCGCTTCAGTCTGGAACCGCGCGACCGCTACGGTCGCAAGTTCGAATCCTGCCTCGGGCATGGTTGTGATGTCCTTAGGTTAGTTAGGTTTAAGTAGTTCTAAGTTCTAGGGGACGGATGACCTTAGATGTTAAGTCCCATAGTGCTCAGAGCCATTTCAACCATTTGAGCTGTCTGGCACGCTGTTATATCAACCACGGGGCACACCGTAATGGTCCCACTCAATAAACCTTGCGTGCACGGCCAACTGTGCAAAATTATTGGCACTGCTGATGGTTTGCAACATACCAGCCCAATTTCCAGTGGAGCGGTTGGGTCCTTACGGGTGCGGCTCTTTTTGTGACGATCATTGTACAAAGATACTCCATGACCCACCAAATTATGTATGGCGGTAGGTACTCTGTAGCACTATTATAGTCGCCGTCACCAAAATAGGCAGCTCAGGGTCATACCAGCTACGTGACGTGTTCAGGCACAAAGCGCTGTGGCCTGACCGCGTCACAGCTTTGTTGCCACATACACTGTGAAGCAGTGAATGAGGTCAACCTCATCTGAAGGTTCAGTAATTCCGTGCGATATCGTGCGTTCGCGCGTGGTTTGTCTTCCGTGGAAAGGTGCACATTGACTTGTTTTGTAGCGATCGTAATGCAGATCCAAGGGCCTACGTTTTGAACTACATGGTCGGTGCGCATAAAGGGCCACAAGACACTCGGAAACAAACTAAAATTGTAGTATCTACCGCACTGAAGTTTTTTCTTATCTGACCAACAGTGAAGAAGCCAGGAATAAAATAATATTTTGCGCAAATTCATAAACTGACGACAAAAACTTGTAGTATTTCCGAATCGATTGTATGCCTTCGTAATAGTGGAGTAACGTCATCAAAATCTCTGGATGTTAGCATTTGTTTTGTTTATCCAAGAAAGGAAAATAAAAATTGGTACATAGAACTGCGCTTGGTAGCTACTAAAGACGACAGTATCCGACGGATAGAAAAAAATAATTTATCAGCGTCAGAGACCTCCTTTCGTTGTCTTCTTCGCCCCTTGGTTTTCGATTGATAAAACGTACCGATGGACGAAATTTTTTAATGGAATGCAGAAATATCCCAGCAGCAAGGGTGAAGTTCTTGCGTACAAGGTATTTATTGTGTGGTGAGGATAACAGGCTTGTAGTATACTTAAGTAAAACTTGGGTTTCACAAAACCGTACGAACAAATATACTTTTCTCAACTCCAATGGAAATATTACAATGAATGTACATACAGTTAGTTCTATGTTGTATATCGAGTTTTGTATGGAATGCAGTGATGATGGGTTTGTAACAGCTGCAAATAAAAAAATTCTGGAGGTAGGGAATAACCTCTATCCAATTAGGGCGAGCCATTGGAACAAAAACCCTGGTGGCGGCAAATAAATACTAGCGCGCTGCAGTGCAAAGTCTCTCGCAAATAAATTGCATTCATAGGTTACACGATTAGAAGAATGATGTGTGCCTGGTTTCATTATTTTTCGTAACTGCTGTCAGATGTATGGTCACAAGTCCCATTATATATACGCCAACTGATATTTTACTTTTGAAAATGACTACATAGTTCGTTGAAACAGGTAATGTAACTCCTTTTTAAAGAAAAATTTTATGTACTGTGGATTTGGCTTCACTAATGTAGTGTCAAATAAATGTTTAACTTATATGATAGTCACAATCCTTTACGACAATTACGTCATAATATAGAATGATGTCTCACATGTTACCGAAATCGCCTCGCATTAGACAGCGTATTTACTGTTGTGTTTTCTTTACGAGTGGACGTGGTTGTCTTGTTTGGTTTTCTTGACTCTGTTGTCCGCTCTTGTTATTGTCGTAAGGTCCGTCATTGTTCGTGTCCGTCCTTTCCCGTTGTAATGTTGTTCGCGGGTCCCGCCCCGTTTCCGACACTTCAACACCGCGACTGTTCCGGTCGTCGTTACAACATCGGTTAGACCGTGCACGCCCCCCCCCCCCCCCCCCTAATCCCAGACGTGCCGGATCCCAGCCGTGAAGCAGGTGGCCAGGTCCATGCCTCGGCGGAACAGGATAGATGTATGGAGTCTAAATCAGGTATGATCTATGGTTGTTCCTTAGGAATTCTTTTATAGCTTTGCTTGATATTTCATTTGCAAGTTTATTCAAGATTTGCAAGTGGCCCTCTTGCCTGAGCAGGTGGTACGTGTCGTAATTGGGTAGCTGTTGTAGCTGTTGTAGCTGTTGCCTTAAATGTGCCGCTACATCGTCGAAGAGGTGGCGCTCATACACCTCATGGTCCGGGGTGCCTGGTGTGGCCCCACAGTCACACGCTAGCCCACTTCGCAAACGTTGTCGATGTCCAGTAACGAAGTACAGCAGTCCTCTTGATGGCTTAAAGTATTGTAGCTGTAATCGCTCCATGAAGTTAGGCAGCAATTCGTATGTTCTACGACCCGTTTCGTCGTTGTCCCACTGTTCCTGTCATAACTCCTCCCCCCTACGTTTAATTTCTGATTTGTTCTCCACGTGAATCCCCATTAATTCGATTATTTTGTCCCTCTTCTCCTTTCTTACCCAATACCACGCCGCCTGTTCCCTGTCTTTATAGCAAGAGGGCAAAATCCCATCAATACTGATAAAGCTCCCTCTGGAGTTGTCTTGTATGCCCCTACAGAGCGCAGGAGCATACTAAGCTGCACTCTTCTTACGGCCATGGCAGGCATGACCCTCATAAGCCTGTGGGCCCAGACTCCTGACCCGTATCCTATAATGGATGTCAGAATGTTATTGTGGTAGAGTTCTATTAATTCTGGTGGCAGGTGGAGCCGTTTTTGACCAATCCCAATCAAATTATTGAGCATTTCTAGATATATTTGCGTCACGGTGTCAATATGTGATGTATAGTTCCACCTCTCATTGATGACTACACCTAAGTATCAGGCCACATGGCGCCGAAGAACTGGTGAGCCGTCTATTCTTACTGTTGGGTACCTCACATGTTGTCGCTTTAGTAGTAGATATGTGGACTTGTTTGGTGAAACTTTCATTTTGGTAGTATAGCACCATGTACTCAGGATACATTAGGCCCTTGTGATTTTTGGCTCCAAGTCTTCGTGGCTACGACTGCCACCCAGCAGGAGGAGATCATCTGCATAGGCTATGCCCTCTAGCACATCGTTGCTGTTCTGCAGGTTATCCAAGAGGGGTTCCATGTTAATGTCCCAAAAGAGTGGCCCCAGGACAAAGCCCTGTAGACATCCCTTTGTGATCTTTTTGCTGATTCTCCCGCTAGGGGACAATATCCAGACCTCCCTATCCTCACAATAGCTACTAGGACAGCCATATAGCGGCCCTGGACACTCCTTCTCCCACAGGCGGGAGAAGAGCGAAGGCCACCACAGGTTGTCAAAGGCACCACTGATATTCACTATGATGCCGACAACGTATTTGTGCAGGGCTGAGTCATAGACCACCGCGGCCAGGGCGATGGCGTCAGACACCGATCTTCCTGACCGAAAACTGAACTGCCTGTCACTCATTCCACACAGCATGCGATGTGCTGCCAGTCTACCTGCTAACAACCTCTCAAAAAGTTTCCCCAGCAGGTCCAGTGGACAAATGGGCCTGTATGATTTAGCTTCCTCTGGATCTTTATCTGGACCTTTTTTGATTATCACTATGTTGGCTTTTTCCGAATGGGAAATTTCCTGAGCTGCAAGAACTCATTGTATAACTTAGTGAAAGCAGCCACCAGCTGGGGTCAGAAATTGCACCACCTCCGCTGTGATGCCGTCTGGGCCAGGAGCTTTGCCCTTCATAAGGGCCTTTATCTGGGCAGCCACCTCCTCCTCAGAGAAGGGATATACCATATTATTGTTCCTATAATCCTGTTGATCTTCTCTCCTAATTCACTGTTGCAATTCAGTTATCTTCCTCTCTATCGCCCGGTAACAGGACCCGCAGGAGGACCTCGGCAGTCTCTAGCCAAGTTTCCATCATCCGGCTCTCCCCATCCCTGACGGTAGAGAACACCACGGGTGATCTTATCTTTTCCCATACTAACTTGTACGGGATGTCTCATGCGTCTGTAGCCAACTGGCTTTGAACATATTTATCCCAGCTTTCTAACCTGACTGCCCTTGGCTCCTGTTGGAACTGCTCTTTCGCCTCCCTGTATATTTTTAGCCAGCATTGCTTTTCTGCTCAGACGAAACTTGCTGGTAGTACCTCCTCGCCCTTCTTACAGACTGGCGCATCTGTCCCAATTCGGCTGACCATGGTGATGGAGAAGCCGCAATGGTTCTCTTCCTGGTTGATACGGCTGCCTTCGCCATCCTGACAACTGCCTTCACCAGCTCCTCAGCGTATTCCTCCACATTCTCGTCACCTTCTGGCAATGTCAGTTTGTCACTCTGCCTCGCCAAGTCATCCCAATCAGTTCTGTTATAATTGAGCTGTGTCTCCCACCCCACGTCCCAGCGGCACTCCCTGTCTCCTAGTGAGAATGTAATGAGTTTGAAGTCGCTGGTTGTAGATTGATTCCAGACCATCCAATCTGTTACCTTGGTTACAAGATTAGGCGTCACAAAGGTAACATAAATATTCGTGCCTTCACCCCCACCCCCTGTGTAGATAGGAGGGTGACCATGCTTATTGGCGACCACTAGCTGTAGTGACATGATGATCTCTTCGGCTTTTTCCCCTCAGGCGTCTCGGGTGCTGCTGAACCACAGGGGGGACTTCGCATTTATATAACCTGTGACAATACAACTGCGCCCCCGCAACGCAATAGTCACGTGTGTTAATTTGTCTAGGAGTTCATCAATTCCCCTACCGTACTGGAAGTACGTGTTTATAATGTACAGCACTCCAACAGGTGTCTGTAATTCCACGAAATTGCAGTGGTCGTCAGAGAACTGTACAAGGACCGTAGCTCTCAGTGCTCTATTGGTAATCATGACTGCAGCTCTTGGTTCCATTTCACTGTGGATTGTTTGCCAGTTGGCTGCTGCGAAGGGGATTCGCGCAGCTTGGGAGTATGGCTCCTGCAAACACATTATATCCAGTCTCCTCTCCTCCACCACTCTTCAGAGTTCCTGCATGACTAGCTTACTATTATTCAGTTAGTCTGTCCTATGTTTAAATGGCTCACTTTCAAAATGTTCCAATGTGTGATTCTGGCCAGTTCTTGGTCGAGTCGTGCGCTAGTCTCCCATTTGTGATGAGAGATTTATTATACAATTAATCTAAATCAAATTTTTCGTTTCGTCTTTCGAAAACTTTTTTCACTAAGTCTCGCAGGGCTCCAAAGTCGGTGGGGAGATTAATCGTCTTTAGCTGTATTCTGTCCACAGCCTCCATTACCGAGAAGGTGACATCCCTACTGTACTCATGTCCAACACGCACCACATGTCTCAGAGCTGTAGTGAGGACAGCCAGCTCCTCCAGGCGTGCTCATTGTATTGCGTGTTCTAGGTTTGGGTATACCCTTGTGGGGTCTACGCCCAAACCTCTCTGGGTAGATGGATTTATAGATGAACTCGTATTGCTAACCTGCAGTTCCTCTTTACTGATCATCTCATTTTGTTTTATCATTGGGAGACTTCCTGCCACAGGATGCCTTTTTGGTCGTTCTAGAACCTCAAGCCACCCTAGTCCCTGGTTTGAGGAAGAGGAAGCAACTGTCTGACCACAAGGGCCCGTTTGCACACATGCAGCTTTCATTTTCATTCTTTCAGTTTGTGTCTTGGTGAATCTTTATCTTTGTATAAATTCCCTGAATCTGGTGGCCCTTAGTGCATCTCTCAACCTTTTGCTCAGGGACTTTCTTTTATGCTTCCTGTATACAGGAATGGCCTCAGCGGTAATCTGTTATTGCAGTTAGCGTCTGCTCTAGCATCCTGTAGATAGAGCAGTCTCTTCCTGTGGTGTTACAGCTTTTCGTACCTCTCCGCATGCAGGGGATACATATCCCAGTTCTGCCGCAGGTTTTTCTTGTGTGATCTTTGGCCCCACACCTGGAGCAAGCCGTCTTTCACTTGCAGTGTTTATGAACATGATTCAAGTCGCCACAATTGTGACACTGGGGAACTACTAAATAGTCCCTAACGTTAATTGCATGGAAACCCACGTAAACTCTACCCATAGTGGTAAGCCTGCACAACATATTCCCCGAGACCTCGGCAACATGATGCACGACATCACGTTCCCGGGGTCCAGTTTTGACGCGCAATTTGAATTCATTTTTAAAAGTTTTTAAACTAATGTCCTCAAAATTTTGGTGATGAATTGATTCATATGTCGTTTTCGTTTATTGCAGTAGGTACATGATACAGAATTACAAAAGGGTTCCACTTTTTGGGCAGTTCACATTTAATTATTTTATTTAGTTTCGAAGGACTGAGAATTTTGTTTCTGTTCTCTTCAGTGGCGACATCTACTATAACATATTTGGTCGCCTTGACCTCGTTGATTTTTATTTTGTTTACTGCAGGGTTCACAGTTGTGGTGAAGATCTCCTGCACCTTTTTCATATCTTGACTGGGCAGGGGTCTCAGGAAAACTGCCGTGTCCAGTCTTTTAGACACTTTAGCTATTGTTTCTTTCGTGGTTTGCGTCTTGGTGGCCGCTTGCGCAACCACTCCGGCCCGTGTTTTGGTAGGTTGTTTCTGCAGTAGCTCATTTTCTTTTTCTAACTCTTCCAATTGCCCCTCGAGCTTCGTGCTAGCCATGGCGCAAGTGGCGAGTTCTTTTTCAATTGACAAGACTGCTGTATTCCTAATCTTTCCAATTTTAATACTTGAATCTAGAATTTATACTAGTATGCCATTCAGTCACATTTTCTGCATTCTGTCCCAGGCCCTCTTCTGGGGTAGTGTGTCAAACACCTCGATAGCACACTCGAATCACTCGCCTCTTGGTGAGCCATGATGTATAGTAGACGAGTGTGAAAAGGTGGGAGCCCGTCTCTTGCCCCAGACTGGCTCCTCTGGCATGGGGGGAGGGGGCGGGGGGGGACTTAAGCAGCTCGCCCACCAGCCTCGCCCCTAGGCCAAGGCCACCCCCAAGTTGCCAGCTTCAGCACGCTGTCGCCACCATACTGGTCCACCTTGGTGGCCCCATCATCACCGACGCTCCTCGACAAGTGCACCCTGTCCTCCGGAGAGGTGGATGCACCTCTCGCCCTTCGCCACCTGCTAGCCTGAGCTTCCACCTCTCGGCCAAGGACCCACTCCCACTCAGGTGGTGGGCCAGTCACCCAGTCGTTCAGCGGTCTGGACACAGCTAACTTTTTTCTTTTAAATAATTCTTTATTCCATAATCAATAGTAATAATTATACAATATTAACCCATCTCCTAAGATGATTAGTGGGTCATAATAATTATACATAGATAAGATTACAATGCAGCTTTTATAACTGTGTTAGTGAGCTACAGTTTAACTACTACAATGTGTTAGTTACAGTTTACTACAACAATGGGCAGTTTGATCTAACTACATATTACTTATCTACTATGACTATTTCTTATTACCTCACAGGTGTGCCAGTTGTATATAAACCTACTTGGGATAGGCAGGCTCAACGAGCTAAACCCGAAGAGCATGCCCCTGGCACTGGGCTTGACGAGGTAAGTAATCGCTGCAGTTCCGTAAATTAGTGTCGTAATCTAAGTCCTACAAAACTAACTTAACCTACGTCATATCAGGTGCTTGTCTTGGTCGGTAGTGCTGACCACACTCCCCCTAGTCCAGCTAACTTGTCCCAGGCGATGTCACCACCTCCTGGGTTTGGCAGAACACGCCCCGGTTACCCACGGGCGCGGCGTGCCGACTCTCGCCGAGATCCCACGCCGACAAACGAGGTCGCCAGCGCAGCGCAGAGGGGTCGCACGTAGAGTGAGTAACACCCCGTGCAGCCTAGCAGCCCCGCCCAACCCCCCAAGGGACAGATCTTCGGTCTCTGGACACAGCTCCCCCTGTCGCCACGCACCCTTCGCTTTCGCATTGGGTTGGGTCGCAGCTCTCCCTTTCGACGCAAGGCAACATCTGGGCGGGCCCGAGAAATACGTGCCCTTAGCGCTAGGATTTCACCCGGAACAAGTCCCGCCTATTCACCCCCCTCCACGCCAATCCAGAGTGTAAGGCCCTCCCCTAAACGGCCGCCAGTTCCGCAAACTGGAAGCTACAACAAAGTTGTTATCGTCGCAGTCCAACACGTGTTATACTGTGATGAAATTCAGTAACGATAAGAAATTTAAGCTTTTCTGGATAGTAATGTAATATGAATCTGCATTATTAAAGAAATAAAAATATTTATAGAGAATTAAAAGCATCGCCAGCAATAGAAAACAAAAAATAACGTGATGTTATTTGAGGGCAATAAGAAGAAATTTTCATTAACTACACTCCTGGAAATGGAAAAAAGAACACATTGACACCGGTGTGTCAGACCCACCATACTTGCTCCGGACACTGCGAGAGGGCTGTACAAGCAATGATCACACGCACGGCACAGCGGACACACCAGGAACCGCGGTGTTGGCCGTCGAATGGCGCTAGCTGCGCAGCATTTGTGCACCGCCGCCGTCGGTGTCAGCCAGTTTGCCGTGGCATACGGAGCTCCATCGCAGTCTTTAACACTGGTAGCATGCCGCGACAGCGTGGACGTGAACCGTATGTGCAGTTGACGGACTTTGAGCGACGGCGTATAGTGGGCATGCGGGAGGCCGGGTGGACGTACCGCCGAATTGCTCAACACGTGGGGCGTGAGGTCTCCACAGTACATCGATGTTGTCGCCAGTGGTCGGCGGAAGGTGCACGTGCCCGTCGACCAGGGACCGGAGCGCAGCGACGTACGGATGCACCCCAAGACCGTAGGATCCTACGCAGTGCCGTAGGGGACCGCACCGCCACTTCCCAGCAAATTAGGGACACTGTTGCTCCTGGGGTATCGGCGAGGACCATTCGCAACCGTCTCCGTGAAGCTGGGCTACGGTCCCGCACACCGTTAGGCCGTCTTCCGCTCACGCCCCAACATCGTGCAGCCCGCCTCCAGTGGTGCCGCGACAGGCGTGAATGGAGGGACGAATGGAGACGTGTCGTCTTCAGCGATGAGAGTCGCTTCTGCCTTGGTGCCAATGATGGTCGTATGCGTGTTTGGCGCCGTGCAGGTGAGCGCCACAATCAGGACTGCATACGACCGAGGCACACAGGGCCAACACCCGGCATCATGGTGTGGGGAGCGATCTCCTACACTGGCCGTACACCACTGGTGATCGTCGAGGGGACACTGAATAGTGCACGGTACATCCAAACCGTCATCGAACCCATCGTTCTACCATTCCTAGACCGGCAAGGGAACTTGCTGTTCCAACAGGACAATGCACGTCCGCATGTATCCCGTGCCACCCAACGTGCTCTAGAAGGTGTAAGTCAACTACCCTGGCCAGCAAGATCTCCGGATCTGTCCCCCATTGAGCATGTTTGGGACTGGATGAAGCGTCGTCTCACGCGGTCTGCACGTCCAGCACGAACGCTTGTCCAACTGAGGCGCCAGGTGGAAATGGCATGGCAAGCCGTTCCACAGGACTACATCCAGCATCTCTACGATCGTCTCCATGGGAGAATAGCAGCCTGCATTGCTGCGAAAGGTGGATATACACTGTACTAGTGCCGACATTGTGCATGATCTGTTGCCTGTGTCTATGTGCCTGTGGTTCTGTCAGTGTGATCATGTGATGTATCTGACCCCAGGAATGTGTCAATAAAGTTTCCCCTTCCTGGGACAATGAATTCACGGTGTTCTTATTTCAATTTCCAGGAGTGTAATTCACTTACTATAATACGTTTATTTGAGGGAAATAGCAGAGCAAACATACAATGCGAAAACAATGGTCTTGAATCTGTCATGTCGGCAGTAAAGCCACGGATGCACTCGAATAACTTTGTTGTCTAAAATCACCGTTATATAGAAATAAGTGAAGGTTGTTTTGTTTATGTAGGCCCTCATAGTAGCTCACGAAAATTAAAGAATATAAGAATGTCATAAAGTAGAAATACCTAATGAAAGCAGTAAGATATTTGTATGTATGACATATTTCGTTAGTATTTGCATGGGTAATGGGTGAATTTTAACTTGAAAATTCTTCCAATACCATATCCGCGCATTATAAACGAGGTTACAAAGAATTGTAGCTTTTTCTGTGTGATTAGTGACCTATATGCTGTTGCAAACGTCTCAGGAAAATAATGTGTCGTTATTCTTTGTCCTGTCTGTTTTTAACCAAAAGATTTATTAATTTCGTAAATGTCATTCAAACCATTTAAAAAAAATAATAATGTGATGTTTATGTTTTTCACAGAGCAGTTATGGAGGAAATATATGCTACGGTGTTTCATGGCTGTAAAACGTCCTTCATGCTGTGCTAGTTCTTCTTTCACCCCTAAAATTTTTCAGCAAAACTATTCAGTGAATAGCACGCGAAATCAGCTTGGATCGATCTAGCAACAACAAAGTAATTTTGATGCCCTCTGGAAGTATAGTGAACATTGGTGCTTGTTTCACATATACTGTCTGAGTTCTGAAACTTAAGTGTCAAGTATACTGTGGTTCCTCTTTCTCCAAACAAATTATTCTTTGAGGGTAGGTTTATCCTGTTTTAGCTTTGGTTGCTTTTCCTCACATAGAAGTATGTTTCTTCATAGGCTATTCATCTGGATACTGAGTTCTCGTATTTAAAGAATTCAGTGCTACATTGTTTTCTGTTATGTTTGCTGTGGATGTACCTGGCACAGCTGAGGCCAATTGTGCACGTTTCTTGTGTCTTTTAACTACCTGGGAAAATTTAAGACCTAGCAAGATATTAATGTAACATTCACTCCAAGTGCAGCCGAACGCGGTAAGCCACGTGGGTCAACTGAAACGATGCCCAGGCGCCGAACCAAGACCGGGAAAACCGGGGGTGAGTGGGCGGGACTTGTTCCGGGTGAAATCCTAGCGCTAACGATTCCTCCGAGAAATGCCGAGTATATCCGGCATCACTGGAAGGCCGAAAGAGCCACTTGGGAAGGATAGGCTATGTATGACGCATCACTTCTCCTGTCGCAGGCACGCCCGACCAGAAGTGATACGCCCTAGCGCGAGATTCCGTACCTTATGGCGCGCTGACGATGGGCTGGCCCGCACCAAGCGCACTGTCAAGCGACCGAGGAACTGCAGACTTGCACCCGCGCTCACACGCCAGACAAACAAAAAAAATTAAAAGCTCTGTAACATAACTGAGCCATTGCTGGAGATTTTTATGGTGTGACTATGGATCTGATAAACCTTGAATTGATGACACGTATTAATTCTGTACCAAAGCATGCCCATGTAGATCCAAGAAGATACGTAGAAACAGAATTTACGGAAGGAATACCATTTTATGCACAGGCCCCTTCCGACTTGAACGCGATACAGGCTGAATTTAGAGCGTACAAAAGACTTCTGTTTGTGAAATATTGTTAAAAAAAAGTAAGTGTAAATAAAATAATACAGTGTTGGTATATTTTTTACTCACCAATCCATACCCACACCCTTGTAAGCCCGATAGAGAGAGAGAGCAATATATACTTTCGAGGCATCACCAGCAGTAGCAACTGAGGTAAGTACACTACTGGCCATTACAATTGCTACACCAAGAAGAAATGCAGATGATACACGGGTATTAATTAGACAAATATATTATACTAGAACTGACATGTGCTTACATTTTCACGCAATTTGTGTGCATAGATCCTGAGAAATCAATACCCAGAACAACCACCTCTGGCCGTAATAACGGCCTTGATACGCCTGGGCATTGAGTCAAGCAGAGCTTGGATGGCGTGTACAGGTACAGCTGCCCATGCAGCTTCAACACGATATCACAGTTCATCAAGAGTAGTGACTGGCGTATTCTGACGAGACAGTTGCTCGGCCACCATTGACCAGACGTATTCAGTCGGTGAGAGATCTGGAGAATGTGGTGGCCAGGACAGCAGTCGAACATTTTCTGTATCCAGGAAGGCCCATACAGGACCTCCAACATGCGGTCGTGCATTATCCTGTTGAAATATAGGTTTTTGCAAGGATCGAACGAAGGGTAGAGCCACAGGTCGTAACACATCTGAAATGTAACGTCCACTGTTCAAAGTGCCGTCAATGCGAACAAGAGGTGACCAAGACGTGTAACCAATGGCACCCCATGCCATCACGCCGGGTGATACGCCAGTATGGCGATGACGAATACACGCTTCCAATTTGCGTTCACTGCGATCTCTCCAAACACGGATGCGGCCATCATGATGGTGTAAACAGAACCTGGATTCCTCGCGAAAAAATGACGTTTTGCCATTCGTGCACCCAGGTTCGCCCTTGAGTACACCATTGCAGGCACCCCTGTCTGTGATGCAGCGACAGGGGTAACGGCAGGCATGGTCTCCGAGCTGATAGTCCATGCTGCTGCAAACGTGGTCGAACCGTTCGTGCAGATGGTTGTTGTCTTGCAAACGTCCCCGTCTGTTGACTCAGGGATCGAGACGTGGCTGCACGATCCGTTACAGCCATGCGGATAAGATGCCTGTCATCTCGATTGCTAATGATACGAGGCCGTTGACATCCAGCACGGCGTTCCGTATTACCCTCCTGAACCCACCGATTCCATATTCTGGTAACAGTCATTGGATCTCGACAAACGTGAGCAGCAATGTCGCGATACGATAAACCGCAATTGCGATAGGCTACAATCCGAAGTCGGAAACGTGATGGTACGCATTTCTCCTCCTTACACGAGGCATCACAACAACGTTTCACCAGGCAACGCCGATCAGCTGCTGTTTGTGTATGGGAAATCGTTTGGAAACTTTCCTCATGTCAGCACGTAGGTGTCGCCACCGGCGCCAACCTTGTGTGAATGCTCTGGAGAACTAATCATTTGCATATCACAGCATCTTCTTCCTGTTGGTTAAATTTCGCGTCTGTAGCACGTCATCTTCGTCGTGTAGCAATTTTAATGGCCAGTTGTGTATATGTTTGAGGTAGCGGGTGATTGCTCCACGAGTAAATAAGAGTCCGTGTACCCGCAGTCACAACAGCCCCGCTCGTAAAGCAATAGGTTACTAAAAGAGAGTATTATTCTCCTTGTCAAGAGGGATTAGACCCTGCTCAAGCCGATTACAGAACCGTTTTGCAACATTATTATCGAAGTTAAATTCTGCCATGAAGAGGACTGTCAGGAGCAGTTAGAAAAGAGGAGAGGTCTGTAATGTTAAAGAAAGTGATGTGCGGGTCATTTCACTAATATCTGTGTAGTAAATTCGCCAAGTTTGTCAATGCAAGACATGCCGTCAAGGCAAAGCTATCATTTCTCCTACATGGGAACGACAATGAGCGAGCAATAGGAATATTGGAAAAATTCAGGAGAACTGGAAAGCATTTCGAAGAAAAAAAAAAAAAAGAAATCATGTGGCTATACTATATGAAGTGGAATTAGCTGACGTTAAAATGGATGTTCTAATGGAAAAACTGCCTGGAATATTGTAGCGGCTACGTGTAGACGACTATTACCTTTTGGATGTGGACATAACCCAAGATTCTGCCTGGATTTCTAATAAGAAGGAACTGTGTAACTGCCTAATACCAAATGCCTTCGTGGAAGAAAACAGCAGTGTGATTGTGGGCAACAATAAGACTTCTGGAACGGCCTGCTTAACGTAGATGACCTCCAGATGTAAAGATATACAATAAATTTGTATGTCAAATCATAAGACCATGCCTGAACAAAGTTGTCGATAACCACCTTGTAGCTTGAGAAAGGCGTCCAAACACAGCGCTACGTCCTTCTTGGTTAAAGAACATGGCATTACCAGCGTTTAGGCTACAATATACAACTACAGAATGGATCGTGTGTTTGACTCCGTGTGAGACTATTCAAGTGTTTCAAATTCTTACAAGGAGTATTTACAATTTGCCAATCACATCCATGTTGTGTCAGAATAACTACCGTTCTGCAGTTTGTTTACTGGAGTAACAAGAATACCCGAAAACTGATTGGTGTACAACTAAATTTGCCAGGTTCTCAAGATAGAGAAAGCCTAAAAGCTATGCTGTGCCTGCATACAATTTTAATTATCTAGCCGTAAACTACGAGGAGATAATTAGCACAGACTCCAACAAAGACGAAGTAAGTATTATTGTAAATTTGCAATATCATCTATAATCGCGCTTTCCATTGAGTAAACTGTTAGTATTTGTTGTAGTGAATATAAAAATCAAAAGACATAAAGGGCGATTATGATATTGAGATGAACGAAAATATTGGCGAAACTTATTTGTAGACCTGTCTTCAACACATTGATGCGTGACCGTGGAAAGATCGTTGATCAGGTTTGTGCATCAGAATTAATTTTGCGATGAAATGGCGCTTGTAAAACAACATCGGACTTCGTTCTCATGTAATTAAATGAAGATAGTTTCGTTTTCTGGAACGTGCCGTGAGCACTTAAGGGTGCGACAATGGCGGCCGATCATCCTATTAAGACGACTTACAACGAATATTTGCTGAAAAACATTAAAAATGATTCAATGAGGACAAGAAGTATCTTGAATAATACAAATGAATGAAGTAAACATTCATATTGTTCCAAGTCGGCTTATCTAAAGTAACATCTTAAGACATAACCTTTTGTTACCCCGTTCACTGCGACGACTATGACAGAAGAGGGAAGTACAAGACACTATTGAGACACTACCATTTTTCATGAAACAAAATCACATCGTAAATAAATCACAGAACATCTCTGAGATCGGGGAGCTGTCATACCAGCTGTGGGATTACACGTCAGATAAAGACATTGCTGAACTGGGACTGGCTCCTACGAATAACGTCATCCGACAGATATTAAGAAGAAAGAAAAGAAAAGTGCTGAACACACTTGAACCTTTTCGTATGAAAGAAATTACTCCCGTAAGTATGGTTAACGTACTATGTTTACGAAAAAGAAGACTGGAAATGCAGACATCGAAGTCAAGAAGAAGACTTGAGCGTGTGGCGAAGCTAGCTGCCTTGAAGGAAGAATATAAAATGCAATTGAAATAAAAAGAAGCTATCGCAGATGTACGAGCAAGGTTTACATATGGCTTTAAAAACACCGTATGGAGAAATCTGGCTTCGGCTGAAGGATATTATCTGCATTTACCTTAAAGTGCAGTTGTGATTGATCAAAAGTATTGGCCGCGCTAAAGTGGCCGCGTGGTTTGAGACGCCATGTCACGGATTGGCGGCCCCTACCGCCGGAGGTTCGAGTCCTCCCTCGGGCATGTGTGTGTGTGTTGTCCATAGCGTAAGCTAGTTTAAGCGGTGTGTAAGTCTAGAGATTTGGTCCCTTAAGAACTCACACACATTTGTACACTTTCAAGTATCGGAGTACTGGCCGAGATCAGTGGAAAAGGGAATGAGTGCTACATTAAAGGACATACCGGTACAAAAATTTTAAAAAATATTATAAACGTCCGCTCCCATCTGGACTGGATTTAAAAATGGTTATAACGTACCTAACATGTGCCGAACGGACCATTATGCACCTACCAACAGAGCAGCGATTCGTGGAGCTTAAAATTGATGGTATATTTGCACTTAATGGGCAATTGTTCGTAAAAGTTGTAAACCTTTCTATACAGAAATTCCACAATAACGTGTGGGGAGGAGCAGGCAAGTCTCCTACATGTGATGACCTACATGCACGTCTTTTGAATGGGAGCAGTGGGTAGTGGAGTGAGCTTGAAAAGTTGTGAAACTTCTGGAGAAGAGGAGAATGGCCCACACACGTGTACACTCCTGATAAAAAAAAAAAAAAAAAAACTTACTCTTTGGGGTGTGTGTAAACTCATTTGAACACAGAGGCCACGAAGAAGCAGCTGCAGGTTTGTGCATTATTTTTAAAAAAATCCGTAGTCTGGAGATTTCAGAATAGTTGCATTTATTGTAAACAGAGTGATTTAACTTCACCCAGATCACCAGAGGTGCAGATTATTGCAATGGAGGAACCTAAGCTGGAGTTATCACCAGTCCCATACACGCCTTCATGTTATTCGCCACTGCCTTCTTGGAGGCAAGTTCCTTACCTGCGAATAACCTCAAATGGTACGGAACGTCTGTAGTATCAGTAGCAAATGAAGTGCTAAGAGTCAGCGTAATACCTAAGTACAGCATGCCTAAGTACAGAACGTTTATGTTTGACTTAAAATGGCTGAAAAATATAGCTACATTCTTTGGATTGTGCAGCATTTGCTAGGAATTCTACAGTAATATTTATGAGTGATAAACTTGTCTGAGTATGGAATATTGATCTTTCACTTTAAAGGGAAAAAAACAAAGAAAGAAATACAGCTACATCGTTTGGATTATACAGCACTTCCTGCAAACTCTGCTGTAGTATTTGTGACTGCGTATCTCTAAAAAAAAAAAAAAATAAACAAAAAATAAAAAATCTTCTTATTTCCGCAACACTTAGAAGAAGAAGTAGGAAATTAACTATAGAGAAACTGCAAACACTGTGCTTGTCATTGAACAATCAAGTTACACATCGTTCAGTCATAATTCGGTAATATCCAAATGTGATGGTATTGTGCAGAAGAAAATATTTTTTTCTGTTCCCTTAATATAACACATCCGTCCGCAAATTCGAACAGCCACTGCATAGTTATAAAAGCACTGCTTAAAAATCATGTTCTTTTTAGCGGAGGATGCTAAATATGCATACAATAGACGATAACGGTAATAGATTCATATCATAGGGCATTATAGAGAAATCACAACAGATAAATTCGTTCATTCCTAGGTCTGTGATTTGAGGTATAAAAAGCAATTTTTGCCTTATGTCTTTACAGTTGGTGCTCACAACTTCAGGGTCATTCTTCCACAGTTCTAAGTAGAAAGGACATTCTTATGAAAGCAGACGGATTTATCTTCTTCTTATTCTTTCTTCGTTTGGGTCATCTAAGGACCACACACCAATTTCATTGCTTCCTTCTTTGTTGTTCTTTCTTTTTCTCCCAGTATTCTTTCATCTTTTCACTATGTATCCTTTTTCTCTCCTCGAACCATTTTGACCCTGTCTTCTTCTCCCTCTTGCCTTGGAATCCTTCCATTTTTTTGACACTTTCCTCTTGAAACTCTCTCTTTCTGTTGCATCTTTTTCACTTATGTTGTTTATTTCCAAATCTTTCCGAACTTCTTGAATCCAGGCTGTTGTTGACTTCTTGTCCCAAAGATTTTTAAAAATCTGTTTTGTTAACCTGTTGCTGTTCATTCTGTATAAGTGTCCAAAAAATAGCTGTCGCTTCTTCCGTAGTGTTTCATTTATCTTTTCTATGTTGCGATAAACTTCTTCATTGCTTCCTAATTCCCATACCTCTGAATTTTTTGGTAGTCCAAGTATATTTCGAATGATTTTTCTATCTAGGACTTCAAGTTTGTGTAATTTGTAGTTCAGTACTAAACATTCAATTGCATAAAGACATTCTGGTTTTACTATTGTGTTGTAGAGCTGTATCTTCAAATTTTTATACACACACCTTTCGTTGTAGACATTCCTAGTTATTCCATAAGCTCTCTCCATTTTATGTTTTCTTTCTTCTATAGCGAATTTTTCTAACCCATTTTCTTGGACAATTCCTCCCAACTATTTAAATTTATTTACCATCTTTATCTGCTCAATATCTGTTGCTACGGATTCCGGAGCATTTTTTATATTTGTCATAAATTTTGTTTTTTCTGCAGATATTCTTAAACCTGCTTTGTTGGCTATTTCTTCTGAGAGATTGATTTGTATTCCAGCATTCGTTAGGTTTTCAGAACGAACGGCAAAATCATCCGTAAGTGCTAAACAACGAATTTCAATACCTTTGTTCTTAGTTCGCAGTTTGATTGGTCATAGCTTCTCTTTTTTCAGGTTTTGTTTCCATTCTCTTACTATTTTCTCTATTACGCAAAGAATCTTATTATATTTTACTTTTTTTTACGCAGAAGAAAGTACCTCACGCATGGCCTCAGCAGGCGCTCAGTCCGTGACTGTAGCGTCAGACCGTGGTCGGTAACAGCTCGCTGATGCTGTACACGTGTTAGGATTGGCTGGAGGAGGGCAGGGAGCTTGGGGATACCCGACGCCGGCTCGCAGCGGTGGTGTGCTCATAAAGATTACTACATCTTGTAGTATACTAGCTAGCTATGGGGTGTTAATTGACACGCCTTGTGTAGTGTCACCCCGCCGGGTTAACGCAATGAATGACTCACCAGCCGCATGATGAGGGTGGCCCCGCTACAAGCGTCTCATCTTTGTCACACACAGCTGTGAAACCTATAAGAAGTACTCACGCAAGTGTGTGTGCGCTCGTATTATTCCCTTGTTCCTGCAGGGAGATGCGGGTATGTTACAGAACTTCGTGACATCGTTAATAATAATAACTAAGCAGGGAACTCTGTCTCTCTCTCTTTTTTTCTTTATGGAACGTATCGGTTTGTTATCTTTGGAATCGTGTATAAAAATATATAAGTCTTGACGTCGCGTATATTTTGCACACGCGTAGTAGCAGCTAACACATGCGGTAACAATCATCACTGTTGCTACGCAGGCAAATAATTCTTAGTAAAGCTACTAGGTTTGGTTGTTAACAATTTTTTATGTTGCCAACACACATGGTTAGCTCAAAAATATGCGTGATTTGTTTAAAACGGTAGTAGTTAATGCTGAATTTAAAAAAATGTCGCAGAAAGAGACACGATACAATCACTAATTAGCTGCACCGTTTTTCCCCTGCTACATAAATTCTTTATTAAACACTGAGCTTTTATACTGCTAGTTATAATATGGATAATATTTACGGCAGTGAAAACAAGATTTTTACCAGTCAGCGATTTGCTCATAAGCACGCGTGAACCTCGTATTATTATTTATTATCTTCGCGTTCGTCGCGGATATGTAATGAGAACTTTTCTGCAAAAAATATTTTCTTTTCTTGATAGCAAAAGTATTTTCTGCTGTTGTCTTATGGGCGAAGCCCGAAAATCATTTGATTAATTATATTTCACGTAATAGCTGCCAATGCGTCATTAGGACAAAAGAATGGCAGATGATCAATGATAAGATTTGAATTCTAGCGGTATTTAATCATTTCCACTTAATTGCATTCACATGGTGGGAGAGGTATGAAATGAGATTACAAGGACACATTCTTTTTATACGTATATTCTGAAAGAAACGCACGTACAGTTAACAAAATCGTGCGTTCAGAAGCCACCTCGTAAAAAAGAGGCTAGTAGGTTCGAGTGCTGACACAAGAGTGATCGTTTTATTCTTCCATATCACAAAGTTACATAGAAATTCAACGAGATAATATAGTAATGTTCTTTTTAGTTTTTGTTACACAGAAATAAATTTATTATTAATATTTTGGTGTAACCACGTAAAGGTGGGAAGTTTTCCTCGTTCAAAGATAATATTCTGTTATCGATGGAACATTTGCGTACATAAACACGCACAATTTTGTTCGTTACTGACACAGTTCACTGGTAGTCATCGTAATATTTCACTACGGATTTTAGAAGACTTTCCAGAAGACCACCAATACACTCAAACACACTCAAACACAAACACACACACACACACACACACACACACACACACACACACATATATATATATATATATATATATATATATATATATATATATATATGTATTGTGTGTCGTTCAAATCTAACGTAGTGAAAAATGTGGATGGATTGTTGTCACCTAGTCTAACATCTCGATATCTAGTGGGGAAATTTCTGTCCGTCTGACCTATCTAGAATTATTTACAGTCTTTACGGTGATATATATAAATTGTTAAAATTTTAAATTTTCTCCTTATATGATATCGCAAGTATGTCGTACTGCCTCCCGTTTGTAACCTCCACGAATGATCCTAGCAGCAGAAATTCCTGCAGTAAACTACTCTGGCGCAGCGGCCAGAGGGCTGCTTCTTGCAGCTGTTGCTGCAGCTGCATGAAGTTGATAGTGGTGGTGCAGATTACTAAAACAGCTGTTGCGACTGTGAAGAACTATATTAAAAAGTTTTAAAGACGGCCCAATGCAAATGTTGCTACTCACGAACATTTTCCAACCCCATTTTATTAGGATATATATATATATATATATATATATATATATATATATATATATATATATATATATAGTGAGGCAGCTAAGTCATAAAACCCCTTGTATCTCCCCAACCGTAGCAGATACTAAGATGCCGTTTGGACAGTGAACTGCAGGGACAGAGGCTACTTGAATACATCACATTTCATGTTTGTACCATTTTTTATTGCAGTGATATGAGGCCTCTTTGTTTTTTTTTTTAATGGAACCCTATGTTAAATTTTAGCGTAACATGAAGTGCTTAAAAAGACGGTTTCAAATGTGTGTCTATCATAATTTTCAAGCGAATAGTTTTTGAGGCACAGATATGTTCCCGTATCGTGTTCGTCCTTCGAAGCGGCGTTGTCCAATGCGACCTTTCCTGTTGACCACTGGGGAACTTAACAGGGAAGGCGTTGTTTTCCTGCTTCTCGATAACGCCGCAAGGTGACGCACGAGGCAGCTGGAGAGAAGGGTGTAAACGTGCTGCTGGGGCAATGAGACATCGCATTTCGTCACAGTTTCTTGGAGCACACATGTACAACAACGAACAGAAGCTAGATATGCTTCTAGTGCATGGTGAAAGCAGAAGAAATGCTGTTACAGCAATAAAGCGATACGGAGAGCTGTATCCTGATTGTGGTCGTCCTTCGCGCCAGCTTCTTGCACGTATTTGCCAGAAACTACTTGAATCGGGATCATGGAACACCATACAGAGGACAAGGCAGAAAACTGCAACTGGCGAGGTACATGGAGAGGGCGTTCTAGCGTTGGCGCATAACGACCCTACTGTTTTGTCGCGACGTATCGCCTCGGAATGTGGTATAAATCAGAGAAGTGTTCTACGCATATTGCACCGCCATAGATTTCACGCGTTTCGCTTCTCAGTACATCAAGCACTCTCCGGTGTGGATTTCGAACGGCGCCAGGAATTTTGCCGGTTTGCTCTGCAGCGCTTACAAGTTGGTCCAACGTTTTTCCACGAGTGCTTTTTACTAATGAAGCGACTTTCACCAACACTGCAATGTGAATTTACATAATTTGCATAACTGGTCAATAGAGAACCCTCATTGGCTCGACATGTACAGCATCAGCAACCGTGGAGTGTTAACGTGTGGTGCGGCATCGTCGGAAATGTCATTGTGGGGCCGTACGTCATTCCTGGTATACTAACTGGCAATAACTATGCACAGTTCCTGCGAAACGTTCTGCCCATTTTGCTGGAAGAGGTACCACTAACTACGCGTCAGTGGATGTGGTTCCAACATGACGGCTGTTCTGTTCATTCTTCCCATGTGGCTACAGAGCTGCTAAATGAAAAGTTGCCGGATTGTTGGATAGGACGACGTGCCGGAGTGAACTGACCAGCCCGGTCTCCTGATTTAACCCCTCTTGATTTTTTTTCTGCGGGTAGCAATCAAACATAAAGTGTATGCTCAAATATCACTACGCCAGTCGATATGAAGCAACGTATCATCGAAGCGTGCGCTGATATCTCACGTGACACCCTCGCAGCCGATCACAAATCATTCGAACGGCGACTACGAATGTGCATTGCAGCAGAGGGGAAGCATTTGGAACATATTCTTCAGTAAAGTTTTGCATCATGTACAGAATTTATTTTGCATCTTTACGTGTATTTGCTTCGTATTGTGATCAACAGTAAATATTTTCAAATAAAAAACAAATACGTACGAAATAATTGTGACCAATAAGGACCTCCTTATTTACATTTGTAATTCTGTTACTTAAAATATATTAACATCTTGTAGTATTTTAATACTGCATGTTGTCTATTATTCTGGTCTCACAGTTGTCAAATAACTGAATAATATTTGCGTGACATCATCAGTTAATTTTTGCGCAAAATATCGCAGTATGTATTACTATTGTCGGGTAAATGGGCGTGTTTGTGTAAGGACGGAGTCGTGGCGTTTACTATGTACTCTACACAACACGAAAGGTCGCATTCGACAACGCCACTTCGAAGGACGAACACATCTGCGTCTCAAAAACTATTCGCCTAAATATTATGATGTACACATATTTGAAAACGTCAATTTAAGCCCATCATGTTACGCTAAAATTTAACATAGGTCTCCATTTAAAGAAACCAAAGATGGCCTCATATCTCTGTAATAAAAAAAGCACAAACATGTAATGTGATGTATTCATGTAGCCCTCGTCCCTGCAATTCAGTGTCCAAACGGCATCTTTGTATCTATTACGGTTGGGGAGATACGAGGGGTGTTATAACTTAGTTAGGGTGCTCCATTGATGGCGACCGGGCCAAATATCTCACGAAATAAGCGTCAAACGAAAAAACTACAAAGAACGAAACTTGCCTACTTTGAAAGGGGAAACCAGATGGCGCTATGGTTGGCCTGCTAGATGGCGCTGCCATAGGTCAAACGGATATCAACTGCGTTTTTTAAAAATAGGAACCCTCATTTTTTATTACGTATTCGTGCAGCACGTAAAGAAATATGATGGTTTTAGTTGGACCACTTTTTTCGCTTTGTGATAGACGGCGCTGTAATAGTCACATACATATGGCTCACAATTTTAGACGAACAGTTGGTAACAGGTAGGTTTTTTACATTAAAGTACAGAGCGTAGGTACGTTTGAACATTGTATTTCGGTTGTTCCAATGTGATACGTGTACCTTTGTGAACTTATCATTTTGAGAGCGCATGCCATTACAACGTGATTACCTGTAAATACCACATTTAATGCAATAAATGCTCAAAATGATGTCCGTCAACCTCAATGCATTTGGCAATACGTGTAACGACATTCCTCTCAACAGCGAGTAGGTCACCTTCTGTAATGTTCGCACATGCATTGACAATGCGCTGACGCCGGCTGGTGTGGCCGAGCGGTTCTAGGCGCTACATCTGCAACCGCGCGACCGCTACGGTCGTAGGTTCGAATCCTGCCTCGGGCATGGATGTGTGTGATATCCTTAGTTAGGTTTAAGTAGTTCTAAGTTCTGGGGGACTGATGACCTCAGAAGGTAAGTCCCATAGTGCTCAGAGCCATTTGAAACAATGCGTTGAAGCATGTTGTCAGGCGTTCTCGGTGGATCACAATAGAAAATATCCTTCAACTTTCCCCACAGAAAGGAATCCGGAGACGTCAGTTCCGGTGAACGTGATGGGCCATGGTATGGTACTTCGACGACCAATCCATCTGTCACGAAATATGCTATTCAATAACGCTTCAACCGCACGAGCTATGTGCCGGACATCCATCATGCTGGAAGTACATCACCATTCTGTCATGCAGTGAAACATCTTGTAGTAACATCGGTAGAACATTACGTAGGAAATCAGCATACATTCCATCATTTAGATTTCCACCGATAAAATGGGGGCCAATTATCCTTCCAACCATAATGCCGCACAATACATTAAACCGCCAAGGTCGCTGATGTTCCACTTGTCGCAGCCCTCGTAGATTTTCCGTTGCGCAATAGTGCATATTATGCCGGTTTACGTTACCGCTGTTGGTGAATGACACTTCGTCGCTAAATAGGACGTGTGCAAAAAATCTGTCATCGTCCCGTAATTTCTCTTGTGCCCAGTGGCAGAACTGTACACGACGTCCAAAGTCGTCGCCATGCAATTCCTGGTGCATAGAAATATGGTACGGGTGCAATCGATGTTGATGTAGCAATCTCAACACCAACGTTTTTGAGATTCCCGATTCTCGCGCAGTTTGTCTGCTACTGATGTGCGGATTAGCCGCGACAGCAGCTAAACACCTAGTTGGACATCATCATTTGTCGCAGGTCGTGGTTGACGTTTCACATGTGGCTGAACACTTCCTGTTTCCTTAAATAACGTAACTATCCGGCGAACGGTCCGGACACTTGGATGATGTCGTCGAGGATACCGAGCAGCATACATAGCACACGCCCGTTGGGCATTCTGATCACAATAGCCATACATCAACACGATATTGACCTTTTCCGCAATTGGTAAACGGTCCATTTTTAACACGGGTAATGTATCACGAAGCAAATACCGTCCGCACTGGCGGAATGTTACGTGATACCACGTACTTATACGTTTGTGACTATTACAGCGCCATCTATCGCAAAGCGAAAAAAGTGGTCCAACTAAAACATTCATATTTCTTTACTTACTACACGAATACGTAATAAAAAATGGGAGTTCCTATTTTTAAAAAAACGCAGTTGATATCCGTTTGAACTATGACACTGCCATCTACCGGGCCAACCATAGCGGGTTAATGTATGGTGCGGCATTATGGGAGGAAGGATAATTGGCCCCCATTTTATCGATAGCAATCTAAATGGTGCAATGTATGCTGATTTCCTACGTAATGTTCTCCCGATGTTACTACAAGATGTTTCACTGCATGACAGAATGGTGATGTACTTCCAACATGACAGATGTCCGGCACATAGCTCCCGTGTGGTTGAAGCGGTATTGAATAGCATATTTCATGACAGATGGATTGGTCTTCGGAGCACCATACCATGGCCCGCACGTTCACTGGATCTGACGTCCCCGGATTTCTTTCTGTGGGGAAAGTTGAAGGATATTTTCTATCGTGATCCACCGACAACGCCTGACAACATGCGTCAGCGCATTGTCAATGCATCTGCGAACATTACGGAAGGCGAACTACTCGCTGTTGAGAGGAATGTCGTTACACGTATTGCCAAATACATTGAGGTTGACGGACATCATTCTGAGAATTTATTGCATTAATGTGATATTTACAGGTCATTACGCTGTAACAGCATTCGTTCGCAGAAATGATAAGTTCACAAAGGTACATGTATCACATTGGAACAACCGAAATAGAATGTTCAAACGTACCTACGTTCTGTATTTTAATTTAAAAAGCCTACCTGATACCAACTGTTCGTCTAAAATTGTGAGCCATATGTTTGTGACTATTACAGCGCCATCTATCACAAAGCGAAAAAAGTGGTCCAACTAAAATATTCATATTTCTTTACGTACTACACGAATATGTAATAAAAATGGGGGTTTCTATTTAAAAAACACAGTTGATATCCGTTTGACGTATGGCAGCGCCACCTAGCGGGTCAACCATAGCGCCATCTGGTTTCCCCCCTCAAGCTAGACGAATTTCGTTCTTTGTAGTTTTTTCGTTTGATGCTTATTTCGTGAGATATTTGGCCCTGTCACTATCAATGGACCACCCTGTATATACAGGGTGTCCCATCTATCTTGTCCACCCAAAATATCTCTGGAACAATAACAGCTATTGGAAAACGACTTTCGCCGGTATCAATGTAGGGCTGGGGCCCATGAATGTACATATTTGGAAACATTCTAAAACGAAAGCATATGTGTTTTTTAACACAAACTTATGTTTTTTTAAATGGACCTCCTATATTTTTTCTTCAGCAATCCATAGCATGACAAAGCACATACACAATGGCGTTAATTGCATCGCAATATTCCCATTACATCCCGATATATTAAGACGCGAAGTTGACGCTTTGAAACACCCGACGTGCGCTGCTAGCGCACGTCCTGAGGCTCAGGCGTGAACCCCATGTTGCCCGTAATAGCGATGTGATTGACATGTGTAATCACACTTCCATACTCATCGAGAGGTCCGAAACGAATAATACGGTCTGCTGCCATCCTGCATTAACGTCGTACATTCCGGCAGGTATTTATCCCATAGGCTAGGGGTGATGCGGTTCTGTAACATATCTGTGTACCGAAACGTTAGTCACAAAGGTAACTTCGCTTATCGTTAATCCGTTACTAAAAAGGTAATGCCGTTCAACATTAAAACTTTACTTTACTGTAGATCTAGCGCAAGTGACAGTTAATCATTCACTCGTAATAGTAAAATTCATGTTGATGGTTTGAGTGAAACGAGCAAGTGGACTAAAAGTTTTACCGTTGTTTAGGTAAAAATGTTTTGATTTGAGAAGTTCAGGTAGGACATAGAAGATGAATGTAAACATGTTTAACCAATTAGTTTTATTATCATATAATTATCAATGTTATGTTTATCTAATGCGTTAAATGACAAATTGTTGCAAACAAATGTTTTTTAACATCACTGGGTAAAATGACCCTTTGTAGAAACTTCCACTGTGATACCAGCACTACATACTAAACATAGCGTTCACATCTCATGCTCAAAGTGATGCCCATTGGCTTGCATACATACGGTCACTCTGCGGATGAAGGATGCCCTACTTCGTGCTACTGTTTCCTCTTTGATGGCTGTACAAGCGTCAATAATGCGTTGCTTCATGTCCTCTGGTGTTGTTGGTTCATGTTGGTAAACAGCATCCTTCACTGCTCCCCAAAGAAAATAATCCAGCGGTGTAAGGTCTGGAGATCGGACAGGGCACCTAACTGGGCCACCTCGTCCATTCCACCTACGAGGGAACTTACGGTTCAGAAGTCGTCGTGCTCGTAAGGCGTTATGTGCAGGGCATCCGTCACGCTGATACCACATGACCATTCTCCGGTTCAGAGGTACGGTGTCCAAGAGAACAGGAAGATTGTGTCGTATAAATCTGGAGTATTGTCTGCAATTTTGGATGCCATTTATAAATAAAGGTCCGATAATGGTATCTCCGATAATCCCACACCAAACATTAACTTTCCACGGACGTTGATGCTCTACCTGACGGAGCCACTTTAGATTGTCTGCGGACCAATAATGCATATTCCTCGTATTGACAATTCCTTTGTTCGAGAATGATGCCTCGTCGGTAAAGAGAACATCTGCAAAAAAATTTGGATTAGTCAGAGGTAAGGATGAAATTTATGACGTTTAAGAATACGCTGTGCACTTGATTCCGACACACCAACTTCACGTTCAATTTGACGTGTGCTGATTTGAGGATTCACAGCTATGGTAGCGAGCACAGCAACTTCAGCACGTTCATCTGTGCGTGTTCTAGGACGATGTCGAGGTCTTGGATTTAAGCTTCCCGTTTCACGTAGACGAGATGTGAGACGACCAAACATCTGGCGCGAAGGCGATGGCTTGTCAGAGAATCGTCTTCTGTACAATCGTTCTGCCTGAACAGCATTTCGTCCACCTACAACAGGGTACAGTACAGGTATGTAGAGTAGGGTAGAAAACAGACATATTAACTTAATAATCATAATGTTCGCTAACAGTACTATCAACAAACAAGCAATCTCATAACGTATTTCCCGTCAACGTACATTCTCCATAGATCAGCAGCATTTCTACCATATCTTCATGTGTGTACATTATACTGTACAGTATAAGTTCCACAACACAACGTTTATTCACAATGTGTACTACCTCCGTGCCGTCACTAGATTACTCTGATGCACGACTACACTGGCAAGCGGTGTACTGCACGCCAAAGCAACAACAAATGGGATGCTCGGAGGGTGGTGGAGTACAGGAGTTTGCATGGGTCGCAAATCATAAACAAGGAGAAGTGGTAACTGTGGCAGTAGTGGGAACTACGTTGGACACTTGACTAGGTAGAGCCAGGCCCTGCTCGACAGGCACAATGGGTCATATAACGCATTAGATAAACCTTATTTTGGGTGTGCAGGATAAATAAGACAACCTGACGGGTGTACACCGATCGGTACTGGTTCATATTGTGTACGTAGATATGTAAAACGTGCAAGAGGGAAACCATTATGTGCTTATGAGAGTTGATGGCAGCAGACCGTATTACTCGTTTCGGACCTCTTGATAAGTATGGAGGTGTGATTACACATGTCAATCACATCGCGATTACGGGCAGCATGGGGTTCACGCCTGAGCCTCAGGACGTGCTGTAGCAGCGCATGTCGGGTGTTTCAAGTTCAACTTCGCGACTCAATATCTCGGGATGTAACGGGAATATTGCAATGCAATCAACGCCATTGTGTATGTGCTTTGTCATGCTATGGATTGCTGAAGAAAAAATATAGGAGGTCCATTTAAAAAAAACATAAGTTTGTGTTAAAAAACACATATGCTTTCGTTTTAGAATGTTTCCAAATATGTACATTCATGGGCCCCAGCCCTACATTGATACCGGTGAAAGTCGTTTTCCAATAGCTGTTATTGTTCCAGAGATATTTTGGGTGAACGAGATAGCTGGGACACCCTGTATACAAAGGGTGTATCATAATTAATGGAGTATACGCATGCAGTTGAAAGTACACAATACTAGAAGCAAAAAAGTCTCACTAAACGTAGGGTCGAAAATGCATACCTTAGGAGCTACGAGCAATTTTTCATTTCGACACTGTGAAACAAATCTGTTCTACTGCAAGCTCTTTGCTTTCCACATTTTGGGAAGTAGTAGTATAGACCAAAACAAGAAACAATGTCCAGTAAACATTTGCTCTACAGTGCATGCCTTAAAAAATTATGAGTTATTGTTCATTATAATAATTGTGTTTCCAAGTAGTCAAGATGAGCACTTGCTGATAGCTCTTAAGGTATGTACTTTAGAGCACATGGCCGTTTTTTTCTTGTTTTGGTCCACATTAACCAGAAGAATCAGTGTGGTTCAAACGTTTGAAGCAAGGAGGCAATCATGCCACGAGGGCACACTCGTACAAGACGTGCGAAAACCTCTCTGCCCAGCACAAATTCTGGACGTGTCTGTAACCGAGCACGTGTGGGATGTGATGGGACGAAAAATGAGTCATGTGACTCGTCAACCAAGTCTTACAGAACTACGTGAATATGTCCAGCAGGAGTGGCATAATGTATCTCAGGACGGTATTCGCCACCTATACAATTGACTGAATGCCAGAGTCAGCGCCTGCATTTTCGCCCATGGAGGCTACACCACTTACTAACATATTTGCTTTTACGGTCTCATTGGACCACTTTGGTCAATCATTTCCTGGTCCTCTTCTTCAGTAAGCGCATGTTACATTCTTTCTTAACTGCCCAGTATCTTTTCATTGGTTCTGATCTTTCCTGTCTTTCCTCATCTGTAAATACCCTTTTCATTGTGTGTCGTTTGTCTACTTCTGGTTTAAATCTTATTTTCTTGTCTTACAGTTTCTTGAGATTTTCTGTCTTGTTTTGCAGATTATCCAAGATTATATCTAGTTCTCCCATATCCTCTTTAATTTTCTTGATCCATCCTACTTGTTGCTTCAGATTCCACAGTTTCTGCATATTTTTTCTTGCTGATCTGGTTTCTGGTGTCCTCATTATGTGGCCAAAGAAAGAAATCCTCTTTTTACGTATAATATCTGTGACGGTCTCCAGTTCCCTGTACACTACTTCATTCGGCACTATCCGCCATTGTCTTTCTTTCTGGTATATTTTATTTATGCATGTTCTAGCTATCCTTCTCTCTAGTTTTAGTACTTTGTCGACTCTGTTTCTCTGAGTGACTTTAAAAAGAGTCTCCCTTGCGAATGTTACCTCTGGCTGAACCACCGTCTTCTAGTGTTTTAATTTTATTTGAATTGATAGAACTTCTTATTCTATGTAGACCATGTTAATATTTGAGCTTTTATCATTTTATTGGTGCTTTCTTGCCAACCAGGTTTTTCATCCAAGTTGTGTCTTATAATCTCTCCAAGATATTTAAATTGCTTCACTATTTTAATTTTTCTGTTGTCTACTGTTACGTGGTCTATTATTAGCGGGTGTGTTACCATCATCTCGGTCTTTTCGAAAGATATCAGGAGTCCTACTTCTTGCGCTATATTTGCAGGCTCATTATTTGATTTCTAGCTTCTTGTACATTATTAGCTAGTAATGCCAAGTCATCTGCGAATCCGAAACAATTGAGGTTTATATCATCTTTCTTGGTTCCAACTGTTATGTTTTTAGGATTGTCTTTGTACCATTTTCTCATCAAGTATTCAAGAGCACAGTTGAAGAGCAGTGGTGATAGACCATCTCCTTGCCTTAACCCTGTTTTTATCGTAAATCGCACAGACAGTTCTCCTTTGAATTTTACTTTGGACTTGATGTTTCTAAGGGTTAATTTTACCATTTTTGTTAGTTTGGGATGAAGTCCAAAATTTCTTAATATGTCCATCATAGAAGATCTGTGGATGCAATCATAAGCTTTTTTGAAGTCTACAGAGGTTATGACTAGTTGCTTCTGTCTCCTTTTGTAGGCATCCATTATTAATTTTAATGTGATGACCTGTTCTGGGCAGCTTCTCCAGGGTCTAAATCCTCCTTGAAATTCTCCTAGTTCATTTTCAAGTTGATCTTTACAGCGACTGTAGAGAATTCTTGACAATATTTTATATGTGCCATCAAATAGGGAAATCCCTCTATAGTTGTCCGGATTTGATTTTTCTCCTTTTTTGTGTAATGCATGTATGATAGCTGTAGTCCAACGTTCTGGTAGCTCTTCTCTGATCCAGATTTTAACTATGCATTGATGTAATGATATCTTCACGGGTTCTGCTGCGCATTTCCAGAGTTGTGCAAACGTTTTATCTTTGTTGTTGCTTTGTAGTTCTTGAGCTCGTTCAAAGCTTTGTAGACTTCCTGAATTGTCGGTGGGTTTATATTATCTGGTGGGATTTTTATTGGAGTTTCTGTGTTTATTTCAAGAAGCTCAGGAGGATCCTCGCAATTTAATAGTTCGTTAAATGTTTCTGCTAAAATTTCTGAATTTCTTTTATCACAATAGGCCATCTTATTGCTTTTATCTTTAAGCATTATTGTTGGGGGATCACAACTTTGGAGTTGTCTGCTAAATGTTTTGTAGTAATCTCGTGACTGTTTTCTTACTATTTGTTTCTATCATAGAAATGAATGTTATATATTGTAATAAAAACAATAGTTAATTCAAGTATTCGCTCCTCATTCTCTACTAAGTAGCTTAAGCTCCCAGGGCACATCATGATAATCAGAATGGTGCTGGGAAAAGAAAACCGCACTGGCTTCTGCAGAGGTATTAAATTATAGTCTGATACATCCATCTGCTTTCATAAGAATGTTTTTTCTACTTAGAACTACGGAGTAATTATCGTGAAGCGTGAGGATGTGAGCACCAACTGTAAAGATTATAGCAATTTTTATATATATATATATATATATATATATATATATATATATATCAGAAATCACAGATCTAGTAGTGAACGAAGTTATCTGTTATAATCAGGGACGGTGGCAAGGGGGAGGCTATGGGGCCTATAGCCCGCTCCCCCCCTCAATAAAGCATAATATTACAATGGATAAAATGACATCAGAAATCAGCGAGTATGTTACTCCAACATATTCAATCACTTTTTTTTTATATAATTATGTAGCAATATAGGTTGCGATGTATTTCAAACACATTCTAACAAAAGAATAAGAGCGGCAAATGGCTTACTATCTAAAGCAACAAATGTAATTTAACTTAAAATGGACGTCTTATTATTTGTTAATACGCGTTTTTTACCCTGAACTCCAAAACAGTTACCAAAAACTACTTTAAGCAACACCAAATTTTACCACTTTGTCGGTGGAGGACCCAAACTCTCCTTTTGTTAAGCGATATTCCATCCCCCAAACCCCATTACCCCCCCCCCCCCCCCCTTTGACCGACTTCTAGAATCGCCCCTGGTTGTAATTTCCTTATAATGCACTCTGATATGAAAATATTACGGGAGTCGTCTATTACATACCTTTATAGCTTCCCTCGCTAAAAAGAACATGGTTTTAAACAGTGCTTTTATATGAGATGGACTGTTAGAGTTCAGCCCTGTGGAAGGAGGTTACATGTTGAAGCAGCAAACCAATTATAATAACAAGTAAACGATTTAGACATGAGCTTGGACATGAGTTTCTTTTATCAGTTTAATTATTGGAAAATACTTTCACAGAAATGTTTTTCAGATAGGTATATCATGCAACATGCGTACCTGGATTTAGTACAGTTTGTATCGTTGTAGCCATATGCTTATTAAAAGCACACAAATGTTAGAGAACTGAGAAGTGCACTTCATTAATGATGTACTTGTAATACGAAACCTAAATCTGGCTCAACAATTAGCATGGGGACATTAGTAGGCTCAGGCCAAGGCTGAACATTTTAGTCATAACATAATACGAGAAACACTTTAACTATGTACATATGAAACTATAAACACTGTTACTTCCAAACTTGCACGATAATTAATTCTTGTTGGCTCTTCAAATTTTGCTGGCTAGTAATTCTTATGAATCATGACTATGTTTTCAGTTAACTTTAAGACTGTACTGAGATTTCAATAAGAACAATCTTTAAGTTGAATTCTTTAAATATACGAAATTTAATGTGGTGTCGCCCCAGTTGTACAACCGACTTTGCTAGCGATGGTTCACTGACAAAATACGCTCTCATTTGCCGAGACGATAGTTAGCATAGCCTTCAGCTACGTCATTTGCTACGACCTAGCAAGGCGCCATTATCAGTTGCTATTGATATTGTAAAGAATGTACAGACAAGAGCTACGTTCAACATTAATGGATTAAAGTTAATTATTCCACCAAGTACCACCTTTTTTCTGAAGTCTAAATACCTTGTCCTGTTCCAGACTTGACGCCAGCCTGCGTGAGCTTAAACGCGTGCCTTTCGGCTTCCTCCAAACCCCGTGGGTTGGCTCCTGCCAATCCACAACATTTAATACTGCACATTAAATAAAAACAGACAAAGAAATTGGCTAAAACAAATATAGGTAATATCGATAATAGTGTTACAAGGTGTTAATTTAATGTAGGGGAAAAATGTTTTCTTCACTACAATATCACCACACGTTGATATTATCGAGTTATGACAGAGCAAAGTTATTCTGTAGGTCTTTCAAAAAACAGTGTGTATCTTGTTCAGTGACAATCATAGTGACAGTGAAAATCATAGTGTTTGTAGTCTCTCTTTACCAGATTGCCTACTTCATCTTCTAAGTGTTGCTGAAATAAGTGGATATTCCTAGAGATGCGCAGTAAGAAATACTACGGTGGAGTTTCCAGTAAATGCAGTATACTCCAAATGGTGCAGCTGTAGTTTTTTGCCATCAAAGTGATACAACAACATCCCATACTCAGACAAGTTATAGCAGTCATAAATACTACGGTAGAGCTCGGAGAAAATGCTGTATGGTCCAAATAATGCAGCAATATTTTTTAGTCATTAAAGTGAAAAATCAGAATTCTATACTGCGACAAGCTATATTTAGGTATTACGCTGACTCTTAACGCCTCTTTGACTACTACTGCTGCAGACATTCCATATCATTTGAGGATGTCCGCAGGCTAGGGACTCGTACAAGATGGCAATAGCAAATAACATAAAGACCTGTGCTTAATTGGAGAGTATTCCAACTTAGGATCCTCTGTCTCATTAATCTCCACCTCTTGTGGTATGGGCTAAGTTCAATCAGTCTGTTTGCAATAAATGCTAGTATTCTGATTCCTCCAAACTAGGTGTTTTTTAAGTAATGTATAAACCTGCAGCGGCTTCTATATCGCCTCTCTCTCTACGTACAAATGACTTTACACACACTCCAGATAGTATTTTTTTTATTATGAAACTACTGTGTACTAATGAGTGGGTCTTCTTCCTCTTCTCCATCAGTTTCACACGCCAACTACTTTTAAAGCTTCCCCATCCAAAAGACATGCATGTAGATCATCATATATAGGAGGCTTACCTGCTCTTCTACTACATATTCTTGAGGAATTGCTGTATAGAGCTTACAGTTAATAACTTTTGAAAACGAGTACCCATTAAATGTAGACATCCCACCAGTTTTAAACTCCTCAAATGGCTGCTCTGGTGGTAGGTACACAGTACCCCGTCCGGCACATTTAGATATAATATAATCTTTTTAATCCAGTCCGCGTGAGAGTGGAGGTTTATAAAAAAAATCATGTGTCTTTCAGTGTAATAAACTTTCTCGATTCCATTTCTCCGTAAGACGTGTTTAAACCCATATGGAAACCTTGCTCGTTTATCTGCTACAGCTTCTTCTCTTTTTTCAAACTGTAGTCTACATTCGTTCTTTATGGTAGCTGTGTCAGCCATATTCTCTAGTTTTCGTTTCTCGACCTCGATATCTGCATTTCCAGATTTATTTTTCGTATATATAACACGTTAGTCCGCAGCTCGTGATCTCGGGGTAGCGTTCTCGCTTCCCGACCGCGGGGTCCCGGGTTCGATTCCCGGCGGGGTAAGAGATTTTCACCACCCGAGATGACTAGGTGTTGTTGTGTCGTCTTCATCATCACTCATCCTCATTACGGTCGGAGGAAGGCAACGGCAAACTATTAGGACCTTGCCTAGTACGGCGATGGAGGTCTCCCGCATCGTTCCCCTACACTCTGCCAAGAAGCATGGGACTTCATTTCCATTCCATAACACGTTAACCGTACTTAGGGGATTAAATTCTTTAACTGGGAAACGTTTAGGTCTGTTTGACTTCACTACAATACTTACTCCGTCCTTGTTGGAGTCTGGGTTAAGAATCTCCACTTAGTTTACAGGTAGACAATTATAACTGTATACAGACGGAGCATAACTTTTAAGCTTTCTCGGTCTTGAGAATCTGGCAAATTTACTAGTACACTATTCAATTTTCTGGTATTTTTGTTAATCCAGTAAACCAACTGGAGAGCGTTAATTATTCGTTTGCTGACACCACATGGATGCGATTGGCACACTGTAAATACTCTTTGTTAGAGTTTAAAACATTTAAAAAGTTTTGCACGGGGACAAAAACACGATCAGTTCTGTAGTGGTACATTGTGGCCTCAAATCTGGTAATGCCACATTCTTTAGCAAAGGAGAATGTAGTCCTGTGTTTGGACACCTTATACAATCTACACTGAAGCGCCAAAGTAACTGGTATCGGCATGCGTATTCAAATACAGAGATATGTAAACAGGCAGAATACGGCGCTTCGGTAGGCAACGCCTATTTATGACAACAAGTGTCTGGCGCAGTTGTTACATCGGCTACTGCTGCTACAATGGCAGGTTATCAAGATTTAAATGGGTTTGAACATGATGTTATAGTCGGTGTACAAGAGAAGGGACAGAGCATCTGATACGTCTAGATACGACTCTGACAGGTGACAGATACGTAAACATCCTGTCTGATCACCTGTATCCATTCGTGCCCATTGTGCACTCTGACGGACTTGGGCAATTCCAGCAGGACAATACGTCACTCCACACGTCCAAAATTGCTACAGAATGGCTCCAGGAACACTCTTCAGAGTTTAAACACTTCCGCTGGCCACCAAACTCCACAGACATGATCACCACTAAACATATCTGGCATGCCTTGCAACGCGCTGTTCAGAAGAGATCTCCACCCTCTCGTACTATTACGGATTATGGACGGCCCTGCAAAATTCATGGTTTCAGTTCCCTCCAGCACTACTTCAGACATTAGTCGAGTCCATGCCACGTCGTATTGCGGCACTTCTGCATGCTTCGAGGGGCCCTATACGATGTTAGGCAGGTGCACCAGTTTCTTCTGCTCTTCAGTGTATAAGATGGCTACCGATAACTTTGTTCATGCATGGGCTTGTGATCTGACATATAAATTAGATCCAGAGAAAAACCAGCTTGTTTCAGTCGGGATGATATTCACGTTTCCCGTATGAGATGATCTATTCCATAATGTGTTGGCGTCTTTGCAGTGGAGATGTGCAGGACCTTACGAGTGTTCTGGCGACAGTACTTGTAAGTTTCTTCATAACGTTGTTCCTCGTTACGGTTTTCTAAGCTACGGAAAAGTGTAGGGCTTTACGAGTTGTTCTGACGACAGAACGTTTTGCTCCCCACTTGCTGCTGTTTCTTCGTAACGTTGTTCCTCGTTATGGCGTTCTAAACCGAATGCAGTTGTTATGGGTCAAAGATCTGTGAAGCGCAACAATGCTGAGCGGCGCATGCCACCAGTGCTGTAACCGCGTTTACTGCTTCGAGCATTTCGCCATCATGGTCGGCCCCAGTACGTTGCCGCTACCACGCAGTTGACAGCCAGCGGTGTTACTGAAATCCGGGACGCAGCAACAGATTGTGACAGGAGAGCTACGATACGTGACGCATGGGGCAACTGCGTGTCAACAACCCTGGCCGTGCCTGCGCAGCCGACGAAATGGATCTATACTCTGTTCATTATAAGAATAAGCCCGGCGTAAGCAAACACAAACAAGATAATTGGTCAGAAGCCGTAGCTCACGTACACTGGTGTTGTTATGCTCTTGGAAGTAGGTCCTACTTACGTATTAGATATCTTATTACTAAGTTACGTTAAATGAAGGGTAAAATATTCTAATGTCTTAACAGTCATAAACATGAAACTTCCTGGCAGATTAAAACTGTGTGCCCGACCGAGACTCGAACTCGGGACCTTTGCCTTTCGCGGGCAAGTGCTCTACCATCTTTTTTTTTTTTTTAATTTTTTTTCCCCACAAACCGAATATCATCATCATCATCTGTCCGTCAGTACATGAGGTCTGCCAAGTCATGGTTTAGCCGTGGATGTTCCTTCGCGTTTACAATTCAGTCACATCACCGACAGTAGGCTTGCGCTACTTTAAAATGGTTGAAATGTCCCGGATCAATTTGTTACTCAGGTCATGTGGCTAGGGCCTCCCGTCGGGTAGACCGTTCGCCTGGTGCAAGTCTTTCGATTTGACGCCACTTCGGCGACTTGCCCGTCGATGGGGATTAAATGATGATGATTAGGACAACACCCAGTTCCTGAGCGGAGAAAATCTCCGACCCAGCCGGGAATCGAACCCGGGCCCTTAGGATTGACATAATGTCGCGCTGACCACTTTTTTTTCTCTCTTTTTTTTTAATTCGCGGGCAAGTGCTCTACCATCTTTTTTTTATAAGTGCTCCACTAATTGTTTTTTAAGAAAACAAATAAAAACCTCTTGTTGGGTATGAAAATAAAAGACGACGTTCTTCATAACTAACACAATATCCTGTGAAAACGTAAAACATAAAAGTTAGCTATATTTCCGCAACGGCCTTCTTTTGTATTTGTATGTTTTTTGTTAACATAAATGAGTATACAGTCTTCTCACCATCAGCAGCATTTTTTTTTTTGGGAGCACAAGAGAAAGAAAACAAATAGGGTGCAGTTAGAGAGCTATGTGTGAAAAGGATAAACATGTGTAAGGAGAAAAAAAAACTTGGAAGAGGAGGAGAAAAGAGAACTGAAATAAAATAGGAATACTTTCCGCGCCATGCTCCACTTTGGCGCGCCAGCAGAACAAAATGCAGTCTATCATTGACCATTGAGGGGGAACGTGGGATTGTCCATCCTTGGCTGGCACGGTTCGTTGAGATTCCAGCTTTGAGGCGGGTTGGTGAAAATGCTCTGTAAATAGTTCGCGAAAGTGGCCCGATAGTGTCGATGCCGGCGAAGGGTGTGGTGATGTACTTGGAGGCGTGTCCAAATGTCCGCCGGATCGACGATGTCGTCCCGGAAGAGGTAGTTGACAGCCATGCCACTGATCCATGTGATGGCGTGCCACTTAGCCGATGGAAAGTAGGTCGTGTCGGGATAAATCATCATAATGGGAGAAACGTGATGTGGTGGTACTCGGAGGTAGAAAGCCACAATCTTCTGTACGAGGGTCCAGAAAGCTGCTGCTGGCCCACACTCAAAACGATGTAAATCTGTATCTTCGACATTGCACTTGAGGCACAGGGGTGAGTCCACCAGTGTGATGCGATGCAGTTTCTGTCTTGTAGTATACTTGCCGTTGACGAGAAGGTACCACATAGAGTTGGTGTCAGTGGTGTGATATGGTTGGTGGATCGTTTTCCAAACTGTAGGCCATGAAACCTGGGGGTGACGTGTTTCGACGGGGTTGCGGGGTGGAGACTTTCGGAGAAGGCGGTAGATGTCGCGGGTGGTCGTCTTCCTGGTCCTGGGGAGCTCGGTGCATATGTAGCTGTACTCCAAAAAGAAACGGCCGATACGTGACATCGGAGGTGGGATGTGTGCCAAAGACGTCGGTGGGCGTCTCGAAACAGGCGCGAGCTCGGTGGTCAACATTCCAGTAAAACTAGCATTTTGGCTTTTCCATAACCGGAGCATAGTATTGGTGTAAAGTGCCGTTCTCCTGGCTCTCACATTAACCAGATCGAGGCCACCATCCCGCTTCGGTAAGGTGAGAGCTTCATACTGGACTTTGAAGATGTGTCCAGAACAAATGAAATAGCCGAATGCCGCCTGTAACCTGGCCGCCATTGTCGCAGTGATGGGCAGAATCTGCGCTATTGGGGTATCCGAGCTGCCAGATGGGTATTGACGAAGGTGACTCTCTGGCACATATTCAGCGGGCGTAGTATGTGATTTGGTATGTTGGCCCGGATGCGTTGCAGCAGCGCCCGAAAATTGATCGCCGAGGTGCGGCGAATGTCCCGCGTGTACACCAATCCGAGACAAAGAATGGTGTCCACTAGTTGAAATGGAACTACGCTGTCTGCGGGAAGGCCGCGGCCGATCTTCATGGCGCATGATTTTGCCACGTTCATAGCGCTCCCTGCCCCTGCACTGTAATGGGTAATCCACTGCATCGCAGCTTGTACGTCAGCCGCTGAACGTACGACGAGAGCCAAGTCGTCCGCGTAAGCTCGGCAGCGGAACATATGATCCGGGTGTGGAATACTTGTCAAACGTCGCCGTAATCCGCAAATGAGTGGTTCCATCGCAATGGCATAAAGTACCGTCGACAAAGGGCAACCCTGCCGTACTGAGCGTTCAATCCGTATAGGTTCTGTAAGTCTGCCGTTGACGAGAAGTCTGGACGTTGCTCCACGAAGGAGCCGCATAATCACTTGCGTGAACGTCGGGGGAATTGCCATTCGGTCCATCACTGCGTCGAGGAATGCATGATTGACGCGGTCAAACGCTTGTTTGAAGTCGATGGAGATTAAAGCGCCTGGCAGTCGCGAGTGTGTTGCCACAGCGATCACATCTCGATATTCACTGAGGGCCGTCTGTATATTACGATCGCCGCCTAAGGATGTTTGTTCGTGGGAAACAATGTCCCGTAAGACATGTTTGAGTCGCACTGCTAGAAGGCGTGTGAAAATCTTGAAGTCCGAATTGAGTAACGTGATCGGCCGATAACTGTCGAGTCGTGTTCCACCTGCGGGTTTCGGGACTGGTACAAGTAAGCCTTCCATGAACATTGGTGGCGGGTTCGCCGCGCCGGGCAAAAGTTCCCAGTACATGTCCCTCCATCGCGGCATCATCAAATCTTGGAAGGTTCTGTAAAATTCGAGAGGTAAACCATCCGGGCCGGGAGATCGATTCAGAGACCCCTTGCCCACAGTGCCTTGGACGTCGTCGGTGGTCACTTCAGCAGTCAGGAGGGTTGCAGCTGCTGCGTTTAGAGTACCAAGTGTCTCATGGGCAACCTCAGCAATGGCCTCTGCACCGGCAGGTACTTCTTGATAGAAAAGTCTATAGTGCGTTGTGAATGCATCCGCAATGGTAGCTTGCGAAGTCAGCCGTCGTCCATCAGGTAAGTCTAAAGTTGTCATTAAAGCCTGTCGGCGTCGACGAACATTTTGAACAATATGATGCATAGAAGGTTCTTCACCATTAATCCTGTCTTGGCTGCGGGCTCGTACAATGGCTCCCTCTAGACGGCATCTGGTCAAGGATAAAATCTTTGCTTTGATGCGTTGAGCTTCTTTGAGGCGATCCGGGGATGGAGGATGATCCATGAGTTCACGTAGAGCGCTATAGTAGAAATCAGTTGTATGGTGATTCCACCTGGCTTTGGCTCTGCCATAGTGTGTCAATGTGCGTCGGATGGCCGGTTTGGCGCACAGCAACCACCACTGCAGTGTGGTCTCGTAACGCATAATGCGTTGAACACAGGTGTGCCACGTGTCGGTGACCTGTTGTCGACATTCAGGGTCCCGCAGTAGCGCGACATTGAGTTTCCAAGGTCCTGCACTGCGCCATATAGATTGTCGACGTAGGTTCACGGTACAGATACAGATGTCATGATCCGAGAAGGCAGATGGCCAACGTTCCGCGTCGAGGAGAACTGATTTTAGAGCGTTAGAGATGTATATTCTATCAAGTCGGCTGGCGGAGTGGCTCGTGATGTGTGTATACCCCGGGCGGTCGCCGTGTACCACTCGCCAAGTGTCGAGGAGACGAAGGCGGCGGACGAGGAAGCGAAGTTCGGGACATGTGGTGAAATGGGGGTATTGGTCTGTGCGCTCGAGAACACAGTTGAAATCTCCACCTACGATGAGATGATCGTATCGACCGAGGAATAAAGGCGTGATATCTTCTGCGTAAAACTGGGAGCGATCCCTCCGTTTGTCAGTGCCCGATGGGGCGTAGAGATTTATGATTTTGAGTCCTTCAACTGTTATGGCCACTCCTCACGCTGTTGGGAGGTATGCGACATCGGAAACTGCAATTCCTTCTCGGAGGAGGATGGCTGCGCCTGTGTGTTCCATAGCTGCAGGGGCGGCGTACGTCTCATATCCATAACACCCAGTCCAAGTCGCTGTCCTCAGTTCTTGTAACAGGGCGATGTCGATGTCCGCTGCTCTGAGCGTGTCACGGAGCAGTTGAAGTTTAGCGTGGAAGCCGATATTGTTAGTATTGATAGTAGCTATTCGGTACGCCTGATGGGAGATCCGTGCTGTTGATAGGTTCGTAGCTGGTGAAGATTGTTGTGGTGGATGCTGGAAGTCCGAAGAAGTCGCAGGATTCGCCGTAGAAACTTCCCCCATTTTAGTTTTGGTCTAACGGAGAAACAGATCTCATTTCCGCATCAGATGGAGGCGGGAAATCCGTGTCATCCGCCCATGAAAGGTGTCCGACAGGTTTGACATCGGCGAGAGGTGGCAGCGCTGGCCGAGTCGGCTCAATGGCGTCGGTGACAACAGGCGTGCTATGTTCCATGGCTTCTGGGCGCGGGGCTTGCGCACGATCTCTGTCGGACGGTTCACCGTCTTGTGGATGACGCGTCTCCGTGGCAGAGGAGAAAGTGTTACCGTGTTCTCCGTCGGAGTGATGTGGCATCTCTTCGTCCTGCGGAGGGGGCTCAATGGTCGAGTCTGATGTCTTGCGGCATTTTTTTCGTCGTTTGGGCGACTTCTGCTTTCGGCAATGAGTTTCGGTGTCTGAGGAAGGAAGAGATTCACGTCGTTCCGGTACAAAAGCCGCGGGTGCTATGATGCGGTCTTCATTCTCCAGAACACTCTCATTGGTATCCTTGTGATCTTCTAGCGTGGGTGTGTCCGGCTGTTGGACATGTTCACGGGCGGCATCGCCGGTGTCAAGGTGCTGGGACGCCTCCGGGTGTAACGGACCAGAGAGACGTTCATGAACGGCGCCTTGTGAGGGCTGGACGTGCAGTGTCGCCGCATAGGTGACTGGAAGGGTGGTCACGGTTCTGTCGGTGTTCGTATCGTCGGGCCTTAGTTGTGTGATGCGGCGTTGCAGGCATTCTACATCTACATCTATACTCCGCGAGCCACCTTACGGTGTGTGGCGGAGGGTACTTATTGTACCACTATCTGATCCCCCCTTCCCTGTTCCATTCACGAATTGTGCGTGGAAAGAACGACTGCTTGTAAGTCTCCGTATTTGCTCTAATTTCTCGGATCTTTTCGTTGTGATCATTACGCGAGATATATGTGGGCGGTAGTAATATGTTGCCCATCTCTTCCCGGAATGTGCTCTCTCGTAATTTCGATAATAAACCTCTCCGTATTGCGTAACGCCTTTCTTGAAGTGTCCGCCACTGGAGCTTGTTCAGCATCTCCGTAACGCTCTCGCGCTGACTAAATGTCCCCATGACGAATCGCGCTGCTTTTCGCTGGATCATGTCTATCTCTTCTATTAATCCAACCTGGTAAGGGTCCCATACTGATGAGCAATACTCAAGAATCGGACGAACAAGCGTTTTGTAAGCTACTTCTTTCGTCGATGAGTCACATTTTCTTAGAATTCTTCCTATGAATCTCAACCTGGCGCCTGCTTTTCCCACTATTTGTTTTATGTGATCATTCCACTTCAGATCGCTCCGGATAGTAACTCCTAAGTATTTTACGGTCGTTACCGCTTCCAATGATTTACCACCTATGGCATAATCGTACTGGAATGGATTTCTGCCCCTATGTATGCGCATTATATTACATTTATCTACGTTTAGGGAAAGCTGCCAGCTGTCGCACCATGCATTAATCCTCTGCAGGTCCTCCTGGAGTACGTACGAGTCTTCTGATGTTGCTACTTTCTTGTAGACAACCGTGTCATCTGCAAATAGCCTCACGGAGCTACCGATGTTGTCAACTAAGTCATTTATGTATATTGTAAACAATAAAGGTCCTATCACGCTTCCCTGCGGTACTCCCGAAATTACCTCTACATCTGCAGATTTTGAACCGTTAAGAATGACATGTTGTGTTCTTTCTTCTAGGAAATCCTGAATCCAATCACAAACCTGGTCCGATATTCCGTAAGCTCGTATTTTTTTCACTAAACGTAAGTGCGGAACCGTATCAAATGCCTTCCTGAAGTCCAGGAATACGGCATCAATCTGCTCGCCAGTGTCTACGGCACTGTGAATTTCTTGGGCAAATAGGGCGAGCTGAGTTTCACATGATCTCTGTTTGCGGAATCCATGTTGGTTATGATGAAGGAGATTTGTATTATCTAAGAACGTCATAATACGAGAACACAAAACATGTTCCATTATTCTACAACAGATTGACGTAAGCGAAATAGGCCTATAATTATTCGCATCTGATTTATGACCCTTCTTGAAAATGGGAACGACCTGCGCTTTCTTCCAGTCGCTAGGTACTTTACGTTCTTCCAGCGATCTACGATAAATTGCTGATAGAAAGGGGGCAAGTTCTTTAGCATAATCACTGTAGAATCTTAAGGGTATCTCGTCTGGTCCGGATGCTTTTCCGCTACTAAGTGATAGCAGTTGTTTTTCAATTCCGATATCGTTTATTTCAATATTTTCCATTTTGGCGTCCGTGCGACGGCTGAAGTCAGGGACCGTGTTACGATTTTCCGCAGTGAAACAGTTTCGGACGTGGCCTTCTTTGCCACAATCGGAACATGTTCGAGGTTTTCCGTCGTAAATGACCACCGCACGGCAGCCGCCGATAGAAATGTACGATGGAACGTGCCGTTTGAGATCGATTCGGACTTGTCTCACACCATTAAGCACCGGATACGTCGTAAACTGTGCCCATGTCTCGGCTACGTGGCTCTGGACTTTTCCGAACGGGCTTAGCGCCGCGATGACTTCATCTTCAGTCACCTCGAAAGGCAGTTCGAATACACGGATCGTCCGATGGCCAAGTCCTGCATGGTCGACATCCACAGGCCCGACGTTTCCGTCGGAGTGGCGAAATTTTAGTCCATGTCGCGTCCTTTGAATGATCTCGTTGCAGGCAGCGTCGGAAGTCATCTTAACATAAACGACGCTGCTAATGATCGATAGGTGTATGCCGATGAGTTCGTCACGGGGGATCTTCACGTCTTCGCGTAGGAAGCGTTCGACGGCCAGTGCTTTGGGTCGTGCGTATTCGTTTGAGAAGGTGAACTTAAGAGTGTTCTTCCTGTAAGAGTTGGCCATTACAGCTTGTTGGACTGAGAAGCGCGGTGACGAGGAAGTAAACAAAACACCCCGCGCGCGCAGCGGCGTGGACGGCCGAGCGCCGTGCGCACTGCTGCCCTGCCGAAAGCAGACTACGTCCATCTGAGCTACCGAAGCACGATTCACACCCGGTACTCACAGCTTTACTTCTGCCAGTACCTCGTCTCCTACCTTCTTCTGGGGTCATAAACATTTTTCTTAATCACGCTTCAGCTATGTAATTTTTATTTAAAAAATCGTGTACAATCACTGTCTCCGTACTGTTGTGCTCTGACTATGGCGCTGTTAATACGCAGTATGAAAATGTCTGAGGCTGCTTCCTGCTCCGTAGCGAAACATGCATGTAGAACACGGTTAAAAAGTGCTGAGAAGTAGCTTGTTCTTAATGTTCTTCATAAATTTACAGAAAAAAATCGGCTTTGAAGTTTTCCAAGTGCTACACATGATACAGTTTGAACTGTACGTACACACTGGATGTATAGCGGGGTCATTATTACAACTGCGGACGATATGGCCTATTCTACACCTTGTTTTAGATCTATGTGACGATGCTGTGCTGATTTGTTTTGACGATGCCATTATGGCCTTATCACTTCAGGATGTGTAAAAAAGGAACGTTTTACCGTATTTTATCTGTACATTTTCCTGGTTGTATGATAGATATTGTGATACATATTGCTGTATTATGTTGAAAGACACACTGCTCACTAGGTGTATATATTTGTATATTGTAGATCTGAGGATGGTCATTACGGACTGAAACCGGTCATCGTCTAAAGAATTGATATTGTGATCAAAGACTGGAATAAAAAACATTAGACAGTATTGGATCACTGTTCGTATACGCGGCTATGTCGCAGTTGGCGAAGGATAAAAATAATGTCTTCGGAAAAGTTATTAATTGGTTTTCTGCGAATGGGCTTGCTCTGAACTTCGAAAAAAACAAAAAAACAAAAACCACTGTACATCCAATTTTCTGCTGCATGAAGTACAGTTTCTTCCATAAATACAACACATCAACGGAAGTCGGTAGCCACGGTAGACCATACTAAGTTTTTGGGTGTACATATGGATGAGAATCTTAACCGGAAAATTCATATTTTGGATCTCCTAAAGCGACTAGGTTCAGCAACTTTTGTAATCAGAATAACTGCCGATTTTGAGGATGAAGAACTTTCACTCCCTGATGTCATACGGAATAATATTTTGGAGTAACTCAACACTCAGACAAAAAGTATTCACTCCTCGAAAGAAGTGGTTAGAATAATGTGTGGGGCTTTTAACATTTTTTAATGTTCGGATAATAAGTTGCCGTCTCTTTATCTAAGAATAGATGATGAATGCAGCTAGCCGCTAACTCTATGTAATGTCTTGTCTGTATAGACATGTATCTGTTGCCTTTAAGATCCCTTCACCTTCACACATAAATCTATACAGTAGAGTAAGGGCCTCCCATTTCTTGGCTGATCCGTGATAAGACAGGCGAAAAGTTAGACTAATGGAGGATTATTAGTATTATCTCTATTGTCATTCGCTCTCTCTCTTTCTCTCCTTTATCTATGTACAGTTTTTAATATAATATTTCATTACCTGAAATCAGCCAAATAGAATCTTTGGTGGAGTCCTTCGTCTTGGTAATCAGCGGCTGGCTTGCTGTAAGAGATCTTTAAATTTATTATTACTGTTAAACACTGCAGCCAGTCGGGAGAATCAATCGTGTGGACAATTTGTTCCTTTTACGAAAGATTGCGAATTCCAGATGTGTACGAAGCCTTTTTGGACGATTTAACACAGACTCAGTGATTGCAGGCTCTCTTCGACACAGCTGAAAGTTCCCCACTAATTACAGGGCCAACGTGATCATGAAATGATTCAGAAAAAACTCATTCGTTCATTCACTCCAGAACAAAAAAATCACAAACCTTATTTATGAAGGAAATTGTGTATTAAATCCATCTCCATTACATATCCAGATCTCCCGTGATTCCACGCATTAATTAATTTCCTTTTACAGTCTCTTTCTCTTCAAACAAACCGCTAGCGGCACAAATGTTAATTGGCTCGCTTTAGCTAGAAGAAAAGCAGAATATGTATCTCTCAGAAACACGTCAATCCCTCAACAGATACTACAGAAGCTGTCTTAGTTACCACTCATGGAGAATGCATATATGCACCTCTGTTATTTCAAAGAATAAACGCACTAGAAAATACTTTGGCGTCGTCGAGCTGTCGCCGCATATGTTACGAGAAAATCAGATCAGATAACTTTTCCAAAGTGAATGAATGTGGATGGTTTGATTGAAAATGATTAATTGGTGCGTGGTAGAGGGTATTTTCTGTGGGGACATTACAATGCCCCTCGCAGCGAGCGAAGTTTTTGAGCCTAATTTTGATTTACCGAACACACTTCTCGAGCTATCTATTAGTGTGGGTAACCCGGAAGTGATGAGTGTCAGTCCTCCGACTGAAAAAAATAATTATGTTTAAGACAGACGAAGAAAAGAAACATTGAAAACAGAAGAAATGAAGAGACAGGTACCGCGGCTGTATTGCTTTTACGTGCATCAAGGTGTTATGTCTGCTGTGCACAACCAAGGAAGATGATCTTTCATGAAACTGTTATCAGGGTCTACCCATTCTGGAACTTTCTTAAGCAGGGAAACCTTGGAAAACTCTTTAAGTCTAGACCCCCAGCCTACGGTACATAGAAGATAGGAAAGCCTACAGAAGAGAAAAAAAAATTTGAAATTGATCTCTAAAGGAAAGATAGGGATCGATTTATATAACGATTTGGTGAAGAGTGATCTGTGCCTCTACCAAAAAAAAAATTTACAGTAACTAACTCGAGTTTTTTTTTTTTTTTTTTTTTTACAATCTTGTTCCCAGGACAATATCTCGCGGTGCTGAAACTCCCCCGGATCTTGCATGTCCCCGACGTCCACATTTGTAGTCGGTCTTCTACGCGGCCCACAATGGGAAGAGTAGAAGAGACAGGGATACCAGATTTCACATGCAACATTCATTCCAAAAGAATTAGCAATGACCGAAAGGGAAACTCTTCCTGTAAAAGAACTGGTTAGGTTGCACCGTCCAAGATTCTCCTTTTTTAAAACAAAATCCCTATGGCTTCATGCATCCTTTTTCTTACGATGTACTGCAAGGAATTTAGCCATTGACTTAAGGTTTCCATTTATCCATTGACTAATGCTGTTGCCGAAAACATCATAACATTTACTCTAGTTTGAAATTTCTTTTGGACTTCGCATCACCACTTGTGCTTATAAGCCCAAAAATTCTGACACATTTTCTGTCAATGATTTATTCTTCGTAATTTAAAGAATTCATGCAACTTGCGATAGATTTTGGATTCAAATCATCGAATAATGGAAAGTGTGGTTCATTTTATACAAAGACATAATCCATAATTTCCTTGAAAAGTCATATCATTTATCTATACTCATAAAAATTTTATCCTAAATACATATATTTCTCCGCTTGATTGCTGTAATGTAAAAGTTATTAGTAGTGAGGAATGTGGATTCACTTCTTTCATTTATTCTCTGATTCATCCGGCATTCATACATGCACATATATGGAAATGAATTTTCAAACAAAATTCCAAAGTGAACAAGACCCATTAAATAACTACTAATTCTACGAATCTTACTTTCTTTTAACATTCAACAATAAATAAAGAACTCTTAACGTCTAATTATGACACTTTTTTGAAGTTCAACATCAATCAGTTTCCCCTCGCGTTTGATGCGAGTCTCTTACAAAGCATATCTGTGTCGTCTATGCCGATTCTAACTCTCGCGCCGACGTCAATTGCTTTCCGCGGGAAATTATCTTTGCGGCGTTAACCGTCACTCATGATTCACTGCCTAAACGCATCACTTCACACGTTTACACATCTAAGCGTGCACTTGAAATTATATATATTAACATTCACTGGGAATCTCTTTTGATTATGCAGCGTCATTTTCGGGAAATATTTCTTTCTTCTTGAAGGTCATTCAGATCCTTTATAATTCTTGATGACATTAGCAATGCTAAAGTTCCATGTTTACCCAAACACAGGTGAAGCCTATCTCCACTATCTTCTTTGCAACACTCGATAGTAATAGTTAGTCACTATTTCTACAATCTGTGCCACTGATTAATTATTTCAGTTTAAAGTTTTCTAACATTAAACACACACAGTTTATTGTTATGTTTTTACGAGCGTTCATCTCTGTCACTCGCAACACCATTCCTCCCTATCTTCTAATCTTCATTAAATTTTTTCAAGTCGTTATGGGAAAATAACCCTTTAATTTTGTTAGATCCCGGGTATGCTAACAGATAAGCCCCAGGGTTCGGAATTTGTAGAATGATGTATGGGCCAGTATGTAATAACTCCCATTTCTTTAGATTCTTCATGATTAAGGATGATTTGGTATGTCTTTTGACTAGTTCCTTCTCTCCGACGTGGTACGCCTGTACCCTCTTGATTAATTTGTCATATTGTTGTTTTCTCTGATCAGCATTTTGCGTCATATTTATGATGGCTTGTCTTATTTTTTCTTCCCAAGGCATCTCAGTTTCCTGAGTGTAGGGCATATGTTCAGTCCAGAAGTTTTCTTCTTTTGCCTCGAACATCAATTCATGAGGTGTATATCCAGTGGAGGAGTGGGGCATGTTGTTGTGTATCTGCTCAAATTCTTCCACATAATTTGCCCACGCAGTCTGCTTATTATGGCAATAGGTCCTCATAAATCGGTTGAACTCTCTAAAAATTCTCTCAACCAAATTGCCTTGTGGGTGGTAAAATGATGTTAGTATGTGTTTCACACCGACTTGAGACAAAGCCTGTTTCCATCGGAGTCCCGTGAATGTCTTAGCATTGTCTGTTATTATCGCCTTAGGTATACCAACATGTGGAAGATAATCCCTTGTCAATCTTAATACAATTACTTTGGCTGTAGCCGCCTTTATCGGGTATAGCTTTACGTATTTCGTACACACATCGAGAAATGCGAACACATATCTAACACCTCCTCTTGTAGTAGGTAAAGGTCCACACAGATCGCACGAAATTAATTCTTTTGGTTCTCGGACTAATATATAGCATAATGGGTGCTTACTCCCTTTTGAATCCGGTTTTGCTTTTTGACAGATTATGCATTTCTTCAAGACCTCATGCACTCTGCGCTTTATGTTGGGAAAATAACAGTACACACTTATCTTGTCTGCACATTTTGTCGTACCGAAATGTCCCCAGGTTAAATGGGTGAACCATACGAGTTTCTCTATTTGCGCCTCAGGTATACAAACACACCAACGGACTTAGTTTGGCCTTCCACAACGGAAAAATAATACGCCATTTACCAGCTTCTATAACAATTTGCCATCTGATCCGAGGGTTGCTGTTGTAACCTTTGAATGACACTTCCCCATTGAGCATCTCTTTTCTGTAACTGTGCCATATGCGCACACAAATTGACGTAGTACATCTTATATGGATTTTCCTGCAGCAGCAATACAGGGAATTCTGAGTTATTATTTACTTCAATCTCTTTGGTCAAACCCTGTGGTGACCTTGATAGAGCGTCAGCAATAATGTTTTGCTGTCCTGAGACATGCACGATCTTAAATTGGTATTGTTGCAGAGCGAGAGTCCATCTAGCCAGTCTGGGGTGTAACAGTTTACACGTTTGTAAAAACGTTAATGATTGATGATCGCAATATACGATAGTCTTTAACCCATATAGATAATAATGAAATTTTTTAAATCTCCAGATGACCGCAAGAGCCTCTAATTCTGTCGTCCTGTAAGTTCGTTCACAGTTGGACAAAACACGACTAGCAAACGCAATAGGACAGAAGGTGAGTTGTCCATTTATCTTGCGTACTTGGAAAAGGCGCGCTCCAATACCCACATTCGAAGAATCTGTTGACAAGTAAAATTCTTCTTGCATGTCCGGATGATACAAAAGCGGTGCATTTACTAATTGCTTCTTTATCTCTTCGAATGCTTCTTGACACTCTAATGTCCAGAGCCAGGGCACATCCTTCTTCAACAGATTATTTAGAGCTGCCGCGTTCATCGCCTGATTTGTTATGAATCTTCTAAAAAATGAGGCAAGGCCCATAAACCCTTTTAATTGCCTCCTATTCCTGGGTGTTGGAAACTTACTAATCGCAATTAGCTTCTCCTTGGTTGGTAAAATTCCCTTTACGTCAATTATATGCTCCAGGAACTTGATTCTGTTTACTGCAAAATGGGATTTCTGCAGGTTAGCAGTTATTCCCATGGTTTTGAACACATCCAACACTCGGTTCAGTAAGGTAATATGCTCCTCCCAAGTTTTCGATGCAATAAGCAAATCATCAACAAACACTGTTATCCTGCTTCTGAGTTCTGGGCCTAGTGCATAATCTAGAGCTGCTATAAAGATTCCAGCACTAATGTTGAGTCCGAAAGGAACTACGGTAAATTGGTAACTTCTTCCGGAATAAATGAAAGCCGTATACTTCCTTGATGACTCATCCAGCTTGACTTGCCAATAAGAGCTCCGCAAATCAATGCTCGTCAAATATTGGACATCCTGGAACCGTTGTATAAGTTCGTCTATGTTTTCCGGATGTGTTCTCACTGGAATTATGATTTCATTCATTTTGGCACGACTAACAATGGGGAGCAGTATGGGCTTGTAGAGGGTTCGATCAAACCCCATTTCAACATGCGATCTATTTCCTTTTGAACTTGAGCCTTTAACCTCCAGGGAACAGGATAGAAAGTTCTACAATACGTCTCGTGCGGCTTAACGTAGAGATGGCATATGTATCCCTTAATAACTCCTGGCCTTTCATCAAAAAGGTTTTCATACATTAATAATAATTCATTGAGCTGCTTCTTCTGATCTTCGATAATGCAGTCGGATTCATTTAACTTTTCAAACACTAATTGACCGAAATCTTCTTTGACTTGGAACTCATTAATTACGTTCTCTTTAGAATTTTGGGCCGTCCTGATTACTTGCACCCTGATCCCACAATCATATTTTCTCGTAAGGCTTTTTTTTTTTCAACAACTCCAACTCAATTTCTTGTTTATTAACATTCAACCAAATTTTTCCTGTTTTAAAATCTATTCTGCATCCGTAGTGACGTAGGCTGTCGACTCCGATAATGCAATCTACCACCAAATTTTTCACAAGGAATGTGCTTAATATTGCTATATTTCCGAATTCCACACCAAGTAGTGACTGCACCTTTACATTAGCCGATCGAGCCCCACCGGCGCCTATTATTCTGCAATTCTGAACTGGAAATACTGGTACTCGTCTTATATTTCTGATCCTGCTGAATAGTGCCTCCGAAATAACATTTGTGGTTGCAGCTGTGTCTAAAACTGCCACTATAGGTACGGTCTCCATAATGACTTGCACTTCGGCTACTGCCACCTATTCCTTATCCTCATCTTGTGGTTCTAAGTTCTCGGTCAGTTCATCTGCCAGTAATCGTCCATCATTATACGTTAGCATGGGTACACATATCCTGTTGCCCCCCAACCAATTGTTGACCGCTCCTCCGGGGCATGAGTAGGTCCTTACAAGTTTGTTGGATTTTGATTTGTCTGCTGGTTGACATCATCCGTCACTTCAGTAATTACCGGTTGATTCGTAGACGTCCGTCCCCACTGATGTTGGCTATTTGAATTCATTCCTCCCGGTTGATTCCACTTTCTATTATTGTTATTATTCCAGGCTTGGGGTCTGAAATTTCTTTCGTTCCCCCACACGGGGTTGTATCTTTTTCTATTCCTGTTGTTCTTTGAATAGCCCCTCGCAAGACCATTGCCGGGATTACTATTGAGATTTTGAGGGGTTCCTCCATTATTTAACGATCTCTGTTCATTCCTTCTAAGTGTCGATTGATCGCCATTGGTATAACCCATAGTTCCACCTTGCCTACCGTTTGGCGGAGGTTCTATCGCCCTATATTGGAATCTATTATCACGGGCTTTCTGGTTGTTCTCTTCGATAATATCTATATGGTCTAACGTCGTGAGGGACGACTCCAAGTCTTTGTCGTTGCCGTAAATCAATTGATTCCGGATGCTAGTTGGTAGTCTTGCCTTATGTATGTTTATTATGTCTGGCAAGGGCATAGGTCTGTCCCAGTATCTCGTTTTATTTATATATTTTTCGAAATACCTTCTAAGGCTTCCTTTCGGAAAGGAGAAAGGCTCTGGGTAGAGCACCTCCTGCCTTAGGCGTTCCTGTACCCCTTCTGACCAGAACTTTGCTAAAAACGCCTTCTCAAAATCGTCATATGTCGGGCAAACAGAAGTCATGTCCGAGGCCCAGATCGCCCCCGAACCTTGTATATATCCTGTAACAAAACTGATCTTCTGCCACTCCGACCAATTTCTGGGTAGCACTCCTCTGGAACTTCGAATAAAAACAATTGGCAATTGGATGGACCCCCCCCCCCCCCCCCACTTTTGTCAGGGTTAAAAATCTGGAATTGCCGATGCTTTATCATTTTTTCTTCGGCATGGCAAAAGCTTTCGTAATCTCCGTTAGATAAGAATTCACGCGAACAACCAGCCTGTGGCAATTTAATGTTTGAATTACTTGCACAAGTCGGTATTGTGTGCGAATGGGCTGTAACTGGCTCTATACTCGCTGCCAACTTCTGCTGCTGCCCTGTATTCATTTGTTCTGAGCTTTGTTGTGAGGCGCGCATCGACTCTTCTATCGTTTGTTTCCAATGTTCCAAATCAGCACCTAACTGCTGTCGCACCTCCTCAAGTCCTTTTGCAAACAAATTCTCTTCCTGTTTGCCAGATAAACTCTGGAATGCTGCCTTAACATTTTGCTCAACGTTTTCACACATTAGCCTTTTGTTTTCTAATGTGATTTCGGATAGTTTAAACGTTAATACGTTAATTTGGTGGTCTATAACGTCTTGACGCTCTGTCAGATGTTCAACGCTTTCCTTTAGGTTAGTCTGTGTACGTGCCAATTCAGGAAGTTGCGCAATTGCGCATTACATGGCGTCCTGCTTTTGTACTAATTGCGGAACCATTTCCACTTGTTCCCGTACAGCATCTATCTTAATAGCCACATACTCCTTCATTTCGACACGTACGCGGTGAGTAGATTCCTCACATTGTGCTTTCACCAATTCTATTTGTGCAGTTAATTTTCGTTCCGTCTCTTCGGCCTGATCTTTGAGTTCCTTGGTCTTCGCCTCTATCCGCTGCTCTAATTCGGAAAAACTGTCTTGTAACTGCTGCTTAATCTCAGTCTGGACTAATTTCATCTCTTCTTGAGTTTTAGTGACTGTCACTAATTGTACTTTAATATCGGTTTTCAGATTTTCCTGCCCTTCAGTAACAGAGGCTAATTTCGCGTTAATGTCGGTTTTCAGATTTTCCTGCCCTTCAGTAACTGAGACTAATTTCGTATTCAAATCATGTTGCCCTTCAGTAACTGAGGCTAATTTCGTATTCAAATCATTTTGCCCTTCAGTAACTGAAGCAAATTTCGCATTAATGTCGGTTTTCAAAGTATTCATGCTCTCGGTTATCATCTGCATCTGTCTCATGATAATTACCAATGGATCTAATTCCTGCTGCGTACTTGCTGTTACACCTCCAGACGTGTCTACAGGGCGTTCTATTCCGCTATCTGTAGCCATCGGTCCTACAACACTTCTTACTGCATCATTATTATCAGTGCTAACAGCGGAAGGCAGTTGCGTGCTGCTTTGCTCTGCTTGACTCATCCTAAACATTGCCCTAGTTAAAACCATATAAATGTTCTACTGTCACTATATATAACTCCCTTCTACTGTCACTATATGTAACTCCCTTCACACAAGAGTACTTCTGTGTTTACTTTCTTAATGTACATATACAGATAAATGCAACTGGGACAGGTCAATCACAACACTTCCTATATCTAACATGTACACAATTAATCAATGTTCAAATAACACTTAACAGAAAAGCGTATACTTCAACTATACTAGCAAGCTTTAATAATAAAAATATAGATCTGACCTATTCTTTGCGCCTAGCATGCTGTCTTTCGAGTTTATTTGCAGATCCAATTATATCACCTGTGAGTCTTTCCTCTCTTTTCCAAGCGTCGGTTAGGTTAGCTCGTCGTAGTTGACATGAAACAGAGAACAAAATTATTTTAGCAACGTCCAAAAACGTGTCCTGTCACGGTCGCCATTTTAACATTTTTTAATGTTTGGATAATAAGTTGCCGTCTCTTTATCTAAGAATAGATTATGAATGCAGCTAGCCGCTAACCCTGTGTAATGTCTTGTCTGTATAGACATGTATCTGTTGCCTTTAAGATCCCTTCACCTTCACACATAAATCTATACAGTAGAGTGAGGGCCTCCCATTTCTTGGCTGATCCGTGATAAGACAGGCGAAAAGTTAGACTAATGGAGGATTGTTAGTATTATCTCTATTGTCATTCGCTCTCTCTCTTTCTCTCCTTTATCTATGTACAGTTTTTAATATAATACTTCATTACGTGAAATCAGCCAAATAGAATCTTTGGTGGAGTCCTTCGTCTTGGTAATCAGCGGCTGGCTTGCTGTAAGAGATCTTTAAATTTATTATTACTGTTAAACACTGCAGCCAGTCGGGAGAATCAATCGTGTGGACAATTTGTTCCTTTTACGAAAGATTGCGAATTCCAGATGTGTACGAAGCCTTTTTGGACGATTTAACACAGACTCAGTGATTGCAGGCTCTCTTCGACACAGCTGAAAGTTCCCCACTAATTACAGGGCCAACGTGATCATGAAATGATTCAGAAAAAACTCATTCGTTCATTCACTCCAGAACAAAAAAATCACAAACCTTATTTATGAAGGAAATTGTGTATTAAATCCATCTCCAATACATATCCAGATCTCCGGTGATTCCACGCATTAATTATTTTCCTTTTACAGTCTCTTTCTCTTCAAACAAACCGCTAGCGGCACAAATGTTAATTGGCTCGCTTTAGCTAGAAGAAAAGCAGAATATGTATCTCTCAGAAACACGTCAATCCCTCAACAGATACTACAGAAGCTGTCCTAGTTACCACCTCTGTTATTTCAAAGCCCGCATCTCGTGGTCGTGCGGTAGCGTTCTCGCTTCCCACGCCCGGGTTCCCGGGTTCGATTCCCGGCGGGGTCAGGGATTTTCTCTACCTCGTGATGGCTGGGTGTTGTGTGCTGTCCTTAGGTTAGTTAGGTTTAAGTAGTTCTAAGTTCTAGGGGACTTATGACCACAGCAGTTGAGTCCCATAGTGCTCAGAGCCATTTTTTTGTTATTTCAAAGAATAAACGCACTAGAAAATACTTTGGCGTCGTCGAGCTGTCGCCGCATATGTTAAGAGAAAATCAGATCAGATAACTTTTCCAAAGTGAATGAATGTGGATGGTTTGATTGGTGCGTGGTAGAGGGTATTTTCTGTGGGGACATCACAGGCTCATAGTCTACTTCTTGTAGGCATTTGTTTAAAAGCTTAGGAATTCTTACAACAGCCTCACTTTACATTTACTTAATACTGAAATTTGTTCTCAACAACATGGACGAGCTTAAGAATAATAGTGACATTCATGATCATAATACCAGAAGAAAGAAAGACTTACACTATCCTCTACTTAACCTATCTTTTGCACAGAAAGGGGTAAAACACACTGCTGTAAAACATTTCGATAAATTACCAAGTGAAATGAAATGTTTGACAGACAACAATAATAGTTTCAAAAATAAATTGAAATCATATCTCGTTGACAAATCCTTCTATACCATAGATGAATTCTTGAATAGGAATAAATAAATATATAAGTCTAATATACGCATTTTGTGCCATTTAAGAGAATGGGATAGATAATAAAAATATTAAGCTTTAAAAAAAAAGAATCTTGATTCATGTGTGCATTTCTTATGCACCTGACACGTTCCACATCATAATGGTTGCCTTGATATTGATCAATGGAACACGTAACTAACTACCTAACTAAATAACTATCGTAACATGTTTCTGAAACACAACGTTCAGCATTAAAGTTTCGGCAATGTGCAACATTTATTTTTACCGCTATAGCACCGATGGTTCCGAAAGTCCGACCGAGACCCTAGTGGCCACCACCAGCCAGACCTCGGGGACCGAAGTTCACCCCCTCGATGAAATCTTCCTCACAAGCCGCCGCAAATCTGGCAGGCGAAAAGAGTTTGAGTCAGTTGTTTGTTCAGTCTGTTGCTTGCCGTCTTCGCGTGTACATCGAATCCTAAAACAGCTGATACGCGATGGTGCTTTCATAGGGAGTCCATTGTTGAAGTTACTGAAACATACAGAAATCGTACAAGTTTGTTGAAAGTGAAGTCCAAGGATTACAGTGATAGACAGGAGGCATTGCTTACAATTCTTTGACACAGATAACAAGACCACTTGACTCTGCTGCAGACAGGGAAACTGTTATCCTAAAAACGTCGTCTACCTGCTTGGCGCTTGGAAATCTCTCTCATCACATTGACCTGAATACTTGCACTTTATACTGCCCTATGTCATTATCGTTAATGGCAGTGTAGGTAAAAGACAAATAACAGGTCTTATTTAACAGAAGAGCGCAGTTAGAATACTGTGTTAAATTGATAAAGAAACATCTTGCAACTGTGTCTTCAGAAACGCAGTGAAACTTATGTGTTAATTCACTATGCGATCAAAGGTATATGGACACACCCAAAAACATACGTTTTTCGTATTAGGTGCATTGTGCTGCCACCTGCTGCCAGGTACTCCATATCAGCGACCTCAGTAATTATTAGACATGGTGAGAGAGCTGAATGGGGCGCTTCGCGAAACTCACGGACTTCAAATGTGGTCCTGTGATTGGGTGTCACTTGTGTCATACGTTTGTACGCAGGATTTTCACACTCCTAAACATCCCTAGGTCCACTGTTTCCGATGTGATAGTGAAGTGAAAATGTGAAGGGACACGAACAGCACAAAAGCGTACACGCCGACCTCGTCTGTAGATAGAGACCACCGACAGTTGAAGATGGTCGTAATGTGTAATAGGGAAACATCTATGCATCTTGACAAAGTTGAGTGTGTCACAGGCATAATTTTGGATCTCTCTAAGGCCTTTGATACAATCGACCACAAGATTCTATTAAATAAATTAGAAGCATTAGGATTAAGAGGGGTAGCTAATGACTGGTTTAGATCTAGCAGGTAGGGTACAAAAAGTAGAGATAACACACACTTCAAATAGATCCAAACATTTAGTAAAATACTTATCAGAACCAAAATACAGTAATATAGGGGTTCTGCAAGGTAGCATAGTAGGACCAATATTATTCCTGATATACATCAATGACTTTCGCAGTAGTGTTGCTCATAGTGAAAAAATTCTCTTCACTGACGACAGCAATATTATAGTCACTGAGGAAACAAGAGAACTCCTTGCAGAAGAAGCAAATGAAACTCTCAAGGAAGTTTGTGATTGGTCAATAAGCAATAAAGTGACATTGAACATAAAGAAAACTAATGCCATGAATTTCAGTTTGAAGAGGGAAAATGACAATCTTAAATTAAATGTAGATGACACCTCTGTGCCAGCCGCTGTGGCCGAGCAGTTCTAGGCGCTTCAGTCCGGAACCGCGCTGCTGCTACGGTCGTAGGTTCGAATCCTGCCTCGGGCGTGGATGTGTGTGACGTCCTTAGTTTGGTTAGGTTTAAGTAGTTCTAAGTTCTAGGGGACTGATGACCTCAGATGTTAAGTCCCATAGTGCTTAGAGCCATTTAGATTTTAGATTTAGGCATCTCTGCAGACTGTGTAACAAATGCTAAATTTCTAGGAAGGAATATTGATTCTCAGCTGAAGTGGTGTGAACACACAAAGGTACTTGCAAACAGAATGTCATCAGCAGTTATGGCCTTAGAATCATATCACCAATGTGTAACATGCAATGTCTTTTAGTTACATACTGTTCATATGTACACTCAGTTATTAGCTATGGCATTCTTTTTTGGGGAACAAATCCACAAAATATGAACACAATTTTCAAACTCCAGAACAGAGCCATAAGAATAATAACCAAAAATAGTAGTCGAGTCCTTTGTAAAGATCTTTTCAAAACACTGGGGATTTCAACTGCTCCGTGTGAATGCATTTACCAGTCAGTTGTACACCTCAAAAATAACATTGGTAATCAGTGCACAAAGAACTCTGTTCATGACCATGGAACAAGAGCTAGACATTTATCAAGAAAAAATAAACATAAAATTCAAAACAGCGTTTTCTACCAAGAAATAAAATTGTACAATAAATTACTAAAAATTGCAAAAATACACTTATTTAAAAAGGCAGCTAAAAAGTACTTGTTATGCAATACATTTTATACATTGAACGACTACTTAGGCAAAACAGAGTACGTGTTTGGTTAAAAAAGTTATAGAAATAAATAATAATAATGATTATAAAACATTCAACATTCCACATAACACCTTCACACTGTGTTTTTCTCCTTCAGTTTTTCCTTTCTAGAAATACTTACCGCCAAGCTATGCATAGCACAATACTAACACCTCTTCCTCTTTCTGAGCTCAACATCTCACTCATTATTGAGGGATGCTGACTCAGTTTTTCAGGATAGCAAATGGGTAGTTGCGGTACAGAAAATATCCCAGGGATCGACAGTGTGTGTGTGTGTGTGTGTGTGTGTGTGTGTGTGTGTGTGTGTGTTTAATTTGGTATAAACTTGTAAATACTTTGACATGTCCTATATCCTTGTAAAACAAAATCTATGGATGAGTAAAGCTCTTACTACTACTACCGTCACACAGAAATTACAAACTGCCTCATGATCCACTGCAAGTACTATGACAGTGAGGCGGGAGGCGACAAAACTTGGATTTCATCGTCGAGCGGCTGCTCATAAGCCACACGTCACACCGGTAATTGCTAAACGACGCCTCGTTTGGTGTAAGGAGAGTGAACATTGGACGATTTAACAGTGGAAAAACGTTGTGTGGAGTGACGAATCACGGTGGAGAATGCGGCGATCCGATGGCAGGGTGTGAGTTTGGCGAATGCCCAGTGAACGTCTTCTGCCAGCTTGTGTAGTACCAACAGTAAAATTCGGAGGCGGTGGTGTTATGATGTGGTCGTGTTATTCATGGAGGGGGCTTGCACCCCTTGTTGTTCTGCGTGGCACTATCACAGCACAGGCCTACATTGATGTTTTAAGCACCTTCTTGCTTCCCGCTGTTGCTGAGCAATTCGGGGATAGCGATTGCATAATTCAACACGATCGAGCAACTGTCCATAATGCACGGCCTGTGGCAGAGTGGTTACACTACAATAACGTCCCTGTAATGGACTGGCCTGCATAGAGTCCTGACCTGAATCCTATAGAACACCTTTGGGATGTTTGGAACGCCGACTTCGTGCCAGGCCTCACCGACCGACATCGATACCTCTCCTCAGTGCAGCACTCCGTGAAGAATGGGCCACCATTCCCCAAGAAACCTTCGAGCACCTGATTGAACGTATGCCTGCGAGAGTCATCAAGGCTAAGGGTGGGCCAAGACAATCCTGAATTCCAGCATTACCGATGGAGGGCTCCACGAACTTGTAAGTCATTTTCAGCCAGGTATCCAGATACTTTTGATCACCTAGTGTACATTTACTCCCTAATAGAATACGTGGTTCATAACAAGAGTGAACACAGGGTAAACTATACAATTCGCTATCCCAATACTGAGAGTAAAACTTTCCATACAGACTATAAACCCCTATTTACAGGGTTATTACAAATGATTGAAGCGATTTCACAGCTCTACAATAACTTTATTATTTGAGATATTTTCACAATGCTTTGCACACACATACAAAAACTCAAAAAGTTTTTTTAGGCATTCACAAATGTTCGATATGTGCCCCTTTAGTGATTCGGCAGACATCAAGCCGATAATCAAGTTCCTCTCACACTCGGCGCAGCATGTCCCCATCAATGAGTTCGAAAGCATCGTTGATGCGAGATCGCAGTTCTGGCACGTTTCTTGGTAGAGGAGGTTTAAACACTGAATCTTTCACATAACCCCACAGAAAGAAATCGCATGGGGTTAAGTCGGGAGAGCGTGGAGGCCATGACATGAATTGCTGATCATGATCTCCACCACGACCGATTCATCGGTTTTCCAATCTCCTGTTTAAGAAATGCCGAACATCATGATGGAAGTGCAGTGGAGCACCATCCTATTGAAAGATGAAGTCGGCGCTGTCGGTCTCCAGTTGTGGCATGAGCCAATTTTCCAGCATGTCCAGATACACGTGTCCTGTAACGTTCTTTTCGCAGAAGAAAAAGGGGCCGTAAACTTTAAACCGTGAGATTGCACGAAACACGTTAACTTTTGGTGAATTGCGAATTTGCTGCACGAATGCGTGAGGATTCTCTACCGCCCAGATTCGCACATTGTGTCGGTTCACTTCACCACTAAGAAAAAATGTTGCTTCATCACTGAAAACAAGTTTCGCACTGAACGCATCCTCTTCCATGAGCTGTTGCAACCGCGCCGAAAATTCAAAGCGTTTGACTTTGTCATCGGGTGTCAGGGCTTGTAGCAATTGTAAACGGTAAGACTTCTGCTTTAGCCTTTTCCGTAAGATTTTCCAAACCATCGGCTGTGGTACGTTTAGCTCCCTGCTTGCTTTATTCGTAGACTTCCGCGGGCTACGCGTGAAACTTGCCCGCACGCGTTCAACCGTTTCTTCGCTCACTGCAGGCCGACCCATTGATTTCCCCTTACAGAGGCATCCAAAAGCTTTAAACTGCGCATACCGTCTCCGAATGGAGTTAGCAGTTGGTGGATCTTTGTTGAACTTCGTCCTGAAGTGTCGTTGCACTGTTATGACTGACTGATGTGAGTGCATTTCAAGCACGACATACGCTTTCTCGGCTCCTGTCGCCATTTTGTCTCACTGCTCTCTCGAGCGCTCCGGCGGCAGAAACTTGAAGTGCGGTTTCAGCCGAACAAAATTTTATGAGTTTTTCTACGTATCTGTAGTGTGTCGTGACCATATGTCAATGAATGGAGCTACAGTGAATTTATGAAATCGCTTCAATCATTTGTAATAGCCATGTATTTATTCAACCTGATGTGATTAGCGTCATCAGGCCATGTTTTACATCGGGCCAGGGCTTTCCCCATACAGTACCTTTTCTTACATCATAGTTACCTAAGAAATAACAATTTTAATATGACAACCAGTAATAAAATGATGTAAATGTCTGAGGTGACACTGTAAGTAAATTATACTGACAGTAAACTAATAAAGTTAACACTGGCAGTACTTGTACTATTCAAGCTGCTGCTACTAACAGTGATAATAGTAATAGTGACAAAAACGATAGTGGCAGACATAAGAAGAATTTTCAGTCGCACAAAGTAGATCTTTTCTGATATAGTGAGTTGTGGGGAATAGGAAACTTAAGGAGACTGCACCAGTTAAGAATACTGGGACATGAAGAAGGTTAGATTGGAAAGACGGATATGCAAGGGTAACGAGGAAGTACTGGGACAATGGTTATCCTTAAGTTGCTTTAGTAGTTTTCTCTTAAACTGTCTTCTGAAGCCGGAGATGTTATTTAGTTCTCTAACACAATACGGGAGGTTATTGCAGAGTTGTGTGCATGCTACTGATAAGGATTTCGAGAAAGTGGCTCAACGATGGAGTGGGACAGAAAGGATTTTGCTCCGGTGGGAGCGGATGTTTCTGCCATGTTGATCAGACAAGAGCGTTAAGGATCAGGAGAGCTATGATAGTCAGTGTTCATTGATAAGATAGCAGAGAAGACTGAGGGTATGGAAATCTCTGCGTCTGTCTGCACGTAGCCAGGATAGCTGTGCATATGAAGATGAAATCAGTTCCAGAGTTTAGAATGGAGTTTTATATTCTCGTGTAAAAGTTTGTAGCAGGTTGCTCGTGGACTTTAGGCAAGGAATTGAAAACTGTACTCAGAAACAAAGTAAAACATACGTAATCGGCCACTTCTACAATTTATTACAGTTTATGAAGTTCAAAATACGTCTAAAATGTAAAAATGTAATCTGTAACTTAGCCATAACCGATATGATATACAGTGTTATTGGTTCAAATGGCTCTGAGCACTATGGAACTTAACTGCTGAGGTCATCATCAGTCCCCTAGAACTTAGAACTACTTAAACCTAACTAACCTAAGGACATCACACACATCCATGCCCGAAGCAGGATTCGAACCTGCGACCGTAGCGGTCGTGCGGTTCCATACTGTAGTGCCTAGAACCGCTCGGCCACCCCGTCCGGCACAGTGTTATTCCGTGATGATTTTACATACTTTAAGGAATGATCGAGAAGAGTAAATGTGTCAATTTGAAGCAAGGGGCCCTAGTTAGGAAACGACCGAATTGAAAGTTATAAGCGAAGTTCGTTCTTATACCTCTGACAGTGGAACTCTTCTACTGAAAGCTCTTTGCTTTCCATATTTTGAGAGAAGGTAGTATGGACCAAAACAAAAAAAAATTATATGGTAAACATGGCATCCGAAATGACACCTTACGAGACATTCTCATCTTTGCTATTGTTAAACACAAGGGTCGTTCAATAAGTAATGCCCCACTTTTTTTTCTCAGAACATATTTATTGTTAAGAGTCAGAATTTCGTGACAATATACATCAACATGTCCATGTCCTATTTTTCTACGTCGTCTCCTTCACGTTCTACGGACGTACGCCAATGTTGTGGAAGAGCATGTATTCCCTGCTGGTAAAACCTCTTGTTCTGTAGTCGTAGCCACGTTTTCACTGCATGACTGACACTCCCGTCATCTTCAAAGTGTGTTCCCCGTAGGGAATCTTTAAGCGGCCCAAAGAAATGGAAGTCCGAGGGTGCCAGTTCTGGACTGTAGGGTAGATAATTCAGCATGTCTGGAGCAGTGGCTGTGACACGACGTCCCGTTCATGGCTGATCATGGAGCTCTGTTTCTGCATTTCCTCGGGCTGTAACTTCCTTTACCCATCGCCCAATTGTACTCCTATCAACTTCGGCATCGCCATACACTGCACAGAAACGTTTATGGGTGTTCGCGATGATGGATGTTTCTTTTTCCACACACAAGAATTCAATACCAGCACGCTGCTTCTAACGTGAGCCGCATGTAAATGCCGTTTTCACGCCGTACTTTGGCTCTGCCATCTGCCAGAACGGTACGAAACTTCACCGGCGCACAAAACAAATATCAAAAGTGAAGCACCAACAAGGACGTTTGTCTATGAATATTAATGTTTTTTTTTTTAAATATGGGGCATTACTTATTGAACGACCCTCGTACATCTCTTCTACTGAAGAAGCGCTCATAGCTCTTTACATTTTAGAGCCCCTGTTTACCATCCACTTTTTTCTTGTTCTGGTCCATACTACCTGCTCCCAAAATATGGAAAACATAGAACAGGTGGTAGAAGATGTCTACTATCAGAAATATCAGAACGATTTTCGCTTATAACTTTCGACTCTGTCGTTTCCAAACCAGGTTCCCTTACCTGAAGTTGATACATTAACATGCTCCATGCTCAATTTTTATCATACTGGACTCGCAGTCGGGAGGACGACGGCTCAAACCCGTGTCCTGCCATCCTTGTTTAGGTTTTCCGTGATTTTCCTAAATCGCTCCATGGAAATTCAGGTATGGTTCCTTTGAAAGGGCACGGTCGATTTACTTCCCCCTCCTTGCCTCAGCCCGAGTTTGTGCTACGTCTCTAATGACCTCGATGTCGACGAGACGTTAAACCCAACCATCCTTCCTTCCTTCCTTTTTCCTGTTGCCAGGAATCGCTATGTCACTATCATCCGCTTATGTGGTGAAATTCCTCTCCATTGCCACGGGGTGCGGTAGAGGTTTTGACATTGCATCCAATTTTCACGGATTTTCCAAACGTGGTGCTTTCATCGGTCATAGATTCTTCGCTACATTTGTTTTCTGTGTATGCAGAACAGCTCCTTTCTTTGATTTTCAGTTTTTCTTTGCTTTCACTAACGGTGGCTGCCATCTCCACACTCTCTTCCAACTCAATAGGCGCATTCTGGTGTTCCCCGTCGTGCGTGTTATCAAATGGTTCAAATGGCTCTGAGCACTATGGAACTTAACATCTGAGGTCATCAGTCTCCTAGACTTAGATCTACTTAAACCTATCTAACCGAAGGACATCACACACATCCATGCCCGAGGCAGGATTCGAACCTGCGACCGTAGCGGTCGCGCGGTTCCAGACTGAAGCGCCTAGAACTGCTCTGCCACTCCGGCCGGCCGTGCGTGCTATCAGTTATCAGTGATGCCGATATCATACTGGTCGAATGATTTATTGTCAGCTTTATCACTCTCCATTCAGTCCCCTTGCTCTTCATTCAGAGTTTCTGTAACTTATTCGTTCGCATTTCTCTGACTTCCAGGCTGTCATGCACCCATGGAGAGGTCAGTAAGCCCCAACGGAACAGTTGCATACGTCATTATCCCTGCTTGATGTTTCCCATAGGCAGTTGTACAGGGCGTCTACCGTCGCAGTTTTCCCTCAGGTGTGCAGTTGAATTGCATATGGAACTTCACCGATGTTGGTTCTCATACACAACATGATTGCATCGGTCACATAATAGGGTACGTGCCTTTGTCTATTCGACTGTCACTTCACTTGCCATGGCAACAGTTCTCAGACCACACATCTTTTCCTGTTCCGTAAACTGTATCGTATAAGCTAAACACTACTCTGACGTTTCCGAGCGGCACTACAAGACTATACAGAAACTCCCGACATTCGCAGAACCCGTTTATTCTGAATCTGGGTAACTACGACCACAACCATAGATGGCAACATAAAAGACCAAAAGACATACTTGTAAGGACCTAACATCTATGGCCAAGTACACGCAAACACAACGGTACAGGTGAGCCCCTGTTAATCAGCCACCATTACTGGATATCCAGTTGGAACACACTTGCCGAATAACTGGCACCACGCTGGGAAACCGTACCGTACACTACATGCAGACGAGCTCCACCCCCCCCCCCCCTCACACACACACAGTGTGATGATCTATGGCCGATCTCCCACTAATATATAACGATCCTAATTGTTCAGGAATGCAGCAGCTGCAGCAAACTCGGATACATCGCCATCGCCTGCCACGGTGATGATGCATGATCCCCTTCGTCTGCCACGGTGATGATGCATGACACCCATACTAACAAACCCAACCTTGCATGAACTATCGCAACTAGTAAGCCACTACTGCTCTTACTACCCATCCCACTGTCGCAGAGGTTTTTTTCTCACGGCACGAGCCATGGCACTTTTTTCCTCTGCTCTTCAAATCGCTACCCTCACTCGCGTTTCGTCCACTATCTATCACCTGATGGACCGTGTTAATGCGTAGTCTTACCCAGACACACGGACAACATCACAGCCCAGCATCCTGTGATCCAACTACTAGATAACTAACATGTTGACGGAGGTGACAGTAGAACTTTTGGTTTGGTCACCACGTTGATGTGGGCGTGGAGGGGCTCCATCTCTTTTTCCGAGAGGCACTTTTAACGGTAAATTAGAGACTGCTACAGATTGCAAGACAAGATCTTCGTGTATTATTAACGTTGTGCTAACAAACCACTATTATTCATAAATTTTACGCCATCATAGTGTTCCTGACTATTCGCTCACTAGCGGCAGCGTGGTTCCGGACTGAAGCGCATAAAAACGCACGGCCACCGCGGCCGGCATGCAGACAGCATATATACATTTTACAGTGTTGTTAATTTGAATACCTATCACTTCCTCATCAGGCAACTTGGAGTCATCAGTCAGCCATTTACGAACAGCGAGTGGGGTATTATCCTCGCCGTTTCAAAATTAAATTTCAAGGTTTCTCTTCGCGAGAAAAACATGTTATTTTCAGTTAAGCTGACGCTTTCCTTCAGCGCAAACGACACTCCGCAGTAAACAAACGCTCCGCTGGTTACGGCCGCAGGGTTTCGCCACACGCCGCGCTGTCCAAACACGGACTGGTGTTACAATGTCTTCCAGTCTTTGACTGCCGGTATATCACTATCAACTAACTACAACCAGTAGTACCAAACACGAGAGGTCCTCAAGTGCTGCTGCCCTGGCACAGTATATATTCATAGTCATAAGTTATCAAATAAGACCCATCAGTTACGGATTTCAGCTGTAAATAACAAATCCATATGGGGTCACCCACATTCTGCTCGTGGCTCACAACGTGATCTTGCATCTTGAAGCACCCCCGTCATATCCTTTAATGGGTTTTGTGTGATTTACCGAAGCCGCCTAACAGTTAACTGTCATGAATATAAGCCCGTGTGCTTAATGGATGAAAGGCCATCGGTTTTTCTTGCTGTGGTTTCGGGGGTATTTCAACAGAGTGCGGCTGTTCTGAGACGGAATAGGTAATTATTAAAAGTTTTCTATTACACTATATGGCCATTGAAATAGCTACACCACGAAGATGACGTGCTACAGACGTGAAATTTAACCGACAGGAAGAAAATGCTGTGATACGCAAATGATTAGCTTTTCAGAGCATTCACACAAGGTTGGCGCCGGTGGCGACACCTACAACGTTCTGACATGAGGAAAGATTCCAACCGATTTCTCATACACAAACAGCAGTTGACCGGCGTTGCTTGGTGAAACGTTGTTGTGATGCCTCGTGTAAGAAGGAGAAATGGGTACCATCACGTTTCCGACTTTGATAAAGGTCGGATTTTACCATAACGCGATTGCGGTTTATCGTATCGCGACATTGCTGCTCGCGTTGGTCGAGATCCAATGACTGTTAGCAGAATATGGAGTCAGTGATTCAGGAGGGTAATACAGAACGCCGTGCTGGATCCCAACGGTCTCGTATCACTAGCAGTCGAGATGACAGACATCTTATCCGCATGGCTGTAACGGATCGTACAGCCACGTCTCGATCCCTGAGTCAACAGATGGGGACGTTTGCAAGACAACAACCATCTGCACCAACAGTTCCACGACATTTTGCAGCAGCATGGACTATCAGCTCGGAGACCATGGCTGCGGTCACCCTTGACGCAGCATCACAGACAGGAGCGCCTGCGATGGTGTACTCAGCTACGAACCTGGGTACACGAATGGCAAAACATGGTCGCATCCGTGTTTGGCGACATCGCGGTGAACGCACATTGGAAGCGTGTATTCGTCATCGCCATACTGGCGTATCACCCGGCGTGATGGTATGAGGTGGCATTGGTTACACGTCTCGGTCACCTCTTGTTCGCATTGACGGCACTTTGAACAGTGGACGTTACATTTCAGATGTGTTACGACCCGTGGCTCTGCCCTTCATTCGATCCTTGCGAAACCCTACATTTCAGCAGGATAATGCACGACCGCATGTTGCAGGTCCTGTACGGACCTTTCTGGATACGGAAAATGTTCGACTGCTGCCCTGTCCAGCACATTCTCCAGATCTCTCACCAACTGAAAACGTCTGGTCAATGGTGGTCGAGCAACTGGCAAGCCACAATACGCCAGTCACTACTCTTGACGAACTGTGGTATCGTGTTGAAGCTGCATGGGCAGCTGTACCTGTACACGCCATCCAAACTCTGTTTGACTCAATGCCCAGGCGTATCAAGGCTGTTATTACGGCCAGAGGTGGTTGTTCTGGGTACTGATTTCTCAGGATCTATGCACCCAATTTGTGTCAAAATGTAATCACATGTTAGTTGTAGTAGAATATATTTGTCCAATGAATGCCCGTTTATCATTTGCACTTCTTGGTGTAGCAATTTTGATGGCCAGTAGTGTATTAAAGACCACAAAGGTTGCGATATACCAAGTGATATATATTTTCTATTAAAACACAAATTCTGAGGCAGTTGCTACCTTCGCCTTACACGTTTAATTACGGTTATATCTTTTATTGGTTGCGTCACACGCAATGATGATGGTTAACATTCACGACAGTCCTCACTGCAACCCATGGTTGTTGCTGGCTGACGCGGCTGACGCGAAACAAGTAATTCGGCACTTGTCGCTTTCGATTTTATATCATTCGCGAATCGGTATTGATGAGGGTCAACCGCACGACGATAAGGGGACGCGGTCATTTGCCACACTCCGGTGAATTTACAATTTACTCCGCACTCGGCACACTGTACTCAGCTCGGCCGCCATTTTTTATTTTTGCCAGTCTTTCCAGTACTGCTTTCACTCGACACTAATCTCACTGCCTCCTGCAGCTCTCGACAATCGACTCCTGTCTGCTACCGACCTGGGTTTCGGATACAATTATCTATGATCTTAGGATCACGGATCCCTTACAGTCTCATTCGTCACATTCTTTTCCACGCAGTGAGAATCTGATTTGATTTATTCAGTCTTTCGTGCTACGGACTACTATGGAACGTGAAATTCCACATTGTGAGGTCAGAAATCTCGACCAGCTCCTCGCCCGCAAATGATTTCATGTCTCGCGTGAGGACAGCTTAAGGAAATTCCACTTAGTGGTACCACGAAACTCGTGCACCTCAACCTCTACGTTCGGTTTTACGTTTCGTGTGAGGATGGCTTTATGAAAAATGATTAACAAAAACCACCTCAGCTGTATTACGAGTGTTATACATGTATTGTGTTACAACCGGTTTCGTTCGTAGGACATTTTCAGGTCACCAGTTGAATTCTCACCGTTGAACTGCATGGGGTGCACGTTTTGCCTGGTCAGGCGGAGAAGAAATAATCTTGACTCAGACCAAAACTCACAATTATAAGACGTTCAACAAACGAAACCGGTTGTAACATAATAAATGTATAGCAATATATCTGAGGTGGGCTGTATTAATCATTAACATTGTCAGCTGTGGTGCTCAGCATGATCAAGATTATTTTACGAAAAGTGATCACCGCCGGGACCGTTTCTGGTGCAAGTTGTGGCAGGAGCTGGGCAGCTGACTTAGACAGCCAGTGTGTGCTTCTCATTCTTGGCAGCTGCCATGAATCTCCGTCTACGTGTTAGGCGCAGATCTGGGGCCTGGTTCTGGGAGGAGTCAAAGTTTGTTACTGTCTCTGACTTCCATACGCAACTTACTGACACTTTTACTGTTAATGGGCCACAGATATCTCAGATTTTAATAATAATGAAATATATTAACAAATGAAACTAAATGGTTTCAGACACCTTTCCAAGTCTTAAATATCTACGATGTATGCAAGATTTTTCCGTATGAGCGTGCAAAAACTTAACAAGAGGTAGAGGATGCTCCACTGAACAATTTGAGGCAGGGAACCTGGGATGGGAGAAGGCAGCCTAAGGAGATAATAGGAGTAAAATCACATTGCTCTTTTATTTGCACTAATTACAGTTAACTGCAAATACCATCATCGAACCAATGAACGTATCATTTGTACTTTATCTCACAAAATGTGCTGAAACTGACGGCCATCAACCTTAATGCAGGCATGACATCGACGAAAAAGATTCTTAGGTACCCTGACAAATATCCCTGGTGTGTTTCGAATCACACGACAGGCAGCTACAATTCTGGCAACTAATTCCATCTCTGTGTCCACTGGGCTCTCTTGCACAAGTGATTTTAGATATCCCCATAGGAAATAATCAAGGGGATTCAGGTCAGGTGACCTCGCAGGCCATGGAAGAGGATCCCTTGTTCCAACCTGGCGACCAGGAAATACAGCATTGAGATTGTTGCCGACATCCACACTGAAATGAGGCGGTGCGCCGTCATGTTGCATCCACATCCTCTCATGAATAGCCAAGGCTACGTTCTCCAACAACTCAGGTAGAACTACACTACTGACCATTAAAACTGTTGCACCAAGAAGAAATGCAGATGATAAACGGGTATTCATTGCACACATATATTATACTAGAACTGACGTGAGACTACATTTTCACGCAATTTGGGTGCATAGGTCCTGAGAAATCAGTACCCAGAACAACCATCTCTAGCCGTAATAACGGACTTGATACGCCTGGGCATTGAGGCAAACACAGCTTGGATGGCGTGTACAGGTACAGCTGCCCATGCAGCTTCAACACGATACCACAGTTCATCAAGAGTAGTGACTGGCGTATTGTGACGTATTTTACGAAAAGTGATCACCGCCGGGACCGTTTCTGGTGCAAGTTGTGGCAGGAGCTGGGCAGACGTTTTCAATTGGTGAGAGATCTGGAGAATGTGCTCGCCAGGGCAGCAGTCGAACAATTTCTGTATCCAGAAAGGCCCGTGCAGGACCTGCAACATGCGGTCGTGCATTATCCTGCTGAAATGTAGGGTTTCGCAGGGATCGAATGAAGGGTAGAGCCACGGGTCGTAACACATCTGAAATGTAACGTCCACTGTTCAAAATGCCGTCAATGCGAAGAAGAGGTGACCGAGACGTTTAACCAATGGCACCCCATACCATGACGCCGGGTGATACGCCAGTATGGCGATGACGAATACACGCTTCCAATGTGCGTTCACCGCGATGTCGCCAAACACGGATGCGACCATCATGATGCTGTAAACAGAACCTGGATTCATCCAAAAAATGACGTTTTGCCATTCGTGCACCCAGGTTCGTACACCATCGCAGGCGCTCCTGTCTGTGATGAAAAAAATGGTTCAAATGGCTCTGAGCACTATGCGACTTAACAGCTGAGGTCATCAGTCCCCTAGAACTTAGAACTACTTAAACCTAACTAACCTAAGGACATCACACACATCCATGCCCGAGGCAGGATTTGAACCTGCGACCGTAGCAGTCGCGCGGTTCCGGACCGAGCGCCTAGAAACGCTAGACCACCGCGGTCGGCTGTCTGTGATGAAGCGTCAAGGGTAACCGCAGCCATGGTCTGCGAGCTGATAGTCCATGCTGCTGCAAATGTCGTCGAACTGTTCGTGCAGATGGTTGTTGTCTTGCAAACGTCCCCATCTGTTGACTCAGGGATCGAGACGTGGCTGTACGATCCGTTACAGCCATGCGGATAAGATGGCTGTCATCTCGACTGCTAGTGATAAGAGGCCGTTGGGATCCAGCACGGCGTCCTGAACTCACCGATCCCATATTCTGCTAACTGTCATTGGATCTCGACCAACGCAATGTCGCGATACGATAAACCGCATTCGCAGTAGGCTACAATCCGGCCTTTATCAAAGTCTGAAACGTGATGGTACGCATTTCTCCTCCTTACACGAGGCATCACAACAACGTTTCACCAGGCAACGCCGGTCAACTGCTGTTTGTGTATAAGAAATCGGTTGGAAACTTTCCTCATGTCAGCACGTTGTAGGTGTCGCCACGGCGCTAACCTTGTGTGAATGCTCTGAAAGGCTAATCAGATGCACAGCATCTTCTTCCTGTCGGTTAAATTTCGCGTCTGTAGCACCTCATCTTCGTGGTGTAGCAATTTTAATGGCCGGTAGTATATTTGCACGAACCTCAAGTACAGGTGGCCATTCAGGCGGCCAGATAGAAGATATGGCTCGTCCTTCAAAAAATGTTCAAATGTATGTGAGATCTTATGAGACTTAACTGCTAAGGTCGTCAGTCCCTAAGCTTACACACTACTTAACCTAAATTATCCGAAGGACAAACACACACACCCATGCCCGCGGGAGGACTCGAACCTCCGCCGGGACCAGCCGCACAGTCCATGACTGCAGCGCCTCAGACCGCTCCACTAATCCCGAGCGGCTGGCTCGTCCTTATCGTTTCCTTGTAAGAAATAAAGAATGTACATGTAAATAATCAGCATATTACGTGTAGACTTGTGCGCCTGTTAGTTGTAAAGATCCTGGGAAACAGTAACATTAGACAAAGTGACAGACAAGCTTACTTCCATATCTCCTTAGGTTGGCTTCTCGACCCCAGGTTCCCTACCTCATACTGTTCAGTGGGGCGTCCTCTATGTCCAGTTAAATTTTTGCACGCTCTTACAGAAACGCCCTATATATGCAGACTGAAGCAACAAATGAAACTTTGTACTAGGAGCGAGATTCGAACCCAACTCTCTTGCCTACTAGGCAGAAGCGTTACCCACTACACTTCCCTGGCACAATGGCTTTGCACAACAGCACAGTCTATCCTACCACGCCACCCTCCACAGTCCAAATTCCCATTCACACCTCACCCCACTTGGTATTGCCCTAAACTCGAACAGTGTTGGAGAGGCGCTCCAACAGTATTGGAATAGCACCTTTACGTCGAACGAAACGAGGTATCCCGTCTGAAACCCAGGCATAGGTGCTTAAATCAAATGAAACTGTATATGCTAGTCCTTGTGCAAATTTTCATTCATCCCTTCAATCTGCACATATACATCATAGACGTTTAAGCGTTGCAAAGATCTCTCGAACCATATAGTTTTATTTGATTGAAGCATTTATGTCTGGGGTTCAGGCAGGACCTCTCGTTTCATTCGATGCTGAGGTGCTACTCCAATACAGTTGGAGAGCCTCTGCAATGCTTTTTCTAGTTTAGGGGGAATGCCAAGTAGGCTGAGACATGAATGGGAATTTGGATTGAGGTGAGATGCGTGCTAGGGTACTCCGAGAAGTTGTGCAAAGCCACAGAGCCAGGGTGGCTTAGAGGTCAGCACATCTGCCCAGTGGGCAGGACACCCAGATTCGAATCCCGGCCTTAGTACAAATTTTCATTCGTTGCTTCATCCTTGATATATAAACATAAATATAAAAATTTTAATAGAATAATAATACATTGTGTAATTACCATAAAATATATAAAAATGTTGTACTGAACGAACAATAACTTTGTTTACATCGATTAATAGTTCATTGCTTTAGGATAACGTCCAAAAACTTTCAATTCAGAGACAAATAGCCTCTGAAAGGGATAGGTACGAAAAATTGAAAAGTAATTGTGTCACGGAGTTAATTTAAGAAGTATAGAAGCAATAAACTGTAACAACTTGTGTATTATAAAACCCAAAGGTAGACTTACAACACCCTGTGTAAAAGTTATATTATTTGGGACGAAAACATTACACTCTAAAAATATCTGCTACTAAAACAAAAGTTATGGGCCACTACAGAAAATTCCCAGTTGAATATAAGGTTCTTATCGAAAATAAGATACTTGAGCAAGTCTACAGTTGCAGTTATTTAGGCAGTGCCGTAAGTCTGGACATAGACAAAGACACAGAAAACAACAAATTTCATCATATATCTGGAAATATAAACAAAACTTTGAAATAATAAAGTTTGCAATGTCACAAAATTGGAACTATGTAAAACAATGGCATTGCCTGTGCTACTTTATGACAGTGAATCATATATTGAGAGAAAAAGAGGTGAAAACAACATTCAGTCAGCAGAAATTAGATTTTTACTACTATCATAGGTCGCTCAAGGAGGAACAACGTAAAAAAATGATGACATCCGGATAGAATTGGGAATTTATAATTTAAATTAGAATGTTGAAGTGTACAGGTTCAAAATGGTTCAAATGGCTCTGGGCACTGCGGGACTTAACTTCTGAGGTCATCAGTCCCCAAAAACTTAGAACTACTTAAATCTAACTAAACCTAAGGACATCACACACATCCATGCCCGAGGCAGGATTCGAACCTGCGACCGTAGCGGTCGCGTGTTTCCAAACTGTAGCGCCCAGAACCGCTCAGCCACTCCGGCCGGCTGAGGTACACAGGGAAGAATGGAGACAACACCGCGCGCGGACGGACGTACACAGAATTCCAGTCGCTGTAAACAAGTACAAGCCCTCAGGAAGAAGAGGTGTAGGACGGTCGAGGAAGAGATGAAGTTCTCCCCCCCCCCCCCCACCCCCCCACCCCCCTCTACCAGTGTTCCTGTTTTACTCCACCGTTTTGATAAGTATAACTTGCTCACAGACTATATTAAAGTCACCAGCATCCAAATTTAATTTATGTTGCCGAGGTCGTCGTTTTCAAATGACATCAGATCGGTTCGTAATTTTGTGTTTTGATTTGCGTACGGACCTCTGTTTGTACATTACATTTTCATTGCTGCTCTCTTGTGCATTTTCTGTCACCGCCCTACTGGCGCTATTGTACATACCGTTGGTTGTATTATGTTTGTCATTTTGGGTTTTTCTCTTATTTTAAGTAAGTCTATTTGTATGCTATAACTCTCACATTGTTGTATGATATTATTTGCAGTTCTGTTCTTCAGCTGTTGTTGTACTTATTTATAATGTACGATGTTTTCCCTTTAATGTTTTATCCTTTCTGTAAGATCATATGTATGTTTGTCATAATGTTGCTGTATAGTTCTATTTGTAATTCTGCTCCAATTTCATTGTCATCACTGCCAAGGGTTCTCTGGTGTTTGTCTAATTGCGCTTATTTTTACTTTAAGAGTGTGTTTATACGCTCACTTTGTCATTTTGTGCTATTCTATTTTTTTTAAAATTATGCTTCTTTCGCACTTCATAACCCTTGTTCGCTATAGATCCTTGTAACTCAAAGCAAAATAAAGAAATAAAGAAAAAATAGATGGAGTTAATTGTGTGAAGTAGGAACAAGCCTTGAAGCACAGAAGAAGAAGGAGAAAAAGAACTTCGTTGATGTAATAACTTATTCGGATAGAATCGAAGTGTATACTTATAGTTTATTAGTATTTCAGTGAACAACATACTTGCGAACATTGGTCTGCGAGCTATGGCTGTATGAATGTGGAGATGAGAGGAATGCTGCACCTTTCTGTAGCTTCTGTCTACGTTCACGAAGCCAGCCTTTCTGTTATTTATTTTTGTTAACCCTTGTGTCTTGTCTTACTCGACCTCCTTTGGTTTGCTGATTCTACATGGCGATCCATTATCCGCGTCAGTTTTGTTGTTGACAGCAGATATTATCATGCTGTCAATCTGCGCCTTTACGCCCTCACATAATCAGCTGAAAGTCCGGGGCGTTGGTACCAGACGTTGGCAACGTTTCTTAGAAGCAGAATCCTAAGGAAAAATTATGTTAAAATAATCTTCCGGCCGCCTACAAAGTATTGTGCTCATCTCGGTTGAGGATAGGACGGTCTGGGATTACGGTAGGCTAGAATCTACACCATAAATTCCCAGTGTGGCCAAACCTACATGCCTCAGACCACATACACTGTACGTGAAAGGTGCGGTGGACGGAAATATTGGCCTCGACGAGATCCTTCTAGGATTCAATTATTAAGGAATCTGTGGAAATACGTTCAGTGCAAAATCTTATTAATGGCGATGGCGGCTTTCAACAGGATAAGGCGTGGGATCTGGTGATTTCTTTAACACCTTCAGAAAGACAACACCTTATGCCAAATAACGCATCTAGCGACAGTTAATTACAATAATCAGATATTTGAATTCGGACTATTCGAGCCTGCATTCTGACGGAGGGCGTGAATGTACACTCATACTCATAAATTAAGGATAATTGCAGAATGTGGTGCTACACAACGTGGCACTGCACAAAACTAGCGCTAATAGCATAGGCACATAGGGAACACACACGACACAGATCTATAAGCACACGGTATTGGCCATAAGTTTAGAAAACCGACCCGAAACACATGTGCTACAAAACGCCACTGTTTCCTGCGCACATACGCCGACATCAATATGGGATATGATCACCATGCACACGTACACAGGACGCACAACGGATTGGTATACTCTGGATCAGGTGGTCGAGCAGCTGCTGAGGTATAGCCTCCCATTCTTGCACCAGTGCCTGCGCAACTCCTGAAGTGTCGTACAGGTTTGAAAACGTGCAGCGATACGTCGACCGAGAGCATCCCTGACGTGCTCGATGGGGTTTAGGTCTTGAGAACAGGCAAGCCATTATATTCGCCTGATATCTTCTGTTTCAAGGTACTCCTCCACGATGGCAGCTCGGTGGGGCCGTGCGTTATCATCCATCAGGAGGAAGGTGGGACCCATTGCATCCCTCAAAAGACGGACATACTGGTGCAAAATGACGTCCCGATACACCTGGCCTGTTACAGTTTCTCTGTCAAAGATATGCAGGGGTGGACGTGCACTAATCATAATCCCACCCCACACCATCAAACCACGACCTCCATACAGGTCCCTTTCAAGGACATTAAGGGATTGGTATCTGGTTCCTGGTTCACGCCAGATGAAAACCCGGCGAGAATCACTGTTCAGACTATACCTGGACTCGTCCGCGAACATAAATAACCTGGGACCACTGTCCCAATGACTATGTACTGCGTTTTTGACACCAGGCTTTACGGGCTCTCCTGCGACCAGGGGTCAGTGGAATGCACCTTGCAGGTCTCCGGGCGAATAAACCATGTCTGTTCAGTCGTCTGTAGACTGTGTGTCTGGAAACAACGGTTCCAGTGGCTGCGGTAAGGCCCGAGCAATGCTACCTGCAGTACTCCGTGGCCGTCTGCGGGCACTGATGGTGAGATATCGGCCTTCGTGTGGTGTTTTACACTGTGGACGTCCCGTACTGTAGCGCCTGGACACGTTTCCTGCCTGCTGGAATCGTTGCCAGAATCTTGAGATCACACTTTGTGGCACACGGAGGGCCCGTGCTACGTCCTGCTGTGTTTGACCAGCCTCCAGTCGCCCTAGTATTCTACCCCCCATAACGTCATCAATATGTGTTCTTTGAGCCATTTTCAACACACAGTCACCATTAGCACGTCTGAAAACGTCTACACACTTAGTCGCTGCACCGTACTCTGACATGCACCAACACACCTCTGCGTATGTGGACTGCTGCCAGCGCCACCGTGCGACGACCGCGGGTCAAATGCACCGCATTGCCATACCCCGAAGTGATTTAAAACCGCAAACCGCCCACTAGAGCGCTGTTTCACCATGTATCAGCATTATACTTAACTTATGAGCACGAGTGTAGTATCAACATTACGTATGCGCCTGCGCGCCATAGATGGAGCAGTATTCGAAGAGGGTGCTAAACTCGACAGAGGGCTGACTGCCTACACTCGGCTTAAAGCCTAGTTTACACGACGACACCGGCTTGCGCCACTCGTTGCGTGGAACAAGTTGAGCGCAAATGGTTTCGTATATGTCAGTAGACACGCTGCCATCAGTGTACACTTCAGTTTCGTCGTTTGTGGGTGCCGTATATTCCTGTCTAAAATGAAAATTTTGGCACCTGTACGTTTTGTGCCGGGGTTAATGCTTCTTTGCGTTACATCGCTGCACAAGAAAAAGAAAAAGGATAAAAAAATTAAGATACGTGTTCGGGTTCGTGAGTGGTTCAAGAAAATACCTCAGCTCAGCTTCTGAGCGGCCTTTGTAAAAGAAATTGTAATGCAGGATCCAAGAAGTTATTTTAATCACCTACGAATGTCACCAGACGATTTCACGTATCTTTTAAGCACAGCAGAAAAGATGCTGTAATGCGTTAAGCATTGTCACTAATGCTAAAGTTACAAATTGCGTTGCGTTTCCTGGCAAGTGGCGATTCATATTCTCTACTACATTACCCGTATCGCTTTCCTAAATCCACAACTGCCAACTTTGTTCCAAATGTTTATGATGCCATCTAAATGGAACTTGCGGAATACATGAAGGTAAAGCATAACATTGTTTAATTAGTTTGTAATATTATTATTAAAGATCAGAAAAATACATTTGCAATGTGACCACACCATTACAATTTACCTTAATTCATTGGGGCAACACAGTATAAGCTGCTGACTTCTGTCTATGACTGCCCTTATTCGCCATCTAGTATTTCCTCGGCAGCAACTAACTGTTCTGAATGGACCTGTTTTTGCTTTTGCCATTCGGCCAAGAAACGCTTCCGCTGATGGGTATTTAGTGACTGGTTTTCCTCCGTCAGTTCTACGTTATCTTCTTCTGGCCATTTCCGCATTTCCTTCTTAATTCTCCTGCAAAACCTGGTAATTTCATCCTCCCCCTCAGACTGATTTGTAATTGACATTAGCGCATCTACAGCATTTTCGAGATCCTGCAAAAAGGCCTTCGACACCCTTTTCCTTGTACTGTGTTTTGATGCTGACTGCAAGTAGCTGCTGCAAGATTGAACACTCACACTGTCATTGATTTTATTCATGCTAGATGTGGGTGGAGACTGTGCTTCACTTGTTATTATGTCCTCCAATACATGCTGAATTTCATCTTCTTCAGTTTCTTTATCATCCTCCTGGAAGGGGGAGAATGACATTGTTATAACCAGACTTGTAGTATACCTGAGCATTCTAATGCACTGCAAGTCGTGTCGCGAAAGTTGGGCCGAGCCGAAATTGCTTAGGCCTAGTTTACACGACGACACTAGCTTGCATGCAACTGCGCTACCTGACCAATGCGCATGCGCGGCACGCGTTTGCGCTACTAGATGGTGAAACTAAGAAGTTTCGGCTCGTTCCAACTTTCGCGACACTACTTGCACGAGTTTTGAGGTTAGACGTTTTAGTAAACAAACGGAAATATGAAGTGGGAAACGGAAGAATATTTTCGCCTTTTGGACATCTACGCTAAACATAGTGTGGAATTTCAATGACGACAACTATAAAAACAAGCAGCGACGTGATGTTGCACTTAAGGCCATCCCACGCGATGTAAACATTGAAGGACGATGATTCCTGAGCTACAGGGCAAAATGCATTCAATTAGGAGTACATATACAAACAAACTAAGGAAAAGGCAGGTAAGCGAAACATCTGGCTGTGGAACAGCCCACTTCTACAAATCCCATGGTTCGAGATGGCTGACTCATTTTTAAGGAAAATTGTGTACAATAGAGAAGGATACAAAAACATGGTAAGTTGAATTTTTTCTCAATATTCATTTATTTAAAAAGTCATCAGTGCTAATCATTCACAAATTTTAGTACTGGTACCTATTTTCAGACTCTTAAATTTTGCCAAGGTACAGCTCCATCTGTAACAAATTAATCTGCAAACTGTGCTCTTCTTAATGTTACCTTTTTTATTGCTACCTGCTTGTAGCTCAGCTTTTATGCTCCTCCATGTCCCTGGTTGGTAAAATCCACTTTGCACATTCTCCTGGTCTATATACTGGGCTGTACATACTGTTGAGGAGCTGTTTTTCCCTGCCAGTTGTGGAGACAACATGTAGTCCTGAAAATTTTGTCCTCTATTAGTGGGTGGAGTCGTCTTGGTTTCTCAAAATCACGAAATTTCGACACGAGAATTATCAACGCATTTTCTGCAACACGTCGAGCTCTCCAAAGCCAGTAGTTGAATTTTTTTTCTTTTACGCTCATTAGGACATGTTCTGAAAAAGGCTTCATCAAGTACGGTGTCAACGGGAAAGCATCATGTTGCTGTTGTGGTCTTCAGTCCAGAGACTGGTTTCATGTAGCTCTCCATGCTACTACATCCTGCGCAAGCTTCTTCATCTCTTAGTACCTACTGACACCTAAATCCTCCTAAATCTGCTTAATGTATTCACCTCTTGGTCTCCCTCTACGATTTTTACCCTCCACGCAGCCCTCCAATACTAAATTGGTGATCCCTTCATGCCTCAGAACATGTCCTACCGACCGATCCCTTCTTCTAGGCAGGCTGTGCCATAAATTTCTCTTCTTCCCAATTCTATTCAATACTTCCTCAGTAGTTATGTGATCTACCCATCTAATCCTCAGCATTCTTCTGTGGCACCACATTTCGAAATCTTCTATTCCCTTCTTGTACAAACTATTTATCGTCCACGTTTCACTTCCTTACATGGCTACATTCTACACTCCTGGAAATTGAAATAAGAACACCGTGAATTCATTGTCCCAGGAAGGGGAAACTTTATTGACACATTCCTGGGGTCAGATGCATCACATGATCACACTGACAGAACCACAGGCGCATAGACACAGGCAACAGAGCATGCAAAATGTCGGCACTAGCACAGTGTATATTCACCTTTCGCAGCAATGCAGGCTGCTATTCTCCCATGGAGACGATCGTAGAGATGCTGGATGTAGTCCTGTGGAACGGCTTGCCATGCCATTTCCACCTGGCGCCTCAGTTGGACCAGCGTTCGTGCTGGACGTGCAGACCGCATGAGACGACGCTTCATCCAGTCCCAAACATGCTCAATGGGGGACAGATCCGGAGATCTTGCTGGCCAGGGTAGTTGACTTACACCTTCTAGAGCACGTTGGGTGGCACGGGATACATGCGGACGTGCATTGTCCTGTTGGAACAGCAAGTTCCCTTGCCGGTCTAGGAATGGTAGAACGATGGGTTCGATGACGGTTTGGATGTACCGTGCACTATTCAGTGTCCCCTCGACGATCACCAGTGGTGTACGGCCAGTGTAGGAGATCGCTCCCCACACCATGATGCCGGGTGTTGGCCCTGTGTGCCTCGGTCGTATGCAGTCCTGATTGTGGCGCTCACCTGCACGGCGCCAAACACGCATACGACCATCATTGGCACCAAGGCAGAAGCGACTCTCATCGCTGAAGACGACACGTCTCCATTCGTCCCTCCATTCACGCCTGTCGCGACACCACTGGAGGCGGGCTGCAGGATGTTGGGGCGTGAGCGGAAGACGGCCTAACGGTGTGCGGGACCGTAGCCCAGCTTCATGGAGACGGTTGCGAATGGTCCTCGCCGATACCCCAGGAGCAACAGTGTCCCTAATTTGCTGGGAAGTGGCGGTGCGGTCCCCTACGGCACTGCGTAGGATCCTACGGTCTTGGCGTGCATCCGTGCGTCGCTGCGGTCCGGTCCCAGGTCGACGGGCACGTGCACCTTCCGCCGACCACCGGCGACAACATCGATGTACTGTGGAGACCTCACGCCCCACGTGTTGAGCAATTCGGCAGTACGTCCACCCGGCCTCCCGCATGCCCACTATACGCCCTCGCTCAAAGTCCGTCAACTGCACATACGGTTCACGTCCACGCTGTCGCGGCATGCTACCAGTGTTAAAGACTACGATGGAGCTCCGTATGCCACGGCAAACTGGCTGACACTGACGGCGGCGGTGCACAAATGCTGCGCAGCTAGCGCCATTCGACGGCCAACACCGCGGTACCTGGTGTGTCCGCTGTGCCGTGCGTGTGATCATTGCTTGTACAGCCCTCTCGCAGTGTCCGGAGCAAATATGGTGGGTCTGACACACCGGTGTCAATGTGTTCTTTTTTCCATTTCCAGGAGTGTATACAAATACTTTCAGAAACGACTTCCTGACACTTAAATCTATACTCGATGTTAACAAATTTCCCTTCTTCAGAAATGCTTTCCTTGCCATTGCCAGTCTACATTTTATGTCCTCTCCATTTCGACCATCATCAGTTATTTTGCTCCCCAAATAGCAAAACTCATTTACTACTTTAAGTGTCTCATTTCCTAATCTAATTGACTCAGCATCACCCGACTTAATTCGACTACATTCCATTATCCTCGTTTTGCTTTTGTTGATGTTCATCTTACATTCTCCTTTCAAGACACTGTCCATTTCGTTCAACTGCTCTCACAAGTCCTTTCCTGTCTCTGACAGAATTACAATGTCCTCGGCAAACCTCAAAGTTTTTATTTCTTCCCCATAGATTTGAATACTTACTCCGAATTTTTCTTTTGTTTCTTTCACTGCTTGCTCAGTATACAGATTGAATAACATCGGGGAGAGGCTACAACCCTGTCTCACTCTCTTCCCAACCACTGCTTCCCTTTCATGCCCCTCGACTCTTATAACTGCTCCCTGTATTTTATCCCTGCCACCTTCAGAATTTGAAAGAGATTGTTCCAGTCAACATTGTCAAAAGCTTTCTCTAAGCCTACAAATGCTAGAAACGTAGGTTTGCCTTTCCTTAATCTAAGATACGTCGTAGGCTCAGTATTGCCTCACGTGTTCCAATATTTCTACGGAATCCAAACTGAAATTCCCCGAGGTCGGCTTCTACCAGTTTTTCCATTCGTCTGTAAAGAATTCGCGTTAGTGTTTTGCAGCTGTGACTTATTAAACTATTTTCACATCTGTCAACATCTGCTTTCTTTGGGGTTGGAATTATTATATTCGTCTTGAAGTCTGAGGGTGTTTCGCCTGTCTCATACATCTTGGTTTTCAGAAATTACTGCAACCAGTCGCCTTTTATGTAGATGTATTTTATTTAACCATGACCAACCACCCACACAATGGGTACAAAAAAGCACTAAATGTATATACCATCTGATGATGAGTTGCTAGGCAGCTCGAAACCGGTCATGGTTAAATAAAATACATCTACATAAAAGGCGACTGGTTGCAGTAATTTCTGAAAACCTTTTCACACCACAGTCGCAGTGTTCCACATCCACAATGGATAAAAGTCTCATACATCTTGCTCACCAGATGGTATAGTTTTGTCAGGGTTGCCTCTCCCAAGGCGGTCAGTAATTCTAATGGAATGTTGTCTACTCTCGGGGCCTTGTTTCGACTTAGATCTTTCACTGCTCTGTCAAACTCTTCACGCAGTATCATATCTCCCATTTCATCTTCATCTACATCCTCTTCCATTTCCATAATATTGTCCTCCAGTACATCGCCCTTGTACAGACACTCTATATACTCCTTACACCTTTCTGCTTTCCCTTCTTTGCTTAGAACTGGGTTTCCATCTGAGCTCTTGATATTCATACAAGTGTTTCTCTTTACTCCAAAGGTCTCTTTAATTTTCCTGTAGGCAGTATCTTAGCCCTAGTGAGATATGCCTCTACATCCTTACATTTGTCCTCTAGCCATCCCTGCTTAGCCATTTTGCACTTCCTGTCGATCTCATTTTTGAGACGTTTGTATTCCTTTTTGCCTGCTTCATTTACTGCATTTTTATATTTTCTCCCTTCATCAATTAAATTCAATATTTCTTCTGTTACCCAAGGATTTCTACTAGCCTTCGTCTTTTTACCCACTTGATCCGCTACTGCCTTCACTATTTCATCCCTCAAAGCTACCCATTCTTCTTCTGCTGTATTTCTTTCCCCCATTCCTGTCAGTCATTCCCTTATGATCTCCCTGAAACTCTCTACAACCTCTGGTTCTGTCAGTTTATCCAGGTTCCATCTCCTTAAATTCCCACCTTTTTGCTGTTTCTTGTTTTAATCTACAGTTCATAACCAATAGATCGTGGTCAGAGTACACAGCTGCTCCTGGAAATGTCTTACAGTTTAAAACCTGGTTCCTAAATCTCTGTCTTACCATTATACAATCTATCTAAAACCTTCCAATACCTCCATGCCTCCTCCATGTAGACAACGAAAGCATCATCATTACCAACTAAAATTGCGTCTTCTGGCAGGCCGTGAGTTCTGGACCCTAAGTTTTCGTGTACAGCTTGCACAAATACCACCATCAGACGCCCTCCCTAGTTCACCTAATGGCCTATGGCAGCAGACGACCGACGCGAACGCCTTTGCTAACAGCACGAAATCGCCTGTAGTTCATCCTGCGCTCGTGACTATATCGGTTGGACCCCAGGCGACTGGAAAATCGTGGCCTGGTCAGATGAGTCCCGATTTCAGTTGTTAAGAGATGACGGTAGGATCCCAAGGTTGCTCAGACCCACGGATCCACGGGCCCAGATTGTTAAAAAGGCACTGTGCAAGCTGGTGGTGGCTCCATAATGGCGCTTGCCGTATCTGCATAGAATGGACTGGATCTTCTGGTCCAACTGAAACGATCATTGATTGAAATACACTCCTGGAAATTGAAATAAGAACACCGTGAATTCATTGCCCCAGGAAGGGGAAACTTTATTGACACATTCCTGGGGTCAGATACATCACATGATCACACTGACAGAACCACAGGCATATAGACGCAGGCAACAGAGCATGCACAATGTCGGCACTAGTACAGTGTATATCCACCTTTCGCAGCAATGCAGGCTGCCATTCTCCCATGGAGACGATCGTAGAGATGCTGGATGTAGTCCTGTGGAACGGCTTGCCATGCCATTTCCACTTGGCGCCTCAGTTGGACCAGCGTTCGTGCTGGACGTGCAGACCGCGTGAGACGACGCTTCATCCAGTCCCAAACATGCTCAATGGGGGACAGATCCGGAGATCTTGCTGGCCAGGGTAGTTGACTTACACCTTATAGAGCACGTTGGGTGGCACGGGATACATGCGGACGTGCATTGTCCTGTTGGAACAGCAAGTTCCCTTGCCGGTCTAGGAATGGTAGAACGATGGGTTCGATGACGGTTTGGATGTACCGTGCACTATTCAGTGTCCCCTCGACGATCACCAGTGGTGTACGGCCAGTGTAGGAGATCGCTCCCCACACCATGATGCCGGGTGTTGGCCCTGTGTGCCTCGGTCGTATGCAGTCCTGATTGTCGCGCTCACCTGCACGGCGCCAAACACGCTTACGACCATCATTGGCACCAAGGCAGAAGCGACTCTCATCGCTGAAGACGACACGTCTCCATTCGTCCCTCCATTCACGCCTGTCGCGACACCACTGGAGGCGGGCTGCACGATGTTGGGGCGTGAGCGGAAGACGGCCTAACAGTGTGCAGGACCGTAGCCCAGCTTCATGGAGACGGTTGCGAATGGTCCTCGCCGATACCCCAGGAGCAACAGTGTCCCTAATTTGCTGGGAAGTGGCGGTGCGGTCCCCTACGGCACTGCGTAGGATCCTACGGTCTTGGCGTGCATCCGTGCGTCGCTGCGGTCCGGTCCCAGGTCGACGGGCACGTGCACCTTCCGCCGACCACTGGCGACAACATCGATGTACTGTGGAGACCTCACGCCCCACGTGTTGAGCAATTCGGCGGTACGTCCACCCGGCCTCCCGCATGCCCACTATACGCCCTCGCTCAAAGTCCGTCAACTGCACATACGGTTCACGTCCACGCTGTCGCGGCATGCTACCAGTGTTAAAGACTGTGATGGAGCTCCGTATGCCACGGCAAACTGGCTGACACTGACGGCGGCGGTGCACAAATGCTGCGCAGCTAGCGCCATTCGACGGCCAACACCGCGGTTCCTGGTGTGTCCGCTGTGCCGTGCGTGTGATCATTGCTTGTACAGCCCTTTCACAGTGTCCGGAGTAAGTATGGTGGGTCTGACACACCGGTGTCAATGTGTTCTTTTTTCCATTTCCAGGAGTGTAGTTATGTGCAGCTACTTGGGGACCATTCGCAGCCATTCATGGACTTCATGTTACCAAACAACGATGGAATTTTTATGGATGATAATGCGCCATGTCATTGGGCCACAATAGTTCGCGGTTGGTTTGAAAAATATTCTGGACAATTCGAACGAATGATTAGGTCACCCGGATCGTCCGATATGAATCCCATCGAACATTTATTGAAGATAATCGAGAGATCAGGTCGTCTACAAAATCCTGCAGCGGCAACACTTTCCCAATTATGGACGGCTATAGAGGCAGCATGGTTGAATATTTCTGAAAGGCACTTCCAGTGGGTTGTTGAGTCCATGCCACGTCGAGTTGCTGCACTACACGGGGCAAAAGGAGATCCTATACGATATTAGGATGTATCCCATCATTTTTGTAACCTCAGTGTATTTTCTGCAACTCTGGAAGAACGCAAAGTTTATAACCTCATGAAAACCACAAAAGGACCAAAAGTACTGGAACGAATCATACTCAAGGAACTTCAAACATTTCTGAATGTAAGAAAAAAAAATTATTAATTCAACAAAAATGCGGTTTCCGGAGTGAGCACAATACGATCCACCAAGCTGTTAGGCTTACTGAGCAAATCTGCACGCCAAGAAATATCAGAAACAGCAAGGGGACTATCTTTCTCCATACTGAGAAAGATTTTGACAGTGTTTGGCAACAGGGATTAATTTACAAAGGCCATAATCAAAGCCGCCGCAAACACCTAATACGCATGTAAGCATAGTTTCTCGGAAACCACCCATTGTACGTCCAAGTAACTGGCGCAGATAGCACGATCAAACAAACAGAGGCTGGAGTGCCGCAGGGCTCCATCACGGGCCCACACTACTATTCGATCTTTACTTATAGCATCTGAAAGCAGCCCGATGGAAACTTCTCCCTGTTCACTTATGATACAGCCCTCTAAAAGAGCAGCCCAGACCTTCTTTTCACAGCCAGGAAACTCGAAATGATTCAAGATTGGGCAAATCTATGGAAAATAAGCATTTACAGCAACGAAACCCAAATGATTATGTTAATCCACCGGAGGATAAGCCCAAATGCAACAGTCACTTTTAATGATGTAGATTTATTTCGAAAAAACGATGTAAAATGTTTAAGTATTGTGTTTGGCAAGGCGATAACTTTCAGTGATCATATCACACAGATACGAAGTGCATGAGAAAAGTAATGAGACTGCGTTTTTTACGTGCCAAAACGATACGATACGTTATTTTTTCAAATACGGATATTGTTCTCTTCAAAGTAGTTCCCTTCGGCAGCTACAGACCAGTAGATTCGTCACTTCCAATCTTGGTAGCAGCGCTAAAGCCGTCACACTTTTTTTGATGTTCTCCAGAGTCCGAAAATGACGGTCTTTTGACACATTTTTCAATTTCGGTATGAGGAAGTGACAGAGACTCAGATCAGATGAATAGCAGGGCGGTAGGTCAACAGAAATGTCTCTTGGGTTCAAAAATTCTGTGATTGAAGTGGCCGAGTGACATGGGGTGTTGTCATGATGCAGTGTCCACTTATCTGCAGTATCCGGTCTCACTCGATTCATCCTTTTCCTGAGCTTTTTCAAGGACATCTTTGCACAGTCAGTTCCACAAAGAAGTGTACGCCTTTATCTGTATGAAATGAAAGAGACTATTATAAATACATGTTTAGATGAAAATACATGTTGTTAATAATTGCACAATTACCTAATAGTCAATCCAATCGCCACCACTACCAATTATAGCTTGGCATCTTTGCTCTCTGTCCGGTAAATCATCCACGTTTCCAGCCTCTAAACATCGTCTGACCCACTTCGCAACGAACATCTTTAACTTTTAAGAATTTTAGCAGCAGCTCCATATGAAAGCCTTTGGTCCCTTTCGATGATTTGCAAGGAACACTGCCGCGTGGCGCTTCAGATATTTCGCACTCATTTTAAACTGCGACCGACAAAATAAAATATTGAACTGTCACACTGTTTATCTATACACTGTGCAGAAGCGCATTGATTACAGCTTCGAGACAACCAAATGAAAGTGGGCTTCGTCGCTAAACCAAGCCATGCTTGTGCATACTAATTTCCGTCGTGCCCCGCGCCCAGCAGTGCCAGATGGCTCTCGGATAACGTTGACTTGTTCTGGTTGAAGGAGTTCTAGCCCCCGAATAGCCCGGATCTGACCCCTCTCGACTACCATGTTTGGAGCGTAGTCGAAAGAGTTGTCAGTAAGACGAGGCACCCTAATTGTCGCATCTCTATGCACCGTTATCGAAGCAGAATTGGCGAATGTGGACAGCGCTGTTTTAAAGAGTGAGTGCGATCGCTTCAGGACAAGATTGGAGGTGGTCATTGCGGCTACGTTGAGTAATGTTACCTCTTGAAAAATACCACTACTTACATGTAAAAGGATTTTCATTTTCATTTGTATTCTTTTACATAAATTTGCTGTAAAAAAGAAGTTTCATTTGTCCGGGTTTAAGCGTCGCACCCTGTATACAGGGTGGTTCATTGATAGTGACAGGGCCAAATATGTCACGAAATAAGCATCAAACGAAAAAACTGCAAAGAACAAAACTCATCTAGCTTGAAGGGGGAAACCAGATGTCGCTATGGTTGGCCCGCTAGATGGCGCTGCCTTAGGTCAAACGGAAATCAACTGCGTTTTTTAAAATAGGACCCCCCCCCCCCATATATTCGTGTAGTACGTAAAGAAATATGAATGTTTTAGTTGGACCACTTTTTTAGTTTTGTGATAGATAGCGCTGTAATAGTCACAAACGAATAAGTACGTGATATCACGTAACATTCCGCCAGTGCGGATGGTATTTGCTTCGTGATACATTACCCGTATTAAAATGGACCGTTAGGCAATTGCGGAAAATGTCGATATCATGTTGATGTATGTCTATTGTGATGAAAATGTCCACCGGGCGTATACTATGTATGCTGCTCGGTATCCTGGACGACTTCATCCAAGTGTCCGGGCCGTTCGCCGGATAGTTACGTTATTTAAGGAAACATGAAGTGTTCAGCCACATGTGAAACGCCAACCACGACCTGCAACAAATTTGATGATGCCCAAATATGTGTTTTAGCTGCTGTCACGGCTAATCCGCACATCAGTAGTAGACAAACTGCGCGAGAATCGGGAATCTAAAAAACGTCGGTGTTGAGAATGCTACATCAACATCGATTGCACCCGTACCATATTTCTATGCACCAGGAATTGCATGGCGACGAATTTGAACGTCGTGTACAGTTCTGCCACTGTGCACAAGAGAAATTACGGGACGATGACAGATTTTTTGCACGCGTTTCATTTAGCGACGAAGCGTCATTCACCAACAGCGGTAACGTAAACCGGTTTAATATGCACTATTGGGCAACGGAAAATCCACGATGGCTTCGACAAGTGGAACATCAGCGGCATTATGGGAAGAAGGATAATTGGCCCCCATTTTATCGATGGCAATCTAAGTGGTGCAATGTATGCTGATTTCCTATGTAATGTTCTACCGATGCTACTACAAGATCTTTAACTGCATGACAGAATGGCGATGTACTTCCTACATGATGGATGTCCGGCACATACCTCGCGTGCGGTTGAAGCGGTATTAAATAGCATATTTCATGACAGGTGGATTGGTCGACGAAACACCATACCATGACCCGCACGTTCACCGGATCTGACGTCCCCGTATTTCTTTCTGTGGGGAAAGTTCAAGGATATTTTTTACACCGACAACGCCTAACAACATGCGTCAGAGCACTGTCAATGCATGTGCGAACATTACGGAAGGCGAACTACTCGCTGTTGAGAGGAGTGTTGTTACACGCATTGCCAAATACATTGAGGTTGACGAACGTCATTTTGAGCATTTATTGCATTAATGTGGTATTTACAGGTAATCACGTTGTAACAGCATGCGTTCTCAGAAATGATAAGGTCACAAAGGTACATATGAAACGTCCCCTTTGAACAATTATACAAGACTGTGCTTAACCTGACACACAATATTTTGTTAGCGCAACGCAATCTGACTTTCAAACATCTCTACAAAAGAATGGCCCTGACTAACATTAAACTATACCTTTCACAAATCACTTACCTCACAAAAATCTTCGCTGCTCAAGCTACTGCAATACAGCGAGCGCCACTACTGCCAGCTAAATAAAAGATTCAAACTACTGAAGGCACTAACTACTGATAGGGATAGTTAGCAAATGAAAGATATTAATAGAGAACAAACAATGTATTTACCTTGATATCATCATATATAAATATATCAGTTCATGAAAAATTACAAAACTCCGCCATCTCTCTCCCCACATCCACCACTGCTGGCGGCTCACCTCCAACTGCGCAACGCTACGCGCTGTTCACAGCCAGCTGCCTCTGCCCAACACTACAATGGCAGACAACAATGCAAACTAGCCACAGACTGCACACAGCACAGCCAGTGATTTTCATATTGAGCGCTACGTAACATTGCCAATAAGAAAACATAAACAGCCTACTTACATAGAGAAAACATAAACAGTCTACTTACATAGCCCCCATGCTCCCCACAAAAAATTTTACAAAATTTTTTTTGGGCAGTGGCCAATAATGATTTGATAAAATTTTTCATAATTACAATAACAAAGAAATCAAATGCACACACTTATTGATACAATGTTGGTCAAAAGCTAAAATTTTCTCACAGTCCATAAAGACAGTCCTAATCGTACATAACAGTAGAATAGCAGTGTTTTTTCTCAAAGTCTGAGCAGTAAAAGAAAATGCACCCGGAAGTAGTGGATTTCCATGCAGTCTTGAAGAAGTAGTGTTGTCCTTCCAATGGAAAGACAGTGCTGACCCACAGCAGAGTCATTCGACGTTTTGAAGAATATTGGTAGGTAAGTCATCACAGAACAGACCCACTGTAGTCCTGGTAGAGATTGTGGTATTGGTGGGCCACCAGAGGTGCAGACCCACTGCAGTCCTTGTAGAGATAATGGTATTGGTGGGCCACCAGAGGTGCAGACCCACTGTAGTCCTTGTAGAGATAATGGTATTGGTGGGCCACCAGAGGTGCAGACCCACTGGAGTCCTTGTAGAGACGGCCAGCAGCCATCTGTTGCGACTGTGCAGGTGCACAATCACCCTCGAAGAGTCTTGCGGAGAATATAGCAAGTCCATAAACCACCACTTGTGCACTCACAAAGTTTTTGGAATTGTCCTTAGAACCAGCAATGCTGTTATCCAGTCCCTTGCAGAATTATTAACACACGTGCAAACACTAACAGTCCCTACTTCTCACATATTGTCCATATACTATGACCAACAGAAACGTGTGCAGTGAAATGTAACTAACAAGTTAATAATATCATGAACTGGTGACAATTACAATTTTATAACATAAGAATACAATAACAAAGGTACAAAATACATCATTAAAAACATAATAATACAGATAACATTTGTAGTACAGGCTTTACAAAAGAATAGAAATAAACATATACATCAGTGGAATTATGACATGAGTACATACATAAAGGATCACAATAACTTTTGAAACATCAACTTCACACATGAGCATTGAACAGAATAAATAATGTGTAAGCATATTTATAAGGTAAATAACATATTATGAATGTCAATTATATTTGAGGATAACAGTATTCCTCATCATAGTGAATGTAGCTTAATATTAATAGAAGAAAAAATTCTATGAAACTACACAGAGACAGGAAGAAAACAAATACACAAGGGTACACACACACATAGTGGGATAACACCAATAGGAAAGGACAGGGTTCGTTGTCAGTGTAACATGTGGTACTGCAGTCCAACCCAAAACTTCATATATCTTTCCTCTTATTTCATCCTTTGTTTCCACAAAAAAAATTCTATCTAAGCATGCTTTCTGTATTTATATGTTCACACATTTCTTACCTCAACATTTATTTCCAAGAAAATCCTACCTAAAATACTTTTTTTTTTTTGGCCAAACCATTTTCTTATAGCGTCTAAATGCATTTCTTCCAATTCATCATAGTTAGTTTCTTATATAGTCTACCCCTCTTAAGCTAACTTAAATCTACTGAGCTCAGATATTAAACTAAGGGACGAGGCAATGCAGCAGCACAAAACAAATAACACAAACATCAATGACAAAAAATACAGATTGGCAAAGCTAGCAGCAGCAAATGTAATAACTTATATCAAAACATGACATAGCTCAAGCAGAAAAACTAGTACACTAAAGATAACAATGCAGATAAGGGAAATGTATAATCACATCTTAATGTCTATGTAATTAAAGTGGTGCACCACAAAAAGTTATTCTACCAAAAAGTTACCAATTACTTGAAAAGAAAATTATGAATGCAGTTACTAGTTCCTTCTTATTGTTCTTTCCTTTCCAAGTGCTCCTTTTTTAAAGAATGTGGATCATAAAATAATTATTTAATAGATCTGTTGACAGAAAGTGTTCACATTAGCAAATGCATTTCATTTTATAAAAGCAATGCTGCAACACAGCTGGAAACCAGATATCAAATGAAATAAGCAACTATGAAAAGCAAAGCATAAAAATATCATTCAGTAGTCATGTGACATTTCGTAAGTTAGTAGAAATTCTCTCAACTCTCATAGAAAGACGCTTGTCATAATCAGGTGTGCAGATGTAAAAATATTTCTTGTCATTTTATTAGGCATTTCAGTAAATATCGTAAATTAAGAGCTAGTGTAATCATATGTTTTCAAGTTCGACCGTGTCGTTTTTGCGATGCTTTCTCTAAAGGAATGACAATGGCCAGGATAATGGCCTTCCCTTTCTTTTTTTTTCTTTCTTCCTGTGCTCTGAAAGGCACGCGCTAATGACTTTTTCTCCAGGCGTCTGACACAGCTGGGTGCCCGCGACGCATTACGTGCAGGTGGTCACTTAACTTTCGTACGGAAATATTTACGACAGCAGTTTCCGCTACCGTGGCAGTCATATAAAAATATTTCACAGGTCATGAATTAGCGTTGCAAATCTGTAGAAACAAAATGCTATTGATATAACAGTGTCCAAAAAATTTTCGTCTGCATTGTAATACATTCATGCATATACACACACATTATACCTCAACAGCATAGTACACATCGTCGTCGTAATAATAACATCATAACACTTCAGTCAAATCTCAAAATCGTCGTAACTTCCTCCAATAATTTCTAAGCCTAAAAAGAATTCTCTGCTCATTTAAATAGTGTCATCTACCTCAAACGTACTTTAAAAATCATGATCTCATGCCAAATACGACATTCAAAGCTCTCATAGTATCACAATGGTTCCGAAAAAATATGAACAGTTCACACAGTACAGACAAAATACAATTTCCTAAGTGAGAAGTTAGCCAACTGTGTAATTGCGTAAACATCTGTTACTGATGTAATAAAAAAGTTTATCTCTCAGTTACATGATCAGATAGCTGTGTAAATTATGTGTTAGAGAAATATGGTACCGATGTGTAAAGTTGTATAAGCAAATACCATATTAGCTAGGGTTCCTTGTGGTTGCCACACACATGGTACACAAAGTAAGCGTGTACCCCCCTGAGGATTAATGTAATTATACCCTCAGGTGTTACAGATTACAGCAATGGAATGAAATGTATCACGGAAAACTTTCTTTGTAATTCAAAAATCTTTAAAAATAAATGTTTTAAGTACAAAATTAATGACTCAAATACGTGTCCTGTAGCGCTAAATGTGCGTCTTGTTGCAACATAATCTCTGTGGAAGTGTCGTAGTTATCGTCCTCCGAAAGCTAAGTTCTGCAGAAGTCAATGTACTTACCTCATGATAAACAAAGTGAAATGCTTTGCGTATAGATATCTTAGTTATTACGCTTATTGCCATGATGATGACAGTACTGTGCTGTAACGTATTGTTGTGCTATGGAAAAGGCTGTCTCCTTGTAGCTATACCACAAAAGTTACTACTAAAACATGTTTTACTTTCTAGAATAAAACAGAAAAACTGTGCAGATATGAAACAGAAACACCGCAAAATCAACATTGTACATTGTCACTCATTAGTAGCGTCGTGATAAAAATCGTGTAGCTGTCACATAAACTAACCTCTGTGTCATCTGGTATCTCTCAGAAAGCACTTTAAACCCAGAATGTATTTTCAAGTAAACCAAAATGTTGCATTAAAATCTCATTAGCAGTACCAGTATGTGTCCTAAGTATGTAACCCTGATAGTCGTTACGTAATCGTGCAACTAACAAGCAAGAATGTACAAATACAACACTGTGTCGTCTGTTCACTATAACAATGCATTCGTAATTTCTGTTTTAAAAATGTTCCCTAGGTTCTAGACTGGATATTTAACTTCAAACATTGTTGCATGTTAACAGTTTCTAAGTCTGACAAAGCATATTAGTAATGTGAAGCGAAAAATTTTATGACAAGGACTAAGTTAAAAAGCAGATTATCTTTCAATAAACGGTTTTACATGTGAAATGTGGTGTAAACCTTTACTCTTCCTAGTACGCAGAGTTTCAACCTCAACGCAATTATCATGTGGTATACGTCGGATTCTGTAAGGTCCATTGTAAACTAGAAAGAATTTGTGACTCAAATGTTTCTTCTTATGTGACAATGAATGAGCTTTAATGAGAACCTTCTGACCAATATACAATTTCTTTGCATTTGCTTTACCGTGTAGTTTTCTCCTTTTGTCTGCTGCAGATTTTATATTTTTAAGAGCCAAATCAATTATGTCTTTGTGTCGAAGTTTACGTGTATTTGGGAAAGGTACAAGCTCTCTGATTCTGTTCGGTGGTTCTTCATTCTTTAGTACAAGAGTAGGTGGTAAAGCAGTGGAATCATGAGGCATTTCATTCAGCACGTTTTGAAATAAGTGTAAATATCTGTCCCAATGCTGATGCTTTCTGTGACAATAAAGTCTGCAAAGCTTATTGATTTCTTTCATAATACGTTCAGACGGGTTACAATGTGGTGAGTACAATGAAATAAAAACAGGTTTGATTTTATGGTTGCGAAGCATGCGTGACCAAACAGCAGATCTAAATTGCGGTCCGTTATCTGAAATGACTTTAGCAACGTGGCCAACTTCACGTAAGAAATTTTTAACAAAGGCGTTGGATACAGACCGTCCAGTGGCTTTACGTAACGGAGTGAAAGAAACAAATTTTGAAGTAAGTTCAACAGCGACTAGAACGTACGAAAATCCATTAGATGTTCTGACAAGCGGTCCCAAGAGATCAACCGCAGCAAATTCTTTTAATTTAGAAGGAATAATAGGAAACAACGGAGCACGATGTGAGACAGTAGATGGTTTCGCCTTTTGACAAAGTTTACAAATAGACAAGACTCTTCGAATTCTCTTTTCCATATTGTTAAAATAACAAGTCGTTCGAAGAATATGATAACATTTTCGTGGGCCAAAATGTGCGTAGCTGAAATGAATGTACCAAATGAGCTTATTAACAAAATCGTCTGGAATGCAAAGTACCCATAGCTTGTCATCAACAGTGCAGCGTTTGAAGAGTATGTTGTTTCTAACCAGGTAATAATGCCGAATCTGTGTGTGTGTCTTTTCATGCCATTTGCTCTTGATGTCTTTCCAAATCGGATCTTTATCTTGTTCATGAGCAATGTCCTTTAAAGATGTGGTGATGAAGTTTTCAAAGGCGACTTTCTGAATGTAAAGAATACTGAAATTTTTCTCGAGGTTGCCTTCTGTGGTACTTTTCTCAAGCCCAGCCGGTGCGCGTGACAGTGCGTCCGCAACAATGTTCTCCTTGCCGGGAATGTAGACTATTGTGAAGCGGAATTCTTGCAGAAACAATGCCCAACGTTTTAACCTGTCATGATTTAATTTTGAAGACATAAGAAATTGTAATGCACGATGATCACTGTATACTTTTACGTGCTTACCAGAAAGAAAGAAACGGAATTTGTTAAATGCCCAAACGATAGCCAAAGCTTCTAATTCAGTAACGGAATAATTTTTTTCAGATTTTGTTAGCACTCGGCTAGCAAAAGCAATGGTTTTCTGAACAGTAGTGTCATTTTCTGTGGCTTCTTGAAATAAATGGGCACCAAGACCGACTTTAGAAGAATCCGTGCTAAGGCAGAAATCTTGTGACAGATCTGGATGAGCTAAGATTGGCGCGTGAAGTAACGCTTCTTTCAAAGAATTGAATTCCAACTATGCTTGTTCGTCCCAGTTCCAAATAGTATTTTTTCCAGTGAGAGAACAAAGTTTTGGTGTAACAAGAATTTGCATATTCAGAAAACGACGGTAAAAATTTACGAGACCTAGAAAACTGCGGACTTGTCTTTTTGTGGATGGAACTGGAATGGCTCTGATTGCTTCTAACTTTTCAGGATCCGGCTGAATGCCTTCAGAAGAAATAATATGTCCCAAAAACTTCACCTTTGTCCTACCGAATTCAGACTTTTCCAAGTTAACTGTAATTCCAGATTCTACAAAAATACGTAACAAACTGTTGAGGATGCGATTATGTAGTTCCCATGAAGCTTCTGCTATTAGAATATCGTCCACATATAAGGTGATGTGACGTTTTAAGAACTCAGGTAATATGGAATTTAGCCCGCGAATGAATGCTGCTGAAGAAATGTTCAAACCAAAAGGAAGTTTCCGAAACTGATAACAAACGCCGAAACAAAGGAAAGCTGTGTATTTTCTACATTCTGGATGAAGTTCGATTTGATAAAAGCTGGATCTGAGATCAATGGAAGACAACACTTTTACACCATTAAAATTTTGAAGAAGTTCTTCCAACGTTTGCGGCCTGTCTGTTTCAGGAATAATGATCGTATTGATTTGTCTCGAATCTAAGACAAGCCTGATCGATCCATTTTTCTTCTCAACAACATGTAATGGATTGTTGTATGAGCTTACTGCAGGCTCAATAATGCCCTCGTCGAGCATAGATTGTATTTCTGTTCTAACACGGTCCCTATAATGTGCTGGAATTACATATGGTCTAACACAAAATTTAGTATGCTCACGAACACGAAATTGGTATTGAAATCCCTTGATTGTACCTGTTTTGTGAGTAAAAACTGTGGAATGTGCTTGTAATATCTCAAAAAGGTCCTGCCTATCAGTGTCATTACAATTCTCAATTGTTTGAATTTTATTCTGAATTAACTTATTAGTGTCAAATGCGCCGTCGATATCATCCCTGTCAGTACTTGCAGAATGATTGTTAGCGTCAAGTTCCGTCGAAAATTCCGAACTGTTGTCTAACAGGAGGTAAAGCCGATTAATTTCTTCGTCATGGTTTGAGAGCCAATCTTCAAATTTCAAAGCTACTGACTTACCTTCTTTTTCTAAAGTTATTTCAGCATCGTGAAAGTTTAAGATTGCTTTGTATTCATTCAAAAAGTCTACTCCCAGTATAATTTCCGTCGACAATAATGGAACAATAAGAAAGTTCATAGAGAAGCTGTGGCTTTGACAAAAGAATTCTAAGTTCGTTTGTTGGCGTACATCTACACTTTTTCCAAAGATTGCACCTTGTAATTTAATCTTACGTAACGGAAGTGTGGGGCAATCGTTCGATTTGTTGCATTTGCTAAAGGCTGTTTCACTGATTACTGAAATGGGACTGCCAGAGTCAAGTACTGCCGTAAATTTTACATCATTTACTGTAATGTGAATCACAGGATATGCAATATTGTTATGTTTTATGTCGTGTTCCTGGAGTAAGATGTCCCTAATGTCTTCCATTTTTACGTAATTACTAGCTACGGCAGCTGCGTCGTCAGTTTCATAAGTATGTTTTGTGGCTGCCAGCGGTGTGAGTCATTGCCTATTGTCTCTTTGTTGGTGAGCGTCGTTAATGGGATTTGGAGACCTAACTTCTACAAATTCACCGTGACGAGAGGGCCCTGCTCTGTTTGAATCCCGCCAGTTCTGATGCAATTCAGGTCTGTCGTTACGATCACATCGTCTGTCGTCATGTCGGTATTTCCTGTAGTTTCTTTCTTGTCGGTTAAGTGGTGGAGAATTTCTCCCTGAATCGTAACTGCGCGCTGGACCGTTGCGTCTCAAGTTATTCTGTCTCCCATAATAATAATTGTTTTGGTTCCCATATTGTCTGTTTCTCTGATTGTCTCTGTGATAGTCATTACCGCGGAGAGGTGATCTTTCCCTGTAATTATTACTACTCTGCCAACGGTTGTCATACGGGTGGTGTCTGTTTTGGTCACGATTTGTGTTGTGAGAATAGCCTTGTCGCGTCCAGTTATTATTTCTTTCATCGCGGAATTGCGACTGATGTGATCTGTAATTGTTGTGCTCCTGCGTTCCGCGATTGTCAGTGTCACTTTCCAGTTCTTGTAACAGTCCCTGAAAAGCTTCAATGTCGTCTTTGCAACGTCCTGCCAAAATAATATGTCGTAAATGTTCAGGTAATTTGATTAAGCAAATGCGGATGAGTTCTGAGGGGCTGTATGGGTTTGACAGGTACTGATTCTTGTGCAACATGTCTTCAAAATATTTCACAAGACTGGAGAATTCAGATTGTTCGAAATGTTTCATCATTATGATGCCATGTTTTACACGGTCTTGTGTGGCTTGAGACCAATATGCTGAGAGGAAGGCATGGTAAAATTCTCCTTCACTGTGGCAATCGTGAATGACCGATCGCATTCTTACAGCTGGTTCATTCTCTAAGTAGCCACACATAAATTCTAATCTGTGCTCTAATGACCAGTTGGGAGGAAAACAATGAGAGAATTGATGGAGCCATGCTTGTGGATGAATGTCGTTGCCAGAATTTTTAAATGTTTTGAATTTACGTGTAGTAATGAACAACTTATAGTCAAAATCATCGTGTCGGCGAGTAGCATCTCGGTCATAGTTACGTCGTGTCGGCGGTTCCATCTCAAAATTCGGTGTACCTTGCCAATTTCTTTCATAATCACCGAAATGCCCTGTGTTATTATTTTGTGGCTTTTGCGTATTTCTAAGTCCCTCTTCCCGTGTTGGAGCGCGAGTGTCTTCTGAAATACGTAATTCTTGTATTACCTGTGTCAGCTGATCTTGTACTTCCCGGATTTCTCTTTGGTGTTGCGTATCAATTTGATTCAGATTTTGTTTCAGTTTCCTAATTTGTTCGCTCTGTTCTGTGTCATTAAAGACTACCGGTTTTGCGTCATTCAGATTATCATCTACCTTCGTAGATAAATTATTTAGCTGATCCGAAAGTTCAACTACTTTCTCCGATAGTGTACTTATTTCCTCAGTGTGTTTTTCTGAACCAAGTTTCAGAGTATCTACTGTGTCCTTAAAGTTTTCCTGAGTTTTTGCAAGTTGCGTAACCGAATCGGTAGATGCAACTGAGTCAAATTTAGCTTGCAAGGTCTCATGATTTTCATGAACAATAATTTGCAGTTCTTTTATGGCTGCTTCGTGATTCTGTAATGCATTTTCATGCCGCGAAAAAATAGGTTGAAAATGCTCACAAATTTGAGTTTTTACGTCATTACAGACTTTTTGACATTTCGATTCAATGTGATGTAACTCAGCAGTTAAATCCTCACGTGTTTGTTCGAGAGTTTGTTCCAATGAGTCTAACTTTTTGAGATTTTGTTCCATTGTGTCTAACTGTTGCTGTGTTTGTCTCTGGTGTTGTTCCATTGTGTCTAACTTTTGAAGATTTTGTCCCATTTGTTTCTGATTTTGTTCAAGCGTTGTGTCTAACTTTTGTAGCCTTTGTCCCATTTGTTGCATTAACTGTAATAACAATGCACTGGTGTCTGAAACATGTTCCTCAGTGCTTTTCGGCAGTGAAGTTGCACCGGCAACATTCACATTTTGACAAGCGGAAAATGTGTCTTGACTCATTTGAGAAAACGGTGAGAACCCAAAACCTGAGTCTGCAGTATTTGCAATATTGTGTTCTGTCATTCCCGATTCCTGAGGCGAGCTGTTGCTGACCAATCGATCGATAACGCTTCCCTGTTCACTACCTGTTTCACTGTCTACACCATTGTTTGCCGCCCGCTCCATTTCCCTATGCACAATTACCAAATTACTACTTTGAACATCAGTTAATTCATTACTCGGTGGCGCTAACACACTGCTTTCGTCTTCACTGTCATTTCTCAGTTTACTTTGGAGCCTAGTATTACGTTTTTCACACGCCATTATTGTCACAATATTTCACACGATAACACAGAAAAGCACAATTTGAAGAGCAAAATAAAATAACATAGCAATGGAAATAATGTCTACTTAATTGCCAGCGCAGCTGCGAAATACTTGGTGCAAATCTACATGCATGCCACAACTGTTTTACTGTACAACAATGAAAGTCTGCAACTACAAAGGAGATTTTCTCTACAATTACGCGCTAGCAATAAACAAAATCTACACTAATTACACAAACTACAACAAAAAATCAGAAGATTCCAGTGAGGTATCCTAGGCTAAGGGTCGCCATATGAAACGTCCCCTTTGAACAATTATACAAGACTGTGCTTAACCTGACACACAATATTTTGTTAGCGCAACGCAATCTGACTTTCAAACATCTCTACAAAAGAATGGCCCTGACTAACATTAAACTATACCTTTCACAAATCACTTACCTCACAAAAATCTTCGCTGCTCAAGCTACTGCAATACAGCGAGCGCCACTACTGCCAGCTAAATAAAAGATTCAAACTACTGAAGGCACTAACTACTGATAGGGATAGTTAGCAAATGAAAGATATTAATAGAGAACAAACAATGTATTTACCTTGATATCATCATATATAAATATATCAGTTCATGAAAAATTACAAAACTCCGCCATCTCTCTCCCCACATCCACCACTGCTGGCGGCTCACCTCCAACTGCGCAACGCTACGCGCTGTTCACAGCCAGCTGCCTCTGCCCAACACTACAATGGCAGACAACAATGCAAACTAGCCACAGACTGCACACAGCACAGCCAGTGATTTTCATATTGAGCGCTACGTAACGTTGCCAATAAGAAAACATAAACAGCCTACTTACATAGAGAAAACATAAACAGTCTACTTACACATATATCACATTGAAACAACCGAAATAAAATGTTAAACGTACCTACGTTCTGTATTTTAATTTAAAAAACCTACCTGTTACCAACTGTTCGTCTAACATTGTGAGCCATATGTTTGTGACTATTACAGCACCATCTATCACGAAGCGAAAAAAGTATTCCAACTAAAACATTCATATTTCTTCACATACTACACGAATATGTAATAAAAATGGAGGTTTCTATTTTAAAAAACGCAGTTGATATCCGTTTGACCTATGGCAGCGCCATTTAGCGGGCGAACCACAGCGCCATCTGGTTTCCCCCTTCAAGCTAGACGAGTTTCGTTCTTTGTACACTCCTGGAAATTGAAATAAGAACACCGTGAATTCATTGTCCCAGGAAGGGGAAACTTTATTGACACATTCCTGGGGTCAGATACATCACATGATCACACTGACAGAACCACAGGCACATAGACACAGGCAACAGAGCATGCACAATGTCGGCACTAGTACAGTGTATATCCACCTTTCTCAGCAATGCAGGCTGCTATTCTCCCATGGAGACGATCGTAGAGATGCTGGATGTAGTCCTGTGGAAGGGCTTGCCATGCCATTTCCACCTGGCGCCTCAGTTGGACCAGCGTTCGTGCTGGACGTGCAGACCGCGTGAGACGACGCTTCATCCAGTCCCAAACATGCTCAATGGGGGACAGATTCGGAGATCTTGCTGGCCAGGGTAGTTGACTTACACCTTCTAGAGCACATTGGGTGGCACAGGATACATGCGGACTTGCATTGTCCTGTTGGAACAGCAAGTTCCCTTGCCGGTCTAGGTATGGTAGAACGATGGGTTCGATGACGGTTTGGATGTACCGTGCACTATTCAGTGTCCCCTCGACGATCAACAGTGGTGTACGGCCAGTGTAGGAGATCGCTCCCCACACCATGATGCCGGGTGTTGGCCCTGTGTGCCTCGGTCGTATGCAGTCCTGATTGTGGCGCTCACCTGCACGGCGCCAAACACGCATACGACCATCATTGGCACCAAGGCAGAAGCGACTCTCATCGCTGAAGACGACACGTCTCCATTCGTCCCTCCATTCACGCCTGTCGCGACACCACTGGAGGCGGGCTGCACGATGTTGGTGCGTGAGCGGAAGACGGTCTAACTGTGTGCGGGACCGTAGCCCAGCTTCATGGAGACGGTTGCGAATGGTCCTCGCCGATACCCCAGGAGCAACAGTGTCCCTAATTTGCTGGGAAGTGGCGGTGCGGTCCCCTACGGCACTGCGTAGGATCCTACGGTCTTGGCGTGCATCCGTGCGTCGCTGCGGTCCGGTCCCAGGTCGACGGGCACGTGCACCTTCCGCCGACCACTGGCGACAACATCGATGTACTGTGGAGACCTCACGCCCCACGTGTTGAGCAATTCGGCGGTACGTCCACCCAGCCTCCCGCATGCCCACTATACGCCCTCGCTCAAAGTCCGTCAACTGCACATACGGTTCACGTCCACGCTGTCGCGGCATGCTACCAGTGTTAAAGACTGCGATGGAGCTCCGTATGCCACGGCAAACTGGCTGACACTGACGGCGGCGGTGCACAAATGCTGCGCAGCTAGCGCCATTCGACGGCCAACACCGCGGTTCCTGGTGTGTCCGCTGTGCCGTGCGTGTGATCATTGCTTGTACAGCCGTCTCGCAGTGTCCGGAGCAAGTATGGTGGGTCTGACACACCGGTGTCAATGTGTTCTTTTTTCCATTTCCAGGAGTGTAGTTTTTTCGTTTGACGCTTATTTCGTGAGATATTTGGCCCGGTAACGATCAATGGACCACCCTGTAGAGTTTCACACTATGGCTTCTTCAACATACAGTTTTAGATTTTTTAATTACTTTTATTAAAAGTTAATTGGAATAAATCTACACAATTTCAGATGGATTTGGCGACTCCTTTCATCAGATAGCGTTTACATAAGCATACCACTTGCATTTCACAATTGAAAAGAGCGCTCACATTACACTACATACAACACGAAAATTAAGAATAGGAGACCTTTATACAAAGCAAAACAAATAAAACTGTTAAAACGTTTAGAATTTCAAGGAGCGTATTCCAGTCAACAATGTTAGAGGCTTTTTCTAAATCAGCAAACGCTACAAATGTGGTTTTTGTTTCCCTTATCCTATTTTCTAAGACCAGTCGTAGAGAAAGTAGGGTCCTGCGCTTTCTTAAATTTCCCTGGAACACAAACCGTTCTTCCGTAATGTCAGTCTCAATCATTTTCTTCTTCAATCTACTGTAAATAAACGTGCCAATATTTTCCAACCATAACCTACTGAATTGGTGGTTAGTTAACTTTCACAGCTGTCATCATCCGCCCTTTTTTTATTTGTAATTGTTAGGTTCTCCTTGAAGTTTGAGATAATTTCACGTCTGTCATACTCGAGAGGCGTTCAGTAAGTAATGCAACACACTTTTTGCTGAACGCAGGTTTGTTTTATTCAGGATTCCAATAGACCATACTATTCCCCTCTCTTATGGCTACCAAACGCTATGTTTCAACACAATCTCTGTTCAATGCGACAGCCTTAGGCCACCTTACTAGGAGAGCCTGTATGCCCGCATTTTACCACTCTACTGGTCAACGCCGGAGCCAACATTTTGCTGTCTCGATAACCTCCCATCGTCAACGTATTGCATCCAGCGGAGTGCATCCTTCTTTGGGACAAACAGATAGAAGTTCGAAGGTGGAAGATCCGGGCTGTAGAGTGGAGGAGAACAAACAGTCGTCGTCCAACGACTCACCGTGATTTTGTTCACTGCCACGTCTCCACACACATTCTGCAACCGTCTATGAATATCTGCGATGTTCTGGTTATCCGCAAAAAGAAACTTACGGATTCCTGATCTTCGCGGTACACTCGTGATATGGCCGTACGGGAAAATCCCCACTTCATCGCTACCTCGGAGATGCTGTGTCCCACCACTCGTGCGCCGACTGTAACACCACGTTCAAACTCACTTAAATCTTGATAACCTGCCATTGTAGCAGCAGTAACCAATCTAACAACTGCGCCAGTCACTTGTTGCCTTACATAGGCGTTGCCAATCGCAGTGCCGTTTCCTGCCTGTTTACATATCTCTGTATTTGAATATGTATGCGTATACCACTTTCTTTGGTGCTTCAGTATATTAACTAATGTAATATTAGTGTTATTTTTAACCTCATTAAATTGTCAAATGCTGTATACATACCGGTTTTACTCAAAAGAGGTACTTTTTTTTGACTGGGCAGAAAATACCCCACATCCCAGGTTATGGGTTTTTTGCATGACTCTCCCATTCTCCACCTGGCAAGGTAAAATCTCCTCTTAATACAATGTCATCATCAAGCAATTTCATCGTCAAGCAATTTGCCGTTGACATTTTCCATGTTGTCTGTTAATGAGCTCTGCCTTTACAGCTTGAAAGATTACAGAATGTACACCTGTGAATGTTTTGAGAGCAGTAGTCATCGCCGTGTGCTGAATGATGTTTTCAGTAGCTGTGACAGTTTTTCCAAACCAAGTAAATAGTTGCTAGGGAAATCGTGCGCTTTTCCAAATGTGGTGCCACATTCCAGCATGGACGCTGAAGGAAAGGCCTTAATGTGAAAATGGTTCAAATGGCTCTGAGCACTATGCGACTTAACTTCTGAGGTCATCAGTCGCCTAGAACTTAGAACTAATTAAAACTAACTAACCTAAGGACATCACACACATCCATGCCCGAGGCAGGATCGAACCTGCGACTGTAGCGGTCGCTCGGCTCCAGTCTGTAGCGTCTAGAACCGCACGGCCACTCTGGTCGGCCTTCAATGTGAGATGCGAGCTCGCAGCAAGCGTTCAGGAATCTTTTGGGGGAATGCTTTAGAAATACTGCAGGGCTGGACGACCCTGTTTATAAATAGGACGAGATGTTTCCAATTCGGAAGGTTGAAAGGGTTGCTATTGTTCCGGGCGTCCTCTGGTGCGCCATTAGGAGTAGCCGAGGCGCTTATCGGCTGCAGCAGGTAGCGGCACGTCATCTGGGAGGCCCACGCGGGCTCTTGTACCTAGCAGGTAGCGGCGAGAATTCGCGACTGATGTGGAATTTCCACCAGACTTTACCTACAAACATTACATGCGCTCACCACAGCATGCCAAACTAAAGGCATTATTTTTCAAACTTCAGTTACAGCAACAAATACTAAAAAAATGCATATTACTTATGTTACCATTATATTTTATGAGGTGTTACTTATTTTAAAATATAGTGTTTCATGTGCTTTTCATCAGCATTTGAGCGTAGTTTATTTTGTAACTCTTTTATAAAAATTAATGTTAGCCAGCTGGTTCAAGGTTGTAAAATACTGTAATGAACGTCACTCGGACAGAGTGATATATTAGCGGAAGGACAACAGTGACAGTCAATAGGAAGAAACTGAAACATTTAGTGAGGGCAAGGCATTGTCGACTGGGTTTGTGCGTGAAGAGTGAGGGGACTGGTATCGGAGGTTTGGTGCAATACAGAGATCTATATCTAGGATGCGATTTTGTAAAACTTGGCGAGTTTTGTTTTTCTGTGGCAAGTTGCCACATAGTGAAGTTTTGGAATCTCAATCATTTCACGAGTCCGTCGCGCCTTACAGTTTCCCAGGGAGTTATAGCAGGAGACACTTTGACTGTATTTGTGAATTTGGCTGTCAGCTGAAGTTTAGTGAAGTAGCTAGTGCCAGTAGTACGGTTTTTTTAGTGAATAAAAAAATTGAAGTTTGTAGACATTCATTGTGTTGCTTAGCTTTTTTGTTATAAACAACTCCAGCTACGTCCTCTGATTTAAATTGCTGTTGACATGTTTACAAAGCAGTTATAAATGTGTAATCTTTGTAAATAAGAACTATTTTGGAGGGGTGTGTGGCAACCCGTCACTAGGCTACATCTGACGAGCCAAAATCAGGTAAATCCGAATATCGGAGCACGAATTTACTTTCTCTTTCCGAGATACTTGTTTCGGAACCAGGTTGTAGCTAGTAGGCTCCTGTTTCAGGAAGTCAATAAAAGCATCCAGTTATCAAGTTTGACCCTCTCTTAATGTTTAATTTCACATTCACAATACGAAATAACATCACTAGGTGTAGTAGAAGTAGTATATCTACACTGATTCTGCGCCCTTTGTTTACATGTGTGACGTCATGCAACTAATGTCATTGACCTAGAGATGACATCACACACAAGCCAAGCTCGCCTTATTGTCATCACTCTCCTCAGTAATATCTTCCTCATCAGTCACGTCATACAGGGAAACCCCCGTCCTGCCTCCTCTCTCTTCCCCTGACCCTCCTCTCTTCCCCTCGTCCTCTCCAGCCAGTCACAACAAAGTATGAACATGAGACGTAAAATCACAGGGGTAAAAAAAGAAGGGATTTGTCATTACGTCACAAACTTGAAGCTGAAGTTTGCCATCTTACATAGCCCAATACATTAGGTTCACTGCATTTATATCTCCGTAATTCACCACAGTGATACTTCCTTCTGATGCCACTCTGACCTTCCCACGTCCAGTTTCGACCGTTGAGGATACTTATCGAATTTTGTGGTCTAACCAAAAAGCGTTATGCTTTTATTGTGTGGAGACGTCGTTGTTTCGTTAAAAATGCCAGCTTGTTTCATTTACGGCTGTACTAATTGATCCGATCGTAATCTTAAATTTAAGGAGTCACATTTTATTTGTAACTAGAGCCGCTCAAGCAGTATTTTATTTGCTTACATGAATTATGGCTGCCCTATTTACTTTATTTCTTGCGTTTTTAATTACTTCCCAAACTGCAAACCCTACAACTTTCAAGCCATACTTTAACTATCTCTGCACACCACATGGTTACGAGACCGCGCTAATTGTTGGTGCAGCATCTCGTGCCCTAAATTCCTCTCGCTGATGACTACACATTGTTGACATTTACTCCGATTTTAAAACAATTCTGGGTAGAACAACTGGAGACAGACGTCATGAGTGTGTCAGTTCTGTGTTGTACTACCACACCACTTATGCCTTTAGGTAATTAAACTGTAGTAGCATGTAGATGCCCAACGAATACTGTCACAGGAGAGCAGCCAACTCAAACAGACCGCTACTCTCGGCATTTGGCGTAGCTGCCCGAGTACTTGTCGTAGATGGTTCCTCGAAGCGCTCGAGAGCCGTGTCTTCAAATGCAGCATCCCGTCGTGATCGAGGTCTTCCAGCATCACCATGATATCCCACTAACGAGCCTGTTTCGCCAAGTCGCCGGTGAATTGCTGTAAATGTTTGCGGGTGTGGGTGGGATGTTCCTGGGTACCGTTCCTGAGCATTCCTGTAGGATAGTCCATAAACAAAAACCACATCTCGTTGTTCTTCAAACGAATACAGTGCCGCCATGCTTACTGTGTGACTAAATTGCAGGTGATGTGTGTGTGTGTGTGTGCTCTGAAGCGAAGTTTACTTGTGAATGCCTCTGGCATTAGGTGGAGACAAAACAGCAAGACCTATTCGACACGTGTGCGTGTCATGTTGGGGCAATGACAGAGCAAGGGACGTTTTTTTTGTGCGTGAACAAAAAACCATAGCGCTGCCTGCAAACCGACGAACAGCAACAGCGCAACTCCGCCCCCCTCCCCCCCCCCCCCCCCCCCCGGCCAATTGGAGCACGAGGCGCCAAGTTTCCGTAGTTTAAAGATTGCGCCATGTCGACACACACAACATTAGTAAGTTTGGTTCCTACTGGCACAAGCTATCCAGGGTTAAAATTTCGTGACAAATTTTCTTCACCCTGTGTATATATGTGAGGGCTCCGCTACAGGTATGTTTGGGACGAGAAAGCTGCAATCTTATACTTATAGAATCCTCACATCTTGCCTACCAGAGCATAGAGCCATAAAAATACCTCTAGCCTTCTTAGAACTTGCGTATGCTCATCGATATATTCCTCTTCTATCGGCAGACCGGCGCCCTCTTCTCTGCATTCTCCGCCCAAATCTCACTGTTGCCCTCTTTCTGGGACCTATTCCTGTGCTTGACAACACCCCCACCGAAGAAAAACGCTTTATGAACTTGGGAGCGGCGGTCATCTCGTGCAGAATTCCAGTGACGCCGTTACCTGCTGTCAGCACTGTGTCGGCTCGTGATGGTCGTCCGCTCACCCTGTCCAGAGCACACAGCAGCCTTCGCCGAACGGTGTCCTACTTGGCGTCGCCGTCACCTTAACAATCTGCGGTAAGTTAATGATGCCCATTGCCCCATTCTGATGTGCTGTCTGTCTGTGAAGCTGCCAGCCCGCCCAAATGCAATTCTCAAGAAATAAAACGCCTACTAGTACCTCATGTATTGGCAATCACTGTCGGATAATCTGTAATAAACATAAAGGAATACACACAAATCTAACTAATTCGATCTATATATCATTACATAATTTGAAAAGGAAAGTTGCTACTCACCATATAGCGGAGATACTGAGTCGCAGATAGGCACAACAAGAAGACTCTCACAATTAAAGCTTTCAGCCATTAAGACTTTCGTTAACAATAGACACACACACACTCACACAAAGGCAACTCACACACACGGCTGCATTCTCAGGCAACTGAAACCACAATGCAGGCAGCAGCACCAGTGCATGATGGGAGTGGCGACTGGGTGGGATAAGGAGGAGGCTGGGGGGAGGGGAGGGATAGTATGGTGGGCTTGGCAGACAGTGAAGTGCTGCAGGTTAGACAAAGGGTACCACCATCTATTCCAGTCCAGTCACTGACGTCACCTATCCCATCAAAGGCAGAGCTACCTGTGAAACCAGTCATGTGATCTACAAGCTATGCTGCAACTACTGTGCTGCAGCCTACGTAGGCATGACATCCAACAAGCTGTCTGTCCACATGAATGGCCACCGACAAACTGTGGCCAAGAAAGAAGTGGACCACCCTGTTGCTGAACACTCTGCCAACCATAATATCCTTCATTTCAATGACTGCTTTACAGCCCGCTCCATATCCATTCTTCCCACCAACAACAGCTTTTCTGAATTGCACAGGTGGGAACTTTCCCTGCAATACATCCTATGTTCCCATAACTCTCCTGGCCTCAACCTTCGTTAGTCACTGTCCTTACCCACCCATCCCCTTCCCTGTTCCTGTTCCATCACTACACGGCTGTCATTCCACCATCACACCCAGTCTTTTTATTTCTCTCCTTTTCCACTACTGCTCCGCGCCCCTCTCCCTACCTCTTCCCTGATCACTGTCTAACCTGTCCGCCACCCCCTCCATACTATCCCTTACCCTCCCCACTTCAGCCTCCTCCTTACACCCAACTAGTCGCCACTCCCACCATGTACTGGTGCTGCTGCTTGCAGTGTGGTTTCAGTTGCCTGACACTGCAGTCACTTTGCATGAGAGTGTGTGTGTGTGTGTGTACAATGTATGTATTTATGTGTGTGTGTGTGTGTGTGTGTGTGTGTGTGTGTGTGTGTGTCTGTGTGTGTGTGTGTGCATGTGTGTGTGGTGTCTACTGCTGACAAAGGCCTTAATGGCCGAAAGCTTTGATTGTGAGAATCTTTTTGTTGTGCCTATCTGTGACTCAGCAACTCTATTATATGGTGAGTAGCAACTTTCCATTCCATAATACATGATGTTGTTATAATCCATCCTGGATTTTCCATTGTTTGATTCAATACATAATTTGCATCTCAGATGTCGATAATGTGAAAGTCGATGAAATTGTCAGTTTCGACATATTTCAGTGTGTATGACTATATGAATGCCAGCCACTGTGGCCGAGCGGTTCTAAGCGCTTCGGTCTGGAACTGTGCTGCTGCTACGGTCGCAGGTTCGAATCCTGCCTCGGGCATGGATATGGGTGATTGTCCTTAGGTTAGTTAGGTTTAAGTAGTTCTAAGTCTAGGGAACTGATGACCTCAGATGTTAAGTAAAATAGTGCTTAGAGCCAATTGAACCATTTTTGAACTTTATGAATCTGTTTGTATGCTTTGTTTCCCTTCTGAAGAAAGATCTGGCCGAAAACTTACGTGAATACACTACGCGTCGTGTCTGCCTGCCGCTCGCCCTGTGAGTAGCTATCTACCCGCTTCACAGTGTAGTTATGCCCTCACGAAGTTTGTCGTAAATATTCCCCTGCACTTCATCAGGAACAATGATGGCCATAAGTATAATGCCATAAGAAAAAAATGGTATTCATTACACCGCATTAAGATAGTCTGCATCACAAACAGAGGTTCACAATGCTGCAGCCAGAAGTTTTGATCACTGATCCATTTATATAAAATGCCTGACAGACAGCAAAGTAAATTTTGAAGCTAAACGGAAGACGCTTCTGTTTGACAACTCCTCTATTCCACAGAAGGCTCTCTATTACTGCAATGTGAGAATGGTGATGCGTAGGAATTACTGAGTAACATCTATCCATCTTCAATTAAAAAATGCATAAAATAATAAATGACCAGCATGGAGCCATGTTTAAAAATTGATGTTAATTTAAAATGAGACGTTCCACATCATTAATGATTTATTGTGCAAATGATACATTGAACATGATAGTAACTAACTATCGGTATATCATAAAGCATAGTACAGACATATATACTTTGAAAAAATTTAAAAAATCAGAAGTAAAATGATCAAAGTAGACATACAGTTTAATTGTGATATGTTTGGTTATTCCTCAAAAACTGACAAAGTTACTAGCGAGAAAAATTCCAGAGTAAGAAACAAATACTAAGCTACAGGTGGAAAGGTAGGCCTTATGCTACACAGCAAAATACTATTTTACGCGCTCTAGGCGCTTGAGACCATTCCCTTGTCACATTTATGGTATTGCGCAATGCTGTTACATATTTTAAAAATTATATCATTTTTTTACGCTGTAAATTACTATCATTGTTCACACTGAATGACGCATCATACGTAAGATTATAAACCGAGAAGATGTGTAAATTACAGTGAGACTAATGCACTGACAATCTAATAAAATAAGACCTCTACTCTGCGTGCCCAAATGGGTCGTATTACTAGAACAAACATGCACTAAAGAACAGTAAAGGCGTTCGAAATACCCCCTGACACTATGTTATTCATGTAAGCACTGATCTGTTTCTTTGACATTTCAGTAATCGTGCACTCTGTTGACATGTGTGGGATACGCTAGCATGCCTTGGTCCTTTCATCATTGGAGAATGTTGTGCATAAGAGCTGAAAGAAGAAAAGATGCAATACCAGTAAGCAAACACGCACTGTTTTCGGAGTTCCAGCTTCATTTGCTGTCGATACAAGTGCAGTAAAAGGAGGAATTAAAAATAGAGTGCGAAATAATACTTTGCACATCACTTCCTCTTCTTGGTTACTCCTATCAATACAAAAAAGCCGCGCGGGATTAGCTGAGCGGCGGTCTTAGGCGCTGCAGTCCTGGACTGTGCGGATGTTCGAGTCCTCCCTCGGGCATGGGTGTGTGTGTTTGTCCTTAGGATAATTTAGGTTAAGTAGTGTGTAAGCTTAGGGACTGATGACCTTAGCACTTAAGTCCCATAAGATCTCACACACATTTGAACAATACAAAAAAGTTACATTAGCGGAGCCAAATGTGTCATATTACTAGAGCAAATACACATTCAAGAACAGAAAAACTTTTGAAATAGCATTCATGTAAACAGTGTAATTTTTTAGAATTTAGAACAGTTGTTGGTGCACACGAAAGAAATAATGAACAAGCAGCAGTCGTAAACAGTAGTCTGCTAATATTTTCGTCTATCTAAAATGGCGACAGGTCAGTGCCTTTGACACTGGCTTCAAAACAACTTACAGCGTAAGTCTATAGCGCCATCTCACTTCTCTTTTTCTTTCTCCTTGGTACAAATGGTGTCAGGTGACATTACTCCTGTGAAAATGAACACCATGATGTACTTTTCCAAGTATACCTCCTCCTTTTGTGATTATTGAACAGAGTATTTGCTATTACTAGTTGAAACTCATTACAGAACTCAATTAATCTTTCTCCTCTCTAATTCCTTGCCCCAAGCCCATTTCTCCTGTAACCTTTTCTTCTACTCCTTCCCCTACAGCTGTATTCCCCATGACTATTAGATTTTCATCTCCTTTTACGTGCTGTACTTTTTCACCATCAGGAGCGATGCCCGTTTGTGGTGTACGCCGACTTTGAATGCCTCCATGCTCCCGTACACACAGTGAAGGTGACCCCGAAGACTCACACGGTATCTTCACAGAAAAAACATGTAGCATATGTTCCAAGTACCAAATTGTGTCGCCTTATATTTCGAGTCTTAACCGCTACAAATATTACGTTGGGGCTAATCTTGCAGATTGGCTTCTCACTGAGCTTGAAAAACTTTCGTGGGAGATTGATGAACTTTTCAGTGACAACGTTCCCATGACCAAAGTCAAGGAGAATGAAGATTTGTACAATAACGCCGTTGGATAGAAAACCAGAAACTACTCGTAGGGACCACTGTCAGCTTACAGGGAAGTTCCGTGGTGCTGCTCACAATACGTGCAATTTGAAGTACCGGCTACCAAGGCACATTCCCGTTATCTTCCATAATTTAAGTGGATATGACTCTCACTTCTAGTTGAGCACTTGGCTGATTTCGGTTTGGAGAAAGATCAGGGCAGTGTCATACCTAAGAGCGTTGAGAAGTATATTTCATTCTCCAAATGAATGACACCAAGAATTACGCTCCACTTCCTTGATACGCTGCGTTTTATGCAGGTGCCACTCCAGAAACTTGTTGAAACTCTACCTCTGTGGGATATGCATATCATTCGAGCTGCATTTCCTGATAAGGAAAAGTTTCAACTTGTGGCTAGGAAGGGAGTTTTCCCATATGAGTATGTGGATAGTATGGCGAAACTCAACAAAAGCAGGCTACTCGACATAACTGATTTCTCCAGCAACCTTACAGGCGATGCCATAACGGAGGCAGAGTATGAGCATGCCATGAATGTCTGGTTGGAATTCAACATTTCCACTTTAGGAGAGTATGAACAGCTTTACATGGATAAAGACGTGCGCTTGTTAGCGGACATTTTCGGGAAATTCTGGGGTGTATAGATGACCAAATATTCTATGGATCCCATTACATAACACATGGACTGTCTTGGGACGCCGTGCTCAAGAAAATGAAGCACAGCATAGGAATATTGACCAATGCTAATATGCTTCTTTTCTTTGAGCAAGGGATCCGTGGGAGACTTCGCCAATGTGTTCATAGGCACGCCGAGGCAAATAAGCCATGCAGGCATGAGAGGTTGAACGCATCCCTTGATACGAGTTACATCATGTACTTGGATGTCAGTAACTTATACGGGCACGCCATGCAACAATCGCTACCGATTGACAGGTTTCCACGGCTGCCCGAAGACGAATGCAAGGTTCAAAATGGTTCAAATGGCTCTGAGCACCATGGGACTTAACATCTATGGTCATCAGTCCCCTAGAACTTAGAACTACTTAAACCTAACTAAGCTAAGGACATCACACAACACCCAGTCATCACGAGGCAGAGAAAATCCCTGACCCCGCCGGGAATCGAACCCGGGAGAATGCAAGGAATTAGGTTGAAAAATCGAGGGTATGGAGGCTGATTCTAATTTAGGGTATGTGGTGGACTTAGAACCCATATACTCTGTTAGCTTGCATGATGCATCGCCGATTTTCCGCTGTTTCCAGAGCAGCTAGTTTTGTGAGGACGCTCCATCCCAAAACTGATGCAAACTTTGGGGGATAAATGGAGGTACATTATAAACCGTCGTAATCCCCAGCAGTTCCTAGATTGGGGATGGAGCTGGTTAGAATCACCTGGGCTATCTTCTTCATGCAATGCCCCTGGTTGAAGGAGCATATCGATTTGGATACGATACTGATAGCTTCTGTGATGTCTGACTTTGAGAAAGATTTTCTTAAGTTAATGAATAATTCAATTTTCGGTAAAACAATGGATAATTTGAGGGAACATCATGAAATTTTGATTAGAACTAAATGGGACGGACATTGGGGCGTAATAAAATGCATCAGACCAAACTTTATACAGGTCACAATTCTCCGTGAGAACTTTGTTGCTGTGGGGATAGCGAAGGTCGGACCAGCGTTCACGAAACTTATCTATGTGTGGTTGTGCATACTAGAGCTATCCAAACTCCAGATGTACTGCTTTCATTACAAGTTTGCGAAACCTCATTTCACTAATCCTAAATTACTTAATATGGACACAGATAGTTTAATCTATTGGGTGAAGAAATGCGATCCATACGAAGTATGGCAATGAATCCGACACATCTTCATACGATGCCGATAATCCTTACGGTATTGTTCCACAGAAGAAGAAGGTTATCGGCCTTATGAAAAACGAGGTGAATGGATTGCCGATTGCGGAATTCCACAATTTGTAGGTCTGCAAGCAAAAGTGTCTGAGTATCACACATTGGAAGGTGCCACCCAGAGGCAACCTAAGGGCGTGTGTCGTGTGGCATCAAGAGCTTGCTCTATCAAAGACTATTCGCGATGTCTGTACAGTGGTATTATCGGTGCTCCGCCGCAGACACAGCCGCAGCGCATGGTGCGGAAGACTAGGATTTGACTGAGAGGACACGAGGTGTACCACACGCTCAAATAAAGTTGGCACTCGGCGCGGTGGCTGATGGAAGCGACTGTAAAGGCATTTCCCATTTACAGTCGCTCCCATCAGCCACCGCGCCGAGTGCCAACTTTTTTGCGCGAATATTACGCTGTGCTGCCATAAAAAATCGCCTCGTGATGATAAAAAGAGTCATTTATGCTGACGGGATTGAAACTCACACTATTCACTTGAGAGGGTGAGGGGGAGACTCTGATTGAATGAGAGGGAGAGAATGAGACTGGGTGTGAATGTGACAGAATAGAATGGCCCTTTCATCGTAGTGTAAGTAACTATGTGTCTGTATGTGTGGTGAAAATATGTATTTATGCACGCCATCTGTGTACTGTGTACACCGACGTCAGTATATTTACACACGACGCATGGATGAGCACATTGTATTTACTGATGAAGAAAAAAATCTATGTAATTGTTAAAAAATATGTTCGAGGAAATGATGACGATGAAGTCGGCATGCACATTTGTAAATGTAACAGTTTTTATGTTTCCTCCGTCGCTAGCCATCCAAGTCAGATTAGTTTTTTATTGTACATAGTTAGCAATCTATCAGAATTAGTGCTGGTCATCCATGTAACTGGTCTATTCGAACTGTGTAATATACATGTTGAAAAACTCGCACTCTAGGGATCGCCGGCACAGCAACTCGGCGTGTTCGCTGAGAGAGCTGGCTGGTCTCTGTAATAAAAAAAACTGAGTGAAGGGACCAAAAACGAACTTCAACGGATGTCATGTGACGTCTGCTATGATCAAGTACAACGAAAAATAACAAACAAAATGCAGAAAAAGGGGGGATAGCGTCTTTGACTAGAAATTAAAATGTCATCGGTCCCGGGTTCGAAACCTGCCACCGATTAAATTTTGATTAATTATCAGCATTGGTGATCGAAGACTTCCGGCATAAGAAGTTCCCTCATTCTGCCAACGACCTTGTCAAAGAGGACAGAGGAGTGGACAGAGGTTCAGAACACTCTCTTGCCTTTTGGGTGGGAAACTGCCCCTAAAGACGGAAGAATCAGCAACGATCAATGGCATGAGGATCCAGAAGGCGTCTCGACTCTGTCCACCACCGGGGATTACGTTTAGCGTCTGGAGCTTTTTACACCAGCCCTGTGGAAAGCCTTTATGCTGAGACTGCTGAACCTACGCTGTCCAATCGGCGAGCTGTTCTTCTGAGTCGTTATGCTAGCCATCTGTCTTCCATGCCTGCTAATCCGACCCATGACTTTTTTTTTTCAACGCCTCCATGGATTTAGGGTATGCAGGCCGCCCTTCCTCTCTACTACCACCGGGAGTCCGCTTCCGTCAACTGCTCCATTCTCTTTCCTTCCACTTTCTTAAAACTTTCTTGACAACTTGGGGTACAGCACCGCCTTGGCTCCGGCCCCGAACCTTCCTGCTCTTGTTTATCGTCGGGCATTTGCTGCTCTATACGCACAAATGAAGGATGCCACATTTATTTACACTGATGGCTCAAAAACATAATTTGGTGTTGGGAGTGCCTATATTGTTGGTGACAACCCTAATCGATTTCGGCTTCCCGACCAGTGTTCGGTTTTTACTGCGGACCTTTACGCTGCTCTCCAGGCTGTCCAATACATCCGTCGCCATCAGCGGATACAGTATATTATATGCTCAGATTCGCTCAGCTCTCTCCTCAGCCTCCAAGCTCTCTACCCTGTCCACCCTCTGGTCCACTGGATTCAGGACTGCCTCCACTTGCTCCACTTGGGGGGCGTCTCTGTGGCGTTCCTCTGGATCCCAGGAAATGTTGGTATCTCTGGAAACGAGGCGGCCGTTATAGCGGCCAAGGATGCAGTCTCTCTTCTTCAGCCTGCTGTTCGCATGGTTCCTTTCGCCGATCTACCGCATGTTTTATGTCGTCGTGTTGCTCTTTTATGGCACTCACATTGGTCGACACTTCCCAATAACAAATTGCGGGGCGTGAAAGCTCTTCCCTGTGCTTGGACCTCTTCCTCCCGAACTCGTCGTCGGGAGGAGGTAATTTTAACTAGGCTCCGGATAGGGCACTGTCTTTTTAGCCATCGACATCTTTAAAGTGGCGATTCTCCCCCGCTTTGTCCCCACTGCTCTCAATTGTGGACGGTGAGACACCTTTTACTTGAGTGCCCTATTTTACTCCGTTATGCGCCCGTGTACAGCTGTCGCCTGATATGTCTTCCATTTTAGCAGATGACACGCACTCAGCCGATCGCGTTCTCGAGTTTATTAGTGTCAGTGAGATGACGTCACTCATTTGAAGCTCTTTTTGGGGACAAACAACCCCCCCTTCTATAGTGGTTTTTTTAAGGTTTTCTTCTGTTTTTAGTTTCCCCACTTATTTGAGTTTCGCTCCCATTGCTGCTGGTTTCCAGTTTTTTTTATTTTATTTGATTTTATTTTTTTTTACTTTTACCTTTTCCTAAGTCACAGACCGGGCGCTAATGACCGTAGCAATTTTGCGCCCTAAAACCATACCAAAAAAAAAGGAAACCATTGCATTAAAGACACATAACTTTTTTCCACAGGACATGTGGCCTGTAATTGAAAAAGTGTCGTGATGATCCCTTCATTGGCAAAAGATTCCGGAATAGTCTCCCATTCGGATCTCTGGGAAGGGAGTGCCAAGGATGATGTGACCATGTGAAAAAAAATTGAATAATCAGCGAAAGGACGGCATTCTACCAGTCGGGACGTGGAATGTCAGAAGCTTGAACGTGATAGGAAAGCTTTAAACTTTATGAATTTGTCTTCCTCGATAGGCACAGTAACACGTACGAGATCCTTGGAAGCTCTACTAGATGCCCTGTTAATAACTTGTCGGGGGAAAGATAAATCAGACACCTTAAGCAAATATGCTTTACACGACAATCTGATGAAAATTGTGGGGAAAGGAGTCGGGACATGTCTTTGATCCAAACAATGATATTTACCTTTCTCCTTATTTTCCTCATTGGAGAATAGCAGCATGTTTACATTCAGCTTAATCTTACTGGTAATTTTTTAGAAATTAAGGGGGCCGACGACTAAATACTTTTCTGCTCATCTGACCTGCTTTTCTTCTCCAGGGCATAAACATGAACCGATATACCGGTATTCTGGAACTCATATTTAGGTATGTCCTGGATCTTGACGGGGAACTCGATACCGTCAAAATTATAAAACCCACGAATACTATCACGTACATGGTATCTACCAGGAAGTTCAGGATGATCTCTGTAATTTCTCTCGCAAGCCAGGATTGATCGTGCAAGACAAGCCCGATGGGTTTTATTTTGGACATTAATACATGCCCCCTTATTAGCTATATCTTTAGGAAGCTTGATATAGCTTGATCCTCCATTTATTGGGCTTGACCTTCCATTTTCTGGATCATAGTCGTATGTATGGATGTCAAAGTCTAGCATTGGACTGTGCCTTACTTGATCCTCTATCTCAAAAAACAGGTTCAGTGTAGCACTCAAGGTGGACTCACGAAACCACTTGGCGATTGATGTGCTCCGCAATATCACGCTATTTTCCCCCAAAAAGATAATGAAGGCATCTATCTTCAATGCCAGAGGCCTGTTTGCAGAGATGCGACAGTTCGACACACAGCACAGCACTGCATCTGATGGCGGGAGACCACGGATCATTAACAGTCTTGAGGAGCTCCGTATCCAGAACTGGTACACATATTTTCAGGAACAATACAGGGTTTCAGTATCCCCCTGCTGGATTTTCGGTCCTAGTGTACGAGATTCGACCTCAAAGGTGACTGCAATCACCGGGTATTCTAATTGCGGTATGGTGTTACAAATCTCATATCCTTCACTAATAGGGCGGGAGAGGGAACTGTCACGAGCCACAGGTTTATTATTACTATTACTGCAAGTACAAACAGTTGCCGACGATGCTGCTGCTGATGGCTGTCACGTGGAGGAGCAGGAAGGTGCACGTACCTTGCGGTTCAAGCAAGAGTGTGGGGGAGGAAGAGATTGTGCGTTGCCCCAGTGTGAGTAGCTCGGCAGCAACTGCAGCTACAGAAATGGTGGCAGTTCCCACAGCCCTGCGCCAGTTTCCAGAGGGAGGGTGGCACATGGACGCCAGAGAGGTGATGGGGCGGCACCAGGGGCGGCACCGGGGGCGGCACGGGGGTGGTGGTGGAGGCTGTGAAGGCTGCCGCAGCTTACTACACAGCGACGATGTCCGTCTTACAGGGTGAGCATGCCGCACTAGACCTCGTTTAAAGGGTCACTTTATATATAGGGTGGTCCATTGATCGTGACAGGGCCAAATACTTCACGAAATAACAGTCAAACGAAAAAAACTACAAAGAACGAAACTTGTCTAGCTTGAAGGGGGAAACCAGATGGCGCTATGATTTGGCCCGCTAGATGGCGCTGTCATAGGTCAAACGGATATCAACTGCGTTTTTTCAAATAGGAAAACCCATTTTTATTACATATTCGTGTAGTACGTAAATAAATATGAATGTTTTAGTTGGACCACTTTTTTCGCTTTGTGACAGATGGCGCTGTAATAGTCACGACCATATGGCTCACAATTTTAGACGAACAGTTGGTAACAGGTAGGTTTTTTAAATTAAAATACAGAACGTAGGTACGTTTGAACATATTATTTCGGTTGTCCCAATGTGATACAGGTACCTTTGTGAACTTATCATTTCTGAGAACGCGTGCTGTTACAGCGTGATTACCCGTAAATACCACATTAATGCAATAAATGCTCAAAATGATGTCCGTCAATATTAATGCATTTGGCAATACGTGTAACGACATTCCTCTCAACAGCAAGTAGTTCACCTTCCGTAATGTTCGCACATGCATTGACAATGCGCTGACGCGTGTTGTCAGGCGTTGTCGGTGGATCACGATAGCAAATATTCTTCAACTTTACCCACAGAAAGAAATCCGGGTACGTTAGATCCGATGAACGTGCGGGCCACGGTATGGTGCTTCGACGACCAGTCCACCTGTCTTGAAATATGCTATTCAATACCGCTTCAAGCACACGCGAACTGTGTGCCGGGCATCCATCACGTTGGAATTACATCGCCATTCTGTCATGCAGTGAAACATCTTGTAGTAACATCGGTAGAACATTACGTAGGAAATCAGCATACATTGCACCACTTAGATAGCCATCGATAAAATGGGGGCCAATTATCCTTCTTCCCATAATGCCGCTGATGTTCCACTTGTCGCAGCCATCGTGGATTTTCCGTTGCCCAATAGTGCATATTAAACCGGTTTAGTTACCGCTGTTGGTGATCGACGCATAGTCGCTAAATAGAACGCGTGCAAAAAATCTGTCATCGTCCCGTAATTTCTTTTGTGCCAATTGGCAGGACTGTACACGACGTTCAAAGACGTCGCCATGTAATTCCTGGTGCAGAGAAATATGGTACGGGTGCAATCGATGTTGATATAGCATTGTCTACACCGACGTTTTTGAGATTCCCGATTCTGATGCAATTTGTCTGCTACTGATGTGCGGATTAGCCGCGACGGCAGCTAAAACACCTACTTGGGCATCATCATATGTTGCAGGTCGTGGCTGTCGTTTCGCATGTGGCTGAACACTCCCCGTTTCCTTAAATAACGTAGCAATCTGGCGAACGGTCCCGACACTTGGATGATGTCACCCAGGATACCGAGCAGCATACATAGCACTCGCCCTTTGGACATTTTGATCACAATAGCCATACATCAACACGATATCGACCTTTTACGCAATTGGTAAACGGTCCATTTTAACAGGTGTAATGTATCATGAAGCAAATACCGTCCGCAGTGGCAGAATGTTACGTGATACCACGTACTTATACGTTTGCGACTATTACAGCGCCATCTATCACAAAGCGAAAAATGTGGTCCAACTAAAACATTCATATTTCTTTACGTACTACACGAATATGTAATAAAAAATGGGGGTTCCTATTTAAAAAAACGCAGTTGATATCCGTTTGACCCATGGCAGCGTTATCTAACGGGACAACCATAATGCCATCCGGTTTCCCCCTTCAAGCTAGACGAGTTTCGTTCTTTGTAGTTTTTTCGTTTGATGCTTATTTCGTGAGAAATTTGGCCCTGTCACTGTCAATGGGCCACCCTGCATACTAGACTCTCGCTAATCCGGCCCTCAGTAGTCCGGCCTCTCACAAGGGAACCTCCCAATCGCACCCCTCTCAGATTTAGCTATAAGTTGGCACAGCGGATAGGCCTTGAAAAACTGAACGCGAATCAATCGAGAAAACAGGAAGAAGTTGTGTGGAACTATGAAAAAAATAAACAAAATATAAAAACTGAGTAGTCCATGCGCATCATAGGCTACATTAAGGAAACTGTAAGCTTAGGTGCGCCGTGGTCCCGTGGTTAGCGTGAGCAACTGCTGAACGAGAGGTTATTGGCTCAAGTCTTCCCTCGAGTGAGAAGTTTACTTTTTTTTATTTTCGCAAAGTTATGATCTGTCCGTTCGTTCATTGACGTCTCTGTTCACTGTAATAAGTTTAGTGTCTGTGTTTTACGACCGCACCGTAAAACCGTGCGATTAGTAGACGAAAGGACGTGCCTCTCCAATGGGAACCGAAAACATTTGACCGCAAGGTCCTAGGTCAGCCGATTCCTCAACAGGAAAACACGTCTGATATATTCTATACGACACTGGTGACGGCATGTGCGTCACATGACAGGAATATGTTGTCGACCCACCTAACTTCTGCACTTGGCGAATGGGTAAAAAGATTCTTCTACCTTGCCCGATTTAGGTTTTCTTGTGGATGTGATAATCACTCCCAAAAAAGTGATGAAAACATAAGAGTTTGTCACATAAACTGCAACAAATGAATGCAACAGTTTCACAGACACACAGTTTTCCCTGTGCTCTGTCAAAACACCTGTTTTTAATGTTTTCGTTTTTCCGTGTGTAGACCGTCAAATCCTGCATATGTCCAAACAAATCTGAACATGTCCTGGAATTTTGGAGAGCGAAGTTGATTATGTGTGAGTGCCTGAACTTTGATAATTGTCTGAAAATAAAAAATTAAAATTTTCATTCGAGGGAAGAATCGAACCAATGGCCTCTCGTTTCGCAGCTACTTACGCTAACCACGGGACCACGGCACTCCTGAGCCCATATACTCCGAAATGTTACCTATCTTGCACATGGACTACTCAGTTTGTATATTTTGCTTATTTTTTCATAGTTCCACACAACTTCTTCCTGTTTTCTCGATTGATCTGTCTTCAGCTTTTCAAGGCCTATCCACTGTGCCAACTTATAACTAAATCTGAGTGGGGTGCGATGGGGAGGTTCCCTTGTCAGTAATCCGGTGCACATACAAAAACACGTGCACAATGAATTGTCGCGTGCAAAATGCTTAATTAAACAATGCTTTGTACACTGTATTTCAAATTGTAGCCTTCTTTACAGTTCGGACTCATGTCTTCTAAAAGGAAACACGTTACGCTGGACTCAAGCAGAAACTCGAAATTTTAGGTAATGTAAATCGAGGTTGTTCGCAGAAAGCCATTGCTGCTGAGTTCAGTGTTGGACGAGCAACTATTTATGGCATCAAAGAGGAAAAAGATGTTATTCGACAGCTCTCAACACAAACGAATGCTGAGTTGGGAAAACGGAAGGTTATGCAAAAATGGTTCAAATGGCTCTGAGCGCTTTGGGACTTCACATTTGAGGTCAGCAGTCCCCTAGATTAGAACTACTTAAACCTAACTAGCCTACGGACATCACACACATCCATGCCCGAGGAAGGTTATGCGAAAGAGTGAGAAGGAAGAACTGGCTGTAGCTGTTTATAGATGGTTCATACAACAATGCAGTAAAGGAATTCCAGTCAGTGGCCCGATTATAAAGGAAAAAGCAGCTGCATTTAACCAACAACTTGGCGGCAGTAACTTCTTTGCAGCAAGCGAAGGTGGAAAAAACGACATAGCATTCGGCAACTGACAGTCACCAGGGAAAGCCACTCAGCTAACGATAAGGATGCTGATGAGTTTGTAAGCAAAATACGGAAGATAATAGAGGAAGAAGATTTAACTGCTGATGCCTCGTATAATGTTGATGAAACAGGGCTCTTTTACAACATGCTTCCTTCAAAAACATTAGCTGCTGAGAACGAGAAGGAAGCTCGTGGTTACAAGCAACAGAAACAGCGCGTAACATTAATGGCTGTTGCAATGTAAATGGGAGTCATAAACTACCGCTTATGGTGATTGGAAAATCCCAACACCCATGTTGCTGTCAACACACTGACATAAATACTCTACCAGTGCAGCATTGCGCTCAGAAGAAAGCGTGGATGGATAGACAAATATTCTCTTGGTAGTTCCAGCAGTGAGAAAAGAGCTAAAGAAGAAAAAGCTTCCACTGAAAACTATCCTTATAACTGACAATACTCCCAGTCATCCTTCAGATGTTTCTCTAAAGTCAGATGGTATACAAGCACTCTTTCTTCCACCAAATTTGACAGCTCTAATTCAGACCATGGATCAGGGAATTTGGGAATCAATTAAACTTCATTACGAGCGGAAAGGAGCGCCTGGTCCTGGGCACGAATCTGCCTGGCGGATTTGTGCCGAGGTCCGGTGAACTGGCCAGTCTGTGGATGGTTTTTAGGTGGTTTTCCATTTGCCTTGGCGAATGCGGGCTGGTTCCCCTTATTCCGCCTCAGTTACACTATGTCGGCGATTGCTGCGCAAACAAGTTCTCCACGTACGCGTACACCACCATTACTCTACCACGCAAACATAGGGGTTACGCTCTTTTGGTGTGAGGCGTTCCATTGGGGGTCCACCGGGGGCCGAACCGCACAATAACCCTGGGTTCGGTGTGGGGCGGCGGAGGGGTGAAGTGGACTGCGGTAGCCGTCGTGGGGTTGTGGGCCACTGCGGCTGCGGCGAGCACGGAGCCTCTTCATCGTTTCTTGGTCCCCCGGTTAACATACAATGCAATACAAACTTCGTTATCGACATTCACTTCTCGTCTCCTTGCTGAACGAAAGTGAAAACGACTCTATCGAGACTATGCTCAAGGCGTGTAAAACAACTAACATACGTGATGTTTTCCAAGCAGCCGAAGCATGGAATAATGTGGAGATTGCTACCATAATGAAGAGATGGAGAAAATTGTGGCCATCCATTGATGCCGAGTTGGATTAAGTAGTGAGTGACAGCGATGAGCCAGTCAATTCGGAATTATCAAATACTTTGTACAATGACATGTTCCACAACCTTCCAGGAGAAGAAGAAATTGATGATGAAGATGTAACTAAGTGGCTGAATGAGGAAAACTGTGATATGGACCCAACCTTAACAGATGAAGAAATAATCAAAAGCGTGCACGAAAGTAATGATGAAAGTGATAAAGAAGACACAGGAGGAGAGAGCATGAAGATTTCTCACACTGCTGGTGCTGAAGCTGTCGAGGTCTTCCTGGAATACATTATGCAATAACCAGATACATGCAGTACCAAGTCCACCCTCAGGAATGGGTGTGTGTGTTGTTCTTAGCAAAAGTTAAAGTTAGTTTAAGTAATGTGTAAGTCTAGGGACCGACGACCTAAGCAGTTTGGTCCCTTAGGAATTCACACACACATTTGAACATTTGCAGTACTGATGTAATGCTTGTATAGCGGTTGCGTTATAAATATGCCACTGTTGCATATCATCATTGCGACGGTTAAAAATTAGGGACATGTTTCACAGTGAGTGATACGACTGCATAATTATGTGTAGTGTATACTCAAGGACCATTGATCGTGACCGGGAAAAAATATCTCACGAAATAAGCATCAAACGAAAAAACTACAAAGAACAAAACTTGTCTAGCTTGAAGGGGGAAACCAGATGGCGCTATGGTTGGCCAGCTAGATGGCGATGCCATAGGTCAAACGGATATCAACTGCGTATTTTAAAAATAGGAACCCTCATTTTTTATTACATACTCGTGTAGTACGTAAAAAAATATGAATGTATTAGTTACGTTATTTAAGGAAACAGGAAGTGTTCAGCCACATGTGAAACGTCAACCACGACCTGCAACAAATGATGATGCTCAAGTAGCTGCTGTCGCGGCTAATTCGCACATCAGTAGCAGACAAATTGCGCGAGAATCGGGAATCTCAAAAACGTCGGTGCTGAGAATGCTACATCATCATAGATTGCACCTGTACCATATTTCTATGCACCAGGAGTTGCATGCTGACGACTCTGAACGTCATGTTCAGTTTTGCCACTGGGCACAAGAGAAATTACGGGACAATGACAGATTTTTTGCACACATTCTATTTAGCGACGAAGCGTCATTCACCAACAGCGGTAACGTAAACCGGCATAATATACACTATTGGACAACGGAAAATCCACGATGGCTGCGACAAGTGGAACATCGGCGACCTTGGCAGGTTAATGCATGGTGCGGGATTATGGGAGGAAGGATAATTGGCCCCCATCTTATCGATGACAGTCTAAATGGTGCCTTGTATGCTGATTTCCTACGTAATGTTCTACCGATGTTACTACAAGATGTTTAACTGCATGACAGAATGGCGATGTACTTCCAACATGATGGATGTACGGCACATACGAGGTGCGGCTAGAAAAAAACCGGACTGATGCTGGAAAAAACATTTATTTACAATTATTTACAATTTCATGTTATCTCCTTCAGTGTACTCTCCTCCTCGGTCTCTACACCGCTCCATACGAATTTTCCACTGTTCATAGCAATGCTGCAGATCATTTTCGGTAAGTCCATACATTACTTCCGTCGCTTTTTCTTTTACTGCTTCAACAGTCTCAAATCTAGTTACTTTCAAAGCTGATTTGGCTTTAGGGAAAAGAAAAAAGTCACAGGGGGCCAAATCAGGTGAGTAGGGTGGATGATCTAAGATGGGAATGTTGTGTTTTGCCAAAAACGTCTTCACTGACAACGCACTGTGAGCTGGGGCATTGTCTTGGTGAAGGATCCATGACTCTTTTTCTCCACAAATCGTTCCGTTTTCTCCGTACTCGCTCACGTAGGGTAACCAGGACGCTAATGTAGTAATACTGATTCACTGTTTGTCCCTCTGGTACCCAATCAATGTGCACAATCCCTTTGATGTCAAAAAAAACAATCATCATTGCCTTGAATTTCGATTTTGACATTCGTGCTTTTTTTGTCGTGGAGAACCAGGAGTTTTCCAATGCATCGATTGGCGTTTAGTTTCGGGATCGTAAGTAAAAAACCGCGATTCATCGCAAGTAATAACATTTTGTAAGAAGGTGGGATCACTTTCAATGTTTTCCAGGATGTCAGAACAAATCATTCTTCGGCGTTCCTTCTGTTCAATTGTGAGACACTTTGGAAGCATTTTTGAACACACTTTGTTCATGTTGAAACTTTCATGAAGAATCTGCCTAACACTTTCCTTGTCAACTCCTGTTAACTCAGACACAGCTCTGATTGTTAAACGGCGATCTTGTCGAACAAGTTTACCGATTTTTTCAATGTTTGCATCAGTTTTTGCTGACAATGGTCTGCCAGTGCGAGTGTCATCACTGGTGTCTTCGCGGCCATCTTTAAATCGTTTAAACCACTCAAACACTTGTGTTCGCGATAAACAATCATCGCCGTACACTTGTTGTAACATTACAAACGTTTCACTTGCAGATTTTCCTAGTTTGAAACAAAATTTGATGTTAACACGCTGTTCTTTCTGTACACTCAACATTTTCCGACGCGCAGACAAAACGTCAACTACTTAAAACAGACGCCATGGGCAGACTGAGTGCAGGAGGCAGATGAAACTCGAGCAGTAGGCGGAGCGAGAGTCACGTGACAGGCCACGCGGCTTTCAGCCTTATTGCATTCGTTTTATTGTTTCACCAGTACTAGTCCGGTTTTTTTCTAGCCACACCTCGTAGCTCGCGTGCGGTTGAAGCGGTATTGAATAGCATATTTCATGACAGGTGGAATGGTCGTCGAAGCACCATACCATGGCCCGAAAGTTCACCGGATCTGACGTCATCGGATTTCTTTTTGTGGGGAAAGTGGAAGGATATTTGCTATCGTGATCCACCGACAACGCCTAACAACATGCTCCAGCGCATTGTCAATGCATGTGCGAATATTACGGAAGGCGAACTACTCGCTGTTGAGAGGAATGTCGTTACACATATTGCCAAATGCATTGAGGTTAACAGACAACATTCTGAGCATTTATTGCATTAATGTGGTATTTACAGTTAATCACGCTGTAACAGCATCCGTTCTCAGAAATGATAAGTTCACAAAGGTACATGTATCACATTGTAACAACCGAAATAAAATGTTCAAACGTACCTACGTTCTGTATTTTAATTTAAAAAAACTACCTGTTAGCAACTGTTTATCTAAAATTGTGAGCCATATATTTGTGACTATTACAGCGCCATCTATCACAAAGCGAAAAAAGTGGTCCAACTAAAACATTCATCTTTCTTTACATATTACACGAATATGAAATGAAAAATGGGGGTCCTTATTTAAAAAAAAAGCAGTTGATATCCGTTTGACATATGACAGCGCCATCTAGCGGACCAACCATAGCGCCATCTGGTTTCCCCTTTCAAGCTAGACAAGTTTCGTTCTTCGTATTTTTTTCATTTAACACTTATTTCGTTAGATATTTGGCCCAGTCACGATCAATGGACCAGTATATATATTACTGTGAAAATATCTCAGCACTTTGTTTATTAGAAGGTGACATGCATTCAATACTATGAAACCCTTAGTAAAAAAAAAAAAGTAGCAGTGTTGCAGTCTTCGATTTGAATCTGTACTTACCAGGTAGCTCTCCATCCTCCTCTAATGTTCTCTGCCACTTGCCATCATAGGCACTGCTGCTGCTTGATACTGCTGATCACTTCATGGTAAATCAGAGACGAACAATATAACGATTAAAGCACATGAGCGAGAACAAGACAATCGACCTCACACAACGGTGGATGAAGGGAGATTGAGGCTGGGAGTGGATAAGTGGGGCTTTATATACCTTCACTGATTCAGTGTTGGCCAATAGGAACACAGTATTTTGGAACACCTGCCTTAGCATTAGCCAATAGGAGGACAGTATTCTGGGACACCTCGGTCTGCTGGTTTCAGGTGGATGTGCCGCAACCCGAAGTAGCCACTTGAGGTGGGAAGTCCCTAGCAAAGGACGCCACCATAAACAAAGGGGACTGCAGCTGCGGGTTGACATGGCGGCCGGACGGCCACAAAAATGCATCTTGCGTCCGTTGTCATGGACAGAGGAACTTAATCGTCGCCCAGTGTGCACTGTGTAATTTCAATATTGATTTAAGTCATCGTATTCTCGCACTATTAAAAAAACAAAATCTTTGTATGATACTCCAACAAGTTTTTTCTTCGTAAAAAACTCAAATTTACCAGCTGCAATACGTCCATCTCGGGGTGTTCCAAAGTGTTAAACAAGTACGGTGCTTAGCAGGAGGAACTTGAAATGTGTGTACACATGATACAGAACAGTTTTGCGATAATATTATCGTATGCAAACTTTACATTACCTGTTTGCTTAGCCCTTGAAAATTTAACCCGAACGATGTACTCTAGTATTTTGCGCTCGCAATAGTGTCTTAGTCGAGAAATTTGTATGATCGGGATGTTAGCTCTACGATAGTTTTTATGAGTGGAAACATGGCGTAAGGCTCAAATACACTAACACAAACTCCAATTTCGTGGTCTGAATATGTAATAAGCCACTGTGTTGGCTGGATTTACAACTATAAAATATGAAAAGGTTTCCTGGACCTTACGAAATCGGGAAAAAAAGACGTGAGGGATTTTCTAATTGTAATTACACCCTTTATTCCTTGACAAATATGTGATAACGACGATATGGTGGGACGGTAGGGGGGGGGGGGGGGGATTGCAATTGGGGAGCTATGGTGTGCTGTGCAAAACGACACGCAGCTGTTGCAAGAGTGGACATACGATAATTTTGTCGGACGCTACACAACTACAAATGATAGTCAGAAATGTAAAGTTGCTTGAACTGTGGCTTACATTACGATATTTCTCCAGACGTTTGTGGCAAGTGATCAGTCTACTATCCCTGTAAAAAAATTCGTATGTCTAGGCATAAGGGGTGGGGGGGGGCGTAGATTTGACGTGGAGAATTGTGATTTTTGCGCATTGAGGAGTATATCCGACCATAAGGGTGATAGATTCTATTCGTAAACAGCTGCACAATATAGCAATTAAAGGAGTCAGTTAGGTCTGCTATAATGTACAAACAGGGCGGGTGATACGTCTGTAACAAAATGGATGCACAGAACGTCCGCTCGTGGGTTAACCTAAGCAGATCATCACATGTTCTTTGTTGCACTATCGCCTGCGATGATTATTACAGCACACCAACCCATATTGGTGATGTATTTCCCGGAGGTTGGCTTCAAGTGGTTCAAATGGCTCTGAGCACTATGGGACTTAACTACTGTGGTCATCAGTCCCCTAGAACTTAGAACTACTTAAACCTAACTAACCTAAGGACATCACACACATCCATGCCCGAGGCAGGATTCGAACCTGCGACCGTAGCAGTCGCGCGGTTCCAGACTGCGCGCCTAGAACCGCTAGACCATCGCGGCCGGCCCGGAGGTTGGAGTCCTCCCTCGGGCATGGGTCTGCGTGTTGTTCTTAGCATAAGTTAGTGTAAGTAGTTTGTAAGTCTAGGGACCGATGACCTCAGCAGTTTGGTCCCTTGGGAATTCACACACATTTGAGCATTTTTGATGTGTTTCCAACCCTGTCGTCTGCAGGAACGTTGTTGATTATCGCCGACGCCTGTGCTTTACAACACTTGTTTGGGAGAGTACTGGCAGAATGCAGCACCTTACCGAAGCACTTACAGGAAGACTTAAATATCAAATAATTTCCTAGAATTGAGGAGAATTGAGACACCTATCCGGCATGAGTGTGGACATACCATAATTTTTTCGGATTCTATACACATATTAACGATAACTGCACTGCTTCTTTGAAACTTGTATATAGCGGTGTAAAGTTACTGTGGTCGGTGTTCCGACATGTGCAAAGAAAATGACTATGTCCGGTTGTAAGGGACCTATAAATATGTCGTGGAAAATTGGGATTTTAACGCAATCATGTTCAATCATGAGAAAGATATAGATATTGATATTTCCAGATCCAAAGTCGTGAGAAGGATGTATTTTTGTTGCATCGTCCATTGCTGAATGTCATCAGATTGGTGCTGCAATCGTAATGCTGAACTATAATTACACTGATAAATATGGGGCTGGCTTCCTATGACGACTTGCCTGCCGCCCGTTTGCTTGGCGGAGATACCCTCTGACCGGAACACGTGGAAATTTCCAGCTTAATGCACGAGCCGTCGCTGAGCTTCCAAAGCTCGTCAGGTGAAGTGCAACAGTGTCGCCTTTTTCTCGGTTGAATAGCGAACTAATATTCAGAATGTGTTGGGCAGCGTTCGTTATCACGTGAGAATTCTCCGGACATTTGAGAAGATTCAGTGACGATGAGTGACAAGTGTTGGCGCTGGACGTATTGATAACATCCGAATTCCTAGCACTCAGGTTATCCTGGTCTCCCTACACGCTCGGGAGGGCCTCTCTGGCGGGCCGAGTCCACCTGCGCAACTGGCGCGATTGCTTTGCTGCGCGTCCATGCTGCAACTTGCATTGGGTGATGCCTGGCCTGGTGCACCACATGTGGACATGGGGACATGCACGCGCAGGATGTACGAGGTTTTATGGGATCTCTGACATCTAACTGTGACAACCACTACTATGGAATGGAACATGGTTTAAGTGTGTCGTGCTTACAAGAGAACATTTTTTTTTTTAAATTTTCGATATGAAGACAACATTTTAGTTTCGTCGTTTCCCCCATTTAAAAACTTATAGATATCCATGAACCAAATTTTCATTTTATTAAAAAATAAATTTACGTAATTAAAATTTAATATTCAAAAAACTAAATTAAGAAAAAAATTCTAAAATTTATGCAAATTAAATAACATAGATCTAACCATCTTTATTTTGTTTTTTACCTCGATAAATAAAATTTAATCCAACAATTTTGTTTAATTTATCATCGTCTTCTGAACAGATTTTAGTATGACGATCTGGAACAGTAATTTCATATTTACCTCTAAAAGTAATACGCCTATAACTTTTTGACCATATTTAGTTATGAAAATTTCAGCTTTTGAAATACTGTAATTTTTTTTCAGCACTGATGATTTAGTGAACGGATCTGCATATCCATTACTATAGCTGTTAAGTTCACTTATTAGATCTTTAACGAAGTCGTTCATGCTCATTTTCTTTTGCTTTTATTTATATAGGAAAAATTTAGATTTCAAATTGCTTAACATAAAAATTTTATAATTTTGAAACTGACAATTTTCATTTTTGAATATCGAAATTTTTTCACATTCGATCTTCTCTATCTTTTTGAAATTATTACAAAGGAAAGGTAAAAATGAAGAAAACACTTTTAAAACTTTTGAAATTTTTTATTGATTAAGTAATTAAAAATTTTCAGTTAAAATTCTGTGTTTGAGAATCATAAGTTAAGAACATACACAGCCATACCCGAGGGAGGATTTGAACCTCCGTGACATGGTGTCGCTAACCGCGCGACCTCTCCGCGCGGTTCTTTAGGGGTAGGCTGGGCTGGGCTGTTTTGAGGGAAGAGACCAAACTGCGAGGTCATCGGTCTCATCGGTTTAGGGAAGGACGGGGAAGGAAGTCGGCCGTGCCCTTTCAAAGGAACCATCTCGGCATTTGCCTGGAGCGATTTAGGGAAATCACGGAAAACCTAAATCAGGATGGCCGGACGCGGGATTGAACCGTCGTCCTCCCGAATGCGAGTCCAGTGTGCTAACCACTGCGCCACCTCGCTCGGTTTTAGGGGTAGGTCAGATAGAATATAATGAAGTTACAATTAAATAAATACCATTAGATGCTGACAGGCGTTGATATATAGGGTGGTCCATTGATCGTGACCGAGCCAAATATCTCATGACATAAGCGTCAAACGAAAAAACTACAAACAACGAAACTTGTCTAGCTTGAAGGGGGAAACCAGATGGTGCTATGATTTGGCCCGCTAGATGGTGCTGTCATAGGTCAAACAGATATCAACTGCGTTTTTTCAAATAGGAAAACCCATTTTTTATTACATATTCGTGTAGTACGTAAAGAAATATGAATGTTTTAGTTGGACCACTTTTTTCGCTTTGTGACAGATGGCGCTGTAATAGTCACGAACATATGGCTCACAATTTTAGACGAACAGTTGGTAACAGGTAGGTTTTTTAAATTAAAATACAGAACGTAGGTACGTTTGAACATATTATTTCGGATGTTCCAATGTGATACAGATACCTTTGTGAACTTATCATTTCTGAGGACGCGTGCTGTTACAGCGTGATTACCTGTAAATTCCACATTAATGCAATAAATGCTCAAAATGATGTTCGTCAATATTAATGCATTTGGCAATACGTGTAACGACATTCCTCTCAACAGCGAGTAGTTCGCCTTCCGCAATGTTCGCACATGCATTGACAATGCGCTGACGCGTGTTGTCAGGCGTTGTCGGTGGATCACGATAGCAAATATTCTTCAACTTTCCCCACAGAAAGAAATCCGGGGACGTTAGATCCGATGAACGTGCGGGCCATGGTATGGTGCTTCGACGACCAGTCCACCTGTGTTGAAATATGCTATTCAATACAGCTTCAACCACACGCGAGCTATGTGCCGGACATCCATCACGTTGGAATTACATCGCCATTCTGTGATCAGTGAAACATCTTGTAGTAACATCAGTAGAACATCACGTAGGAAATCAGTATACATTGAATCATTTAGATTGCCATCGATAAAATGGGGGCCAATTATCCTTCCTCCCATAATGCCGCACCATACATTAACCCGCCAAGGTCGCTGATGTTCCACTTGTCGCAGCCATCGTGGATTTTCCGTTGCCCAATAGTGCATATTATGGCGGTTTACGTTACCGCTGTTGGTGAATGACGCTTCGTCGCTAAATAGAACGCGTGCAAAAAATCTGTCATCGTCCCGTAATTTCTCTTGTGCCAAATGGCAGAACTGTAGACGACGTTCAAAATCGTCGCCATGCAATTCCTGGTGCATAGAAATTTGGTACGGGTGCAATCGATGTTGATGTAGCATTCTCAACACCGACATTTTTGAGATTCTCGATTCTCGCGCAATTTGTGTGTGCTACTGATGTGTGGATTAGCCGCGACAGCAGCTAAAACACCTACTTGGGCATCATCATTTTTTGCAGGTCGTAGTTGACGTTTCAAATGTAGCTGAACACTTGCTGTTTCCTTAAATAGCGTAACTAACTGGCGAACGGTCCGGTCACTTGGATGATGTCGTCCGGGATACCGAGCAGCATACATAGCACACGCCCGTTGGGCATTTTGATCACAATAGCCAAACATCAACATGATATCGACCTTTTCCGCAATTGGTAAACGGTCCATTTTAACAGGTGTAATGCATCACGAAGCAAATACTGTCCGCACTGGCGGAATGTTACGTGATACTATGTACTTATACGTTTGTGACTATTACAACGCCATCTATCACAAAGCGAGAAAAGTGGTCCAACTAAAGCATTCATGTTTCTTTACGTACTATACGAATATGTAATAAAAAATGGGAGTTCCTATTTTTAAAAAAACGCAGTTGGTATCCGTTTGACCTACGGCAGCGCCATCTAGCGGGCCAACCATTGCGCCATCTGGTTTCCACCTTCAAGTTAGACGAGTTACGTTCTTTGTAGTTTTTTTCCTTTGATGCTTATTTCGTAATATATTTGTCCCGGCCACTATTAATTGTCCACCCTGTACATCAACGTGGACAGTTGAAAATGTGTGCCCCCACCGGGACTCGAACCCGGGATCTCCTGCTTACATGGCAGACGCTCTATCCATCAGAGTCACCGAGGCCACAGACGATAATGTGACTGCAGGAACTTACCGCCGACACGCTCCCCGTGAGACCCACATTCTCAACTTATAGTCCTCACACTACATTCGTAGTGCCCCTGCCATTATACCGATTACTAGCGGCAGACTATCCACCGAGTCCCGTAAGAGTTCAGGCAATTCGTGTGCATCCGCACCGAAGAAGGTCATCAGCCGGTTATCCTTAACGATATGAAGATGGCATCTGTTCTTTCTAGAGAGCTGCACGATCACCAGTGGCATCTGTTCTTTGAGACATGTTCGAAGATGAAGAACAGATGCCATCTTCATACAGAATATAATGAGGTGAACATAATAAGAGCTGTATTTGAAACAAAATAAATAGTCGTATTTAATGTTTCGCTTACGGCAGCTGAACATCTAAAAAACCCGTTACAGGTACCGACCCGCTTACCAGGTTTGAATGATAATAATAAAAATCACTACTCTCTACTGACACTTTTGCATTACAACAAAAATAATAATTCACCACTTCAGGAGTTAGCTTCCTATTTAAACAGCTTCCCAGCCTGCTTAACACAATACTCCGATCGTTCAACGAGAGCCTCATGAAGCCATGAAAGTACAGTTTGAGACTACACTAGACAAAAATTGTTCCTCACTAAATCTTCATTTGCTAGAGCTTTGTACGATGCATATTGTCATCGCATGGTCAATTAGTCTTGATAGTTCATTTTTTAATAATTACTAGCTACAATCCGTAGCAAAATAGTTACCAAAACGTTCCTACAGCTCAGAATTCTACTCAAAATGCATAAGTAATTACGATAGTCGTCCGATACTTACCAGCTTAGCCAGCAGATAGAAATTTTCAGTACTAAATCTGAACGCTCCAGACACACTCGGAACCACTCAGCACGGGTCCGGACCATCGACTAACTAAATCAGTTTCGTGCGAAATGAACAGTGTATCATTTATCTTTAAAATAATCATATCACATAATAATCATAACTCTCACAATCGGCGACCGAGCGCACGTTGTCTACTTTTAGCCCGGCGCCATTTCTTAGTTCGCAATTAATTGTAAAGCTCCATTTCTGCAACGTGTGTGGTCTTCATCTGATTACCAGAGGCTCTATGCTTGCCGGCCGCTGTGGTCGAGCGGTTTTAGGCGCTTCAGTCTGGAACCGCGCTGCTGCTACGGTCGCAGGTTCGAATCCTGCCTCAAGCATGGATGTGTGTGATGTCCTTAGGTCAGTTAGGTTTAAGTAGTTCTAAGTCTAGGGGACCGATGACCTCAGATGTTAAGTCCCATAGTGTTTAGAGCCATTCGAACCATTAAAGTTCCATACTTCCTCCCCAAAGTCAAAAACTTAAAGTAGTTCCAAAAGCAAACCAATTACGAAGCATACATCACATAATGTCATTGTACACGGTCTCCTTATGAACTGTAAGTAGGATAGCGCGACCTCCATGCAAAGACGGAAAAATTGTTGTTATAGTCTTAATGCAACACGTAAATACATATTTAAATCTAAAGCATTTCTGTTAATTTTACATTGGTCGGTTGAAGCAAGCCAGCAGTGGGGAGGAAACGAGCCCATTTGAGACGGTGCATTCCGCACGTCTGGATCAAAGGTATTCACGCAGCTCACGTTGCGTTGATGATAGCAGATATTGGCCCTCGGGACTTCATTTAATTTAGTTGTGAAACTGGCAGTATAATTCTATTTTTGAGAGGACCGTTGCATAGTAAAACATAGAAATTTTCGCGAATGTCGCAGTTGGGCTTAGAGCATCGTGTTTGATTTCTGGACTCTGAATCTTTAACGGTAGATATACTTTATGTAAGGGACATATTTCATTTTTGTCAGGGGATTTGTGCTCTAAAGGCGGGGATTGGACTCAAATCACATAGGCAGCCAGGTAACAAAAGCTCAACTTCAGTTTCTTGTGATACCAGTACATCTTACGAGTCAGTACGACTATGATTGCTTGATTAATGTTCAAAAATGTGTGTGAAATCTTATGGGACTTAACTGCTAAGGTCATCAGTCCCTACGTTTACACACTACTTAAGCTAAATTATCCTAAGGACAAACACACACACCCATGCCCGAGGGAGGACTCGAACCTCCGCCGGGACCAGCCACTTGATTAATGTTAACTTGGCTACTCATGAGCTAGTATGCTGCACTATCTGGACGTCGGTGTGAGTGAAATTGTGCGATAATACGTCTGAGCTTTGGTCTGTGATAAAACCAGATACTTTATACAGCGACAATGATGGAAGTAGAAGAAATTAGTTAAAATTTGTACGAAGGCCGGGACTCGAACCCAGGTCTTCTTGCTTACTAGGCAGAAAGGCTAACCGTTACAGCACCGCAGCATTATCGTTAATGTCGCTGCAGGCACTGCCCATGTCGAGTGCCCTTCCCAACACAAAATTCGCATCTTCAGCTTATTTTTCCCTTACATTGTCTTGGGGAGGGCACTCGATTTAGGTAGTTCGTGCTGCGGTGCTGTAATGATTAGCGTTTCTGTCTTGTAAGTAAGGATACCCGTATTCGAGTCCCACCCGTGGCACAAATTTCAATTCACTTCTTCTGCTTCCATAATTATTGCAGATAAAGATGAGATTTAAATGTGTCGCAGAAAATTTAATTGTGAGATATATAATATCGCTTTATACATCTACGAAATTTATTCTTATAGTAGTGCAGTAAAAGAAAGAAGAACCCTGATAACTGCCAGTGCTGTTGCCAATTATCAACTGAGAAGCACAAACGGCATGAAAGACTAGTAAATAAATCTTCGATGTTGGGCTTGACAAAATCATTAACGTTACAGTGAACCTAGGTTTATTGTAACCTTGCCCAGCATACATTAGTCAAAAGTAACTCACGACAAAAGCAACATGTAATTAAGACGGATAATCACACCATAATAGATGTGCAGAAATGTAAGTTGCGTACGGCGCAGATGACAGCCACTGCCGCTCGTCAGACAACGTACAGACTGCCTCTTAGAACAGAAGCTCTACTGGCTGCTACAACCATTCACTGAAGTCCCCAGTCTTAGCGCTGAATATGCGTACTGCTTCGCATCTTTTCCCAAAGCCAACTAAACCGGACCCTGCTCTGCACAGAGATAGCACCACGAAACACACATCTTCCAAGAACAAAGGAGCACCAAATTCTGACCAATGATGTAACTGTTACGGTCTTGTCTGTTCTCCCTCTAAGAAAGAAATTCGTGTAAATGTACTCCAATCAGCCGGCTTCCCGCCGAAGGCTGTCCTAGAGCATTCTACGGCGATTTCCTGTGTCACCAATATCTTGTTTAGTCCACCAATGCGTTTGTTTTCCCACGTACAAAATTTGCTGAACGTCGGTTCCTATATTTCCATTCTCGAGTAGTTTTAAGAACACCCAATAAGAACTTCTCTAGCACTTCGGTAGAAGAAATCTTCACGCCACCGTGGCTGGTGTCTGGTTGACGCCACTCGCTTTCACCAGCAGGCCGGAAACATAGTAAACTAAGCTGAATAGCGTTAATGGCGTTGCATCCTTTGGAACAGCAGGACATAGGGATCTTGTTCAGACTGTTTGCCATTCCATTTGTCTTTCGGGAAGACACTGGGCTGAGTACTATGCCCTTTGCGAAATGTGCTTTGACCGACCTTGGCCTGGTTGTAAAATGGCCGTTTAGTTGCTACGGGAAAGTATCTCAGTTCATTATTCTTGCTTTTCAGCCAGAACCCTGATGCGTGCACTGTCCGCCTAGACTCGTGGAAAAAAGCTTGCGGGGCCACCGGAATGACGCCCAGCAGAACAATGTTAGTTGGCTGAGTACCGGCGCCCTGTCAGACCAGGAGCACCACCTATCCTCCTGTCGGCAGGGTCCTCAGCTCTTGTCCTTTTAAAAGTATCTCTGTGTCGAATTCGGCCCACAGCCACTGCTGAGGCACACCACGAACTCCCCAGATCAAGGCTTCCAGACGATATTGACGAGGGCTGTTCGGAAAGTAAGGTCCGATCGGTCGCGAAATGAAAACCACAATGAATATGAAAAATATTTTATTCGCAACAATGAGCCACACCTTCGAGCTACCCCTCCAAATAGTCGTCACTCCGACATAGACATACACTACTGGCCATTAAAATTGCTACACCAAGAAGAAATGCAGATGATAAACGGGTATTCATTGTACAAATATATTATTCTAGAACTGACGTGGGATTACATTATCACGCAATTTGGGTGTATACATCCTGAGAAATCAGTACCCAGAACAACCACCTCTGGCCGTAATAACGGCCTTGATACGCTTCGATGGCGTGTACAGGTACAGCTGCCCATGCAACTTCAACACGATGCCACAATTCATCAAGAGTAGTGACTGGCGTATTGTGACGAGCCAGTTGCCCGGCCACCATTGACCACACGTTTTCAATTGGTGAGAGATCTGGAGAATGTGCTCGTCAGGGCAGCAGTTGAACATTTTCTGTATACAGAAAGGCCCGTACAGGACCTGCAACATGCGGTCGTGCATTATCCTGCTGAAATGTAGGGTTTCGCAGGGACCCAATGAAGGGTAGAGCCACGGGTCATAACACATCTGAAATGTAACGTCCACTGTTCAAAGTGCCGTCAATGCGACAAGAGGTGACCGAGACGTGTAACCAATAGCACCCCATACCATCACGCCGGGTGATACGCCAGTATGGCGATGACGAATACACGCTTCCAGTGTGCGTTCACCGCGATGTCGCCAAACACGGACGCGACCATCATGATGCTGTAAACACAACCTGTATTCATCCGAAAAAATAACGTTTTGCCATTCGTGCACCCAGGTTCGTCGTTGAGTACACCATCGCAGGTGCTCCTGTCTGTAATGCAGCATCGAGGGTACCTGCAGCCATGGTCTCCGAGCTGATAGTCCATGCTGCTGCAAACGTCGTCGAATTGTTCGTGCAGATGGTTGTTGTCTTGCAAGCGTCTCTATCTGTTGACTGACGGATCGAGACGTGGCTGCACGATCCGTCACAGCCATGCGGATAATATGAGTCATCTCGACTGCTAGTGATACGAGACTGTTGGGATCTAGCACGGCGTTCCGTATTACCCTCCTGAACCGACCGATTCCATATTCTGCTAACAGTCATTGGATCTCGACCAACGCAATGTCGCGATACGATAAACCGCAATCGCGATGGGCTACAATCCGGCCTTTATCAAAGTCTGAAACGTGATGGTACGCATTTCTCCTCCTTACACGAGGCATCACAACAACGTTTCACGAGGCAACGCCGGTCAACTGCTGTTTGCGTATGAGAAATCGGTTGGAAACTTTCCTCATGTCAGCACGTTGTAGGTGTTCCACTGTCGCCAACCTTGTGTGAATGCTCTGAAAAGCTAATCATTTGCATATCACAGCATCTTCTTCCTGTCGGTTAAATTTCGCGTCTGTAGCACGTCATCGTCGTGATGCAGCAATTTTAATGGCCAGTTGTGTATGTTGTGCCGTTGTACAAAGTTTTCAGTATCCTCGTCATAGAAAGCAATTCTCTACGCTGGTCTACCTTTCGTTGTTTGTGCCAAAATGTTGTCTTCGTAGCCAGCGTTAATGTGAGCAGAGATGAACAACAGAGGGAACCAATTAAGGGCTGTATTGTGGGTGATCAAACACTTCCTATCAAAAAGGCTGCAGGAGCGTCTTCATTGCCCCTGCAAAACGCGGCTGAAAATTATCTTGAAGAAAGAAACGCATGACATTTATGTTATGTGGGCTGCATAGCTTCAAGCAAAATCTCTCTCTCCAGATCCACATACTTGGCGGGACACACTGTTGTTTTAGGCATTTCTACATTATTACTTTGCGTTCTGAACTGAGAAGAGCGACGTGAAGCGATCAACAGGTACACTAAAAACACTGCCCAAAATATCTGCGCAAAGTGCCATCGGATCCTCACAGTGATTTCCATTTCGCGCCTAATCGGACCTTACTTTCCGAATACGCCTTGTACTATTGCACAAGCAAAAGTTTCCACTGAGAACAATGAAGCTTAATAGTGAAGTTTAACACAAGGGAAAAGATGGCTTGACCTATAGAATCACTGATATACACTCCTGGAAATGGAAAAAAGAACACATTGACACCGGTGTGTCAGACCCACCATACTTGCTCCGGACACTGCGAGAGGGCTGTACAAGCAATGATCACACGCACGGCACAGCGGACACACCAGGAACCGCGGTGTTGGCCGTTGAATGGCGCTAGCTGCGCAGCATTTGTGCACCGTCGCCGTCAGTGTCAGCCAGTTTGCCGTGGCATACGGAGCTCCATCGCAGTCTTTAACACTGGTAGCATGCCGCGACAGCATGGACGTGAACCGTATGTGAGGTTGACGGACTTTGAGCGATGGCGTATAGTGGGCATGCGGGAGGCCGGGTGGACGTACCGCCGAATTGCTCAACACGTGGGGCGTGAGGTCTCCACAGTACATCGATGTTGTCGCCAGTGGTCGGCGGAAGGTGCACGTGCCCGTCGACCAGGGACCGGACCGCAGCGACGCACGGATGCACGCCAAGACCGTAGGATCCTACGCAGTGCCGTAGGGGACCGCACCGCCACTTCCCAGCAAATTAGGGACACTGTTGCTCCTGGGGTATCGGCGAGGACCATTCGCAACCGTCTCCATGAAGCTGAGCTACGGTCCCGCACACCGTTAGGCCGTCTTCCGCTCACGCCCCAACATCGTGCAGCCCGCCTCCAGTGGTGTCGCGACAGGCGTGAATGGAGGGACGAATGGAGACGTGTCGTCTTCAGCGATGAGAGTCGCTTCTGCCTTGGTGCCAATGATGGTCGTATGCGTGTTTGGCGCCGTGCAGGTGAGCGCCACAATCAGGACTGCATACGACCGAGGCACACAGGACCAACACCCGGCATCATGGTGTGGGGAGCGATCTCCTACACTGGCCGTACACCACTGGTGATCGTCGAGGGGACACGGAATAGTGCACGGTACATCCAAACCGTCATCGAACCCATCGTTCTACCATTCCTAGACCGGCAAGGGAACTTGCTGTTCCAACAGGACAATGCACGTCCGCATGTATCCCGTGCCACCCAACGTGCTCTAGAAGGTGTAAGTCAACTACCCTGGCCAGCAAGATCTCCGGATCTGTCCCCCATTGAGCATGTTTGGGACTGGATGAAGCGTCGTCTCACGCGGTCTGCACGTCCAGCACGAACGCTGGTCCAACTGAGGCGCCAGGTGGAAATGGCATGGCAAGCCGTTCCACAGGACTACATCCAGCATCTCTACGATCGTCTCCATGGGAGAATAGCAGCCTGCATTGCTGCGAAAGGTGGATATGCACTGTACTAGCGCCGACATTGTGCATGCTCTGTTGCCTGTGTCTATGTGCCTGTGGCTCTGTCAGCGTGATCATGTGATGTATCTGACCCCAGGAATGTGTCAATAAAGTTTCCCCTTCCTGGGACAATGAATTCACGGTGTTCTTATTTCAATTTCCAGGAGTGTAGTTATTACCTTAATGAGCAAGCAGTCTAAATCGGAAAGTAGAAAAAGGCTGTGAGGTGATTAATGGAATCCATACAAATTATAAAAAAGGATATTTATGTATGTATGTATGTACCAGTATGTATGTTCCAAATCTCCTCCTAAGCCATTGAACCGATTTCATCCAAACTTGGTGCACATATCATTCACTGTCCGAAGAGAATCGCTGAGGAAGTAAGAACCACCCACCTATTGAAGGGGTGGGGGTAAAAAGCAGCATATCCCACGACGCGAGAAAACCCGTACTTTAGTCTTCCAGCATTTCAGAATGAGACCACTTGGGAACCTGCAGCAAACTTTACACATAATGTCAAACATTTACAAAACTTTTTCTCGATGACGACCACCGCTAAGTGATTAAAGGAAAAAAGTTAATTACCACTACATTTTCTCTGTTCACGTAGTAAAACTATCACATTAAGCATTATGTCTTAATTTATTACTTCTTTACTGCCAAATGTATTTGTAACACATTTCGCAGACAGTATTCACATAATATACCATCGAATGTACCAGAAACGTTACATCATTGTACGAAGCTTAATTCGCGAGATATTGCATCATAAACACCGAGAATCGCGACAAACTGACGCGAATTTTTAATTTGTTACTTCTGTACTGCTAACTCTCTTCACAACACATTTCATAGACAGTAGTCACTTATATCACTGGATGTACCTGCAAAATTGTATCAAGGTACAGCACATAGCTCAGCACGTACGACGTCATAAACATTAAGCTGCGTGATAATGAAACTATGGAGTGAAATTAGCTAGACATACAGCTGAAATATGTGTATATATGAGTGTGAATTATGGTAAATATATATGAAATATATTTAACATGTGCGTATCCGAGCAAAGCCATGGTAAAAAGCTCGTCCTCAACCCTGGAACGGCTTCAGCTAAAAAGCCAAGGAAACTGGTACACTTGCCTCATATCGTTTACGGCCCCCGCGAGCACGCAACATTAATGCCTGCAGAAGTTTTTGTAAAACTATTTCTGTTGGGGAGCTGGATGTCTTGGAGTGTCAAGAAGAGCACAATCATGAATAAATGCCCCATAACAAAATTCAGAGGCAAGAAATCATTTCTGACCTAAAGAGAAAAGCCATAGAAGATATTTGTGAGAGACTGTCAAAAATAATTTACCAGAAGTTAAAAGGAGAAGATACGCAAGATATAACTACGAGAGATGTCAACAATTTTCGTAAATATATTTACAAAGCTAGGAGCAAAATTCTTTCAAAACTGCCGCGCGGGCTTAGCCGTGCGGTCTGCGGCGCTGCAGTCATGGGCTGTGCGGCTGGTCCCGGCAGAGGTTCGAGTCCTTCCTCGGGCATGGGTGTGTGTGTTTGTCCTTAGGATAATTTAGGTTAAGTAGTGTGTAAGCTTAGGGACTGATGACCTTAGTAGTTAAGTCCCATAAGATTTCACACACATTTGATTTGAACTGCCAAAACTGCCCACGAATGCTGCAGATGTTCATGATGTTATCAGCACGCTGAAAGTGGAAACCACATACGGGACAAAGTGTTTATTAGAAAATAACACCGAGAAAAATGTGATCACATTTTGTGACTCTGCAAACCTTAAAGCATTATCGCAGTAGGAATCTATATATGTTGATAGTACATTCAAGTGCTGTCCAAAGTCTTTTTGTCAGCTGTTTACAGTACTTGGATTAGTTAATGGCCATTACATTCCACTGGTCTTCTCTTTATTGAACGACAAGAAAACTTCGTCGTATCAGTATGTATTTCAAAGCGTTGTTGATAAATGTAGCGATATAGGTTTGAACTTTTCGCCATCAACAATGTTTTCTGACTCTGAAGAGAGCACAATGAAAGCTGGAAGTGAGGTCTGGCCTGATATTTGCATTCAAGGATGCAAATTTCATTTAACACAGAGCTGGTGGCAAAAAATACAAACATTGGGGCTTGCACATGTACCAACAGGCATGCAGAAGAAATTATAAAAATATTTTTTCCCTCTATTGCCCTCCTATAGACCGTGCAAATTAAGTTTTCTTAACCATCTCTTATATTCAGACATCGGACGCTTATTAATTTGTTGTATGTATAGTTTTGCTGGAAATGTAACCATTATTCATAAAATGAACACTGAGATAGAATATGTGTTGCGAAATCATATTTTGCTATTTTAATAAATTAATTATGAAGAAATCAACGCTTTAAATGATTCCAGTTTCTAAAAAAAATATCTAAATAAGATAAAGGATAAAAGTTTTAAACATACAATACACGCGAAAATTTTTTACATCTTCTGCTGTAACTTCATATGCTTTCCTTTGCCTGACTGGAGTATTCATAACGTTTAGAACTGCTACCTTCTTCAAACGGGAGGGTTCGGTCCAATCATTTTTCAGACTCTTGCGGGCTTGGGAGGATTCGGTACCATTTTTCTGACCACGGGAGGATTCGGAGCTGCGCCCGGAGATTTGATGTTTTACCGGATTCCTGGTATACATGGTACACTCGTGAAATGGTCGAAGAAGCCGTGTCTCATCGCTCGTGTGCTGACTACAACAACCACGTTCAAATTCACTTAAATCTTGATAAACTGCCATTGTAGCAGCAGTAACCGATCTAACAACTGCGCCAAACACTTGTTGTCTTATACAGGCGTTGCCAACCGCAGCGCCATATTCTAGCTGTTTGCGTATATCTCTATTTGAATACGCATACCTGTACCAGTTTCTTTGACGTTTCAGTGTGGTTGCAGTCTTGAAAGAAGCACTGTAGGGTTCAGAACCAACAGCCTATTACTGGAGTGAGTGTGATAACGTGGATGGGAGGATGGGGAGACATTTAGCGACGGAAGGAGAAGATAGGCACAGATAGGATGAGAGATTGACAGAGATAGGGGAGGTGGGAATGATAGAGGGGAGGAGATAGGCAGGAAAGAGAAGAATAAGGACAATGACAGGGGGAGAAAGAGGAAGAGATAGGTAGAAGGATAGGGGAAGAAGAGGTGAATAGATGAGGGGGACGGGGAAATGGACGGAGAAAGGGAAGAGGAGAAGATGGAGAGAGGGGCGAGAAAGAGATTGGCATAGAAATGAAAGGGGAAGAGATGAACAGACAGGGGAAGGAGGAGATGGATAGAGGGGGGAGGAGGAGAAGATGAGCAGAGGGAGTGGAGGAGGTTGGCAGAGGTAGGAGGAGAAAGAGAGAGGGGGAAGGGGCAGATGGGCAGAAGGGAGATTAACAGATTGACAGAGAGGGGGGAGAGGAGATGAACAGAGATAGTGGCAGGAGGAGATGGACAGCAGTGGAGTGTGGAGGAGGTGAACAGACAGAGTGGCTGGTGGAAATGGACAGAAAGAGGGGGAAGGAGATGATGGACTAATAGGAGGTGGAATAAATACATACCAGGGGACGCTGGGTACTCAGCTAGTTTATGGAATTAAAAATGTGACGTGTCTGGCTGCAAAGGACAGAGTCCTCTCAGTAAGCGACCTGTCACCACTCTGCATAAAATCATATCCAGAATTATCTATAACCTATCTACCAACTTCACCTACTTTCTTCAGAAATTTACCAATTTTCCTATTACTAGGTATGAAACAAAACGTTTTGATAACTGGCACTTTCTCCATTAAATTATTCATCACATCACTTTCATCAAGTGGTTGGATCAAATACTTTAGCCTTATCACTGAATGTTCACCTCTTCCTTCATAGGGTTTCTTGACTGCTTACAGAAATGAATTGATCATATGAAAGTTCCTTTTTCATCCTTTTATTTTTTCTCAGGGCAATATTTTTCTAACAATTCTTTTGTGAATTCCTGTTTCAATTTTATATCCTCTTTACTTTGGCATCCATCAGTTATTTTGCTGCCCACGTATCAAAACTCATCTACTACTTCCTGTGTCTCATTTCCTAATCTGATCTACTCAGCACTGTCTGGCTCAACTGTAATATATTCCGTTACCTTTGATTTACTTTTTTTGATGTTCATATTCTATCTCTTCTTCAAAACACTACCTATTCGGTTCAGCCATTCTTCCAAGTCCTGTGCCATCTTTGACTGATTTTCGATGTCATTGGCAAATCAAAAAGTTTTTATTTCTTTTCCCCTTTCCAAAGTTTTCCTTTGGTTTCCTTAATGTCTTGCCGAATACACAGATTAAATAATATCAGGAATAGGTTACAACTCTGTTTCACTCTCTTCTCAACTACTACTTCCTTTTATGTGCATCCACCCTTGTATCTGAAGTCTGCTTTCTGTACAAGCTGTGCTTTTTGCTCCCTGTATTTTATCCCTTCCACCTTCAGAATTTCAAAGGAAGCACTCCAATCAACATAATCGGAAGCTTCCTGTAAATCTACGAATGCTATATACGTAGGTTTGCTTTTCTGCAACATATTGTCTAAGATGAATTGCGAGATCAGTATTGCCTCACGCATTCCTACATTTCCCCAGAATCCAAACTGATGTCCCTCGAAATCGGCTACTGTAAGTTTTCCCATTCTTCTGTAAATAATTCGTGTCAGTATTTTGCAACCATGAAGTATTAAACTATTATTTCGGTAATATTAATACGTGACAGCATCTATCCTCTGGAATTGGAATTATTCCATTCTTCTTGAAGTCCGAAGCGATTTTGCCTACCTCAAGTGTCTAGCACACGAGATAGAGTAGTTTAGTCATGGTGGAATATACAACCTTGAGAGGTGGCATGAGCCCCCTCTCATATTTCTATCTTAGTCTGAGTAATTCGATCTTCCTCTCTAGTTGCATGCAGTGAAAAGTCGCTATTCCTTCACGCGCGGACTTCCCACGCAGCGTCTCTCGTCACCCGGGTGGTCCGGTGACAGGCGGGCACTCCTGATATTGAAAGGGTTAAGCCGATGGGTGTGAGGGAGTCGAGTGAATGCTTTCCAGATGCCGACATTGTCATAAGAGCGGCAGAGACACGCCCGCAGGGGCCTGAAGGAGCGGCTGGGCTAGAGATTCCGTTACTTCGCAGAAACTTAGCGAAAACACTTTCTGGCAGGCTACCAGCGAGGCATGGGAATGACATGTGTTCCCAGGCAGTCTTGGCGGGCAAATTCCCGCGTTTTCTGCAAAATCGTAACTGTGGTTGGCTTGCTCAGAGCATAGCTCCGTGACGTAAAAAAATCGGCGCAGAAATTGGCGCCAGGAATCTCCATTGGTAGAATGGTAGTGCTTCGGCAATAGAGTGGAATTTTCAGTCGGTTTTCGAGTTGCTGATTGGAACGTTTAACCACGGCCGCTGTCGTGGGGGCGGGAATGTTCTGTGTTCGATTTCTACGTGTGCTCTTGTGGGAGTCGGCTCTCGCCTTTCGGTTGGAGTAGGTTACAAGACTGAGCTCTCGCTGCTCTGGACAGCCTGCCTTCCGTTGGCTGTCTAATATACTTTTATTTAATTGTAACTGTTTGACAAAGTTGCTTAAGTTTCGACTTCAACGTAACTTTCCGAGTACAGTTGGCAACTGAGCGTTCTGTGTACAAGCAGCCTATGTTGTCTGTCTTGAGCAGTTTTGGCTAAACTGGATCGGAGTACTGTGTGACTTCACTCGTTAAAATCAATCACTGTACTGCCAGTGATTGTGTGGCGAGCCTTCTTCGTCTCCCTCAGAGGCGCATTTGTACTGTTAGGAAGTCTTTAGTCTGGAACAACCAGACCAGGATAATTTGTTTCGGGCTATACTCGCGACATTATCATCACCACGACGGGACATCGAATCAACCAGCCATCGCCTCCGGTACGCCAGATCGTGTTCTTGCAGTTAAGAAGACAGCTTGGTAATGTATGTCCGCAGCACCAGCAGATTAGGGATTTTCCTAGGTGATAATCAGAGCTCAGCAGAGCGCGCCTGTTCGTCTTTTTTCTAACTTTGTTCTGTCTTGGGTGTTCATTGTCTGAGTTCTCATTACTGTAGCAGCAATTAATGTTGCGTTGGCTGTGTGTTTCTCTTAAGATGTGAGTTGCAAGGAATTGGCTCCACATACCACTTCATCATAAATGTCACAATCTAGTTTAGGTACAACTTCACCTTCACAGCATTTATTTGAGTATCCAATTTGAGCCAAACTGATGTATTGTAAATGTTTCATGTGTTTTGTTTATTATTTTGAGTTCAGTCATAATAAATCATATTGTTATTTTGGACAGAACTTTCATTCTGTTAATCGGTAGAGCAACCCTTTCATTTCTCACTATGTTAATGAAACTTTTCTTTATTTAATTAATGTCTATCAAATTAAATTATTGCAGGTGGCAAACTCTTTTCTACTCCACTTGCAGGGTCGATTACAGTCAGTTCGCGTTTCTTTTTAATCCATGTGCAACAGCAAAAGTCGGAGTTAGAAAAGGGGGGGCTTAGAGCATCATTTATATTGAGGATTCTAGAAGAATTTAGTGTTAAATACACTACTAGCCCCGGCACTTCGCAACCTTATTGTGAAGCTTTTGTCAGAATTTGCCTTTACATATGCACAGTTTGCCTCTTTTCCCATGCTAAAGTAACTCAATCAAAAATATTATTCTAGTGTCGAGGTGAGAGACACTTATGATGCCATTTCCTTCTGACAAGCTAACGCTGATAATAGGACTAGGCCTGCGTTATATTTATTACGCAATACAACAAGAGCCAGGAACTACTTACATCCTCTGAAATATGTCACAAAACATGTAAACATAACAAAAATAAAAGGTAGAGTTACTGAAGTACTTTCTCAAGAACAATATTCTCCGCAAATTTCACTGATGAAATCTCGGTCAGCCGAGTCACGGTATGGCTTGTCGCAACATTTCGAGGTTCGTCATCTTCATCTAAAGATGACGAGTAGGAAACGCTGGGACATGCCGACGTTACGACTCAGCTGATAACCCGAGAAGATGTCGTCAACATTCAATGAACACGTGTATTTCCTAAGAAGGTTCGCAACACCGATTCGTACCCGACTCAACAATACTTCAATGAAAGGATATAGCTACAAGGACAGAAGGTGGAAACACATACATTCACGAATTCGCTTTACAAACACTCTTCATTCACGTTGTGGCAATCTTACAGTGGTAACATATAAAATGATAATCAGAGGGAACGATGGTAGCAACGTAAAGGTTGAGGTGTAAAATAAATTTTAATTTCGTACACGAGGTATCAGTTGCGATGTAGCACGATTCTGATTAGTATTTTTGAGCTATCAACAGTAGAAGCAAGTTTCTAACGCACTGACTGATTAAAAACGTCCAGATCTAGCGGACATTAATATGGGATGTGTCCAGTCTTCACCTTTAGTACGACTTGAGGGCGCTTTCAATGAGGTATCTGAATGTATTTAAAGGAATGGCAACGCATTCTCAATCAAGTACCGAAATCAGAGGAGGTAGTGATGTTGGATGTTGGGGTATTGAGCGAAGACGGTGTATTGTCATGTTGAAATAAATAATCTGCGCCTCCGAACTGTTCCTCTGCTGCACGCAATACACAGTGCTACAAAACGCGTGTCTGTCCTTCCGCATTTAGCCTTTTCTGCGCAATAAGGGGATCTCACCCTAAGCAAGAAAATAACCTCCATACCCTAACACTACCTACAATGTACTACACATGACGGCAGGTAAAGTTGTCGAGGAATTCGTCTGACTCAGACTCTTCGATCGGATTGCCACAGGATATAGCGTGGGTCAACACTCCACATCACTCGTTCCCAGCCATCCACTGACCGGTGGCGTTACTCTTCACACCATCTCAAACGTCACTTCTACATCTACATCTACATACGTACATGTGCGTCAGTGAAAAAGACCAATAAAAAGGTATTAGCATGTGGACGTAATGTGCTGTTCCAGTCTCTTCTGTACCTAAGGTCCATCCATCACCGTTCCCGTTGTATCCCTCCGTAATTCGGTGCTCTCCGATACACACGATCGGACAGCGGAGGAGTGGTACTCAAGCGTCAACTTTAGATTACAATATCTCCGGATGTAATTAACATTTTACAATGTAACAAACGGCACTGATTACGTATTTGTATATATGTTCAGATGTGCTAACAAAACTAACGGGGTTCCATTTAAAAAAATCGTAGGTTTGTGTTAAAAACATACTTCCGTGCATTTTTGTATGGTTTGTATTAACCAATTACACTAGCCCCTCTCCTCACGTTCGGTCTGTGGAATCGATTCGTCAGTATTTGATGTGGTTTACGAAATATATCCAGCGGTAACGTTAGGTGACTCACCCTGTATATATCAGTTCATGATATACAGTATTATAAATTTCGTTTTTCTGATGGACGCACGTCCAGATCATCCGCTCTCAAAACTCCGCCATCTCTCTCCCCACATCCACCACTGCTGGCGGCTCACCTCCAACTGCGCAACACTACGCGCTGTTCACATCCAATTGCCCAACACTATAATACCGAATGTTCCAACAATGCCAACCAGCTACAGACTGCGCACAGCACAGCCAGTGATTTTCATACAGAGCGCTATGTGGCGTTACCACCATAAAAACCTAAACAGCCTACTTACACAAGCGAAGATGTCATTACATAACATGATAGAATCAAATAAAAAAACTACAACAGACACTGATCTTTAAAAAATAAATGTTTACGTGCCCAGACGTTAATAAAAAATTACTGGGAAAGGCTGTGCAAGGAACTCAGCAGATGCTATACAGTTTAAGGTTTAGCCAGTTGCCTGTCCCTAATATTTAAGAAAACAAGTTCATATACGAACAGGTTACATACAATACATATATATATCTACCAGCTTAACCCGCCTTGACGGAAGGTAAATACTATTGGAAGGCGATATGTGAACAAATCCGGTAGTGGTCAGGTTCTTAACACTGCCAGGCCTAGACCTCGGATGACATTTCACTTCACGCCAAGGTGCTGGCACAACTAAAAGTTTCTGCCTGAATCACAAAGACATTCCAATAACTCTGAAACATAGAAACAATCGGCAGAACCTTTGACTCACCTACACATGGATAACTGTATTAATAGAGTAAAGGCTTTAAAAACGGCAACATAAAATCATTTGATTGCAAGAGACACAAAAAACTTCTGACAAAAGTTTCAAATAACGGCCATCATTTAAATAGACCAAATGACCTCTTCCACACCCTCTTAAGGTTCGATTATGAAAGTCTCACCGTAATAATAAGGTTTAAAATCTCTGAGTGCGTCGGTGAACACAGAATTACGACGACTTACTCCACATCAGGTACACAATACGAGGGAGCGGGTAAAACAACTCCACCGCTTCCCTTCAAATTTTGCTCCCAGCGAAGTCACAGAACTTGTATCTCCAAGCTGCCCATCTCGGCAAAACGCCCAACCAATTTCACACCACAACATGTAACGGTCAACACGCTCGTTCGGCAGCCGTTGACGTTCGTCTCCCCGCCAATGTAACGGGATCTCGAGGGTTACACGTCGAAGGCTAACAACCAACTAGTGATGGGGAGCTCGTGAATGAGTCGTTCAAATGAACGCTTCACTCCAGTGAAGTGTGAACTAACCACTCAATTTCAATGAACTGGTACTTCAAACTCTTCACAGATCGCACACTCCACACTTTTTTCCAGTTCACTCACTCTCTTCCCCTCTCCCTCCCCCAGTACATCGGCGCTACGTCACTCATTCTCCCTTCACTTCAGTCCCCCCTCTACTGCCTGTCGACGAATCGCGCGGTGTTTCTGGGGAACGATAGGGTTAGGAGCGGTTCTGGCGATGAGGGGCGAGGGGAAGGTAGCGACAGCTGCTTCCTGCAGTGCTGACATCATTACCAGCGACTATTTGTGGAGTTCGCGTCTACGGGTAAGCTACCGTTGGCAGCGCTTGCAGACAAATGAATATTAAAATACAAAAGAAGAGGCTGGCTGTGTGAGCACGCACAGCCAACATGAAAATAAAATGCTTACCTTGTGAGTCTGGAACTGAAGCATGCGTGGAATCCACGCTTGAAAGATAATCGTTCATGTAGGAATGTTTATCTCGTACACATTATTGAAATAATTACACTAAATGTCAATTTGAGGATTGTCCTAATTAAATTTTTAAAAAAATACACATATATATTTATGAATAAACATCAACGGATTTGGTGAATCTTCAGAGATTTCCGTTTAAAAACATAATTTGTTCTACTTTTTTCCCTGTCAGGCGATTTCTTCTGTCAGTTATAAGGTGTCCTGCCTTCGAAAACACTCTTTCACACGGCGTGGAGGTTGCGACAATACACAGTCGTATTTTTGAAAGTTCAAAGAGTGAGGGGTATACTGACAGCCGTTCAGACCACCACTGAAGTGGATTGCCTTGTCTCTGTAGCAGGGGCTCTTGTAAATATTTGTCCACTTCCACTATTGCAGCAGCTCTCGGGTGTGGATTACTCTGCAGCCTGGAAAACACTTAATCAAATTCGAGCCAGAGACTGGAAGTTGATTCAGTGGTTGGAACTGAGATTGTTGCAGTAGCAGTGGATGTGTTCGTCACAAATTTCTCACAGTGCCTGATCAGGTTTAATTTCACCTTCTCAGCAGAATTTTTATCAGAAAAACCATGTAATTTGAACCAGGGATCCAATGCAGTTGCTTCCGCGAAAATGAAATTTTCCTTTATATTTCTAAATCGTCGTTTTAGGTCTTCAGCTAACTTTCCGGCCATCTGTTGCACGTCTACATGAATTTCAGTGTTATTAACAAACCTGCAACACCATTTTTTCAACGAGCGACTAAGTAGTATAACTTTAGAAGCAGTGACAACATTTTCACTTGACATTTCCTCAGTGCAGTCTTTGAAAACTTTCAACAGGCCACAGGCTTGTGTTACACTTGCAATGTCCTCTGCAGTCAGATTTGGACGATCTGGATAATTCAGAGTGATAACTGTCATTAGGGAATTCTTAACCTCGATTATTCTTCGCAGCATATCATAGGTTGAATTCCATCTTGTAACAGTGTTCTGTTTTAGTGTCAGAACTGGCTCTTTTAACTGTTCCTGCATCTTTTTCAGTTTCGTGCAGGCCTGCGAACTTCTTTTAAAAAACTCAACAATTTTTTTTACTTTATTCAGAATGGGTTGAATTTGCGGAAGCCCATTCTGAACAATTAAATTGAGTGTGTGCGCAAAGCAGTGGATGTGTTTCCAGGCTGTGAGTCTTATAGCTGCCACAATGTTAGCAGCATTGTCACTAACAACACGCACGACTTTCTCTTGAATGCCCCATTCCCTCGTGACATGTCACAGTTCTTCGGAGAGTTTTTCTGACGTGTGCCTTTCGTCGTATTTAAAGCACTCTAGGAGGGAAGACGCCAGCTCCAGGTCTTTAACGTAGTGTGCTGTCACCGACAAATAACTCTCATTTGTAGTTGAGGTCCACCCATCCATTGTCAGCACAACCGCTTCCGCAGAATTAATTTTGGCTCTCACAATTTCTTTCATCATGGCGTACTGTTGCTGTAGCAGCGTATTGGAAATGGTCTTCCGAGATGGCATTCTGTAAGCACCAATCAGTTTGCCTACAAAACTTTGGAAATGTTTGCTTTCCACTATGTTGAAGGGCAAATAATCCTTTACAACAGTCTGCAGAAGTGCGAAATCTATCTCCTGATTTCTTTTGTTAGAAAGAGGATTCGGAAAATACATGGGTAATGTACCGTGATATGGAGGTCTGCTTTCTGATACTGAAGTGGTACTTTTATTTTCTGGCACCAACTGCTGTTCGCTTCTGGCATTAGCTGATGTTAGTTCCGGATTGTGCGGGTTTTTTATCCAAGAAATATCGGAAGATGCAGGAGCAGGGGGCGCTAAGCGTCTGACAATGACACTGTTGGATGCAGCACTCGAACATGGCGCGCTAGATTAAATGTATTTCCTCCTTTATATGAAATACACTTAGAACAATAATTGCACTTTGCTTTCCCATCACCTAAATCGGCGAAGAAACCCCAAATTTCACTACTTTTACGCGATCGCGAGTTGCTAGCCATTGTATAAGAGTGAACAGACACAAAAACTGCTTTCCAAAGAAAATAAAGAGGGATTTTACCTGAAATCGTACCAATGACTACAGGTGACAGTTTACGTTTTGAATTTGGTGGGTTATTATTCTCAACAAAAATAAAATCTACAGGAAAACTTCTGAATAATTACTTAACGTAGGTATATAGACTTTGTAACAGTGGTAAACATACTCATTCTATTTTGGTTTAAATTTTAAAAGGAACAAAATTGGACTGCATTTCGTTGGTAGCCCTAGTTTTCAGTCCATGAATACAACAAATAAGGTTTCACTTGGCGGATAAAGACTTTTTTGGGCGCTTCATGAGAAAATGTTGAGAAAGATTAAATGTAATCCCTTCTTTATATGTGACAGGTTTCTCTGTTTATCTTTCCTTTGCCCCCTTCGACCATGCTCTATTTAACTCTCAGACACTGTAAGAGCGTAAAACGTTGCGTTCACGTTACTGCATAGTTCGGCCATCTGTTGGTAAAATTATGAAGTATTACGAAGCTTCATTGTACGAGCGAGGCGAAGCCAGCGTAGCCGCGGCTGAGCGGCGAACTGGGCAACTTCGCCAGCCTTCCGTACTTCGTGAATGAACTACTTCATTTGAACGCTTCACGGCAAAGTAGTTCGGCCATCTGTTGGTAAAATTATGAAGTATTACGAAGCTTCATTGTACGAGCGAGGCGAAGCGAGCGTAACCGCGGCTGAGCGGCGAACTGGGCAACTTCGCCAGCCTTCCGTACTTCATGAATGAACTACTTCATTTGAACGCTTCACGGTAAAGAGTGAAATGAATGAAGTAGTTCGCGAGAATGAACGAGCTCGACCCATCTCTACAACCAACTCGCTTCGCCTGCGAAGCTGCAAGATAAGACACGCGAAAAGCAAAGATAGCTTACCTCAACCACAATCGATCTCAACGATACATGAACAAAATAAGACAGGCACCAGCTCTCCACCGTTCAAGGCAGCGAACATATGGCACAACAAACGAGTCAGGCATCACACACTCACAGTAAATAATCGAATGCCACCTGTGCATAAAAAATAAAATAAAATGATACTGTGTGGAGCTTTCGTTTCCTTCTTTTGTAGTTGCCTTTCCCCATTTCTCTGAGGAATCGACATTGTTACATATCGATTTTGGCAGTGTTAGTGGCATTTGGCTACCTCTCCTCTGGCCCCCTGGGAATTATCCGTGATTAGATTGGATTAGATTTACTTTCTTTCCAATTGATCCGTAGTGAGGAGGTCCTCCAGGATGTAGACCATGCCAGAAAAACAACAATACATGACAAATATTTACAGCTAAGATAAATAAGCTAACGTACCATTCCACAAGTCCCAAGTGGAATGATCGTCATTTTTAATGAACACTATATGAAATAGTCATTTTACAAATATTAATGCACTGATTTTAAAATAAAAAAGTTTATTTATTTATTTATAAGGTAATAAACATGTAATACAACTACTATAATACTTATTTACAATGAACACATTACTGCACGGAAATTGTGCAGAAGATATATATATATATATATATATATATATATATATATATATATATATATATATATGAGTTGGTTTTACTGAGGAATTAATCAATGGAGTAGAAGGAGTTGGCCACCAATAAATCCTTTAGGCTCCTCTTAAACTGATTTTCATCGGTTGTTAAGCTTTCTATGGCTGCTGGCAAGTTATTGAAAATGTGTGTTTCTGAATAATGCACACCTTTTTGTACAAGACTAAGTGACTTTAAATCCTTGTGAAGATTATTCTAGTATTGATTCCATGAATTGAGCTGTTGATTTGAAAAAGTGATATATTTTTAAAGACAAATTTAATTAAGGAATAAATACATTGGGAAACAGTAGTTAGTATCCCTAGTTCCCTAAACAGGCTTCTGCAGGATGTTCTTGAGTTCACACCACATATAACTCTTACTGCACGTTTTTGTGCCCAGAAAACTTTAGCTTGGCTTGATGAATTGCCCCAAAAAAGAATCCCATATGACATGGAATGAGATTAAGCATAGTATGCCAGCTTTTTCATTTTTATATCCCCTATTTCTGACGCAATTCGCATTACAAATAGAGATTTGTCTGCGTCTTCTGAAAATTCATGTTCAAGTGTTCGTGTATGTGTAGGTGAGGCGGGTCGTAGGTAGCAGCCAAGTATTCACTAAGTGGGATGTGGAAAATCGCCCGCGTCGTTAATCCGCGAGATGGATTCTATAACGGCTGTCTCACCTACATACTTTTTAGAAATACTTTTCTTGCTATTGCTAGTTTGTATTTCATATCTGCTCTGCTTCTCCAATAGTCAGCTATTTTGCTGCCCAAATAACAGAACTCATCGACTACTATTAGTGTATCAATTCATAATCTAATCCCTCCAGCATCATCTGATGTAATTCCACCACACTCCATTAGCCTTGCCTTACTTACATTACACTTATCTTATGATATCTTTTTAAGACACTAGTCATTACGTTAAACTGCTCTTCCCAGTCCACTGTCGTCATAACAGAGCTAGAGTGCCATAGACAACGCTCGAAATTTTTACTTGGTCTCCGTAAACTTTAATTTCCTTGCAAAATTTCTCATTGCTTTACTTTATTGCCTGTTCAACGAATAAATTAAACGAAATCAGGGATAATCGACGACTGCGTCTCACTACCTTTCTAACTATTACTTACCTTTATGCTCTTCCATTCTTATAATAACAGTCTGATTTCTGTACAAGTTGCAGATAAACTTTTGCTCTCTGTATTTTATCCCAGCTAGCTCCAGACTTTCAAAGGGTACATTACAGTCAAAATTTTCAAAAAATATCTCTAAATCTACAAATGCTATAGACGTAAATTTGCCTTTATTCAGTCTTAGATAAGTCATAGAGTCCTTGCCTCTAGTTTTCTTACATTTCTCCGGAAATAATTCGTAACAGCTTTTTGCAGCCATATCTTATGAAACTGATTGTTCTGTAAAAATCATACCCCTCAGTAGCTGCCTTATTTTGAACTGGAATTATTATATTTTTCAAGAAGACCGAGGGTATAGTTCCGGCCTTGTATATCTTACAAACCAGGTGGAATAACCATTCCAATGTCTGGTTCTTCCCAAGATCTGAATAATTCTAAGGGAGTATCGAGTACTCCAGTTGCCTAGTTTCGACTTAGGTCTTTTAGTGTCCCGCTGAATTCTTCACGCAGTATCGTATCTCCCATTTCGTCTTCATCTACTTTCTCTTCCTTTCCGCAATAATGTCTGCGAATTCGCTTCCATGGTATAACCTGTCTACATATTCCACCTTTCAGCCTTCCCTGCTTTGCTTAGCACTGGCTTACCACATGAGTTCTTGCTGTTCATGCAGATGCTTCTCTTTATTAGAGAGGTTTCTTCTGTTTTCCTATAGGTAGTCTGTATCATTGCTGTAGTAACGCACACTTCTTCACCTTTTTATTTCTCTTCTAGCCATTCCTACTTTACCATTTTCCACGTCCACTGAATCTCGTTTTTAGACGTACTTATTCCACTTTGCCTAGTTTATTTGGCGTATTTTTGTATTTTCCATTTCGTCAACTGACCTCTGTATCTAGTATGCTTCCAAAGGATTCTTCGAGGTTTTGTATTTTTGTTTAGTTGTTCCTCTGGTGTCTTTATTATAACATCTCACAGAATTACCTGTTCTTCTTGTGTTGTGTTACTTTCTCCTGTTTCAATCAATAGTTACCTAATGCTACCTCTGAAACTTACAACAACCTGTTGTTCTCTACGTAACGAGGTGTTATCGCCTTGTCTATCAGATCCTCCCCTAGAAATGTTTTATCATTCAGAATCGGGTTTCCAAATGTTTATCTTACGATTATACAGGGTGAATCACCTATCGCTTCTATCGCAAGTATTTTGGACATGGAAGGCGCTTTAGACATGAGGAAAATTGGAAATTTGTGGCAAGGTCTTATGGGACCAAACTGCTGAGGTCATCGGCCCCTAAGCTTACACACTACTTCATCTAACTTAAACTAACTTACGCTAAGGACCACACACACATTCGAACCTCCGACGTGGGGAGCCGTGCGGACCGTGACAAGACGCCCTAGACCGCGTGGCTACTCCGAGCGACTTAGACATGAGGTTTTCACAGAATTAAGTTGTAGGCAATGGCAAGCATCTGCAACCAATACAGCTGTTTTTTTGAGACATTTACTGTTGTGACTTGGCAAGACAGCCAAGTCACTATGCGAGGATGCCGAAAGGCACGCGTTTAAGCTCACGCAGACTGGCGTGAGGTCTGGAACAGGACAATGTCTTGAGAATTGCAAATAAAGTACGAAGATCTTGGAATACTTACCTTTAATCCATAATTGGTGTACATCGCTCTTGTTGATACGTTAATAACAATCTCAATATAAACTGGTAATGGCGCCTTGCTAGGTCGTAGCAAATGACGTAGCTGAAGGCTATGCTAACTATCGTCTCGGCAAATGAGAGCGTATTTGTCAGTGTAGCTTCGCTAGCAAAGTCGGTTGTACAACTGGGGCGAGAGCTAGGAAGTCTCTTTAGACCTGCCTTGTGGTGGCGCTCGGTCTGCAATCACTGACAGTGGCGACACGCGTGTCCGACGTATACTACCGGACCGCGGCCGATTTAAAGGCTACCACCTAGCAAGTGTGGTGTCTGGCGGTGACACCACATTTACGAAAGGGAAGTTACAAATTTTTAAAAGGGACAGTGCATATTGACAGTAAAAGCCTAAAAGCAGGGCAAATGAAAATTTCAATGGCGTTTGTTGTAGGAAGCTAGAGCAAGATGTTTATGAGTTGTCTTATTGTGAACGTTGTAACTACCGACAGCTGTTTGTGCCGCACTATTGCTCAGATGTTGGGCGACGACTTTACGTTTGTTTACATTGTGTTGTGTGTACACTGCGATGGTCCCGCCAGTTATTTTGTGATACTGGACGCAGTAGGAAGTGCTTGAAAAAAGGCATATACCAAAGCGGAAAAAGAGGGGATGCTCGGAGTTTATGGCGAATGTAGGAAGAATTCAGTTCGCTCGTGTATCGTGCACACCAACTATCACGACAATTATTTGTGAACTTCTTCAGACAATTATGAGCGTGCGGTAACGTAACTCCTAAAATACGTAACAAAAGGAAACGTGTGATTGGAGAGGAGGATGAAATTAATGTTCTGGCTGCTGTACCAGTGGATCCGCAAAGTAGTTCCTGTGCGATCGCACGAGGAAGCTGCATCAGTCAGGCAGGTGTAGCGCGCATTCTCCAACGTTGTAAGTTCCATTCCTATCACATCTTTCTCCATCAAGTCCTGCATGGAAATTATGTTGCGAATCGTGTGAACTTTTGTACATGGACATTAAAGCATATACTCCTGACGCGTCTTGTATTTTGTTTACGGATGAAGCAACATTTACTAATCATCGCCAAGTAAAACATGTACTACTGGTCTGCTGACAATCACGGTTGCCTCAATAAGATGGAACGCCAGCGTCCATGAAGCTTAAACGTGTGGTGTAGAATAGTGCAACGTCACCACTAAGGCCCGTTGTTCGTAGGGGGAACACTTGAGTTCGCACAAGTATCTCAACCTCCTAACGGACCGTCTTCCACAGATGTTATAAGACGTTCCCCTTCAAACTAGGAGGAACCTACGGTATCAGCATGACAGCTGTCTGTCCCATAGTGCACTAGGTACGACCACTTGTCTTCAGGGATTGGTTCCAAATCGATGGACTGGGCTAAGAGAACCTGTACTTCAGCGATCCGTTCCCCAGATCTGGCGCCACTTAATTTTTTCTGTGCGTGACGCTGAAAGACACTATCTACAAGGACATACGAACGACGCCAGATGATACGAAGCGACATGTTACTGCTGCCTGTGCTGGAATTTCTGCTGAATTGCTAGAACGTGTGCAGCAAACGTTGTATGGCATACTGCAAGCTTGTTTTGACGCTGGTGGTGGTCATTTTGGGCGCAAGCTGTGAGAGAACATTGGTTCTTTCCCTGTGAGACCCCACAGAGGTACTGTACTCACCTTTTTTGTCTTTTGTTTGTCGTAGGTAAAATCCCCTTTATCCACCGGAAAAGTATTAACACCTGCTTAGGGCTCTCAACGCACCCATGTCTAACTCACACTCGTTTGTGCTACCAGATGGAACACACAACTGTTTGCGATTACAATATTCATATTACGATATCTCGTAAACTACTTGCACTATACTCCTGCAACAATCATCATTGACATTTTGATTTGCTCTAATTCGATTGCGGTACTGTCAGTAGGCATTGTTCCACTGAAATATTTGAACCTTTCGTAAATAAATATACATGCGAAACTGATAACACTCAGTGTATGGGCTGCAAAAGCTAGCCCCTACCTAACGTTCCCATCTGTGAAACCCGCGTAGCCGGCCGTTGTGGCCGAGGGGTTCTAGGCGCTTCAGTCCAGAACAGCGCTGCTGCTACGGTCGCAGGTTCGAATCCTGCCTCGGGAATGGATGTGTGTGATGTCCTTAGGTTAGTTAGGTTTAAGTATTTCTAAGTCTAGGGGAGTTATGACCTCAGATGTTAAGTCCCATAGTGCTTAGAGCCATTTGATTTTCAAACCCGCGTATCAACGGCGCCTTCCATTCCAGAAATATCTGCGGTGTAAGTTTTAGGTGAGTCACCTTGTATAATCAATCTGAAACGTTCCGGTGTCTCCATGTCTCTTCCACGATCCAGTTGTCTTTCATGATTCCTAAACCAACCTTTTTCTATTATAGCATCCAAATCCCCCATCTCTACTACATTTTTTTGTCCCTTACGAACTGAACAGTTTCTTTTACCTCGTCCCTCATCATAATTCTTGCAATCTCTTCATCATCTGCAGAGCTAGTGTAAATTACACCAATAAAAAACTAAATATTCATTCCCGACTAGTTCTTTATCTCAGAAAACTCAGTACTGTGTGTTACACCTTGCATACACCACTTTCTGAGCGATATATAGGTTGTTGTATTTTTAAGATAAGATACTATGTGCAAACAAGAGTCATAAATAATGTGTAGATTTTGGCAAAGGGGGCTTACTGCAGTCTGCACGAAACACCTCTCGCAAATTGCCGCTGCTTACTCTTCACGTGTCCTATATACGAAGCAGATGCGCTCAAGGCAGTCTTACAATATTCATCAAGGTGGATGTGAGGGCTCTAAATTAATATCATAAAGAAAGGCGAAGCAGTGTAACTGTGCTATACTATTGCTTTTTTCTCGTGGGCGAGACGAGTTTATATTTTGAATGCATGCCACTGATCGTTACAAAATCTCATCACCAGTGGGGAAAAGGAACATGTCAGTACAGCAGGAAACGGTCCAGCAATATACCTTATCTGGAAGATTGGCTTGGCACCATTGACGGATTCCCTAGATCAAAATGCTGTCAGATAGGTACGAATACATTTCCGATAAATACAGCATCACATACAATGTCGGGAGCACATCACGGATTAGGTTTTAAAAAATGTGTAAATTTTCTCCATCATCAGCAAAGTAAAGGACGTAATATCAGCTATTACAATATCAAATAACTTGAGAAAATGTATCTAGTAGCATGTTCAAAGCAGTAATATGAGTGGAGTGAGTTCTCGAAATACTCAATTTGATAACGTTGTATGGAAACCAATAGGACATCTGAGAAGCTCACTCCATGCTTTTTAAAATTAATATGCAAATGATTAGCATTCCAGTGAAACTATTTCCAAAGCAGTAATATGAGTGGAGTGAGTTCTCAAAATACTCAATTTGATAACGTTGTATGGAAACCAATAGGACATCTGAGAAGCTCACTCCATGCTTTTTAAAATTAATATGCAAATGATTAGCATTCCAGTGAAACCATACACAGCATGCGGACTTACCGCCATCTATAACATTCATATTAGTGACAACTACGCAACGGAATTCTCATTCAGATACAGCTTACGGCTAAAGTGAATATATATCGCGAGGTGGTGCGTTTCGCCTGCGCGAGCGAAACATTTACTGATTACTCTTTGACATCGCGGTGCTCCATGGCGAGCGAAGAAAAGTAAAAAAAAATCGGAATGTGACTGGACCTTGTTACGAAACACGATAACGAGAGGAAGTGTGTACGATGAAACAGTCATCGTTAGCTGCCATATTATATAATTTGTGTTTTTGAGATTCACTAGCAGTAGGTAATGTTAATGTGGAGTTTAGTAACGGCCGCCAGAATACAGTCTGTTGCATTTTAAACGTAATTGTGCGTATTTAATTTTTATCGGAGAATTCTGTGAGGAACTATTATGCACTACAAGCATGTATAGAACTTCGAACATTTGGTGGTCGATGTTTACGGTAGAACGTGCTTCTATCACACGGTCAAAGCATAGAGAAAGTTTTCTCTGATAAGAAGAACTCATTTCACTCGCAGACAATCATCGAAATGCGAATGGCAGCGTTCCAATTCGAGAAGTTTTGTTTCTCTTACATTTCAAGAATTTTACAGGCAAATGTCGGAGTCGGCAGCTGCTTCTCCACCACGAGATTAAATTGCCTACGTACGCTGTGGGGATTGTCGACGCCGATAGTGTTCTTCACAGACATACAAACAGAGACGCTACACGCACTACTTCAGTAATAACGAGTTTAATACTACCAGCTTGAAAACATTAACTCTTCTTTTGAGTAGAAATATACCATAAAACTAGCAGATACAGGTATTAATTGCAACAGCGTCCTTAAGTCAGAGTTTGAACATAATACAGGGTGTCCACAATGAGACTCCAACATTTTAATATCCTGTATCTTTCTCATTTCAGATGGTGGACCTGTGAATCCTGAAGGGGCAGACAGAGCAACTCAACAAGTTCGTGGTGAGCAAATTTGATACGCCAAGTGGCCGTAGTGGAACTGCAATCAATTGTTTTAGCAAAATGGAGGATATGAAGGAGCGTGCACAAGTGGTCTGGTGGTATGCAGAGACAAAATCGGCGACCCAAGTGCAAAGAAACTTTCGTCGAGTTTACAACAAAGCGTCCCTAGTCGTTCAAGACTATAAAGAAGTGGTGTGATCAGTTTTTGGCTACTGGGAGTGTTGCGAAAGGGCATGGTGGTGGTAAGCCTGGGCTCAGCGAACATCATGTGGAACCAGTGCGGCAGTCATTTGAACGAAGTCCTCAGAAGTCAGTGCGACAGGCAGCACGAGAACTTTGTATGTAACGTTCAACAGTGCACAAGAGTGCTTCATCAGCGATTACGGTTGTACGCATATAAAGTGCAGGTTGTGCAAGAAATCGAGCCTGATGATCGACCAAAGCGAGAAGAATTTGCGTGTGTCATGCTAGATCGCATTTCCGCGGACGAGACATTTTTATCACGCGTGATGTTTACTGATAAGGCAACATTTCACGTGTCAGGGGCTGTCAATCGTCACAATGTGCGCATCTGGGGGTCCGAAAATCCATATGCGCCTAGGGAACACATGCGCGATAGTCCGAAAGTTAATGTGTGGTGTGGTTTGATGATAAATCGCATTGTTGGGCCGTTTTTCTTTCAGGAGCCGACTATGGATGGAGCCAGCTACCTGGACATGTTGGAACAATTTGCCGTGCCACAGGTAACAGGCCTGCAGCCAAATGTGATGTTTCAACAGGACGGTGCACCACCCCATTGCAGCTTTGATGTCCGAAAATTTTTAAATTACACAGTCCCGAAACGATGGATTGGCCGTGGAGGTCCAATTCCTTGGCCGCCACATTCGCCCGACATAACCACCCTCGATTTTTTCTTGTGGGGTTATGTGAAAGACCGGGTATACGCTACACCAGTAAAGGACCTGCAAGGCTTGAAACGGTGCATAAGAATTGTCATCAATCTGTCGCAGAGCAGATGCTCCGCAACACATGGCACGAACTCGATTATAAACTTGATATTCTTCGCGCTACCCGTGGCGTCCATGTTCAAGTGTACTGAACCGTCCACCTGTGTATGAAAACTTGATGAGCTGCTGTATGATTTCCCTGTATTTGTTCGTCAATGAATTGTGTTTCCTCTAACATTTTTTATGAGTTCAAATGTTGGAGTCTCATCGTGGACACCCTGTATAAGAGTTTGATCATAACGCTGAATTAGTCATAGGCTTTGACGTATGGACAGTCTCTCTGTCGACCACACCCGTCATGCCACGCGCCGGGAACAGTTATGCAGGAGATGGTAGTTTTCAACCTTGTCAGCTCGCCACGAGTGAAATAGCTTTTCCTTCACTCTTTGTTCTCCCAGGGGTGGCGCTACGCAAACACGCCACCAGAGGAGGCGGAATCCACGTGACCTCACTGCATGGAGCTCTGATTGGCTGAAGCGTCCTTTTAAGCAGGCACAGTTCAGAGCTAGCCACAATTCATAACTCGGTGCACCAAATCAGCTGCATCTGTGGACTTATGAACATTACAGTACTGTGGAACACGACAGTGGGGAACATTACAATGGAGCAGCCTGACGCTACTAAGTGTTTTATTAATATTTAGAGACCTACGAAACTATATCACCTTGCGAGGTGCCAGGGCTAGCAGGGTATTTAACACTAAATTCTTCTCGAATCTTCATATGGAAATGATGCTCTAAGCCCCCCCCCCCCCCTATTCTAACTCCTACTTTTGCTGTTGCACATGGATTAAGAAGAAACGCGAACTGACTGTAATCGACCCTGCAAGTGGAGTAGAAAAGAGTTTGCCACCTGCAATAATTTAATTTGATAGACATTAATTAAATAAAGAAAAGTTTCAGTAACATAGTGAGAAATGAAAGGGTTGCTCTACCGATTAACAGAATGAAAGTTCTGTCCAAAATAACAATTTGATTTATTATGACTAAACTCAAAATAATAAACAAAACACATGAAACATTTACAATACATCAAATTGGCCCAAATTGGGTACTCAAATAAATGCTGTGAAGGTGAAGTTGTCCCTAAACTAGATTGTGACATTTAAGACGAAGTGGTATGTGGAGCCAATTCCTTGCAACTCAAATCTTAAGAGAAACACACAGCCAACCCAACATTAATTGCTGCTACAGTAGTGAGAACTCAGACAATGAACACCCAAGACAGAACAAAGTAAGAAAAGGACGAGCAGGCGCGCTCTGCTGAGCTCTGATTATCACAGTGCAAATTCCCTAGTCTGCCAGTGCTGTGGACATACATTACCAAGCTGTCTTCTTAACTGCAGGGACATGATCTGGCGTACCGGAAGTGATGGCTGGTTGCTTCGACGTCCCGTCGTGGTGATGATAAGTCGCGAGTATAGCCCGAAACAAATTGTCCTGGTCTGGTTGTTATAGACTAAAGACTTCCCATCAATACAAATGCGCCTCTGAGGGAAGGCTCGCCACAACCTACTCCGACCGAAAGGCGAGAGCCGAATACCACAAGAGCACCTGTACAAACCAAACACAGAACATTCCCGCCCCCACGACAGTGGCCGTGGTTAAACGTTCCAATCAGCAACTCGAAAACCGGCGGAAAATTCCACTCTATGGCCAAAGCACTACCATTCTACCAATGGAGATTCTTGGCGCCAATTTCTGCGCCGATTTTGCTACGTCACGGAGTTATGCCCTGAGCAAGCCAATCACAGTTACGATTTTGCAGAAAACGCGGGAATTTGCCCGCCAAGACTGCCTGGGAACACAAGTCATTCCCATGCCTCGCTGGTAGTCCGCCAGAAAGTGTTTTCACTAAGTTTCTGCGAAGTAACGGAATCTCTAGCCCAGCCGCCCCTTCTGGGTGTGTCTCCGCCGCTATTATACCAATGTCGGCGTCTGGAAAGCATTCACTCGACTCCCTCACACCTGTCGGCTTAACCCTTTCAAGATCAGCAGATTCCGCCTGTCACCGGACCACCTGGGTGATGAGAGACGCTGCGCAGGAAGTCCGCGTGTGAAGGAATAGCAACTTTTCACCGCATGCAATTAGAGAGGAAAATCGAATTGCTCAGAGTAAGATAGAAATATGAGAGGGGGCTTCTGCCACCTCTCAAACTTTCAAGACTATTAGTTACAACCAAGAACATCACTATCATTTGTATGTAACTCAATGCAAAAGGAGAACCTACAGTCTTCAGAGTTACGTGTTACTCAATTATTAACTGTTTTAGTGTAACCAAACTAATGACGTGTTACCTTTTTATAGATGTCTGTATTTCACTGCTCCCTCTGTTACAGATATTTTGAAAACTGCACCAGTCGAATTTGCACCCAGCCAGAAATTTGCGCCCAGTTTACTTGGAACCTACGTGCTCACTACGTCACAGCCTGCCTGCACCTCAAGAATTCGCTTTCCCTCTCCTTTCGGCCACAGTGGGCTGCGGTACAGCCTCGTCCGAAATGCGTCGACGCCACCACGCAAATGACCACGGTAAACAAAATATCCTACTGCCAGAGGAAGCGCAAGAGCGCCACCAGTTTTCTGCATAGCACTGTACGGTATCTCGTCTTACATATGCATTTTACCCTAATTCTGTCTGCCCCGGTAGCTGAGTGGTCAGCGTGACAGACTGTCAATCCTAAGGGCCCGGGTTCGATTCCCGGCTGGGTCGGAAATTTTATTCGCTCAGGGACTGGGTGTTGTGTTGTCCTAATCATCATCATTTCATCCCCATCGACACGCAGGTCGCCGAAGTGGCGTCAAATCGAAAGACCTGCACCAGGCGAACGGTCTACCAGACGGGAGGCCCTAGCCACACGACATTTCCATTTCCATACCCTAATTCTAGTTGTTTTAACGTTTATATCCTACTTTTCTCTCTTTTATAATGCAAACATACATCTATATTGTTCCGGCATATCGACAAGCGCTGGCAGGATGACGAAGATTGCAAGAGCAAAGAAGGCGGTGAGACGAGTCAGCCAATAGCCTGCTGACAAGGACCACACCACGATAGAAGCGCCCTCTTGCCGAAGAGAAAATAAACACCACTCCTGCCAACCTCGGCTGGACAGTAAAGAGACAGTGTTAGCATAGGACTAGACCCGGCCTAGTGGAGAGCATTACGATAGCAGTGATGTGTGATCCATACGAAATTGCTTACGTGGAGCTTGTATACAGCAAAGGAGTTTGTGATTGTTTTCATGTTTCCCATCGCTTGCGATATGTTATTGTAATTCCAAAGTTAAGTATTGTCAATCTGCTTTATTGAAATAAAACTATTAATGTTATTTGCTTGAATTGTTGCATAGCATTCCGAGAACACAGCATCCTTTAGGCAGCCTATAAGAGACAAGTGTGCAGGACCCCACATTGGGCGACGAGTATCTGCCGGATCCAATGCCAAGCGGCCACAAAATTTTCTGTTTCTTTCTTGTCTTTATTTTGCAGAGGCGCTTACATGCTTTAACAGTTTCTTGTCGTTTTTGCTAATCAGTGTTTTCTGGTGGGCATCGCAGAAATTTTCTTTGCTTTTTTTGCTTGCTTGCCTTGTCTGTTTGTTGCATTTGTGTCCTCCAACATGGCCATCCCTTCCGTCCCAGTCCCTGCTCAGGCGCCACAGCCGCAAGCGTTAGATGCCATACAGCTAATGCAGGTGTTTCAGTGCCAGACGCAGCAGATTTCTGCACTACATAACACCGTGCAGCAGCTACTGGCCAACGCTGCGTGCTCGACGGAAGAAGCACCACCTACGCCGCGCGGGATTAGCCGAGCGGGCTGAGGCGCCGTAGTCATGAACTGTGCGGCTAGTCCCGGCGGAGGTTCGAGTCCTCCCTCGGGCATGGGTGTGTGTGTTTGTCCTTAGGATAATTTAGGTTAAGTAGTGTGTAAGCTTAGGGACTGATGACCTTAGCAGTTAAGTCCCATAAGATTTCACACACGTTTGAACATTTGAACAGCACCACTTACAGCAATGCCTACTGCTATTCCTCCTTTTCGACAGTTTAGTGTGCCGGCCGGTGTGGCCGAGCGACTCTAGGCGCTTCAGTCTGAAACCGCGCTGCTGAACGGTCGCAGGTTCGAATCCTGCCTCGGGCATAGATGTGTGTGATGTCCTTAGTTAGGTTTAAGTAGTTCTAAGTTCTAGGGGACTGATGACCTCAGATGTTAAGCCTCATAGTGCTCAGAGCCATTTGAACCATTTGACAATTTAGTGAACAAGACGAGGAACGGCTCGAGTGGTTGTCCCAATTTGAAGCACATCTCATCGCTCACAATGTAGCAGGTACTGACACTTCCCTATTATCAACAGTAAGAAGTGCAGTCTTAAGGCTTCAACAAAAACTTTTCCCTAACGCCACTCTGAGTGAACTTCGTTATGAATAGGCGGTACAGTCGTTAACTAACTATTGTGAGCAAGAAGTGAATGCGGTATCAGCCCAGTATCAATTCTTTAATTGCAAAAAACGGTCATAACAAACTTACCACGAGCGGGTAACAGATTTGCAGGGTATGACAAGGAACGGCAAATTCAAATGTGCTTGCGTTGCTTTATATTCATATGTTATGATGCATGATGCAATTGTGTACAATGTATCTGATGTAAAACTCAGAGAACAGATTTTATAACAGTCCTATCCATCATTTCAGCAGGTAGTGCAAATAATAGATCACTACGATTCAGGTGCCTTGTCGTTTCATAAATCTGTCGGGTTTAGTCCCTTGTTAGCAATCGCCCCATTCCGCAATGGTGGCTTGAGCTAGCCACGCCCAGTAAACAACGCTGCGCGCTGCGTAAGCAGTCCGCAAACAGACAGCTACATAGGCGAAAAGAATAAGTCTTGCTCTCGGTGTTATTCACGGCACAAACGCCAAGACTGCCCCTCCCGACAGGCTCAGTGTTACGCTTGTGTTACAATCCGTATGTATGCAATCGAACTAATGTAACAATTCGGACCACGCGCAAAAATCTCATCACAAAGCCCATGTAATTAATGCAGTACATTCAATGTCTGCAACAGCTATCAGCAAAAATAGCAAGTGTGCAGTTTCTACAGTGATATGCCAGTCAACCAAACTTTTTGTTCATTTACTTATTTGTGGGAAACGTGTGAAATTTCAGTTGGACATGGGTGCCTCTGTCACATTGCTCAATCGTCACACATATGAACTGTTAGGCTCCCCACGTCCGTCTAAAACTAGCATGGCTTAGAATGGGCAAGACATTCCCGTTCTCGGAACATGTACTTTGCCTGCCATTTATCGCTCGCATATGCGAACAGTGACTTTTTCAGTGCTACAACCCCGCGAGAGTGAGAACATATTTGGTCCTGATCCCCTTTCTTTGTTTGGCTTTAATATTCAGGACAATGTGTTGTCAGTGTCTGCATTCAATGCAAAAGACAGTGTCACTGGCTTGCTAAAAGAACTCCCAGAACTCTTTTCTGAAGTTATAGACAAAGCTAACAATTTTCTTGCACATATTACGCTGAAAGACAATGCCCAGCTAAAATTTTGCTGTGCCAGAACTGTTCCCACTGCATTACGAGACAAAGACGCCGCTGAACTAAAAGAATTGCAAGATAGCGGAGTTGTTGCGCCCGTATCAGCTAGTCAATGGGCAGGTCCACTGGTTTTGCTCCCCAGACCTTCAGGTCGCATTCGCCTCTGTGTTGGCTTTAAGTCTACAGTCAACCCACAAAATGTGAATGATACTTATCCGTTGCCACGCCCAAAGGATCTCATGGAAAAATTAGGTGCTGGACGCTATTTTTCAAAAACTGATTAGCGCGACGCGTATCTTCAAATACCACTCGATGAAGAATCTCAAAAAGTGTGTGTAGTAAATACTCATTTGGGCTTGTTTAAATATTTGCGTTTGCCTTTTAGCAGTGCTTCCGCACCCGCCATTTTCCAACAGTATTTGGAACAGCTGACGGCACAAGTGCCAAACTATTCTAACTATTCCGATGTTATTGTCGTAACAGGTTGTAGACCTGAAGAACATAATGCAAATTTGTGTGCTTTGTTTCGTATTTTATCTGATTCAGGACTAAAGTGTAGACTGGACTAGTGTGATTTTTTTACATCTGGTTATCTTGGTCATGTCATAAAGTCAGTGTGTGTATCCTCTTCAGTCGCATTTGTTAACCATACGAGGTTTGCCAGTTCCTCCCAATGTCACAGAATTGCTATCAGTTTTGGGGAAAATGAACTAGTATATTCGGTTCATGCTGCGCAACTAGTGGCTCGATTGCATCGCTTGCGTCGCAAGCATGTCCCCTTTGTTTGAGCAGATGAATGCCACGTGGCTTTTCAAAAACTTAAAGATTCGTTGCTTAGTGATCGATGCTTAGTTCACTTTGATGCTAAAAAACCAGTTGTGTTGCAAGTTGGCGCTTCCTGTTACTGAATCGGTACAGTGTTTTCGCACAGAATTGGTGATAAAGACAGGTCTATTGCTTTCGTATCAGAAGTGTTGTCCAAATCTCAGTGTAACTATTCACAAATTGAGAAAGATGCGTTGGCTATGTGTATGGTGTCACCAAATTTCAGCACTATTTATATGGCAGAAAATTATATTAGGAACGAACCACAAGCGTTTGCAGTCCTTGTTTCATCCGACAAAACCGGTTCCTGTACGAACTGCCCAAAAATTGCAAAGATGGACTTTGTTTTGTCTCAATGCCAGTACGAAATTGTGTATCGTCGGACAGCGCAACATGGTAATGTGGACGCGCTTTCACGTCTTCCGGTTGGCCCTGATACAGACTCTGACGCTTCTGCTGCATCTTGTCACATCGATGCTCAGGATTCTGGATTGCTTCAGTCTTTTCCGCTGAGCTATAAGAAAACTGCACAGGCCACGGAAGCTGATCCAGATTTGAACATTTTGCTAACATATATTCGCACATCTTGGCCGCTTTCTTTGCACAGCATAAAGAACTCTGTAGTGCGCCGATACTTTGCACGTCGGCATAGCCTCGCTGTAAAGAAAGGTGTACTTCTTGTTCAAAATAACAGTGGACAGTGACTAGCTTTGCAGAAAGAAGTGTTGCAGTTACTTCACCAACGGCACTGGGGGATTGTTCGTACGAAACAGATAGCGCGTCGACACTGTACTTGGCAGGGTATGGACACCCAAACAGAAGACATGACGTCACAGTGTCACACATGTGTCCTCTGTTAGAATATTGCTGCGCGGTGTGGGATCCTTACCAGGTGGGATTGACGAAGGACATCGAAAGGGTGCAAAAAAGGGCAGCTCGTTTTGTATTATCACGTAATAGGGGAGAGAGTGTGGCAGATATGATACGCGAATTGGGATGGAAGTCATTAAAGCAAAGACGTTTTTCGTCGCGGCGAGATCTATTTACGAAATTTCAGTCACCAACTTTCTCTTCCGAATGCGAAAATATTTTGTTGAGCCCAATCTACATTGGTAGGAATGATCATCAAAATAAAATAAGAGAAATCAGAACTCGAACAGAAAGGTTTAGGTGTTCGTTTTTCCCGCGCGCTGTTCGGGAGTGGAATGGTAGAGAGATAGTATGATTGTGGTTCGATGAACCCTCTGCCAAGCACTTAAATGTGAATTGCAGAGTAGTCATGTAGATGTAGATGTAGAAAATCAGTCCGCTCTGCCACAAAAATTCTCTCATCCTGTCTGATCACCTGCATGCATTCATGTCCATTATACATTCCGACGGACTTGGGCAATTTCAGCAGGACAATGGGCAACGCCCCAGACGTCCAGAATTGCTACAGAGTGCCTCCATGAACACTCTTCTGAGTTTAAACGCTTCCGCTGGCCACCAGACTCCACAGACATGAACATTATTGAACATACCTGGGATGCCTTGCAACGTGCTGTTCAGAAGAGATTTCCACCCCTCGTACTCATACGGGTTTATAGACAGCCCTGCAGGATTCATTGCGTCAGTTCCCTCCAGCAGTGCTTCAGGCATTAGTTGAGTCCACCCCTCGTCATGTTGCGGCACTCTACATGGTCGCGAGGGCCCTAGACGATATTAAGCAGGTGTACCAGTTTCTTTGGCTCTTCAGTGAATAATGGTAAGATAGAGATTTCGGATCCAGGTTTTAAATTTTAAGACACTTCGAGGGGCAGATGTGGACTCTGACTATAATTCATTGGTTATGGACTGCAGGACTACAATTCATTGTTTATGAACTGCTGGTTAAAACTGAAGAAACTGCAGAAAGGTAGAAATTTAAGGAGATGGGACCTGGATAAACTGAAAGAACCAGACGTCTTAGAGAGTTTCAGAGGGAGTATAAGGGCATAACTGATAAGAACAGGGGAAAGGAATACAGTAGAAGAAGAGTGGGTAGTCTTGAGAGATGAAATAGTGCAGGCAGCAGTGGATTAGGTAAGTAAACAGCCGGGGGCTAGTAGAAATCCTTGGGTAACATAGGAAATATTGAATTTAATCGGTGAATGGAGAAAATATAAAAATTAAATAAATGAAGCACGTAAAAAGGAATACAAACGTCTCAAAAATGAGATCGAAATGAAGTGCAAAATGGCTAAGCAGGAATGGCTACAGGACAAATATAAGGATGTAGAAATATATAACAAAGGGGTAAGATAGATGCTCGGTACACAAAAATTAAAGAGACCTTTGGAGAAAAGAGAAACACCTATATGAATATCAAGAGCTCAGTCGAAAAACCAGTCGTAAAGAAAGAAGGGAACGCAGAAAGGCGGAAGGAGTATATAGAGGGTCTATACAAGGGAGATGTAGTTGAGGGCAATATTATGAAAATGGAAGAGGACGTAGATGAAGATGAGAAGGGAGATACGATACTGCCTGAAGAATTTGACAAAGCACTGAAAAAACTTACGTAGAAACAAGGCCTCGGGAGAAGACAGCATTCTGTTAGAGCTACTGATGGCCTTGCGAGGGTCAGTCATTACAAAACACTTCTATCTAGTGAGCAAGATCCATGAGACAGGCGAAATACTCTCAGACTTCAAAAAGAACATAATAATTCCAATTCCACATAAAGCAGGTGCTCACAGGCGTGAAAATTACCGAACTATCAATTTAATAAGTCACAGTTTCTAAACACTAACACGAATCTGAGCCGTGCGTGGCTCGTGTTCCCGCCATCATGTATTTTATTCCCTGTTTTTAACGTACTTCCACCTCACTACGTTAATTTAAATTACTACTGTCACTGAGCTGCTGCTTTGCCTGACCGTGAGCAGCGTTAACAGCGCGTATCTATATATCCCCTCTCGTAGTACCTTTGCTCGACTGCTATTACTTCCCGGTCGTAGTCTGTCGTAAGCCAGTTCGGGTCACGAGTTCGGGGCTGCCAGTCAGTTGTAACGCGTCTGCAGCGCAGTCCGGATCTGCCAGTCGGAGAGTTGCTATGCGGCACTAGTGCCGTCGGGTTGGAGCAGTGAGGTCTGCATCGACATGGCTCGCCCGACCATTGCCGCCACGCATCACTTGAGCCGGACCACGGTCTTGGGGAATTGTCAGTCTGTCGTCCTACCGGACGACGGGTTTTGGTTCTCTGGTCGTTCAAGAGTCGGCTGTGTGTATGTGCATCGACTCCCGTTTTGTCTTCGTGCGTATTTAGTGACCGTTGGGTTTTGTTCAGGTCTTCATGCAAGTGTTTGTCAGGTTGTGTGTGTAGTTGCTGTTATTTCAATTGAGGGCTGTTTTGGGTGTTGTCGGCATTCTGAGAAGTCAGTTGCCTCATTGGGCGACGTGTAACTGGTTCTCCGAGCACTTCTGGGCTCCATAGACTTTACCATAGACTTTTAAAGGCATAAGGCCACAATGTTTAAAAACAAGAACTCTTAAAAATCAACAAGATAAAAATGCAGTTAAAAGGCAAATAAAATAAAAAAAACATCATGGCTAAGTGGAAAGCCCCAAGCCAAAGCAGATAGAACAGACATATGCAAGGTGCAATACCAATGGCTGAAGGCCACAATTAAGTTTCAAAATTTTAAAATATATTACCATAATCTTTTAAAGGCAGAAGGCCGCAATGTTTAAGATTGAAAGATAAATTTAAGAATTAATTTTTGCAAAATTTTTAAGAAAAAGGAAAAATAACCATAAGTCTTAAATTTTAAGGAGCTGAAAACAGGTAATTAAACACCGATGGCACTCAGAAGCCTCCAGGGAGGTCGGTCTGCCCTCGTTCACTTAGGTGAGACTGGTGGTGAGCCCAGCTACTGTTGATCCGTCGGAACCCAACCAAGGGACAGCCACGGACCGACCGACACAACAACTTGCTTCCCATCACTCAGTACTTGAGAACCCAAACACAAAATGTTACAGGCGTAATTATCCACAATCAAATATGTACAAACAGTCGGTGTTGCTCACAGGAAAACCTCCCCAACTGCGAACCACCGAAACGAACTACAACATGAATGGTCGAGGCACCACTCAACTTTGACGTCCTGGGTCGGTGAGTCACGAAGCTCGTAGTGAGTGGACAGCTCCACAAACACTCCGACACTGCGCAGGGACCGGCAGCGGACCCAGCGACTGCACCACGGCGATATATCCTTCCTGGACCGCACCAACCGACCGACTGCCTGCTGGTCCGTCTGCGACTGCTGCTCCGTCGCGACTGCACTGCTGGTGCGTCTCCCACTCACTTCCAGACACACTACGGCAGAAATACTGACTCGGACCCAACCATACAGAGTAAACACGCCCATTGGCTAAACGACATCCCTGCACCAGGAAAGGCCCGACTCAAGTTCCTCAAGATGGTAATTGAAGGGGCCCAGAAGTGCTCGGAGAACCAGTTACACGTCGCCCAATGAGACGACCGACCTCTCACAATGCCGACAACACCAAAAATAGTCCTCAATTGAAATAACGGCAACTACACGCACAACCTGATAAACACTTGCACGAAGACCTGAACAAAACCCAGCAGTCACTAAACACGCACGAAGACAAATCGGGATTCGACACACACACACACACACAGACACACACACACACACACACACACACACACACACACACACACAGCTGACTCATGAACGATCGAATCATGACGCGTCGTCCGGTAGGACGACATACCAACAATTCCCCAAGACCATGGCCCGGCTCAAGTGATGCGTGGAGGCAATGGTCGGGCGAGCCATGTCGATACAGACCCCACTGCTCCAACCCGATGGCACTAGTGCCGCATAGCAACTCTCCGACTGGCAGGTCCGGACTGCGCTCCAGACGGGTCCCAACCAACCGGCAGCCTGAACTCGCAAGCCGAACTCACTACGAACTGCCCTACGACAGACAACGACAGGGAAGTAATAGCAGTCGAGCAAAGATACTACGAGAGGGGATATATCGATAGGCGCAGCTAAGGCCGCTCACGGTCAGGCAAAGCAGCAACTCAGTGACAGTAATAATTTAAATTAACGTAGTGAGGTGGAAGTACGTTAAAAACAGGGTGTAAATTACATGATGGCGGGAACACGAGCCATGCACGGCTCAGAATCTATTACAGAATAACGGAAAAGTTGGTAGAGGCCGAACTCGCGGAAGCTCACTTTGGATGCCGGAGAAATGTAGGAGCACACGAGGCAATACTGATCCTACGGCTTCTCAGGGAAGATAGGTGTTGTGTTGGCAGAAGAGCCAACACTGTTTTTCTAGAGGAGGCCGAAATGCACGCGTTTAATTACACGCTGACTGGCGTGAGGTCTGGAACAGGACAATATCTTGAGAATTGCAAATAAAGTACGTAGATGATGTAATACTTAACTTTAATCCACAATTGTAGAACATCTCTCGTTACGGTACATGCTTCATAATATTAATTATCAATTGAATACGGCGCCTTGCTAGGTCGTAGCAAATGTAGCTGAAGGCTATGCTAACTATCGTCTCGGCAAATGAGAGCGTATTTGTCAGTCAACCATTGCTATGAACGTCGGCTGTACAACTGGGGCGAGTGCCAGGACGTCTCTCTAGACCTGCCGTGTGGTGGCGCTCGGTCTGCAATTAGTGACAGTGGCGACACGCGGGTCCGGCGTATACTAATGGACCGCGGCCGATTTAAAGGCTACCACCTAGCAAGTGTGGTGTCTGGCGGTGACACCAAAATAGGTTTATAGCATTTGTAGACTTCGAGAAAGCTTTTGACGATGTTGAGTGGAATACTGTCTTTCAAATTCTGAAGTTGGCAGCGATCAAATACAGGGAGCGAAATACTATTTACAAATTGTACAGAGACTAGATGGCAGCTATAGGACTGGAGGGGCACGAAAGGAAGTAGTTGTTGAGAAGTGAGTGAAACAGGATTGTAGCCTATCCCCGATGTTTTACAATCTGTATATAGAGCTAGCAGCAAAGGAAACAAAAGTTAATTTTGAAGTAGGAATTAAAATCCAGGGAGAAGAAATAAAAACTTTGAGGTTTGCCGATGACATTGCAATTCTGTGAGAAACAGCAAAGGACCTGGAAGAGCAGTTGAACGGAAAGGACAGTGTCTTGAAAGGAGGATATAAGATGAACATCTACAAAAGTAAAAGAAGGATAATACACTCCTGGAAATGGAAAAAAGAACACATTGACACCGGTGTGTCAGACCCACCATACTTGCTCCGGACACTGCGAGAGGTCTGTACAAGCAATGATCACACGCACGGCACAGCGGACACACCAGGAACCGCGGTGTTGGCCGTCGAATGGCGCTAGCTGCGCAGCATTTGTGCACCGCCGCCGTCAGTGTCAGCCAGTTTGCCGTGGCATACGGAGCTCCATCGCAGTCTTTAACACTGGTAGCATGCCGCGACAGCGTGGACGTGAACCGTATGTGCACTTTGAGCGAGGGCGTATAGTGGGCATGCGGGAGGCCGGGTGGACGTACCGCCGAATTGCTCAACACGTGGGGCGTGAGGTCTCCACAGTACATCGATGTTGTCGCCAGTGGTCGGCGGAAGGTGCACGTGCCCGTCGACCTGGGACCGGACCGCAGCGACGCACGGATGCACGCCAAGACCGTAGGATCCTACGCAGTGCCGTAGGGGACCGCACCGCCACTTCCCAGCAAATTAGGGACACTGTTGCTCCTGGGGTATCGGCGAGGACCATTCGCAACCGTCTCCATGAAGCTGGGCTACGGTCTCGCACACCGTTAGGCCGTCTTCCGCTCACGCCCCAACATCGTGCAGCCCGCCTCCAGTGGTGTCGCGACAGGCGTGAATGGAGGGACGAATGGAGACGTGTCGTCTTCAGCGATGAGAGTCGCTTCTGCCTTGGTGCCAATGATGGTCGTATGCGTGTTTGGCGCCGTGCAGGTGAGCGCCACAATCAGGACTGCATACGACCGAGGCACACAGGGCCAACACCCGGCTTCATGGTGTGGGGAGTGATCTCCTACACTGGCCGTACACCACTGGTGATCGTCGAGGGGACACTGAATAGTGAACGCTGCATCCAAACCGTCATCGAACTCATCGTTCTACCATTCCTAGACCGGCAAGGGAACTTGCTGTTCCAACAGGACAATGCACGTCCGCATGTATCCCGTGCCACCCAACGTGCTCTAGAAGGTGTAAGTCAACTACCCTGGCCAGCAAGATCTCCGGATCTGTCCCCCATTGAGCATGTTTGGGACTGGATGAAGCGTCGTCTCACGCGGTCTGCACGTCCAGCACGAACGCTGGTCCAACTGAGGTGCCAGGTGGAAATGGCATGGCAAGCCGTTCCACAGGACTACATCCAGCATCTCTACGATCGTCTCCATGGGAGAATAGCAGCCTGCATTGCTGCGAAAGGTGGATATACACTGTACTAGTGCCGACATTGTGCATGCTCTGTTGCCTGTGTCTATGTGCCTGTGGTTCTGTCAGTGTGATCATGTGATGTATCTGACCCCAGGAATGTGTCAATAAAGATTCCCCTTCCTGGGACAATGAATTCACGGTGTTCTTATTTCAATTTACAGGAGTGTATTTTCAAATTGTCGTAGTACGGAAATGGTATGTCGTAGTATGTAGTCGAATTAAATCTGACGATGCTGAAGGAATTAGATTAGGAAATGAGAATCTACATGAGTTCTGCTATTTTGGAAGCAAAATAACTGATGATGGTCGAAGTAGGGAGGATATAATATGTAAACTGGCAATGACAAGAAAAGCGTTTCTGAAGAAGATGTTAACAAGTATAGATTTAAGCGTCAGGAAGTGCTTTCAGAAAGTACTTGTGTGGAGTGTAGCCACTTATGGAAGTGAAACATGGGCGATAAACAAATAGGTTCGAAAAGATGAGAATAGATAATCTTGAAACATGGTGCTACAAAGGATGCTGAGGATTATGTGAGTAGATCACGTAACTAATGAGAAGGTACTAAATAGAATCGTGGAGAACAGAAATTTGTGGTACAATCTGACGAGAAGAAGGGATCGGTCGGTAGGACACATTCTGAGGCATCAAGCGATCACCAGTTTAGTACTGGAGGAAGCGTGGAGGGTAAAAAGCGTAGAGGGTGACCAAGAGATGAATACAGTAAACAGATTAAGAAGGATGTAAGTTGCAGTAGTTACTCGGAGATCAAGAGGCTTGCACAGGATAGAGTAGCATGGAGACTGCATCAAATCAGTCTTTGGACTGAAGACCACAACAATAACAACAATGCAAGGAACGCAGCTATAATGCATGCTGTCAGCATAAAGGCTAAGATACAAGAGAGGGAGATACGGGCAGGAACGCTCTTCACTTACTTTTCTAAAACAGAGAAACGTTTTACAATCGATTACGATAATCCACAGTCTGACTGCCACTATATCTTTGTAATGTTATTTAAGAAATTAATGTACTTAAATTAATTAAATATGAAGTTATTTGCAGTAAAAGAAATGGATTAGTGAACACTTTTGTACTTTCCGTTGTTTTTGTGACGTTACATTTACATAAAATTACGTGGACCTGTCCACGTAATTCTTTAATCTCCAGCCTTCTTCATCAGCACACCACGTAAAGGCGCCAATTCGTAGTACAAATAGTCCACAACTCGGTCTTCGACCAGTCCGGCTGTGTGTGAACACGGACGACTTCTTGGGGGACCCTACTTGAGATGTACATGTACTGACGGATTGTGGGCTGGCAGGTAGCGATCGGGGTCACCATGTGTCTGACTACAAATGTACCAAATATTATCACCACCGTACGTGTCGTTCCATTCCATCTTTTCAGCATTGTTTGTGCCCAGAGCTTACACACAAAATACTATATGTCTTCTGAAGAACGTGGTGTATCACTAACAACCCCCTCCGCCCTTCTCCCCCACAGCAATAGCCCAACATATTACGTTAAACCACAAACATCCACCCTTCCTCAACTAGTTGCGCAATCAGAGGAAGCTTCCTGCTGTCAATGTCAGTAAATGCGAGTTCCTAGTGAAACCTTCCCTTCTCCTCTATATCTATTTTCTTACGCAGCCTTCCCGTCTACAATAAACTATGAAACCTTCCCTTAGGATCTCTATCTCTTGCTTAATAATAACAAATTAAGTCTTTCTTTTGAAATTAATTCTCTTTCTCAATAATAATAAGTGCAATCTTCGCATACAAATTTGAATGCTGCTTATTAAAAGTGATTTGCTGATTATTTCGACGAAACATAGAATGTGTCGTCGTCGTGGTCCTCAAACATTATCTGCAATAACCCAAAACTGTTCCTTACCTTTTTTACTGTTACTGGATCGCCATCTGACTGCTACATCGAACTGCGACATGAATATACTTACTCCGTTTTACTATTCTCTATTAGCTGCTGGTGGGCTGTTATAATAAGTGGCTGTATTTATTACCAAAGCTAACGTTATTCTTTAATAGCAAAGCTGACGTTATTCTTTAATTAATTTGACTGAAGTTACGTAATTCATAGTTAAACTTTCTCTTGACAACAATAAAATTTTGCAAAGTTTTACGTTGATAGTTTTTGGGAGAGATTATAATCAGTAATGCAATATTGCTCGCAAAAATTAATTATATTCTGAAAACGATTCTTCAAATATTTACTGTTGGTAACGAAATGATTTTACAAACGTTCTAATGGGACTTACTTTTTACAATAATCTTACAACTAGCATTACGCAAACATACCTTCAGTAGTCTGGAGTTTCTCAAAAAAAAAAAAAAATAATAATAATTCAATAATATTAGTCCCTCTTATGATAATAGTTAGCTGATGTCTCTGTACATCCGTTTATAATCTCTTGTAAATCATAGCTAGTGGCTGGCAGGCACACCGCTCCTCTCAACCTCTCGCTTCACATCTCGCTTACTACTGACTTCCTACGAACGCTAAAGTGCGGTCTCTCCCGCCAACAATGCTTTCTGGTGCAGACAATCCCTGCTACCATTACAAAATGTATCAATGCGCGGTCTTCCCCGCTCTCTTCTTAAAATGTATCGATACGCGGTCTCTCCCACCCTTTTTAAAATTATATCAATGTGTGGTCTCTCCCGCCAACAATACTTTGGTGCAGCCATTCCCTGCTACCACAATTATTTCCAAAATGACAAATATTAATTATTCCCACTTAATCCTATTTATAAAATATAAACATCTTTCATAAATTGTGGTTTGACAATAGACAATAGAAATAGACACGTCTTACACTAGAACAAACGAGATATGCATATGCGAAAACTAAAAATATGGTTCAATGACGGGCAGAATTATGAACAGGTCCGACTGACAATTTCCTGCTGCGAACCCTGAACGATTAACGAGCTAAGTAGCTTAGAGGAGGGACTCGCACTCGGGCGGTCGGCGGTTCAAACCTCCATCTGACTAGCCAGATTTAGATATTACGTAATGTCCCCAAATCGATTAAGGTGATTGACGAGTTGGATGAAAGGCCACGGCCGATTTTCCTTGCCACCTTTCCACAGTGTAAGCTTGCGCTCCGCTTCTAATAATCACGTCGTCGAAGGGGCTTTAAATACTAAACTTCCTTCCTTCCTGGAGCGATTGACGCTTTCTCAGAAACAATTGTGAAGAATTACTTGTAAAACATGTAATACAAAACCCACGGCTTCTGATTTACATTTTATAGTGTTAGGGAGAGACTTCAACTATTTCAGCGATAACCTGGAAGGCCCAAGCGATTCGGGCGGGTAGTATCGACAGGGGATCGTGTGAAACTGTCCTACGGGGTTGGCGCGTAACTTCTTAGCGTTTTCCCATAAGTTTAATAAACGCAACAGATACACATAAAAGAGACTTTAGTAATTAATGATATATTGTCCTTCACTACTTACAGCAGTCTGCCACCGCTGTGGTAACTTTTCGATTCTGTGACTGTAGAAATCACGTGATTTTAAGGCTTAGAACTGGTCGAGCCATGTCTGTGGCGCATTTTCATCCGGAAAGGGAGTTCTTTGAACGTTGTTCCATGGCGACCGGGAAAGGTGAAAACCTGAGGATGCAAGATCAGGTGGATAAGGTGGGTGCGGAATGACTTCCCAACCTAATTTCTGTACAGTGTTAGAAATCAGACGGGCGTTATCGTGGAGTAGAATCACTTCACGCAGTTTTCCTGGTCGTTGTTCTTGGATTATATTTACAAGACGTCTCAGTTGTTGACAATAAATGTCAGCAGTGATGGTTACACTTCGGGGAAGCAATTCGTAGTAGACCATGTAAGACGTGTATATTTCTATTGTCTATTGTCAAAACCTCAATTTATGAAAGATGTTTATATTTTATAAACAGATTTAAGTAGGAATAATTAATATTTGTCATTTTGTAAATAATTGTGGTAGCAGAGAATGTCTGCACCAAAGTATTGTTGGCGGGAGAGACCACACATTGATATAATTTTAAAAAGGGTGGGAGAGGCCGCGTATGGACTACTCAAGACTACTGAAGGTATGTTTGCGCAATACAAGTTGTAAGATTATTGTAATAAGTAAGTCCCATTAGAACGTTTGTAAAATCATTTCATTACCAACAGTAAATATTTGAAGAATCGTTTTCAGAATATAATTAATTTTTGCGAGCAATATTGCATTACTGGTTATAATCCATACCAAAAACCATCAACGTAAATCTTTGCAAAATTTTATGTTGTCAAGAAAGAGTTTAACTATGAATTACGTAACTTCAGTCAAATTAATTAAAGAATAACGTTAGCTTTGGTAATAAATACAGCCACTTATTATGACAGCCCACCAGCAGCTAATAGAGTATAGTAAAACAGAGTAAGTATAAGCATGTCGCAGTTCGATGTAGCACTCAGATGGCGATCCAGTAAAGGTAAAAAAGGTAAGGAACAGTTTTGGGTGATTGCAGGTAACGACTTAGGGCCACGACGACGACACATTCTATGTTTCGTCGAAATAATCAGAAAATAACTTTTAATAAGCAGCATTTAAATTTGTATGCGAAGATTGTACTTATTATTATTGAGAAAGAGAATTAATTTCAAAGGGAAGATTTCATTTGTTATCATTAAGCAAGAGATAGAAATCCTAAGGGAAGGCTTCATAGGTTATTGCAGAAGGGGAGGTTGCACAACAAAAGAGATATAGAGGAGATTTTTCCACCAGATGCATAGCATTAGCTTTAGTAGATGCGCGCAGGTCTTTGTACGGGGAGTTACTGCTTTGTTTGACCTTAAACATTCCTTTCTTCTCCTTACGTTAGCATAAGGGCACCACTTCTCGTCACCCGGAATGCTCGGTGTTGCTCAGGAGCCAATTGATGACGAGCAAGCGGAGATGGACACATGGCCAGCCGCTGATTTTTGTGATTTTGGTTTAGAGCGTGCGGTACCCATACACCCGTTCTTCATATTTGCCAGTTCTCGATCACACTGGCGTGGATCACTGTGGATTAACGCGTTTAAACGATCTTCATCAAACCTCAAAGTTCTTCCTGAACGTGGAGAGTGACTAATGTCAAAACGATCCTCATTAAAACGAGAAATCATTTTATTGCTATGTTTCGACCAATGGTATTATCCCTATCATCATCATCATCATCAACATGACAGCCTTTTCCCACGTTATGTGGAGTCGGCGTTGCCTTGCTGGATGCTTCTCTTACATAAATGTCTATCCAGTGCTTCTTCTCTGAGCCATCCTTTCTCCCTTAGGTCCCCTGCTACCTTGTCCTTCCAACTCAGTTTCGTTCTTCCTCTTCTTCTTGGTCCTTCGATTTCTAGGTCTTCAATTCTTCCCCCCACTTTATACTTCCCTCTTCTCTGCACATGTCCATACCATCTTAGCCCACTTTCTTGGATCTTCTTCCCTATGGGCCCCACTTTCATTGTTCCCCTGATGTACTAATTCCTAAGTCTATCCTTCTGTGTCACCCCACTCATCCACCTTAACATTCTCATTTCTGCCATCTTTTCCTCTTGGGCGTTTGTCATTGACCAAGTTTCTGCGTTATACAGCATCGCAGGGCTCACCACAGACTTGTAAAGCTTTCCTATCATTATACAGCTAACCTTATTATCACACAGTACTCCGCTCAGTTCATCCATCCACTATTTATCCTGTGCTGTATTTCGGCCTCCAGTCCTCCATCACTTTGCATGTAAGAGCCTAGGTATATAAATTTCTTGACCAGCGTCAGTTGTTCTCATTGTAGGTTAGTATATAGGTCTTTGGCATTCTTTGTACACTTATACTCTGTTTTCACCATGCTAATTCTCATTCCCCTTTCCTCTAGAGCTTTTCTCCACTGTTCAAGCTTGTCTTGAAGTGCCTCCTGAATGGGGTCACAGATTACAACACCAGCGGCAATGTTCCAAGGTGCCTCTTTTTTCACATCTTTGACTAGTGCATCCATGACAAGGTCGAAGAGATATGGGCAGAAGGCAGATCCCTGATGCAGTCCTACTCTCACTGGCAATGCCCTTGTTGCACCTGCACTGCCCCTGACTTGTATCATTGCACCTTCACACATGCCTTCTACCACCCTGGTATATTTTTCTGGCAGGCATTTACTTCTCAGACATCTCCATATCTCTTGCCTCGGCACTCTATCATACGCCTTCTCAAGATCGATAAAGGCCATATGCAGTTCTTGTACTTATCTGTGCCTTGCCATCAATTGCCTTAGTGCAAATATCGCATCGGTTGTTCCTCTTCCCGGCATAAACCCAAACTGTTCTTCACATACACGACGAAAATGTTTCTGGCTGCCTCCGCTGATAACACGCCTCTATTGAACACAAACTGAAGAATATGTCGAAAATGTTGCGAGTTCTCCTCTTGGCACTCCATTTTCTAGCGCCCACAATTACATTCACTGTCTTCAAATGACAAAATGGCAATATGTAAATTCATATAGCAACAGTGGTTCAAATGGCTCTAAGCACTATGGGACTTAACATCAGAGGTCATCAGTCCCCTAGAACTTAGAACTACTTAAACCTAACTAACCTAAGGACATCACACACATCCATGCCCGAGGCAGGATTCGAACCTGCGGCCGTAGCAGTCGCTCGGTTCCGGACTGAAGCGCCTAGAAGCACTCTTCCAGCGCGGCCGGCTTATAGCAACAGTGAACTACAAAAAAAAAGACAATCGATAAATAAACCCAAAGCTACCGGCATACCTACATACAAAATAAAAATGCTATGAAGTTACACACCAACCTAATAAATGCGGCCGGCCGGGGTGGCCGAGCGGTTCTAGGCGCTACAGTCTGGAACCGTGCGACCGCTACAGTCGCAGGTTGGAATCCTACCTCGGGCATGGATGTGTGTGATGTCCTTAAGTTAGTTAGGTTTAAGTAGTTCTAAGTTCTAGGGGACTGATGACCTAGTCCCATAGTGCTCAGATCCATTTGAACCTAATAAATGCGTTTCCTGAAAATTACCTAGATAAATTAATCAGAGGGCCGACTCATGAATTTACCGTCTTAGATCTTCTGGGTACCTAGAAGCCCGAACCACTCGATTACATTAACATAGAGAGCTGTTGCAGTATCACTGAATATGTCTGTAAATAGTAGGAATGTAAAGAAAGGAAAGAAATTATTTGTGCTTAGCAAATGTGACATAAAATATATTACAGGTTATCTGAGTCGTCAACGTGATACATTTCTCTCTGAGACTATGTTAATGAAAAAAATTGATAAAGTTCAAGAGTAACGTACGGTACGCCTTAGGTATGTACCGAGTAAAGCAATAATTCAGTGGTCCTCAAACGTTTTTGCTCAAGAGCCAGTGTTGACATTGTGAGGCTGTACCTAGGGCGGCATCTGTATTGATCTTATTATTAATTGATAACCTACATAAATTAGTATGTTATGAGCGCCCAATTGAGTAGCTATATATAGTAATGACGTGGCTAGTTGACTGCTGGTCCCCAAGTACCGATCGTTAACGATCGTTCGGAGCACTTCCTGCCACTGTTCTCTGTTTCAGACTGCTGTCTGCCTCAGTGACCTCGAAGTTCCGACGCTGTAATCGCCTGACGAAGTACTATTGTATTGTCTGTGTGAACGGATGATTTAAATATTTCACTGCCGGCCACCTAAACGATGCCGTTCCTTAGAATGACGTCCAATTTTATATTTTTAATATTTTTTATTAAGAGCGGTAGCCAATTTTAGCTGTGGTATTAACCTTTGTGACGTTACAGTACATGCCGCTATGCGAAGTTTGATTGTTCTCGATTTCTTTACCTTTCTAAACTACACTGGAGGAGAGTACGTGGCTTGTTAGCTCAGGAATAAAGCTTCAGATTGTCTTGACGGAGACTAGCAAATCCAAGCGTGTGTTTCCGCGCTCGGTGGCCGGTTCAGGCGTCTCTGTGTGTGGGAAACAGCTTCCCAAGAGGCTGCGGTTTACGGAAGTGAGCGAGGCCACGCCAGACGTGTGGTTTTGTGGAGGCAGGCGGCGTTTGTCTTTGTAGTCCAAGCCACCGCGGGTCTTCCTGTAGGCTGATGTAAGGGGGCCTCACTAGTTAAATTATATTGCCAAACTGTTAATATGACGTCCATCCGAGGGCGCGTGTTGATGTACTCTCAGTACTAGAAATATCAACGAGCAGTATTGATGAACCTTAAAATATTCTCATGAGTCACTTAGAAGTGAATATCCTCGGAGTAAAGAAGCAACTTAAATCACTTAATAAAAGCAAGTCTTCTGGTCCAGATTGTATACCAATTAGTTTCCTTTCGGAGAATGCATTAGCTCCATTCTTAACAATCATATACAACCGTTCGCTCGACGAAAGATCCGTACCTAAACACTAGAAAGTTCCACAGGTCACACCAATATTCAAGAAAGGTAGTAGGAGTAATGTAGTAGTAGTAATCCACTAAATTACAGTCCCATATCGTTAACGTCGATATGCAGCAGGATTTTGGAACATATATTGTGTTCGAACATTATGAATTACCTCGGAGAAAACGGTCTACTGACACACAGTCAACATGGGTTCAGAAAACATCGTTCCTGTAAAACACAAGTAGCTCTTTATTCACATGAAGTGTTGAGTGGTATTGACAAGGAATTTCAGATCGATTCCGTATTTCTGGATTTCCGAAAGGCTTTTGACACTGTACCACACGAGCGGCTCGTAGTGAAGTTGCGTGCTTATGGAATATCGTCTCAGTTGTGTGACCGAATTTGTGATTTCTTGTCAGAGATCACAATTAGTAGTAACTGACGGAAAGTCATCGAGTAAAATAGAAGTGATATCTGGCGTTCCCCAAGGTAGTGTTATAGGCCCTTTGCTGTTCAAAATTGTTGAGGCTTTCGTGGCCACTTGTTGACAAATTGCCTATTGGCTTCTGTCTCGGGTTCTTCGGACGGCGTTCATCTAATGATTTTTCTGACGTTTCGCCAGCACGAGTGGCTGGCATTGTCAAAGCTTCACCCTCCATTACCAGTGGTGAACTGGGGCCGAGCTCTTTTTTTAAAAAAAGAGATGGGGCCCCTCCACGCCCGCACCAACGTGGTGACCAAACCAAAAGTTCTACTGTCACCTCCGTCAACACGTTACTTATCTAGTAAGTGGATCACAGGATGCTGGGCTGTGATGTTATCCGTGCGTCTGGGTAAGACTACGCATTAACACGGTCCATCAGGTGATAGATAGTGGACGAAACGCGAGTGAGGGTAGCGATTTGAAGAGCAGAGGGAAAAAAGTGCCATGGCTCGTGCCGTGGGAGAAAAACCTCTGCGACAGTGGGATGGGTAGTAAGAGCAGTAGTGGCTTACTAGCTGCGATAGCTCATGCAAGGTTGGATTTGTTAGTATAGGTATCATGCATCATTACCGTGACAAGCGATGGCGATGTGTCCCAGTTGCTGCAGCTGCTACATTCCTGGAACAATCAAGATCGTTATACAGTAGTGGGAGATCGGCCATAGATCATCTCACTGTGTGAGGGATGTGTGGAGCTTGTTTGCATGCAGTGTACGGTACGGCTTCCCTGTGTGGTGTCAGCTATTCGACAGTGCATTTCAGCTGGATATCCAGTAATGGCGTCTGATTAACAGGGGCTCGCCTGTGCCGTTATGTTTGCGTATGCTTGGCCATAGATGTTATGTCCTTAAGGAGCCGAGCTCGCGGGCGCAGACTATATGTACCTAGTGCGCCAACGTCCGAGGGCTTCTCCGCCGTCATTTCCGGTGCGGTTCTCCTCTTGCTACCTGCGACGGTCGTTGGCTGCAGTACGGGAAGCCAGGATCCGTTTACCTTAAGGCTTTCCTCTTTCTTGTTGAAACTGTTCGCGTGTTTTTGTATTTCCACAGCTTCTCTGAACAAGCGCGTGTGATAGTGCTTCTCTACAGCCAGAACTTCCGTGTCGGCGAATTTTATTACGTGGTCGGTCTCATTCAGTGCGTGCTCTGCCACGGCCGATTTCTCCACCTGCCCCAACCTGCAATGTCGCTTATGCTCTTTGATCCTGGTGTTAATGGATCATCCAGTCATTCCGACATAAACTTTTCCGCATGTGCATGGTATGCGGTGTATTCCCGACATTGCAAGTGGGTCTCTTTTCTCCTTCGCCGATCTAAGACACTCTTTGATCTTCCTTGTCGGTTTGAAAATCGTCTTTACGCCATGTTTGCGCAATATACGGCCGATTCTGTCCGTCACTCTGGGAATGTATGGCAGAAAGGCCGTACCCGACATTTCTTTTTCGGGTTCCTTACTTCGCCGAGTGTTTGGCTCTGTTACACTTCTAATATAATTTGTGGAGTACGCATTGCTCCTCAGGACAGTTTCCAGGTGTTGAATTTCTCGTTTGAGGTGTTGCGGCTCACATATTCAGCCTGCTCTCGTTACGAGCGTACTAATCATGCCTCTTTTCTGGCTCGGGTGGTGGTTTGACAGTTTGTGCAGGTATCGGTCCGTGTGAGTCGGTTTTCGATGCACGCTGTGTCCCAGGTTTTCGCTGTCCCTTGTGACCAGCACATCTAGAAATGGCAGTTTCTTGTCCTTTTCTACTTCCATGGTAAATGTTATGTTGGCATGGAGGCTGTTCAAGTGTCTTAGGAAGTCACCGAGCTGTTCCTTATCTATATAAACAATTTGGGAGACAATCTGAGCAGCTGTCGTCGGTTGTTTGCAGATGACGCTGTCGTTTATCGACTAATAAAGTCATCAGAAGATCAAAACAAACTGTAAAACGATTTAGAAAAGGTATCTGAATGGTGCTAAAAGTGGCAGTTGGCCCTAAATAACGAAAAGTGTGAGGTCATCCACATGGGTGCTAAAAGGAACTCGTTAAACTTAAATTACAAGATAAATCAGTCTAATCTAAAAGCCGAAAATTCAACTAAATACCTAGGCATTACAATTACGAACAACTTAAATTGGAAGGAACACAGAAAATGTTGTGGGGAAGGCTAACCAAAGACTGCGTTTTTTTTTTTTTGGCAGGACACTTAGAAAATGTAACAGACCTACTAAGCAGACTGCCTACACTACGCTTGTCCGTCCTCTATTAGAATACTGCTGCGCGGTGTGGGATCCTTACCAAATAGGACTGACGGAGTACATCGAAAAAGTTCAAAGAAAGGCAGCACGTTTTGTATCACCGCGAAATATGGGAGAGTGTGTCACAGAAATGATACAGGATTTGGGCTGGACATCAGATCACCAATTTTCTCCTCCGAATGCGAAAATATTTTGCTGACACTGACCTACATAGGGAAGAATGATCAGCACGATAAAATAGGGAAATCAGAGCTCGTACGGAAAGATATAGGTGTTCAGTCTTTCCGCGCGCTATACGAGATTGGAATAATAGAGAATTGTGAAGGTGGTTCGATGAACCACCTGGCAGGCACTTAAATGTGATTTGCAGAATATCCATGTAGATGTAGAATGGTCAGCACGTACTGAATGCGTGAGGTCGAGTGTTGAAGGTTTGACAACATTCCCCATTCAGACGTTGACAGAGCTTCAGGAACCAACCACACGGAGTTAGTGTGCTCTGTTCAATTTTTTCAACTCGCCGTTGTGTGTATCATACCCCTAGTAACTTTATCTTGGAACTCTTCCACTGATTCGTGTTTGCATATAAAAAAAAACATTATGGCGATTGTGGGTCCGCCGTGATGCAAAACACTTTTGTTATTTATTTATTTAATCCCACACTAGTTTCAGCGACAAGTATCGCCATCGGCAGTGGGTTCTTTGATTCTAAAACATGCAGAAATAGCATAATTATAAAAGATTCTAAAACATTATTACATGGTGTACTATTTGGTTTTAAATATTGATTCCTGTGAATACTTTCATAATACCTTATTTACTGCACGTCAGAGCATGATTTTATAATTTCTGCGGCTGTTTCCGACATATTTTGTGCGTTTTTCTGTCGCCGGTTTTCTCAGTACATCATGTCATCTGTAACTGCATGAGTGGCTGTTAGTAAAGAAATACAAAACGTGAACTTACGTATGTCAGCGTTGCGATTGCGGTAGTGTTGTGTATACAGTTTTGTGTGTACTAGTTTCTTACGTAGTTTGTCATGTACTTACGATCGTCAGACGGCTTGCAGCTATTTATATACACAAAAAATGTAACTTTCGCACCTCGTTCATAATTCAAAACATTACGCCATTTTACTGATAACGACTTCTGATCCTTACTTATGTCTGTGTGCGTGCGTGTTTGTCTTTTCTGTTCTGTGTCCTGCGTCAGTTCTCTTGGAGTGGTAAAGAGTGTGTTGTTGCAAAGTGTTGTGTTGTCGTTTATTACGTTTTCTCCTTCCACCACAGCTTTTTGTATGTAATAAGTTTCTTCTGTTGTTAGTCGACAGTATAAACTGTTGCTGTGTTTCAGGATGTTTAGATCACTTTCAATGTTAGTAGGGTGTGGTTTTGGTTCATTAGGTGTTCTGCGTCAGTGTGTAAGGTAGCACTATTTTGCACCTTACTGTAATATAAGAATTGTTGCAAAGACGAGTAAGATATTGGTAATTCTGTTATTTATCAGACAATCAGCCTATTGAAATTAATATAGGGAGTATCAGACGGCATAAGACGCGTATTAACTTTAAGAAATTCGCATGTTGCATGAAGTCGGAGTTCAGGTGATATTTTCACGGAGTTTGGCTGGAGCGGACGAGCGGCGCAGGTCAAAGGCAGGGCAGAGGGGTGCGGAAGTTTACAACAGACCATTACGAGGCGACATTTCGACCGTCTGACTGGATTACTGAATACGAAGACGTTGATGACTGGTCGGATAACCAATTCATCCAAAACATCTCAGTGGGCATGAAGAACAGCCAAGTTGTTCAATCCCTTCTGTCACATTGTTATTCGGAGATAAAGACTTCAGACGTCTAAGAGCACTAAATCACCGTTCTGCTGTTGCTGTCGTGGTTGGAACTACTTGGGAAAGCTTAATGCACTTCACTACTTCACAAAACATTTCTCCAACTGCAGGCTCTTGTGTAATGTACTTTGTTGCATCACGCATGTTTTTAACAATAGTTGTTTTTTAATAGTGATATCGGCTAACATATTGAAGTGTAAGCGCAGTCTCTCAATGTCTAGGTCATTTTTGAAAAAAGTCAGTTGATTTTTCCAAATTTGTTTCACCTCTGTTTACTACACTACTGGCCATTAAAATTCCCACACCACGAAGATGACGTGCTAGAGACGCGATATTTAACCGACAGGAAGAAGATGCTGTGATATGCAAATCATTAGCTTTTCAGAGAATTCACACAAGGTTGACGCCGGTGGCGACACATACAACGTGCTGACATGAGGAAAGTTTCCAGCCGATTTCTCACACACAAACAGCAGTTGACCGGCGTTGCCTGGTGAAACGTTGTTGTGATACCTCGTGTAAGGAGGAGAAATGCGTACCATCACGTTTCCGACTTTGATGAAGGTCGGATTGTAGCCTATCGCGATTGCGGTTTATCGTATCGCGACATTGCTGCTCGGTTTGGTCGAGATCCAATGACTGTTAGCAGAATATGGTGGGTTTAGGAGGGTAATACGGAATGCCGTGCTAGATCCCAATGGCCTCGTATCACTAGCAGTCGAGATGACAGGCATCGTATCAGCATGGCTGTAACGGATCGTGCAGCCACGTCTCGATCCCTTACTCAACAGATGGGGACGTTTGCAAGACAACAACCATCTGCACGAACAGTTCGACGACGTTTGCAGCAGCATGGACTATCAGCTCGGAGACCATGGCTGCGGTTACCCTTGACGCTGCATCACAGACAGGAGCGCCTGCGATGGTGCACTCAACGACGAACCTCGATGTACGAATGGAAAAACGTCATTTTTTTCGGATGAATCCAGGCTCTGATTACAGCATCTTGATGGTCGCATCCGTTTTTGGCGACATCGCGGTGAACGCACATTGGAAGCGTGTATTCGCCATTGCCATACTGGCGTATCGCCCGGCGCGATGGTGTGGGATGCCATTGATTACATGTCTCGGTAACTTCTTGTTCGCATTGACGGCACATTGAACAGTGGACGTTACATTTCAGATGTGTTACGCCCCGTGGCTCTACCCACCATTCGATCCCTGTGAAACCCTACATTTCAGCAGCATAATGCACGACCACATGTTGTAGGTCCTGTACAGGTCTTTCTGGATACAGAAAATGTTCGACTGCTGCCCTGGCTGCACATTCTCCAGATCTCTCACCAAATGAAAACGTCTGATCAATGGTGGCCGAGCAACTGGCTCGTCACAATACGCCAGTCCCTAATCGTGATGGACTGTGATATCGTGTTGAAGCTGCATGGGCAGCTGTACCTGTGCACGCCATCCAAGTTCTGTTTGACTCAATGCCCAGGCGTATCAAGGCCGTTATTACGGCCAGAGGTAGTTGTTCTGGGTACTGATTTCTCAGGATCTATGCACCCAAATTGCTTGTAAATATAATCGCATGTCAGTTCTAGTATAATATACTTGTCCAATGAACACCCGTTTATCATCTGCATTTCTTCTTGGTGTAGCAATTTTAATGGCCAGTAGTGTAAAAGCATGCACTCTTGTTCAACTGCAGTGACCTGTGTGAGTCCAGCTGAAGCAAACCGCTCAGTAATGCAAGCTTGCACCGTTTCTCAAATTTCAATGTAAATAGCCTTGTGGTATTCCTTTGGGGTTTTGGAAGTGTGCGGTGAGCTGGCTTCGTTGTTTTCATACTTTTTTGATATATTTCGATTCCGAGGAACTGAAGGATCATCAACTTATGAAGGTTTTTCTTTTAAACACAAGTCCCAAAAGTGTTCAGAACTATCACGCTTCAATATACATATCAAGCCATCATATATTTTTTCCAGATCAGCAACACTTAGATGATGGCATTGAATTTTTTCATTGACGTCCTCTACTGGGTTCATTGCATGGCACTGAATATGTAAAAAGAAATGAGTCTTTAATTGTAACATTGATTCAAGGTAGCCTGCACATTTGTAACCTGCTCTGTTTTGTCCTCTGCAGAAAATGTTTCATAAAACTCTAGAAGTTCTTCAAAGTTTTTCAAAGAAGATACTAGAAGCTCACATAGTCCATCGAGTCGGGCACAGAGGTCATAGACCAGCTTGGTCGTTGGCGTTCTGAAAAGTTCCATCCTTTTGTTGGATTCCCTTACGGTGTTTATTAAGTCCTTGGCTAAAGGCATAATACCCCTCACACATGTAAGATGGCGGAGACTGTGTACAACTGCAAACTTTAAACTGTGAGCAGTGCAGTGCACATAACACGCTTTTGGTTGTATATGCGAAACTAATTTTTTAGTCTTTTGAACTCACATCTCATATTCGAGGCACCATCATACCACTGTCCTCTTAAATTGTCCATTGACGAATCAAGACGAGCAAAGAAGTCTTTTAAAATGATAAACAGGGTTTGTCATTCAGTGATGGGGGGTCTCATATAAGTCAATAAATTCTTTGTTGATGATTAAGGAATCATCGACAGTATGAATACAAAATGACACTTGTTCGTGAATCGAAGAATCACTTGCTTCGTCAACCATAATAGAAAAATGTTCAGTCTTCTTGATTGAAGCCAATGCCTTTCTCAACACAGACTTTCCTAGGAGATCAATGATCTCGCGGACTACCTACTTCGTCCGCGCAGTGAGGCCTGCTGTCTCTCTTCATCCCAAGTAATGTACATTTATGACTGGTTACTACGGTGTTACAGTATTATATTTAATATGGCCAAACTTTGGCATGCAATAGTTTAGTGTCACTGGCTTCTGAAGAGGGCCAAATTATTTTGGCTGGAACCTGGGTAAAGATCGGTTTCTGATTGCAACCGAGGCTAACGTGTTACATGTTCAATTATCACAGTTGTTGACAGGGCTGCACAGTGTTAAAAATTCTTAAATTTTCTTATTTATTCTTTTTTCTGTTTCAGATTTTTAATTTTTATTTCGTGCCGCATTATAAACTTTTGTAAATATTTTCGATATTTATTTCATAGTTCGGTGAGTACCATGGATTAAATCGCATGAGAATGAAATTGTAGATCGTTGAATCGAAAAGATGGCGTGTATATTTATACGAATAATATAAAAAGATCTACTATGCATATACAATTGAATTTTGTACTTTATCCAGCTTCTGTAACTGTAAGCATGTTTATTGAAAAGATCAGCAGCTAGTTGCAGCATTGTATTGTAGTCAAATGGATCATGCCGATATGTACTACAGTACAGTACCAAGCTGGATCAATTGCATGCTTTTGACATTCGCTAATATTGCAATAATTTTAATCTTCGAAGATGGGCACTATGTAGCTGAAACCGGTAAAGAAACAAAATTTCTATTGAGTAACTGGTTGAAGATTTTGTCAATAAATATACAACTGAATGTGTTGTATCAAAGTACAATATCCTCATATACTAGTTGTATAACTATCATTTCTTTTAGATGAAACGCTACTCGTAAGTTTAGTTCCTGAGGTACGAAACGTTTAGACTTTATAAACTCATCGAAAATGGCAATTTTATAATTTTACTCCACGTGGAAAAGTTTCTGCGGACGCCCCTGCATTCAGCATAAACAAACATGACGCACTGCGCGTAAATATTAGGAAAGTCACATTATTGTATAATTACAGAATTGTAGAACAATCACTGAATGCAGTCACTTCCATTAAATATCTACGAGTATGCATTCGGAGCGTTTTCAAGTGGAACGATCACATAAAATCTCGGAGAAGGCAGATGCGAGACTGAAATTCATTGGGAGAAACCTCGGAAATCCAAACTGAAAAGAGGTTACTTTGGAGACCCTTATAGGATCAACACTCCAATTTTGTTTGTCAGTCTGATGCCCGAGCCAGACAGCATTGACGGAGGAGATAGAGAAGATCCAAAGAAGAGAAGCACTTTTCGTTACAGGTTAATTTAGGAAATGAGAAAGCTCCACGGAGATGTTCAGCCAGCTTCAGCAGCAGACGTTGCAAGAGAGGCGTTTTGCATCACTGTGTTGTGTATTGGAAAAAAATCCAAAGTGCACCTTCCTAGAAGAGTCAGCCAACATAATCCTCCCTCCTGCGTGTGTCTCGTGAAAAGACCATGAAGATAAGCAGCAATTGTTCTTCCTGCGGTGCGTTCGATGGTGGCACAGGAAAAGGGTAACTGACAGTGGTATACAAGATATCCCGCGCCTCGTACCGTAAAGTGAATTACAGAATATACAGGGTGTTTCAGAAATGACCGGTATATTTGAAACGGCAATAAAAACTAAACGAGCAGCGATAGAAATACACCGTTTGTTGCAATATGCTTGGGACAACAGTACATTTTCAGGCAGACAAACTTTCGAAATTACAGTAGTTACAATTTTCAACAACAGATGGCGCTGCGGTCTGGGAAACTCTATAGTACGATATTTTCCACATATCCACCATGCGTAGCAATAATATGGCGTAGTCTCTGAATGAAATTACCCGAAACCTTTGACAACGTGTCTGGCGGAATGGCTTCACATGCAGATGAGATGTACTGCTTCAGCTGTTCAATTGTTTCTGGATTCTGGCGGTACACCTGGTCTTTCAAGTGTCCCCACAGAAAGAAGTCACAGGGGTTCATGTCTGGCGAATAGGGAGGCCAATCCACGCCGCCTCCTGTATGTTTTGGATAGCCCAAAGCAATCACACGATCATCGAAATATTCATTCAGGAAATTAAAGACGTCGGCCGTGCGATGTGGCCGGGCACCATCTTGCATAAAGCACGAGGTGTTCGCAGTGTCGTCTAAGGCAGTTTGTACCGCCACAAATTCACGAAGAATGTCCAGATAGCGTGATGCAGTAATCGTTTCGGATCTGAAAAATGGGCCAATGATTCCTTTGGAAGAAATGGCGGCCCAGACCAGTACTTTTTGAGGATGCAGGGACGATGGGACTGCAACATGGAGCTTTTCGGTTCCCCATATGCGCCAGTTCTGTTTATTGACGAAGCCGTCCAGGTAAAAATAAGCTTCGTCAGTAAACCAAATGCTGCCCACATGCATATCGCCGTCATCAATCCTGTGCACTATATCGTTAGCGAATGTCTCTCGTGCAGCAATGGTAGCGGCACTGAGGGGTTGCCGCGTTTGAATTTTGTATGGATAGAGGTGTAAACTCTGGCGCATGAGACGATACGAGGACGTTGGCGTCATTTGGACCGCAGCTGCAACACGGCGAACGGAAACCCGAGGCCGCTGTTGGATCACCTGCTGCACTAGCTGCGCGTTGCCCTCTGTGGTTGCCGTACGCGGTCGCCCTACCTTTCCAGCACGTTCATCCGTCACGTTCCCAGTCCGTTGAAATTTTTCAAACAGATCCTTTATTGTATCGCTTTTCGGTCCTTTGGTTACATTAAACCTCCGTTGAAAACTTCGTCTTGTTGCAACAACACTGTGTTCTAGGCGATGGAATTCCAACACCAGAAAAATCCTCTGTTCTAAGGAATAAAGCATGTTGTCTACAGCACACTTGCACTTTGTGAACAGCACACGCTTACAGCAGAAAGACGACGTACAGAATGGCGCACCCACAGGCTGCGTTGTCTTCTATATCTTTCACATCACATGCAGCGCCATCTGTTGTTGAAAATTGTAACTACTGTAATTTCGAAACTTTGTCCGCCTGAGAATGTACTGTTGTCCCAAGTATATTGCAACAAACGGTGTATTTCTATCGCTGCTCGTTTAGTTTTTATTGCCGTTTCAAATATACCGGTCATTTTTGAAACACCCTGTAGATGTACATCTAGATAGTTGCAGGTCAAATCAGGTGCAAAATTCCATCGTACTGAACGACTTGTCGTTGCATCAAGGACGGAACAAGAGGCAGTAATATAGGATGTCACATACACTCAAAGGACCATCCGATACTACTGTAGCAAGACTTAAGAAAACCGACGGAAGTGGGGAACGTTCTAAGACAATGCTGCTCAGCACTGTGTCAAATAATAGGCATCGTAATTCCTTTATTGTTCAGAACTGTAAGCAACTGGCGAAGAGCAGCATTAGAGCAGAAACATTTGGCTTTCAAACAGTAGTTTCTGCTAGAATGAAATTTTAATACAGCGGAGTGTGCGCTGATATGAAACTTCCTGGCAGATTAAAACTGTGTGCCGGACCGAGACTCCATCTCGGGACCTTTGCCTATTGCGGGCAAGTGCTCTACTGACTGAGCTACCCAAGCAGGACTCACGCCCCGTCCTCACAGCTTTAATTCCGCCAGTACCTCATCTCCTACCTTCCAAACTTCACAGAGCTCTCCTGCGAACCTTGCAGAACTAGCACTCCTGGAAGAAAGGATATTGCGGAGACATGGCTTAGCCACAGCCTGGGGGATGTTTCTAGAATGAAATTTTCACTCTACAGCGGAGTGTGCGCTGATATGAAACTTCCTGGCAGGGGGCCAACCGCACAATAACCCTGGGTTCGGTGTGGGGCGGCGGAGGGGTGAAGTGGACTGCGGTAGTCGTTGTGCGGTTGTGCACCACTGCGGCTGCGGCGGGGACTTCGCCTCTCCGTCGTTTCTAGGCCCCCAGTTAAAATACAAATACAAATACAAACGTTATGTCTTGTCACGTAACAGCGTGGATGTTATATCCTCGTACCAGCAGTGTCCAGTGACAGATTTGCACCTGGTGTTTAGAATTTGAGCTAATTCTTTCCAGCGTAAATCGGTTCCGCATTAACGCTTTAGCATATCTACCAAGTTTCGCTGCCTTATGATAATTACGGTCCACAATGGACGCCGGTGAGTAGCTACACTATAATTATAACCAAGTGGTACGTGTTTAAGAACACACTGTGTACCAGTAATGGGCACACTTTGCAAATTAGGAAGTAGTAGTATATTTGACTGTAAGAAACCATACTGTTAACGTACTGTACAATAAACGAGTATGCTTCACCACTATGTGAACCGTCTGGTGAATTTCCTAACGGATTGTCGATTCCTCGTAAACACGGATGGAAAGCTGATTCCTCGTAAACATGGATGGAAAGCGGTCCTCAAAATAGAAAGCAATAGCAACGCAAATACCACTGGGGTCGGTTACATCACTTACTCTCTACAATACCCATATGAAAACATTCCTATGGAAGCAAACAGAATGTGATGATGGTACCGTATTTTTGAAGAAGGAGCGCCAACACCATATTAGAGTTGCGACATTGAACGTTGCAAAGCAGGATAAAGTGTGAAGCAAAACTAACAACATGCGCTAAAAGCAGCCTAATATATGAATTTCTTCATTTTTCTCGCGGAACGATGAACTGAAGCCTGCGACGGATATCAGACTCTATGAGACAATTACACAATCACTCAGCGGTTATCATGGTTCGGCTACTGCAAATACAGAGACGAAATTCCTGGAGATCTCAATTCCTGCTACGAATTCTGAATGGACCGCATTGGTCGCGAATTGTAGATATGCAAGAAAAACTACAAGATCTTATAAAAGTTTTTGCTATACTAAAAAAAGTTTTTATTGATTATATTTGCAATAATATTCTAATGCTATATTTAAATTTTAGTAGCAAATTTAATTTAACATGTTTGTTGCAAGAATACCGTTTAAGTATGAATTTTTCAGGATTCAGTTTGTTCTAACCGTCTACATTGGACTTGAGACACCAAAATATTGGGTTGGTGCATACCTTTCGCAGAGTTTTTCCGTAATTTTAATACACAATGGGTACATACATCTGAGACTTTAGTCATCAATAATATGTTCTCCTTCACTATTTACAACAGTCTGCCAACACTGTGGTAACTTCTCGATTCCGCGAGTGTATAAATCACGTAGTTTTGAATTGGAAAAACTCGTCGAGCCATTTTCAGAGCACATTTTCATCCGGAAATGAGATTCCTTGAAAGTTGTTCGATAGTGAGCGGAAAAGGTGAAAATCTAAGTTCGCAAGATCAGGTGAATAGTAGTAGTAGTATTTACAAATTTATATCAATTTAAAATAATCCAACACATATACTCATATATTTACAGACTTCTAATTAGAGACGATCATTAGATTTACTCCTGGTATATAATACTCTTTTTTACAAATAACTTATTAAATAATGTAATGCTACATTGTTCACTCATATCTCACTATCAGTCACTCCACACACATTGTTTCATAACACTTCACTCATTACACACACACACACACACACACACACACACACACACACACACACACACTCGCGCGCGCGCACGCACGCACACACACACAGGTGATCTCTGGGCCATTTTCTGCACCGCAACTTCCCATTAGATTTACTCCTGGTATATAATACTCTTTTATACAAATAACTTATTAAATAATGTAATGCCACATTGTTCACTCATATCTCACTATCAGTCACTCCACACACATTGTTTCATAACACTTCACTCATTACACACACACACACACACACACACACACACACACACACACACACACACTCGCGCGCGCGCACGCACGCACACACACACACAGGTGATCCTGGGCCATTTTCTGCACCGCAACTTCCCATTTGCTATCCTGAAAAACTGAGGCAGCATCCCTCCATAATGACTGAGATGTTGAGCTCAGAAACAGGAAGAGGTGTTAGTATTGTGCCATGCATAGCTTTGGGTAAGTATTTCTAGAAAGGAAAAAAAGAAGGAAAAAACATAAAGTGAAGGAGCTATGTGGAATGTTGGATATTTTACAATCATTATTATTATTATTTATTTGTATAACATTTTTTATCAAACCCCTACTCTTTTTTAGCTAGGTAATCCTTCAATGTATAAAATATACTGCATAACAGGTACTTTTAAGATGCCTTTTTAAATAAATGTATTTTTGCGATTTCTTTAATCTCTTTTGGTAATTTATTGTACAGTTTTATTCCTTGGCAGAAAATGCTGTTTTGAGTTTTATGTTTATTTTTTCTTGGTAAATGTAAGTTGAGTCTATCTCTTGATGCGTGGTCATGGACAGAGCTGTTTGTGCAGTAATTACCAATGTTATTTTTAATGTATACAACTGCCTGGTAAATGTATTCACATGGAGCAGTTAAAATCCCCTGTGTGCTGAACAGATCTTTACAATGAGCTCGACTAATATTTTTGGTTATTAGCTCGACTAGTATTTTTGGTTATTGGGTGGGTGTGGAATGACTACCCAACACAACTTCTGTATAGTGTTTGTTGTTAGTCTAGCAGAATGCGGTCGGGTATTCGTTGTTCATGGCTTGCATCTGAAGGACGTCTCAGTTGTTGACAATAAATATCAGCAATGATGGTTACACCTCGTAGGAGCAATTCGCATTATACCACACCGTCGCTGTTCCACAAGATGAGTAACATTATCCTTTTGTGGATGCGCAAGGGTCTTTGTACCGGGAGTTGCTGCTTTGTTTGGACTCAGCGATTAATTTCTTTTCCTGATGTTAGCAAAAAGACACCTTTTCTCGTTACTAGTAACAATACAAGATAGGAATGGTCGGTGCTGTTCACGTGCCAATTGAATGACGAGCAAACAGAGGTGCGCATTTGGCCAACCGTTGAATTTTGTGATTCTGGGTTAGAGCATGTAGTGCCCATGCACCCGGTTTTGAACCTTCCAAATTGCATGCAAACGTCGTACGATGAAGGAATCATCACAGTTCATCACTATTGACCTCGAGTAGACTGGCGTGGATCATTGTGGACTAATGCGTTAATCGAGCATCGTCAAACCTCGAAGGTCTTCCTGAACGTAAATCAAAACGATCCTCCTTAAAACTATTTTCTTGCCTCTGCTGCTGTCACCCATCTACAGAAATCAAATAGAAGAATATGTCGGAAATCATCCGATTTCTCCACTTGGCACTACATTTCCCAGCGTTCATAGCGCCAGTCGCTATCTCTAAATGGCAAAATGACTATGTGTTAACTCAAGTAGCAACAGTGAATAGCCGGCGCGGTGGCCCAACGGTTCTAGGCGCTTCAGTCCTGAACCGCGCGACTGCTACGGTCGCAGGTTCGAATCCTGCCTCGGGCATTGATGTGTGTGATGTCCTTAGGTTAGTTAGGTTTAAGTAGTTCTAAGTTCTAGGGGACTGATGACCTCAGATGTTAAGTCCCATAGTGCTCAGAGCCATTTGAACCATTTTAACAGTGAATGCAAATAAAAAATGACAATCGCTACATAAACCCATAGTAACCGGAATACCAACATGCAAAACAAAAACGCTACGAACTTTCGCAGCAACGTAATACGTAGCGAAATATGCAACATACCTGAAAGACATTCCTAGACAAATTTCTTCGAACCAAAGGACATAAAATGGTGCGATCGATTCCTTCAAGATGGTACTGTTATCCGCAAAAAACAATTACAAGTTTTATTTCTTTAAATGGATGCCCTAGTTTCTTTATCCAAGTTCAAGCTAGGAACGGGAGGAAGATTAGGTTTAACGGGTCGTCGACAAGCTGATTACCTGCGGTACACTAGCCCTTATTGAGGATGGATAGAGAATGAAATCGGCATGTCCTGCTCAGAAGAACCATCCACGTATTTGCCTTAGGCGATTTAGATCGAAGCACGGAAAACCGAAATCTGCATAACCAGCCAGGGATTTGGATCGCCAGCCACCCGAATGCGAGTCCTCAGAGAAAAAAAATTTCTATATGCATGTGATCGTACCTGTCTTAGGCTAAAATTGGTTGTTTTGAATTGCAAGTTTTAAATCTAATGTAAGATCATTTCACTAGAACAACTCCTTCAATTTCATGGACGAATTTCTATCTAAAAACTGTTAGTCTGTTAAAAAAATTTAAGAAACTTTTTAAGAATAGTTGCATAGGTAGTACCGAACCATAACACGTCCATTAATGTTAACATTAATCGTGTAGACATAGCCTGTAAAGTGACTCGTCCCACATCATTTCGATCAAAGAATCGTTTATATGATTTACGGAACATATAAATAACTGACAAACTCTTTTGATATACAAATAAAAATTTGCGAATTAATTTCTATTACAGGTGGGAAAAAACTTTAATTCAAAAGGCGGTATTTTGTTTGTTGCAGGTTTTGTAGGCATATGAGATTTTGCTGTCCCGAATGGGACCTAGTGGTCATATGCTACAACGCTGCCTTTCAGAATAGGAGTATTTTTACGAAATCTAATTACGTACAGTGCAGAACTCAAATCCACACCGGTTGAGGTGGCGCAGTGGTTAGGACACAAGACTCGCAATCGGGAGGACGACGGTTCAAATCCCCGTCCGGCCATCCAGATTCAGGTTTTCAGAGATTTCCGTATATCGCTTACGACAAATGCCGGAATGGTTCCTTTGAAAGGACACGACCGATTTCCCTCCCCAGCCATCCCTTATCTGAACATGTGCTCCGTCTCTAACGATCTCGTTGTCGACTGGACTTAAACTCTAATCTTCCTTCCTTCCTTCAAAAACTAAAACGAATAGTGGAGGTTTCCATTTGGAAAAAAAAGTTGATCTTTTCACTGATAAGAATGTAGTCAAGGAGAAAACTAATGACAACATTTTATGTCGCTATCTCAAACCAGTCGCGATCATGAATCTTCCCGAACAAAAACTTACTACAAGTGTAGATACTAGACAAAACAAAACGACCTACCACGAAGAAGTTATCCGAATGGAACGGAAATCGATAGATGTGATGTACATAAACAGACAAAAAAAATTACAATTTCAGAAAAACTGGATGATTTATTCAAGAGAATGAGATTACAAACCAAGTAAGTAAATAACGAGATGGTCCGTCTCTGGCCCTTGTGCAAGCAGTTATTCGGCTTGCATTGATAGAGTTTTTATACTTATATGAATATGGTGTCTGTCCGAAAGAACAGACACCAATCCATATAAGTATATAGTTCTGGCAATGACCTTCCTCTTCTGTGCGGATGCACACATATTACCCGAACTCTTACGGGACTTGGTAAGAATGTCTTCCACGAGTAATGAGTGTGTTGGGTAGGGACGCTACGAATGTAGTGTGTGGACATATAAGGTGAGAATGTTGGTCTTGCGGGAGACGTGCGCGAGATAGTCCCTGCAGTCGCACTACCCTCTGTGCCATCGGTGGCTCAGATGGATAGAGCGTCTGCCATGTAAGCAGGAGATCTCGGGTTCGAGTACCAGTCGGGGCACACATTTTCACCTGTCCCCGTTGATATATATCAACGCCCGGCAGCAGCTGAAGTTATTAATATATAATTCTAATTTAGATAGAGTTTTTGGATATACTCCTGAGGAATATCGTGCCAAATTCTGTACAACTGACGCATTAGATCGTCAAAATCCCGATCTGCTTGGAGGGCCTGCCCATAATGCTCCGTAAGTTTTCAGTTGGGCAGAGATCCGGTGACCTTACTGGCCAACGTAGTGTTTAGCAAACACGAAGAAAAGCAGTAGAAACTCTCGCTGTGTGCGGGTGGGCATTATCTTGCTGAAACGTTAAGTCCAGGATTGGGCGTAGAATGTCGTCGACGTACCGCTTGTCTGTAAGGGTGCCGCGGATAACAACCAAAGGGATACTGCTATGAAAAGAAACGACACGCCAGACCATCACTCCTGGTTGTTGGGACATTGGCGGGTGGCAGTCACGTTGGTATCTTAACTGCTGCCCGGGGTGCCTCCAGAACACGGCTTCGCTAGTCATATGGGTTCATTTCGAAGCGGAACTCATCGCTACAAACAATTCTACAACAGTCAGTGAGATTTCACGCCGAAGGCATCTCTGGAGGCGCCCCGGACGGCGGTGGGATATCAACCTGACTGTCGCCCCCATACGACCCAACAACCAGAAGCGACGATCTCGCATGCCATTTCATTTCAAAGCCGGATACCTTTAGTTGTCATCCGCGGCAACCTTAGATCACAGCGGTACGCCGACGATATTCTACGCCCTCTTTGGCTACCCTTCATGACAAGGCATCTTGGGTTTACATTTCAGCAAGATAACGCCCACCACACAGGGTGAGAGTTACTACTGCTTGTCTTTGTGCTTTTTAAACCCTGCCTTGGTCAGCAAGGTAGCCGGATCTCTTCAAGATTGAGCATGTTTGAACACTATGCACAGGACCCTCCAACCATCTCGAGATTTTGACGATCTAACTCCAGTTTTTCTGAAACTGTAATGACTTTTTTTGTCTATACCGGGGGGCCCATTGGTCATGACCGGGCCAAATATCTCACGAAATAAGCGTCAGACGAAAAAACTACAAAGGACGAAACTTGTCTAGCTTGAAGGGGGAAACCAGATGGCACTATGGTTGGCCCGCTAGATGGCGCTGCCATAGGTCAAACGGATATCAACTGCGTTTTTTAAAATAGGAACCCCCCCTTTCTTACTACATATTCGTGTAGTACGTAAAGAAATATGAATGTTTTAGTTGCACCACTTTTTTCGCTTTGTGATAGATGGCGCTGTAATAGTCACAAACACATGGCTCACAATTTTAGACGAACAGTTGGTAAGAGGTAGGTTTTTTTAAATTAAAATACAGAATGTAGGTACGTTTGAACATTTTATTTCGGTTGCTCCAATGTGATACACGTACCTTAGTCAACTTATCATTTCTGAGAACGCATGCTGTTACAGCGTGATTACTTGTAAATACCACATTAATGTAATAAATGCTAAAAATGATGTCCGTCAACCTCACTGAATTTGGCAATACGTGTAACGACATTCCTCTCAACAGCGAGTAGTTCGCCTTCCGTAATGTTCGCTCATGCATTCACAACGCGCTGACGCACGTTGTCAGGCGTTGTCTACATCTACATTTACATCTACATCCATAATCCGCAAGCCTCTTGACGGTGTGTGGCGGAGGGTACCTTGAGTACCTCTATCGGTTCTCCCTTCTATTCCAGTCTCGTATTGTTCGTGGAAAGAAGGATTGTCGGTATGCTTCTGTGTGGGCTCTAATCTCTCTGATTTTATCCTCATGGTCTCTTCGCGAGATATACGTAGGAGGGAGCAATATACTGCTTGACTCTTCAGTGAAGGTATGTTCTCGAAACTTTAACAAAAGCCCGTACCGAGCTATTTAGCGTCTCTCCTGCAGAGTCTTCCACTGGAGTTTCTCTATCATCTCCGTAACGCTTTCGCGATTACTAAATGATCCTGTAACGAAGCGCGCTGCTCTCCGTTGGATCTTCTCTATCTCTTCTACCAACCCTATCTGGTACAGATCCCACACTGCTGAGCAGTGTTCAAGCAGTGGACGAACAAGCGTACTGTAACCTATTTCCTTTGTTTTCGGATTGCATTTCCTTAGGATTCTTCCAATGAATCTCAGTCTGGCATCTGCTTTACCGACAATCAACTTTATATGATCATTCCATTTTAAATCACTCTTAATGCGTACTTCCAGCTAATTTATGGAATTAACTGCTTCCAGTTGCTGACCTGCTATATTGTAGCTAAATGATAAGGGATCTATCTTTCTATGTATTTGCAGCACATTACACTTGTCTACATTGAGATTCAATTGCCAGTCCCTACACCATGCGTCAATTCGCTGCAGATCCTCCTGCATTTCCGTACAATTTTCCATTGTTACAACCTCTCGATACACCACAGCATCATCTGCAAAAAGCCTCAGTGAACTTCCGATGTCATCCACAAGGTCATTTACGTATATTGTCAACAGCAACGGTCCTATGACATTCCCCTGCGGCACACCTGAAATCACTCTTACTTCGGAAGACTTCTCTCCATTGAGAATGACATGCTGCCTTCTGTTATCTAGGAACTCTTCAATCCAATCACACAATTGGTCTGATACTCCATATGCTCTTACTTTGTTCATTAAACGACTGTGGGGAACTGTATCGAAAGCCTTGCGGAAGTCAAGAAACACGGCATCTACTTGTGAACCCGTGTCTATGGCCCTCTGAGTCTCGTGGACGAATAGCGCGAGCTGGGTTTCACACGACCGTCTTTTTCGAAACCCATGCTGATTCCTACAGAGTAGATTTTTAGTCTCCAGAAAAGTCATTATACTCGAACATAATACGTGTTCCAAAATTCTACAACTGATCGACGTTAGAGATATAGGTCTATAGTTTTGCACATCTGTTCGACGTCTCTTCTTGAAAACGGGGATGACCTGTGCCGTTTTCCAATCCTTTGGAACGCTACGCTCTTCTAGAGACCTACAGTACACCGCTGCAAGAAGGGGGGCAAGTTCCTTCGCGTACTCTCTGTAAAATCGCACCGGTATCCCATCAGGTACAGCGGCCTTTCCTCTTTTGAGCGATTTTAATTGTTTCTCTATCCCTCTGTCGTCTATTTCGATATCTACCATTTTGTCATCCGTGCGACAATCTAGAGAAGGAACTACAGTGCAGTCTTCCTCTGTGAAACAGCTTTGGAAAAAGACATTTAGTATTTCGAACTTTAGTCTGTCATCCTCTGTTTCAGTACCATTTTGGTCACAGAGTGTCCGGACATTTTGTTTTGATCCACCTACCGCTTTGACATAAGACAAAATTTCTTAGGATTTTCTGCCAAGTCAGTACATAGAACATTACTTTCGAATTCATTGAACGCCTCTCGCATAGCCCTCATCACACTACATTTCGCTTCGCGTAATTTTTGTTTGTCTGCAGGGCTTTGGCTGTGTTTATGTTTGCTGTGAAGTTCCCTTTGCTTCTGCAGCAGTTTTCTTAACTCGGTTGTTGTACCACGGTGGCTCTTTTCCATCTCTTACGATCTAGCTTGGCACATACTCATCTAACGCATATTGTGTGATGGTTTTGAACTTTGTCCACTGATCCTCAACACTATCTGTACTTGAGACAAAACTTTTGCGTTGAGCCGTCAGGTACTCTGTAATCTGCTTTTTGTCACTTTTTCTAAATAGAAAAATCTTTCTACCTTTTTTAATATTTCTGTTCACGGCTGAAATCATCGATGCAGTAACCGCCTTATGATCGCTGATTCCTTGTTCTGCGTTAACTGTTTCAAATAGTTCGGGTCTGTTTGTCACCAGGTCTAATATGGATCACAATAGCAAATATCCTTCGACTTTCCCCACAGAAAGAAATCTGTAGACGTCAGATCCGGTGAACGTGCGGGCCATGGTATGGTGCTTCGACGACCAATCCACTTGTCATGAAATATGCTATTCAATACCGCTTCAACCGCACGCGAGCAATGTACCGGACATCCATCATGTTGGCAGTACATCGCCATTCTGTCATGCAGTGAAACATCTTGCAGTACCATCGGTAGAATTTTACGTAGGAAATCAGCATACATTGCACCATTTAGATTGCCATCGATAAAACGGAGGCCAATTATCCATCCTCCCATAAAGCCGCACCATGCATTAACCCGCCAAGATCGCTGATGTTCCACTTGTCGCAGACATCGTGGATTTTCCGTTGCCCTATAGTGCTTATTATGCCGCTTTCCGTTACCGCTGTTGGTGAATGACGCTTCGTTGCTAAATAGAACGAGTGCAAAAAATCTATCATCGACCCGTAATTTCTCTTATGCCCAGTGGTAGAACTGTACAAGACGTTCAAAGTCGTCGCCATGCAATTCCTGGTGCACAGAAATATGGTACGGCTGCAATCGATGTTTATGTAGCATTCTCAACACCGACGTTTTTGAGATTCCCAATTCTCGTGCAATTTGTCTGCTACTGATGTGCGGATTAGCCGCGACAGCAGCTAAAACACCTACTTGGGCATCATCATTTCTTGCAGGTCGTGGTAGACGTTTCACATGTGGCTGAACACTCCCTGTTCCCTTAAATAACGCAACTATCTGGCGAACGGTCCGGACACTTGGATGATGTCGTCCAGGATACCGAGCAGCATACATAGCACACGCCCGTTGGGCATTTTCATCACAATAGCCATACATCAACACGATATCGACCTTTTCCGCAATTGGTAAACGGTCCATTTTAACACGGGTAATGTATCACGAAGCAAATACCGTCCGCACTGGCGGAATGTTACGTGATACCACATACTTATACGTTTGTGACTATTACAGCGCCATCTATCACAAGGCGAAAAAAGTGGTTCAACTAAAACATTCTTATTTCTTTACGTATTACACGAATACGTAATAAAAAATGGGGGCTCCTATTAAAAAAAACGCAATTGATATCCGTTTGACCTATGGCAGCGCCAACTAGCGGGCCAACCATAGCGCCATCTGGTTTCCCCCTTCAAGCTGGACAAGTTTCGTTCTTTGTAGTTTTTTCGTTTGATGCTTATTTCGTGAGATATTTGGCCCGCTCACGATCAATGGACCACCCTGTGTATGTACATCACATATATCGATTTGCGTCCCATTAGGATAATTTCTTCGTGGTAGGTCTTTTTATTTGCCTTACAGTCTTACAGTGCATTTAAACGTCGCGATTTCCAAATTTTTCAGCTAACTTTTGGATACTCCAGTATCGTGAAAACCGGGAGTCTCGAAAATCATACAAAATTCCAAAAAAGTCACAAGCTTTGTTTAACAGAGGATCCTGTTGAGTTGCGGTCCTGAGGTTTAGCCTACATGGATTGGTTCCTGAGCGGAGTGGCTGTACCAAACATTCCTCACAGAAAAAGGCGCTCATTCACATGCTGACCTGTCACGTTTCCTGAGTTTATAGATGGAAGCGACAAACCATAGGACGTTGAGGGAAGGCAAGGCAGAAACGAAATCATGTTCCACTAAGAAAACGTATCGAAAGACTGGTTTTATCGAACGTACGTGTAAACGAGATTAAGATATAGCGTTTACCTCATCTATATGCTCGAATAGCAGTAATCTGGACACCTGTGTTCACCATCTGAGAGCTGAGTGTAGTACAAATATTAGTGAGTGCACACTTCGATTGTATACAGTGTAAATTATGAAGTTGTCAAAGTCGTGAAGGTTTTTCGCTATAATAGTTATTAAGACAAGTAGATGACACAGTTATTTCTCATATTTTTGGACAAATGATATTCAGATAATGTCTTTAACTGAATTGCAATTTCTTAGAAATTATGCTGAAGCGATGTAGTAAGCAGTAAACAAATTATGTAAAATGTTGTAATATATTAATCATAACATAATGTTATTTTTTAAAAACCTTAGGCATTTGTGGTTGTTAAAATTGGAGATAACGCTCAATAGGAGGGAGGAGGTGGGGGTGGAGGCAGTAACAAACTTGACGTCCATCCCCCCTTCCAGAACCCGCCCACAGATCTGCACATATTTCAAACGAACAACTTTGCTTCTACATTTTTCGTTGCCTACAAACTATACCGCTTCTTGGTGACTGTCATCACTTTATACATGGTGTAGCTAAATACCCTATACAGACTTTGATGACTTGTAGAGGGAACCAAGACAGTTAAGTTGAGCTAGGAAACATAACGTTTCTCCACTGCACGAATACAAGATGCTCTCTAATTGCTGCTGCCTTTTGCCTGGGTCCACTTGCAACTAGGGCTCGGCGTGACGACCGCCGAAGTCAGCATAGATACGGTACCTCTGTACCATGTCCCGGTACGTACGATTCCCAGTCCCTGGTCCTCCAACATCTACTGCAGCCATAATCCGCACCATAGGTATTCCTTCGATGCTTTAGGAGTTTCGTTAATCAAGGATTTCATGTGACCCATGACACGTCTAGCAGGATGAAGTCGGGAAAAGGTGCAGACCAGGCAAAAGGTGCAGACCAGGCAGTCGGGGTACAACGACCTATCCAATGTTCCCCAAATCATTGGTCCAGATGATATCGAATCACACGTGAAAGGCCGGCCGGTGTGGCCGAGCGGTTCTAGGCGCTTCAGTCTGGAACCGCGCGACCCCTACGGTCGCAGGTTGGAATCCTGCCTCGGGCATGGATGTGTGTGATGTCCTTAGGTTAGTTGGGTTTAAGTAGTTCTAAGTTCTAGGGACTGATGACCTCAGATGTTAAGTCCCATAGTGCTCAGAGCCATTTGAACCATTTTGAACCACATGAGGCGGTGCACCATCGTGCTGGAACCAAATGTTTTTACAGACATATCTTTCAAGAGCTAGTGCAGTACGCTGTCAAGGAACTGCAAGTACGTGGCTTCCGTGAGATGAGGAAGAATGTATGGCCCATTCACACTTCCATCCAGGAACCTTTTCTAAATACTCAGACCGTATCGTTCCTAAACCCATGACGGCGCGTAGCATGCGGGTTTTCATCAGACCACACATGACTTTTGTGGAAACTGAGAACGCCTTCCCTGGTGAACTTGGCTCCATGCGTGGAAAGGATCCACCATGGGAAATCGGGCTCGTCCACGCAACTGGGCAAGAACTACCTGCAGAATGGGCTGGTGACGCAAAATCCTGTGCTGTATTGGGTGTACCTTCTGGGGTGGTAGAGGCGTAGCTGCTGCTCGTGCAGAACACGCCAGTCTGTCTGCTATGTTTCTAGTAGTCATCACTCCATCCTCTTCCACTGCATGTAGCACAGTCTCTTCAAACTCGGGTGTGCGGCCCCACGGTGGAGCACCACAGTCGTCCTTGTTGGCGGTAAGTTACCCTTCTCCGAGGTCCGCTGGTACACCGTATCAAACAGGGAATGCGAAGATGTCTGGTGGTGTGAAAAACGCTCTGCATGCAACTGACGAACAGTCCCCTCATTGCACCGAACTTCGCCGTACAATAACATCACGTCGTCATATTCCGCAAACGTGTAGTTCACTATGGTCAACGGCAACAAGCGAAAAATGAAAGGTACATACAGCTTTCATTCTGTACTACAGTGAATGATTACTGCTGTACAATAGTACAGTATGAACAAAGACCACAAACACAACAGCAAGTACAAATCTCTCCGGCCAGGTACAGCAGCCAGAATGAGCAAAGATTACAAGCACAACAGCAGATACAAACCTCTCTGGGCGGATCACAAACTCAGCTGAATGTCATGTAAACAAGCCTGTAGTGGGCATGGAACACCGGGTGATCGGTGAATGATGTATGTAATACCCCAGTCAGTGGCGCCGAAAATTAGAGGGATTTGAGCTGTGTTGTGGTTTCTTGTGTAATGGTGTGTTTCCGGACATGAGTTCTCGTGATAAACTGAACTGTCTTGGTCTCCACTACAAGTCCTCAACGTCTGTAAAGGGACTTTAGTTACACCCTGCATAATTTGAAAATATTTACCTTCTCTGAATTTTTTAATGAAGGAAAGTGGAAGTTTTCCAGTTACACAAGACTACAGTCGTGAGGATGTAACCTCCCCCTCACTTATCGACCTTAATGACAGTGAAAAATTAAACCGTGTGTACCTAATGGAAATTTGGGAGAAGCAATCGTCACCGAAGTTAATCTGTCGGTAAAGAGGGAGGAAAGGGTTACATCTAAATGAAAGGAAAAATGCAAATGAAACTGGTGGAAATTAATTTTGAAAAGGGGTAAAGTTAATAAATAAAGTAAATGTGCGGCCGTTACGTTAACAATTAACTAGCGGTAATTAGATATTTGAGATTTGGGGGAAATTACGGTCGCCAGTCCTATGGACAATTACTATAGTAACTGAAAAAGAAAGGTTATTACATATATAATTAGCACTAGAAGCGTGGCAACTGAAGGTTGACACGTGTAGTGTGAAAAATGAAAGTTTGTCAGAAGTAATAAATTTCGCTACACACTGACTTAATTTAGCAAAAGAATTAATAAAACCGGAAAATTGAAAGTTAATTTAGTGACTGAAATTAATAGTGAGCTTTGTTTCTGAAGCACATCGAAATTCAGTAAAATACGGTTAGTCTTGGGCTACCTCAACAATCATTTCAAAAGCTACTTTAATCTACGCGATTTAGAAATAAGAGATTTAATTCTGAACTTGAATTAAATGATTCTGAACAATTAACAATAGTAAAATTTACTACGTACCAAGCTGAGCTGCAGTCACAGGTAAGCTAAAATACGGTAACAAAACTCGCACTCTTAATTTGTGCTTGTATAATCTAAATATTGTAGCCAGCTATGAATACCTTAACTGAACTTTGAAATTAAAGCAGTGAAATCGAATGATATTACTTTAATGCTGGCGTTTGAATTTCAACGACACTCGGGTTCATTCCGGAAAAGGAAGGGACCCTGCTTGGTAATGGAATTGGGACAATGAGCAACAAAGGTTCATGCTACATTGCTGTAATTTAGTGAGAAAAATTTAACAGTTTGAAAAGCTGAGGTCTGCCATACAGTTCTAAAACTTTACGTGCTACCAGTCTTCCTTGTTGGTTGATTGAAGGTTTGAAGTCGTCGATCGAGGAGGTGGCGACAGTCACTCATTGTCGGCCGTCGCTGTTGCAGAAGCTGGATATTGGCGCGCCTTCTTCTCGACACGGTCTCCAGCTGAAACGGGCTCTTGATGTGTTCCAGCTAACGCTTCCCGTCCGCGACACCATAACCGAAACTAACATAGCAAGTCGAGCGTAATTACATGCTGCCAAACCCCGAAAGCGCGGCAACTCGTGGGAGCGTCACACAACACACCTGCTCCACTGCCGTCCTCCAGCCAGACTCTCTCTGCTCTGCCCGCGCTCCACGCGGCAGAGTTAACACTCCCAAAGATCCTAAACACTTTGGTTCTCCACACGACCTATCGATGTATTCGTTCGATAGCATAGTTTTCCCTAGGCAAGACCCAGCGTAAAAGTACAAATAGTATTTACAAAACAAACCAATTATACATCGACATAAATGCATATATATATATATATATATATATATATATATATATAATAAAACAATTACAATATATAGTGACACAGAAATTTCATATCTTCAGGTAACAAAATAAGGAAAAATCTATAGTACAATAGATGGAAATAGAAGGACATGCATTTCCGACGTTACAAGGAGATACTCGGTTTCACTTATTTTGCAAACAATAAGGAAATGTGTTTTTTGCAGTTTTCCCGGCGGATCGACTATTGTGTCGTCTTTCGGTCGTGCATCCGGGATGTTATCAGTTTATACCCCGATATTTCGGCTGACATCTTTCAGCCATTTTCACGGTGAGTAGCTTGCAAGATTTTTAGATCACTTTACGCTGTACGTGGAGTAACGGCATCTGCTCCAGAGATCTTGCAAACGAGTCACCTTGAAAATGGCTGAAAGGTTGTCAACCGAAATATCGGAACAAGAATAAATAATACCCCAGGTGCTCGCCCGAAAGATAATAGAATAAGAAATCGGTTATTAATAACACATAAAATTACAGTTACTGCACCTGTTACCAATTCCCACACCTGTTACCAATCCCTGCAAGTAAAGCACTAATTTCTGTCATAAATAATGCATAAACTCCTAAGCTGCCAGTAGAAGTGCACTCTTTCTCAGAGAACACACACACAGAACACTGGACACAGTCACCGACATGCGTAACTTCAAAAATGGTTCAAATGGCTCTGAGCACTATGGGACTTAACATCTGAGGTCATCAGTCCCCTAGAACTTAGAGCTACATAAACCTAACCTAAGGACATCACACACACCCATGCCGAAGGCAGGATTCGAACCTGCGACCGTAGCAGTCGCGCGGTTCCGGACTGAAGCGCCTAGAACCGCTCGGCTACCGCGGCCGGCTGCGTAACTTCTGACGTGCAAACTCGAGACAGCCGCCAGTTCTACACACTTCAGCTCTTACTACAGGGTGTCCATAAAGTCTTTCTACACGCTTCAGTTCTTACTACAGGGTATCCATAAAGTCTCGCTTCACTTGCAAGAATAATAATGTGTAAACTATTAAAGACAGAGCATCATGATATGTTGTGAACCGCATAGCAGCTCTCACTTTTTTTCCTGTTATGCCATCCGGCCGCTGTGACTCGAATCCTGCCTCGGACATGGATGTGTGTGATGTCTTTAGGTTAGTTAGGTTTAAGTAGTTCCAAGTCTAGGAGACTGATGACCTCAGATGTAAAGTCCCATAGTGTTCAGAGTAATTTTGAACCTGTTATGCCAGAATTTCAAGCTGTGTTCCACTCGTCGCTCGTAGAAAACCAAGGCGATATTCGAGTTCTGCTCTTGTACGGGTCGGCATTGCTGCATCAACAGTTGTGGTTGTTTCATTGGTTCTGCTCGAAAGGAAGCAGTGTCATTGACTGGTGTTGTGAACGCACTAACCTTGACGTAAGCTAACAAAAGAAGCCTAATGGCGTGACGTCTGGAGGGCGCAGGGGTCACACGATGCGACCGTCACGACCCATCCATTTCTCAGGAAATGTCATTCAGCACGTCCCGCACGTTCAGATTCCAATGTTGAGCTGCACTATTATGCTGAAAAATTATGGACGGCTGCAGTTCTTCGATATGTGGTAGCAGGAACTGTTCGAGCGAGGCGGCGTAAAAGCTACATCAAATACTGAATGGGGCGTGTTATGCATTTTAACTTTTCTCTCGTTTGAACTCTTAAATTATGTGACTGAATAATATCTAGTTAGTTGAATGGAAACTTTTGGGCGTGGGAAGTTGCTTCCCCAGTATTTTTAAAACAAATATCTCCCACTCTCACAAGTATTTATTTAATTCATATTTGAACTCTCACGTCTATGTAGCAAAATGATTAATGGTACCTAAGGGCAGTTAACAGTTCGTAATCATACTCTGTCTGCCTCTTGATGTCGAAGTCAGCACCTGGAATAAAATTTCTGTGGATCTGCAGAATTCTGGCCATCTTAGACACCGACAATTCTTAAAATAGTCAGAGGCACAATCGTACGCCGTGGAGTAGCCGTTTGGGTGCTGTCATGTTCTCACTCTGCAGCAAGGGAGTCAGTGTGCAAGTTGTGCAATTTCGATAAAAGTCTAGAAATTGTTGTTGTTGTTGTGGTCTTCAGTCCTGAGACTGGTTTGATGCAGCTCTCCATGCTACTCTATCCTGTGCAAGCTTCTTCATCTCCCAGTACCTACTGCAACCTACATCCTTCTGAATTTGCTTAGTGTATTCATCTCTTAGTCTCCCTCTACGATTTTTACCCTCCACGCTGCCCTCCAATACTACACTCCTGGAAATGGAAAAAAGAACACATTGACACCGGTGTGTCAGACCCACCATACTTGCTCCGGACACTGCGAGAGGGCTGTACAAGCAATGATCACACGCACGGCACAGCGGACACACCAGGAACCGCGGTGCTGGCCATCGAATGGCGCTAGCTGCGCAGCATTTGTGCACCGCCGCCGCCAGTGTCAGCCAGTTTGCCGTGGCATACGGAGCTCCATCGCAGTCTTTAACACTGGTAGCATGCCGCGACAGCGTGGACGTGAACCGTATGTGCAGTTGACGGACTTTGAGCGAGGGCGTATAGTGGGCATGCGGGAGGCCGGGTGGACGTACCGCCGAATTGCTCAACACGTGGGGCGTGAGGTCTCCACAGTACATCGATGTTGTCGCCAGTGGTCGGCGGAAGGTGCACGTGCCCGTCGACCTGGGACCGGACCGCAGCGACGCACGGATGCACGCCATGACCGTAGGATCCTACGCAGTGCCGTAGGGGACCGCACCACCACTTCCCAGCAAATTAGGGACACTGTTGCTCCTGGGGTATCGGCGAGGACCATTCGCAACCGTCTCCATGAAGCTGGGCTACGGTCCCGCACACCGTTAGGCCGTCTTCCGCTCACGCCCCAACATCGTGCAGCCCGCCTCCAGTGGTGTCGCGACAGGCGTGAATGGAGGGACGAATGGAGACGTGTCGTCTTCAGCGATGAGAGTCGCTTCTGCCTTGGTGCCAATGATGGTCGTATGCGTGTTTGGCGCCGAGCAGGTGAGCGCCACAATCAGGACTGCATACGACCGAGGCACACAGGGCCAACACCCGGCATCATGGTGTGGGGAGCGATCTCCTACACTGGCCGTACACCACTGGTGATCGTCGAGGGGACACTGAATAGTGCACGGTACATCCAAACCGTCATCGAACCCATCATTCTACCATTCCTAGACCGGCAAGGGAACTTGCTGTTCCAACAGGACAATGCACGTCCGCATGTATCCCGTGCCACCCAACGTGCTCTAGAAGGTGTAAGTCAAGTACCCTGGCCAGCAAGATCTCCGGATCTGTCCCCCATTGAGCATGTTTGGGACTGGATGAAGCGTCGTCTCACGCGGTCTGCACGTCCAGCACGAACGCTGGTCCAACTGAGGCGCCAGGTGGAAATGGCATGGCAAGCCGTTCCACAGGACTACATCCAGCATCTCTACTATCGTCTCCATGGGAGAATAGCAGCCTGCATTGCTGCGAAAGGTGGATATACACTGTGCTAGTGCCGACATTGTGCATGCTCTGTAGCCTGTGTCTATGTGCCTGTGGTTCTGTCAGTGTGATCATGTGATGTGTCTGACCCCAGGAATGTGTCAATAAAGTTTCCCCTTCCTGGGACAATGAATTCACGGTGTTCTTATTTCAATTTCCAGGTGATCCCTTGATGCCTCAGAACATGTCCTACCAACCGATCTCTTCTTCTAGTCACGTTGTGCCACAAACTTCTCTTCTCCCCAATCCTATTCAATACCTCCTCATTAGTTATGTGATCTACCCATCTAATCTTCAGCATTCTTCTGTAGCACCACATTTCGAAAGCTTCTATTCTCTTCTTGTCTAAACTATTTATCGTCTACGTTTCACTTCCATACATGGCTACACTCCATACAAATGCTTTCAGAAACGACTTACTGACACTTAAATCTATACTCGATGTTAACAAATTTCTCTTCTTCAGAAACGCTTTCCTTGTCATTGCCAGTCTACATTTTATATCCTCTCTACTTCGACCATCGTCAGTTATTTTGCTCCCTAAATAGCAAAACTCCTTTACTACTTTAAGTGTCTCATTTCCTAATCTAATTCTCTCAGCATCACCCGACTTAATTCGACTACATTCCATAATCGTCGTTTAGCTTTTGTTGATGTGCATCTTATATACTCCTTTCAAGACACTATCCATTCCGTTCAACTGCTCTTCCAAGTCCTTTGCTGTCTCTGACAGAATTACAATGTCATCGGCTAACCTCAAAGTTTTTATTTCTTCTCCATGGATTTTAATACTTACTCCGAATTTTTCTTTTGTTCCCTCCACTGCTTGCTCAATATACGGATTGAACAACATCGGGGAGAGGCTACAACCCTGTCTCACTTCCTTCCCAATCACTGCTTCCCTTTCATGACCCTCGACTCTTATAACTGCCATCTGGTTTCTGCACAAATTGTAAATAGCCTTTCGCTCCCTGTATTTTACCCCTGCCACCCTTAGAATTTAAAAGAAAGTATTCCAGTCAACATTGTCAAAAGCTTTCTCTAAGTCTACAAATGCTAGAAACGTAGGTTTGCCTTTCCTTAAGCTTTCTTCTAAGATAAGTCGTAAGGTCAGTATCGCCTCACGTGTTTCAACATTTCTACGGAATCCAAACTGATCTTCCCCGAGGTCGGCTTCTATCAGTTTTTCCATTCGTCTGTAAAGAATTCGCGTTAGTATTTTGCAGCTGTGACTTATTAAACTGATAGTTCGGTAATTTTCACATCTGTCGACATCTGCTTTCTTTGGGATTGGAATTATTATATTCTTCTTGAAGTCTGAGGGAATTTCGCCTGTCTCATACATCTTGCTCACCAGATGGTAGAGTTTTGTCAGGACTGGCTCTCCCAAGGCTGTCAGTAGTTCTAATGGAATGTTGTCCACTCCAGGGGCCTTGTTTCGAGTCAGATCTTTCAGTGCTCTGTGAAACTCTTCACGCAGTATCGTATCTCCCATTTCATCTTCATCTACATCCTCTTCCATTTCCATAATATTGTCCTCAAGTACATCGCCCTTGTATAGACCCTCTATATACTCCTTCCACCTTTCTGCTTTCCCTTCTTTGCTTAGAACTGGGTTTCCATCAAAGCTCTTGATATTCATGCAAGTGGTTCTCCTTTCTCCAAAAGTCTCTTTAATTTTCCTGCAGGCAGTGTCTATCTTACCCCTAGTGAGATAAGCTTCTACATCCTTACATTTGTCCTGTAGCCATCTCTGCTTAGCCATTTTGCGCTTCCTGTCGATCTCATTTTTGAGACGCTTGTATTCCTTTTTGCCTGCTTCATTTACTAAATTTTTTATATTTTCTCCTTTCATCAATTAAATTCAATATTTATTCTGTTGCCCAAGGAGTTCTGCTAGCCCTCGTCTTTTTACTTATTTGATCCTCTGCTGCCTTCACTATTTCATCCCTCAAAGCTACCCATTCTTCTTGTACTGTATTTCTTTCTCCCATTCCTGTCAATTGTTCCCTTATGCTCTCCCTGAAACTCTCTACAACCTCTGGTTCTTTCAGTTTACACAGATCCCATCTCCTTAAATTCCCACCTTTTTGCAGTTTCTTCAGTTTTAATCTACAGTTCATAACCAATAGTTTGTGATCAGAGTCCACATTTGCCCCTGGAAATGTCTTACAATTTAAAACCTGGTTCCTAAATCTCTGTCTTACCATTATATAATCAATCTGAAACCTGTCAGCATCTTCAGGCTTTTTCCATGTATACAGCCTTGTTTTATGATTCTTGAACCAAGTGTTAGCTATGATTAAGTCGTGCTCTGTGCAAAATTCTACCAGGCGGCTTCCTCTTTCATTTCTTAGCCCCAATCCATATTCACCTACTACGTTTCCTTCTCTCCCTTTTCCTACTACGGAATTCCAGTCACCCATGACTATTTAATTTTCGTCTCCCTTCATTATCTGAATAATTTCTTTGATTTCATCATACATTTCTTCAATTTCTTCGTCATCTGCAGAGCTAGTTGGCATATAAACTTGTACTACTGTAGCAGGCGTGTGTTTCGTGTCTGTCTTGGCCACAATAATGCGTTCACTATGCTGTTTGTAGTAGCTTACCCGCACTCCTATTTTCCTATTCATTATTAAACCTACTCGTGCATTACCCCTATTTGATTTTGTATTTATAATCCTGTATTCGCCTGACCAGAAGGTTTGTTCCTCCTGCCACCGAACTTCACTAATTCCCACTATATCTAACTTCAACCTATCCATTTCCCTTTTTGAATTTCCTAACCTACATGCCCGATTAAGGGATCTGACATTCCACGCTTCGATCCGTAGAACGCCAGTTTTCTTTCTCCTGATAACGACGTCCTCTTGAGTAGTCCCCGCCCGGAGATCCGAATGGGGGACTATTTTACCTCCAGAATATTTTACCCGAGAGGACACCATCATCATTTAACCATACAGTAATGCTGCATGCCCTCGGGAAAAATTACGGCCGTAGTTTCCCCTTGCTCTCAGCCGTTCGCAGTATCAGCACAGCAAGGCCATTTTGGTTAGTGTTACAAGGCCAGATCAGTCAATCATCGAGACTGTTGCCCCTGCAACTACTGAAAAGGCTGCTGCCCCTCTTCAGGAACCACGCGTTTGTTTGGCCTCTCAACGGATACGCCTCCGTTGTGGTTGCACCTATGGTACGGCTATCTGTATCGCTGAGGCACGCAATCCTCCCCACCAACGGCAAGATCCATGGTTCACGGAGGGGGTCCAGAAATTAATCTCTCAAAATAGAGCATAAACGATCGTGGTGCAAGCGTTACCGATTTCCCAGGATACAAAGTTCTCTATGAACTACGACACACCAAATATGTTCCGAGACACAGACAAGGGAAAAGTTAGCTACATTTCAGGATACATCATCCTCTCGTATGAGATGAAATGCTATCATAATTAATCAAGTTACACCCCGTATTCAGAAAGGCGGCACTCAACAATGCTGCTAATTACACTTCAGCTGCGATCATACCATCCGATTCCTTTCCGCTGTTGCTAAATCAGAAGTAAGTACTGTGGTTTGCTTGAATAGGATGATGTTTAGAAGAGCGACTACTCTGCAGCAGTAACCATTAGGTACCGTTGCAAAGTTAGGTCTCAGTCAAAGACAGAAAGTCAGATTATTGGTTAGAAGGATCAGTGAAACGCCATGAGTTCTCCCTCATCGCCGTCTCCCCCACACAGGGCGGCTAGCCCTAGCACCGACATGGTGCTCACAGGCAAGTGGGCAGGTCTCATACTTCTTGTAGAGGAGAAGGGATCCACATAAGAATATATTACTTGAGGTACCTTTTGCACCTCTGGTACACCAGTCTCAGAAGCTCTCCTATCACATCCATTCACAGCAGCTTCCAATCATCTGACTGCAATCACAGCGATTTCCAGCTGTTTGTGAACGTCAACTAACTCATTCCGTGTTTAAGGACAACAGTCACAGTGGGGCTGTATTGTAGCTGGTGTATTGTTTTGTAAAGCAATAAAGAAATAATTTTAAAATAAGCCTCCTGATTCCCTTTAAATTTCTGTGTTAAGCTGAAAATATTGCTAATTCACTGTAAGAAATGAAGCAAAACGAGTTTTCCATTCTCTAATACTGGAACTGAAGATTTTTTCAGAAATAAATCAATCACAGATTTCACAGTTTTAAAAAAGTTCGTTATAAAAATTAAGAGCTTCAACGCCTGTACCCCATCTCATTTGGACAGACTCAGGTGACTATGCTAGGTTTGGCCACAGTTCTTTGCAGAATGACGCATGATGCAGGGATTTGAGAAACTCTTTCTTGATATATTGCATTATGTCATTTTCTTCTGAGTAGCTGCTGCATACTTTTACACGATATGCTGCTGTGCATAGGTCAGACAAGTGAAAAGGATTAAACGCATGTATTCTATCTTCCTATGCGTAGGGCAGTTACCCCCTTCAGCATCTAGGCTGCAGTTCAAATGGTTCACATGGTTCTGAGCACTATGGGACTTAATATCTGAGGTCATCAGTCCCCTAGAATTTAGAACTACTTAAACCTAACTATCCTAAGGACATCAGACACATCCATGCCCGAGGCAGGATTCGAACCTGCGATCGCAGCAGCAGCGCGGTTCCGGACTGAAGCCCCTAGAACCGCTCGGCCACAACGACCGGCTAGGCTGCAGTATCCGAATACATAACAAGGACTTTTCTTCTTTGATTCACTCAAATCATACGAGTTTGAGACTATCATTCACAAAACAAGCTACTGTTGAATAATTTGTGCGTTCCAACACTTTACAGAAAAGCAATAATGACTTCAACAATTCTTATCTGTCGAGTTTGCTAACAATGAGACTGTCAATGAAACAGCCACATATGTCCTTTGTTTCGTCGATAGATAACCATGTTTGGTGGTGTTTATATAGGGTGTCTGGAAGTTCCCTTTACAAACTTCTAAGACTTATGGAGGAGAGTGAGTAGATAACATCTTAAATTGGAACCCATGTCCGGAAACGTACCATTTCCGTACTATGACTATTTGAAAATATGTTGGTAACACCAACACTTTTACAAATAATTGATTAAGTATGACCCATCACATCACTTGTTTTACAGTTCCACGCATTAACAGAAGAATAAATTGCTCGTGTACTTGATGGGTTCTCTTCAACGTGAAGCAGATGGAGTATGGCCTCTTCCAATGCGGGTGCATGGCGTCTCCTTGGAGCACCATAGTCACGTCTGGTGAAGATACCCTTTCTAGACACCATTGCGTAATTGAGGCGAAAAGTCGGACATTGTGGAGAACGATCTTGATAAAGGCGACGAGCAGCTCCTCAATTGCCGTGAGCATTAACTATTCAGAAGGATTACGTTGTGTATTCTGCACTCATGTACTCATCCATGTTCCTCGAACACTCACAGACACGTGAATGAGGTTCGAACCAGCCAGAGAGGTAGGACAGACGTAAAATGACATCAGCCGATCTGATGTAACCATTCCACACCATGCCTACCTTATTTCTTACCTACCTAGCACACAAGTTGTCAAACGGCTGTAGCACAGAAACGGTACATTTGCGGATCTGGGTTCCGATTAAAAATATTGTCTACTCAGTCCCCTCTACAAGTCCTAGAAATTTGTAACAGGAATTTCTGTACAGTGATGCATATTTTCAGACCTCCAGGTAACAAAAATATAAGTAGTTTTTCCTTGACGTCGATTCATCAGGAATCCATTCCACACAGTACTTTAGTAGAAATGAACCATATTCAATCATTTAAGGTTTCTATCATGGTATGTTTGCAACAACCTTTGTGGAGCATATATCATGAAAAAATTCAGTTGAGAGTTTGGAGTCTTTTGCACCTGCATCAGCAGCATTTTCTTCTTAGACGATTCCATCGCTTTCTTCTTTGTGCACATATCACTAGGTACATGTCGCTGAGGTTGTGACTACGTGTAGCATCCAATCTGCTTATGCACACTCGACATAGAACAATCTCTATATTACTTGTGAAAGTGTTGACCATTATACCACTACCCAATATCTTAGATGAACAAACAGTCAGAACTCTTCAGATGTACTATTTGGCAAATTTTTCTTGGCACACGCTCTTTCTGTTCTGAATCAGTAGAAGTTGTTAGTAGTCAGAAAACGTCAGGCAGCTGGATTTGTTTGTTCCAGTGACAATCTCGACTGCACACAAAATGCTACTACAATGCTATACACGGTGCTGTTATTGTATCTGCTTTGCTTCTGAGAAACGGAATTTTGCATCTTAGAAAACTGAGCAGTAGCAGAAGCACATCCTTCACAATCCAACTCAAAGTGCAGTTGACCCGTAACGCCTCTGCCCAGTTTTTAGCTAAAATAATGAGAAATAGTGAGGAAGCCACCAGAAGCATTGTATTAAAGGCCGGGTGCTGGTAGCAACGTGTGGTGATGTAAGTGTGAGAATAACATACACGTATGGGGACCACAAGATGAGGCTAGTTGAGCTCAGCAGGAAACTGCACTGCTCAGTGGTAATGACTGTAAAAGGTAGTTCGGTGTCACCATACCTGAGCAAGTCTCTTTGCTGTGGGCGATTAGGGGCCAGGTTTTAATGAAACAAATGTGCCTTGGAGAGGTATAAATATGTCTGGATTTTGAAGCAAAGCCATTATTGTACTCCTCTCGTCGCCAGAGTCCAACAGCATCACCGCGACGTCAAGGGCTACACAAGGCAGTGAGGTGGCTGGGCATCACTAGCAGCGGGCTCGGGTTTGAGACCGGGCTGTGCCTCCCACCACCAACACTAACTTCCCCTCTGGACTTGATGCCACAGACCCGCCAACCTGCCATCCGTTCCTGCCACCGTCAACATTAAGTTCCTCACAGGCTTGTTAGCGGAGCTGTTGCACTAACAAGCCATCTGTGTCTGCTGCCGCCAAAACAATGTTCCTAGTTGGACTCAATGTCTCAGCGCCGGCTGCTGTCCGACTCCTGCCAGAGGGCAGCAAGTTGAACCTGACACACTGCCGTCTTCATGCACCACCTTGGTAAACGCATATGGAGCAAGGGGCCATCAGGGCTCCATATCATAGTTGTGGCCTCCAGAGACCCTTAGCCTGCCATAGCCCTTCTGTCAGCAATGCAAGGTGCCTACATTGCATCCAAGTCCTGTCATTGTCAACTGGGGACAACAGACTGAGACGTGTCTGCCTCAGTGAGCTGTGACACATCTTGTACTGGAATTAAATAAAGGCATTCTTTACTGTCATCAGCACTCACTCAACGCCCTTGTTCAAGCTGCACCTTTCAAACCATATTTTATTACATTAGAACGCGATTTAGAGATAATTTACTTCCGGTTTTCAACATCTATGGTAAGTCCGATTTGGACGTTTTTTCCCAGGGAACAGCCTGCTGAAAGTGCGGGGAAGTATGAATAGGGTTAAAAAATAAAAAAGGTAGTTTTATACAGTACTAAGTTAAAATATGTAAACTACATTTCTGTGAACAACAAAGTATACATCTCTGTGTTTTGTGAAGTGCACATATTTACATGTCTGAATACTTATAATAACAGCTGAACTGTTGGATTTCCTCCTTGAAATATAACACTACTCTCTCTCCATCTACTTTACTGAACATATACATCTAACTTGCTTTACTTGTCTTATGTACTCCGATAAGCATTATAGCCATAGCTGCCTCATGGTTACTGACACCAGCGTGTCCACTAGTATCAGTAACCATGGGGCCTCAGAGTGTTAAGATTCATTTGTTGGCATTAGATTCAATATATTTCTATCGTGAGTGGGTTTTCGAAATATCTGTTCTAATGTATGACATTCCATCACTGTGCTGGTACAAGAATCAGCATTTCAATTTACTTATAGTGTACTAAGTTTTTCATTACAGTTACGTATGACTGTTTCGAACAGTTGTATTCATTTTCAAATCATTACTGCATCTCTAATATCTGACTGTATGCTATTACAATTGAACATTCGTAAGATTTGTTCATATGTTAGATCAATCTAACAAACGTAATTTGACCGTAATGTAATTCCAGTGGCTCATTCCAAACTCGATAGACAACTTTACTTGTTTTAGACAAAAAAAGCCAACAACTAATGTAAACAGTAACAAATGTAATATAAACATGAACAGCCGTTTCAAGATGAACTTCTCGTTTCGAACCGGTAACGGCACTAATTGTATAAATAAATAGCATTATTAACATTATCTGGTTGCTGTTTTCTTCTCTGCAAGAATCTAAGTATAAAGACTTTGTTATTGACACTTACAACCAGTTAGTTTCCTGGTATGGCACTCAGAATGTTCTGAATCGAGTATTTATATTTTAATTCGTTTCATTATTTCTTTCTAGTGAATTGATGAGCACATAACTATGTGATATCAGAATACCTTCTCAATTTTTTGTACAGTTCAGTTATATAGAAACAGAGATATGTTGTTTATTTCATTCTCCCACTTACAACAGTTTCCATGTCCACTCTTCACGTAATCATGAATGTCGCTTATCATTACCAACATTTCTTTTTTCTCTAAAAGTAGTTCTGAAAATAACCTTAATACAAGAATTAAAAACAATCTCAGCAAAGGCCTCGTGGTTATAGTGCTATAAATAAAGGAGAAAGAAGCATTGGTACACAAGTCAGTAATTTGATAGAGCCAAATGACTATGTTGAAGAAAAAATAGTGCCACCGTTGAAAGATAACTTACACAGTTTCCTCTAGGTTAACTCCTTCAACTCAATTAAAGACAATCTTCACAAATATTCTTCAAAATAATATTTTTGGTTGTAATACAATTAAGAAGTTTAATATTTCTTTCTTTCATAACTTTGTAACTGTGATGTATTGAATTTAAGCAAATGAATCTGTTTCATATAACATACTTTACAGTCCTTTGTATATGATACAAGAACACTATTTATTTAAGTAGAATAAAAGTTAGCATAATGGAGAGAGAAATGAATTATACAATGATAAAAATATTTGGCCATTCAGCCAGTGATCTGAAAAGTGCAGCGAAAAATAAATTAAAATTGTGTATCTACATGGTCTAGTCACATTAATGTGACCACTGCCTATGTTCGACGTCTTTGCAATAACTGCTCACAGACAACAATGACAGCAATAGCTGTGGAGGGTATACAATGTGCGTTGGGTTGATAAGATAAACAATGCAGTCATTGTCGTAATGCAATAACAGAGAACTTTGACATCCAACAGGGCATGATCATTGGCTTTCGGACCAAGGGTGGAAGCATTTACGAAATTGCTAAGTTTGTGAATTGTTCTTGTGCCACCATGGTTAAAGCATATTGTGCATGGCCAGATGGCACTATCCAAAACTGGCGCCAAGGCAGCTGTGGAGTATCACGGGCCATAGGTGACAAGAGATGAACTACAGCTGTGGAGATGTGTACGGGCGAATAAACGCGCCACTGTTGAGCACCTGGCTGGCCAAATGAACCAAGGGCTACGACTGTTCAGAGAACGTTGCCGCATATGGGCCTCCACAGCAGACGCCTGGTTCATGCATAACTGCTCACCAGCGATGAAGCTGGCATTTGCATGTCAATGCCGAAACTAGACGTCCACTGACTGGCGACAGGTGGCGTTTTCAGATGATTGATGGCCATTGGCGTGTATAGCGTGGAACGTCCGAAAACAAATACACTGCAAAAATCGTCAGAAGGCTCCAGGCTGGAGGAGTGCGTGTTACGGTCTGGGGAAGGTTTTCGAGGTGTTCCTTAGGTGATCGCCTCGTTTTGAGAGGCGCAATGGATCAAACCAATATGCATCTGTCCTTGGGGACCGTGTACACCCATATATGCAGTTTGTTTTCCCTCGGCACGATGGCACTACCAGCAGGACAATGCAGTGCATCACACAGCTTGCAGTGTATGTGCCTGGTCTGAATAGTATCAGGATACATTTACTGGACTCCCCTGGCCACCAGATTCCCTGGATTTGAATCCAATCGAGAATATGAGAGACGAATTGCACTTAGCTGCTCACGCCATGGATCTTCAGCTTAGAAAGCTAGTGCAGCTGGCCATAGCACTAGAGTAGTCATGGTTCCACATCTCCATCGGTACCTTCCACAACCTCATTGACTCCCTTCCTGCACGTTTTGCAGTGGTCCACACTCCAAAAGGTGGTTATTCAGGCTGGTCAGTGTATAACAACTCATTCTAATCCGAAGACAGATATCTTAATAGATAATTCTATATTAAACATATATGTGTTATATTTACTAGTAATGCTAAAAATATAAATAGACTCAATTATCATAAAGATGGGTTACATTAATTTGAGTACAACAGGTACACTAAAGACACATTCTTTTTTAATTGATATTGTAACACACTGATATGTTTAATGTCATTGCAAGTCAGAAACTGTACTAAACTTCCCTAGCTATTAGCACTTTGTGTCATTCCGACTGCATCTCACACCCTTATCTCTGTGGTAATACATACACTATTGGCCATTAAAATTGCTACACCAAGAAGAAATGCAGATGATAAACGGGTATTCATTGGACAAATATATTATACTAGAACTCAAATGTGATTACATTTCCACGCAATTTGGGTGCATAGATCCTGAGAAATCAGTACCCAGAACAATCACCTCTGGCCGTAATAACGGCCTTAATACGCCTGGGCATTGAGTCTAACAAAGCTTGGATGGCGTGTACAGGTACAGCTGCCCATGCAGCTTCCAACACAATTCCACAGTTCATCAAGATTAGGGACTGGCGTATTGTGACGAGCCAGTTGCTCGGCCACCATTGATCAGACGTTTTCAATTGGTGAGAGATATGGAGAATGTGCCGGCCAGGGCAGCAGTCGAACATTTTCTGTATCCAGAAAGGCCCTACAGGACCTGCAACATGCGGTCGTGCATTATCCTGCTAAAATGTAGGGTTTCACAGGGATCGATTGAAGGGTAGAGCCACGGGTCGTAACACATCTGAAATGTAACGTCCACTGTTCAAAGTGCTGTCAATGCGAGCAAGAGGTGACCGAGACGTGTAACCAATAGCACCCCATACCATCACGCCGGGTGATACGCCAGTATGGCGATGACGAATACACGCTTCCAGTGTGCGTTCACCGCGAAGTCGGCAAACACGGACGCGACCATCGTGATGCTGTAAACACAACCTGCATTCATCCGAAAAAATGACGTTTTGCCATTCGTGCACCCAGGTCCGTCGTTGAGTACACCATCGCAGGTGCTCCTGTCTGTGATGCAGCATCGAGGGTACCCGCAGCTATGGTCTCCGAGCTGATAGTCCATGCTGCTGCAAACGTCGTCGAATTTTTCGTGCAGATGGTTGTTGTAGTGCAAACGTCCCCATCAGTTGACTCAGGGATCGAGACATGGCTGCACGATCCGTTACAGCCATGCGGATAAGATGCATGTCATCTCGACTGCTAGTGATGTGAGGCCGTTGGGATCCAGCACGGCGTTCCCCTCCTGAACCCACCGATTCCATATTCTGCTAACAGTCATTGGATCTCGACCAATGCGAGCAGCAATGTCGCTATACGATAAACCGCAATCGCGATAGGCTACAATCCGACCTTTATCAAAGTCGGAAACGTGATGGTACGCATTTCTCCTCCTTACACGAGGTATCACAACAACGTTTCACCAGGCAACTGCTGTTTGTGTACGACAAATCGGTTGGAAACTTTCCTCATGTCAGCACGTTGTATGTGTCGCCACCGGCGCCAGCCTTGTGTGAATGCTCTGAAAAGCTAATCATTTGCATATCACCGAATATTCTTCCTGCTGGCTAAATTTCGTGTCTGTAGCACGTCATCTTCGTGGTGTAGCAATTTTAATGGCCAGTAATGTATCTCGAATTGGTTTACATCCCTGAGAGATTCGTATGGCCGTAACATCAATTGAACATTTTATGAAGCAAGTAAATTATGTTTGTAACGATGTATTTTTGCGCTCCTGGATGACATGTTAATAATACATGACAGGGATAACATGGCACTACACTTCAAGAGCCTTTTAAAAGAAAAAATCAGTAATAGCCTAACACTGCACTTCTACATTTAGATCTAAACCTACAATCCGTCAGCCACTTTAGGGTATGTGCTGAAGGTTACCTTGTGCAGCAGTGTCGCGTTCCCTCTTCCCCTTTTCCTGTTTCAGTCGCATATGGTTCGCAAGAAGAATGGTTGCTGGTAAGAAGGCTCAATCGCTCACTGCTCCCCACCACTCTTACGGATCGGACTGTAAGGTGGCTCACCACTTCCTACCACTCTCGTAGGTGAGATCGCATGGAGCTGATCACACAGCGGCTAGAGGCATCACTCCATTCTCTGCGCTGTTGGCACAGTGGTGCAGCTTGCAGCTCGCTTTCTTGACTGAGCACCTATATGCCACTGTTTGGTTTCACTAGAAAACGTTCTTTATAGAAATAACGGTATGTATGTTACATAATTATCTTAACATATATAACAGAACATATGTACAGGTTGTCTCTGGAGGAATGGTCAATTTTCAGGGGTATGGCAGAAACGCTAATTTTACATAAGAAACATTTGTCCTCTTCTGAATGGTTACTTTTGTGCGTTTTGCTTGAATAACTCGAAATCCGCGGCCTCTACTGAAAACGGTTCATTTTTTTCTCTATGATTTGTATTTTTCGTGTAGATAGAGAGAGAATACTGAAAATCGTATGTTATGCTCATGCGCCGAGGTGTAGGTAGCTTTGGTAAATAGTTAAAATGGCTCTGAGCACTATGGGACTTAACATCAGAGGTGATCACTCCCCTAGAAATTAGAACTACTTAAGCCTAACTAACCTAAGGACATCACACATCCATGCCCGAGGCAGAATTCGAACCAGCGACCGTGGCGGTCGCGAGCTTTGGTAAGCCAGTTTGAGATAGTTTCCTGAATTGATAGACCACGTGTTTGATATCAAATTATTCGTCTTGACTTCGCCTACGCTACTGTGGTTCATTGTAAACAACGTCAACCTACAGAATAATAAAGAAAATAATTAGCGATTTACATTAAATATGTTCTGTCTCAGAAACCATTCAGAATAGAGCGAATGTTCATATGAAGCTTTTTGCGTCAAATGATCGTTCTTGTCATATATCTCAGTGTTAACCATTCATCCTGGGAAACTCTGCATATTATATTCAATTATTTATTTATTTATTTAAACAGAAAAATTAATGCCTTCAGGACCCCTCTTACATCAGACCAGAATTTTAAGTATAATTACTAAACTTATTACACCACAGTTACTTAAAAAAACATAATATTTCTTCTTCTGCTCTCTGTATGTATTAGGCATTTGCCTGTTACGCCCTCTTCATTGAAACTGTTGATTTTCCTCGGCCTTCTTAAATATCTTCTGCCCATTGGGAAACAACCATCATTAATTTAGGTATTCTATCGTCTTCCATTCTTGTGACTTGGTCCTTCCAGTTGCCTCTGCATTCTTTAATCTGCTCATTTAAGCTCTTCACTCTCAGTAATTTTCTGACGTCTACTTTCACTCTCCCGTCAAACAGAATGAACCCAGCTACTCTCCTAAGCAATCGAATCTCCAATGCTTGTACTCTTTATTCATTTCTGTTTGTTACTGATCACGGCTCACTTCCACGTGTTATAGCTGCCACACACTTCGTTTTGTAGGAATAATCTAGAGTTTCCTTTCTTGCTTTCGTTCTAAGGGTTCTACTGTGATGTAATTAAATCTTTCCATCTACTTTTGCATGTCCATTTCTTTCATGGAAGAGATAGTATTTCCTTTCTATGAATGAGTTTACTCCGTTTATTTTATGGTCATTTATTATTTTGCTGGGAAATGGCTGCTGGTCCCTAAAAGCCATAACTTCAGTTTTCTTAGAAGACACTAACGGCTTGTATAGCTTAGCTGTTGTGGGTAAAATATGAATAGCTGTTTGCAGTGTGTCCTCGCTATCAGCAATCACAATTTGAACATCAGCAAACAGAATAATACCTTTGGCTGAAGTATAAAAAACGTAATTTACCTATCGCTTGGCTTGCCTCGACGTGTCGTCGACATAAATATAAAAAAGAATCAGAGACAAACTGCATCCTTCTCTTACTCTCATATTTGGCCTTATCTTTGATTTTCTACTTCCTGTAATGGCGATTTATGTTCCTTGGTGCTACCTTTATTGTTTAAAAAGGTGTTCCTGTTTTGTTCATAACCTCATATAGCTTTTCTCCACGTATCTAAAACCTTCACATTGTCCATGAATAGTTAACGTGTCTCCTTATTCTCTGTACTTCTCAGTTATTTCTTTAGTAGTGAGTTTATTGTCTGTGCATGACCTACCTTCCCTAAAATCCATTTGCACTTGCAGCAGAATATTTTCAAAAACTACTGGTAGTTTCAGTGTTGTTCTTATAGAATATAGTTAATACCCCATGTTTAGTAAACAAATGCCATTATAGTTTTCGCGATTACTTCTGTCTACTCTCTTGTTAATAGGTAATATCGTAGCTTATTTCCAGTCCTCTGAAATGTCCTTATTTGTCGTACATCCTCCATATAGTTGAAAAATCTGGATATCAGTGTGGGAGATGCATATTAAATCAGTATTGTGTTAATCCCGACGCTGTCCGATGTTTTCTAGTCATCATTTTATGCGTCGTATCTTCTAATGTCTTCATTTCTATGCTATCCACTGTTGTCTCTTCCTCATATTCGCACAAATTTCCAGATATTTATTCATGTCGTTTTATTTGCATGATATGTAGTAATGAAATTGAATAGAACCGGAAATGATTTGAAAGGAGATTTGAATTTATCCAGTGACTAAGAACTAGTAGCAATGACATTAGCTCTGCTACTGCTAAAAATAATAATAACAGTAACGACAGTAGACGTTAGTAAAGGGCATTTAGGAAATGAGGAATGTCTGGTTGGGTAGGGTCTACTTTACAGTAAAGGGACAGGGGATGCGTACAGGACAGAGATAGACATTTTTGTTGGTTTAATGTATATGCTACTGTCTCTGTTTTGAAGCTAGGTGTGTTGCTTGGTTCTCTGAAATGCTGTTGGAGATTCTTCCAAAATCGGGTTCCTAATACCGAAAAGGACTTGTTGAAGTTAGCTGAGTAGTGGTGCTTGACGGACAGCATGTTACTGTTACGGGAACGAGTGTTCCTGCTGTGTTTTCCAGGCAAGGGCTTTAGGGTCTAGGGAGTTGTAGTTATTATGAGCAGTAGTGAGTCAACAGTAAGCTTGATCATTTCGAGTTCGACGCCGTCGTGTGCAGTAAATGGTGGTTTGATGGATTTATCGACCGCGTTATCAGCTCAAGACAGAATTTTTCGCGACTATTGTCATTTATCTTCGTGAAATAACCAGTAAGACTATGTTTTGTTTATGGTGCAATGAAGGGTATTTGTTTAGTTTGTAAATTGGGACAATGGGATCAGCTACAGCTTCTACCTTGCCTATACTTCCCTGGATCACACAACTTTTTCCACAGAACATCTGGTCTGCGTGTTGTAAATTAATGTACTGGCGTGCCTTAGGTATCGTTCCTCTCAGGTTGATTTACTGTCTTTGCTTTCTGGTTGTAATCAGTTTTATTTTATGATTCTTGAGTTTCTCCCGGCGTATTGGTAATCAAGATATCCACGGGTGTACTGCCGGTCTACAGTGTCCAACGGGCACAATATTTCGGCGATCATACATGTCGGCATCATCAGGTGAACTGACGGACTGAGCTCCTGTGAACATGCCGGCACGGAGATCCGTACGCTATGGCTGCTCAGGACGAACTGGGTTCGGTCGCGGCGGCGGCCAATTTAAATACCCTCCGCCTGCGGCGCGCTCACTCCGCCGTCCGCGCCCCGCGCCACGGTCGCGCGGTGGAACAGATTGCGACGGCGTCTGAGGTGACGTCGGTGTGATGGCTCTGTCCGCCGTGGTCGTCACAACTATACGTTTGCTCGATTTACTCTTGATTAACCCGATCGCTGGTTCCCAAGTCTTGCTAAGATTATAGCCACAGTCACGGTTTATGAGGTCGTCGTTGGTGCGAATTTCGATGGCCTCTCTAACAACGCTGTCCCAGTATCTCGACGTCTGTACCAGAATCCTCGTGCGTTCATACTCCAAAGCGTGATTTTCCGACAAACAATGTTCAGCGACCGCCGACTTGCTCGGATACATCAGTCGAGTGTGCCTCTGGTGTTCGCGGCATCGATCCTCGACGGTACGCATCGTCTGACCAATATACGACTTGCCACATTGACACGGAATCTGGTTCACGCCGGCCTTTCTCAAACCGAGGTCATCTTTGGCACTCCCCACCAGTGCACGAGTTTTATTCGGAGGACAAAACACAGTTCCGACCCGGTGTTTCTTCAAAATGCGGGCGATTTTCCCCGAGAGTGCGCCTGTATATGGAGTAAACGCAGTGCCTACCTCCTCCCTCGTGATTTCATCCATCTCCACGGGTTGTGCTGTAGTGGTTGGGCGGAGAGCACGTTGAATCTGCCACTCTGAGTACGGTCTAGCGGTTCTAGCCGCTCAGTCCGGAGCCGCGCGACTGCTACGGTCACAGGTCGTGCATGGATGTCTGTGATGTCCTTAGATGTTAAATCCCATAGTACTTAGAGCCATTTGAACCATTTGAACTCTGAGTACCCATTTTTTCGAAATAAAGTTCTCAGATGTTCCAATTCCTGGGGTAGACTCGCTGCGTCAGAGATAGTGCGCACCCTATGTACTAGAGTTTTAAGTACCCCATTCCTCTGTGAAGGGTGGTGGCAGCTATCTGCGTGCAAATACAGATCAGTGTGCGTTGTCTTCCGATACACCGCATGACCTAGGGTGCTGTCAGCCCTTCTCTTGACCAAGACGTCAAGGAAAGGTAATTTACTCTCCGTTTCAGTCTCCATAGTGAATTTGATGTTGGGGTGTATGGAGTTTAGATGCGTAAGGAAGTCAAGGAGTTTATCCATACCATGTGGCCAGATGACGAACGTGTCGTCCACGTAACGGAAAAAGCAAGTAGGTTTCCATTCGGATGACGACAGGGCTTCCTCCTCGAAGTTCTCCATGTACAAATTCGCTACCACCGGTGAGAGTGGACTACCCATGGCGACTCCCTCCGTTTGTTCGTAGTATTCTCCATTAAAAAGAAAATACGTGGAAGTCAAGACATGCCTAAAAAGTTCAGTGGTCTTCTCGTCAAACTTTTAATGGAGACGCACGCCGGCACGCACGCACATCATTACCGTCGCTCGCGCACGCCAACGCCACTAGCCCAACGCCATGTCGAGAAGTAGGAATGGAGGAAGAGGCAAGATTGCTGCTGCTGTGGAGCTCCTACTAAACGCAGTCGGGAGCAACGGTTGCGGCAACAACAAGAAGAAGCGGAAGCCTGTGGCACAATTACAGTGCTATAAGTGTCAAAAGCTTGGACACATAGCCAGGGAATTCGACGGTGTGGTTGCGTGTGTTAAGTGCAGGAAACCGCACGACACGCGCAACTGCACAAAACCAAAGGGCACTGCAGTGCGTAAACTGCGGTGGCTCGCACGCCGCAGACGCGCGCAGCTGCAGTTACCTGAAGACGTGGAAGCAGCGGAAGTTGGCCACCACACACGAAGAGGTGGCCCAACAAGAAGAAATGGTGGTCACCCCGCCCTCCTGCCTTAGTAGGGGAAGCAGGCAGCGCCACCAAGACGACGTGGACGCCTTCCGCCAAGCACTGCGGGAAGCCAACGAGGACGCAATCACCGCGCTCAAATCCGCCATGGCGGAGTAGAGAGCGGCCCTGAGAGCGGGACTCGAAGAGACGCGCCAGGAGGTGACTCTACTAAGGGTCGCCTTGTACTTCGCGTCCCGCACGACGACGGACGTGGCACCGACCCCCACCAGTACGGGGGTAGACGCGGAAACACAAACGAACGCCTCCCTGGCCGACGCGGCAACGCAGGTTGCTAGGGAGGTGGTCATACAGTCGGGGAAAACCACCGACAACAAGGAGACGGTCCCCTCGGAAGCAGTCGTCACTCCTGTCTCTGCGGAAACGCAGACGGCACAGGAAGTGCCGATGGAGACCGAGGGAGAAGAAGAAGACGAGCCGTTCGAGTGCCTCCCCCTCCCCAACAAAAACTGTGTGAGGGAGGTGCTCACCAAGATCGCCGATTCCCTGCGAGGCGGTAGCTACCCCCATCATGATTATCCTTACCCTTTCACGGTAGATAACATCCCTCCCCTTCCTCACAAACCTTATCCTTTCCACTGGGGGTGCGAACCCTTGAACCAGAAGCTGCACGGGAGGGAACTCGTCAGGCGTGCAGATCTGGAGCTCATAAACAAGCAGCCGATCTTCACGGACGAGGACTGGAAATACATGACTGAACAAGCAGTCAAGTACACCCAGACACAGACGCCGCCAGTGGACTACTCCCGCCTGAAGAAAATCGAATTCGGGCAGCCAGGAAGCAGTAAGAAGAAGAAGAACAAGAAGCCGCCGGAATCAGCCAGCAGATAAGCCCCTGCATCCACAGAAACCAGAGGCCAGAACAACACGCGAAGAAAAATATTCCAAACAGAGAGGACTTCAGGAGGAACAGCTCAACCAGCTTAAACTCCGCTACCTCGGGCCAAGGCAGGCCCGTCAATATAGTGAGTGAGTGAGTGACCGAACCCAGTTCCTCCTGAGCAGCCATAGCGTACGGATCTCCGTGCCGGCACGTTCACAGGAGCTGAGTCCGTCAGTTCACTTGATGATGGCGACATGTATGATCGCCGAAATATTGTGCCCGTTGGACACTGTAGAACGGCGGTACACCCGTGGATATTTTGATTAGTTTTATTTTCAATGGCGGAAGGTCGTCGGTAAGTCCGATGTGCAGTGCTCTGAGGTTCCTGAACCGTTTTGCTCTTCCGTTAACTAAGGTGCAGGTGTTCGCTTCAGGTTTCCGGTCTTTGGGGGAGATCCTTATTGTGTAATAGAATCAGTTTGGTAGTAAATACATGGAGTTTGTCTTGTACCTCCAGGAATGGAATGGAAGTCGTGTCCCAAATTATCTCTTGCGCCTCCCCTGCTAGTTCAGATACATTGACGCACTTAAAGTCTCTGTATGTAGTCAGTTACAGTTTATTCCTTGGATATTTTACAGTGTATGTCATGAATATAATTTGTGAGATGATATTCCAGATATGAATCACTATGCTTGTGTACGCCCACTTAGCTGAATGGTTAGTGCGTCGGACTGCATTCCAGTGCGCCCGGGTTCGATTCGCGGACACGTCGGAGATTTTCTCCGCTTGGGGGTGTGGCATCAATTGAAAAGACTTGTCTCTCAGCGTCAGAACTTCTCCAGGTAGAGACTCCTGGTCATAAGTGCCATACGATCATTTCTTTCTTTTTCTCTTTGCTTGTAGATTTTGTGGCAAATATACGTATTAGAGGGTGACTGTAGGCTGCGTTATGGATAGGTTCAAGCTCAAACAGGGTTGAATGTGATGAAGAAACTATATACTTCAATTTCCCAGTGAAGAGGCAAGAAATTTATGTTAGTATCGCTAGCATTATTTGTATGCTCGTATGTCGAATCGAATTTTGAAAACTCAGTTTGGAAACAGGCTATCCCGCTACTTTCGGAGGTCTGTAGAGGACGCAGATTAGGCAAATTTTGTCAAGGGATTTGATATTTACTAACGTCTATTCGACTCCTATGTCTTCATTAATGTAGGATGTGAGTAGCACGGTCAGTAGTAAGTCAAAGCGTTTGTATGCAGTTACTCCACCTCCTCGCCTGTCATTTGTGTGGTGTCTTAGGACAGTGGAGTGTGTAGTTGCGGAACTGGAGTGCATGCTTGGCTTGAACCAGGTGTCCACGTTCATTAGAAGTCATACGTGAATGTCGATATTTTGAAACATATGGCGGAATTTCTCGAAATGAGCTGAAAGTAATTGAACATTTACGTGAGCTAGAGTGAGTATTGTGAGTTCAGTTGTAGAAGGTGCGACGATACCCCTGGCAGAAAACATATGTGGCTGTGGCTAACCCGCCTGCCCGATTACAAAAGCGCGAGGAATGCGATGGAAGGGCGTGGGAGACGGAACCAGGACGGACCGGAGCAGGTAGGCAGGAATGGAGCAGAGGCAGTGCGACCAAGGTCAGATGGTTTTGCAGCAGTTGTGTGACAGGGGAAGTGGAGGCACGGAAATAAGTCTCGCTAAGAACAGAAATAATCTCTGCATAACAGTAGTATAAACAAATCAAAAAGAACGGTGGCAAGAAGTGCTGTTAATCTTAATAGTGTTAATGACAAGTAAAAGTAACATCAGTGATATGGTGAGGGGTTGGTAAACAAGAAATGGAAGTAAGAAAACATTAACACAGAAATTGCTAATTTAACTAAATATAGGAAGTACATGAGTAAATTATGGCGAACTACGTTCTACAGTAACAATACAGACATACTGTTAGAACTAATGGCTGCATATGTATAAAATTCCTTAGCTCCTAAACCACAGGCTTCATTTCCACTTTTTTTTCCTGCCTTTATCAGCACCATTATCCTTCCATCTCTTGTTCGCACATTATGTAGCCCAAATTCGTGTATCACATTATTCAAAATTTTTGATCTTCCAGCAGTGAAATTCTCCTGTATGTCAGACTTGTCTTCTCGAAGTTCTTCATAACTATAAATGTTTTAGATCTGTTTGTACATGATACAAACTGCGTGGGTCAAGGTTTCGCAGATCGCAACGTCCTACATCCCATTCTACAAATTCTGATTATAGAATGTGCTGATGTATGTTTTTTCTCACTTTAAATTTTTACTACACTGGTCTCCAAAATTAAAGCAACATATCATTATTTCCCCGTCCTGTGTGTAATTCACGATATAATCATACAAACTGTCAATGGATGTCGTTAAGATCGTGTTCCGCACAGGAGATAGCATTCCGATAAACGGACGACCACGCCAGCAATCACGCCGGGGCACCTATCAAGCGGTGTAGTGTTTGCGGGGTAGATCAACATCCACAATCGTTGAGTACTCAGTCATAGATGGAAGCAGGGGAGTCGCAATCTGATGTGGCCCGATGGTTTAATGTGAATATTCTGTTGTTTCTCGGATGAAGGGACAGTTTGCAGAGACCGAAACTGTATCCCAGAGACCAGGACAGGGGACCAAGTGTGACATCAGAAAGAGTGGACCGTTATTTGGCTGTAAGGACACGACGGTGTCGCCATAGCAATGCGCAGCATCCTCTGGATGTGTTGTATCGAGGCAACCGGTGTGCTGAAAGCTTCAGCAAAGTGGCCTTTATTTTTAGAGACCTACTGTCTGTTTACCTCTGGCGTGTCTTCACACAAGGGAACGTCTACAGTGGAGCCGTCAGCATGCCACCTGGACGGTCGAATGATGGGCCAATGTCTTTTTGCAGATGGGTTCCGATTTGGTGTGGAGAGTGACACTCAACGGATTCGCATCTGGAGGGGACGTGGAACACGATTTCGGGACTCAAACATTGCGGAAAGAGACCGATATCGAGGAGGTTCAAATGGTTCAAATGGCTCTGAGCACTATGGGACTTAACATCTTAGGTCATCCGTCCCCTAGAACTAAGAACTACTTAAATCTAACTAACCTAAGGACATCACACACATCCATGCCCGAGGCAGGATTCGAACCTGCGACCGTAGCAATCCCGCGGTTCCGGACTGAAGCGCCTAGAACCGCACGGCCACCACGGCCGCTATATCGAGGAGGATCCCTAATGGTGTGGACAGGTTCAAATGGTTCAAATGGTTCAAATGGCTCTGAGCACTATGGGACTCAACTGCTGAGGTCATCAGTCCACCAGAGCTTAGAACTACTTAAACCTAACTAACCTCAGGACATCACGCACATCCATGCCATAGGCAGTATTCGAACCTGCGACCGTAGCAGTCGCGCGATTCCGGACTGAAGCGCCAAGAACCGCCGGCCACAGCGGCCGGCGTGAGGGCAGGGATTATGTTGACCACTCGAAAACCTCTTCATGAATTAGCATGATTTAGCTGCCGCCAGGTACCGTGAGGAGATCTTGGGATCTCATGCGCGATTGTTGCGAGGTACTGTGGCCTCAGACGGTGGACGATAATGCTTTGCCTCATAGAGCGCAGGTAGGTCATGTTGTTTTTGGAAACGGGAGATATTGCAAGCATGACGTGGTCTGCTCGCTCTCCCGATTTGAATCCCATAGGGCAGGTCTGGGATGCGCAGGGAAACGGGTTGCATCACATTAGCAGCCACGAACCACTTTCCAAGACTTGTGAGCAGCTCTGTATGAAGGATGGGCGATATTGTCTCAAAATAAGATTGACGATATCATTCACAGTATGTACCGTCGTTGTTAGGCCTAGATAGGTGCCACAGATGCTCACACCCCATACTGAGCACATTAACCAGCTGTCAGAATGTGTGCGCAAATCCGTTAAGTTGGAAAAAAAGGAAGAAAATTTTTGTCTACCGTTAGGCATGTTGCACTTGATTACGTTTTGTATTCTTTACATTGTTTTTACACTCATGCTCATAAATTAAGGATAATGCTGATACATGGCGAAACAACTCTCTGGTAGGCGGTTTGCGGGTTTAAATCACCTCGGTGTATGACCATGCGGTGCGTTTGACCTGCGGTCGCACGGTGGCGCTGGCAGCAATCCACATACGCAGTGTGTTGGTGCATGTCAGAGTACGCTGCAGCGAGTAAGTGTGCATACGTTTTCAGACGTGCTAATGGTGACTGTGCGTTGAAAATGGCTCAAAGAACACATATTGATGACGTTATGAGGGGTAGAATACTAGGGCGACTGGAGGCTGGTCAAACACGGCAGGTCATAGCACGGGCCCTCCGTGTGCCACAAAGTATAATCTCAAGATTATGGCAACTATTCCAGCAGACAGGAAACGTGTCCAGGCGCTACAGTACGGGACGTTCACAGTGTACAACACCGCAAGAAGACCGGTATCTCACCATCAGTGCCCACAGACGGCCACGGAGTACTACAGGTAGCCTTGCTCGGGACCTTACCGCAGCCACTGGAACGGTTGTCTCCAGACACACAGTCTACAGACGACTGAACAGACATGGTTTATTCGCCCGGAGACCTGCAAGGTGTATTCCGCCGACCCCTGGTCACAGGAGTTCCCGTAAAGCCTGGTATCAAGAACACAGTACGTGGTCATTGGAACAGTGGTCTGAGGTTATGTTCACAGACAAGTCCAGGTATAGTCTGAACAGCCGGGTTTTCATCTGGCGTGAACCAGGAACCAGATACCAACCCCTTAATGTCCTTGAAAGGGACCTGTATGAAGGTCATGGTTTGATGGTGTGGGGTGGGATTATGATTGGTGCACGTACACCCCTGCACGTCTTTGACAGAGGAACTGTAAAAGGTCAGGCGTATCGGGACATCATTTTGCACCAGTGTGTCCGCCTTTTATTTTAGAGGTGTAGTAGGTCCCGCCTTCCTCCTGATGGATGATAATGCACGGCCCCACCGAGCTTCCATCGTGGAGGAGTACCTTGAAACAGAAGATATCAGGCGAATGGAGTGACCTGCCTGTTCTCCAGACCTAAACCCCATCGAGCACGTCTGGGATGCTCTCGGTCGACGTATCGCTGCACGTTTTCAAACCCCTTCGACACTTCAGGAGCTCCGACAGGCACTGGTGCAAGAATGGGAGGCTATACCCCAGCAGCTGCATCCAGAGTATGCCAACCCGTTGTGCGGCCTGTGTACGTGTGCATGGTGATCATATCCCATATTGATTGCCACATTGTGTGGCACCACATTCTGTAATTATCCTTAATTGAGAATGAGTGTACTTTGCTATCACCTGTCTATACTGTTTTGTGGCAACCTTGCAAAATATCCGTTTGTTACTTTAATTTTGGACACCAGTGTATTTAAAAAGTCTATTTTAATAGTAAATATTTTAATTTTTCCAACGCACTTTTCAGTGCCGCAGAACAATATGACACTCACATACCCTTCGCCTGGAAGAATCAGGGGCGATGTGTGGTACCATTTTATAAAAATGGAAAAAAAGGAAAGTGCCGCTACTGTCAGCAGATAATTTCCATGTCTTCTGGCTCACCATCAAACCTGAAGAGACATCTAAAACCGAGGCGTCCTACAGTACTTCTGAAAAAATGTAGGTCAGGAAGATTGTCGTCAATCGACGCAGAAATTCGAGTAATCATTTCTCGTGAACCATCCTCATTGATGTCTGCTTCCGCCTCGGGTGAAGGTGTTCTCCCAGAAAGGCAAACTGAGTCTCAAGCTGTATCGAGTGTCGTCAGGTTCTGGACCAAGTCCTGATTTATTTTCTTTTGTGACGTTCTCATCCTCAACTGCTTCTCATTTACAACAACCAATAAGTAAATTTGTTACTATTATAAAGTAGCTCACATTAAATAAAAGTGTGGTATTAGATGCACTGTTTTTAAAAAATGATTTGCAGATAATGCCATCCTTTTTCTATAGCTGAAGACAGGGAGTTAAAAAAACTGATATATATGCTTTGCCCAAAGTATAATTTACCAAATCGAGAAACGTTGTCAAACACTCTAATGTCAAGTTTGTATAATGAATTATTTGATGAAATTAAAAATGATTTGGACACTGCAAAGGCAGTTTGTCTGATGGGTAGACGAGTGTAAATACAGTAACATTAGTTTCTATGCACTCACTGCCCATTTAATAGAACAGAAGAGTGAACTACAGTAATATATTTTAGAGTGTTTACAATTTGAAGACAGACACACGGCAGAAAACATCTCGAACTGCGTAAAGGCTCTTATCACCGAATGCAATATCAGTTTTCACATTACTGGCATAGTAACAGACAATGCATGAAAAACGAAATTAGTTGCAATGCTTCTGAAACTTCCACGTATCCTTTGCTTTGCACTTTCTTTAAACCTCAATGTGCAACACGCAATTCGGAAGTCCTTATAGAAAACGGTTGACGAGGTCAAAAGAGCTGTTACGTATCCCAAGAAGAGTACCTTTGCTTTAAGCAGACTTGCAGAAATGCTAGAAAATTAAAAGAAAAAGATAGACTGAAACTAAAACAAGATGTCCCAACCAGATGTAGCTCTATTTACGAAATTTTGCAAAGATTTGCTTGAAATAAAGATCCCATAATTTCTTGCCTCCCTATTTTTGGTGGAAAATCGATCACCTTAAGCGTAAAAGATACAGACTGGGAGATAACGCAACAGGCTTTACGGATTTTGAAAGTTTTCGTTGAGTTAACCAAAGAGGTGTCCTCAGAGAAAACATTCTCACTTTCAAAAATAAAAATCTTGCCAAGATTAATGGAACGGGCAAGATTAATGGAACGGTATCTAAAGTATTTTAAAGACAAAAATAAAGGATGTCCTCAAGAAACAGAGTCATGGCTGATAATTTGCTTGAAGGGTTATCAGAGCGGTTTGGGGTTATCTCCAGCAACGAATAGTGATTACTCACGGAACGTTACTGGACCCCGATTTAAGAGGCAAGAATCTTCAGACGACAAAACATCTCAGGGCTTCTACAAGAAGGATATTGCAGAAATGAAAATTTTGGTTGTTCAACAAGAATAAACACAACTAATTTCTCAACCAGCTGCTACCGTAACACATGACATTTCTTCAATCTGGCAGGAGTTCGATGAAACTATTAGTCAGCTCTACGCTAGTCACGAACTGGAAAATGCGACAATGTCGACTTGGACAAATATTTAGCTGAAGAATATTTGCCCAGGGCCAGTGATCCTTTAAAATGGTGCGAACAAGAAAATTTCTGTACTCAACGCTATATCAATTGCGGTTGCGGCTCGTGGTTTCCAAACTGGAGAAGGCTGCGACATTTATCAATCGAACTTCTCTAGACCTCGGGCTACGCTACAGAGCAGTCTGTCACCACAATCAAGATTTCAGGAGAGGGGAGGGGGCAATATTGTACTCTAGTCAAAATTTTACAAACTGTATTTCCTTTCTGTTTCGTAATCAACTAATAAATAACATCAAAGGCTAACTTCAAGAAAATCTACAGGTAGCTTATCCTCCAACGTCACGTTTCCTGACAGTTTACCACAACAAATCATACTAAAAGCAGTGTTTTGGAGAGATTTTTAATGCTGTGTATGGTAGCATCGCAGCATGCCTAATATTTTTTGATATTTTCATTTCTAAACTTCAGATGTTTAAATGTTTTGCGTGCTGAAACCGCGGCGTCTGTGAGTTCGTGTGACGAAACAATGATGTTTCAGTGATGCCACGGATCCTGTGCTGTGATTGACAAGATCAAATCGAGCAACAGCTAATGTAATTCACACACCGATAAGTCATATTTATGGTTCAAATGGCTCTGAGCACTATGGGACTTAACATCTATGGTCATCAGTCCCCTAGAACTTAGAACTACTTAAACCTAACTAACCTAAGGACAGCACACAACACCCAGCCATCACGAGGCAGAGAAAATCCCTGACCCCGCCGGGAATCGAACCCGGGAAGCCGGGCGTGGAAAGCGAGAACGCTACCGCACGTCCACGAGATGCGGGCTCATATTTATACATGTATATTACAAAAGTATTCATTTTAAGTGATATAGTGCACGCAACAACTCAGCCGCATTATAAATTGCTTTGTTAAAATTGGGTGTATACCCTTGCCTGGATATACATTGGTTTTGTTAATTGCCTGGATATACATTGGTTTTGTTAACGATTCATGTTTACCCTGGAACTGGACGCACCAAGACCCTTCACTTTCAGCCTAACCGCATGCTCCATAATTTTACCTGATAAATTGCACATTGAATTCATACTGTGTAGTTTTCGAAAAGTGGTATGTTGCTGTTATTTGCATGACAGTAAAGCTCACTAATCTTATGCATGATACAAAAAGTAACTCGCTAATAACACACGTTACCTGCAGACAGCAAACAAGGAAAATAAAGTAACGGGACACATTTCACGGACAGGATATTATCCCCGCTCTTTTTCCTCTAATAATTCGTAAAACTCTCGCTAGGTGGTAATACTTATCTTACCGTACTCTAGTGCACTCTGGCTAGACATCTGCACACTTATTCAACGATGGACAGAATAGCCAATGACAAGGACAAAAAATACTATCTAAAATACTATCAAAACTGTGAAACTAAACGTCGATTATAGACGCGTCAAAGCATAACAGAATATGCAGCGACAGGGATTCGACATCGAAATTTCAGCAACTCTATTCATTCCCTTTTGATGTAAGCAGTGGAACGTGAAAGCTGTGAGCAGGTTGGTAGGACACCTTTAGGCTGAAACACCAGAGCCCTTGGGACGCGCATAAGAGCAGTACTCCGAGGAAGCCACGCCTCCAAACCTCTGCTACATACAGCTAAGCGGCATTTCGAGGCACAGCCTGAAGGCTAGCCACTATTTTTGTTCGAAGGGCACCACTTACTTAAATCCCTGTGGGAAATATGTGGAATGCCTTCTGACAATTTAACTTTTGTAATACGGCACTGACAAATTTATTTTAATATACACTCCTGGAAATGGAAAAAAGAACACATTGACACCGGTGTGTCATACCCACCATACTTGCTCCGGACACTGCGAGAGGGCTGTACAAGCAATGATCACACGCACGGCACAGCGGACACACCAGGAACCGCGGTGTTGGCCGTCGAATGTCGCTAGCTGCGCAGCATTTGTGCACCGCCGCCGTCAGTGTCAGCCAGTTTGCCGTGGCATACGGAGCTCCATCGCAGTCTTTAACACTGGTAGCATGCCGCGACAGCGTGGACGTGAACCGTATGTGCAGTTAACGGACTTTGAGCGAGGGCGTATAGTGGGCATGTGGGAGGCCGGGTGGACGTACCGCCGAATTGCTCAACACGTGGGGCGTGAGGTCTCCACAGTACATCGATGTTGTCGCCAGTGGTCGGCGGAAGGTGCACGTGCCCGTCGACCTGGGACCGGACCGCAGCGACGCACGGATGCACGCCAAGACCGTAGGATCCTACGCAGTGCCGTAGGGGACCGCACCGCCACTTCCCAGCAAATTAGGGACACTGTTGCTCCTGGGGTATCGCCGAGGACCATTCGCAATAGTCTCCATGAAGCTGGGCTACGGTCCCGCACATCGTTAGGCTGTCTTCCGCTCACGCCCCAACATCGTGCAGCCCGCCTCCAGTGGTGTCGCGACAGGCGTGAATGGAGGGACGAATGGAGACGTGTCGTCTTCAGCGATGAGAGTCGCTTCTGCCTTGGTGCCAATGATGGTCGTATGCGTGTTTGGCGCCGTGCAGGTGAGCGCCACAATCAGGACTGCATACGACCGAGGCACACAGGGCCAAAACCCGGCATCATGGTGTGGGGAGCGATCTCCTACACTGGCCGTACACCACTGGTGAACGTCGAGGGGACACTGAATAGTGCACGGTACATCCAAACCGTCATCGAACCCATCGTTCTACCATTCCTAGACCGGAAAGGGAACTTGCTGTTCCAACAGGACAATGCACGTCCGCATGTATTCCGTGCCACCCAACGTGCTCTAGAAGGTGTAAGTCAACTAACCTGGCCAGCAAGATCTCCGGATCTGTCCCCCATTGAGCATGTTTGGGACTGGATGAAGCGTCGTCTCACGCGGTCTGCACGTCCAGCACGAACGCTGGTCCAACTGAGGCGCCAGGTGGAAATGGCATGGCAAGCCGTTCCACAGGACTACATCCAGCATCTCTACGATCGTCTCCATGGGAGAATAGCAGCCTGCATTGCTGCGAAAGGTGGATATACACTGTACTAGTGCCGACATTGTGCATGCTCTGTTGCCTGTGTCTATGTGCCTGTGGTTCTGTCAGTGTGATCATGTGATGTATCTGACCCCAGGAATGTGTCAATAAAGTTTCCCCTTCCTGGGACAATGAATTCACGGTGCTCTTATTTCAATTTCCAGGAGTGTATATTTTGGGGCGGCTTCGCCTCAGAGCCTTTAATTACAAGCCTCGCCTGATCAATTGGCTCTAAAAAGTATTATCTAAGGCTAGGCGCAAATTGAGATGCGTATAGGACGTGTGACGTGACACGACACTTCAGCGCGACACGCACGTGCCGCACGAGTCGCGCGGGTCCAGCGCATATTGCAGACGCGTCAACATACTTGCACGCGCCGACTGGCGACGCTCTGCGCTGACAGAACTGAATCGCGCGCAACCTGTTATCTTTCTCAAACGATTTTACAGAAACTACTCACTTAAACTATATGATTTTTGCCATACTTGTAGCGTTACACGTCAGCTTCGTGGAGAAGTGCCCATCACCTCGCTAATGACCATTCTTATTGTGATGTACACATTTTAGTAAGACACTAAGCAAAACTCAAAAAGTCTGCAACGAAAATTAGGGATCGTATTACACCACATGTTGCTGCGTGAGAAATTTAGCTAACATGTTGAATGTTTGTTTAGACTTGGGAGGTGGTCTCTATCTGCCTCCGATCTCTAGAAAATGGATCCCATGTAGCGCGCTCACTTTTTATCTCACGCCCGCGAGAATGAAAAACTCGCCACATCTCTCATATCTCCTAAACCGCTCGAGACATCGAAAGTTTGGCGAATGATAGCACATAAGGAGGAGAGTGTTTTGCCAATCCTTAAACACACGGACCTTTCTTATCTATGGCGATATATCAGTACTTATACTTCTCTTTTTATTTATTTCACTCCAGTGACTCAAATTTTTTAAGAGTTATCGACAGCTAGCGAAACAGGAGCTTCCTAATATGAAAATAAACATGAAATTTATTTTTTATGTTACTGCAAACCGACACTATGAGGTTTTTCGGAAGCTATTGAGCTCTGTGATTGCCAATTTCTTGTTAAATGATGCACTACGTTTCGGAATTCTGTCGCAATAGCTGCTGTGAGATGAGTTTGGCAAATTACACTGTGATAAAGGAAGTACAGTTAAACCAGTCACCAAGAGAAATGTGGCCGTCAATCACAAACGGTGATGCTTCTTCGAATAAGAAAAGTTTAACAACTCACACAAAAAGAGATTGCCAATTCTGTTAGAATTTTGGTGGAATCCCCGTAACCAATCGTATTTTTAACACTGAGCGACTGGAATGGAAACTTACCAAAGGATTTTATTCCTTCTCTTGATCTTAGCAGTATTACAATAATGACGAGCGTTCCTTCAGATGGAATGATAGGCACATACCAGACACTGGTTACTCACCTACGGCTTGCCAACAATAGTTGCTATTGAGAAAAATAAACAATTGATCTGTCGCACAACAGAATGGTCAGTGTATTGTCAGCAGCGGACGATAATGCGCGCGACGGGAATGCACAAGCTAGCCATGTGCGCCTTGTGAGTTGGAGTTCGAAAAACATTGTCATGAAAGTAGATCTGCCTTTGTCGGCAGTACATTTCAACAAATTAAATATGTCTACTCATAACACTCTTTTAGGATATTGCTACTTTCGTAATAATACCGACCATTTTCTTCCTTTGTTTAGCCTGTTGTATAATTAGTTTATTAATGCTGATAATGTGCATGCAGCAATTGAAATGCTTTTTCTCATCACAGGGAACCAATTAAAACATTGTTATTTGTGACCGCTTTTCGACTGTTTATAGAAACAGCGCGCGTTTTTGTAACATCACAGGTTCAAATGGGACCGCGCAAATTGCAGTGGAAATGTGATGTACACGTGCATGTAGTACAGTGTGTCGTATTACATTATCACGTCCATATCAGAGTAATCACAGTGAGATTTCTATACTTCAGATCTTGGACGCTTTTTACCAAGAGCACAAAGGGATCACACCTGTGAAGATTATCCCTTTCTAAATTTTTGTAACTGATCGTACAGATAAGCCAGCATACTAGGCAGCGAGAAGATAACCTTGTCTTACTTTCCTGCCTTGATTCTTAATCACATGATTTTAAAATATTCCTTGCCCCTTATTCACTACCCTCTCTCCCTTCTTGCGATCTGAAAACATCGCAGAGGCACATGATACAATTCCAGCGGCCAATGGCTCATCAATTACTGAAGTATGCAGTTTTCTTGACAGAAGAAAAACAAAACTATACAGATATAAATACCAGAAAAGTATAATGTACTAACCAAGAAAGCTGGAGCGTTTAAATGGCGGAAAACGAAACACTACCCAAAAGAAATGAAATTTAGTACACAGTAATGCAAAATTTATCGTATGGGCAATACTACCACTGCTCATATGAGCCGTTCCGATGTGAGCATATGGCCGGGCTACTTTTCTGCTCCCCGCCTCAAATTTCCCACGGTGCTAGCGAGGCACACGCGACGCGCGGCGCGAGAAACTGTGCCTCAACCACAACGCCGCGCGCAAATTGAGACGCGTATGCGTGTGGCGCGACGCAGCGCAGCGCGCGTTTTTGTAACATCACAGGTTCAAATGGGACCGCGCAAATTGCGACGTGACGCGACTGGGACGCGAAACGTGCCTGCCTTACAGTATACTAAATTTTATTGCCTTTCTGTAGTGTTTCGTTTTTCGCCATTTAAACGCTCCACCTTTTTTAGTACATTTTACTTTTCTGTTATTTATATCTGTGAAGTTTTGTTTTGTTTTTCTTCTGTCAAGAAAAATGCACACTTCAGAAACTGGTAAGCCATTGGCTGCTAGAATTGTATCATATGCCTCCGCGATGTTTTCAGATCGCAAGAAGGGAGAGAGGGTATAGAATAGGAAGCAAGGAATATTATAAAATCATGTGATTAAGAAGCAAGGCAGGAAAGTAAGGCAAGGTTATCTTCTCGCTGCCTAGTATGCTGGCGTATCTGTACGATATGTTACAAAAATTTGCAAAGGGATCATCTCCATAGGTGTGACCTCTTTGTGCTTCTGGTAAAAGCGTCCAAGATCTGAAGTATAGAAGTCTCGCTGCGATTACTTGGATGTGGATGTAATAGTACGCCGGCCGGAGTGGCCGTGCGGTTAAAGGCGCTACAGTCCGGAACCGCGTGACCGCTTCGGTCGCAGGTTCGAATCCTGCCTCGGGCATGGATGTGTGTGACGTCCTTAGGTTAGTTAGGTTTAAGTAGTTCTAAGTTCTAGGGGACTGATGACTACAGCAGTTAAGTCCCATAGTGCTCAGAGCCATTTGAACCATTGTAATAATACAACACACTGTACTACATCCATGCGAACATCACATTTCTACTGCAAGCTAGAAACAGTCGAAAAGCAGTCACAAATAACAGTTTTAGTTGGTTCGCCGTTATGAGAAAAAACATTTCAATTGTTGCATGCACATTATCAGCATTAATAAACGAATTATACAACAGGCTACACAAATGAAGAAAATGTTCGGTATTGTTACGAAAGCAGGAATATTCTAAAAGAGTGTCATGAATAGATATATTTAATTTGTTGAAATGTACTTCTGAGAAAGGCAAATCTGCTTTGATGACAATGTTTTTCGAACTCCAGCTCACAAGGCACGCATGGCTAGCTTGTGCACTCCTGTCGCGCGCATTATCCTCCGCTACTGACAATACACTGACCATTGTGTTGTGAGACAGATCAATTGTTTCTTTTTCCCAATCACAACTATTTTATTCGCGATCACACATTGTCAGTTTGGCAAGCCGTAGGTGAGTAAACAGTATCTGGCATGTGCCCATCATTCCACATGAAGGAACGCTCGACATTATTTTAATACTGCTAAGATCAAGAGAAGGAATAAAAACCTCTGGTAAGTTTCCATTCCAGTCGCTCAGTGTTAAAAATACGATGGGTTACGGAGATTCCATCAAAATTCCAACAGAATTGACAATTTATTTTTGGGTGAGTTGTTAACCTTTTCTCATTCGAAGAAGCATCATCATTTATGAGTAACGGCATTTATCTTGGTGACAGGTTTAATTGTACTTCCTTTATCACAGTGTAATTTGCCAAACTCATCTCACAGCAGCTATTGAGTCAGAATTCCGAAACTGAGTGCCTCATTAAACAAGTAATTGGCAATCACACATCTCAATAGCTTACGAAAAACCTCATAGTATCGGTTTGCAGTAACATAAAAGAAGAAATTTCGTGTTTATTTTCATGCTAGGGAGCTCTTGTTTCGCTGGCTGTCGATAACTCTTAAAAAATCATAGTCACTTGAGTGAAGTAAATAAAAAGGGAAGTATAAGTACTGATATATCGCCATAGATAGGAAAGTTCCGTGTGTTTAAGAATTGGCAAAACACTCTCCTCCTTGTGTGCTATCATTCGCCAAACTTTCGTTTCGTTGTATCGAGTCGTTTAGGAGATATGAGAGATGTTGCGAGTATTTCATTCTCTAGGGCTTGGGATCGGAAGTGAGCGCGCTACATTGTCTCGAGATCGTAGGCAGATAGAGACCTCTTCCAAAGTCCAAACAAAAATTCAACATGTTAGCTAAAATTCATACGCAGCAACATATCGTGCAATACGCACCAAACGCAAAACCATAGCGACCCCTAATTTTCGTTGCAGACTTTTTGAGTTTTGCTTAGTGTCTTACTAAAATGTGTACATCACTATAATAATGGCCATTAGCGAGATGATGGGCACTTCGCCACGAAGCTGACATATAACGCTACAAGTAAGGCAAAAATCAAATGATTTCAGTGAATAGTTTCTGTAAAATCGTTTGAGAAAGATAACAGGTTGCGCGCGCTTCGGTTGTGTCACCGCAGAGCGTCCCCAGTTGGCGCGTGCAAGTATGGTGTAGCGTCTGCAATATGCGCAGCACCAGCGCGACTCGTGCGGCACGTGCGTGTCGCGCTGTAGTGTCGTGTCACGTCACACGTGCTATACGCGTTTCAATTTGCGCCTACCTTAACACAGCAATGTCAGCGCCCTGTGAACGAATCTTTTCAAAATCAGGACAGATATGTATCAAGAAGAGAAACAGACTCACAACAGGTAAAAATTTTATTTATAAATCAGAACATTGGTTAATTTTTCCTCTTTCGGCACATAAGTGGTATTAATGACTGTAAATTACGAGTGCAGATACAGTTTAAGTACAGATATGTTAGCCGGCCGGTGTGGCCATGCGGTTCTAGGCGCTACAGTCTGGAACCGCGAGACCGCTATGGTCGCAGGTTCGAATCCTGCCTCGGGCATGGATGTGTGTGATGTCCTTAGGTTAGTTAGGTTTAAGTAGTTCCAAGTTCTAGGGGACTGATGACCACAGTAGTTAAGTCCCATAGTGTTCAGAGCCATTTGTACCATTTTTTGAATAGTATCAAAAATAACATGTATCAGTCTTCATTCTCCAAATTTTTCTACTCGATAAAAGATATTTAGGATTTTGTTATAATATTTTTAAGTTTAACAACAGAAAAAATTTAAAACTCTTGCAGCTCAAAACTACTAGAGACATAACACAAATTACTACTCCTCTTATATGTTTTTTCAAAACAGGACCAAATCAGATATATGTACCGGTTTAGTGACCTCAATTAAAAAGGCAGTGTGCCTTCTTTTTACTTATTTTTGTGAGTGAATGGTGAGTGGTGTATTTGAAACAAATTGTTTAAAGCAACATTTGCAAGTGCATTGAGGCGCGAAACACTTTAACTAATTTGTTTATTCGGTCAAATGTTGCAGCTGGCTGTGCGGCAGTCGACAGTGGTCGCGGGAATACACGAAGCAGCCGCGGCGCGGGCGCGTAGTGCCGTGCTGTCGCAGCGAAAGGTTTTTAACCGTGTAACAACGTCAAGTGAATTATGTCCACGGTATTCCTTGCGCGATCGGAATTAAAATAAAGCTATCGAATTAATTGTTTTTGATGTATCTGACAAGACCTGCGTCTTCCCAAACAGCGGCGAATGAAGACAAGAGAGATCCATCACCTGCTAATTGAGTTTTATAAATAAACAATCTACCCTTGCTGTGTAACTGAATTTTCTGTCGTGAAATTCCTCCTCTCCAGCACAGACCCGCCAATTTCCAGTTGTGGGAGGGGCGGGGGTTGGAAGGGAGGGCTTGGGGATTTACCAAGGGGGAAGGGGTTAATTAACTGATCAATTTAATTAATTAGCCAATCAAACTGATATAGTGGGAGGGGGACATTCAAATAACTCAGGCCTGAAAATGTGATTGTATTAGCGAGGGGGAGGATGTGGTTTGGGTGCCCCACTAATAACATAGTGCACCACTTAACAAGGCTGCAAGCAATGTGCATGCGCTGGTGGCATTACAACTAGATATATCCTTGCAAGACATAATTACGTCATAGCTCCTTATAGAGAAGGTTGACCAGTCTGTAACAACAGAATTTGAAGCCTGTCTGAGTCCCAATAGCTTTTCGACGTTAAAAAAGATGTGTGATTTTCTCGAAAATAAATGCAAATCGATTGGAAAACGTCAAGGCACAGCACATCTGGGAACAAACAGCAGAACGTCTCCAACGTCAAGCACTTTGGGGATTCGATACGAACCTACGTCGCTGCTAAATTGCGCGTCATTTACGACGGCGGCGGAGTTTAGGTTCTTTCTGCGCATCTGACATCACAAAACACAGTCAGCCACTGAACAGAGAACGACGTTGCCAGAGTTCGACTGCAGTGCAGAGCACGGACGAGTGTCTTCAATTTTAGAAACGTTCAGTCATAAATAAAGTAATTGAACAAAAGCAAAGTCTTGGTAGCAGACTTTCTATAAAAGAAAGTATGGAAAAAGCATTCTTTATACCAACTGTTTCATATTCTATTAATTAATTAAACCAAACAAGCAATAAGCCTCCTAATTCAGGCGATAGCAAGGAAATTCATTCTCACTAACCGCTTTTTCGCAATAAAGAACAGCGGTAATTGTTTATTTCCTATTGTACTTGGACGAAACGTGAGTAATTCATAGTGATACCAACAGTTTTGTCGGTATTTTGCTTGAATCTTTAAACTACTGCAAGAATTCTATTGCACGACGAGCTGTGTTAGCGTAACGGTTAAAGTGCTCGCTGGCACGGTAGTTCAGCGTGTTCGGTCAGAGGGCTAGCTGCCCTCTGTAATTAAAAAAAAAAAAACTGAGTTAATCGATCAACAATGAACTTAAACGGATGTCTTACGACGTCCGCCCCGAGCAGATGCAACGAACGAAAGTGAACAAAATGAGATTTAAAAAAAAAGTGTTTGGCTGCTAAGCAAATGAATCCGAGTTCAAATCTTGTTCGATGCTCAATATTTTCTTTATTTAAAAACAATATCGAAGTGTCTTACTTCTTGAATTTTATTCGTTTGACTGTAATTTTTTGAAATTTCTAGTGGCTACTAAAATCGACCATACAGAAAGTATACGCTGTGGACTTTTACCTCTGCAAACTCTTCAAAATTTCCTGCAATGGTTTACTACATTTAATGCTGCACAATAACTGCGTTGAACATCGAAACAAAATTAAGTCATTTATGTGGGGAAGGTATCAGTCAATAAGATGTGTAAAAAATCAAATTTTTGGGCCAAATAGTTTTTGTGAAATCGAATGATAAGTGTGTCAAAGCAGTTGGAACACCATGTGTCTACACAGGCAAGCAGTGCAGAGATGACAAAATCGCACACAGCGCGGAATGCGGGATGCACGTCTCTGAAGCAGCGAAACGGTTAATGCGGCCATGGTGGCTTTACTTCATAAACTGCGCGCTGCACCCTAAACGTAGTTTGCGAACTATACTATACTATGGCGCTGCTACTCGTGGCGCGTGCATCTGGCAACGCAGCAATCTCCCGCGTCTGGGCAGGCATGCGCGAGCCGCCAAGATAAAAGAATTGAACTATAGTACTGCATGTGTCATGGTTAAACTGCCTCACGCATTGCACAGGTGCAGCAACTTCAGGCAGGCCGCATGTAGCGAACCCAAAGCTGTTGTGATGCTCGACAATTTGTGCTTCAACTGTCTGAAGGGTGGTCATAGGACTTCTAATTGCAAATCTGTTTCTTCTCATGCTTGTCGAAAACGACACCACACGTTGCTACACGCAGAAATACAACACATGCAAGATGGATCAAGGAAGGAATGTCCAAGTGACATGCAGCACAAGCAGAATGGTGTACATCCGTCAAGTACATCTAGTTCTTGCTTATTGAAAGTCAGCCCTGGCAAACAAGTGCTGTTTGCGACACCGAGAATAAAGTTTCCAGAATGAGAATTTCACTCTGCAGCGGAGTGTGCGCTGATATGAAAATTCCTGGTAGATTAAAACTGTGTACCGGACCGAGACTCGATCTCGGGACCTATGCCTGCGCGGGCAAAGGACTCTACCAACTGAGCTACCCAAGCACGACTCACAAACCGTCCTCACAGTTTCAATTCTGCCAGTACCTCGTCTCCTACCTTCCGAACTTCACAGAAGAGGTACTGTCAGAATTAAAGCTGTGAGGACGGGTCGTGAGTCGTGCTTGGGTTAGCTCAGTTGGTAGAGCACTTGCCTGCGAAAGGCAAAGGTCCCGAGTTCGAGTCTCGGTCTGACACACAGTTTTAATCTGCCAGGAAGTTTCGAGAATGAAGTTGCAAGATACCAGTGGCAAACGCCAAACGTGTCGTACTCTCTTAGATTCTGGTTCGCCGACATGCTGTATATCGGAAGCATGCGCACAACGCCTCAGATTTCAAAGTTAGCACAGCAGAGTACCCTTTCAAGGAATAGGTGCAACCCTCTCAGAAACAAAACACCGCGTCTCTGTTCAAGTCAGTTCCTGTATAAACAACTTCACGGTACCTGTCGAATGTTTAGTTTTCCCGAAGATAACCGATGTCTTGCAGGAACAAACAATTGATCCCAGCACGTGGGACATGGCGAGTGTACAACTCGCTGATCCAGAATTTCTTCACCTGGTAAGCTCGACGTGTTGCTAGGAGCATAAATTTGTCCACACATTCAGAAGACAAGGACTATCTCCTTAGGAACTGAACACCCTGTGCATCGAGAGACAGAATTAGGTTAGGTCATGTCAGGCCAGTATCAAACGGTACAACACAACATTTCGTCAAAGCGGCCTGTCGTGTCATGCTTTGTAAAAACCGACACTGACGTTCAAACTCTCTTGAAGAAATTCTGGGAGATAGAAGAATTAAATGGTGTTGTAATGGCGAAAGAAGAGGAGCAATGCGAAGCACACTTTGTGGAACACACAACTAAGGATTCCAAAGGCAGATTCGTTTTTCATTGTTTATAAAAGTTACAATGAAAATAAATCATAAAAAATATGTACAATAATCAGTTGTTTTTATTTTATGGCCAATTAAGATTCACATAAACTGACAATCATAATGTAATTGAACATTTTAATTGTAATTAATTTTATGAGATTTCCTAAAAGTTTATTGTACTTAAGGGACATATAAAGGCAATACACATAATGAGCTCTGTAATTACGATTAAGGAGATTTATGTAGCTGTAACTTACCATTTACAATTGTTTGCTGTTGTGACTCAAGCTTACTAGTGGAAATTATCAACAGCGACATCAGATGCTCATCAGTTACTTTAGATCTGTAAATACTTTTCGTACATTTCATTTTGAAGAATGTTTCTTCACAGAGAAAAGTAGTACTGAAAGGAGCAGAAAAGCCATGAGAAAACTTATGCAACTGATAAAACAGTGTAAGCGGAAGACTTTATAAAATTCCAGTAATAATGAATTCAGGTATTTATTTTCACGAAAATCACTACAATCCAAGTCAACCATTTTAATTTAAAGTTATGGGGCAAGAGTTTTTATATCGGCATTAAAAGCATTTTGAAAAATATTGATATCGTTTGGAATTGCATCAAAACCTAAAAAATGAGACTAAAAATTTATTTTTAAAGTATTCAAAGGTTCAACAGAGAAATCTACTGGAAACTGAGTCTCTGATTGCTGACTGAATGTTTGGCATGTACAGGGTGTACATAAACTCAGGGAACACCTTCAATTATTTATTGCACAAGAACTAAACATTGTACAGATGCTTCCCGTATTCTCTCCCGGAGCTCTGCTACATCATGTGGTAGAGGCGGTACATGTACCAGATCTCCAATGTGTCCCCACAGAAGAAAGTCACACAGAGTGAGATCTGGTGATTGGGGAGGCCACTTCATGAAACAGCTGTCCTCTTCTGTAGCACGGCCGATCCATCGATGCGGCAGCTCCGTGCTCAGGTGCCCACAAATTTCACGATGAAAATGTGGTGGAGCCCCATCCTGCTGAAAGATGGACGGAGAGTCCGATTGTATTTGAGGCATCAGCCATTGCTGCAACATGTTCAAGTAGGAATATCCAGTGACAGTGCACTCGGCGAAGAAGGATCGCCCGTACAGTTTCCGACGTGACATGGCACAAAAAACATTTACTTTTGGGGAATCACACTCTAATTCAGTACATTCGTGTGGATGCTTTGTACCCCAGAATCGACAATTATGTCTGTTCACTTTCCCATTAGTGTGAAAGTGGCTTCGTCGCTAAAAATTAAGCGAGCAATAATGCCATCCCCATCCTCATTCAATTGTTGCAACTGCGAACAAAACTCAAAACGCTTGTCTCTGTCGTCTTCATTGAGCCTCTGTACTAGCTCCAATTCATGGTTTCATAGACAGCTTCTGTTGCAGGACTTTCCACACTGTTATTGGAACCATTTAGTGTTCACGGGATGCACGACGCACTGTTTTCATTGGACTCCTTATGAATGTCTCTTCTACGCGCTCCACATCACTTCACTGGGACTTCCGCTTCTCTTTGCCGTGCACAAGCAACCCGTCGTAACGAATTTGTTGTGCCAGTGGTAAATGGCCTTCCTTGTCGGTAGCTTCTTACCGTACTTGGTTCTAAACATCCGTTGTAGCACACTTGCTTTTGTCGAACTCTTAACACACAGAAAACTCGCTCCGCACCTGAACTCGCCATGTTTGCGACTAGCGCTGACCATCGGCAAATTACCAAACTACGCTGTGGCGATGTACATGAAAGAAAACTTTCAGGATTCCTCTTCAAAATGACATATGTATGACATCTGTACAATATTCGGTTCTTTTGCAATAAATAATTGAGAGTGTTACCGGACTTAAAAGTACACCGTGTTTTAAAATGCGTGAAACATTTTTGTTCAATTGATACTGATACAAAACAGTTTTTTGTCAAATGTATTTAATTTGTGTGTACACCTCCTCGTAATTTTAAATTAAGGTCATTCATATGTTTAGTTAAAGGTGTTATTTTGCAACTCAGCCAGAGAATGATTCCGTTCATTCAAGAAACTTACGATTGTTGTTCGGAGCTCAAAAAATCGGGCCAGAGCTTTTTCGCAGCTAAATGAGCTTACTACTGTATAATATGGTAAGTCATTTTCGTCAATTTCTTCAATAAACTCTTGGAACTGACGATGTGATCTTATACAAGTAACAGCTGACATGACTGGCTTTAAAACTTCTGGAATATACAAACCTATTTTGCTCAAAGACTGTTGATGAACAATGATGATGATGTTTGGTTTGTGGGGTGCTCAACTGCGCGGTCATCAGCGCCCACAAATACTGTTGACGAATGATGGAATGTATGATTAATGGTTTTGACTCACCATCATTTTCTATCGCCTTTGACGCGAAGCAACGACATCTTTCTACCCATTTCTTGTCACCCTCAGTTGTGATACACCTTGAGTTTTCCATTGGAGATTGTTTAACAGCATTTTCTATCCTTTTTTCTTCTCCCATGAACATCAAGAAGCTTTTCATACACTTCATAATTATTTTTATCTCTCGAATAGAATTTAACACCTGACTAGTATCTGAAACATCCGTTGACTCATCCAGACACTTAGAGAAGCACTCTAAGTATTGAGTTTTCTCAGACAATCTAGTTAATATACTTATATTTTCAGCAATATCGTCACGTAGGAAAAGGTGTAATTAGATGAATGACGAACACTAACTTCACTTAACGAAGGTTTATTCAGAACTTGCACATACAAGAGAGCGGAGTGAACTGCGTCCAGCCAGAACACATACAGTATATATGCAGCTACAGAACATTCCACTACAATGATTCTTGACATTTGTGGATACTTCTAGAATTTACTCGAACCGAATATAGAAATTAAAATTGTACAGTCCAGGTGAGTTTTGATCTCACAACCCTCCATGCAACCGTTTAGTATCATAACCACTACACCACGGAGCTACTCAACTTCTTCTACAAGATTGCTTCCTCAAGGGAACAGCGTCTCGCTGTTTAGGCGTCCTAGTCCGGGAACGAGTTATCGGTCGTGCTTACTCCGACTCCTGATGACTGATTCTCGCCCTGGCGGTGATCTTCTTAGAACTTCTTTTACTGCTACGCTCTTCATCACCTGTCCGCTTGTTGCCTGTCGCTGGAGCTTCGAATTTACCCTGGGTTGCAGGATCCTTATAAAGCTTCATTCGAAGGAGGTGGCCCGTTCCGCTGAACTTCCGATGTCTTGTGTCAGGGTCGAAATCTTCAACTTCATAAGTAATATCAGACAACTGTCTTACAATCTATAAGGTCCAAAGTAGCGCCTGAGGAACTTCTCAGAGAGACCAACCGTCCAAACAGGAGTGAAGATCCAGACGAGGTCACCAAGCTGATAGATAACAGGGCGGTGGCTTGCGTCATACCTCCGGCTATCGTTTTCTTGAGACTGCAGTGTGTGGAGTCGAGCTAACTGCCGAGCTTCCTCGGCTCTGGTTAACACCTGGCCGATGTGGTCGTCGTCGACGTCATCAGGATGTAACGGCACCACAGAGTCCATCGTTGTAGTCGCCTCTCGCCCATGCACCAGGAAAAATGGCGTAAATGTTGTGATGTCTTGTTTGGCGGTGTTGTAGGCAAACGTCACGAAAGGTAGCACCTCATCCCAGTTGCTCTACTCAACATTGACGAGCATTGATAGCATGTCGGCCAAGGTCTTGTTAAGCCGTTCAGTAAGCCCGTTAGTTTGCAGATGGTAGGCAGTCATCATGTGATGAGTAATGTTGCACCGACGGTTTATCTCTCTCACAAGATTCGATTGAAAAACTTTCCCTCGATCCGTAATTAACGACCTTGGGGCACCGTGTTTTAATACAATGTCTTCCAAGATGAATTTGGCTACCTCGGATGATTTGGCTGTTTTCACGGCTTTTGTAATGGCATAGCGTGTCAGATAATTAGTGCAAACAATAATCCATATATTGCCACTAGCAGATGTTGGAAATCGTCCGAGGAGGTCAGTCCCAAAGGCGCTGGAAAGGCGTTTCGGCTGTTGGAATTGGTATGCGTCGGCCAGGTGGTTTATGAGGCTGCCTTTCTCCTCTGGCACTCTCGACAGTGCGACACATAGTGACGGACACTCCGAAACCTGGTCAGAAACCTGGTCAGAAAAATCTCTTGCAGATTCTATTGTGTGTCTTCCTTGATGTCCGGCCTCAGGTGTGTCATGGAATTTCTGTAGAACATCTAAGTGCATGTGTTTAGGAATCGCTAGTAGCCACCTCTTTCCAAACGGATCAAAGTTTTTCTTACAAAGTAATCCATTAACTACCTTATATTGTCCCTTCACATCCTCTGACCGATTTAAGGCAAGCATGATTTGAGGTATCTTGGCGTCCTTCTTCTGCTCAGCAGTGAGACAATCACTACCTTCATCAAAGCCTTGATGGTCTTACACAGGGTTTCTTGAGAGGCAGTCGGCATCTTGTGTTTTCTTCCACTTTTGTACACTATGGTAATGTAATATTCTTGAAGACTTAGTGCCCACTTGGCGAGCCGTCCTGTTGGATCCTTAAGACCTGTCAACCAACAAAGTGAATGATGGTCTTTAACAACTGTGAATGGCCTTCCATAGAGATACTGTCGAAATTTGCACATGGCCCAGATCAGAGCAAGACATTCTCTTTTTGTAGTTGAGTAGTTTCTCTCGGTTTTTGTATGTGTCCTAGAAGAATGGGCTATAACGTTCTCCTTTCCATCCGAAATTTGTACCAGAACAGCACTGATCCCATACCTGCTGGCATCTGTGTGTAGTTCTGTAGGTGCTCTCTCATCATACAGTCCAAGTACACGGTCAGTCGTCAGAGCTGTTCTTAGCACTTCGAAAGAATCTTGTTGAGCACCACCCCAGATAAATTTACCATCATATTTCAACAACTCTTGGAGTGGCCTGGCTTTGATACAAAAGTCTTTGATAAAACGATGGTAATAAGAACATAATCCGAGGAAGCTTCTCACATCTCTAATACTTTTAGGAATAGGAAATTCCGTTATAGATCTCACCATTTCTCGGTCTGGCCGCACACGTTCATTTGATACAAGGTATCCAAGTATTTTGATTTCTTTTGCTGCAAAGAGACACTTTCTTGGATCAAGTTTCAGTCCGCCTTGTTGGAGACACTTAAGAACGGCCCTCAGCCTTCTTATATGTTCATCAAGTGTCTCTGAGAACACTAATGTCATCTAAATAACAAAGACACATGGTCCACTTCAGGTGCCTTAGAAGATTCTCCATCATCCGTTCAAAAGTTGCTGGTGCATTACACAAACCAAACGGCATTACCTTAAACTCATACAGGCCCTCTGGGGTGATGAATGCAGTTTTCTCTCGATCAGCCTCATCTACTTCAATTTGCCAGTCTCCCTTGTACATGTCCATGGCTGAGAAAAACTTAGCCTGCTTCAGACAATCTAGTTTATCGTCAATTCGTGAAAGACAGTAAACGTCCTTTTTAGTTATCTTATTAAGCTTCCTGTAATCAACACAAAAGCGCCAACTGCCAGCCTTCTTCCTGGCGAGGACCACTGGTGACGACCATGGGCTCTGTAAAGGCTGAATGACGTCATTCTTCATCATTTTCTCTACCTCGTCGCGAATTATTCGACATTCCGTTGTTGACACACAGTATGCTCTCTGGCTTATTTGTTGATAGTCTCCAGTGCTAATCCGGTGCTTCACTTTCGATTTGTCTAATTTGCTCTACACCTGTGGATTGAAGCATTCAGGGAACTCTTGAAGAATGGCAAATAGCTCCTTCTGTCGTTCCTTAGGGAGATCTGGTGACAGTAGAGCTAGAATATCTTGTCTTGTAGTGGTAGCCCTAATTTCGCCCACAGACTCGGCATGGGGAGTTTCTATGGCGCTCAGCTGTTCTTGAATTAATGGCTCAGCGTTTGCTACGTACATGCGTGTCGGAAGGATCTGTGGTTCTTGGCGACAGTTAACTATCCACAGTTCACCGAATCCGTTCTTAAACGAGACGACAGAGGCTGAGATGACCAAGTTATTCTTCAGTGGTACGCTTCTCTTACATTCCACTACAACATCCATGGGTTGATGCATGGCATGACACGTGACAGTTACCTTTCTAGCGCTGACTGCAGGAATGATCACTTCATCCAGCACACATAGTCTCCACACACTCAGATGCACATCTTCCTGTCCACAGTATCTCATCTCGTCTAGCATAATCTTCGAGCTACCACAATCTATAATTGCCTGAGAAGCTTTCAAAAAGTCCCATCCGAGAATGACGTCATGACTATACTCTTGTAAGACGGTGAATTCTGAGGGCTGTGTATGGCCACTTATACCAACACGAATGGTACATCTTCCTGTAGGTTTTTTCCCATTAGCCACCTTCAGCAGAGATGTTTTGCTGTCGACGAATATGGTTTTCTGCAACTGGCGACGGTACTTCTCCCAAATAACTGAATATGGTGCTCCAGAGTCCACAAGAGCTTGGGCTGGTCGGCCATCCATGAGGATATCGACGTAGTTTCCTATCATTTTTGTAGTGATCGACGGCCTCACCTCCAAGGGAGGTCTCACCCTTTAGTTTTCCAGGTTGTGGCGGCTAGGTGATCGGCTGGAGCTTCTAAACGGCGGTCGAGACCTTGATCTGCGTGTTGGGGAGCGTCCTCTCTAGCGACTAGCTTGCGGTGATGGTGACCTACGTCATCCTGCACCCACATCTTCTTGTTCATCTTCGTCGTCCCAGAGTTGGCGTCGGCTAAGATCGGTTTGCAGTCTTCTGGCGCGGTCGTCATCAAATATCCGCCGCCTTTCTCGGCAATAGCGCACCACATGTCCCAGTCGTCCACAGTGGAAACATACTGGTTGGTTGTCCTGGGTCCTCCAGACGTCAGTCTTCCTTGGTGTCCAAACAGGTTCCTCATGTGTCATTGTAGGAACGTAACTCCACCTGGGTCTCGACTTTTTGAGCGTTTTAAAGGGAAATGAAGGACGAGAGATTGGGTTCAATGTGTGTTCCATTTCCTCCCTTATGACCTCTTGAAGAGTCTCGTTTTTTTTTGCTCACCGTGCAATCCAAGTGCCTTCTGAACTTCCTCTCTCACTATCTGACGAAGAACACTTGTGAAATCAGTTGCTTCCTCCATCTCAAACATCGATACGATGTTTGGAAGCCGTTCAAACGTCTTACATGTAATTCTTTTTTAATGCATTATCTCAATATACTGGCACTATTTTGTGAAGTCGTCTGCTGTAGAAACCTCCTTCCGGAATAAGGCTTGATACATGTCCTCAGCAATACCCTTCATGAGATGTGCAACCTAATCTTCCTCCTTCATTCTAGGATCCACTATTTAACACAACTCCAAGAAGTCTTGAAGCTGTAGTTACTCCCGGACGCTGTGCTCTGCACTTTATCTTCAGCCTTGCACTTCTGTCGCTGTGTGTCGCCGAAATACTTGCGCAGTTCCTCCTGGGATTATTCCCAGTTTGTGAACTTCTCCTCGTTGTTCTCATACCATTGCTTGGCAGCGCCCTCCAAGCTCATATACCTTCAGCCACTTGTTTGGATCTTGGCCATCGTCACCAGAGAACCCGAAAGGCCGTGTCATGTGGTGGCACACAGTTGGTGTCATCGTAACCTCCTCTTCTTCTTCTTCTATCTTCGATAGATTGCGATCTGTTGAATATGGCCCGAACTCAGGTTTCTCGCCACGTAAACGACGGCTCTGTCATGGCGTGAAGGGGATGTGCGCTATCACAAGTTCCAATACCCAGCGTCTCCACCAGAATAATGTGAAGTAGAAGAAGGTGTAATTAAATGAATGACAAACACTAACTTCACTTAAGGAAGGTTTATTCAGCACTTGCACATACAAGAGCGTGGAGCGAACTGCATCCGGCCAGAACACATACAGTAAATATACAGCTGAAGAACATTCCAGTACAATGATTCTTGACATTTATGGATGCTTCTAGAATGTACTCAAACCGAATATAATAATTAAAATGGTACACTCGAGATGAGTTTTGAACACACATCCCTCCATGCAACATTTTTGTATCATAACCACTACACCATGTAGCTATTCAGCTTCTTCTGGGACAATATCATCTGCTCTTCAAGCCACTGTGTTTGTTAACAAACTGATGTTTTTAAGTAATCTAGCAATTTCTGGACACATTTCCTCAACTGCTTCAATCATGCAGTACTTTATAATTTACTGTCAGCAAGTGGTTTTCCTTGTTTTGTTGTAGAGTGAGCCACATGGTAACTAGTACAAGTTACTGCTTCTTGTTCAGCATTTACTTTCTTAAAAAACATTTACTGAGATTTCGAACTGCTTTGAAAGATGGATGTACTTCTAACCGTTGGCTTCCGGTAAATCTGGAATGACTCTGAGAATGTTTGCCTTCATAATGGCGTTTTACATTGTATTCTTTGATGACTAATACTGTTTCATTGCAAATTATGCCTATTGCCTTATATTGATGTCACCATTGCTCTTTAAGGGTGGTAGGGCGTCAAACGGGCCGACTTGGAGCAGGAGAGGCACCTCAGGACACTTTAATTTCCACTGTCTATACTTTTATAATTAAATTCATAAAACTTTGTCAGCATGACCAGGAAGGATTCAGGATTCACACTCGTAGCAGCAGAAGTTCAAAAACATAACAAAATAATTTTTTAAATGTGAAATTTCATCATTTTTTCACTTACTATTGGCTGCATTTGTTGCTATAGGTACACTTTTCTTCATAAGTAAGAGAGACTGTTCGATGAATTTTGCACAGCGTACAAAACATACTTACAGGTGTCTGAAACTCTAGAATCTATTTAATTTATGAAAAAATGAATGAGCTGTTAAATTTTAAACTTCATGTTTAGAAAAAAATCCAATTTTGTAGTTAATTATCTCAATTTTTACCACAGTTTTTAATAGATTTGGAAAATTCTAGAGTTTCATACACCTGTAAGTATGGTTTGTATGCTGTGCCAAATTCATCAAAGAATATCTCTTACTTGTGAAGAAAAATGTACCTATAGCAACAAATGCAGCCAACAGTAAGTGAAAAAATGATGAAATTTCATATCTAAAAAAAATTTATTTTGTTATAGTTTTGCACTTCCACTGCTATGAGTGTGAATCCTGAATCCTTCCTGGTCATGCTGACAAAGTTTTATGAATTTATTATCTGCAAAAATCCATACAAAAGAGTTGTAACTGCAAATAGAAATTATGCCAGTTAATAGTATTAAGAGCAACGGTTTTGAGTAAAGAATTCCACTGGATCTATCTTTAAGATAATTTTAGTTAAATTAGATACTCACTGTTAAATATACAGCATCTTCACTGAGAAACTGATGTCACAAAACACCCTAGTACCTCTATATTTTGCTTTTCAGATCGCACATGTTGCTACAACTCACCAGATGTTACTGTACATAACTTCTCAGCTCTCTGGAAGACATCACCACTACACATTTAGCATTGTCGGAACTAGTTGTAACAACACATAAAGTGCAGCATACGCTTCAGCTATCTTTGCTGCACTGTAACGACCTGGATACTTGCCTGTAAGTGCGGAGTGGGATCTGTCCACACTCCCTGTAGAACTGTAGTACTGAAATGGAATACTATAGTATGTTGGTATGGTGAACTATAGTCTGTCCAACTTTCCTTCAGCCATGCCAGTGATGGCTGCAGGGTATGGTGGCTGGTAAATACACAGTCGGCAGGGCACGTGTAGGAGAGCAGTAGTGGTGGGGGTTGCTGGCAGGCACTGTAGTGGGAAATGCCGAGCGCTGGAGGGGAAGTGCCATTCTAAACTGAAGCCTACACTCATATTTTACGTGAATATTAAGTGGAGCCCCTCCATGCCTAATCAGGGCTCATGCGGCGGTATATAGATAGACGTTTTTCCCTCGCTCTATTGGCGAATGTAACAGGAAAGGAAATGACTAGTAGTGATACAGGGTACCTCTGCCATGCACCGTATGGTGGCTTGTAGAGCATCTATGGGGATGCAGATGTAGATGTAGTTGAGGGATCAAGCAAGCCCAGATCTAGGGGGCAGAGGCAAACTGGGGTACCTGCCTCGGGCAGCAATTTCAGTGGGTGCCAAATTCACTCTTGAAGAAAAAAACCTTTGCTTCTCAAAGCACCTAGCGCCCAGTGCACATTGGCCTATCGATTGTTCATATGATTTTGAAATGCATCCCTGTTGGTTTTCGAATATTTTTGAACATATTCTAGGTTGATTTCTCAATCAATCGTAAGTTGATTTTTGAATGCGTGCATAGTTACATGATTTCTCTGTCAAGGGAGTCCCCATTTTCTGTAGCCATAAAAAACTTTCCCGCAAAAAAATGGGGACAGGGCTATATGAGCTGAGCTGAATAAACTGAAACGGATAAATGCCAATCGCTGTTTGTTTATGTGGTCGATTGGGTGTGCAAATGATACGCATTGTCATAATTATTAGTGAAATCCATAGATTCAGACTATCAGAGTGGAAATAAAAGACTAACGGGAGTAACAGGTAATTTATTTATCGCATTAACAATACAGCCTAACGCAAGGCCTTGAAATGTAAGGGGGTTGCATGCTTCTACATCTAACAGTAAAGACTTCTCATTAATGCAGTCTTGTTCGTATACAGTTGATAATGCTTTTTTTAAATAACATAAAGAACATAATATATAAAAATTTCTCTAAGGTCACAGTGAATTGAATGCTTAACAATTGTTAAAGTGGTTGTATGTAATTTGTTTCTGCCAACTTGATGAGAATGTAATTTACATAATGCAAATGACAAAGGAAAATAAAAACATGTAATACAATGATTGTGGCGAAAATAAGTTGCAATATATAGATGGAAGTGGTATACTATATTTGGATGAGTAATATAGTCTAAATAGCTTACTGGTTGATAATAGCCTATATTTGCCTATTTCAGGTGAGAACCTCGAGCTATTCTCATCTGAAATAGTTAGTGATTATGTATGTTTATTGTGTTTGTATGTATTGATACATTAGTGAGAGTGTTGCAAGTCAGGACACTGCTTGCTTTTTCAGCAGTTGTTTGTTTGTCTTATTGTTGGTAGTTGTGGTATATTCTATGTGATACCTTGGGTACATACTCCAGTTATTACGTACATTTTATACGATTGAGCATTTGACACATGGAATACATGAAGTTTAGCTTTACATGAGGAATAGCTTTTGGTTGTAAATTTGTTAGTAGAAATATAATGTAATTCATTGCTACTTGAATGCATTGTTGCGTAAGTAACAGCTAAGAGAGATTACATATTGTCTTCTCGGTGTATCCAACAAAGTGAAATTTTGACAGAAAATTTTTGCCAGATCGTCACACCGCTAAGGGCCAGTTACACAATCCCTGGAAACCACTTAATTCTATTCTCGAGAGAGCACGGAACACACGTTGTACGAATACATAATTACGCCTAACCGGAGAATAAGTGCGAGATAACTGAACCGGTGATTCTGGTAGGATTAGTGAAGTTAAGTGGAGAATAAGCTTTGACAACGGCAGAATTAGTGATGACAAGATTGTTTGTTAGAAGAGGAAGGAGAAGAAATGGGAACATCACACAAGTTATATGGAAGAATATGACGATTCGAAATTTATATAAGATTTTCGTGCTGCTACTACTTTTCGATCTCATGCTTGAAAAAATGTTGCGTATGAATGAAATGTGAAACTATTTCCCAACAAGAAACTTTTTGCTTGTAACAGACCTAATGTGCATTTGCTATTGGTACATCGTGAATTATGTTCTGTCGTGTCATTTACGTAAATGAGGTAGATAAAAATGACCATTTGTGCCAAAACAGTCTCTCTTATTTAGCGTCTGTTGCAATTGCTGCAATATTTCCTTTTACCCAGCAGACAATGACGAAATAGACGTAATCAGATCAAGAAACCACACCCGTCTTGGGTACTATTCATATAACAGCTTTTTCAGTATTAGACAACGACATTTTGATTTTGCATGTAGCAAAACTTTTGGCATACTTTAATGAGGTAATAGTTCTTTCGCAGAAAGGAAAACACGCCCTGTAAAGCTGTAGCAAGATTCGAGAGAAAAAGATGCTGGGACCTAAGGAGTGATGACATGTGTACTGTCTTGCTTGTCTCTTGTCTCTACTGGTTTTATGTTTTCTATAATTAATTTTATGTCATACAAAAGAGAACATTATTAGCTAATAGGCAAAATTGGAGGTAGAGAAGGAAGGGAAGTTACCTTTTTTAGATGTGTTGATGGAGCGAAAGCCGGATGGACGACTGGGCCATTCTGTGTACAGGAAGCCAACCCATACACACTTATATCTGCATAGGCACAGGTTCCATCATCCGTCTCAGAAGAGAGCTATGCTGAATACTTTAGTACACAGAGCCAGGACTATTTCCGACAAGGACCACCTCGGTCCCGAGATTAACCATTTGACGACTGTTTTCAAGAGGAATGGTTATTCTGCCGGTGGAATTAAATCAGTATTGTCCAAGAAAGTAAGACACGATGCCGGCCATATACAAGAAGAGGACCAACACATAGCGCGGCTTCCTTTTTGCGGTGCTACAACGAGCAAGATAGCCAGAGTCCTGAAGAGGCAAGGAATAAAACCAGTTTTCCGACCACCTAGGAAAATTAAGGAAATGTTGAGACCAGTCAAAGATAGTCTCGGTTTAAGAGTGCCGGGAATTTACACTATTTCTTCTGAATACGGCAAGAATTGCGTGGGCCAATCTGTAAGAACCGTTGCCGACCGCTGCATCGAGCACCAGCGCCACCTGAAATACAATCAGCGGTGGCTGAACATAGCCTGCTTAACAAGCATAAGATTTTATTTGAAGAAACCAGAGTAATAGCCCACGCATCGAATTACTGGGACTCTGTGATCCGGGAAGCAGTCGAAATTAGACTTACCGATAATAACTTTAACAGAGACAACGGCTATGCACTTAGCAATACTTGGAAGAGTGCAGTGGATAAAGAAAAATCGCAGAGAAAAACTTCCCGCACTTTACCTCCTGATTCAAGGGATGGCGTTGCAAGCAACGCGTGATAGAAACTATATCTATGGAAGTAGAGGGCGCCACTTCACTACGCGCCATATCGCTGTTGCTATGATATCTTCCAGCAAATCAGGAGCCGTCCTTTGCATATAAAAGTGGGAACCTCGCTAGTTCACGACAGTCAGCTTTAGCCCTGACGACGACCATGGAGGTGGTGGTCGAAAGCTTGGAGTTTTATCCTGAATTGACGCGGCATGTACACCGAGAGATTTTTACTCAATAAAGGGTGCAAATTTTCTGAAGATCTTTTATTCTCGCGGTAATAAATAATTCCACTTGGTATAAATATTGAGTTGTCTTTGCAGAGATGTGGATTGTGAAACCGCCTCACACGCTTGAATTTCAGAGTGAGATATAGTGACGTGCGTTAGAAGAATGTTGAGTGAAAGGGTGTGGCACCGCAGTTTGGCACATCTAAGATTAAATATCAAGTCTTACATTGCCTCGAACATATATGCTCTATACATCAACCTCTTCAGGAAGATGTGCGCTACAAAACGAAAATATTTTTCAAAAACCGTTTTTTTTTAATGTTTGACATCTTACCTTAAACGCTCGAGTGGGGGGATTGGGAAGGGGGAGGGCGTTATCATAGATCTAGGGCTGGGGTTCAGTATTAGAATTAGAATTTAAAAGAGCTTTGAAGGACTTAAGACCGAATAAGGCAGAAAGGATAGAAACATTCTATCAGAATTTCTAAAATCATTGACGTGAAGAGGAAACAAAACGACTATTCAGGCTGCTGTGCAGAATGTATGGCTTTCGGAAAAACATCGTCCACACGATTCCGAAGACAGCAAGAGCCGATAAGTGCGAGAACTATAGCACAGTCGGCTTAAAGGCTCATGCATCAAAGTTGCTGACACGAATAATGACAGAATAATGGAAAAGAACGTTGAGGAAGTGTTCGATGGCCGTCAGTTTGGCTTTAAGAAAGGTAAAGGCATCAGAGAGGCAGTTCTGACATTGTGGTTGATAATGGAATACTGAAGAAAAATCAAGGATTTGTTGATCTGGAAAATGCGTTCATTGTTGTCAGATGGTTCAAAATGTTCGAAATTTTGAGAGAAACAAGGATAAACCATAGGGAAAAACTGGTAATTATACAACATATACAAGAGCCAAGAAGAGAGAATGAGTGGAAGACCAAGAACGAAGTGCTCATGTGTAAGAGAGGGATGTAGTGTTTCGCCCCTACTGTTCAATGTATGCATCGAAGAAGTAATGACGGAAATATAAGCTTCAACAGTGGAATTAAAATTCAAGGCCAAAATGACATCAGTGATAAAATTCGCTGATGACGTTTCTCTCTACAGTGAAAGTGAAGAAGAATTTCAGGATCTGCAGAAGGGTATGAACAGTCTAACGAGTACAAAATATGAATTGAGAAAAAATCGAAGAAAGACAAAGCAGAGAGAAATAGTAGAAATAAGAACAGTGAGAAACTTAAGATCATAATTGATAATCAAGAAGTAGAAGAAGTTGAGGAATTCTGCTACCTAGAAAACAAAATAACCCATGACTGACAGAACAAGAAGGACATAGAAAGCAGATCAGCACTGGCAGTGGTGAAGAGAAGTCTACTGTTATTTGAGGAATAAATTTCTGGGGATGTATGTTTGGAGCACAGCATTGTACAGTAGTGAAACGTGGACTATGGGAAAACCAGAACAGAAGAGAATCGAAGAATTTGAGATGTGGTGCTACAGAAGTATGTTGAAAATTAGGTGGACTGGTAGGGTAAGAATGAGGAGGTTCTCTGCAGAATAGGGGAGGCAAGGAGTGTATGGAAAACACTGACAAGTGGAACGGACAGGATGGTAGGACATCTGTTAATACATCACGTAATAACTTCCGCGGTACTAGATGGAGCTGTAGCAGATAAAAGCAGTAGAGGAAAACAGAGATTTGATTACATCCAGGAAATACTGAGTACGTAGGTTGCAAGTGCCACTTTGATATAAAGAGATTGGCGCAGGAGGGGAAATCGTGGCGGGCGGCATCAAATCATTCAGACGACCGATAAAAAAAGTCTTCCATACGATTCTTTTAAACCTTCTCTATCGTTCATGATATCTCTGTTGATCCATTTCTTACTACGTCTAAAATTAGCTTTCTGCTGATTGATGTTGTATGTGGGAGGATGGGGGCTCCAGTCTCCATACGGCCATACTGATTTAGGGTTTCAGTGGTTTCTGTAAATTAATTTAAGTAAATGCTGGCATGATTCCTACTGCAATGCAACGGCCCATCCTTATCAAATTGTCTACGTACTTATGTAAATGCCGATATGGAAGAATTATGTTGCATGTTTTTTAACTAACACCGTAATATGTTCAATATCCTTCTACAAGGATTCACGGGCTAATAAAACAATTACCTCGCTAGTTCTACTACTATTACTTCTATTCAACAGCTAATCGATCCCTGTCATGTGTCATGGCTCATAAGAGTCACTGCCATTCGGAGTCCCCAACAGACCGGAGTGAATGTATTCAGTTTTCAAACAGTATCGGATGGAAATTTAATAGGCAAAAACAACGAAGACGAGTACTTTTATGAAATCCTAGTAATAACTGATAGAGCTCCATTATTATTTTTTTTATCATAGTAAAAGTTTTCGAAACATAATAAGTTTTCAAATGTTGGCTGACTTGATGCTTTCTTTTTCAAATGTTTATCGGCCCGCGCGACTGAAATTTGACAAGTGTATTTCGGACGTAGGGGCGAGTTTGAGGTTGTGAACAAAGTGCGGTTTTTCTAAATAGTGTTATTGACCCGTGAGGCTTGAACAAAGTTCGATATTCATTATGAAAACGTTTTTACAACTTAAACACTTAAAAGGACAAGATTCGTGTGACTGAAGTGCTTCACGTTGTGTTATTCGTAGAGTGTTTACCCTCGTAGCCAGCAGAATTTGCCGTCAATATACAACACTGCTAAAGAAAGAAGAATTTTATAAATAGTTTCACTGTAAACTGTAAGGTAGCATTCGGAAGATAACTAAAAAAAACGCCAGTTTTTGCAAAGTATAAAGTGTTGTAGCCTATTTATAAATGAACGTCATGATGCCCGAACTGAATCTGAAAGAAAAGAAGTACGCCAATCTACGTAGAAATTTAGACGAGCTGGGATACCATCAGAGTTTGGGTACAGACTCGTTACATCTTGTCGAGGCTTTACTTTCTGATTTGCTACATACTACGGAAAGCTTAAGACATTATAAAGAACTTGCTCAAAAAACTCTCGAGGTGAGCGTCGCCTGGTCCCAGAGACTTTGCAATACCTTGGCTTAGTTTGATATTCATATTTGGATGGACATTAGTGTGTTGACGCTGGCCTACAAATTTCTTGATGTGTTGACATAATACGTAGTTGCTGATGATTCAGATCATGATAAATGTTGCACGGAGATGAAGCCCAATATTGCGATCACTTGAGAGAGGAAAACATGCGAAAGCATATGGCCAGTGTGATACCGTGGCAACTTTGCAGATTTACCGAGTTAAAAATTGTTCATATTTGTTAGTAACGACAATCACATTAATTAGTAAAGCTCTTACACCACAGATTTGACTGTACACTATACCGTTCCATTGTACCGGGAAACACGACAAACATTTATGTGCACACTGATTTTAATACAGTTACACTGATACGTTCGTATTTTTGTTAAGCACCTTAAAAGGGTTCTTATGCAAATATATTCTCTTTGCGTTACACAAAACCATAGATCACTAAAAAAGTGCAAAATAAAAACTCTGTGAAAATTCGCGGCCAGTTTTAAAACAGGAACCAGATCTTCAATTCAAAATTGTTTACATTTTTTTTACTGGTATGTTTCAACGTTTGAGCTTACTATTCATAGGAGGGAATTTCCCTATCTAGGAAAGTTTCAATTTACAACGGAACACTCATATCATTTTTTCAGTGAAAAATGATTCTTGAACTGGATGTTATTTAAATGACTTATTGTTACTTGATGATTGCTGCCTGCTATTACGCATTACTATGTGTGGGGCTTCGTGATGGCTGTCTGTGCTCACTTCCTCTCCAGTTACAGCTTTTTAAAAAAATCTTTATATGGAAGCAGAATTTAGGAATGTGTGTGGTGGTGTTCCTGTTGATCTAGTGCATTTAAAAGAGAAGAATGTCGTTGCTGGAAAAGTCATTGCCTTGGATTTGCATTGAATTATATATAATTTGTGTGTGTGTGTGTGTTTTTTTACCAACAGGATCACATAACAACTTCAGTTCCTTCCTTTCTATGTTTCCTATTTTGCCAGTAGTCACTTGTTTTATCTCCATGTTGTCTTTTCCTCTCTTCTGTCCATGTTGTTCCTGACTTCTACTCTGAAGGCCTAAAAAATTTAGTATTTGTTTCTTAAAAAGGTCTCTTTCCAGTATTTCTGATTCTTTGATGTTTCTTTCTACGCCTTTCCATACTTCCGTAATCCACGCTATTGTTGAATTCTTCTTACAGAAACACAGGAATATTGGTTTTCTTAGGCTATTCGTATTCATTCAGTAGAGAATTAATCTTCGCTTAGCCAAGACTTCTGATATTTTTTCTATATTTTTGCAGATCACCTCATTACTTCTCATTTTCCAACGAGCCTTTTAAATACTATTAGTCTGCCAGCTTGTAGTTCATTGCTAGGCATTCACATCCAAATGAATGTTCTGGTCACACCTCTCTGGTGTAATGTTTTGTTTTTGTACATACACATTCCTTGTTATAAACATTCTTTATCATATCATATGCTCATTCCATTTTGTTAACTCTTGAAGTCTATTGTAAATTTTTCTTCTCCATTTTGTTGCATGATTTCTCCAATGTATTTAACTTTACTTACTCACTCGATTTTATGTATTTGTATTTCTGTGGATTTTTGTGCATTTTTTAATATTTGTTATGCATTTTTTTCAGCTTACGTTTTGAGACTAGTTGTATTCACTATTTTTACCAGGAAATTTATTTGAATAACTGCTTCTGTCAGATTTTCTGAAAGCATTGCAAAATCTTCTGCAAAACTCAGGCAGTGTACCTTAATTCCATTTGCTTTCCTTCCCAGAATTATTGGTTCTTCTCCTTCCTTTTTTTTTTTCAAATTTCAGATCCTTACAGTTTTTTCTAAACTTTAGATATCACGTTTCTTGAAGTTTCACAAATTGTTTGCTAATTTTACTTTAACACCAAACTCTCAACTGTTTTTATCTCACGTTTCACTGTCTACCAAATCAAATGCTTTCTTAAAAATCAATAAATGACATGATTATAGGGTTGTTAGTCAACATTCTTTAGTGAATTATTGATTTTAAATTAAAAATTTGTGCTGTACAGAATATTCCCTTTCCAAAACCACACTGATATTTTACCAGTTGTTTGTTCAAGGATCTACAGCAGTGTCCAACAGAATTTATAACAACATTTTGTATGCCAGTGGTAGAAGTGACAGTCCTCTATAATTTTTGACGTTTTGTCTCTTTCCCCCTTTTTGTGTAATGGTCGGGTTAATGCTACTCTTTTGGAATTTTTTTAATTTTTTCAAACTTTCTCAAAAACAAGTTGTAGGTGTTTTATAATTTTTTAAAATCTTTTTCAATAATTCTGCTGAAAAGGAATCTCCACCACTTTCTTTGTTGTTTTTGAGTGTCTTGATGTGTTCATGAATTTCTTGCACTGTTTGTGGGAAATCTTCCTCCAGATTTTGTGGTAGACTGGAAATTCCAATTTGACTGTTGGACCTGCTAATATTTCACAATTTTGTTATTTAATCCTCTTTTTGCCATTTTCATCTCTGAAGCATTTGCTTGGTGCATTGTGTCTTTTTAAGTATAAGCCTATATTTAAAAGTTCAGTAAAAATTTCTAGTAGACATTATTTTTGGCGAAATTTTCTTGTGTTTCCATAAGCTAAGATTTTATGACTTGATTCTTTTGATTTACCAGATTATTTTTGGTGTTTTCTCTTTGTTGTCTGAATTGTTCTAAGTGTTATTTTTTGAACATCTCCATTTTATGCACTTTTTTCTAATTCTTCACACACCTTATTCACATGCTCTTTTTTTTTTAAAAAAAAAAAATTCTTGACTGGCCCTAAAGTTTTCTCTGCTGCATTAGTAATTTGTACCTGGGTTTCATATCAGTCACCTTTTTTGTTGTTTCAATGCCATCTCCACATTTTTCTATAATTTTTATTATGATGTTAGCTGTAGTGGAGTTGTGTCCAACATCTTTCTTGGTTGTCTTTTTCATTTTAGATGGGAGAAACCAAATCTAGAGGAGAGAATGATCTGAATCAAATTCCCCAGTTCTGATTACTTTAAAGTTCACAATTTCCACGGTACTCATTTTGAATAAGGCTATGTGACCCAGTTTAAAGTAGTCTCCTAGGTTTGGATTTGGGGATATCGAAGTTTTGCCTTTTCTTGGTAACTTTCAAAAATGTATGGACATTGGTTTTAACTCAAATATTTTACTCATATTGAGGTGTTTTATAATTTGTGTCTGTTCTTAAGTGTTCTGGATAATCAACCACCATACTCTGAATCTTCTTTTACCTCTCAGGTTGCTCATTGCAGTCACCAAGAAGTATTCTAACATTGTTTTTAAGTATGTCAGAGATTTCTGATTGTAAAGATCTCAAGCTTGATTTTCTTGCTGCAGAGCTCTTCTGTTGTCATCATTTATATGTATGGGGCACTTTGTATAGGTGTAGCTTGTATTCTTCACTTTCCGATTTCTCTTTAAATTCTGTTATACTAGCAATGATTTTTTGTTTTGTTTATATAAATGCTGTTCCAAACATCAGCATGTTTTCCATTATACATACTTACCTATATTGTAATTCCTTTTCATTTTTAGTGAAAATTGCTGTGGTAAGTTATTCGAATAATTGCTAGGAAATGAAGATACCTGTTTCCAAAAACAAAATACATGTATGTTTGAAAGCAAAAGAAGATAGAAAAATTAAGCATTAACTGGAGGCTTGCTCTTTCTGTGGACTAGACTATCTGCATCTTAACTGGAACCATTCCATTTACAAATGGATTGTCACTAGATAATTTTACGTGAGAAAGTTCAGTTATTTGTTCTCCTCAGCCTGAATAAAACATTGTAACTGATCAATAAGTCAACAGTGCACTTTTTTTAAAGCAGCTGTTGTGACATAAAATATACTGAACAGTTGCATGTGCCTTTTAGTGATTTTCCTCCATTCAGTCAGTCTTATTGGTTTCAAAGAGCAAACACAATATAAATCTCTTGGGATGGGTGAGTCCAGATACACAGCAACGGCTGCTACTGAAGAAAACATCCATATTTATACACGACAAGCCAAAATCTGTTGTATGGAAAAGAGGACTTCTCATAGTTCTATGATTTATCTCATGCCTTGTTTGTCTTGAACAGTTTTCAGGTAGGATGATTGTGTCAGTATGTCTCAATGTAAGCTTTAATATTTCTGATTTTCATATGAAGAATTTTTTTTGTTAAATATACATTTTAGGAAGTAAAGAGAATGTATGCTCTCAGAATTTAATTATGACATAGTAAACATCTTGATACTGCATTATACCTCTTTCTTAGTGACTGCCTTTGTTGGATCCCCTCTATAATCATATGTGATTAGGATACCAGTTTGACGAGCAGTACTCAAGAATCCTTAAAATTCTTCTATTTGCATTGTCGTCGGATTCTCCTAAAACTACTTTTATATGGTCTTTCCATATCACTCTAGACAGATATTCCAAAATACTTTAGTTGATGCAGTTCCCATTGAATCTTTTGCCTATCTTGTAATTGAACCATGGTGGCTGTTTCTGTCACTGGTGGACAGTGTGTTACATTTACTAATGTTGAGGGTCTACTGTCTGTTCCTGAACCAAATGTTGATCCTCTGGAGGTCTCCATCCATTATCTGCAGATGACATCTCAGAGTTTTCACTAAAATCGTGACTTCATAAGTACATGCTTGGTGGGCATGGAGCTCGTAGTCATTGCGATACTCCATCCTTTCCTGTGCTGCATTCCTGTCTCTGATTATCAAGTTTCTCAGACTTGGTCTGTAGCAAGGATTCCTTAGTTATGATCTGTCTTTTCCGTGGGGGCACTTATTGTCACTGCCTAATTGCTTTTTCCAAACTTTCTTTTCTTCACTCATACACACTGAAGCAGCAAAGGAACTGGTTTAGGCATGCAGATTCAAAAACAGAGAGATGTAAACAGGCAGAATATGGTTCTGTGGTCAGCAATGTCTACAAAAGATAACAAGTGTTTGTTGCAGTTGTTGGATCGGTTACTGCTGCTATAATGGCAGGTTATCAAGATTTAAGTGATTTTGAACGTGATGTTATAGTCAGTGCACAAGCGATGGGATACGGCATGTCCAATGTAGCGATGAAGTGGGGATTTTCCTGTACGATCATTTCCCAATTCTACCGTGAATATGAGGAATCCGATTAAACATTCTGGGGAACAAGCTTTCAGGTGAGTTAGCAAAGGAAGCTAGTAAAATGGAAGTATTGGAGATGAGTATGCTGGAATCAGACTTGTGGTTGACACTGTATCTTTCACTTTTGGAGGCATGAAAGGGAGAATGACTCTTATTGTCACAACAAGAAGTCTAGGAGCAATAAAGGGTCCAAACCCACTTGGTGAGCTCCCTTCATCCTTCTTAGGGGAACTGACTCTCCTTTGCCAGTTCTGTATAGGCCACACTGGGTGACTCGTGCTAAAATCCTCAGATGGTGTTGTGGCACCCTCTCTGTTGGTGGACTATGGATGTCTTGTCAATGTCTTAACTTGACTGCCTTGTGGTAAACAAAGATACTCAAGTCACTGCCTCCACTGTTCAATGATGATGCCCACATGGCAAACTTGGTTTCTTATTTTATTGGAGAGAGTGGTTTATTTACCATCATTTGAAGTTTAGCTCTGTTCTGATCACATTTTTACTATTCTGTTATGTGAACATTGTGGTCCAACATCTTGTGGCCAGTGCACCTCTCCCTCCTCACTGTATTTAATTACTTTCTCTGGCTGTCTTACTTTCACTTTTCTTCTCACAGTGTATTAACTAAATATTGGAGTTGCTTTGTCTCTGCCCCTGAACTGTAGACACTTATTGTCACAACAAGAAGTCTAGGAGTCCTATTCGGCCTCTTTATGTTTTCGTACTCATACTTGTTTCCATAATTAACCATTCTGTGATGGAGAATTCTATCTGTGGTAGGGGGACTGCCAGTTGGGTGTGGAAGCATACCTCCTTCCACAAGACTAGCCATGGAAGGTCTCCAGCCCCATGTGGCCAGTGCATCTCTCCCACATCACTGTATTTTATTACTTGTTAATAGTTGTTTTTCCTTCACATTACTTCTTACCTGGCCCTGCTCACTAGGTGATGTTGCTAAAGATTAAACTGGCTGTCATCCCTTTGCTCCTCATGGAATAATTTGGGCTTTGATTATTAAAGGAAGAAAGAACTGATGACCGCACTGGTTAGCCCCTTTTAAAGCCACTAATCAAACAACCAATAACCAAAACAACGATGTACTCCATCTTTACTGTGAATGTATACACCACTATGGTTTTATTTGTATAAGTTTGTTGATTGAATACAGATTGATACACTTCTTGAAAGAATCCAAGGCTTTTTCTCTTCTAGCCATGGGAAAAGTGTTTCTTCAGCAGTTGTAAATACACGTTCTTATACACCCACAATAACTCATAAACCTGATCCAGTTGTTAATTTCCTGTTCCTAAAAGTAAGAGGAATCATCCATGAGCTGTTCGTACTTGGCATCTGTTCCTAAGAAATTTTCAGGGTTGTAAATTTGCATACAAGCTGCAGATGTATGGGAAGATATAATGGTTATTTTTCATAAATGCTGGATTGTTTTACTTCCTCATAAGTTATGGAATGACAGTTGCATTGAATGGAAGCAGCAATTGGGAGTGGGGGCAAGGAAGAGGGAAGGATAGTAGAGTATGAATGGGATGGCTGGGGGACAGAAGAGTGCTGTCAAGGACTACTGTAGAAGGCAGCAGCACAAGGATGTAAGGGGCAGTGGTGGAGGGTGTGGGGGTGGCAATGGGGAGAGAAGGAAAGACTGGCGAGTGCACTGATGTAGAGCAAGCACAATGAGGGTGGGGGATGTGAATTGGGAGTTGGGTGTAGGGCAGAGGTGGCAGAAACTGTTGGGTGTGGGGGGGGGGGGGGGGGGGATGAGGAGGCAATGAAATTTCTGGAGGGGATAATATGTTGTAAGGATGACTCCCATCTTAGCAGTTCAGAAAAGCTGTTGGTGGAAAAGTGGATTCAGGTGGCCCGCATTGTGAAGTAACCATTGAATCAAACATGTTATGTTCAGCTTTGTGTTGTGCCACAGGTGGTCTGCTTTGCTCTTGACCACAGTTTGGCGGTGGCTATTAATTCTGGTAGACAGCTGATGGGTAGTCATACCAATAGAAAGATCGTAGATGCTTTCACAGGTGGCCTGGCCTCTGATTTGGTAGGATAAGCCTTTGACAGGACTGGAATAGGGGGTGCTGGGTGGGGATATTACCCCTCTGGCAATGGCCTGGGATTGGGAGTGATACAGGGATGGGCTAGGATGTTGTGGAGGTTGGGTGGGTGATGCTATTGAACACTACTTCTCATCATTCTTCAGACTCCCTCATTCCTCTTATGTCTTACTAACTTTATCCTAACACATAACTATTTCTTCTTCGAAGGGAAGATATACAAACAAATCCGCGGCACAGCCATGAGCACTTGCATGACACCTTCCTATGCGAACCTATTTATGGACCATCTAGAGGAAATGTTCCTAGCCTCCTAAACCGCCATACCCCTGGTCTGGTTCAGGTTTGTTGACGATATCTTCATGATCTGGACTCAAGACCAAGACACTCTATCCTTATTCCTTCACAACCTCAACACCTTCTCTCCCATCCACTTCACCTGGTTGTCCTCAACCCAGCATTCCACCTTCCTGGATGTTGACCTCTTCTCTCTTGGCGCTGTCCACACCTCTGTCCACATTAAGCCCATATACAACCAACAGTACCTGCATTTCAACAGCTGCCATCCCTTCCGCACCAAAAAACCCCCTTCTGCGCAACCTGGCCATCCAGGCATATCTGCTGAGATGAGAACTCCCTTGCCCAATATTCTTAAGGTCAGATAGAGACCTTCGCTGACAGGCGCAATCCCTCAGATGTAGTCTGCAAACAGATTTCCCATGCTATATTCCCACATACCCCCTGTTATCCCACAACCGCCGAGAACTAGCTACAAAGCACCCCCTTCATTACCCAGTACCACCCCAGACTGGTACAACTGAACCATATCTTTCGTCAGGGCTTTGATTATCTATCATCTTACCCTGAAATGAGGGACATCCTTCCCAAGATTCCTCCTACCCCTCATAAAGTGGTGCTCGATCGCCTGCTCAACCTCCATGTCATCCTCGTCCATCCCTGTGCCACTTCCAGTCCCAGCCCCCTTGCCACAGGGATCACATCCCTAAGGAAGACCCAGGTGCAAGACCTACCCAATCCACCATCCCAGCACCTGTTCCATTCCTATCACAGGCTTACCCTACCTTGTCGCTGGGCCACCTTTGAAAGTGCCCATGTCATATACTAGTTCTGCTGCAAGCATTGCACAGCTTTTTATATTGGTATGTCTACCGACTGAATGTCTGCCAGGATGAATGGCCATGAGCAAGTTGACTGCCCTGTGGCACAACATGTAGCTTAACATAACATGCTTGATTTTAATGGCTGCTTCACAACTCAAGCTGTCTGGGTCCTCCTCTCACTACCAGCTTTTCTAAACTTCCCAGATTGGAGTTATCCTTACAACACATTCTCTCCTCCCAAAATTATGCTGGCCTCAACCTATGATAGCCTACTATCCCCTCACATTCCATCCAACAGTTTTTTCCGTCACCCTCTATCACGTGACATCCTCCGGACACTTCGCCTGACAACTCTCTTCTCTGCCCCCCCCCCCCCCCCCTCCCTCCCCTACGTACTCTCCTGGCCCTCCCAACTTCCTGGTCCACTCCCAGTTGCTGCTTTTTTTCTGGCTAGAGTGGGCAGTGGTGGCAGTTGGGTGTATAAGAGATGTGCCTGCTTGTGTGAATGTGTGTGTCTTCCTTTTCTTTTCTGAAAAAGGCTTTGGCTGAAAGCTTAGTGTGTAATAGTCTTTTTGCTGTGCCACTCAGCACATCATCTTTATGGAAAGAGACAACATTTACATGTTCTAATGATGGAATCTTCAGGTAGAAGTATCATCAATATAGGAAAAGATAGATTGCTATGTACTGTAAAGAAGAGATATTAAGTTGCAGACAGGCACAATTAAGACACTTACATAAAGCTTTTGGCCACAGTCTTCATCAGCAAAGCAGAAACACACATCATCCATACACACACAAGCAAGCACACCTCCTCACACACACATATGACCGCCAGCTTCAGCAACTTGGACCAGAAAGCAACTATCACATGCAATGCAAGCAGCAGTCTGGAGGGGGTGGGAAAGGAAAGGGATAGTAGTGTATGGGCGGGGGGAAAATGAATGCTGTCAGTTGGAGTTACCAGGGACTAGAGTGCCAACAGGTGCAGCATCAGAAGTTTTGGGGCAGGGAGATAGGGAATAAAGTAAAAAAAAAAGGAAGGAGTGGGGAAAGATGGATGGATGCTTTGGGAGAGGGTGGCAAACAAAGAGGGTGGGAAATGAGAGTGGGGACTACATGATAGGAGAGAGGGGGTGGAAACTATGAGGTGGAGGATTTGGGGACAGTATGCTACTGTAGGTTGAGTTTGTGAGGTAATTACGGGAGTGGAGAATGTGTTGTAAGGATAACTCCCAAATGAACACTTCGGAAAAGCTGGTGGTAAAGAGAGGATCTAGATGGCTGAAGTGTGAAGCAGCCAAAGAAATCAAAAACATTACGTTCAGCTGCATGTTGTGCCACAGGGTAATGGGCTTTGCTCTTGGCCACAGTTTGGCATCAGCCATTTATCCTGGTAGACAGCTGGATGGTAGCCATACAAACATAAAAAGCTGTCCAATGATTACAGCAGTGTTGGTATATGAAATGGCTGCTTTCAAAGATGCCACGGCTCCTTATGGGGTAGGAAAAACCTGTGACAGGATTGGAGTAGAAAGTGCTGGGTGGGTGGGTTGGGCAGGTCTTGCACCAGGGTCTTCTACTGGTTCTTTGAGGTAAAGGGAGGATTATGGGTACGAGGGGAAAATGGCATGGGAGATCTGTATGTGGACTAGGTCTGTCTCTGAAGGCCTTTGTGAGACTACCAGCATGCTGAGCAAGGGAGTTCTTGTCACTGCAGATATGCCATCCTCGAGTGGCCAGGCCTGTATGGGAGGTATTTTGTGTTGCGAAAGAGATTATGGCTGTCAAAATGCAGGTATTGTTGGTGGATGGTGGGTTTAATGTAGTCAAAGGTCAGATGGAGTCATCAGAGAGGGGGAAGTCAACGTCTAGGAAGGTGGCATGCTGGGTTGAGCAGGACCAGATTAAGCGAGTGGGAGAGAAGGTATTGAGGTTTTGAGGGAATAAAGAAAGGGTGTCTTGGCCCTGAGCCCAGATCATGAAGATATCATTGAACCTGAACCAGTGTATGGGTTTGACATTTTGGGAGGCTAGGAAGGTCTCCTCTAGGTGGCCCATAAACAGATTGACATAGCAGCACCCATATAGGTGTCCACGGCTGTGCCACAGATTTGTTTGTATACCTTCCCTTCAAAAGAGAAGTAGTGGGTTAGGATAATGTAAGTAAGGTGTACAAGAAATACGGTAGTGGGTCTGGAGTCTGAAGGACATTTGGGAAGGTAGTGCTCAATAGCAGTAAGACTGTGGGCAAGAGGGATGGGGAGATGGTGTCAACAGTGACGAGTAGGGTCCTGTGAGGTAAAGTTGTGGAGATGGTAAAGAGTTGAAGGTAGTGGTCAGTGTCCTTGCTGTGGAAGATTAGATTATGAGTAATTGGTTGGAGGTTTTGTTCAATGAGAGCTGAAATTCTTTTAGTGGAGTATAGTAATCAGCCACAGTGAGGTGTCCAGGATTGTTTTGGTTTGTGGATTTAGGGGAGCGTATAGAAGATGGGCATGTGGGATGTTATAGTGGTGAGGAGGGAAATGGATTCAGGTAGAGCTGACAGACTCTGTATAATGTTCGTGGCAATGAGAGGTATTTTAGCTCTTCATTTATGGGAGATTTTTCTATTTTACACTCTACTTCCAAGAACTATATAAATATGTAAAACTAACAGTTAAGAGGCTAGAGTATTTGACTTGGAGCAAAAGTTTCCGAACTTTCGCAGGGGAACCCTTTTGTGGCCAGCCTTTTTTCTCCAATAGAGGCTTGCAAGCTGCCCCTTTGTCAGACAGCGCTGACCCACTTTTTTGTGGGTGTAGGCAAAAGCTCAAATGCAAACAAAAAGGAAAAGGAGGGGCTAGAGAGCAAAATTCTATTGATGGTGTAATTAGAGATGGGGAACTTTGTCACATGGACAGTAATGGGGAAGAAAATCAGCTTCAAGGAGACCATCCTGACAGTCACATGATGTGGAGTGGTATAGGGAAATCGTGGAGGAAAAATTAAATCGGAATTAACATGTAGAGTTTTGAGAAGAGTAGAATATAAATCCTTATACAGGCATCCTGATTTAGGTTTTCTGTGATTTCCATAAATTTATTAAGGTGAATGCAACCAGGATTGCTCCTTTGAAAACAAAATGTTTGATGTCCTATCCCCTTTTTGCTCTTTCCAAACTTGTGCTCAGTCTCTAACAACTTCATTATTACAGGAATACTATATCGTAATCTTTCATTTATTTCGGACAGGAATTCGGTCACTGCTCCTACCAAGAGCTTTGAACTGCTACATTACCTAGCCCATTGAGAAGATAGCAGCTGATAATACTATACAAATGACAATTCCCTTGAAACTTCAAACAATATGATGTTAAATGGGTGACATTCTACTCTCAACTGCAATGTGTGTATCACCACCTACATAACATTGGAAACTGAGAAGTTCATTCCCATTTGTTTCCGTTCAATCACTGCTAGCTACCATTTAGGGTTTATGATATAGAACAGTGATATTGATGTAAATCTTAGTAGCACCTCGTTTAAATGAAACTGGTCTCTACATTATAAAATTTGCCTTTAGGAACACTCAGCTCTTCGAGGTGGGATTGAACCTTACAAGAAGGAAAATGCAAAATTAGTAAAAGAAGTAAATGAGCTTTATTCACAGCTTGTTAACCAGAAGGAAGAGGCAGACAAGACTCAGAGGGGTAAGTTAGATCACATATGATATCAAGGTTTGTGTAAAAATTGTTTTAATAATGTTTTCATTTACATTATCATAGTGGCAAGTACTATCAGTTAAAACTATAGGAACCAGTATCACTCCAAATTTGTTTTGACTTACAGAAATGGCTACACATGTAAAGTTTTTGTTTTCCCAAAATGGTTTGTGTATTGTGGAAAAAAGTATTCAAAAAAATACAAGGGGTGACTGTGAACAGTTTCTGTTGGAAGGCTATACCATCTGGAATTAATGTACCAATCAAGCAGATTCTCAGTGAGCATGCAGTCAGTCATCTCATCTATGCACCAGGTTGAATATATCCATTTGGTAAAACACCATGACCTTCTGCACGAAGAACTCCTTAACTGCGTGCGACACCTCATCAGACAGGAATCGTAGACTCTTTAAGGCCTTTTTAAAGGGGCTGAAGGTATGATGATAATATGGGGAGAGATAAGGACTGTAGGATGGGAGCTAGTGTGTCTACCACTTGAGTTGTTGTCCATAATGGATGTGGGGCTAGCCAGCCAGATCGACCAGCACCTTGTGTCAAACTGTAACCAGCACGGAACTTGGCGCACCATTCCAAGGTGGTGGTTTTTGACAGGCATCCTGCCCCCAAACACATTATTCATTCTCTGATGGATTACCCCCCCCCCCCCCCCCTCCTCACTGCAGGTTCGGGGTTTAGAATAGCCCTGAGGTATTCCTGCCTGTCATAAGAGGCGACTATAAGGAGTCTCACACTTTTCGGCCCTATGAATTCAGGTCCCATTCTATGGTTTGACTTGCCACTTTCAAAATTCTACAGAAGTGCAGGCCATGCGGGAAAGAATGCCTTATGTGGTGCACGAGTTATCCACAGTGCCCTAAGATTCGATGTCCTGAATCTCTTGTCATGGCTTTGCATCTCCACCTGTGATTAAACTATTTGTGAACTGAGCGAGGTGGCGCAGTGGTTAGACACTGGACTCGCATTCGGGAGGACGACGGTTCGATCCCGGGTCCGGCCATCCTGATTTAGGTTTTCCGTGATTTCCCTAAATCACTCCAGGCAAATGCCGGGATGGTTCCTCTGAAAGGGCACGGCCGACTTCCTTCCCCATCCTTCCCTAATCCGATGAGACCGATGACCACGCTGTCTGGTCTCCTTCCCCAAACAACCAACCAACCATTAAACTATTTGTGCAAGGACGCTTTCTGCGGTATGTCATCTTCTTCAGTTATCTCCTGTCCTCTTTCACCCTCATGACAATATTGGATTTCACTGCGCCCAATATCCAGCACGGTAGCCAGTCCATTGTGGTGGGGCCATCATGTACCCATTTGGTGGTAGCCCCCGATAACACAGGGATCACACTGCTGGTGCCTGAGCTGTAAACTTCCCATGTATGCCAAGGAGTAGATGCCTGTCTTCCTGGGGCATCAGGACTCCTGACAATGGCCATCATGCCAACTGGCCTTTGCTGTGGTTGGGTGACACCTGTGAGGAGGGCCCTTGATCGGAGTGGGCGGCATCAGGGTGGACGACCTGCAATGAAGCGGACTGTCATCTCTTGCTGGTGACCGTACCGCACCATTAGTCTCTAAGAAAGGCAAGATTGAATACAGTGCCGACAGGTATAACCCTAAATCGCTACCCTCCTTTGCTACACAATGGGAGGAACAAGGGCTACAGAATGGAGAGAGCCATATTTGCCTTGGTTTTTAGTCTGTAGCAGAGCTGATGGGGACTCCTTTCTACCTACAAAGCCTCAGTTTTTCTTTTAACACCTCGAGGATAAGTTTGGAGAAGTGACAGCACTGTCCAAGATGCGAAATGGCGCAGTCTTGATTCAGACAGCATCCCCACCCCAATCCTGAATGTTACTTGCCTGTGACAAGCTGGGTGATATTCCTGTTTCCATCACTCCCCGTAAAAGCCTCAACATGGTTCAGGGGATAATTTTACATCACAATCTCCTCTTGCAGTCTGACGGCAAGCTTCATGCCAATTTAGAACAGCGGGTATTCATTTCCTCCAGTGTGTGTACCGGGGACCCAAAGACAACAGGGTTGCTACCGGTGCCTTCATCTTGGCCTTTTGAGTGTGATTCATTGCCTGAAAAGGCCAAGGTGATGGTTTATCGCTATGGCGTTAAACCATACGTCCCTCCCCCTACACGGTGCTTTAAGTGCTGGAAGTTCAGGCACATGTCTTCCCACTGCAATTCCAGTGCCACATGTCGAGACTGCTGATATCCACTGCACTGACCCACTCCGTGAGCGCCTCCTCCCACTTGCATCAGCTGTGGACAGCACCACTCCCCCTGCTCACCAGACTGCCCAGTACTCTAAAAGGAGTGGAAAATCATGGAGTAAAAGACCCTGGACTGGTTGACTTACACAGAGGCTAAACATAAATTAGAAAGATTACATCCCATTTGGGTGACGTTGACATATGCTGTAGCTACGTCACCATTGCCGTCCCAAGCGCCAGTGGTTCCTCACTCTGTGCCACGGACAGTGGGCCCTCTGGGCCAACAGAATACATTTGCCTCCTTGCTGGTAGGGGGCAAATATTCCTCCATTGCTCACAAAGCACTTACTTTGGGAGCAAGGCCCCTCTGCTGGTGAAGCAACAGCCTCCTCCAGCTCCTCTCATGTGGAAGGGGTCGTTTGGGATCCTCTCTCCCAATGTCTCCACTAATGCCACAGTGGACACTCGCCAGTGGCTCAAGGAGCCAAAAGCTGCTGCACAAAGAGCTTCACGGTCTTCCTCCATGCCTGAAGTTGCTTCGGAGAAATCTTCCCAGCAAGCCCCTAAAGAGAAGCGAGAGAGCAAGCAAACTAAGAAGGAGTCTGCTAAGAAACCGGACCCGTGGTGGCCCCAACATCACTACTCCCTATCAGTTCTGCATCTGAGGATGATGTGAAGATCTTAGCGTCCCCTGTGGACCTGGATCTCACTGATGTCTCATCCACCATATAAATGGCTACAAATACTTAATTGGTGGCAGCAGGTGACCCTGAGGCATAACCTGCCTCTTTGGGTGCTTCATGCCTTCCCAGCCTCACTATGTCATCCTCCAGTGGAATTGTGGCAGTTTTTTCCACCACCTGGGTGAGCTACGGTATCTCTTAAGCTTTGCACCTGCTTTCTGCATTGCACTTCCGGAAACCTGGTTCCCAGAAATGCAGATCCCTTCCCTCCACGGCTATATGGGGTTATTACAAGAACTGTAGTGACTATTATAGTGTGTCAAGTGGAGTTAGTGTCTATGTCCTGAACTCAGTATGCAGTGAACCTATGCCCCTTCAAACCCCTCTTGAAGCTGTCGCTGTCAGGATAAGGACGATGCAGGAAATAACTGCCTCGACATATATCTTCCTCCAGATGGTGCAGCACCCCTGAACGCATTGGCTGCACTGATTAATCAACTCCCTAAACCTTTCCTACTTTTAGGAGATTTTAATGCCCATAACCCCTTCTGGGGTGGCACTGTGCTTACTGCCTGAGGCTTAAATGTCAAAAATTTACTGTCACAACTCAACCTCTGCCTCTTAAATACAGGTGCCCCCACACATTTCAGTGTGGCACATAACACATATTTGGCCATTGATTTCTCGGTTCTCCCAGCTATCCACTGGAGAGCACATGATGATCTGTGTGGTAGTGACCGCTTCCCCATCTTCCTGTCACTGCCCCGGTGTCAGGCCCATGGATGCCTACCCAGATGGGCTTTAAACAAGGGGGACTGGGAAGCTTTCATCTCAGCTGTCACCACTAAATCTCCCCCACATGGTAAAATCGATGTGGTGGTTGAACAGGTAACTACAACAATCATTTCTGCAGTGGAAAACGCGATCCCTCATTCTTTAGTGTGCCCCTGCAAAAGACAGTGTCTTGGTGGTTGCCGGAAGTCGCCAAGGAAATTAAGGAGCTGTACAGATGCATACGTGGCACCCTTACCTGGAGCCCCTCATAGCCTTTAAATGGCTCCGTGCCCACATTCACTAGCTTATCAAAAGACGGAAACAGGAGTGTTGGGAGAGATATGTCTCAACCATTGTGTGCCATACGTCACCTTCCCAAGTCTGGGCAAAGATCAAATAAGTTTTTGGGTACCAGACCCCAACAGGTTTTCCCGGTGTTAACATACATGGCGTGTTATCTACTGATGCGAGCACAATTGCTGGGCACTTTGCTGGGCACTTTGCTGGGCACTTTGCTGGGCACTTTGCTGGGCACTTTGCTGGGCACTTTGCTGGGCACTTTGCTGGGCACTTTGCTGGGCACTTTGCTGGGCACTTTGCTGGGCACTTTGCTGGGCACTTTGCTCGCGCCTCTGCATCAGAGATCTACCCCCCCCCCCCCCCCAGTCTTTCAGATGGAAGGGAATGTCCTCTCATTCACTACATGCCACAGTGAACCATATAATGCCCCTTTTACAGAGTGGGAGCTCCTCAGTGCCCTTGGACAGTGCCCCAACACAGCTCCTGGGCCAGATTGGATCCACAGTCACAGTCACCCCCCTGCGGGTTCGGGGGTAAGACTAGGCCCGCGGTATTCCTGCCTGTCGTAAGAGGCGACTAAAAGGAGTCTCCAATGTTTTGGCCTTAATGTGATGGTCCCCCTTGGGGTTTGACCTCCATTTTTCAAAATTCTACAGAAGTACGAGCCTTTTGGGGAAGGACACCTTACATGGTGTACCACTGGTCCTAAGTGCACTAAGACCTTGGCACTCAGCATTGCACCGGCGTTGTCACCATACCCATTATTCCTCAAATTGGGCCTAAACGCCTGATGGGTTGTCCAAGTTACGCCCATAGTGCATCTCCATCTGCACCAGCGATCATAATGGACTTTCCATGGCACCAGAAATCCAGCACGGTAGCCAGCCCGTTGTGCTGGGGTCGTCATGTACCCTCTAGGTTGTAGCCCCCTGACAACACAGGGATCGTACTGCCGATACCTGAGCTGCACCCTCCCCACGTTGGCCAAGGAGTAGATGCCCGTCTCCTTGGGGCATCAGGACTCCCGGCAATGGTCATCCTGCCAGGTGGCCCTTGCTGCGGCTGGGTGGCGCCCGTGGGGAGAGCCCCTGGTCGGAGTGGGTGGTATCGGGGCGGACGTTTCGCACATGAAACGTCAACACGTATCAGGTCGCTCTGCGGCCGAGTCTTCCAAAAGAAAAGGTACCGTTTCTAGTTCTGGTTCTCCTGCCCTTTCCCCCTTGGCCACTCCATGGGAGGAGGGGCAGGCCCGCCGGCTTGGGGCGAAGTACTTCCCCCGCTATTTGGTCTGTTCTCGAACAGATGGGGGGACGTTCGCCACCTCCAAGCCCATGTTCTTTGTTCAGCACATTGAGGACGTCTTCGGGGAAATCGAGGCTCTCAGCAAGATGCGATCGGGGTCCGTTCTTATCAAGACCACCTCTGCCACACAATCGGCGGCACTCCAGGCGTGCGACCGCCTAGGGGACATCCCAGTCTCCATTGTCCCACATCTGGCACTAAATAGGACGCAGGGGGTTATTTTTCATCGTGACCTCCTGCTACAATCTGATGAGGAGCTCAGGGCCAACCTGGAGCGCCGCGGCGTGCATTTCGTCCGGCGAATCCAGCGCGGCCCCAAAGACCGTCGCATCGACACCGGGGCCTTTATCCTCGCCTTCGAGGGGGACGTTCTCCCGGAGAAGGTAAAGGTGATGTGCTACCGGTGCGACGTGCGACCTTACGTCCCGCCTCCTATGCGCTGTTTTAGGTGTTTGCGCTTTGGGCACATGTCGTCCCGGTGTGAGGCTGAGCCCCTTTGTGGCGACTGTGGACGTCCTCTTCGTGAGGAACATACTTGCACCCCACCACCTCGGTGCCCTAATTGTCCTGGCGTCCACTCGCCTAGGTCCCCAGACTGCCCCGCCTATCAGAAGGAGAAAAAGATACAAGCAATCAAAACTTTGGATCGGCTCTCTTATTCTGAGGCCAGGAAGAAGTATGACCGCCTTCATCCCGTGTCACTGGCCACTTCGTTTGCCTCAGTTGTGTCCACTCCTTCCGCTGTATCCGCACCTCTATCCTGTCCCCCCTCCGCCTCCTCTGCCCATCAGGGGGCTCTGCCTCCGCCTCCCAAATCCCTCCCTTCCAACTCCTCCTCCCCCGCGGCCCCCATCCCCCCTGCCCCAGGGGCCACCCTTCCTCCTCCTCCTCCCCCCACGCCACCTGAGAAGCGATCCTCTTCTCAGGCGTCCATCGGGGAAACGTTCCGGACCCCAGCTTCCGAGGTCCGGCGTTCCAAACCTGACCCCGCGCGTGAGGACCTTCTTCGGGTCCAGCCAACCATCCCTGTGCCTCCTCGGCCTTCCAAGAAGGCCTCCAAGAAGAAGTCTCTCTCCCCCTCTCCACCCCGGCGCGTTTCATCTGACGCTTCATCCGTGAGTCGCTGCTCCCGGCCGTCCTCAGTTTCGCCGGGACGCTCTGCTGCCAGGCGTTCCGCCGGCCTTTTGTCGGCAAATGATGCGGCCCCTCCTACACAATCAGGGACAGCGGCCGCAGCTGGCGACGAGTCGATGGAACCGGATCCGCCTGCCGTCAGCTGTAGCGTTGTTGCCTCGCAACCTGGCCCTCCGCGGCCATCGAGGTGACCAGCTCTTCCCCGTCTCGTTCCCCCAACTTTTTGACTAGCAATGGCGTTGTTTCATTGGAACGTAAGAGGTATTCGATCTAATCGGGAGGAATTACAACTGCTCCTCCGCCTGCACTGTCCGCTCGTCCTTGGTCTCCAGGAAACCAAGTTGCGCCCGACTGACCGTATTGCCTTTTCCCACTATACCTCGGAGCGGTATGACCTCGCCCCTGCGGACGGTCTCCCAGCTCATGGTGGGGTCATGTTGCTCGTTCGGGACGATGTCTATTACCATCCCATCCCATTGACCACCCCACTCCAAGCAATAGCTATCCGCATTACTCTTTCTGCTTTTACTTTTTCAGTTTGTACCGTCTACGCTCCACCGTCATCTGCTGTTAGTCGGGCTGACATGATGCACCTGATCGATCAGCTTCCTCCGCCGTTCTTATTGTTTGGCGACTTCAATGCCCATCATCCCCTTTGGGGCTCTCCTGCATCCTGTCAAAGAGGCTCACTCTTGGCGGATGTCTTCAACCATCTCAATCTTGTCTGCCTCAATACCGGCGCCCCGACTTTCCTCTCGGACTCTACTCATACCTACTCCCACTTGGACCTCTCGATCTGTTCTACCACTCTTGCCCGTCGGTTCGAGTGGTATGTCCTTTCTGACACCTATTCGAGCGACCACTTCCCCTGTGTCGTTCGTCTCCTGCACCACACCCCATCCCCACGTCCTTCGCGCTGGAACATACTGAAAGCTGACTGGGGACTTTACTCCTCCCTGGCGACCTTTCCGGACCACGATTTTCCCAGTTGTGACAGTCAGGTCGAATACCTCACGGCTGTTATTATCCATGCTGCCGAACGTTCCATACCTCGTACTACTTCTTCTTCACGTCGCGTTTCCGTCCCCTGGTGGAACGAGGCTTGTAGGGACGCTATCCGTGCTCGACGACGTGCTTTACGCACCTTTCGCCGCCATCCTACGTTGGCGAATTGTATTGAATACAAACGACTCCGAGCGCAATGCCGTAGAGTCATCAAAGACAGCAAAAAAGCTTGTTGGGCCTCTTTCACCAGCTCCTTTAACAGTTTCACTCCCTCTTCTGTCGTTTGGGGTAGCCTGCGCCGGCTGTCGGGCATTAAGGCCCACTCCTCAGTACCTGGCCTGACCTCAGGTAATGAGGTCCTTGTTGATCCTGTGGCTGTCTCCAACGCCTTTGGCCGTTTTTTCGCGGAGGTTTCAAGCTCCGCCCATTACCATCCTGCCTTCCTTCCCAGGAAAGAAGCAGACGAGGCTCGGCGACCTTCCTTCCACTCGCTGAATCTGGAAACTTACAATGCCCCCTTTACTATGCGGGAACTCGAACGCGCGCTTGCACTGTCCCGGTCCTCTGCTCCGGGGCCAGATGCCATTCACGTTCAGATGCTGGCACACCTTTCTCCGGCGGGCAAAAGCTTCCTTCTTCGAACCTACAATCGCGTCTGGACCGAAGGTCAGGTCCCCATGCGTTGGCGTGACGCCGTTGTTGTTCCTATACCCAAACCCGGGAAGGATAGACACCTTCCTTCTAGTTACTGCCCCATTTCTCTTACAAGCTGTGTCTGTAAGGTGATGGAGCGCATGGTTAATGCTCGGTTAGTTTGGATTCTTGAATCTCGACGACTACTTACTAATGTCCAATGCGGCTTTCGTCGCCGCCGCTCCGCTGTTGACCACCTTGTGACCTTGTCGACATTCATCATGAACAACTTTTTGCGAAGGCGCCAAACGGTAGCCGTGTTCTTCGACTTGGAGAAGGCTTATGATACCTGTTGGAGAGGAGGTATCCTCCGCACTATGCACAAGTGGGGCCTACGCGGTCGTCTGCCCCTTTTTATTGATTCCTTTTTAACGGATCGAAAGTTTAGGGTACGTGTGGGTTCCGTATTGTCCGACGTCTTCCTCCAGGAGAACGGAGTGCCTCAGGGCTCCGTCTTGAGCGTAGCCCTTTTTGCCATCGCGATCAATCCAATTATGGATTGCATTCCACCTAATGTCTCAGGCTCTCTCTTTGTCGATGACTTCGCGATCTACTGCAGTGCCCAGAGAACATGCCTCCTGGAGCGCTGCCTCCAGCGTTGTCTAGACAGCCTCTACTCATGGAGCGTGGCAAATGGCTTCCGGTTCTCTGAAGAGAAGACGGTTTGTATCAACTTTTGGCGATATAAAGCGTTCCTTCCGCCATCCTTACATCTCGGTCCCGTTGTTCTCCCATTCGTGGACACAACTAAGTTTCTAGGGCTCACGTTGGACCGGAAACTGTGTTGGTCTCCACATGTCTCTTATTTGGCGGCCCGTTGTACACGTTCCCTTAATGTCCTCAGAGTTCTTAGTGGTTCATCTTGGGGAGCGGATCGCACTGTCCTGCTTCGCTTGTATCGGTCCATAGTCTGATCGAAGCTGGATTATGGGAGCTTCGTCTACTCGTCCGCTCGGCCATCCCTCTTACGCCGGCTCAATTCCATCCACCATCGGGGGATACGTCTTGCGACCGGAGCCTTCTACACTAGTCCTGTCGAGAGTCTTTACGCTGAAGCTGCCGAGTTACCATTGACCTACCGGCGCGACGTACTGCTGTGTCGGTATGCCTGCCGGCTGTTGTCTATGCCCGAACACCCCTCTTACAAGTCCTTCTTCGCCGATTCTCTCGACCGTCAGTACGGGTTGTATGTGTCTGCCCTGCTGCCCCCCGGAGTCCGCTTCCGTCGCCTGCTTCGACAATTGGACTTTGCCCTCCCTACCACCTTCAGAGAGGGTGAGAGCCCGACACCACCTTGGCTCCAGGCTCCGGTTCGTATTTATCTCGACCTCAGCTCACTCCCGAAGGAGGGTACTCCGGCTGCAGTGTATTGCTCACGGTTTGTCGAACTTCGTGCTCGACTTGCTGGTCACACCTTTATTTACACCGATGGCTCCAAAAATGACGATGGTGTCGGCTGTGCCTTTGTCGTCGGGACCGCCACCTTTAAATACCGGCTCCTTGACCAGTGTTCCAGCTTTACGGCCGAGCTTTTTGCTCTCCATCAGGCCATTCAGTATGCCCGCCGCCACCGCCATTCATTGTATGTACTCTGCACTGACTCACTCAGTGCTCTTCAGAGCCTTTGGGCTCCCTATCCGGTCCATCCCTTGATTCAACGAATACAGCAGTCCCTCCATTCTTTCGCTGATAATGGCGGTTCTGTCAGCTTTCTGTGGGTCCCCGGACATGTAGGAGTGCCTGGGAATGAGGCTGCAGATGCTGCAGCCAAGGCTGCAGTCCTCCAGCCTCGGCCAGCCTCCCATTGTGTCCCGTCATCTGACGTTTGTGGGGATGTATGTAAGAGGCTTGTGTCCTTGTGGTGGGATGCTTGGTCATCCCTCCAAGGAAACAAGCTCCAGGCAGTAAAACCGCTCCCAACTGCTTGGACAACTTCCTCCCGACCATCTCGGCGCGAGGAGGTCCTTCTGACCAGGTTGCGGATTGGGCATTGCCGGTTTAGCCACCGCTACCTGCTCTCTGGTGACCCAGCCCCGCAGTGCCCTTGTGGTCAGGCATTAACGGTGCGCCATGTTTTATTGTCGTGTCCCCGTTTTAGTCAATTTCGTGTTGTCCTGTCCCTGCCATCTACCTTACCGGATGTTTTAGCTGATGACGCTCGAGCAGCTGCTCGTCTTCTGCGTTTTATAACTTTAACTGGCTTGACCAAAGACATTTAACCTTTTTACTTATCTCATCTGCATCTTTGTCAGGTCCTTTTGATGTCCCCCCATCCCCTTGAGTTTTAGCGGGTTCCTTGTGCTCTAACACCAGTGACTGGGCGCTAATGACCTCAGCAGTTGAGTGCCCTTAAACCCTACCCAAAAAAAAAAAAAAAAAAAAAAAGTCACAGTCAGTAGTCGTCTGACTACAAGCGACATCTCCTCGTGATCTTCAACCGGACCTGGTGCAATGGCGTCTGTCCATCGCACTGGTGGGAGAGCACCATTATACTAGTGCTCAAACCTGGCAAAAGCCCACTTTATGTGGACAGCTATCAGCCCATCAGCCTCACCAAAGTTCTTTGTAAGCTGCTGGAACGTATGGTGTGTCGGTGGTTGGGGGGGTCCTGCAGTCATGTGGCCTACTGGCTCTGTGTCAGGGCAGTTTCTGCCTGAGTCGCTCTACTACTGATAATCTCGTGTCCCTCGAGTCTGCCATCCGAACAGCCTTTTCCAGATGCCAACACCTTGTTGCCATCTTTTTTGGTTTATGAAAAGCGTATGACACCACCTGGCGACATCATATTCTTGCCACATTGTGCAAGTGGTGTCTCCAAGGCTTGCTCCTGGTTTTATCCAGAATTTCCTGCCATTTCTTATCTGTGTGTTTCTATGGGATCAAACTGCTGAGCTCATCGGTCCCTTCTCTCTGTCTGTCTGTCTGTCTGTCTGTGTGTGTGTGTGTGTGTGTGTGTGTGTGTGTGTGTGTGTGTGCGTGTGTGCGTGTGTGCGTGTGTGCGTGTGTGCGTGTGTGCGTGTGTGCGTGTGTGCGTGTGTGCGTGTGTGCGTGTGTGCGTGTGTGCGTGCGTGCGTGCGTGCGTGCGCTGCATTTCAATAACTGGCCTGCATTCATTTTTACGCCACCATGTTTTTCGGCTTTGGGAGACAGAATGGCACAGTCGCAGTACGCACAACAAACTGCATGCCATTAAGGAGACTACGAATGTGTGGCAGTCCTCCATGCGGGCCTCTCACGGGGACTCTGTGGTTCTCTGCCGGCTCCGCATCAGCCACACTTGGGCGACCCGCAGCTACCTCCTGCACCATGAAGACCCACTTTGACTGCCCTGTGACAAAATCTTCGGTTACCGGACTCGTTGCCACTAATTTTATCTGACAACGCCTAATCAGCTGATTTCGTTTTACGTTTTATTCATGGAGGTGGGTTTTATCATTTGATCTAAGTTTGAGGACATGTCCTTTGAGAGGGAAAGACGAAAGGATGTGGGTTTTAAGGGAGAGGGTAAGGAGTCATTCCAATCCCGGGAGCGGAAAGACTTACCTTAGGGGGGAAAAAGGACGGGTATACACTCGCGCGCGCACGCGCCCACACACACACACACACACACACACACACACACACACACACACACACACACACATCATATGTGTGGATGGATATGTGTGTGTGTGTGTGTGTGCGAGTGTATACCCGTCCTTTTTTCCCCCTAAGGTAAGTCTTTCCGCTCCCGGGATTGGAATGACTCCTTACCCTCTCCCTTAAAACCCACATCCTTTCGTCTTTCCCTCTCCTTTCCTCTTTCTTGATGAGGCAACAGGTTGTTGCGAAAGCTTGAATGTGATTAGTATTACAGTTTTACAAAATAATGTAAATGATAATGATCTCGAAAAAATAATTTAGTTTTGTGAGTGAAATGGAGTTGAACACTGCTGTTTTCACTGCTTGGAAAATTAAATTTTATTCTTTAGGACATAGCTACTCCCAAGTTGGGAACTACTGTCATAGAATGTGATGGAGACGTGTAGAAAAATAGTACATGTAAAAAATATTATACTGTCATCAAATTCTCTATATAGAACAAAATAACATATTCTGTGAAATATACTGCAGGACTTTGTTTATTGTATGACCCTTGTACTTTCTGATGGCATATTTTTGGAGTACCGCGTGTTCCTTACTTTTGTCTTATTTCATTATTTTTCAGTACTATGTTGAAAATAAAAATATACCTACCAATTACATTCCATTTATTGACAGATTACACTATTAAAATAATTTATTTGTATTAAACCTATCTAATGGGATATACTAGCTTAGTGCCCATTGCTTCGTTTGCATAGACTGTATAGCCAGTAGAGATTTTTTTGTTTTTATTAAATATTTATGTTGTTCACATACTGCAACATTTTCTAAGCTTTTCATGCTAATTAAGGCAATATAAGTATGCTCTTTTTGGATGGTACTTATGACCAAACAGCGATTTTGGTAGATGGAATACAAAGTTTTTTTTGATCATGCCTTTTGTGTTCTTGTGGAGATATTTCCATAGCAACTTTAATCCCCTAACATATATTTCTTTATATGTAACTGAGAAGTGAAATACCAGTTTTCATAAGTTTAGCTTTAACATTTTTTTTTAATGTAACAAAATATTTCTTAAAAACCTTCATCCCCTATTGCACTCTCTTAGAGGCTAAATTTCCAAAAACACTGAAACATTTATTTTATTTTATTTCTAATTGCAAAATCAAATACCATTTGTCATAGATGTAGCTTTAAAAATGTGTCTGTAGTTCTTTAGTAATTATTTATTTTCAACAAAACTGTCACTCACTATTTTACCCCCTTAGAGGCTGATTTTCCAAAAATGCTGATTATTTTCTGATTGAGAAACCAAATACCAGTTTTCACAGTTCTAGGTATAAAAAGCCTTTAATAGCGACATACTTTCAGAAAGCTTTTCATTCCCTATTTCACCCATTTAGGAGTGGAATTTCGGACAATCCTTCTTAAACAATGCCTATAGAATAAGACCCACACCCTCTCCAAACTTAGTTTCTATCATTAGCAGTTTGTGCTGGGTGTAATGAGTAAGAACTGAATCAGTCTAACCCTGTTTAACCCTGTTAGGGGTTGAATTTTAAAAAACGGTAAAACATATTTTTCATCTCTACCCGAGAAGCCAACACCAGTTTTCAAAAATTTATCCTGAAAAATGATTTAGCAATGAAATATTTTCATAAAATGCTTCACCTCCATTTCATACCCTTAAGGGTTGAATTTCCAAAAACAGTGACATATGTATGTTTAACTATCATAGATTTAGCTTTAAAAATGCTTTCAAATAAAATATTTTCATAAAAAAATCTCATTTCCTATTTCGCCCCCTTAGGGGTTCAATTTTCAAGAACACTGAAACACGTAGTTTTTAAAATTGTAACTAAGTCAAATACCAATGTTCATAGATATAGCTTTAAAAATACTTCAGTAATCCTTTAATAATGATGCATTTACAAAATAAAAAAAAAAATTTCGTACTTTTAGCTCCAAAATTGTCTTAGAAGTGACATTTTTCAAAAAAACCCTTCATACTCTATTTCACCCCCTTAGGGTTGTAATTTTGAAAAATCCCTTCATAAATGATGCCTACAGTGTGAGATCCACACCTTCTCCAAATTTCAAGTTTCTGTCCATAGTGGTTAGGACATCTGTAACCATAGATTACTGAAAGTCTTTCAGTCAAAAGCATTGTTATAAGAACAAAGTTCTTTTTCTCAGATATATTGCTCCCGTTCTGTCAGCACTTCATTACAGTGTCAGAACCACTGCCAACAGCCTACATTTTGACACAGGTGACAAACTGCTTTCAGCACAACACAAAGACACTTGGCAGTCTCCAGATACCCACCAGGGAATGAAAGTTACTTTTCCACTAAATTATGAAGGGATTTGTATCCCTTCAGATTATCTCAAAAGGTTGAGACTTGTTATTCTGTGTACATGTATCAGAATTTTTACTGTTGCAGCACTGATAGAGTTAATTATCATCCCGTGGTTGAAACAAGAACCTAGAGCTATGAACACAGACTTAAATAAATTAAAAGCCTAAACTGAAGTACATCACAATGCATTTCAGTATTTCCTTGGCTTTTAGAAGTATTTATCCCTTCATATTACTCAAAAACTTTCTGGTTTAATCACCAAAAATTCATTTTCCCCACAATATAATGAAGTAATCTCCTTCACTTTTATCTTGGAATATGGGTAATGGATTTATCCAGTGCCATTAGATTTCCCAATATTTTTGCACAACAAATCACACCAAAAATGATGCTCAGTCCACAGGTGTACTGCTGATCCATAGTGTCAAACAGAGACAATGTTTTGGCAATTTTAGGCATGTCGCCATCATGGGGGTGTTGACAAACTTAGCTTATGTGGGTATGTAGCTGACTTACGTTCCCTCCCACTGCAAGCCATTCCGTCTGTGGTCTGTTCCCGAGGGCATGCATCAGCAGTTGCAAAGATGCTTGTGTTGGTGTCTGTAGCAGTATCAATGTAGTTGCACTTCTCCCTCAGTTGCCAGATTGTTGTGTTTACTGACTGGCTTCTTAAGTAGACCCAGTGCTGGTTCCCAAGCCTTGCTGGGATCATAGACGTACTCCAGACTGATAAGATTATCCCTGGTGCAAATTTCAATGACTTTCCTGATGACACTGTTCCTGTATTTTGAAGTCTGCACTAACATCCTGGTGCATTCGTATTCCATTGCACTATTCTCAGACAAATGGTGCTCTGTGACTGCTGACTTGTTAAGTAACATTAGCAGTGTGTGCTGCTGGTCATCTCAGCATTGATCTTTGATGGTGCACACTGTTTGTCCAATGTATGTCTTTACTCATTGGCATGGAATTTGATATACCCTGGACTTCCACAAACAGAGGTCATCTTTGACACTCCCCAATAATGCAGGTGTTTCATTGGGCCGGCAAAAGACAGGGTGCTTCTTCAGTCTGCACCCGACTTTTCCCAGTAGTGCGGCAGTGTATGGTATAAAGACTGTGGCCAGCTCTTCTGTGATTTCTTCCATCCCCATGGCTGCAATACAACCTATACTTTATCACAAATCTCACTTAGTTTGGATTCTGGTATAATACTACATTATTTTAGTTTATATCAACTTAAAAAAAAGGACAAAAATAATTTGTAAATAATTATCCATGTGTATTATTTGCTGTTTTTGGCTATGTGAAGCTTATTTGCATTATTTAATATAATTTCAGAACTTCAGAGGAGGATATCTCGGTTGGAAAGCGACTGTTCAGACCTACAGTTTCTTGCCTCTCAACATTTGGCAACAGTCAAAACACTCGAAAAAGAATCTGCAGCAAAGACACAGAAAATATTGCAATTGCAAAGGAAGGGTCTACAAACAATTGTTTCTACTCCAGGTAAAATTTACGGTAGTACTGTTTGAATTACAAAGGAGGGTAAGTCAAACTGCTGTGAGAAATCTTAGCAGCTTTTGTTGTATTTATTCTTAAGCGTTAGATGCTAGAGAACGGCTTATTCCTTAATATCTGTGCAACGCTTCACATCGGCATAACAAAAGTAATTTGTTTCACTGCCCTTTGCACGAAATGCACAGGTAGCTCACAAAACATTCTGTGTATTTTTTGCAAACTTGATAAACAGTCCTTCTAAAGCTCCACCAAGAAAGTCCATAGTTGCACCAGGGTCAAATCAGCTGCCACATGAAACAGTTGGGTCAAAGAGAGAATCCTAATCCACAGCCAGGTAGGGTAGGCCAGAGCATAGTGTTGATGATAGTAATCAGTGAAACACAACATTTCCCAAAGTGCCAGTGCTCCTATGGATTATAAGTTTTACACTGCTGGCCACTAAAATTGCAACACTGTGAACCAGCATTTGACAAACATCAAATTGGCATGAAGTGTACTACATAGAAGATATGAAGAAAGGTATGAAGATAGAACCATACAAAGTAGGCAGGAGAAACACTGTCTGCATTCCAGAATGAGATTTTCACTCTGCAGCAGAGTGTGCGCTGATATGAAACTTCCTGACAGATTAAAACTGTGTGCCGGACAGAGACTCGATCTCGGGAACTTTACCTTTCGCAGGCAAGTGCTCTACCAACTGAGCTACCCAAGCACAACTCACGACCCATCCTCACAGCTTCAATTCTGCCAGTACCTCATCTCCTACCTTACAAACTGCACAGAAGCTCTGCAGTAGCCTTTCTTCCAGGAGTGCTAGTTCTGCAAGGTATGCAGAAGAGTTTCTGTGAAATTTGGAAGGTAGGAGACAAGGTAATGGCAGAATTGAGGCTGGGTCATGAGTCATGCTTGGGTAGCTCAGATGGTAGAGCACTTGCCCGCGAAAGGCAAAGGTCCCGAGTTTGAGTCTCGGTCCGGCACACAGTTTTAATTTACCAGGAAGTTTCACTGTCTAAATTCTGTATGTAAGGGGGATTACACGGTACTTTCTCATTCAGCTATCCCATTTGAATGTCGATTGTTTGTGAAAAGATCACATTATGCCTTGTGTAAGAAAGAGAAATACCTACCAGCATGTGTGTCTGTATTTGACAGCAGCAAGATTGCAGCCTTATTTGACAGCAGCAAGATTGTGCCCTATTGAGAATGCGGTTTACCATTCATCAATATTGCTGCTTATGATGGTCAGGATCCCACAGCTGCAATACAAATATGGAATTGATTGATTCATGAGGACAATTCTGAGCAATTTGGGGGGGGGGGGGGGGGCACTTTAATACTTGCTGCCCCCATGGTATTTTTGACAAAGCCACACGTGCCTATAGGGCCGTTCTAAATGACGAGCACCTCAGGGAGCCCAGAATTCATTTACAGGGTACAGGCTCAGTAAAACTGCGTTCCCTGTGCTGGGGACTGGTAAGTGCAGCCATTCCTCTGTAGCCGTAAGCTTTGGATGTGCATCAGCGACCACCATGTGTCGCAGCAGTGGAATGTTTTATGTCACAGGTAACAGGGATCTTGTCTTAACTGCCCAGATCACGAGGATGGTGTAAACTTCTTTAAAAAAGTCCCCCAATCTTGAGGTGTGCTTCAGGTTCATGAGACACATGCAGCTGTTGCGGCTTGAAGGTCATTAATGTGAAACCCCTGGGGTACCTGCTGCACCAGCTGTATAAAGCGTACCCATGCAAGTGGGTGCCCTCTGGGTGGATCCTTATTTCCATAGCTGCTTGTGGGACTGAGAGGGAGCCATCAAACCTATCCCTTTCGACTCCCAGTGGAATGGGAGTACTGCTATTACTGGTGTCGCCAGTCCTCCTGATACAGAAATTAATTCAGATACTTATGTTTCTACTAATGGGATGCAAGCTGCTAGGCAGAATATGTTTTTAATAGTTGAAGGGAAAGAGGTTAAGCTTGGGAAAATTTCAACTTTTTGTGTTCAAAATGGGTTATAAGACATTGCTGGCATTAAAAGTGATTGAGAAATGAGACAATATTAGTCAAAACTTTTAGTTCCCAACAAGCATTGAACCTCCAGAAAGCTAAAAGCTTTGGGAAATATGCAATTGAAATGGAGCTCCACAACACTTTGAACTGCAGCAAAGATGTGTAGTGCCGAGATATCGTAGATATTCCCAGAGAGGAACTGAAAGATGAGTAAGCTCAAGAAGGTGTCACAAATGGGCAAAATATAATCGAAAAGGATGGTCAGCATACTGTTAAATCAGATTGCTTTTTCATTTTCATTTGGTAATACAACACTTCCAGAGCACATCAAGGCATGTTTCCTTTGCTCAAATGTGCGGCCTTATGTCCCTCACCCAATGTGCTGTTTAAATGCCATCACTTTGTGCACACCATGCTTGTGTGTAGGAGAGGGCCCACTTGTGGCAATTGTTGTAAGGTTGCCCATAACAGCATCATTTGTTCATTGCCTTCAAAGTGTGTAAATTGCTCTGGGGATCATCCTGTCTGCAGTAGACTGCAGTATCTGCCTTGAAGAAAGGAATATACAGGAGCTCAAAACATTGAAGTGCATCCCATATGATAAGGTCAAAAAGATCTATAAGGCCATGCAACCTTCCACTTTCACTACTTCTTTAATTTCAGCTCTTAAAAAGCCTATTCCAAAAACAGATGCTTCTAGACAAATGGAGGTTGCTAGTATCAGCACCAGTACTTGTGTTTCTAAGTTCATTGGCAACAGTGGTTTTACTATGCAGTCTATAGCTCCACCCAGTAAATCTGAAAAGGTCACAGTTGCTGAAATTGTAGAGAGTCCAGCACGTCAACTGGCAGACTTCTGTATGCAGGCCAGTACTGCCACTGCCACAAATGTGGCTCTGAGGATTTCTTTGACAAACCAACCTAAAGGAAAGTGTCAACATCAGAATAATACAGATCACAAGCCTTCAGACCATGTAAAATGCAAATGAGTGTTTGTCGTCATTGGCCAGGAGGCCCCTTTGGGGGCAGCTCTGGCCACCTTGGTGCAGGTATTATTACATTCGATGCCACACTGGGCTACCTGCACACCAGATAGGGATGAAATGATGATGAAAACAACACAACATCGTCCCTGAGTGGAGAAAATCTCCGACCCAGCCAGGAATTGAACCCGGGCCCGTAGGACGGCAATCCGTCACGCTGACCACTCAGCTATTGGGGCAGACTCAGACCATGTAGATCTCATTCTGTCTGGTGGTTCTAATGAATCCACTTCAGAGACAATGGAATATGAAGTCTGCCTGGAGCAACCATCTAGCCCCACAATTAAGCCTTCAACCATTGCTCGCACCCACCTTGGTGGAGAGACAGGGTGAAGAAAAAGAAACCTCACTGATAAACTGACACTACGATGGAACCCCAGTGAGTTACAGATGCATGTGATGGAATTGAAACTCGTAGTGTAGGAATGTCCCCTGTGCTTGTGTTTAGAAGAAACACATTTTAAACTGATAATCCTGTGCTCCAGTGCTATACCCTTCCACTGTGAGGATGACCTGAGTGGGGCAGGACGAAGGGAGGGGTAGCTGTGTTCGTCAATAATACCCACCTACTCTATCATTGGTTAACAATCTGCAAGAAGTCACATTTGAAGTTTATGTGCTTCAGAGGATCACTATAAGATCACTGTAATAACCTCCAAAAGAGATGATGGATTCTGAGGTTTTCACAGATCTTGTAGACCAATTCCCCTGACCACTCTTACTGGCAGACTTCAATGTCCATAATGTATTATGGTGCTCACATGCCCCACGGGTTGAGTTCTAGAGAACCTTATTTCATCTTGGGAGCTATGCATCCTCAGAATGGGGAATCCCACTCATTTCAAGATTGCTGCTATGTCATCATCAACCATATATCTTTATTTCTGCTCTGCAACCCTTGCAGATTCTACTTGGTGGAAGTTTACTGATGACCTTCATTCCAGTGACTATTTCCCACTCTGGATCCACCTACCAGTTGGAGCAATACTTTAAAAGAAGCCACCAATATGGTTAATAAATAGAGGTAACTGGATGCTGTTCCACCAGTTGACTGTGTCTGAATATCGAGGCAGTGTTCAAGAATGGGTGAAACACATTACACAGTGATCCACCTTGCTAGAAACTTATCCATTTCAATATCATCTGATCATTTTTGATGGCAGCTTGTAGCTTGGTGGACAGATGCATGCTGCTTAGCAATCTGGGTCAGCTGTGCTGTTATGCGGTGGTTGAAGCACTGCCCAATAGCAGAAAGCTGTGCAACCTTTTGACTAGTGAGAGCTAAAGCTCGACACACAATCAAAGAGAGCAAACAAAGATTGTGGCATATACTCCTGAACTGTCAGTCACTTCACTAGTATGGGAAGCCATCATGAGGATTTATGGTGAATGTGGTCAGTGGCCTATAGCAGTGATGCTGAAGCAGGAATGTCTCCAAACAACTCCCAGAGACATCACCCATACAATGGCAGAGTGGTTTCCAATTACTTCTACCACTACCAGACAGGCTCTAGCTTTCCGCCACTACCATGCAACTGTGTAGAGGGGTGAGTTGGACTTGAGGCCCAACGATTCTGAGCCCTGTAAGTGCCCTTTCTCCCTGTGGGAGTTGGATTCGACCTTGTCTAAGTCTCATGATATTGTACCCATTCATGACCAAATCTGATAAAACATGCTGAGAAACTTGCAAATGTTGTCAAAGGAAATCATCATAAAATATTTAGATTCAATATGGTGCACAGGACAATTTCCCGGCTCATAGAGGGAGACAATTTTAACAACTCTTTTCAAACTAAGAAAGGACCAAACATGTCCCATTAGATACCAGTGTCACTTTAAGGAGCTGTGTAGGAAACACCTTTGAGTGAATGAATGGTCAACCGTCATCTGGTCTGGATATTTGAGACCAGGCAACTCCTTAGTCACGCTCTTTGTGGATTCGGGAGATATCGACCCATTGTCAACAACCTGACTGTCCTACAGGTGAATGTCCAGCAGGCTTTTCTACGTAAACACATTTGTAAATTGACATTTTTGATATCAGTAAGGTTTATGTCACTACTTGGTGGCACAATATTTTATGACAACTCCACCAACAGGACTTTCATGATCACCTCCCGATATTCATTCTGCCCTTTTTTTCTACACAGTTTCTTAGATCATGACTAGGATTAAACTGGAGAAAGGTGTCCCCCAGCGAGGTGTTTTAAAGTGTTATCCTGTTAGCCATAGCTGAAAACAGTATTGCATCTACGGTAAGGAATCCTGTGCAATGCTACTTGTTTGCGAATGATTTTGCAATTTTCTGCTGTGCCACCAGCACTGCAACAGTGAATCACTAATTACAACTTGCAGTGAACCATTTGGAGGAGTTGGCTGCAAATACAGTTTAACTTTCCTGCAGATGAGTGTGCATGTGTTAATTTTAATCATTCTCATTGTATTTTTAGTTTACCTGAGTTGCATATGAGGAACATCATTCTACATTTTAAACACTTGGTGAGATTTCTATATCATGTTTTTTATTCCAATCTGTCTTTGTTAACCACACGAGGAGGACCAGAAGGCCAGGATCCAAAAAGCACTGAACATCTTAAAGTGCCTTTGCCACAGATCTTGATGAGTGGACAGGGTGCAACTTCTGCGGTTATAAGGTCTCCATATGATCATGGCTAGAGTATAGGTGAGCAGTGCATGGATCAGTGAGATCTTTTTACCTAAAGATCACTGATGCTATCCACCATGAGGGGATCAGGCTAGCCAGAGCCCCATACTCAGTCTCTGTGCTGAGGTCAGGGAACCACCACTCACCATCCAGTGTGTCAGGCAGAAAAGATCCTTACTGCTCCTAATTCACTAGCATACCGTACTGTTGCTTGTCCAGCTATGGAACACCTTTTCTCCAATTGTCTTCTAGCATTGAGGCTATTTGGGGTTTGTGTGTAGCATGTGATGGAATCACTTTGTGTGGAGCCACACACAAATCCAGTGTTGGAACTGACTGCTGCACTGGTTACTCTGAAGTTCCAAAATAAATTTGGATTTAGTGTCATACAGGAGAGGCTGTACTCTTGCATCTGTTTTTCATACAGTATTTTATGACATTTTAAATGAGCACCACATTCTATAGCTGTTTTCATGGATAGGTGTAAACAGGGGTACTCCATTGGTTTTCCTGTTGTTTTCCCTGAGTGTGACCTCAGGATCTGACTGCCTTAAGAATTCACTGTGTTTGATACAGAGTTGTATGTAATTTTGAGGACACTGCAAGAGATGAGATTTGTTCTGACTGCTATATATGCTTTTTGTGTTAAGACTCTGGGTACCCTTAACCCTCTACAACACTTGTACTCAGTGGGTAAAGTAGTCCAGTACATCCAGGACAACCATTTCCATCTGCAATGACAGGGAAAGGAGGTGTCTTTCTGATGGGTGCCAGGGCACATGGGTATTAAGGGAAACAAACTTTCGGATGTAGCAGCCAAGAAGATGTGTTAAGATGATCTGATAATTTCAAATGGCTCTGAGCACTATGGGACTTAACATCTATGGTCATCAGTCCCCGATCTGATAATTCAGTGTGCTATCCCCCTACATGTTGTGACCTCACTGTTGTGGTGCAGTGTCATGCATAGATGGAGAGTGGCTTGAAGTGACAGACAACAAACTGCATCTTGTAAAGTCTAAAACTCGGCCATGGGGTACCTTATTCCAGCAGTGCAAGCATGAGGTGGTCCTTCTTACTCGTCTTTGCATTGGACACAGCTGTATAACACATGGATTCTTGCTCCAGCAAAAGGACCCTCTAATGTGTGGTGCTTTTGGCTTATGTATCACAGTGTGCCACATCTTAGTCATCTGTGTTTTATATTAAGACCAGAATGCAGCAGCTCATTTACTGACAGATTTGCCTTAATTTTAACTGACAGTTGCAAAAAAGTGGTATGACTTTTAAAGTTTTTGTGTTATGTCTGGCTTGTTCCCTAAAATTTTAGGGAGAAATTTTTAATGTGTTCTGAGGGTGGCTGGCTCATCCATATTTTTTGTAAGTGATCAACCCGTTACAGTTCCCTGGGTAGTTATTGCAGCTTTTCTCTTGTTTTACTTGTGTTTTACTTATCACGTTTAGAGCATTTCACTGCTTTTATGTTATCTGAAGGATACCTTTCTTGTGTTTCAGTTTTAAATACCAGCAGTGTATTAACCTTGTGATGTCAATGTTTCTGCCCATGAGATTGTCTTGTGGCAGTTGGTGGAGCCTGTGACAGCGATAATCTTAGGTTATCATCCTCACTGTTCAGGCAGCTACATCTACATACATAATCCACAGCCACTGTATGGTGTATGGTGGAAGATACTGTGTACCACTACCATTCCAGTAACAGATGGAGTGAGGGAGTAAAGAATGTCTGTATGTCTCCTTAAGAGTCCTGATTTCTCTTATCTTGTCTTTGCAGTCCTTACGCAAAATATATGTTGGTGGCAGTAGAATCATACTGCAGTCAGCTGCAAATGTCTGTTCATTAAACTTTCTCAATAGGAAACATTGTCTCCTCTCCACAGATTACCTTTTGAGTTCACGAAGCATCTATTTAATGCTCACTTCTTGATCGAACTTACCAGTAAAAATCTAGCAGCAAGCTTCTGAATTTCTTTGACATCTTCCTGTAAGCTGACTTGGTGGAGATCCCAAACACTTGAGCATTAGTCAGGACCAGGTCATACAAGTCGCCTATACAGATGAATCACACGTTGTTAAATTTCTCCTAATAAACAGAAGTTGGCCATTCACCTTTCCTACTACAATCCTTACATGCTCGTCCCACTTCCTATCACTTTGTGCAGCATTATGCCTAGATATTTAAGCATTGTGACTTTGTCAAACAACGCACCACTAATACTGTACTTGAATATTATGCGATTATTTTTCCTACTCATACGTATTAACTTATATTTTTGTACATTTAGAGCAATCTGCCATTCTTCACACCAAATCAAAATCCTGTCACTCAATGATGATACTTTCCCTATACTACAGCATCATTAGCAAACAGTTGCAGATTGCCTCTCACCCTATCCATCAGATCATTTACATATATAGAAAATAATAGTGGTTCTGTTATGCTTGCCTGAGGCACTCCTGATGACACCCTTGGCGACACACACTCCATCAAGGGCAGAGAAGTCTTCAATCCATTCATGTATCTGGGAACATGCCCATACCTTCATTAACAGTCTGCAGTTGGGCACCACAAGTGCTTTCTGGAAATGTAGGAATTGATACCCACGCGACAACATGAACTACCACTGTGTTTCAAAATGCCATGCATAAAAATGGGATTTTTTGGGGACACTTATCTTAGATTCTGTTGGCAACAGAAAGGTAACCTCTTCCTTACCCCCACCACACAGATTGTTCATCCATCATGCACAGTTGCTCGCAGACTGGCCTCTGGAGCGAGAGACAGTGGTCGTGTGTGAACTGCATTTGCCTGATTGCATCTATGTATGTTTTTTATATCAGAAGACAGCCTTTTGGCCAAAACCTTACATGTTTAGTAGTCTTTCTGTTGTGCCTGTGTGCAACTCAATTTCTCCTCCATATTGTGAGTAGCAATCTATCATTTCATAATATTGTCATTATTCCACCCTGAATTTTCCATTGTTTGAAAGGTGAATTTCCCATTGTTTGAAAGGTAGGGTCAAGTATTTTGGATAGGCCCTTGGGGTAGCAACCATTTGTATACCCAACAGAAGGACTGTCTTACTGTAACTATTCCACAGTCCATGGTAAAAATGTAGTATTACACATTTCCTCCAACTTAGGAAAATGGAATAAATTGGTTAGTTCTTTTCACTAGATGTGGTCTATGGTGTGCCTTAACCCTTTGACTGCTATGCGCAACACTGGCAGTCGCGCCTCATGCTGCAATGTCGTGCTGCTCGCCGTGTGTTGGATGCTGAATGCTCCTTGCGCGCTAGCCATGCGCAGTGCTTTCAACTCGCTCGCTGTCTTTCAGCTTTGTATTTTGTTCTGGCCTTTGGACTGGCTTTGGAAGAATTGAGGGTATTTATTTACAATACAACCTTTCCTGTTTCTGAAGCTCAGAAAGTTATTTCTCCTTTCTTTGGTTTCTCCCCCATTACTGGCATTTCCTTCTGTGCTCGCCTAACTGTACCACATGCATTTGTCTACCGTACAACCAACAAAATAGATCTGGGCTGGTGTACCAGTTGTCAACAAACAGCGTATGTCCTTTCTCCAAGTAAGGTTGGAGTAATGTGGCTGATGTATTTCCAGATACTCCCATACCACGATTATCAATGTCTGTTAGTGCGCCAACATAAACGATAAAATCCAGTGTATAATTTCTCGCAAATGCAAATTATGAAAATTTTAATTCCAAACCTACTTATCTGTATTGGAATACATTGCTTTACTTTCAGATGGCCTTTGAACAGCATCAGAGATTAGTCTATACAGAGTTCCTCAAAAGGATAGAAGTTTCCTTGAACATTTTCCAAAAATATGCTACAATAGGCCAAATTTTTGATAAGTAATCCCCATTTAGGGGCATAGTTTGTCATGGAAATGCAGTAAATTCTACAGCAAAAAATATCGGTCTCTGGAGATTACTTTGGAAAAAATTTGTGTTTCCAGCAAAGGATCTGTTGACCAATATTCACTCAGTTAAACTTTTTCACTCTAGCCATCAGAAAGGAAGACGCTACGAAAATATACAATTCTGACACGTGTCACTCCACTTGTTTACTCTAGAATTTGCCTTTGTTTTGCAACTGGCTGATCAATACGTATTATACTTATTTGTTTCCTGGCAAATCATTTCAACAATGTCTGTTTTTACAAAAAGTCTAAAGAAACAGAGGCAGCTCTCATTTACACTTATGTAAGCTTTCATTCCTGATGATTCGTCGAACTGACGCTTCTTTGAATTTAAGTTTTCACATCTCCATTTGTTTTCTGTCATCCTTGTGGGTTGCTGTGTATTTCCATTTGAAGATGATGAGCATTGAATAGAAGTACCCAGCTGTGGGCTTCCTCTCGATGTCGTAGGCTTTGCACTAGTAATTGCAGATGAAGATGAATGAGAATCAGCGTCTGTGGATTGTAAACTATTCATAAGAGAATCTTCTTCATCTGAATTGCTTTCTATTGATGAGCACAGTGATTGCTCAGAGTCACTCTCCATCAACATACGTATTATCTCTTTGGAGGTGAGGAGCTTTTTACATGCCATCACAATACGTAAATTCACTATGCAAACACAAGCAAAGAATAGGTGACTGATGTCTGAACCAAGAATAGAGTCTCACAGAAAGGTGCGTAACTAAAATTTGACAGAAATCGCAGTAGCGTCATCTATTGTGTCTAAAGCAAATTACTTGTAAAAGTGCGGTGAGGGTCTGCCAAAAGTGCTGCCATCGACTTCAGATGTAGTCACGTTCTGCTTATTGAAACGCTATTTGTTGCAGTTAGAGCAAACGATAAGGTGTGACAAGAGTCTTCCAGTAGCACTGCAAACAAACAGACTTCTTATTCAAGCACAGCTAAACTATAGGCGAGCAAACGTCTCAGAACTTTTACAGTAGTTAGCAGCACCTGGTGTGCGGTAGCAGTGAACTGCTGTGGCAGTCAGCTGCACCCAGGGCACAATGTGCTAGGACTGTTCTAGCAGTCAGCTGCAGTCAAAGGGTTAAGGGACTCATGGAAGTACCATTTAGGTCATGGATTGTTCCTGAGAAAACCAAAAAAGTTTGAATGACACACATTTTAACACCACAGCTGCTATTTATTTACTTTGATTAGTTTTAGGCTTTGCACATTCTCTCAAGCCAAGTATTACAGAGAACAACATTCGTTATGTGTTTTTCACCAATTTGTTCCATCAGCAGGGGATGTGCAGATAGTTAACCACAGAAAATTGCTCAAATTTCAACAGTATATTTTCTAGGCATTTATTTAGAAGTGCCATCTTCCAGTTTTCAAAAAAATTGTATGTTTTACCAAGAAACAACCCAAAAACATGGTTTTTGTGTACCAAGATGGCTATGCACAGCAATAGGTGTACTTTTCATGACATATTCCTAAGATCCTGATCTTGAGCAACCCTGAAAATTTTCGTGATTTCCTCATCCGTTTCCAAGATAGAGGGGTTCAAATTTACCATGCGTGTACATGCAAAATACACATGTAAAATCTAGTGTGAGGCAAAAACTACTTTATAAAGTACCTATGCATGGATAAATATGGTGTAAAGTGTCTCCATTACATCAGAAGGGTTCTGGGAACACCCTATTGTAGTACTGAAGTACAGGCACAAATTAGTTTTGTGTTATTTCAGTTTCACAAAAGTAAACCATCAAAATTTTACTGATCCATAAAGTTCTTTTCATGTGAGTGATGTGCCAGTGCTGTAGCAGGGAAAAGAAAGGAACTAGTCGAAAAATGGTCCTGTCAGAGCACAAAAATGGCAAATAAGTTACTGTTTATTAAAAGACTGTTACTGAAAAGCCAGCTGCCTCACTCTACCTTCCTCAGCATGTTTACAAATTGTCCAAAATTTTAGCATGTGAATATATTCACACTTTTATGTGCTGGGAGAGGAGACAACATAGCAGTGGGAAAGAGATGGAAAAGTAATAAATACTGTAAGATAGGAGACAGTGGTTGTGGTGTAGAAATAGTGCAAGAGACAATGGCAGTGGGAGAGAAAGAGTGGGACACAGTGATGGTGAAATGTAGTTGACAGAGACAAAAAAAATGTTAGGAAAAGAGTGAAAGAGACACTGCCAGCAGGAGAAGGATAAGTAGAAGGAGAAAGTGGATGTGGGCGAGACAATAGTAGAGAGAGACAGGCTACGACAATGATAATGAGGAAGAGAACGATAGTGAGAGTGAGAAGAGACGGCAGCAGTGGGAAGCAATGATAGCAGCAGTAAGAGAAAACAAGGAGGAGACAGTGACAGTGAGAGGAAACAGTATTTGTAGCATAGAACGAAGGAGACTATGGCTGTGAGACAGGGGACATTGGCAGTTAGTGAGACACAAAAAGATAATGGCAATGAGTTGGGCTGAATGAATGAGTAAGAATGAACAAGTGGGAGTTGACGGGTATGAGCAACTTACGGCAATGGACTACTAGATGTGAGCGAGCTAGTTAGGGGAGCTTGTGTAAGTGAGAGGTGAGTTGCATGTTAAAAAGAGCCCAAATGTGTTAGCATATCAAAATTTTTGGGAAAATTTTTAAAGCTGCTGTGGAAGATAGAATGAGACACTTTTCAGTCAGATTCTTTCACCTTTTTTGTGCTCCAATAAGAGCATTTTTCGTCTGGTATGGAATCTGCCCTTAGCCATTCATCCATGGTATGCAGGATGCTGTGTGAGAAATTGGCAATCTGAGTTTCAAACAAGTGATGATTTCTATATCCGTACATATTTGTGGTCATAAGCTTTCGTGCCTCAAAGAAATTTATTATAATCAAACTTAGAATATAACTGACAATTCTGCAACATAGCGACAGTCATGATATGGGTGTATAATTTTACGGGTCCATTCTTTTATGCTTTTTATATACAGGTGTCACCTGCACTTTTTTTCTAGTCACATGGGCTTTGCACTGGATGAGAGATTCACACTAAATGTAGACTAATTAAAGGGCAAGTAGAGTACTCTTTGTAAAAGTGATTAGGGAATCCATCTGGTCCTAGCAACTTATTTGTTTTCAGTTCTTTCACTTGCTTTTTGACTTCAGGGATGACTATTTCTGCATCGTCCATACAGGAATCTGTGTGATGGTCAAACAGTGGTATGTCTGGTATAATCCTCCTTAGTGAAAGATTTTTTTGAAACGCAAAGTTTAAGACTTTAGCTTTTGTTTTGTTGTCATTTACTGCCATACCAGACTGATAGAGTAGCTGGATAAAAGTGGTTTTAAGTAGGACCAGAATTTTCTCAGGTTCTAAGGAAGATCTGTTGCTAAGGCACAACTGTGGAAGATATATATAAAGCTGCTGTGACTTACCAAACGGGAAAGCGCTGGTAGACAGACACAATAAAATACACACAAACACACACACAAATTTCAAGCTTTCGCAACCCAAGGTAGCTTCATCAGGAAAGAGGGAAGGAGAGGGAAAGACGAAAGGATGAGGGTTTTAAGCGAGAGGGTAAGGAGTCATTCCAATCCCGGGAATGGAAAGACTTACCTTTGAGGGAAAAAAGGACAGGTATACACTCGCACCACACACATATCCATCCGCACACATACAGACACAGGCAGACACATATAAATGCAGAGGTTGGGCAGAGATGTCAGTCGAAGTGGAAGTACAGGGGCAAAGATGTTGTTGAATGACAGGTGATGTACGAGGGGCAGCAACTTGAAATTAGTGGAGGTTGAGGCCTGGTGGGTAACGGGAAGAGAGGATATATTGAAGGACAAGTTCCCATCTCCGGAGTTCTGTTAGGTTGGTGTCAGTGGGAAGTATCCAGATAACCCAGACGGTGTAACACTGTGCCAAGATGTGCTGGCCGTGCACCAAGGCATGTTTAGCCACAGGGTGATCCTCATTACCAACAAACACTGTCTGCCTGTGTCCGTTCATGCGAATGGACAGTTTGTTGCTGGTCATTCCCACATAGAAGGCTTCACAGTGTAGGCATGTCAGTTGGTAAATCACGTGGGTCCTTTCACACATGGCTCTTCCTTTGATCGTGTACACCTTCCGGGTTACAGGACTGGAGTAGGTGGTGGTGGGAGGATGCATGGGACAGGTTTTACACCGGGGACGGTTACAAGGGTAGGAGCCAGAGGGTAGGGAAGGTGGTTTGGGGATTTCATAGGGATGAACCAAGAGGTTACGAAGGTTAGGTGGACGCCAGAAAGAACTCTTGGTGGAGTGGGGAGGATTTCATTCCCAGGATTGGAATGACTCCTTACCCTCTCGCTTAAAACCCTCATCCTTTCGTCTTTCCCTCTCCTTCCCTCTTTCCTTATGAAGCAACCTTGGGTTGCGAAAGCTTGAAATTTGTGTGTGTGATTGTGTGTTTTTTATTGTGTTTATCTACCAACACCTTCCCGTTTGGTAAGTCACGGCAGCTTTGTTTTATATATAGATGTAGACAGTTTGATTAACTTTTGCCTGTTGACATTTCCACATTCTCTTCTGATCTGAAAGGGGAACAATTTCCACTTCCTCAGCATTTTCTAAATTTTATTATTTAACTAAAATGGCTCTCAGTGATGCTAGAATTGTGAACTTCCTGAACGTGCAAAGGAGTAGATGCATGTTCATTTGGGAGCGCTGCGACTCTGGGCACTGACCACTGTGCCAAGTGGACTTTACTTTTTCTTGGTGCTTCCCTTTGGGAGAACCCTCGTTCAGAGTAGGCAGCTGTATGACAGATATTTGCATCGTGAAGTGACCAAAGTTATCAGGTGGTGGCTATGAGACTCTGGCAGTCTATGACAGATTATCATTATAGCACTAGGAACTTTACCTCCTCGGTTACTCCATGAGAGGAATACAAAACGAAGTGACTTTCACACAGTTGTTCCCCATAGTTTGTGGTTTATACCCATTGAGATGAAGAGAATAGAAGCTTTCGAATGTGGTGCTACAGAAGAATGCTGAAGATAAGGTGGGTAGATCATGTAACTAATGAGGAGGTATTGAATAGGATTGGGGAGAAGAGAAGTTTGTGGCACAACTTGACTAGAAGAAGTGACCGGTTGGTAGGACATGTTTTGAGGCATCAAGGGATCACAAATTTAGCATTGGAGGGCAGCGTGGAGGGTAAAAATCGTAGAGGGAGACCAAGAGATGAATACACTAAGCAGATTCAGAAGGATGTAGGTTGCAGTAGGTACTGGGAGATTAAGAAGCTTGCACAGGATAGAGTAGCATGGAGAGCTGCATCAAACCAGTCTCAGGACTGAAGACCACAACAACAACAACAACAACAACCCATTGAGATGGAGAATCCTTTCTACTAAATGAAAGTTTTTGTGGAGAATATTGAAAATATACTCTTCCTTTAACAAACTGTGAAGAGGTTCCATCTTGATAAAGACAGAAAATTCTACCCATTCCTGGACCTTATTCTTTTATAAACAACTTGGTGATGTGCCTGTTGCCAACACATCCCATAGCAGCCTCCCCATTAATTTTTCTTCAGGATCTAGTGCTGAAGAAAGACAAAGAACTACACAAACTTTTGGAGAAGTGAGAGATTCCCTTTGTACATCATGTACACCTATAACCACCAGACAACAAGATAGATATCAGGACATTCATCCTCACATTTGTGTGAGATTTACTCCCAGAAAAGGCCAAGATCATGTTGCACTGTGATGTGAGGCCATATTTGACTCCTGTAGCATGGTGTTTTAAATGCCAGCACTTCTGGTGTACATAATGACCCGATTTGTGGAGACTGTGGCCAATTACTTCACAAAAATGTACTATTTGCTCTGTGTCCTGACTGTATCAAGACAGGATGTAGAGTTATCCTCCCTGATCCCAAAAGTGTGCTAAGATACTCAGGGAATGCAAAAACCATGAAGTCTCATATTTTGAAGCTTGGAAAAAGTGTGACTCTTTGTATCAAGCCTCGCTGTTATTGGTCTTTGCCACTACCGTGGCCAGGTCATTAGCAGAACCTGTGTCGTTCTCCAATAGTCACTCCAAAAAAAAAAAAAACTTGACCAAGAGGTGATAGGCCCTCTCCTCGTATAGTTCCTGCAGCACCATCTTTGGAAGACACTCCTCGTGGCTGGCCAGAGAAGCAGCTGTCTTCTCCTGCCTCTCCCTGTGAGAGACAACCCTATCTCCAGAAATCCAGAGATCAGAGATCTGTCACCAGCCAGTGGCTGAAGGAACCATGGTCTGCAGGCCCAGGGCTTCCTACTCTCCTTCCATTGCTACACCTGTAATGGATAAATCTTCACAAGAATCTTAACCACCAAAAGTTGTGAAAAATAAGAAGTGACATGGTTAGTCTGGTGACACTAGATGTGCCAGATACCCCCCACCATTGGATTGAGAATCCATTTTCATTGCTGTTGTTCCACTCCCACCAGTGACAGACGGTGGTCCTTGGCTGTGACCTGTCCTCCTGGCCACTTCACGCATAACCAGGGCACACACTATTTGATGATGCAATAGAACTGCAATGGATTTTACTGTCACCTGCCAGAAGTACAACAGCTAATTTCCTCTTGTTCTGTGATCTGTGTTGCCCTCCAAGAGCTACACTTCACAGATGACCAATCCCAAACTTCTCAAGGTTGCTGTGTATTCTGTCAGACTCTGTACATAGGTTCACACAGATGTCATCAAGGAGTGGATTACCATCCATATCACACTGGAAGCAATAAAAGTGTGAAGGGAATAAAGCCAACAGTCACCATATGTGACTTTTATTTGGCTCTAAGCGAGGCACTTGCTTACCGAGGAATAACTACCTCAGTCCAACAACTCTTCCCCACCATATTTCCTTCTACTTGGAGGTTTCATTATGCATCATCCCCTATAAGGGAGTACCACTTTGTCTGGTAGGGGCCATTTGATTGACCAGCTTCTTTCCAATCTTGACTTATGTCTCTTAAGTGGTGGTACTCTGACCCACTTCAGTTCAGCCTATGGCACCTTTTCAGTTACTGGCCTTACGATCTCTTCCCCCCCAGTCTTGTGGCTTTGCTACAGTGGCCACCACACATTGATCTTTGTGACAGGGATCACTTTTAGGCGATCCTGTCCCTTTCTTATCACTGCCTGACAGTCCAGTTACCAGTTACCACAATGGTCTCTGAAGAGCTGACTGGCAGTAGTATACTTCTGCTGTCTCCTTAGTCCCTCTGTGTCAGACTGAATCAATGTTATTGTAGAAGATGTCTCCGATGCAGTCATCTACACCTCTGGAATCGATAGCCCCCCAGTCTACAGGCCATCTTTACTGCTACCTGGTGCCATTGTGAATCAGTGAAATTGCAATAGCTGTTCAAGGTCATTGAAGGCCCCTGCAACATCTCAAGCGACAGCCTTCGAAGACCACCCTCCTCACTTTTAAGCATCTTTACACTAAGGCTCACTATCTAATTAAATACAGTAACAAGGAATGCTGTGCTACATTTTCCTTGAGAAAAGATGCCTGTTCATTCCAGATGGGGGGGGGGGGGGAGGCGGGGGGGGGGGGGGGGGCAGCTCTGTACTCTTCTGGGCTGCCAAAAAATTGACCACTGTTCTGGGTCTCTTCCTTCAGAGCTGTATTTGTACCAATGCTTTGGTTCGTGCCGAGTATCTTGCAACCCACTTTGCGATAGCATCAGTGTCATCTTCTTACCAAGCAATCTTTTGAACACATAAACGAGATTCAACATCTGAATGTCACCCTATCTACTCATGATCTTCATCCAAATGGTGATACAGTATATTTGTTCCAATCCTTACTATGGACAAAAACTCAACATCCATCCACAGCTACCGACAACTTAGCATCAGTAATGTGCTCCGCCAACTGCTCGAGAGGATGGTAACCTGCCAATTATGCTGGGTTCTTGTCACAGGGCCTGGCAATGGTCAAGTGACCTCTTTTGGACCACTGGTCACCTCTGTGCTCTTTGTCAAAGACTTTGCATTTAGTGTAGCTCCTAGTCCTTAACCTTGGTTGAATGCGAGCTCCCATCCAGAAGGATTCTGCTTGGACCTTTTCCCATGGGTTCCAGTTATCTCACATGGAAATGCGAGTCATGCATTCCTGTTGTTAAACCGTGGTCCATCCTAACCGAGAACTCTACTTCGGTGTCCAGTGCTTGGATGTGGTTGCACAGTCCTGATTTTTCAAGCTCTTTTTTGTTAAAAAGCTGACATAGCTGACTCATTTTCATCATCTAAAAGCTAGCTGCATGCAGAAGGCTTAATGTTTTCTGCTTCCTTGCATACACCTCTTGGAGTGCAGATCACGCCGCTCTCCTCCATATTTTCTGGGCCCTGTTCTCATCCCAAGTGGGCTATAGTTGTGAGGTTTTTTGGCTCAATGGCACCTTCAGCTTTGAAATGGTTTGGCACAGTCCATCATCGTAGAACCAACTTTTACTTATTTCTGCAATCACCAACTGACAATTTCCTTATCAAATTCTGTACTGATTACTCTAAAAATACAGATAGAAAGGAATATGCTTTTACATCTCCCACAGGTCAGAAACAACTGCCAGAAATGTGTAGTGATTTTACAGCAAAGCTGGTTGGCATTAACAAAGCCCTATTTCATATTAAACAGAACTCCATCAATTACACTTCAGTTTGTAGTGACTCGAGGAGAATCTTCAGGCAATTGATTGGTGTTACTCGTGTCACCCTGTGAGATCTGTTATTTTGGACCTCTTCTCTGATCTGTCTGCTTAGTTGTCTTTCTCTGGTTCACGTCATGTGGGTATCCCAGAGAATGAACAGACTGACCATTTGGCTAGAGAAACACATAATCATCCAACATTCATGTTGATAATTCCAGGTACAGATTTGCAGGTGCAGATAAGACCACCTCTCAAAGATAGAACGCATCTGGTGGGACTATCAAATCTGCAAGGCACTCCTCCTCCTATTTCTCCTGGAAATAATCCACTGTCCTGTGTCATTTCTGCATTGGTCATTGGTCATACTATATTAACTCATAGTTTTATTGTATGTAATGAGCCACATCCACATTGAGGTTGCGGATCCTAAGAGACAGTAAGCAGTTCATATCATGGTGGAATGCCCCCTTTTCCTAGCTCTCCATTGCTAAGCATGGTTTTCAGGATTTCTTGACTCTTCCCTCCCCCAGTATTGACAGACAACTCACAGGTGGTATAATGGTTCTCTGTTTTCCTCATGAAAGTGGCTTTATTCTCAAATGTAATGTGTCTAATTACTTTTGGGACAGGGTGGGGTGGAGGTGTCTCCTGCCACATAATGTGTCTGAAGTGTTCTCAGCATTGCCTCCTTTGCCAGTTGGCCTGGTCACCCCTCTTTTACTTTGTTATGCCTTTAGATGTGTTTAGCCAATTTTTTGCTAAATTTTATGTTCTGTTTTAAGGGTAGAACACTGATAAATAGTGGGTACTTTCTCACTCTTTAACACTTAGGTTATAATGGATCGGAGGTGGAACAGTCTTGTACAGAGCCTCAGGGGACACTTGCCTGGTCCCCACACCTGCTGGTCTAATTATTTCTCTCACCTTGTTTTATTGTTGTCAGTCCAGCTGATGTCTATTACATGTTTAGCCTTCCCTCTATTGTGAATGGTTTGGCTAGAATGCGTTCTTTACTGTTTGACTGCCTTCACCCATTATTGGGTTGGTCAGGGAGCCTCTCACCACAGATGAGTCGAGGAGACCCCTTGTCTTTTATCGCTGGTTTACTGGCCTGACACACACATTTTTACTTCTCCTTAAATTCTCAGTATTTGCAACAGTATTACTTTCAATGGCTCGTTTTTAGCACTCCCATAAACTTCCAGAAACCGGTCAACTTTCTGGCAGACGTCACTGACTCAAGAACAACTGCTTCTTGACTGAAGGTTATAGCCCACGCTGTTCAGTCCTGTAACATCCAACAATCCAACCAACCAACCACACGACTGGAAGTGTAACAAGCCCGAATAACTGGTACTACAGGAAGTATCCTCTGGATCCTCTGGCAGGCACTTCGCAGTTATTTTTCAGAGTATGAATGTAGATGCAGATCTGTCGTATGTGATGACTGTGATGTTTGCATGACATCACATAACATACTCTGCACCGCAATTGGCTGTTAGATGCAAACTGAGCTGACACACTGTTGACGTACATTCTTGCAAAGCTAGTGCTGTATTTGGCAGTTTTCTTATTTGTGCTACTACGCTATGAAAATATCCAGTTTAACTGATACACCACATTAAAGTTGTCCATAAAATGTGTCATTTTTTGTATGATTTGTTGTCCAAACTTAGGAAATGTATCGTCAGTGTTTGAAACTGTTGCTGGAATGGGGTTTGACAGAAGTAGAGCATTTTCATTTGATGTCATATCATAGTTCGTTATGAGGGAGTGAACTATGCTTTTAAGATTATACATGAACCTCAGCCTGGAGGGTGGTAATGAAAAATCCTGTTTCAACATTTAATAAGTGTCAACTGTGAATATTAATAAATTGCCATCCTCAGATTTATAATATTTTGATATGGGAAAATACCATATTTTATGACATTTCATAAAAGATCACCCATTTTTTATTATTTTGCTAAAACTACCAATTTCATGTTATTTTTCACATTATTGGTTTTGCAAAATTTTGCTGGCCTTAGGTGTAATAAGTGGCCAAAATTCCTGTAAACTTGTATCCACAGCCTATTAAAATCAAAGCAAAAAATATTTTAATTGAAAAAATGCCTGTATTCATTGTGAATGTGGAAGTGAAAAATAGTAAGAACCCGTTGATGTATTGTAACATGAAGTATATGCAAGCTAGAAATTTGCTGTTTCAAGTGTTTTTTTTTTTTTTAATAAACAATGTCTTGGTTCATAAAAATTTGGATTTGTAGTATGAGATGAACTAATGGTCCTCATACTAATGCATGTAAAGATTGTAGTCAGTTTTGATAAGTACGAGGGTGGTTTGAAATGTTCTTGGAATGGAATAGAAAAAAAGTACTTTTTTTATCTTGCAATGTAGTTTCCTTGTAGATTAATGCGGTCCAACGATGTTCCAGTGCCTTGATCCCACCTCGAAAATGAGTTTCCTCCAGGCCTGCAAAAGTTGTCAACTCTGGCTACCAGTTCTTCTTTTGAAGTGAATCTTCGTCCACCAAGAAAAAAATTTCAGTTTTGGGAAGAGATGGAAGTCTGACGGGGCCATATCAGGTGAATAAGGCGGGTGCAACAACTCATACCGTAGTTTGCGTAATTTTGCCATGGCAGCGGCACATGTGTGCGGGCACCCATTGATCCAACGTCAAGAGTCGCAGCTCCCATCTTGCAGATATTTTTTTCATTTCTGATTCTTCAGTTAAAATGTGATACACCTTTCCAGATGACATCTGGCAAGCATGAGCAATTTCACGCACTTTCAGTTGGCGATCCTACGTGACCATTTTGTGCACTTTTGCAATGATTTCTGTAGCAGTGACACAATTTGGCCGACCACTGCGCGGATCATCATCTAAGCTCTCCTGACCAAATTTAAATTTATTTGTCCACTTGGAAGTAGTTGAATATGAAGGGGCAGAGTCCCCCAGTGTATTTTGGAAATTGGCATGAATGTCCTTTTCTTTCATACCTTTCTTTACAAAGTACTTAATCATTGCTCGAATCTCGGCCCCCCCCCCCCCCCCTCTTCTTTTTTTTCCTCCCCCCTCCCCCATCTTTGCAAATCACTACACGGAAACAACAACAGAGCCACATAGCCAAGCCACATAGCCACCACAGCTTTCTTTCAAGAGCACTGACATGGCATGTGTTTGCAGGCAACAGTCCAATGAACGTCACGTGAACAGCTCATTGCACTAGCGCTGACCCCTCGTGGTGATTCCGAGAACTTTTCAAACCACCCTCGTATTATTGATTGTTTCCATTACTACTTGTAAAATTAAGATCCATATCTGAGAGATTTGCAAAAGTCATCATACTGATGACTCAGTGCAAAAAAAGAAAGTAAATAAAATAAACAATACAGCAGTGATTCTGTGTGCCATGGATTCAACAGGTCTGTGGTAGCTTTTCAGAGGTAAGCAGCAGCAGCTGTCTAATCACAGGTCACTCAATTCCCATAAACTACCAGCAAAGTTGTGCAAAGCTGGTGCTTGATAGCATACCAAATGTGTTCAGTCAGATTCAGTTCAGGTGAATCTGGTGCTAAAAACATAAATGTGAGTTCATTATCACTCTCCTCAAACCACTGTAACATGTTTCCGGATTTGTGATATGGTTATGGTTATGGTTATCCTATTTAGTGCTACGTGGGAAGCAAGACCTGTACAGGTGCATGTGCCCCCCCTCCCCCCCCACTCTCTCTCTCTCTCTCTCTCTCTCTCTCTCTTTGAAAATTTGCATAAATATTTTCTCTTCTCTTGCAGGTGGTAAGAGAAAACTACCACTTTCTCATCGCCAAATACTAGAAATTGATGCACCTTTGAAGCCCAGGAAAACTTGGAGAGAGCAGTTTAGTGCTGCAGTTTCCCAGGCAAAAGATCCCAAGGTTATTGATACACACAGGATGGCTCTTAATCAAATAGTTAGTCTCTCTGAGGAGGTAAAGGACTTGAGAAATGATAGCCGCCGAAAATCAGAGACTATTGGTATGCTCAAGGAACAGGTAATTTGAGTTATTTTACGTGGTTTAATATTGTACCTCTAGGAGCACCACAAAATCTGACAAATACTTAGGTATCACAGTTTCTGTTTTCCTTCTTTGGTAGATGATTGACTGAAATCTTTGTCCCATAATCCCTCATTGACAAGACAGCACGTGTCTGCATTGTAAGGTAGCAAAAAGCCTGCTTTGAGAAATTTGTTCACTTAGGTATAAAGATAAATTTTTGTATGATTATCAAAGTATTGATAGTGATGCTTCCAATCTTCGTAAATTTTTATGAATAATCAGTTACATTCAGAATTGGAATAGAATTGTTGTACTTATTTTATACCATTCATAGTGACCATTTTACATTTTGAATTTATATTGAAAATAATAATCATGGGCCAGTAAAGGAAACACTCCAGGTATAATTGTCTGCTTAATCACAATGTATTAATGGGTGTGTTAAGAAGTGTTGTGCACATGCCAATAAAGTGCAATTGGATGATGTTAAAAAAGGTTTGTGGCAGCAGTTGGGCAATCAGTAAATACCGCAAAGTGCAAAAACAGTTCTAATATTTACTAAACTGGAAGCATACAGAACAACTGCTCGAATTTCGTAAATGCGATTTAAGGTATTGTGGTATGCACATGGGAGGTTTGGAAGAGGGAAACGGGGGAGGAGGGAGTAGGAAGAGGACATGGCTAGGAGTTAAGGTGCTTAAGGTGTTATGGAGAGAGCAGCTCAAAATACAAATCTTAAAAGACAGTGGTGCTAGTATGAAGGATTAAGAAGTGCTCACACTGCACTCACCAGTTGGTTTGGTTTGCCAGAAGTGATGTGAAGTTTTAACAGGGAGAAATGTGGTTTCCACATGACTAACAATAATATCAGTGTGCTTTGCATTAGTGTGACAGACAACTGTCGGAGATTCTTATACTTCATTGAAATCTCATGTAAGCTCAAGTACTACAGCTACAAGGCAGATCCAGAAATTAAGAGTACTGAGCCTCTGATGAACAAAGGGATTTTTTTGACATAGTTAACAGCACTATATTCAAGAACAAGATTTTGGCAATAGAATGCAGTAGTTTGTCTCTGTAGGCTGGAAACTGCTGAAGTGCCATTGAAATGAGTATCTCTAGTCTGAATCGTGCCAGTTGCAAGGTAAGGAGCATAATCTGTTTTGTTCTTGCAAAGGGAAATACACCATTTCTGATTGTTTTAATGTAATCAAAACTGTTTGTGGGATGCTGTGATGCATCGTACCATGTATAAAAGGGGTGTTGTGAGTTCAAAGCTGACTGATGAATATTTGTAGTTAACAAGGGATGGGGCATCCCTCAATCGTGGCTGCTGAGATGATGAAAAAGTTTGAAGAAATAAATCTTGGCAGTGGTTGATTGACTTTGGATAAGATGAATGCAGTGTTTCTAGAACTCTCTATATCCCTTCCGCATGAAATCTTTACTGCAACACTTGGTTTTCGAAACTTGTGTGTCAGGTTGATACTAAAAGAACTCGCAGATCAATACAGTCAAGAGAATTACATTTTCACGGAATTTCCTGAGTGCTTTTAACTGAACAGTGAGCAATTCCTTGATTCTGTTGTGACTGGTGATGAAATGTGCCCAGCCACCTAATTACTTATTTACTGAATTATTTAAAATGACAAGATTAAGTCCATTGGGCCCCCTCTTAAATCTAAGCGGGCATTCTGCCTGCCAAGCCAGAGACAGTGGTCGTGCGTGCATGTGCGCGTGCATATTGTCTAATTTGGAACAAGGCCTTTTGGCTGAAAGCTTATTGTTTGACAGTTTTTTTTTGTGGTGCCTATCTGAGACTCAGCATCTCTGCTATATGGTGAGTAGCTGAATATCCTTTTCATAATATTGTCATTATTCCATCCTGGATTTTCCATTGGTATGTTATGTATGTTATAATAATTATGTAGGTAAAGATAGATTGCTACTTATTGTAAAGATGACATGTGAAGTTGCAGGTAGGCACAGTTAAGACACACAAAGATTTTGGCCACAGCCGTCATCAGCAAAATAGAAACACACGCCATTCATATATAGAAGTGAGCGCGCCTCATGCACGCATGACCACCAATTCTGGCAGCTCCGGCTAGAATGTGTTCTGGTCAGAGATGCTGGAGTTTGTGGTCGTGTGTGCATGAGATGTTGGGACAGTGTCTTTTAATTGTGCCTGTCTGCAATTTAATGTGTCTTCTTTACAGTAAGTGGTAATCTGTTTTTTCCTACATTCCTAGTACTCCTACCTGGAGTTTCCATGGCTTGATATATTATGATAAGCACATTATACAAAATTTAGAAATTAAAATTAAGATATTGCAGATAAAAAAACTCCTACACAGTTTATATTCATTCATAAATATAATGATAAATACACTCATGTGCATAAATTAAGGATAATTGCAGAATGTGGTGCCACACAACGTGGCACTACACAAAACTGGCGCTAATAGCATATGCACGTAGGGAACACACACGACACAGATCTGTAAGTCCACAGTATTGGTGAAAAGTTGAGAAAACCATCCTGAAACACATGTGCTACAAAATGCCACTGTTTCCTGCGCATGTACCCCAACAAAATATGGGATGTGATCACCATGCACACATACACAGGCCACACAGTGGGTTGGCATACTCTGGATCAGGTGGTTGAGCATCTGCTGGGGTATAGCCTCCCATTCTTGCACCAGTGCCTGTCGGAGCTCCTGAAGTGACTGGCAACATGGCATCCGGTACAGTTGTTTATAGTGAGAAAGTGAACAAAAGTTATAGTTGTGTGGTGAAAAATGGAACATACGTAAATTATAACATTGAAATAGTGAAGCTAAATGAATGTGTATCAAGCCTGCAATTAATTGTAGATGTACTAAGGCGGGACATTGCGCATTTAGAAAATGAAAATGCTGAACTGAAAAAGGTGCGTAATATCCCGATCGCCGAAGCAAGTAAAACACGGAACTGGGAGCACAGGACTAGCATGATCATGGAAGAAAGAAGCGAAAAGGTGATAAATACAACGAATCGAACGATCCGCGGCAATAAAAGCAGTTTCAGTGTCCTACCTACAATAAACAAGTGCTCTGAAGTGGATATAGGCCTAAAGGAAGAAACAACAAGGCAACATATGTTCACTAGGCCAAAAAGAGTTGGTTGTATGAAACCCAGTGACTGTAGAATTCCTGTGGTAACAAAAAACCGTTTTCATGCACTAGATTCGGATATCAATGTGGAATCCATGGAAAACTGTGACGACAACAACACGCCGAATCTATATAGTGACAAGCACATGAGTAGAAACTTCCGCAATAAACGTGAAGACATACTCAAAGTGCAAATATTCTCTGATAGCCATGGATGTGAGATCGCAAAAATACTACGTTACAGTCATTGTATACAAGCAACTAGTATTGTCAAACCAGGTGCACCCATCCAAGAACTCATTAGAAACATAGAAACTGAAAATGATCATCATATTATCGTCATAGCTGGAGCCAATAATGTATATAAAAACGAACCTCCACAGTGCAACATGAAACCTTAAGGCAATACTAAATTCAACAGAAGAGAAATGAGTTTTTGTAGTCGGAATTCCACATAGGCATGACCTTTCGGAATGGTCATGTGTGAACGTGGAAATCATAACAGCAAACAGGCAATACTCAAATATTTGCAGGGCCTACCAAAATGCATATTTTATAAGTATGGACTCCTTGCAAAGAGACTGTTAAAAGAGACATGGCATGCACCTTAATAACAGAGGCAAGAGGATTCTGTGCCAAAACATCAGCATGATACTGAAAGCATCAGACAACCAAGAAGTAATTGCTGCTCTTCCAGTTCCTTGCTTGACGCAAGCAGAGCCTGAAGAAATGGTTACTTCTATTGCAGCAGTGGAGGTGGAAGCAGGAAGCAGCAATTGTACCTACACACATAACAAACGCTGCAGCAGCAGTACCTACCACACTTCATCTACAGGATTCAACAGCAGCAGAAGATGAAGCAACATCCAAATCTCCACTGTCACCAGTTGCCATAACAATGCGTACAGCAGCAGCAGCAGCAGTACCTATCACACTTCATCAGCAAGATTCAACAGCAGAAGAAGAAGAAGCAACCACCTTATCTCCTCAGTCACCAGATGCCACAACAGTGCCTCCACACACCATAACAGCAGTTCCATCGATTCCTGTAGTAGCAGCAGCCTCATCTACAATATCACCACAAGGAGGGAAGAGTAGGCCTACAACAGTAGATGTGCTACCACTCCAAGTGAACAATTTTTTAGTAAAAGGCAACAAGAGGCAGAAATCCAAAAGATAAGCCCTGAAAAAGGTTTGAAAACCAATCACCATAGTGTTCAGTGTGTAAGTAATAAGAGCATGGATCTTAAAATGTGTTACCTTAACGTTCAAGGACTGAAAGATAAAGAACTTATCATAAATGAGTTTGGTATTGATAACCGGTTTGATATTTTTTGTCTGAGTGAACACTGGGCTAATGAGAATGAACTTGCAGTTGCCAAATTTGACAATTTTAGTATAGTAAAAAGCTACTGTAGGAAAGAGCACATTAGAGGTGGTGTGGCAATTTATTCCAACCAGTCACTCAATTGTACAATAACCAAACTAGACCTAAATTCCTTGTGTGATGAATAGCACTTAGAAGTTACGGGTATAATCATTAATAGTCATAAGGTAATAGTAGTATCCATGTACAGATCACCAAAGGGAAGCATTAACATATTTTTAGAAAAAATGGACATGCTATTGAGTGAATTAAGTAATATTAAATGGCTACACTATGATATTGCAATAGGAGGTGATTTGAATGCTGATTTTGATGTTACTAAATGTAAGGGTAGTGTTGCAGATCTGGAAAACTTACTAAGACAATACAATTTACATCATGTTAATAACAGGCCCACAAGAAACAAAGCATGTTTAGATAACATCTTTGTAAACTTCAAGACCACTGAAAACACATGCGAAGTTGTAGTGTTCCCATTCTCTGACCATGATTCCGTATCTCTAAATTATGCAAATAAAATTCCCCTCAATGGGAGCAATGCAAACAGACCTGTCCCAACAGTTGTGATTACCAGACCTGTAACTGAGGATAAAGTTAACACATTTTGTAATTCCCTTGCTGACAGAGACTGTTTTGGCCATTGTAGTGTCGATGGACATTACACATCAAGTAATGACCTGCCAGCCAAAATAATATTTGATACATTTTTTAATGCATTCTTGACCCTATTTAATAGTATTCCCATAAAGAAAATCAAAATAATGGACAGCAGCCACAAATCCAGATCTCAAAACAAACAAAATATATGGTACACTAAACAGCTGACAGATCTAAAGAAACAAGTTTTGTTACTGTACAACATATACAATAGTATGAAGTCTGACTGTGCCAAATCAGCCTATGTGGAATGCAGGAATGAATACAAAAAAGCCATCCTGCAAGCCAAAAAAAACCTACAATGCCAACAGCATACATAATTCCACCAATAAATGCAAAACCGCTTGGAAAGTAATTAACAGTGCTGCCACAGATACTAAAAAAGACAAAATTAATATCCCACCACAAACACTCAATGAGTTTTTTATTAATTCAGTGAATGAAATAGGAGATGCAATTATCAAACCAGACATTAGTCCATCAGAGTTACTCTCCCGAAATTGGGGTAGACAGCCACTAAATACAAGCATGCTAACCACCTCCGAAGTATCACCTAGATATGTACAATGGGTCATAAAACAACTGAAATCATCTGATAGCTTAGATATATATGGCATATCATGCAACCTGCTAAAAAAAGTGTGTGATTGCATTCTGTACCCTTTAACCCATTGCATAAACAAGTGCTTACTTGAGGGATATTTTCCTGATGAGTTAAAACTATCTAGGATTGTCCCAGTATACAAAAAGGGAGATAAAGACTCTCCATCTAGTTACAGGCCCATTTCAATAGTACCCGCATTCTCCAAGGTAATAGAATGCATCATGTACCAACAATTATCATCTCACTTTAAGAATCTAGGAATAATTAATGCTACACAATACGGGTTTAGGAAGAATCTGTCGACCATTGATGCAATCAACACGGTAGTCAGTTACATCCTCAAAGTTTTTGAGAACAAAGGCTTTGCTCAAGTCTCATTCTGTGACCTAAGCAAGGCCTTCGACTGTGTTGATCACACGCCACTACTAGAGAAACTAGAATTCTACGGCATCAAAGGAAACAGTCTCAGACTATTAAAAGCTTATCTCAACAACCGTAAACAGGTAGTTTGTGTTGGTAAGGAAATGTCAAACATAGAAAATGTTAAAGTAGGTGTGCCTCAGGGATCTGTACTGAGGCCCTTCCTGTTTCTGATAATGATCAATGACCTCCCCTCGTTTATTAGATCCACCACTGTATTGTATGCAGATGATACGACTTTTCTTCATAGCAGTAACAATCTTAATGATCTTAAAACCTGTGCTGAAAATACCCTCACTCATGCAGCATATTGGTTCAGAGCAAATGGTTTCCTGCTAAATGAAAATAAAACTCAGCAGATAATCTTCACTCTAAGAGACAAGCCACTATTTGATGACCCTAGTTCTGTTAAATTCCTGGGAGTTTATTTAGACGAAAAGTTATCCTGGGGCCAACATGCAAACTATATTAGTAGTTAGCTATCTAGAGTAATTTATTTATTAAGACAACTCAGAAATTGTGTACCTGAAACATACATCAGATCATCTTATTTTGCATTTTTCCAAAGTATAATATCCTATGGCATTATCTTGTGGGGTAACTGTAGTCATATACATGACATCCTCTTATTGCAGAAGAAAGCCATTAGGATAATTACAACTTCTTCACATAAGGCTCACTGCAAACCCTTATTTACTAAACAAAAAATTATGACAGTAATAAACCTCTATATATACAATGTCTTAATCTTTACGAAGAAGAACCTACAAGATGTGAAACGTAGGGAAAATGTACATTGTTACAACACAAGAAGCATCAAACACATATACACGCCTTACTACAGACTATCAAAATCAATAAATAGCTATGAAGTCACAGGGCACAAACTATTTAATAAGCTGCCACATGCTATACAGGATCTTCCTGAACATACATTCAAAGAAAGACTGCATGAATGGTTTATTGCCCACCCATTCTATAACAATGAATTCTTCAACTGTAAAATGCAGTAATCCAACAGATGACCCACTGTACATTTATTGTAATATAAGCTAAAATATTTCAGTAGTCAATACCTTATCACACTGTATTATAAATTGTAACTTCATTTGACATTGTCAATTGCTGTAATGGCCTAAAGACAATAAAATCTTTATTATTATTATTATTATTATTAGGGGTTTGAAGACGTGCAGCGATATGTCGACCGAGAGCAGGCGTGCTCAGTGTTATTTAGATATGGAGAACAGGCAGGCCACTCCATTTGCCTGATATCTTCTGTTTCAAGGTACTCCTCCATGATGGCAGCTCGGTGGGGCTATGCGTTATCATCCATCAGGAGGATGGTGGAGCCCACTGCACCCCTGAAAAGGCGGACATACTGATGAAAAATGACAGCGCAATACACCTGACCAGTTACAGTTCCTCTGTCAAAGACATGCAGGGGTGTACGTGCACCAATCATAATCCCACCCAACACCATCAAACCATGACCTCCATACAGGTCCCTTTCAAGGGCATTAGACATTAAGGGGTTGGTATGTGGTTCCTGTTTCACGCCAGATGAGAACTCGGTGGGAATCACTGTTCAGACTATACCTGAACTCGTCTGTGAACATAAGCTGGGACCACTGTTCCAATGACCATGTGCTGTGTTCTTGACACCAGGCTTTACGGGCTCTCCTGTGACCAGGGGTCAGTGGAATGCACCTTGCAGGTCTCCGGGCGAAGAAAGCATGTCTGTAGACTGTGTGTCTGGAGACAACTGTTCAGTGGCTGTGGTAAGGTCGTGAGCAAGGCTACCTGCAGTACTCTGTAACCATCTGTGGGCACTAGTGGTGAAATATCGGTCTTTTGTGGTGTTGTACACTGTGGACATCCTGTACTGTAGTGCCTGGACATGTTTCATGTCTGCTGGAATCGTTGCCATAATTTTGAGATCGCACTTTGTGGCACACGGAGGGCCCGTGCTACAACCTGCTGTGTTTGACCAGCCTCCAGCCGCCCTAGCATTCTATCCCCACAATGTCATCAATATGTGTTCTTTGAACCATTTTAAACACACAGTCACCATTAGCACGTCTGGAAATGTCTACATACTTACTCGCTGCAGCGTACTCTTGACATGCACCAACACACCTCTGCATATGTGGACAGCTGCCAGTGCCACCGTGCGACAACCGGTCAAATGCTCCATGTGGACATACCCTGAGGTGATTTAAACCTGCAAACCACCCACCAGAGAATTGTTTCACCATGTATCAGCATTATGCTTAATTTATGAGAACGAGTGTAGAAATTACAGGAAGTTAGGTTTTAATTATGAATGCTAGCAGCTTTGGGCATGAGAAAAGAGGTAGAAAACATAGAGGAGGAATATGATGACTCACCATTAATGAGTAGAAAGAAGGACAAAGTAGCATAACTCAGAGAGAAAGGAAAAAAGATGGAAGCAGAGCTTGGTTGAAAATACAGCCAGTGCAGTGGCAATATCTCTCCTCACTATCAGCAAAAAAATTCAAAAGTCTTGTTTCTGCTTAAGCATCATGACCCCTTGCTGTTGGGATGATTGGACATAGGGGGTGGAAACTGTTGGATGGAGGGTGTGGGGACAATATGTTACCGTAGGTTGAAGCCAGGATAATTATGGGAGTGGAGAATGTAAGGATAACTTTCATCTGCGCACTTCAGAATAGTGGAGGGAAGGATCCAGTGGCTCAGGTAGTGAAGCAGCCATTGAAATAAAGTGTGTTATGTTAAGTTGCATGTTGTGTTATAGGGTGGTCTATTTAGCTCTTGGCCACAGTTTGGCTGTGGCTGTTCATCCTGGTGGACAGTTTGTTGGTAGTCAAACCAATATAAAAAGCCTTGCAGTGACTGCAGCAGAGCTGGTAAATCATGTGGCTGCTTTCACAGGTGGCCCGGCCCCTGATGGGGTAGGATAAACCGTTGACAGGACTGGAATAGGAACTGCTGGCTGGATGGATTGGGCAGGTTTTGCACCTGAGTCTTCCACAGGGATTTGATCCTTGTGGCAAAGGGTTGGAATTGGGAGTGGCTTAGGGATGGACTAGGATGTTATGGAGGTTGGGTGGGCAACCAAACACTGCAGTGTAATCTCACTGAGAGTCTTCAGAGATCTGAATGTGGAACTTGGTGAGTGGTATCTTAAGATGATGTGCAGACAGGTACATTGGCACAAAGCAAGGGGAACTGAAGCTGGTGTACTCTGATGGCATCTGTAGTGCCACCCATAGGAATAAGACAAGTCCTGTAGCTAACATGACGCGTGGTGGAGCCTGCTGGCAGCCTTTCTATGAGTTGTGTCTTCTGCAGAATTTTGTGTGGTGTTTTGCGTGCAGTCTGTAGTGTCTGTTGTATGTGGATCACCCACAAGAAGAGAAAGCTGCCCAGGTAGTGAAGAACGATAGGACATTATTGCTACTCAGGAGGTAAATGATAATGTGAGCAATGGAAACAACTTCCTAGTGAAGCCAATATAAAGATTATAGTGATCCGCTGAAAGATCGTTATTAATATGATACAGTTCTTGCAGGTACACCTGGAGAAATCAACCAAGCAAGGTGGTGCAGTTGTTAGCACACTCAACTCACATTTGGGGGATGACTGTTCGAACCTGCGTCTGGCCATCCTAATTTACATTTTCCATGATTTCCCCAAAATGGCTACAGGCAAATGTGAGGGTGGTTTCTTTGAAAGAGCACGGCCGATTTCCTTCCCTAATCCAAGCTTGTGTTTCATTTCTAATGAGCTCGTTGTTGACGGGATGTTAAAGTGTAACCTCCTCCGGTAGCACTCAGTCTGTCGTGATCGAGAAACAGTACCATTGGCATGGGCAGTCTAGGCTGGACGGGCAATACCCTAGATTCTAATGCTGTGCACTGCATTCTGAGGAATATAGTCACTGCACATCTGAAGTAAGATGTAGATGTTGAACCCAGAACTCTCACTGGCTGATGAGCTGTGGGGTGGCATGGTAAAAAGGCCACCTGGTGGAGGAACACTAGGAAATTGATGGTGCCCCCAATACTGCAGTGGCTGTCGCAGGCAAGATAAACTGTGTCGAGTTGCAGGTGTTTTAACAGAGTGCAATTGCAGCACTGTGTTGTGTGGTTTGTGGCTATATGGTAAGGCACCAGTCAGAAGCTACATAGTCGACATAGGTCTCATCAGTACTGCACAAAAAGAGTTGTTCTTTGTTACTTCGAGACACTTCCACCTCATTAGTAGGATATAGATTAAGGATTATTCTAGATAATGTCCAAAGACAACCCGGGGCCCCGGGATTTTTGGACGATATTCCTGCGGATGCTCCAATGCGTTGAAGTGCCAGAACTGTCTGATCAGGACAGTTCCCTTCTACACAACAGCCTCCTAGTAGCGTGGGATTACAGGAGTACGCCACAACTCCCAGCCAGTGGTTCAGAAACTAACAAATAGTCTTCTGGTCCAGCTGGATGATAAAAAACCCAGTGTTGGAGGAGAAGACCTAGACTGTAAGAGGGAGAAGAATTGTCTTTCAACAAATGTGTTTTGGAAATGATAAACCAGAAGTCAGATTAACAAATTCCATCACAGGATTGATACTGAACTTAGCATGGGGGAATGGAGAATCTCGTGCACTGTGAGTTTGGTACTGAATTTCTTCCTATTCCTGTTCTTGGTCTTGATATATTAACCACATTAAAGAGTTGTCAAAAACTTCAGTAATTTCTAGATGACACAAACATTATAAGCAAGGTCCCCAAACTAAAATATTTCAGATACTGCCTATATAACAACTCCATATGTCTACTGCTGTTTTGCAGCAAGTGGTATATGTCTTAATCTACAGAAATTTGAATAAAAATAATCTACAGTTGTAAGAAATAGATTTTAATGGTAATGCAGTAAATGAATTTGTATTTATAGTGGAGTTAGTGTAAGGTAATTGTGTATACTTTCATTCTGTGCGATATGAATTTATCTTCTGGGGTGAAGCAGCTAAATAAAACAAATTTATTGTGGTAAACTGAGAAATAAGAATATTGTATTCTGCAGAGAACCCTTTATCTCTTAGAGGCTTTCTCTAAATCTAAGTATTCTTGTGAGCACCTCCCAGTACACTGACTGTCCTTATTTTGTGAGTAATAAGAAAACAGGTGTAAGTAAATCTGATTTTTAGTGACGACAAGACAAGAGACTCAAAAAGGCACAAAGAAAAAAAGTATCTTGTTATGTACTCTAACAAATTAAGAGATTATTTATAGTTCAGAAATGAATACTGCTGTTAGTAAAATAAGTATTGATGTTCATTGTAATTTGCTCTCTAGTCTCATAGGATGTAGGTAACTAGTTCACTTTTGCAATTAAGAGTTTACTCGTGTAAATTTTAAGCAAACAGTATTTCATAAACAGCAGCAAATTAGTATAACTGGGAACATAGCAGCTTTTTTCAGAGTTGTTGCTTTCTTGCTAGTTGTATTGTTTTCATTTACTGGCCTTCCAAGTACAAGATGGGCATATCAGTTTACTAATACTCCTTGCAGCTTACAGATTTCCTGCAAGCTACACCTTTTCATTAATGTGTACCTTGATACCTTTCTGAAGGTTTTCTTTTGTGAAGGGGGTTTGTTGAATATAATATAGATGTAGATAAATAAAAAGCAAATGTAAATATTTTGTACCGTGTATTATCAAAAAAACTGATCTGCTAATGTAGATAACAGTCCTTCTTTTTTCTGCCTTTTATCCTATATTTTCTTGGGTTAATTTTTGGATCTGGCACTGTTAGCGGTAGAGGATGGCTGGATACCCTTCCTGGCATTACCCATTGTGCCCCGGCACACCACAGGATGAAATTTGTGTACTTCAGCTGTCTGCATTCAGTTTTATCCTGTGTGAAAGTGTGTGAATGTTTTCCAAATGTTAGCTTATCATGTAATGGAGGCAGGATCTGGAAAAATGCCTAAAAACCACTTCCAGGTTGTTCAGCCCACCAGACCTCATTGTTAATCTGTGGAGTGAAAAATCAACATTCTTTATGGTACTGAAGATATGTGAAAAATTTCAAAGTTGATTTTTTTTCAAGAATTTTTGAGAGTTGCATCTGACTGCTTTGTGGGATTGTTATTAGAGTTCTGGATTTCACTTAACCGTAAATGTAAAAATAGCTCAATAAATAAAAATCTTCAAACTTTGGGAGGAAAGGAGTGGGGGCACTTATTATAGTTAAAAGAAACCACTGTCAGTCATGACCTAGTAGCAGGTAATGCTTGTTACACTGATATCGGTCATTACAGTTGCACTATAGAAATAGTAATTTCAGTTTCAAATTCCTACCGACCAGGTCATAACTGCAGTGCTTCTAGAAGCTGGGATTAAACATGGAAATAAGTGCATATGGGAATGTTCAATAGGCCGATTTCAACAAACTATTTAAACAACAGTATGTGACAGTAAAATTTGTTTGAAAGCAATAATACACAACAGTCAACATTTCACCCAGCCCGCAGGCCGCAGTGGTCTAGCGGTTCTAGGCGCTCAGTCCGGAACCGCGCGACTGCTACGGTCGCAGGTTCGAATCCTGCCTCGGGCATGGATGTGTGCGATGTCCTTAGATTAGTTAGGTTTAAGTAGTTCTAAGTTCTAGGGGACTGATGACCACAGATGTTAAGTCCCATAGTGCTCAGAGCCATTTGAACATTTTTTTTTCACCCAGCCCATTGAAAACAAAAGTTCCAGAGAGTCAAAATAATAACTAAAAAAACTTTTAAAATGTGGAAAAGTAGGAAGCTAGGACGTTTATTATGACAGTTGACTGTTAGGTAAGATGTGTTTACTGAAACATTAACACACTTGTTTTTTATTGCTTCTAGTTCACAGTATGTGTGATGTTGCCAGTTTTAAATGAACTGTTTAATTTTTCTAGGTTTAAAAAATCTAAAAATTGTTGCAAATTATTTATAATGATCTTCTAGATGGTTTTTTCAAAGACATAATCAGTTGTCTTTTATGGTTTGTATGGCCATTTATGCCGGCTTATGAGAGCCAGGACAGTCTCTGGGGTAAGTCTCGTCATGCCTCCTGATTTGACTACAGAAAGTACTCGAAACCTTATTTAATCTTTGAATGCCAGTGATTGGTATTGATTCCTTTCTCATCACTATTAACTTTCGACATAAGATAGCACTGCGTTTAATGGGTCTAAAATGTCAAAGTATGAGATGATACCAACATCGGTTACACACAACAATCACTCAGTGATTGACGACTCCATGGTGTGCTGTGTGCACAACGACCATATACGTGAAATTAGAAGGGAGGTCAGCATTGGCTGTAATATTGATGGTTTATTGATAGCAAAATCAACTTTCAATCGCATAGTGATCATCTTCAGTGCTGTGGTGTACAAATTAAACTCATAGGCATTGGTGTCAAGTTATTATCAGTAACCATAGCTAAGAAACGATCACAATAACTCCGTTAGTGAGTTATTGTGATCGTTTCTTAGCTTTGGTTACTGATAATAACTCGATACCATTGTTTATGAGTTTAATTTGTACACCACAGCACTGAAGATGATCACTATGTGATTGAAAATCTATTTTGCTATCAATAAACCATCAATATTATGGCCAATGCTGACCTTCCTTCTAATCACCTGGTGTATCGCTTCTGCTCTCATAAACATAATTGCACTAAACAGTGTTGTCTGCTATTTTGTGTTAGCAGTGATGACAAATAAATTAATAATACTGGATATCATGTAGATTCTACTGATTCAAGTAATCCCATCATCAGCTTGCTGTGAGTCTTCGTAGTGTGCACATATGGTATGTGCATAGCAAAAAAACTCGCACCTTAGAAAAGGATATAAGATGGAATACCTATAGTACAAGCTGTGTATAAAAAGTAATGAGTCCAAAGTCAAGAAACTGTGTTAAATGTGTTGCTACAGACAATTAAACTGAGACCCTCGGGCACTAACACACTTTTGCTAATGAATTTTTCATGCTTGGAAGTCACAGTGGAAGTCCCATTCTGGAAAAACTTTCAAGCAGTGAATCAAAGTTGCTTTAACCTCTGCTACAGTCTCTTAGCATTGTCCTTTGAGGGATGTCTACACCTGAGAGATCAGGAAGAAATCCACTGGAGCCATATTGGGGCTGTAAGGGGATTTGGGAAGCATTCAGTGCCATTCCAGGTCAGGTAATCATTGATCACAAAGCAAGTGTGGCTTGGTGCATTAGCATGAAACAGCTTTCACTTGGCAGGTCACACAAACAGGATTGTTATTTCTGTTTCTAGCATCCTGTGGAAACCTAATATACTGTATTGTGTACAGAGTGTCCTTTCATTTTTTTCCCTTTCCACCACTCTTGTGCCCTGCTGTAATTGCATGATGTATATTACCTTAAAAATGTGAGACAATTTTGTTCCTAACAGATACATTATTGTGATACAGTTAGCCAACCGAGGAAAGGAAATTGAACGACTCTCACAGATGTTGGATGGTGGTCGGTCACTGAAAGCTTTAAGAAATGATGGTGCTTCTCGTGAAGCTGAACTGCGGATTTCAAAATTATCCGTTGAGCTCCAGGATCTGGAGACAGCTAATAAAGAACTGGAGGAACGACTTAAAGGTATGTTGTTAGGTATATGTTATCGTGGTTCCATTTCTTGAAAATGCACAATAATAATGTGTTGCCACATTTCCAAATTTGACTCCCCCCTCCCTCCTTCCATAACACTTTGTGCTGCCTTCTGTAGTGAAAGACTGAAGACAATATTACAGCCTAAATGGTAAGATCACATGACAATGAAATCTTTTAATTTCATGGCTATGATAATCTTGTAGCAACAGAGGTGATGGTGAACTGCCAAAGAAGGTTGCTACTGGACAGATACAATAAAACTGATTGCAACCTAGAAATTCAGTGGGAGCATCTTCTGCTGTTACACCATTATGTGAGATGACTCTATCATCTGCAAGAAATAATGACTATAATAATATACTAATAATGAATGAATTTCATCATAGTCAAACAGAAAGTTGGTAACCGAAAGCTCACATTCAGTCGTGTCGACAGCAGCTGTTGGAATCTGGATGTCTCCTTATGATTTTGTGTCTGAATTTCATCCTGGTCGTTTGCAGCACAATTGAATAAAAATAAAAATAAATAAAAAAAACTAACTCAAAATGTTATCTTTCCCTAGCAGGTTTTGAGGTGTCTGTTACAGTAGACTTGGCACTAAAAGACAAGCACTGTACCAATATCAAGTCTCATGTTACAGCTGTAAAGTACTCTCTCATCACTCAAATGATGATTAAGGCAGACAACCCATAGCATAAAAGATAACACAGTTGTAACTTCTGGATGAAAAAACCTTCCAGATGTTGAGAAATTCAGTTCACAAACTCAGTGCCATATCATATGTGTGAATTATTTGGCACATTTAATTGAATGGTCATGCAAATATCAAGTAAATTTAGTAGGATGATTCAGCAACATGCCAAGAAATCAGAAAAAGATAATGGAGCTGCTAAACATGTCCCATGGTGCTGCCAAGTCTCTATCTACTAAAGTAGCAGGAAAAATAGGTTTCCATAGCTGATTTGTTTCTTGAGTGAATCTGAATGTCTTATGCTTCCAAGCACTGCTCACACGGCCCAGACTTCAGATTTTTGATGCAATTATGTGTTGAGTTGAAAGAGCACAAAAATTCCAGAGTTCTCATTCTGACTTTTTGTAACTAGCATAAAGGGCTACAATATAATTAGGAAATTTATTAGGCGCACTTGTCAATGTTTACATGATAATTGAAGAAGTAGATGAACTGACACTTGGTTCTATACAGCAGCGTTCACACAGTTCATTCCAAATTTAGTTCCTGATAGTTTCTCGCTGTCAATTCCTTTTGGACTGTGAGGATGTCAGTATGGAATTATCAAGGTGTAGTTGCTATATGAACATAAACAAAAGTAAAAAAAAAAAGGTTAATGTAATGTAGTCAAATTAAATCAGGTAATGATGAGGGAATTAGATTAGAAAATGAGAGACTAAAAGTAACAGATAAGTTGTGCTATTTGAGCAGCAAAATAACTGATGATGGCGAAAGTAGAGAGGATACAATGTGAAGATTTGCTATAGCAATAAAAGCTTTTCTGAAAAAGAGAAATTTGATAACATCTAACAGAAATTTAAATTCACAAATTTATGTGGTCTGGACGAGGCTACCATGCAGTAATACATTAGATGATAATTAACCGAAAGTTAGCTCAAAGAATAATAGAAGCTCAAGTATATAGGGCTAGAAATACAAATACAGACCACTTGATTGTAAAACCAAAATTCTGGCTATGGTCAAGATGGAAAAAGGAAACACTCTATATAAATAAAAATGTAAGTGTTCATTTGTTCAAAATCATAATTTGCTGGAACTACTTCTCCGATTTCTTTGAAATTTTGACACAACATTGCATTTGAATAAGTGGGTTTTCTTATGTATCCACTGGAGTGCCATATGGTGTACAAATATGTAAAGGGCATACATTGTTAACAAAAACTTCCTGTTCATTTGTTTAAAATCTTAAATCTCCGGATGTTCTTCACTGATAGCTTTGAAAACATGACACAACTTAGGATTTGAATACACATGTGGTTTTCTATACCTACTAGAGTGCCATACACAGTGTATAAAACTATATTTAATAATTGTCAGGGAAATCTTAAATGTAAATGTTTATTTGTTCAATATCTTAAATTTCTGAACATTCTTCACCGATTGCTTCAGAATTTTGGCACAACATTGTTTGAGAACACATTTGTTTTTATATGCTATCTTTTAAATATGTATAATACATAAATAAATATTTAATATATAAAGATGAACTATTATTACCAAAAGTCTTGGAAAGTTCGTGACAAATTTACTTCAAATTCTTAACAGTACTCTAATGAACATATATAAAAAATAGTGAAATGTTGTTAGCAAACAGGAAACTTGTATTTATGGCTTATTGCATTATGATTAGAATACCACTACAGATTCTGAATTTGCTGTAACAATCTACAAGGCTGAAAGTCAGGGAGAGGGGGTGAAGAGGATGTGGTTAGAGGGGTGGGAAGAAATGGACATAAAGTGTCAGATAGGAGAAGGACAGAGAGAGGAGGGCAAGTTGGTGATGGACAGAACTTGGGGAGGGGAGGGGGGAGGAGGGAGGGATTGGGACATACATCCAATTTCCATACACATTAGAAACATGTGCTTTCTCTTTTCTTTCTTTTCCATTTAACCAGACTGAGCCATAGCAACACTTATTAGAAACAGCTAGTAAGCAATAAAAATAAAAATTAAAACAATTTAAACAAAAATTTTAAAAGTTACATGTGTAATAAGAAGAGATCTTCAGTAATTTATATCACAGCTGGTAAGTGAAATACCTACTACTAGTAAATACACAAACTGAGAATAGTTTGATATTAAAAATGCTGTAAAAGCAGATAGCAAGTGTAGTGCTAGGTGAAAAACATAGAACAAATCAGAAAAGAGATTTAAAAATTTGTAACAAAGACATACAAAAAACCAGACGCAATAACCAGAAAGCATGTAATGAATGCTTACAGAAGAAACCATTAGGAGTTTAAGAGCAATCCCATTGGAAAAGAAATCAAGCAAAAGTGATGATAAGCTCAGCACAAAGGATATTGTGGGACATGTTTATAAGCAGGGTTGAGCACGATAGTCATGTGAGACAAGAAATAGCACACAAGCTAATGAAATACTTAAGCAAAAAGTGAGAGATACCATAAACCTAAATTTAAGAGAGACGTCCGTTTGGATTGCACATTATATAGGACTGTGGTACAATGCACAAATCAAAGTAGCAGATGATAAACAGAACTGTAAGGAATAGCTTTTATACATCTGTTGGAATTGAACACCGTTCTAAAATGTGAAAATCACCAGGATTCAGTGAAATAAATTCTGAACTGATTAAACGTGGAGGAATTTTCTTATAATTAAGAATGCTACAGCTTTTTAACATGGGCTGGGTAAAATATAGGTTACTGGAGGAATGGAAAATAGCAACTGTCACTTCACTGCGGGGGAATAAGTATTCTGAACAGTGCTCATAAAATCTATGGCAAAATTATGCTTGTAAATGAAAGCCTTCGAAATAGCTTGGATGTAATTGTAACAGTGTTCCTGAAAGGGAAGATCATGCACAAACAGGGTTTTTACACTGAAACAGATAATACAAGAATTTAATCAGGGTAAAGAGACAACACCTGGAATACAAACAAATGAAGGAGTAAAACAAGATTGTAACTTTCCACCTTTCACCAACATTATTCAATTTCTATATAGATGATGTGATCAGACAGTGTAAAAGAGGTAGAACACCATCAGGCACAAATATTGGAAGAAATAAACATACTATGTTGTTTGTGAATGACCAAATTACCATACAAGACAGTAAAGATCAATTACAAGAGGCATTACATAAACTAAATTAAATAAGCAGAAGCTACAATCTGATAGTATCTATAAACAAAACTAAAATGATGGTCTATTTAGGTATTTAGCCAGTACGAGCAAAAATAGCCCTTAATAATAAACCAATAGAACAGGCAAGTGATGTATCATATGAACAAGATGTTTATATACAGAAAAAAAACTAATACTTAAAAGCAATTATGTGCCACAATAAGAGCACTTAAGGGTAAAACAAGGAAAGAGAGACAACTGAAATTTTATAAAGGCATCACAGTCTCCACATTTTGTAGAACACGTAGGTGAGGTTATCTATCAATAGCTGCAGATGGGCACTGAGTTTTTTCCATGATTAAGGATTAAAATGGCACTATCTCTGTACTGTGTAGGAAAAACACCAAGCCAAATACAGTTGTAGACTCTGAGTAGATAGTCACATTCAGATGTTGAATCATCTGATTCTAAACTGAATCAGGGCCTTGGGCCATTGTGTGCCTTAAGAAATTCCTAGTCAGGGAAAAGTTCATTATATGATTCAGGCTTACAGGGGTTAAAAAAGGATGGGGACATGCCTGCAACTTCTCACTAATTTATTCACAAGGTAGTCAGGTAAGAATAATACACTAACACTAATCGAAAGTGTGCTGTGAAGTGGTCAGCAAGAAACAATGCATCAGTGAAGTGCCACCATTAAGGAGGAGATGTGGAGCAACTGTTGATCTTTGGTGGTGCAGTAGATTATGGAGTGGCCCGCACTTGGAAGAAGCAGCAGGTGTTCCCCAGGAGGAGACACTCCAGGACTCTTTAACAGTCCAAAATAGCTGTTGCAATGTCTTTGGTCCGCCATAGTACCAACCGCCAGTGGAGAGGCCCAACAGAAAGGGCTTAGCAGTTTCAGCTCTGTGAATTAGACAACCTCGTCAATACCATCTGTTGAGATGGACCGAAGTTAATGGCAGAGGTATAAAATTGCTAGTTGGCTCTGCAGAGAGTCCAACATGACAATTGGTCCATCAGGCAGTGACAAGGAAGCGACAGGATCACCAGGAAGTGATCACTGTAACAAATATTATTGTACTGCAACTATTCTAGCAAAGCCAGGAGACTGGGGGAAGAGACTGTAATGTCAGTAGCAAGAAAGGTGCAGTGTGTCTCACTAAAATGGCTATGGCACAGTCATTGAAGATGAACAGATCACGATCAGGAAAATGTTTGTCTATCAGAAGGCCCCTACTACCAGGTGGTGTAGTACTGCCCCACAAAGTTTGGTGTGAATTGTAGTTCCAAAGTAGGGGAAATGGGAAGGTGGAATTATGATGGTCATCTCAAGGTATGTAACTGCTCCGTCTGAGGGTAAATGAACTATGTAAACAGTGATCATTGTGGTCATTTACACTTGCACTGTTATTTCTTCCAGTGTGGTAGGGAGGGGAATAATCCACTCACATCTGTGTGAATCAATATACACATCCCTCCAGATGTTCTTTTGATGTCAGCATGTTTGTAACAGAATGATTAGTAACCTCAAAGATATGAAGAATGTTCACTAGTGAGATGCGTATTTTGGAGAGCAACACTGACCACACTGGACGAGAATATTTGTTGTTGCATTTCTGGTTGTTGTGACAGTAATACTCATAGCATTTCCATTGTATTGTCACAGCGAAGATGTCCTGGTAAGGTGTAGAAGTGCCAGGAGTACATATCAAGCAGCAGGATCACCCTCTCTCACTGGAATGACATTGACACACACGGGTTCGGATTTCGGTGACATGGGGAAATCTGGCACCTCCAGGATAACTGGAGTAGCCTCCTCCTGCAATTTATTCTCTCTCTCTCTCTCTCTCTCTCTCTCTCTCTCTCTCTCTCTCTCTCTCTCTCTCTCTCTGACTACTTTAGAGAGTTGGGACTCCAGTGAGAACTCGAAGCTGCCTGGGTGGGGGCTAGCCATTGAAGAGAAGCATGAAGCCCTGTTACCTGCAGTCAGTTATTCCTTCAGCCACTGGCTGGTGTCAGGTTACTTCTGTGCAGGTTTTTGGTAATAGATGACAGAGGGGTGCAGCTTTTCTAGCTGGGTGTGACGAATAGAGGTCCCCAAAGATGGTGAAGCAAGATTACAGGAAGTCTAGCTAATGGGATAATTTACTTGCGTGACTACCAGAGGTCGGCAGTGAGTGAATGTTACAGTTGGTGAATTTTTGACACCATTTGGACGGGATATAAATGATCGTACGTTTTATGAACCTCAATATACGAGAGGAATTGAGGACCTTCAGCTCCTGGATTTTACATCGATTCATTAGAGCTCCACACTTTGGGGATCAGGGAAGCTGGTTGTCTTCACAGTTTAGGCAGAAATGTGGTTGATCACATGGTGAGTTTGGATGGATCAGCTGACCACAATCCCTATAAACTGCCTTGTTCATACAATGGGGATCATTTAAGGCAGTGCAGCAGTAGTGGGAAATACGGCATTCACCACCATGGCAGACCATGATTTTTAGTTTCTCAGGAAGTGAATCACCTCTTGAAACTATGAATGCTCCAATGTCATCCTAGTCAGTGGGCCTTGATGTACATGATGTATGAAGTGGGTGCCTTGCTTCCCCAGGTTTCATATAATTCCTTATCTGTCCACAGCATTACATTCTGGTGATAAATTAAACCCTGTGCCATGCTCAGGATCTTATGGGGTGTTATGGTAATGGGTGAATCACAAAATTTTGTAAATAAATGTAACACTTTGTAGTGGGTAGAATTAATTTTTGAATTAAGACAGAACCATTTCATAATTTACTGAGGGAAGGGATTTCTCCAAATGTATCTTCAGTATTTCAGTATTCTCCACAAAGAACATCACCTTAGTGATAGAAAGGTTACTTCATCATTCTGGGTGCTGATTGGGAGCTGAGGGGAGTAAGTTTCTACAGTTCACTGGATATTGCTTTTCTCCCATGAGATGGCCAAGGAGGAAAAGTTCCTGGGGCCATATATCATTATTGAATCTTTTAGAGCAGTCTGAAGAGATTACCAGAGCCTAACTGCTACTGGCTGATAACTGTGGTCTTTTGACTGTGTCAGAAATCAACATGATACCACCTGTTGTGAATGAGGACTCGCTCCAACTATCCTATCAGTGACCTCGTGGTTTGATGGCCAATCCGTTTTGGCGTGGTACCCCCAAATAGATAGTCACTACTCCTCGGCACACATTTTGAGGTAACAGCTTGAGGTCTTTGCACATTCTAATTGTCAGGTGACACATAATCCTACAGTCCATGGAAGATGCATCGGCAGAAATGGGCGTTTTTCTTGGCCACCGAGGTCCCCAGAATGAAGCTCTTTAGATTTTTTTCCTGTGAGTATTATTTGAAAGATGAACCCGAAAAAGAGAGTGTAAATGAAAGAGGCAAAAGGATCGTTTATATTATGAACAGTATTGGCTCTATAAAAGAATATCAAGATGACCTCAGAAGAGCTACATGTGGTGTTCTCATGAGAATTAGAAAGTGCACTGAGGTCAAAGGAGAAATTTTTGAAAGTCAAATTTTTGAACATAATCATTTGCCTTTTCTTAACATCCTCTGAGTATTTGTTTGGGTTACTTTTAACAGCTTTATTTCTGTAACCAATAAAAATTGAACATGTGTTATGTGGAATGTTTTATTAAAATTAGTGTATACTACCATCTCCTAAAATATTTACTATGCGGCCTGAAACACCCTGCATATTCCTTTTGACCTTTCTTTCTTTGCTTAGTAATAACTTACCTTCTGAACTCTTGAGAGTCACACAGCACCTTCTCTTTTATCCAAAGGTTGCTTCAGTTTTTCTGTAAGTGGCACCTGTTTTTTTCCCATAGTAATGCATGCTTCTATAGCTTCGCATTTCTCCTCAGGCCATTCCTGCTTAGCATTTCTCCTACAGCCATTCGTGCTTTGCACTTCTATAGTTTGTGTCAACCTCATTTTTAAGACATCTTTATTCTCCTTTGCTTGCTTCATGAGCTGCACTTTTATGTTTTCTCCTGTTGTAAGCCAAATTCGATATCTCCTGTGTTATTGAAGAATTTCTACTAGGCCTTGTTATTTTGCCTATTTGATATGCCACTACCTGCACTATATAATTTATCACAGCTACCCATTCATCTTCTGTTGTAAGCCTTTTTCCTGTTTCTGTTAGTTGTTTCCTAGTGCTCCCTGTAAAATTATCAACACCTTCCAGTTCTTTTAAAGTTTTTCAGACCCTCTTTTGTTAATGCCTACCTTTCTGCAGTTTCTTCAGATTTACTTTGTAGTTCATAATCTTATAAATTGTGGTCAAGAGCACACATCTGCCCTGAGAATGTTTTATATTTTAAAATCTGCTTTCTAAATTCTTAAACCAGGTGTTCGCAATTTAAAATTGCACTCTGTACAAAATTGTATCTAGCAGTTTCCTATTTCATTCCTTTTGCTCAGTACATGTGTGTGTACTATTTTTCCTTCTCTTCCTTTTCCTTGTGTCAATTTCAATCCACTCCAAAAATTAAACATCTCACTTAATTACTGGGAATATTTCTTTTATCCTATCATACATTATTTGGCTGTTTGGCTTCTGCAGATCTAGTAGGCATATAAACTTTTACTACTGTTGTGGGTGACGGCTGCATCTGTCTTGGATGTGATAACTTGTTCACAATGCTGTTCATAGTAGCTCACCTGCCATCCTATTCTCTCATGGGTTATTAAGCTCACTCATGTTTTGCTCCTATTGAACTTTGTTTTGATAACTCTGGATCAGAAGTCCTTTCCTTCCCATCAGTGTATCACTAATTCCTACTATCAATTTTTGTTCTTAAGTTCTGTAATCTTCCTACCCAATTTAGGGATCTAATATTCCATGCTTGTACCCCTTGATAACATCTTCCTGAGCAGTTCCTATCCTTCCATAATCCAAGTTTGTGCTCCTCCTCTAATGACCTTGGTATCACTCAGATGTTAAACCCTTTTCCCAGGATTTCAGTTGACTGCACCATGTCCTAGTAGTATTATGTAACTAATTTATTCACTTTTGGCGCTGTATCACTTTAATTTGAAAGGATTCTGAATGATTATATCAAGGTATGATGTCTAGTGTTTTTGTCTTTTATATTTGTGTAGAATTCTGATGGTTATGCTTTACAGCATTTTATGGTGAACTGAACGAACTTTTGCATAGTAGCATATGTCATAGTTGGTGGTTTTTGATTCTTGAAGTATATACTTGTACTTGCAGTAGGTATTACTACCATAGGAATTTTATAATCAAATTATAGAGTCTGACTATGTGCAGAGTCCTTGGGTAAGCAACACGAAGCTATGACAAGGGCTGTGAAGCTGGCTGAACGCAATAAACACCTTGAACAGGAATTACGAGACATTGACCACATTGCATTGGCTGTTGAAGAGGAATGTAACTCAACAGTGAAAGAGAACTCAAGGAGAGTTTCAAAGATACAGGTGCTTTTATACCACTAAACTTACTTTTTAGTATATAAACTGTATTTTAGAAAATTTTTGTTATGTTGTGGTTACCATAATACTGAGCAGCGGAATCAAATAAAATGATCTTAGTGTAACATTTTGCTTGAACTGACTTAACACTTATGCCATCATCTTGTTTAGTGAACCAGCAACAGCCATTTCTCAAAGCATAATCAAAGTTAAAGTTGTTTTGTTAGTTTTTAATGGTGTCTTCCAAAGATTATATAAAAGATAGAAATTTACATTTGGAGCACGCCACCCAAACAAGGCATGAAGACCAGCGATTTGCAGATTGTATTGTTTTTGATCTGGAAACACTACTGCTAAGTTTTAATAATTTTTTTTTACTTCTTCAGGTAGATTGTTAGTGTAGTAGTTGCATATTTTACTTCTTTCTGTGCCAATTAGGTATATTAAAAGGCAGTGTAGGTCATTTTCTTAATATGTACAATAATGGAAATTCCATGATAGCATACAATGTGTAACTATCGTTCATGTCTTTTTAGAGACCGATAGGTCAGTTTTGCTGTTTGGAATGGCATATTATCCATAAGCTCCTCTTGAGACTTCATTGCGTAAATAACATCAGTATATTGCATCTTCTTTCATTTGTTTAAGTATTCCATTTAGGTAGAAGAGGGGCAACATGCTTTTTGGGAAATTTTTTGGTACTTGTGTACTTCCATGGAGCCCAGATAGTGCACATTATTTTTGAGAACACTTCCCTGTCCCAAGTTAAAAAATAGCGATTCTCTATTTACTGGACAATTATCATTTTTTACAAGTAGTCTTTTTGTTGTGCAATTTGCTTTGTGACAAACACATGAAAAAGATGAAAAATGAAAATGCAAGTTCTGATGGCCTTTCACAGCTATTGTGTTTTTAGACTCATAAAGATACCCAAAGTGCTTGTGTCACATGTTTCATTTACTTTGTTTGTGTGTTGTCATGGTCTGTATGATCACATATACTATGATGCAGAATCTCTGACATGTATTTCACTTGTAATTGTTACCATGGTTACGTTGAGTTTACTTGTTGGATAAGTAACAAAAATTTGTTGCCATTCATTATGTTGCTTTTGTGTTAGTCATCATTATGCAGTTTATTATTGTACACTTTGATGTGGGAAAGCAGTATTCTGCAATAGCAAGCATTTTTATTTTGGAAAAGTTGAGAAATAAGTGGAACAACCGCTTTTGCATATTGTTTGTAAATTGAGCTACAGGTGTAAGAAGCCCAATAAGATACCTGTGCTGATGGAAAATAACTGAACAGCTATAAAAGATAGTTGTTTTGGGAAATTAAAGAGGCTGGTGAAATACTGGACAGTCTACATCTATTTATAACACTGATGAGATGTGGTGTGGTGTATATCATTCCAGAAAGTATGGATAGCTAGAACAAAAAATGTCTTCTGCATAAAAAATGGATGTGATTGTCATACATGAAGTATGCAAGAGTGGAATGGCTGGAAAAATTGGTTCCCATATAAATAGGGAAGTGTTGTATATGTGAACACTTCAAAGGAAATTGTTCACATAATTATGCTCTTGCTTCTGTGTCTTGCCAAAAAAATGCTTGAAAAACGTTCCTTGTATTAAATACTTCTGCATATGTTACCCTTCTTGTGAACCGAAATGTAATATTCACGTACAAAATAATAGAAGACATTTCCACAGTTCACCAGTGTTCATCAGGCAATGTATCCAGAGTAGGTGCTTGAAGCTGGGTGGCAGACATTATGAATTGGATAATTATGAGTCTGTATGGGGGTTGAAGACTTCGGCTTCAACAATTAATACTTTTGCTAGTGTGTTGAATTGTTACTTGTGACTCTGTCCTGTTATCCTCATGTGATCTAATCCTACTTATCAAATACAGGTGCATCTAATAAACATGTACACACAATTGCAGGATGTTTAAAATTTGTTTTCATATCTATAGCTCTAATCTCTGGTTAAAGTAAGTTTTACAAACTGCAGATAAGGTCATACTTAAATTATTGACCTTCAGCCTCAATACATACCTGATTGAATCATGGCAGATTTCCTAGCTCACTCTAAAGCATCCATTCGGATTTCTGCACACTCTGCTTGAATCTCGCATCAAATTGTGTTCAGGTTACACAGTGTTCCACAGTAAAAATTGAACACCGTAACATCTATGGAGCATGCAAGAAACTCAATTAGTCCCATGCATACTATCCACTGCCCTTGATACATTTTAATAAAAGTATGCTGACAAAGTTCTGTGATTGTGCAGTGGAGACCGTCTTGTTGGTAATAAAATATATAATTCAAAAAAGGTAAAGGAATTTGGCAGTTGATTGCAGACCCAACCTGTATTTTTATTGCAGATTTAGATTTCAGGTGTTGAGTAGCCATCTTCATTGCTTTTAAACTGAGTCACTTGGTTTCATCAATCTTTTGGCAACGCATGTTACCAGACGACTTTAAGATGTGTATGGCCACAGCCTAATTATTGATGGAATCAAACTTTTGTCAAATGTATAATTGCCATACTTTGCGCAAATGGAAAGGAAAACCTCGTTGGGTACTGTCCTCCAGTTACAGTACCTTCAAAATAGAAAAGTCAAGTGAACCTGATAGGAGACTAGCCACACCACACCTTCAAACCAGGTGTTTTTATGAAGCGATTATCTTCAGGCCAGTAAGCACAATTGTGTTGATTGGTAGCTCCATTAAGTTTGGACTGTTCTTCATCTGGCCAAAAACTGCTACCCATAAATCTCAGTTCATGTTTCACCATCCTGTGAACCCACTTGCAAAATTATTTCCTGCAATCTTGATCATCACTTAGCTTTTCACTAGCCTTGGAATTAAATAAAGTAATCTGCTTCTCTCCAGTATACACTGTATACTAATAGTAGTTACAGATGGTAGACATAAAGTTTTATGTATTACCTAACAAAAATAAAATTGTACAATTAATTTCTTGTTTGCAGTTATACTATGTGATCAAAAGTATCCAGACACTTGCCTGAAAATGACTTTAAAGTTTGTGGCACCCTACATCGGTAATGCTGGAGTTAAATATGGTGTTGGTTCACCCTTAGCCTTGATGACAGCTTCCACTCTCGCAGGCATATGTTCAATCAGGTGCTGGAAGGCTTCTTGGGGAATGGCAGTCCATTCTTCACGGAGTGCTGCACTGAGGAGAGGTATCGAAGTCGGCATTCCAAAACATCCCGAAGGGTTCTGTAGGATTCTGTAGACCAGTCTGCTACAGGGTTGCTATTGTCATGTAATCACTCCACCACAGGCCGTGCATTATGAGCAGGTGCTTGCTTGTGTTGAAAGGTGCAATCGCCATCCCCGAATTGCTTCTCAGCAGTGGGAAGCAAGAAGGTGCTTAAAACATCAGTGTAGGTCTGTGCTGTGATAGAGCCAAGCAAAACAACAAGGGATGCAAGCCCCCTCCATTGAAAACACCACCACACCATAACACCACCACCTCCGAATTTTACTGTTGGCACTACACACACTGGCAGATGATGTTCACCGGGCATTCACCATTCCCACATCCTGCCATCGGATCACCACATTGTGCACCATGATTTGTCACCCCACACAACATTTTTCCACTGTTCAATCATCCAATGTTTACCCTTCTTACACCAAGCGAGGCGTCATTTGGCATTTACCAGCTTATGAGCAGCTGCTCGACCATGAAATCCAAGTTTCCTCACCTCCCACCTAACTGTCATAGTACTTGCAGTGGATCCTGATGCAGTTTAGAATTCTTGTGTGATGGTCTAGATAGATGTCTGCCTATTACACATTACGACCCTCTTCAACCGTCGGCGGTCTGTCAGTCAACAGACAAGGTCGGCCTGTACGTTTTTGTGCTGTACATGTCCCTTCACGTTTCCACTTCACTATCACATCGGAAACAGCGGACCTAGGGATGTTTAGGAGTGTAGAAATCTCACGCACGGACGTATGGCACAAGTAAATGCTCTCTTACGATGTGTAATGACTACTGAGGTCGCTGATGTGGAGTATGTGGCAGTAGGTGGTAGCACAATGCAGCTAATATGAGTCGTATATTTTTGGAGGTGTCTGGATACTTTTGATCACGTAGTGTATATGTCAATTCAGCCCACTAATAAAATGGAGATAGGCTGTGCCATTTTTGTTTTGGCTTATCTTGTACTGTATTACATTAATGTGGTGTGGGAATTTCAAATTTTTTTAAAAATAATCAAAACTTTATGACTACCTCTCATACACCTCTCACACAACTCTTAGCTTGAAGACTTGTAGTAAATGGACAAACACAGCACCACATTTTAGAATTCATCAATTGTAGTCATGCAGTCCAGTAGTGGTCCTGCTTTATAAACAGTAAGACGCGAACGTCTCCTCCTCATGTAGTAGTGCCGCATGATAAATCACAATGCTGCTGCTCGTGCTGCTGCCCGACGACTGATGTCTCCTGACACAGTAAGCTTATATACAATCAGGTGTTTATGTAAAAGGTGGTGGCAACTGTGAAAAAATTGAACTTGTTGGAGATCAAAAAAAATTTTGTCACCCCGTTCGCAGAACTCCTGAAGACAGACGTTGGCTGTGGATATTGTATCACAGACACAGCCCCTTTGACTGTTCAGAGATGTCACTAGACTGGCTAAAGATGTAAACAACCATGCATGGCCATCCGAAGTGGCCGTGCGGTTAAAGGCACTGCAGTCTGGAACCGCAGGACCACTACGGTCGCAGGTTCGAATCCTGCCTCGGGCATGGATGTTTGTGATGTCCTTAGGTTAGTTAGGTTTAACTAGTTCTAAGTTCTAGGGGACTAATGACCTCAGCAGTTGAGTCCCATAGTGCTCAGAGCCAACCATGCATGAGCAGCACCTATTAGACAGAGGGGGTCCGACAGCTGATCAGTTACAGTTATTCCACCAGGAAGGAGATACAGGCTCGTGTTGTCTCCATGCCTAGACGGTCAATACCATGGTTCGATCACGTCCACATTGTTACTTTGTGCCAGGAAGGGCCCTCAACAAGGGAAGTGTCCAGGTGTCTTGGAGTGAACCAAAGTGATGTTGTTCAGACATGGAGGAGATACAGAGAGACAGGAACTGTTGATGATATGCCTTGCTCAGCCTGCCCAAGGGCTACTACTGCAGGGGATGATCACTACCCCCGGATTATGACTCAGAGGAATCCTGACAGCAACACCACCATGCTGAATAATGCTTTCCGTGCAGCCACAGGACATTACAGCTCAAACTGTGCGCTATAGGCTGCATGATGTGCAACTTCACTCCGGACGTCCATGGTGAGGTCCATCTTTGCAACCATGACACCATGCAGTGTGGTACAGATGGGCCCAACAACATGCCAAATGGACCGCTTAGGATTAGCATCACGTTCTATTCACCAATGAGTGTTGCATACGCCTTCAACCAGACAATTGTCGGAGATGTGTTTGGAGGCAGCCTGGTCAGGCTGAACACCTTAGACACACTGTCCAGCGAGTGCAGCAAGGTGGAGATTCCCTGCTGTTTTGGGGTGGCATTATGTGGGGCCGATGTACGCTGCTGGTGGTCATGGAAGGTGCCCTATTAGCTGTATGATACGTGAATGCCATCCTCTGACCGATAGTGCAACCATATTGGCAGCATATTGGCTAGGCATTCGTCTTCATGGATGACAATTCGCGCCCCCGTCGTGCACATCACCTGAATGACTTACTTCAGGATACTGACATCACTCAACTAGAGTGGCCAGCATGTTCTCCAGACAGGAACCCTATCGAACATCCCTGGGATAGATTGAAAAGGCATATTTATGGACGACGTGACCCACCAACCACTCTGAGGGATCTGTGCCAAATTGCCATTGAGGAGTGGGACAATCTGGACCAACAGTGCCTTGATGAACTTGTGGGTGGATAGTATGCCACGCCGAATACAGGCATGCATCAATGCAAGAGGACCTGCTACTGGGTATTAGAGGTACCGGTGTGTACAGCAATCTGGATCACCACCTCTGAAGGTCTCGCTGTACGGTGGTACAACATGCAATGTGTGGTTTTTGTGAGCAATAAAAAGGGCAGAAATGATGTATGTTGATCTCATTTCAATTTTTTATACAGGTTCTGTAACTCTCAGAACTGAGGTAACGCAATACTTTTTTTGATGTGTCTATTTAGAAGCTTTGCAGTTTGGTTTCATCCACCTGCTGGTTCAGAGTGTAATTTGAGTATGACTTCTTTCCTGGAGGGGTGGCAAATTCAGGGACTTTGTTGTCACAAATGCTTTGGTAATTTACTGTTACAATCATATTTTTCAATCCAATACTAGAGTAGTTACCTTATGTAGCATTGCTCCACCAGATTGTGTATCATTAGCTTCAGGGGATTGCTCTGTACCCTTGGTGACACGGCAAATGAGTTATTGTCACACCAGCACGCTATCAAACTTAATGAATGCGGTGTTTCACCTGCAGTGAATGAGCCAGGTGCTGTGGAATAGTGTCCTATGAATAAGATTCCTCACAGTTTAACCTAGAGTGATTTTTGCTGTTTGTTTGATAAATTCTTGGGACACATTAAAGACATTCAATATTGTGGGAAGGACAGATGGTGGTGTCACCAATATTCTCTTCTGAGGCCTGTTAGTGTCACATACATCATTGCCTGCATATCCTTATACTTGTGCATCAGCTGCAGCCCATATGGATGATATCGTAGAAGGCACTGTGTGCCTTTCCTTTAGTTCATATCGATTTGGGTTGCATCTGCTGAATGATAATTTCCAGCCACAGAGAAATAATCTGGCAGGTGAGCACTTGCATCACAGACACCATGCACTTATAGCTGTCAGTTTGCTCCCTGGGCTTTAATCTAACTGGTAACCACATCGATCACTGCCGACTTCCAGATGGCACTTGTTAGCAGTGGTGCTGCAGCAAGTCATGCTGGACAACTTGATCCACACTATGGGGAAGTATCAGACATCTTATATTGCAATACCAAGTTGTCCTACCCTATATTGGCATTTTGTATGCTCCAGAAAAGGTACACTAAATGCAGTTACTCCTCCCAAGACCTGTGGCCAGTTTTCCAGCGTGCTTTCTAATTGTATCACTATGTCACCTGTCCCAATGTTGCCAGAGCATCTTTTGGTTCACACGACAGCTATGTGAAATTTTTTTGTGTATATTGAAAATCCATTAATTTTGGTTCATAAGTGTATCACACAATAGAGTAACATTACAAAAGTTCCAATGAGCTGCATGACTTCTTTTGTATAAGCAATATTTGGGAAAGTGTTCCATTAATTTTCATTTCAGGCATTTCTGCTGCATTAATTATTGCAGCTCGATACTACTGCGTTTTATTCGAAGCTTAGTGTAATCCAGGTGTTCTGCACACAGGAGAGACTAGATGCAAGTCTAGCTCAAGTACGTGACTTGGAAAGGGAAGTTCTAGAGCTTAAACGCAATGAACAAGAAGCTCAAGCTGATGTGGAAAGTGCCAAGAAAGATACTAGGCATGCTCAGCGTGCATTGGAGAAAGCCCAGTCAGAAAACAGACGCCTCTCTGAAAAAATCAATAACCTCCTTGTAATAGGTAAGTCCATAGCTGTAAGCATTCTTATCTTTACCTTGTATGCTACTGGCCATTAAAACTGCAACTCTGTGATGATGCTGTGCAACAGATGCAAAACTAGACTGGAGTGTACTGCACGCTTTAATATGGAAATTATAAGCATTTCAGTAAAACATACAAAGTAGGTAGAAGTAACAGCATCTAGATTACTTTCTTCCAATACACACACCTGTTGGCAGGCAACTGGGTCTCCGTGGACACATGTGAGCAGGAGTGGACAAAAGGTTGACACACGGGCAACTGGGTTGGAGCCTAGGTGACAGTTCTGCACCAGCCAGTGAACATGGACATTGTTGGTCGTGTGGTTTGTGAGGCATAGACCATGTATAAAAGGGTCGCCCAACAATGTTTGTGGAGAGATCATGTTATAACTTCTGTAAGAAGGAAAAATGTCTACTAGCATGTCTCAGAATTTGACAGGGGCAGAATTGTATCCTAGTGAGATTGGGGCTTTATTGCTGGATAATTTTGCTGCTTAGGATCCAACGAGTGGCATTTGAATATTAAACTGACAGTTATAATCTGCGCCAAGCAAGATCTCAAGTGCTCCGTGTGACTAGTGTCCAAGAGGACAGACACACTGCCAGATTGGCCGTGCAGTACTGTATGGTCATCTCACATACTTTCAGTTAGAAAATGGTCTTGTTCGCAGCAAGATGAGTAGCCAGACAGGCCCTGTGCTGTGCACATCTCCAGAGCAGCAATTTATATATTTAGCTTTTCCTGTGTTTCATTAGTATCATATTAAATTTTGTGCATGTTTTTCTATTAAAGAGGTTTAATCTTGTGTTCTTAAGTGTAAATGTAAATTCAGGTAGTCTATAATGTAGTTTTCATTTCTTCTGAACAGCCAGCTTCACAGCTCATAAGACATCAGCCTCCACTTATGACACATCAGGAGATACGCAAGTTGCATATTTAGGTTTCTGTCTCTACTTTTATAGTCAGTTCTTAAGTTAGTAATACTGGGATGGGTAGACTGTGTGCATGCTGTGTGCATATGTAGGAGGAACTGGCTGCATTTCACAAACAGCTGAATGTACTTTTGGGTACTGTGTCATCTTTAGGTTGCTGCCTTGGGGCGTAGCGTTGGGGTAGAATCTGGTGCATTGCACGAGACAATGCTCAGGGGCCCTGCTGCCGAGGCACCTCCCAGTGTACCCAATGCAGTGGATCTGCTCCCATAGTAGAAGGAGTGGTGGGTGGTAACACTTTTGCATCACTCGAGGTGAAGGTCCAGTGTGGAAACTGGCCATGTGGCCTCGCACATTCACACTGTGAGTGGACAGCTGGCTGCTACTTCAGCAGGGCCCAAGCAGGCACATGTGGGCAGGGGTTAGCTAGTTATCAGCAGCTCCAACATTAAGCACATTGTGGAGCCACTTAGGAAGACAGTGTTAAGGGCTGGAAAGGAGGCCAGTGTGCACTACTGGGGGACCTCTTTGAAATGTGGAAGTCGCCTTGCCTGTGGCAATCGAGTGTGCAGGGTGCAATCATCTGCAAGTTATGGCTGACATGAGCACCAACACTTGGCCTTGGAGACCATCCATAGGTTATACAAGCAGCTGGCAGAGGTGATGAAGGTTGCTGGCCTCATTCACAGGATGCAAGGAGAGCTCACAACTTGCGGCATTGTTCCCAGAGTTGATCGGAATTCTTTGATTTGGAACCTAATGAAGGGTCTCAACGAAAGGCTTGTTGACTCTGTGACAGTGTTGGCTGCAGATTTCTACTCCTGCGTTATTGAGTGGTGATTTGTAGGACTCTCCTTGATGAGTCATGGGTGCACAACACAAAGGAAGCAGCTCCTCAGGTAGGAGAGTGCTTGTGGAGTGTTTTTTTTTTGGATGGGTGGTAGTTTTGAGGTATTTTGATAAACTCTCAGCAGTCGATATGCAGAAAGGGAAGTCGGACCACATTCAAATTATAGACACTTTAACTGTGAAAATTTTATCAGTAAATTGTCAATGTATTCATAACAAAGTTCATGAATTGACTGCCCTCCAGGAAAACACTTATGCTCAGATTATTCTTGGGACCAAAATCTGGCTGAAACCCAAAGTAGAAAGCTCTGAATTTAGTGAGTCGTGGAACATACATTGGAAAGACAAGTTAAGATGCCATGGGAGGGAAGTCTTCTTTGTAGTTCACATAAATATTGTGTCTATTGAGGTCGAAGTTGAGTATGACAGTGAAGTTATCTGGTCGTGTATAACAGGTCTAGGTGAAACAAAGTTAATTGTTGGATTTTTTACCAGCCATCTGATTCCACTATGGTAGTTCCAGAGTCATTCAAAGAAAGCTGACAGTTAGCAGCTCTGTAGTGTGCAGTGCTAGTTGGAAGAGATTTTAACGGTGATGGTTGGAAGTGATTTTTAACTAAACTAATATGGACTGGTAAAGTAATGGATTTGTTGCTGGGGCTGCAAACTGACAGGCTTATGAAGTACTTTTGAACATGTTTTCTGAAAATGGTCTTGAACAGCTAGTTCAGCAGCCTAAACAGAATGGAAATATCTTGTATCTACAAACAGGCTCTACCTTATTGACAGTGTCAGTATAGCGACTATGATTACAAAAGGTAATAAATCAGTCAAGAAGGCTAGGAGAATATTTCTCCTAGAAAGAGCAGATAAACAGACGTTAACAGTTCACTTAGTCAATGAATTGACATTGTTTAATTCCAAAATGATGGACATAGAGGAATCTGCTCAAAGTTAAACAGATTGTAAATCATCCTCTGGACAAGAATGTGCCTAGCAGGTGGATTAAGGACAGAAAGATCCACCGTCGTTTAGCAGTGAAATTCCAAAAATGCTGAGTAAGCAAAGACTGTTGACTTTCGGTTCAAAAGAGAATGCGCATATGATGATAGGCACAGGTTAGTAGGGGTGTTAACATCTGTGCTTTGTGCAAAGCTTACAACTACTACCACTGCCATACCTTAACAAAAGATCTGGCTGAGATCCAGAGAAAATCCAGGTCCTATGTATAATTGCTAAGTGGGTATAAGGCTTCCATCCAGTCACTCATTAACGAAGTTTTAAATTTCGCATTTAAGAAATAGTTCACATGGGAGAATTGTGTGGACATACCATCTTTTGACCATCAGACTGACTCCCATATGGATGACATAGTAATAAGCATCCCTAATGTAGAGAAACAACTTGAAAAAGTTGAAAACAAATAAAGCACCACGTACCAATAGGATTCCAGTTCGATTGTACTAAGAATACTCCATGGCACCAGCCCCTTACTTAACTTGCATTTATCAAGAATCTCTCACCTAGTGTGCAGTCCCAAGCTACTGGAAAAAAGTGCAGATGCCTCCTGCATAGAAGAAGGGTAAAAGAAGGGACCTGCAAAATTACTCTAACATTGGTTTGCTGCAGAATCCTGGAACATATCCTTAGTTCCAGTATAAGTAGTTTTCTTGAGACCATGAAGCTTATGTCCATGAATCAGTATGATTTTAGAAAGCATAACTCGTGAAAAACTCAGCTTGCCCTTTTCTCACGTTGCACAGTGGAAACTATGGTTGAAGGGCAACAGGCAGATTCCATATTGTTAGAGATGGTACCTCCCTGCAGACTCTAAATGAGGGTACCGGCATATGGAATAGGTTCCTAGCTAAGTGAGTGGCTCAAGACTTCTTAAGTAATAGAACCCAGTATGTTGTCCTCAGTGGTGAATGTTCATCAGAGAAAAGTGTATTGTCAGGAGTGCCCCAGGGAAGTTTGATATGAGTGCTATATACAGAAATGATATGCAGGCATGATGGACAGGAGTCTGCAGTTGTTTGCTGCTGATGCTGTGTACAGGAAGGTGCTGAAATTGAGTGACTGTAGGAAGATACAAGATGACTTAGACAAAGTTTCTAGTTGGCGTGTTGAATGTCAGCTAGCTCTAAGCGTAGAAAAATTTAAGTTAATGTGTATGAGTAGGAAAAACAAATTCATAATATTCAGATAAGGCATTAGTCCTGTCCTACTTGACACAGTCATGTCGTCTAAATATCTGTGTGTAACATAGCAGTGCGATATGAAATGGAACTAGCATGTGGGGATTATGGTAGGGAAAGTGAAAGTCAACTTTGGTTTATTTGTTAATTTTAGGAAAATGAGGTTCATTTGCACTGGACACTGAATATAGAACACTAGTGCGACCTATTCTTGAGTATTATTCAAGTGTTTTGGATCCATACTAGCTTGGATTAAAGAAAGACATTGAAGCAATTCAGAGGCAGGCTGCTGGGTTTGTTACTGGTAGGTTCAAACAACATGCAAATGCTATGAAGATGCATCATGAACTCAAATAGGAATCCCTGGAGGGAAAGAAACATTATTTTTGAGGAACAGTATTGAGAAAATTTAGAGAACTGGCATTTGAAGTTGACTGCAGAATGATTCTACTGCTGAAAACATACATTTCATGTAAGGCCATGAAAATGATATATGAGAAATTAGGGCTTGTAGAGATACACACAAACATTTTTCCCTTGTTATGTTCGTGAATGGAACAGGAAAGGAAATTACTAGTGATGGTACAGGGTGCCATCCGCTACACACCGTATGTTAGCTTGCAGGTATGTCTGTAGATGTACCATCTGGAGCACCAGGAACTGCCAGTGTGGCGATCATTGTTGTGGCTTCCCTTGCCATGGCAAGAGAGAGGTGTGTGCTGAGTTGTGCACCCTGTGATAATGCTGGATACAGAAATGGTGCTCCTCATCTTTACAAACAAGTTCCAATTCTGCATGCAGCATCACAACATGTGGAGGGTCTGAGGAGAACAAAAAATGCCAGAATTCATTTGACTTCATTATATGGGCCCATTTGATGGTATGTCATTATATGGGCCCATTTGATGGTATGGGGCACCATTTAGGGCAGAACATAATCACCTCTGGTTCACATAGCTGGTAATTTGGACAAGAACGTCTACATTTGTGCTTTAAGGTCAGTGTATATGCACTATCTTAGAGTTCTTAAAGATGTTATCTTAACAACAAGATAACTTAAGACCACATATTGCCTGTGCTGTTCTGACTACCTCAATACGAAGTGTGTTTGACTCTTGCATTGGCCACCACTTTCTCCAGATCATTCAATGACTGAAGACATAAATCTAAGGGTCTCTGAGAAAATGCCATGCCATCACATGTCAGCCATTAGCATTGATGAACTCTTAAGTTAAGAGTTTAAGCAGCATGACGTGACATACCCTTGTTTGTCATGCAAGCTCAATTCGACTTGATGCTCATCCATTTTAGAGGTATTGTTGTCGTCACAAGTGGCATCTCTTGTACCAAATTCCACACATTGCATAGCCTGAAATCACCACCAAGTTTGATCATTTACTCTTCCTACTATGCAGAATGATTTAAATTTCCATTGTTTTCTATCTGTCTATGAGTTAGAATTTTAACAGAAAGCAGTGTATTGTTCACTTTATTTTTCTTATTGCAAATTATTTTGTGGACATTCTAGAGAAAATAGTCAATGAAGATATGTTCCACACTAATGTTTCACTGATACGGTAGTGACTGAACAGGAAGTGGAGGTCAGTTTGTCTTTGGATCAGGAGTAAACTCAAAATGGAAATAGCACAGATAATAGATTATAAAAGGCCTAATACTTTGTCCACAGATTGCTGTATGTTTAAATACTCCATTGCAAACACTAAATCATGGCAAGTAGTATTTGTAAATAATATATTAGTATGGCTGAGAATCAGACTCAAATTATACGAAAAGTTTTGCATCTGCATTTTCATTGGTTTCTAGGTCGGTGTTAAGAAATTCTGCTGTGGATGTTGTAATGTACTACCCAATTACTGAATATTGCAATACGTAAAATCACACAAATATTACTTAGCTTCGAAATTACTTCGTTAGTCCTCGAATTGATAAATACCCTCATGGGAAAAAAAATCACAACACCAAAAAGTATTTAATGTAGAGTAATGAAACTTCAGAAATACATTTGTGTAGATAACATATTTAAATGATTAACATTGCAAGACCACCGGTTAATGTAAGTGTGAGTTAAGTCATTGCAAATGTGAAATGCTGGTACATTAATAACTGGTGTAACTGCCAGAATGTCGAATCCAAAAATGCAAATGTGCATGCATTGTGTTGTGCGGGTGCCGGATGTCAGTTTTTGGGATGGCGTTCCATGCCTGTTGCACTTGGTCAGTCAATACAGGGATGCTTAATGCTGTTTGTGGATGACACAGTAGTTATCGTACGATGGTGTCCCATATGTGCTCAATTAGAGACAGATCTGATGACTGAGGAGGTCAAGGCAACAAGTCAACACTCTGTAGAGCATGTTTGGTTACAACAACGGTATGTGGTTGAGCGTTATCCTGTTGGAAAACACCTTATGGAATGCTGTTCATGAATGGCAGCACAACAGGTCAAATCACCAGATTGACCTACAAATTTGCAGTCAGGGTGAATGGGATAACCACAAGAGTGCTCCTGCTGTCATATGAAATCGCATCGCAGACCATAACTTCAGATACAGGTCCAAAGTGTATAGCATGCAGACAGGTTGGTTGCAGGCCCCCAATTGGTCTGCCCTGAACTAGCACATGGTCATCAATGACACAGATGCAGAACTAGCAACAGAGCTCCAATGTACTCTCCCTTGACACCAATGAAGTTGCAAATAGCGGTGGTTTAGGGTAAGTGGAAAGAATGTTACAGAGTGTCTGGCTCAGAGCTGTCCTTGAAGTAACTGAATTGTAACTGTTCTTGGTGTCACTGTAGTTCAACTGCTGCTCAGATTGCTTCTGCAGATGCTGTATGGAGTGCCTAAGCCATACGCTGAACACAATGGTCTTCCCTCTCGGTAGTGCCACGAGGCCATCTGGAGCCCTGTCTTCTTGCGACTGTACATTCACGTGACCACTGCTGGAGCAACATATACAGTGGCTTTGTTCCTGCCAAGTCTTCCTGTAGTATCACAGAAGAAACATCCAGCTTCTCATAGCCCTATTATACGACATCATTCAAACTCAGTGAGGTGTTGATTGAGGTGTTGATAATGCTGCCTTTGTCACCACAAAGGTGTTCTTGATTAACATCAACTCGCCACGTCCAGTGTCAAGAGTAACGGATGCCCATGAGCATTACACTATGTATTTAAAGCAAACCTGATTCGCATCCTAGTAGTAACACTACTAGCACCACTCTTATGCGACTGGTGTGAAATTTGAGTAGACTTTATCTTTGAGGTGTAGAAAAAGGCATACTAACTTTCGTGTACGTCACACAGCTCTTTCTAAGTGGTGCTGTTTTTTCTGTCACTGTAGTTAAAACACACTTTTTTCATTTGATGTAGTATATTATTTGTAAGCCATCAATCATGACGAAACCCTGAGACAAAAACAAAGACAGACTATTCAGCTGTTGCCACGTATCAGTTTATAAATTTTCAACAGTTAACACAGAGGTTGGACAAAAATGTGGAATGCAACAAAAAATGTGTGCTTTGATATAAATGGAGGTGTTAGCCAAGTCTGAAGGTTAAGCTGTATTGTTTGACCATGAACAGCACTGGTGCAACATCCTCCATACCTTGCAAGTGTTAGTCATGCTCAGAACAGTGTTGTATGCACCATGTTTTCCTATTATGGGCATTTGCACAACTGAGTGGTTTTGGAATCCCAGCTACATTACATAGGGGCAAAGAGAATGTGAATGAGGTCAAATTGCCTGTGCTATTACGGTGGGAGCTTCTGTAACCAAGGTAGTCACAGTGTTTAGTGTTTGAAGAGGCACCTCATCAAAAATTTGTACCATATGCAGAGAAAGCAGAAAAACACCATCCACTGACACAGAGAAAAGTGTGTGTTGAGTGATCATGGTGGGTAGTCATAGAAGATGATCATGACAAAAAGACAAGAGATTATGACAAAAAGGCATTGCACGACGAACTGGGATTCCAAAACGACTCAATTGTGCAAATGCCCATAATAGGACAACATGGTGGTGAAGCCTTAAAACCTAGACTATTGAGCAATGGAAGAATATCATTTGGTTTGATGAGTCTTGTTCACACTATTTCCACCTCTTGGCTGAGTTTACATCTCAAGCGTGAAATGTGGTAGGAGTTCAGTGATGCTTTGGGCAGCCATATCATGGTATTCCATGGTTGCTCTACAAGGTTGCATTACTGCCAAGGATTATGTGACCAGTTTGGGTAATCGTGTCCATCCTGCGATACAATGTTCGTCTGCCATCGTGATGCTGTGTTCAAAGATGCCAGGGACCCTGTTCACACAGCTTGCATCATACAGGACTGGGTTTGTGAGGGTGAGGATGAATTGTTGCATTTCCCCTGACCACCACAGCCACCAAATCTCAGTATTACTGAGTATTTGTGGTCTGCTTTGCGGAGAAGAGTGCATGATCATTGTTACCTGAATTTCCCACAATTTTGCTGGAGGAATGGTATAAGATTGCCTTGAAAACTAGACTTGTATTTATCCATCTCAAGACGACTGGAAGAAGCTGTTTTGGTTTGCAGGTTTCCTACACCATACTAGGCATGGTAATGTATTGATTTTTGGTGTATCCATATTTTTTTCCACCCTTTTACATCTCGTCCCTTAGTTATAAAATCAATTGCAATTAATTTTATTATACAGGAACAACTTTTAAAAAAGTTTTTAAGTGATAAATAATTTAGTATTTCCATCAGTAATTAATGCCCTCATAAGCTTTTGTAAAATTTACTTCTTTATGACAGACATAAATTACTGATCATTCTGCGGAACATTTAATTCCTGTTTGAGCCCAATTTATTCTTACTCTTTTATTTTTTTTACATTGGACCTCTACACTTTGCTATGCAAAATTTTGCACTTGTAAGTGACTTAATACTCACCTACACACTTTTTTTTTACGTGCAATCTGGACTTCTAAGAAAATGTAAATTACACATTTATACACCATTGAACAATGACATATTCATTGCTTGCCTGTTTTAACTTACATTATTAACATTCACATTTGCAGAAAGTATTTTTTTAAAAACGTCATACATCTTCTTATTTGTATCAGAAATGTTTTCACTACCTAATAGCACATTAAAACACCAAACTCTTGGAGAGACAAACTTTTGATTATGAAAAACCACAAATATCATGTACTATAGTTATCAGGAGAAAGAAAACTGGAGTTCTACGGATCGGAGCGTGGAATGTCAGATCCCTTAATCGGGCAGGTAGGTTAGAAAATTTAAAAAGGGAAATGGATAGGTTGCAGTTAGATATAGTGGGAATTAGTGAAGTTCGGTGGCAGGAGGAACAAGACTTCTGGTCAGGTGACTACAGGGTTATAAACACAAAATCAAATAGGGGTAATGCAGGAGTAGGTTTAATAATGAATAGGAAAATAGGAATGCGGGTAAGCTACTACAAACAGCATAGTGAACGCATTATTGTGGCCAAGATAGATACGAAGCCCACACCTACTACAGTAGTACAAGTTTATATGCCAACTAGCTCTGCAGATGACGAAGAAATTGAAGAAATGTATGATGAAATAAAAGAAATTATTCAGATTGTGAAGGGAGACGAAAATTTAATAGTCATGGGTGACTGGAATTCGAGTGTAGGAAAAGGGAGAGAAGGAAACATAGTAGGTGAATATGGATTGGGGGACAGAAATGAAAGAGGAAGCCGCCTGGTAGAATTTTGCACAGAGCACAACATAATCATAGCTAACACTTGGTTTAAGAATCATGAAAGAAGGTTATATACATGGAAGAACCCTGGAGATACTAAAAGGTATCAGATAGATTATATAATGGTAAGACAGAGATTTAGGAACCAGGTTTTAAATTGTAAGACATTTCCAGGGGCAGATGTGGACTCTGACCACAATCTATTGGTTATGACCTGTAGATTAAAACTGAAGAAATTGCAAAAAGGTGGGAATTTTAGGAGATGGGACCTGGATAAACTAAAAGAACCAGAGGTTGTACAGAGATTCAGGGAGAGCATAAGGGAGCAATTGACAGGAATGGGGGAAATAAATACAGTAGAAGAAGAATGGGTAGCTTTGAGGGATGAAGTAGTGAAGGCAGCAGAGGATCAAGTAGGTAAAAAGACGAGGGCTAGTAGAAATCCTTGGGTAACAGAAGAAATATTGAATTTAATTGATGAAAGGAGAAAATATAAAAATGCAGTAAGTGAAACAGGCAAAAAGGAATACAAACGTCTCAAAAATGAGATCGACAGGAAGTGCAAAATGGCTAAGCAGGGATGGCTAGAGGACAAATGTAAGGATGTAGAGGCCTATCTCACTAGGGGTAAGATAGATACCGCCTACAGGAAAATTAAAGAGACCTTTGGAGATAAGAGAACGACTTGTATGAATATCAAGAGCTCAGATGGAAACCCAGTTCTAAGCAAAGAAGGGAAAGCAGAAAGGTGGAAGGAGTATATAGAGGGTCTATACAAGGGCGATGTACTTGAGGACAATATTATGGAAATGGAAGAGGATGTAGATGAAGATGAAATGGGAGATATGATACTGCGTGAAGAGTTTGACAGAGCACTGAAAGACCTGAGTCGAAACAAGGCCCCCGGAGTAGACAATATTCCATTGGAACTACTGACAGCCGTGGGAGAGCCAGTCCTGACAAAACTCTACCATCTGGTGAGCAAGATGTATGAAACAGGCGAAATACCCTCAGACTTCAAGAAGAATATAATAATTCCAATCCCAAAGAAAGCAGGTGTTGACAGATGTGAAAATTACCGAACTATCAGCTTAATAAGTCACAGCTGCAAAATACTAACACGAATTCTTTACAGACGAATGGAAAAACTAGTAGAAGCCAACCTCGGGGAAGATCAGTTTGGATTCCGTAGAAACACTGGAACACGTGAGGCAATACTGACCTTACGACTTATCTTAAAAGAAAGATTAAGGAAAGGCAAACCTACGTTTCTAGCATTTGTAGACTTAGAGAAAGCTTTTGACAATGTTAACTGGAATACTCTCTTTCAAATTCTAAAGGTGGCAGGGGTAAAATACAGGGAGCGAAAGGCTATTTACAATTTGTACAGAAAGCAGATGGCAGTTATAAGAGTCGAGGGACATGAAAGGGAAGCAGTGGTTGGGAAGGGTGTAAGACAGGGTTGTAGCCTCTCCCCGATGTTGTTCAATCTGTATATTGAGCAAGCAGTAAAGGAAACAAAAGAAAAATTCGGAGTAGGTATTAAAATTCATGGAGAAGAAATAAAAACTTTGAGGTTCGCCGATGACATTGTAATTCTGTCAGAGACAGCAAAGGACTTGGAAGAGCAGTTGAATGGAATGGACAGTGTCTTGAAAGGAGGATATAAGATGAACATCAACAAAAGCAAAACAAAGATAATGGAATGTAGTCTAATTAAGTCAGGTGATGCTGAGGGAATTAGATTAGGAAATGAGGCACTTAAAGTAGTAAAGGAGTTTTGCTATTTGGGGAGCAAAATAACTGATGATGGTCGAAGTAGAGAGGATATAAAATGTAGGCTGGCAATGGCAAGGAAAGCGTTTCTGAAGAAGAGAAATTTGTTAACATCCAGTATTGATTTAAGTGTCAGGAAGTCATTTCTGAAAGTATTCGTATGGAGTGTAGCCATGTATGGAAGTGAAACATGGACGATAAATAGTTTGGACAAGAAGAGAATAGAAGCTTTCGAAATGTGGTGCTACAGAAGAATGCTGAAGATTAGATGGGTAGATCACATAACTAATGAGGAAGTATTGAATAGGATTGGGGAGAAGAGAAGTTTGTGGCACAACTTGACCAGAAGAAGGGATCGGTTGGTAGGACATGTTCTGAGGCATCAAGGGATCACCAATTTAGTATTGGAGGGGAGCGTGGAGGGTAAAAATCGTAGAGGGAGACCAAGAGATGAATACACTAAGCAGATTCAGAAGGATGTAGGTTGCAGTAGGTACTGGGAGATGAAAAAGCTTGCACAGGATAGAGTAGCATGGAGAGCTGCATCAAACCAGTCTCAGGACTGAAGACCACAACAACAACAATAGTAACACTCTGAATTGTACACTACATTAGTGCCTAGCTGAGTCAATGATATTTCAGTATGTTTGATCGCCCTAACATTCACTTTTTTCACACACCTGTTCAGCATTTATCAAATTCTTGGCACCAAAACCACAACTATTTTTTATGACTTTACACTTTTCCCACAAAGATCCATTAGGTGGTCATTAATTACAGCTTCACTATACTTTGTATTGAGGCAAATTTATTCATGTTCTCAATTTACCATATGACACTTTGTTGCCATAGTTCCATCAACAATGTAAAGTCCTTGTCAAGATGTGGGAACTGTTTACATGTACAACTGAAGATGAGACTAGAAACCTCAAAAATGATCATGTTACATTAATTGCTGTTTGAGCCTAATTTATCATTACTCTCAACTTTTACATTTCATTTTTGTGTGTATTCTGTACAGGACTTCATTTCTTCTCAGTTGTGTTGTGCACACGCATTTGTGTCTTAGCAGTCTGCTACCTTTTCATCTTACCATGTGGGTATCCAAAATCCCAAAATGTGGCATAGGTTTTTCTGTATTAATCATATTTTAGTTTCCAGATAAAATACCATTGTCATGTTAATACTTTAAAAGAGAAAGTGGTTAGTATTACTTACACCTATTAAGCAGTAGAGGTGTGCAATTACTTTTGTGACCACAAGCTTTTGTTTCTGTTTTGCTCTCCTGATTTTCCTTCTGTTGAGTTTTAAATGCCTTAAAATATTTTATTATTTTTTTTCTATTTCAGCTATTTTCTATACAGATAATAAAGCATAAGAAACTAAAATTAAATCTTTTACATATTAGGTAACAAAAGTAAACATGAACCAAATGTGCAGAAAATGGTGTCTTTCTGAACCAGAGGTCCTTCATCTGGAAAAATGAGGGAGAATGATTGGAGGTAATAGGCTTATTGATGGATCCTGAGGCAAAGGAGGCACATCAGACTAGAAATGTGGGGGGAAAGGGGATCTTGCACCACTTTGAAATGTCTTTAGTATGTGACTGGATATTTGTTTATCTTTTTTAGGGTACTTCATCAAATTACCTGTTGTTCAGTCCTGCAGAATCTCCATTACCTATAACCTTTTGACCTCGTAATGTTTAACAATTAAAGAGTACAGTTTCTCAGTTCTCTTTTCCTCTTACAGCAGAGGAAAGAACCTCCAATTCCAATTATTAGCATTTTTGTTACATTTTCTTTGCTTTGTATGCAGTTTTCCTCCAGTGTTTATATGATTATAGTTTTATTTTGGTGATAACTTTCCTTCGTGGAATACTAATAAAACTGTTTTTGATTGTTATAGTCATAAAGTTTTTGGCTGTTTCCCTAATAGCCATTTAGTACCTTTAGTTCCTCTTTCCATTTAGAACATGATCTGAATAAAGAAATTGATCGAATCAATAAGGAGAATGCAAGTATCAGACAAAAGTTGATTGAGTTTGAGAACAGACAAGCCCCATCAGGAAGAGAAGTGTCACCAGATGAAAGAAGTTCATCATCTACAAATGGTGGACCAACACAAAGGATGGCTGCCGAAAGAGATGCCGCTAATTTAAGGGCGGATAATGTTTGGCGCACAGAACAGGAGCCACTTCGAAAGACAAAGTCTAATGGGGCAACTGAGTCAGAGTTGGCACAGGTAAGTAATGTTAATATATTTAAAAGAAATTAATTTAGTTGCTAGAGAAGGGTAGCATACCAGTGAATTTTCCTTACAGCAGTGGCCATCATTCAAAGTACCTATGTCAGAGATCAAATTTTGGAAGCTGTCGACAGGAGGTATTTTCTGTGATTTCTCAAAGGCCTTTGATTGTGTAAACCATCAAATTCTATTAAAAAAGGCAGATTTTGTTGTTTCTCAAGAACAGTATAATATACAATGTCTGTATCACATTTTTCATCTTTATTGTCTTCTCAAGTATATGTTAAGTTTGAACTTTTACCACTCTCATTTTATTTTGGGCACTATCATAGACAACTGAAAATTTGGTTTTTGTATTAAAGTTTTTATTTATTTTAATGTTTAGCATAACTTTGCTTCCTGGATACATCACTCATCCAATCATAACGAAACTTAATGTTGCATTAATTCAGCATATTTTCTGTAATAAATATTTTATTTGCATCATATTGTTATTGTCCTATCTGCGACTCAGCATCTCCACTATATGGTGCATGGCAACTTTCCTTTTCATGATATTGTCATGTAAGTTTTATTTGAACTCTGTACAATTTGACACATTCCATGTCCTCGTGATGTTACAGAAATTGAAATAAATAAATAAACTGAAAAGTAGATAGACATGTGTTGAACAAGCTGTAATAGATAAAATTCAGAATTCAGCAGGAAAACTTCTGATAACAAACCTATGTTTTCAGTGCTCTCATGATATTTCAACACGTGAATGCAAGCTGAAAATGATTTTGTTGCCAAAACTGAACAAACAAGGATAGTACAGTTTCAAATTCTGCTACAACAGGAAACAGATTTTATAAATCCTCTTCGCCAGAATCCAGTCTCTGGCTGTGACTTTCACTCAACAACAACAATAATAATAATAATGAGGTGCATTCAAGTTATAACATTGCCAGTTTTATTCTCAGTAGCTGATCACATGAAAACTGTGAAACTTGTCACTTCTTGACCTAATCTCATTGCACTCATAAATATTTTTGTAATTCTAATGCCGTGATTCCATGGCCACTGTGGCCACTTCTTTAGGAGTCTGGTCTGACCACTGGAAAAGCACTGACACAGTAGCAGCATAGTGGATGTGTGACTATGGAATGCATCTTTCATCATTGAAAATGGCCAAAAGTCACTATGAGCCAGGTCAGATGAGAAGGGGCATGAAAAATCACATCAAAGTTGTTATGGAGACATTGCAATCTTGCATTCTCCCATGGTATTGATGCATTGTCATGGTGGAAAAGAACATCAGCAGATGTTTCCAGGCATTTTTCACGCAATGCTGGAAGGAGCTTGTTCTTTGAAACATCTTGGTGTAGGATGCATCTCTCACTGTAGTGCCCTCTGGAATGCAATGTATAAGGATTATGCCATCACTGCTGCAAAACATGCCCCCATCATTTTTTTAGCACAGCTTAGTCGAAATATTATTCATGATGATGAGTGACAGTGCTTTCATTGAGCTGACTGGCACTTTGTTTCTGAATTGAAAGTGGCACTCTTGTGTCATCCAATGTCACAATTGTTGAAAAGTTCCATTCATGCCATCATCAACAGGCCATGTGTGCAGCCTTGTGATTATCTGCCAGTGATCGTGGCACCTACCTGGAGCACAGTTTGCACATATTCAGGTCTTCACACAAGATTATGTCCACAGACCCCACAGAAATGCTGGATTTGGAGGCAATGTGTTTCACACTCATACAGTTATCCTCCAGAGTAATTTTCTCCATTCAGTCAATCATGTCATCAGACCAGTGGCTGTGAGGCAGAGATTGTGTTGGTTTGCTGTCACACGCCATTCTGCCTTCTTTGAACTGTCTCATCAATGAATACACATTCGACACATCTGTGACACCGTCACCATGTGTCTCACTCAACTGGCTATGAATTTCAGTCAGGGTCAGAGGGCACAAATTGAGAAAATGAAAAATTACATACTGTAGTAGTAGTAGTAGTAGTAGTAGTAGTAGTAGTAGTAGTAGATAATAATTGAGCAAATGTAGAAAGCAGCACAAATCTCACTCTAGCCAGTCACAGTTCTGCAAGAAAACTGGAGTAGTTGAAGATGAAAAAAAGAAATGAAACATATGTTATAAGGTAAACACTACTTAAAATGACTCATAACATGAGGCTCAGGCTTTAATATTGACACTCCTGCAAAATAACTTTTCACATCCATTTAGGTAACACAGATATTGCATACACCTAGAAAATAACTTACCAGGGAACTGAAAGCTCACTTGAGCTCTACAGTGTGTGTGTTCTGTTTAAAATGCTCTCAGTGAGACCAGTGTACCCAAAATTTTCTGGATCACAGGTGAGGGCAAGGTGTCACGAGTATGTTGAGATTGGAAAGTACAATAGTGTAAGTGTAACCCAATAAACAGAACAAAAATAAACATATTGGGGAAAATTGCACAGATCAGCACAAACTCTTAATTTGGGCTAATCTCTGCAAAATTACCAGATAATATGTTCCTTGGTACTTTGAGAATGCATTAAAGGTAATGCTTCCTTGATCAGAAGCTGAATAGACTCTGACAGGTTATGAGTGAGGTGTATATTCACAGGTGAAAAATTGATAAATGTCAGTGAAGCACATAGTAAAGTGAAAGACAAAATGAACCTGTATACAGTAATTGTTGCCTGATGTTCCTTTTATGCTTGAGGAAGTTAAAAGAACAGCTGTCTAAATATAGAAAAGAAAACATAATTTGCCATTAAGGGATTTATGTAGAAGCACTTTCAAAGATTATGGAGTATACTGCAGTATTAGAAGAGAATGTCAAATTATTGCTCTGTTAGTCATATGCTGAATCTATAAAAAATGATAAAAGGTTTTGGTCTTAAAAACTGTAAAGATAAGAAACCCACTGTTGTAAAAGCATGTCATCCAAGCTTTTTACTGTTGTTGTTGTTGTTGTTGTGGTCTTCAGTCCAGAGACTGGTTTGATGCAGCTCTCCATGCTACTCTATTCTGTGCAAGCTTCTTCATCTCCCAGTACCTACTGCAACCTACATCCTTTTGAATCTGTTTAGTGTATTCATCTCTTGGTCTCCCTCTACGATATTTACCCTCCGCGCTGCCCTCCAATACTAAATTGGTGATCCCTTGATGCTTCAGAATATGTTCTACCAATCGATCCCTCCTTCTAGTCAAGTTGTGCCACAAATTTCTCTTCTCCTCAATTCTATTCAGTACCTCCTCATTAGTTATGTGATCTACCCATCTAATCTTCAGCATTCTTCTGTAGCACCACATTTCGAAAGCTTCTATTCTCTTCTTGTCTAAACTATTTGTCATCCACGTTTCACTTCCATACGTGGCTACACTCCATACAAATACTTTCAGAGACGACTTCCTGACACTTAAATCTATACTCGATGTTAACAAATTTCTCTTCGCCAGAAACGCTTTCCTTGCCATTGCGAGTCTACATTTTATATCCTCTCTACTTCGACCATCATTAGTTACTTTGCTCCCCAAATAGCAAAACTCATTTACTACTTTAAGCCTCTCATTTCCTAATCTAATTCCTACAGAATCGCCCGATTTAATTCGACTACATTCCATTGTCCTCGTTTTGCTTTTGTTGATATTCATCTTATATCCTCCATTCAAGACACTGTCCATTCCATTCAGCTGCTCTTCCAGGTCTTCTCCATGGATTTTAATTCCTACTCTGAATTTTTCTTTTGTTTCCTTTACTGCTTGCTCAATATACAGATTGAATAACATTGGGGATAGGCTACAACCCTGTCTCACTCCCTTCCCAACCACTGCTTCCCTTTCATGCCCCTTGACTCTAACTGCCATCTGGTTTCTGTACAAATTGTAAATGGCCTTTTGCTCCCTGTATTTTACCCCTGCCATCTTCAGAATTTGAAGGAGAGTATTCCAGTCAACATTGTCAAAAGCGTTCTCTAAGTCTACAAATGCTAGAAACATAGGTTTGTCTTTCCTTAGTCTATTTTCTAAGATAAGTCGTAGTGTCAGTATGGCCTCACATGTTACGGTTTTCTACGGAATCCAAACTAATCTTCCCTGAGGTCAGCTTCTACCAGTTTTTCCATTCATCTGTAAAGAATTTGTGTTAGTATTTTGCAGCTGTGGCTTATTAAACTGATTGATTGGTAATTTTCACGTCTGTCAACCCCTGCTTTCTTTGGGATTGGAATTATTACATTCTTCTTGAAGTCTGAGGGTATTTCGCCTGTCTCATACATCTTGCTCACCAGGTGGTAGAGTTTTGTTAGGGCTAGCTCTCCCAAGGCTATCAGTAGTTCTGATGGAATGTTGTCTACTCCGGGGGCCTTGTTTCGACTCAGGTCTTTCAGTGCTCTGTCAAACTCTTCACGCAGTATCATATCTCGCATTTCATCTTCATCTACCTCCTCTTCCATTTCCATAATATTGTCTTCAAGAACATCGCTCTTGTATAGACACACTATATACTCCTTCCACCTTTCTGCTTTCCCTTTTTTGCTTAGAACTGGGTTTTCATCTGAGCTCTTGATATTCATGCAAGTGGTTCTCTTGTCTCCAAAGGTCTCTTCAATTTTCCTGTAGGCAGTATCTATCTTACCCCTAGTGATATGTGCCTCTACATCCTTACATTTGTCCTCTAGCCATCCCTGCTTAGCCATTTTCACTTCCTGTCGATATCATTTTTGAGACGTTTGTATTCCTTTTTTGCCTGCTTCAGTTACTGCATTTTTGTATTTTCTCCTTTCATCAATTAAATTCAGTATCTCTTCTGCTACCCAAGGATTTTTATTAGCCATCGTCTGTTTACCTACTTGATCCTCTGCTGCCTTCACTATTGCATCTCTCAAAGCTACCCATTCTTCTTCTACTGTATTTCTTTCCCCCATTCTTGTCAGTCGTTCCCTAATGCTCTCCCTGAAACACTCTACAACGTCTCGTTCTGTCAGTTTATCTGGGTCCCATCTCCTTAAATTCCTACCTTTTTGCAGTTTCTTTAGTTTTAATCTACAGTTCATAACCAATAAATTGTGGTCAGAGTCCACATCTGCCCCTGGAAATGTCTTACAATTTAAAGCCTGGTTCCTAAATCTCTGTCTTACCATTATATAATCTATCTGAAACCTGTCAGTATCTCAAGGCTTCTTCCATGTATATAGCCTTCTTTTATGATTCTTGAACCAAGTGTTAGCTATGATTAAGTTATGCTCTGTGCAAAATTCTACCAAGCAGCTTCCTCTTTCATTCCTTACCCCCATTCCATATTCACCTACTACGTTTCCTTCTCTTCCTTTTCTACTCTCGAATTCCAGTCACCCATGACTATTAAATTTTTGTCTCCCTTCACTATCTGAATAATTTCTTTTATATCATCATACATTTCATCAATCTGTTCGTCATCTGCGAAGCTAGTTGGCATATAAACTTGTACTACTGTGGTAGGTGTGGGCTTAGTATCTATCTTGGCCACAATAGTGCATTCACTATGCTGTTTGTAGTAGCTTACCCGGATTCCTATTTTTTTGTATTCATTATTAAACCTACTGCTGCATTACCCCTATTTGATTTTGTATTTGTAACCCTGTAGTCACCTGACCAGAAGTCTTGTTCCTCCTGCCACCGAACTTCACTAATTCCCACTATATCTAATTTTAACCTATCCATTTCCCTTTTTAAATTTTCTAACCTACCTGCCCGATTAAGGGATCTGACATTCCACGCTCTGACCCGTAGAATGCCAGTTTTCTTTCTCCTGATAACAACATCCTCCTGAGTAGTCCTCGCCCGGAGGTCCGAATGGAGGACTATTTTACCTCCGGAATATTTTACTGTATATTGTAAGAAAACTGCAAGAAAAACAGCTCTGCAAATATATCCATGGAGGAAGTTTTGTGTGCAACATTTACAAGCTGAACTAAAGCTTTAACAAGCAACCTCCTGACATATGAATTATTTGTCATCTGTAATAAATTTTGGGAGCTAATCCATGTCATATCTAATAGTGGTGATGGAGTGAGTGGTTTGACGGTGGGACAGGAATGGGTGGGGGGGTGGTGGGGAGAGAACGGTTAGAGGATAACAGAATTTATAGGCAGCCACTCACCTACAGTCATCTAAAGTTACCTTTGCAGACAAACTTGCTTGCAGGAATTTGAAAAGCAGCAGTGAAGAGTACTACAGGTCAGGCATTGATGTGACTGCAGTGACACAGTCAGTAGGATGCCACAGCTTCACTGCTTTTCAGTCTTTTACATTAAAAAGTACAAAAAAACTATAACACTGTATTATTACTGATTTTTCTTGAAAATATTTATGAAAAAATAACTTTACAGATAAATGAACAGGTTTAACAACTCAAAGTGTGATGTGCGAGGCCAGATCTTCTAAAACCTGACTCCTTAACTGATAAGTGTAGGTGCAGAAACAAATGGGTAATTATAGTCCTTGGGCTAATGCCACTGGTCTTCGGTGTTGCTCTGATTTTTCTTTTTTAGTGATTAACAGCCAATCAAGTTAAATACAGGGTGTCCCAAAATAATGTATACACTCTTTGAAACTGAACATCTCTTTAATGAAAGGGGTCAGAAATACAGTTTTAGTGGTGTTGGGTGCCTCATGGTCCAGCTTAAGGTGGTAAATGTTCAAACTGGTGTCCGTCCATCGCAATACACCGTCGACGACGACTTACAACTGAGCAACATGTCAATTTTATTGTTTCCAATGGAACAGCATCACAGGGTTACTCAATTTACTCTCTAAGATCATCCATTGTGTGTGGTCTCGCAGCGTCAACTGTGTTCTTGAGAGTACCCTGTAGGTAGAAGTCTAGAGGAGTTAAATCTGGAGATTGAGTGGGATACTCCGCACTCCCAAGTACAAGTCACCTGTGACAGTGTTGTCAAAGAAGTACGGCCCAATTAACACTCTAGAAGACAGACCACACCAGACTGTTACTCCTGGTAGATTATCATGCCTTTGCTCGGTTACATATGGATTCTCCCTAGCCCAATACACGCAATTATGGCAGTTAATTGTTCCATCAAGTTTAAACGTTGCTTCATCTAACCAAACAATTCGATCTTGAAAACGTTGCTCTTCTTAACATCTGTTAATGAACCACTCACAAAATTTGCTTCACCTATCAGGATCACCCTCGTTAAGAGCATGGAGAAGTCTTGGAGTGTAAGGCTTAAAGTTCTGAGTTCTATGAACACTGCTTCTGCAGATCCCAGTCTCATGAGAGCATTGCCTCGGATTTCTTTGGGGTACATGTGTATGCCTGGATTACTGCATCAACACTCTCATTGTCTGTCGAACTTCTTTCGTCTACTGTGTCCCTTTTTGATATTGTGCACTGTTCCTTCAACCTCAAACTTATCTCTGATTCTTGTAATTGTTACTCTTGTCGATTGTGGTTTTTCAAATTAAACTCTCCAATGTCAGCGTATCGCACTCACGTTCTGTTTTCCAGTAACACTTTAGCACCCATTTCCATTGTTCGAATGATAATGCCATGTTTGCTGATAATCTTGCAACAAAAGAAAGCTTTGTTATGTTTTTCACCAGCTTCTAAATTATTACCCATAAAAACTGTATTTCTGTCTCCTTTAATTAGAGATATATTCTGTTTCAAAGAATGTATACATTATTTTGGGACACCCTGTATATATATACTCATGACCAATTGAATTATACATGGCAGTTGTGTTGGGGAGAAGAGATCTTGCCTGTTAGCACAGCGAATGGCATACTTTGGCATTTCACATGACATAGATGTCATCGGATTTTGCACTGATGGTTGGCATGGCAGTCATATAAAGCATGAGAAAGCTATGTGATATCAACACTTTTACCATAACCAGATAATGAATGCCCAGACAATTGGAACGTTCGTATCTCAGGTTGCAAATGTTCTGGGCATTCACAAGATATGGTATGGGTCTATCTTGAGTACCTCAATTCAGAGGAAACACTGGGTTCAGCTGTGACCACTGTTGCAAGAGAAACTGCTATGAGAAGCTGTATGGTACATTGGCTGGGGCTGATGTTGACTATCACTCACAATGCAGGAAATAACTCTTTAAGTCAGTGTAGGACAATAGCAGTTGGTGAGTGACCATACCAACCAGAAATCACCATCTACTTACTGGGTATGAAAGCAACTACTCCACATTTATACCTTTTCTCATCACAGGGTACTCATGGGAACAGAATACTGCCAATTGATACTTTAAGCGTGGATAAGGGTCATGTAGACTGATGAATTGTGGTACACATTTTTGCAAGTTGTTGGCAGATAAGAGTGCCTTGAAAAGTGCATAGCCTGCTTGCCAACAGGGCACTGTTCATATATGTGCTGGAGATAGCTTGTGGATAATGTAGGATGAAAGGGGCCCCTTGATGTGTAGCTTAAATGTATCAGCAGTGAACAATACCAAAACCAGCTGTCTGATCCTGTGCATCCATTTGTATCATAACAGGACCCAGCAGGTAACCTGTACATTTAGCAAGACGATGCACCACACACCATTCTTGAATTGTGTAAGAATGGTTTGGCGAACAATGTTTGGATGGGGTGTTGGGTGGAGCTGCTATTGAGCATACTGGATACACCATCAGGAGTAACGTTCGTATATTGCATTCAGATGTGACCATTCTCTGTGAATTGTTGGCATTGGTTGAATGGTCATCGATCAGGATGTATCTTGTGATGCCAAAAGGGAGTATTGTTCATAAAGGTTAAAAAATACGCTTCGAAGTGGTTTACCATTTAGCCTTCCTGATTGTGACTGTTCTTATTAAAAATTTATTAACATAAATCATTGTTTACCCCTTAAGTAGGAAATATTTGCACTGCTTTTAGTCTAATGTAAGCATTTATCACACTTGTGTGGTATTTGCATATGACCCATGCTCTACCAAGTTCTTATACTATCGGAATCCAGCTATGGATGTCAGTTATGCCAGATTGTAACATAAATTTTTATGTACCAGGAAACGTAAGATGACTGGTGAATCTAGGAGATGGCTGGTGAAGATAATAGTGTTCTCTTCCAGACCGAGGACATTTATATACACTCCTGGAAATTGAAATAAGAACACCGTGAATTCATTGTCCCAGGAAGGGGAAACTTTATTGACACATTCCTGGGGTCAGATACATCACATGATCACACTGACAGAACCACAGGCACATAGACACAGGCAACAGAGCATGCACAATGTCGGCACTAGTACAGCGTCTATCCACCTTTCACAGCAATGCAGGCTGCTATTCTCCCATGGAGACGATCGTAGAGATGCTGGATGTAGTCCTGTGGAACGGCTTGCCATGCCATTTCCACCTGGCGCCTCAGTTGGACCAGCGTTCGTGCTGGACGTGCAGACCGCGTGAGACGACGCTTCATCCAGTCCTAAACATGCTCAATGGGGGACAGATCCGGAGATCTTGCTGGCCAGGGTAGTTGACTTACACCTTCTAGAGCACGTTGGGTGGCACGGGAGACATGCGGACGTGCATTGTCCTGTTGGAACAGCAAGTTCCCTTGCCGGTCTAGGAATGGTAGAACGATGGGTTCGATGACGGTTTGGATGTACCGTGCACTATTCAGTGTCCCCTCGACGATCACCAGTGGTGTACGGCCAGTGTAGGAGATCGCTCCCCACACCATGATGCCGGGTGTTGGCCCTGTGTGCCTCGGTCGTATGCAGTCCTGATTGTGGCGCTCACCTGCACGGCGCCAAACACGCATACGACCATCATTGGCACCAAGGCAGAAGCGACTCTCATCGCTGAAGACGACACGTCTCCATTTGACCCTCCATTCACGCCTGTCGCGACACCACTGGAGGCGGGCTGCACGATGTTGGGGCGTGAGCGGAAGACGGCCTAACGGTGTGCGGGACCGTAGCCCAGCTTCATGGAGACGGTTGCGAATGGTCCTCGCCGATACCCCAGGAGCAACAGTGTCCCTAATTTGCTGGGAAGTGGCGGTGCGGTCCCCTACGGCACTGCGTAGGATCCTACGGTCTTGGCGTGCATCCGTGCGTCGCTGCGGTCCGGTCCCAGGTCGACGGGCACGTGCACCTTCCGCCGACCACTGGCGACAACATCGATGTACTGTGGAGACCTCACGCCCCACGTGTTGAGCAATTCGGCGGTACGTCCACCCGGCCTCCCGCATGCCCACTATACGCCCTCGCTCAAAGTCCGTCAACTGCACATACGGTTCACGTCCACGCTGTCGCGGCATGCTACCAGTTTTAAAGACTGCGATGGAGCTCCGTATGCCACGGCAAACTGGCTGACACTGACGGCGGCGGTGCACAAATGCTGCGCATCTAGCGCCATTCGACGGCCAACACCGCGGTTCCTGGTGTGTCCGCTGTGCCGTGCGTGTGATCATTGCTTGTACAGCCCTCTCGCAGTGTCCGGAGCAAGTATGGTGGGTCTGACACACCGGTGTCAATGTGTTCTTTTTTCCATTTCCAGGAGTGTATTTATAATAATAGTTGTGCCTGTAGGTTGTGTCAGCAGTCTGTCTATTTTTACAGTTCAGGAAATTAAAGATGCAAATTGTTCATATTTCAGCTAGTTAAATACTGTAGAATATTCTGTTTAGACTATTGAATTTGAAGACCTTAGATAGGGAACCCTCCCTTTAACCATGAACAATGCCATGGTGAGGAGACTTGCATGCAGCTAAACCTTAAGTGCAGTAGTGTCAGTGGGGTATCTGAGGAGAGTCCAGACTAATACATGCTTTCCGAAGATGGGCAGCAGCCTTTTCAGAACTTACAGGCACAGTCAATGCATCGTTAACTAATGTGGCCCTTTAACATTAGCCAACATGGCCTTGCTATGTTAGTATAGTAATATAGCTGAGAGCACGGAGAAATAACAGCCATTATATTCCATAAAATTCTGGCATTCTGAAGTTCAGAATGTGGATAACTTAATCAGATAGGTAGAGTAGAGTAACTGAAAAGAGAAGTACGTGAACCAAAGTGTGAGGTATAGTGGGGATAAAGTCTCATTTACACTGGAGCAAATGGAAGTTAACGAAAGTGAATGACTATTCGCAGACAGTTCGTCAATGTTCACTACTGTTGGTTTGTATCTTTGATCAAGCATTTATGTGGGGGGGAACAGAAAAGAATAATCAGCACACAGAATGAAACACTACATAGTTAGAAACACAATGCAAAACTTTAATATATTCAGAGAGGATTATTTTGCATGGTGAGCGCACTGTTTTTGATGAAATATACAAATTGGCACAGGAAAAGACTAATTTGTTGTCTGGATTTGTTTGTAAGTGGGAAACAAGTTGTTGTAGCACGGTCATTACTGAATTGCAACTCCAGCTTTCCTTTAGCTTTATTGTCAGACTTTGCACATGGACGGAGTTGACAAAAACAAAGGAATGCCAAAAATGCAGTACATTACCATGCCTAATACGGTGCAGGAGAACTATTGGCATTCTAAACAATTTCTAGTTGTTTCAGAATGGATAACTGTAGGTTCTGCATGGTTTTCAAGGGAATCTTAAGTCATTCTTCCTGAAAAATAGTGGCAAGTCCAGGTAACAATTATGGAAGGGGATAGCGATTGTACACCCTGCTCTCCAAAGTTGACCACAAAGGCTAAATAGTATGTCCGGTGAGTGGTGCCCAAGGGAGATGTGACAATTTATCCTCATGCATACAAAGCCAGTCCTGGATGATGCAAGCTCTGTGAACGGGCCACCTGTCATCTTGGAATACAGTACCATCATTGGAGAACAAGTGTTGTAAAATGGGACGGACCTGGTCAGCCAAACTGATCACATAATCCTTGGCAGTAATGCAACTTTGCAGAGTAACTGTTGGACTCATGGAATACCACAATACGGCTGTCCAAGTCATCACTGACCTCCCACCATGTTTCACTTCTGTGATGTACTGTTGGCCAGAAGTTGGAAACAGTGTGAAACAAGACTCTTCCAACCAAATGACTTCCTTCCATTGCTGCATAACCCAGATTTTGTGGCTTCGAAACCATGTTTTCCTGTTATGGGCATTTGCATCACTGATGAAGGGTTCTGGAATTCCAGCTCACCCTGCAGTTCCATGCTTAGGAAGTTTCCTTCATGTTGTTTTGGTGCAGACAGAGTTCGTGAGTGCAACATGCAGTTCTGCAGTGACTTCTGCGGCTTTGTTCTCTTCCTTTTCTCCACAACCCTCTTGAAGGCTGTTCATCACTATCACTCAGCACACACTTTCATATATGGTGTGACTTAGCGGTTGATGTTTTGCAGCTTTCCCTCTATGTGGTATAAATCTTTGATACTGTGGCTCTTGAAGCACCAAAAACTTTGGGTCCCTTGGTCATGGAAGCATCCACTGTATGAGCACCAACAATTTTCCCACATTTGAATTCACTTAGCTTGAACCAAATGTACTCACAACTACACAAAACAGTGTTCTGACCACAACTTAGAGTTGCAATGTGTTGAAGACATTTACAGGTGCCGGTTGTAGTCGTATATAGCAGCGCAGGTTTCAAGTGTGGCCGGTATCTCCTTTTATGTTCAGGTATGCATTTCACATCATAGTTCAGTGTTTTTTGTTCAGTCCCTATACAACAGTTGGCACTTTTTGGTGGCTTCTCATTACCATTGAGGAGCAAATTTAATAGCAGAACCCTAATTACTGATGGTAAACATCACCTGAAGAAAAGCTAGCACTTTCTCTTTGGTTGGCAACTGGAGACACTTACAGTAGTGCCTGTTTCACATTTCGATAAGCTACTGTATTTCAGGTAGTTTCTGATGTGTGCAGTGATATATGCAAACCATATTGAGGGTTTTATTGAATTTTGTATAGGGAAGATAATATCGATAAAATATGATTAATGAAATCTGAAATATACATACAAACTGTCGCATAGGCTACGTAATAAAATCTGCTGTGTAGTTTGTTAGAGAGCAGATACTGTGATTTCAGGAAAATCATTTATCTTTATCATAAAAAATTGCTAACATAAGTGATACACCGACCATATAATTATAGCTACCACAAATATTTTTAGTTTTAATCAGCATAATAGATACGTATTCACACTTCTCTACTTTCAAAGAAATTTTTTATGCTCTCTCCTTTTTAAGAAAATAAAAATACAAGGCATGTGCTTATTCACTCTGCTTATGTCTGATGCAAGCATGTAATGAATTTATCACCTTTCTCGCATACACAGATGGACCTTTGAGTGCTTTGGCAATTTTCTTCCAGTCGTATTTCCTTTCATTCAGAATTTTGCAGAAGCACCTATATTATCTGTAGTTTTCTGTTAGTGACATTATGTCCTCTTCAGATGGCTCCATCACTCATGTTGCTCATTTCAATAAGAGAAACAGAGATAGGACAGCAGATCATTGCTTTCTGTATTACCGGCACCAAAGTGGAGAGAACACGAACTTCCTTTGAAGCCCCAGTAAAATGCTGGCAACCAACAGAACATGAGTGTGCACCAGCAAATGCTCACACTCACCTACCATTTATAACAGAGAGAATTCTTTTTCTGATGACCATTCACTTGTGTTTAGTCTGGTGTAACCTGCCTTTAGTGAAGTGCAGTTGCAGAAAGAACAGGATGTCTGTTCAGATGAATACAACATATATAAATATAAAATCAAATAGGGATAATGCAGGAATAAATTTACCAATGAACAAGAAAATATAAATGCTTATGAACTACTATGAAGAGCATAATGAAGAGATAACAGCTAAGATAAGCCCAAAGCCTTAGCACCACAGCAGTAAAGGTATAAGTGTATACTAGTTCTCTTGATAACAGAGAGGTTGAAAAGAATGTTTGGCATGTTAAGATTGACAAAAACTTAATTTGGATGTGTTACTGGAATTTGGTAGTGGGAAAAGAAAGAAGTAGGTGAAGAACATAATATTGAGGAAACTAATGAAAGAGAAGGTTACTGATAGAAACTTATCTGGAGCACAGTTTAATCATTGCAAACATTTGGTTTCAGAATTTTGAAGGAAGAATGTATACACGGAAGAAACCTGGAGAGATCACAATGTTTCAGATAGATTAGATAATTGCAAGACAGAGATTTTAAAACTACAAAACATTTCTAGGAGGAGATGTGGATATTGACCATACTTTGTTAGTTCTGAAATACAGAGTGAAGTTGAAGAAATTGCAAAAAGGAGCTAAATGAAAAAAGATTTGGAGAAGTTGAAACAACCAGAGACTATTGAGAGTTTCAAAGGGAGCATTAGGCAGTGATCTACTGATATACGAAGTGAAAACATTCAAAGAAGAATGAATAGCTGTGGGTGATGAAACATTGAAGACAACAGAGGAATAACTAAGCAAAAAGACAAGCAGAAATCCTTGGGTGATATTAAATTAATTGATGAAAGGAGAAAGTAGAAAAACACAGCAACTGAAGCTAGCAAATATAAAAGAATAAAAATAAACCCCACTAAAAGAATAAACTGAACTGAAAAGAATGGCAAAGCAGGGTTAACCAGAAAGAAATACAAAACTGTGGATCTGTAGGGAGCTTGGTATAGGAAAAATTAAAGAAACTTTTAAAGAAGAGAAAATTTTGGATGGCACGCTATTACTAAGCAAAGAAGGGAAGGCCAAAAGATGGAAGCAATGTATAAAGAAAATAAACTTGATAACAACATTATGGGAAGAGAAGAGGAAGCAGATGAAGATGCACTGTGTGATACATTATTGTGGAATGAATTTGGTGAAATGCTGAAAGATGTGTAAAGGCTTGTGGAATAAATGTAATTTCTTCAGGATTATTGAGGTCCTTAGGAGAACCAACATTACAAAACTGTTTCACCTGATATTCAGGATATGAGAGACAGATGAAATCTCAAACATCAAGAACAAAGTGAGAATCCGAATACAAAAAACCCAGGAACAGACAGGTGTGTTTCCAAATTGTCAGTTGAATAAGGAGTAGTTGCAAAATACTATCAAAATAATCTACAGAAGAATACAATGAATCGTAGCAGTTTACATAGGAGGATGGGGGAGATGAGGTTGGGCTGTGGAGGAATGTAGAAACACCAGAGACAATACCAACTATACAAACTATATTAGAATATGACAATGAAAACAATCAATTTTTCACAAAATAATTTAATTGAATAGATAAAAAATCTACTCACCAAGTGGTGGCAGAACACACACATAAAAGGAGGTTGTAATTGGGCTTGCTTTTGGAGCCAGTGGCTCCTTCTTAAGGCAGAAGGATTAAAGGAGAAGGAAGAGGGGTGAAGGGAAAGGACTGGAGAGGTCTAGGAAGAGGGGTAGATTTCGGGAAAGTCACCTAGAACCTGAGGGTGGGGGAGACTTAACATGTGGGATGAGAAGGAAAGACTGATTGTTGGGGACTGCATCAGACAAGATTTGAAAACCTGAGAACTTAAAGGTGGAAGACAGGTTAATATGCAAGACAGAAATTACTGCTTAATCATCACGCATGAGTTAATAAGAATGAAAAGCTAAGAGCATCATTGTATGTAACAGAGGTGGGAGGGGGGCAGTGGAAAATAGGCAGGTAAGACAGTGAAAGGTGCAGGAAACTAAAACAGAGTGAAGAAAAGAGTAGTTACTGTGAAGAAATGTTGGGGCAGAAGAAATTAATGTAAATGGGTGGGTGACAAGAACCAAGGACATGATGTAGCGCTAGTTCCCACCTGCGGATTCCTGAGAAACTGGTGTCTTGAGGGAAGAATCCAGATGGTGCACATGGTGAAACAGGTGCTGAGGTCACGAATGCCATGTTGGAGAGCATGCTCTGCAACAGGATATTGCATGTTGCCAGTATCCACCCTCTGTCTATGCTCATTCATCATAACTGATAATTTGATGGTAGTCATGCTGATGTAAAAGACTGAATAGTGTTTACATAACAGCTGGTATACGACATGTCATTTCACAGGTGGATCTCCCTTTGATAGTATATGTTTTACCAGTTACAGGGCTGCTATAAGTGATGGTAGGAGGTTGCATAGGGCAAGTCTTACAATGGGGATGGTCACAGGGCTAGGAGCCATAGGGTAGGGAGACAGGTTCAGAAGGAGCATAGAGCCTGGCAAGGATATTTCGGAGATGGGAGGGTGACAAAAAGCTATTCCAGGTGTGATGGGCAAAATTTCAAACAGAATGGATCTCATTTCAGGGCATGATTTTAGGAAGTCATGGCCCTGTTGAAGTAGCTGATTAATACATTCCAGACCAGGTGGCCCACGAAACCTGCTTTTGAACTAGGCTGGTGGGGTAATTATGCGCAGTGAAGGCTGTAAAGAGTCTGCATCCAAACAAATATGTTTGCCTCAGATGCCATGGTTGTATGGGAGGGAATGTTCAACATGGGAAGGATGGCAACTGTCAAAATGTGTACTGCTATTTGTTCGTAGGTTTAATGTGGATGGAAGTGTGTAGCTGGTGTTCAGTGAGGACAAGATCAACATCAAGGAAAGTGGCGTGGGATTCGGAATAGGACCATGTGTAATTTAATTGTGAGAAGGTATTCAGAGATTCCAGGAATTTTAACAGTTCAGCCTCACCATGAGTGAGAAGGTAGAATGAGAAAATGTAATCCCACATTTCGTGTATTAATAGCTTTAGAAAGTTTTTTACAGTTGACTTGAATGCATTATTTGAAATTCTAAATTTATCAGGGGAAAAATACGGGAAGTGAAAGATTAATTAACTTCAACTTGTACAGAAAACAAACTGCAGTTTTAGTCATAGGACATGAAAGGGATTTTATAATTGAGCCTATCCTCAATGTTATTTTACTTGTACATGGAGCAAATAGTGAAGGAAACCACGGGTAAGCTACTGAAAGGAATTGCAGTTTTCAGAGAAGAAAAAATTCTGTGGTGTTCTGATGGCATAGAAATTCTTACACCAAGGGACTTACGAGATCAGTTGAACAGCACGTTAATGTCTTGCAAATAAGTTATAAGATGACATCAACGAAAGCAAAAGAAGGGGAACAGAATGGATTTGAATTAATTTTGGCGATGTGTGGGGAATGCTTCTAAAAGTAATACATGGGTTTGCTGTTTGAACTACAATATAATTGATAATGACTTAAAGCAGAGAAGATACAAAACACAGACTGGGAATAGCAAGAAAATTTCTGTTGAAAAAGAAGAAAAAAAAAAAAAAAAAAAAACATCAAATATAAATTTAATTTTGAGGGAGTCATCTTTGGAAGACTATCTGTAGTGCAGCATTCTGCGGAAGAGAACTGTGGACAACACACAGTATTGCAAAGAAGGTAATAGAGCTTTTCCAGGTATATGTTACAGTAGAGTGCTGAATTTTAGATGCATTCATTGGATAACTAAAGCAGAGATGCTCCATTGAACTGTGGAGAAACGAACTTTATGAATCAACTACATGAAAATAAGGGATGAGTTATTAAGACACTTGCCATGGCATCAAGGAACAGTTAATTTGGTAATGGAGGAATCTGTGAAAGATAAAAAGTATATAAGAAAACCAAAGCTTGAATTCAGTAAGCTGCTTCAGTGAATGTTGGAAGAAGTATTTATGCAATGATAAAGAGACTTGTACAGTTTGGACTAACATGGATAGTTGCATCAAACCTGCTGTCAGACTGAAGACAACATAAACTACAAAGCAACCACAGGTAATTCAATAAAGGAAATGTGAATTCTGTGACTGGGAGCTAAACAGTATTGACAACTTTTGTTAAGAAAGGATATGCATATGGCACAGAAAACACGATATCCCCTATCATATTAGAAATTATACTTTGCAAGCAGACAGTGTGTTCTCTTCTGTACGTACTCATTCTCAGTGTGTAGTCATTACATTTACTTTGTGTTTAATGTAACACACTATTTTCATTTGACATCATTGAAAGATTAAATAGTTGATTACATGCTGGTTTTATGATAGTTATGCATTCACATGTTATAGGTTCGGTAATAAAAAATGCCAAACAGTATTAGTACCTGGGATAATAACAATTTGTGGGGTTTCTCCGTAATTGGCGTAATATTCTGGGAATGTAACCTGACAGTGTAATAATTAAAAAAAAAATCTTAGTGGAATTTGAGATCCACAGTGCATCAAGGAACACATGTGCAATGTAAAAATCTTTTAACAAGGCAAATTGTAATATGCATGAGAGGAAGTCACTGTTCACTGCAGGAAAGGAGTACAGAAGAAGAGATAAACTCAGAAAATAATACAAGAGGAAGACACAATACAAAGTGGGAGGAGAAGAGAAAAAAGAGATATATGATTGAGATAGAACAAGAGGGAGGGGGGGGGGAGAAGAGAGGGATGGAGGGGGGGGGGGGAGAGAGAGAGAGAGAGAGAGAGAGAGAGAGAGAGAGAGAGAGAGAGAGAGAGAGAGATATAATTATTTTGTACAAATATCAAGCCCAAATGGAAAATCTGGTCTGTATTGTTTAGGCTTAGGTCCCCATTTCCACCTCTGAAAGGTAGGCAATTGTGTGCGCTTGAATCAAATTTGACAGATGCTGCTTTAGTACCTAATAATATCTCCTAATAAGAACAATATGATGGGTTCTTCAACTAGGAAGCCTTCAGTCCAGAACCCGACAGAAATTGTTTGTAAATCATTGCAAGTTTCTGCATGATTTTAATAATGGAGTGTTCTTGCTAAAAACTGAAATGTACAGTTTTTTTCACTTTTTTACAATATCATAAAAAGGCCTTGCAAATGCTAAATGTCTTATCATTCATCATTAGTTTCTAATATTGGTTTTCGAACTTGTTTTAGACTGTTGCAAAACAAACGGAGGTAATACAAAAACTTCAGTCTGAAAGAGACAGGTATTGCCTAAAAAATGAAGCTCTGCAAGAAAAACTTTCTGATTTACAGAATCAGCTTGAAGTAAGTTAATTCTTTTATTGATACATAAGTATTACATTTTATTAATGTATACAGGTGGCTTTATTTTCTTTATTGGTGTTATTTAATACATTTTATGCACATTTTACTTTCACTTTCCTTCCATATCTTAAAAAGGGCTTGCAAATGCTATATATCTTCTTATTCAATGTGTTATCTTCTAACACTGGCTTTCAAACTTGTTTTAGACTGTTGTAAAACAAAAGGAGTTAATACAAAAACTTCAGTCTGAAAGAGACAGATACTGCCTAAAAAATGAAGCTCTGCAAGAAAAACTTTCTGATTTGCAGAATCAGCTTGAAGTAAGTTAATTCTATTATTTATACATATTGCATTGTATTTTATTAGTGTATACAGGTGGATTTATTTTCTTCATACACATTTTTCAGGATAAATGTATGGAAAACGGTGTTCTTGAGCAACTTCAGACAGAAAAAGATTACTATAAGAGAGAATATGAGAAACTAAGGGAAAAACAAAGTAATGCTGATGCTGAAACTGCAAGTGTAAGTTTTGACCAAAATATTTGATTTTCTTAATTTTCTTGTTTGCCTACATTTATATTTCTTCTTGTGAAAGTGTGATAGTTTATGGTAGTAATTTTTCTACTGTTAAATTGAAAGTTATAGATAGAAGCAGGTAACCAGAGTTCACATTTAATAACTCCTGGAAGGCTTTTGTACATTCTGATACTATAATTTAATAAATGAGATGTAAATATACAGCATTCTTTTAGGTAAGTATGATGCGATTTTCATGTTAGATACACTGTTTATTTTGCAAAACCTCAGTTTTGGTGAAAAAATGTTATTTGCATATTGAGATGCCTATGAGGGCTACAGAAAATACCAACTGGTTTTATTTCATCATTCTATACAGGCAGATGTACTATGGAAATACCCAGTCATAATTCACCATTTCAGTCACAGCTGCAAGAAAACATCAGTGACTGCAATCAGGTTCAACTGCCAGAGATAAACTTCAGAAGTATAAACATAAAATGAAAAGCTTCCATCTCTCATGTAAAAAGGAAAACTTGGTCAGCAGTACACTGCAAGCAACATCCAGTGCCAAACTTGATATCAGTGGTTGAAGTTGACAGTCCACATACTTGTTTTTGAGGAAGTGTTGATGTAAGCTTTGTCTTTATCAACTTGAGTTTTTCAAAACTCATTTCACCTCTAGCTACTGATATAGTTAGGAGTACTTATAAACTTATAAAAGTATTGGGAAATACGTCATTGCTTGTTGTAATATAAGATAATGAGCTTTGTGAAGAACTTTCAGCAGGAAGAATGGACACAAAGATCAAAACTTCATAGCTTAGTTCCTTCTCAGTTATGTCACATTCATGACTCTCTTAACACATTCTCAAGGACTACGCATGCAGCTTTGTTTTCCACCATCAAACATTTGCAGATGATCAGTATCATATAGAAACATAAGCTCTTACTATCACTGTCTATAAGCTCAAATCGAGCAGGATTTGTACCTTACCCACTAAGGTCTCCTGACAGTTCTCTGTATTTTACTGTCTGGGGTGAGTGAAGTGAAGTGATACATTTGAAAGGCTGGAGCAGTAAACTGACTGGTCATGTCAAGATGTAGATATGATTGAGGGTTGTTGGAAAGAATTCATAATTCACAGCAGAGATGAATATCGTATTGCATCTAAACGTGAGAGTGACAGGTGAAGCACTTGCTTCAACAGGTACATGTACACAGTAAATCCTAACACATAACATTCTGAAGCAATATTGTATTTCTTGTTAGTAGGCCATGAATGAAATTCTGTTCCAGTTATATGTACACTTAATCGTAAAGTTAAATTTGTATAAACTAGAAAATTACTTCATATTGAAGTTAGTTGTGGCTCATAACCACACAAACAACTTATTTGATTTGGAATAATTTTACCCTTCATAAGGTGTAGGCTTTCACAGCCAGTGTCATCATTAGTTAAAACTTCCAGGCTGAGAGACCGTGGTCGATCTGTAAAACTACTTCTTCCTGACGTATCATTGCCTACTGCGGACAACGTCTTCTGAGTTGAGGTAACGACTGGTTGCCAGGCCTTGGAGGTCCCTTTTATTTTTAGTGCATAGGGAGCACCACCATATGTCACATGGGGCCAACAGTAAGTCTCACTTACTAACGTCATTATTCTAGATTGAAGGTAATCTGTTGTCACATCGTTGATGCAAAGTTGACCACCATATCTTGTCTAAATTTAACATTCCTCATTTCTATTAAAATTTTTGTGATGTTTCCGAATCTTTATAGCTTTTCTATAAAGAGAGCAATGGACAACAAAATTTTTGGATGTATCAGTAATTAAATTGGCAGATGGGAGTCTAGGGCATAAAGTGTATAGCAAAGATACACACACTGCCCATTACCTGCATAAGAATTTGAACTGTCATCCCAGGCAGAAGAGAGTGTCATTAAAACATTGGTGGACAGAGCTAATAAGATCTGTGAGCCAGTTTATTTGCAAGATGAACTAAATCATTTGTGAATGGCTTTTAAGGGAAATGGATATGCTGACAATGAGACATATCAAGCACTTCATCCCAGAAGAAAAGTGTCTGATGGCATTAAGCAACAACTACTGTCAACTGGAAAAGTTTTTCTTCCATTTATTCACAATATTATGGACCATATTGGGAAACTTCTGGCCAAGTTTCAAGTTGAAACAATCTTTAGACCCACCAAGAAAGTTAGTGAGTGTTTAAGATTGGTGAAAGACACACGACACCTCTTAGGAACTCCTGGGGTGTATAAAGTTTCGTGTAGCTGTGGGAAGGTTTATATTGGAAGAATGAAAAGAAGTGTCAATACCTGCTTAACAGAACACGAAAGGAACTGTTGACTAGGACATAGGGACAAATCAGTTGTAGTGGAACATCTTTTTAAAGACAGTGATCTTGAAATAAAATTTAGTGAGACGAGCATGCTAGCCAGGACATTGCATTATTATGCATGTATGTATAGGGGAGCTATAGAGATTTAGAAACACCACAATAATTTTAATAGAAAAGAGGAAGGCTTAGAGTTAGACAAGAAATGGCAGCTGACTTTGCACCGACGGTGTGACAATCAATTACCTTCAGTCGAGAATAATGACATTAATCAAAGATAAACTTACAGTCAGCACCACGTGATGAATGGTGGTGCCCTGTATGCGATCTATATAAACGGGATCTCCATGGCCTGGCAGCCAGTTGTTGACTCATCCCAGATGATGTTGCAACAAAATGTCAGGAAGTAGTAGTTTTACAGATCGAACACAGCCTCTCAGTCCAGAAGTTTTGATTAATGGATTTTACTTCTATTATTGTATATTTTTGCCCTTGTTAGTTTTCATTTCTAATTATGACAGACCTTGTAGACAAATTTCCTTTCAGGTTTATGTTCCAAATGACCACTTGCATTGCTTCTGCCTTAAACCAGCCCTGCATAATCTATATGTATACTAGAGCAGGCTCACAAGTGTCCCACTCCTTTCCTATGCCTCCTTCCCAGTTGTCTACCTCCCTTTCCCCCGCCCGTCACATTCCTCTCTGACCCCACCCAATATCACTCCTCACTCTACACGGCTGCAGTGCTGAGACAGTGTTGAAATGTGTGTTTGTGCTATTTTTGTCAGTCTGTTAGTCCAGATGGAAGACACTGTCTGGAAGCTTAGCAGTGATTTCAGTTTTGTTTATGGGTTTTTCGGCTGCTTAATGCTTCAACTTTATTATTGGTGGTTATTGTAACTCATTCCATTTCAAGAAGTAGCTACAGTCATTTTCGCAAAGCATCACCCAGTTTGTCATATGTTGGGGAGCACAATTAAGTTGAAATTTATGTGCAAACAGACATTTTTGTTGTATGTTTGGATAGACCAATACTCCGCACATAGAGGAGACACTGAGTGACAAGGAGACACATTTAAAAGTGGCCTAAGCTATTACACAAAGTTCTCTATCAAATTTAGAAAAACTTGGGCACATGCATGCACGATGGACACTACTGTCTCCTGGTGCTGTGGCCTGACTTCATTGAGTAGTGATGCCGACTGTGATGTGAAGTGGGGATACACAACAGGCATGGAGCAGGGACTGGGAGGGCTGGCAGGGTAGGGGTGGCAGAAGATGCTGTAGCTCTGTCTGTGGGACTGTGCAGGAACGTGGCAGGGGCAGGATGGTGGCTTGCAGGTGCATCAATGGATACTGTGCGGCAGAGGAGGGGGAGGGGGTAGAGGAGAGAAGTAGAGAAGGGGAAAGGAATATGCAGGTATGCTGGAGCCATAGAACACACGTGGGAGACTGGAATAGGAGTAAGGAAGGGTGTAAGACAGGTGGAGTACAGGGACTAGGTAAGGTTGATGCTAGGAGGGTTATGGGAATAAACAATGTTGTAGGGAGAGTTCCCAGCTGTGGTATTCAGAAAGGCTTGTGTCGTTGAGAAGAACCTAGAGGGCAAAGGGCTAGAAGCACAGTCCTCAAAGTTGAACAGTCCATGTTGTGCAGTCTGCTCGACAACATGTCTTCTCTTGGCCACAGTTTGACAGAGACTGTTCATGCAGACTGGCAGCTTGTTAGTGATAATGTCCACATAGAATCCATAGGATACATCCTCCCACTACATCTACATCTACATCTACATCCATACTCCGCAAGCCACCTGACGGTTTGTGGCGGAGGGTACCTTGAGTACCTCTATCGGTTCTCCCTTCTACTCCAGTCTCGTATTGTTCGTGGAAAGGAGGACTGTCGGTATGCCTCTGTGTGGGCTCTAATCTCTCTGATTTTATCCTCATGGTCTCTTCGCGAGGTATACGTAGGAGGGAGCAATATACTGCTTGACTCTTCGGTGAAGGTATGTTCTCGAAACTTTGACAAAAGCCCGTACCGAGCTACTGAGCGTCTCTCCTGCAGAGTCTTCCACTGGAGTTTATCTATCATCTCCGTAACGCTTTCGCGATTACTAAATGATCCTGTAACGAAGCGCGCTGCTCTCCGTTGGATCTTCTCTATATCTTCTATCAACCCTATCTGGTACGGATCCCACACTGCTGAGCAGTATTCAAGCAGTGGGCGAACAAGTGTACTGTAACCTACTTCCTTTGTTTTCGGATTGCATTTCCTTAGGATTCTTCCAATGAATCTCAGTCTGGCATCTGCTTTACCGACGATCAACATTATATGATCATTCCATTTTAAATCACTCCTAATGCGTACTCCCAGATAATTTATGGTATTAACTGCTTCCAGTTGCTGACCTGCTATTTTGTAGCTAAATGATAAAGGATCTATCTTTCTGTGTATTCGCAGCACATTACACTTGTCTACATTGAGATTCAATTGCCATTCCCTGCACCATGCGTCAATTCTCTGCAGATCCTCCTGCATTTCAGTACAATTTTCCATTGTTACAACCTCTCGATACACCACAGCATCATCTGCAAAAAGCCTCAGTGAACTTCCGATGTCATCCACAAGGTCATTTATGTATATTGTGAATAGCAACGGTCCTATGACACTCCCCTGCGGCACACCTGAAATCACTCTTACTTCGGAAGACTTCTCTCCATTGAGAATGACATGCTGCGTCCTGTTATCTAGGAACTCCTCAATCCAATCACACAATTGGTCTGATAGTCCATATGCTCTTACTTTGTTCATTAAACGACTGTGGGGAACTGTATCGAACGCCTTGCGGAAGTCAAGAAACACGGCATCTACCTGTGAACCCGTGTCTATGGCCCTCTGAGTCTCGTGGACGATTAGCGCGAGCTGGGTTTCGCATGACCGTCTTTTTCGAAACCCATGTTGATTCCTTCAGAGTAGATTTCTAGTCTCCAGAAAAGTCATTATACTCGAACACAATACGTGTTCCAAAATTCTACAACTGATCGACGTTAGAGATATAGGTCTATAGTTCTGCGCATCTGCTCGACGTCCCTTCTTGAAAACGGGGATGACCTGTGCCCTTTTCCAATCCTTTGGAACGCTACGCTCTTCTAGAGACCTACGGTACACTGCTGCAAGAAGGGGGGCAAGTTCCTTCGCGTACTCTGTGTAAAATTGAACTGGTATCCCATCAGGTCCAGAGGCCTTTCCTCTTTTGAGCGATTTTAATTGTTTCTCTATCCCTCTGTCGTCTATTTCGATATCTACCATTTTGTCATCTGTGCGACAATCTAGAGAAGGAACTACAGTGCAATCTTCCTCTGTGAAACAACTTTGGAAAAAGACATTTAGTATTTCGACCTTTAGTCTGTCATCCTCTGTTTCAGTACCATTTTGGTCACAGAGTGTCTGGACATTTTGTTTTGATTCACCTACCGCTTTGACATAAGACCAAAATTTTTTAGGATTTTCTGCCAAGTCAGTACATAGAACTTTACTTTCGAATTCATTGAACGCCTCTCGCATAGCCCTCCTCACACTTCATTTCGCTTCGCGTAATTTTTGTTTGTCTGCAAGGCTTTGGCTATGTTTATGTTTGCTGTGAAGTTCCCTTTGCTTCCGCAGCAGTTTTCTAACTCGGTTGTTGTACCACGGTGGCTCTTTTCCATCTCTTACGATCTTGCTTGGCACATACTCATCTAACGCATTATGTACGACGGTTTTGAACTTTGTCCACTGATCCTCAACACTATCTGTACTTGAGACAAAACTTTTGTGTTGAGCCAACAGGTACTCTGAAATCTGCTTTTTGTCACTTTTTCTAAACAGAAAAATCTTCCTACCCTTTTTAATATTCCTATTTACGGCCGAAAGCATTGATGCCGTAACCGCTTTATGATCGCTGATTCCCTGTTCTGCGTTAACTTTTTCAAATAGTTCGGGTCTATTTGTCACCAGAAGGTCTAATATGTTATTGCCACGAGTCGGTTCTCTGTTTAACTGCTCAAGGTAGTTTTCAGATAAAGCACTACGACCTACTACAATCCTGTCATAGGCATTTTGTACCGCATCAAAGGCAGTACCAAATGTGAAGAAAGCAATGCAGTCACCAAGATAGGTGCTACCTCTGTGCATCTTAGCTTTGCATACTTGTAAAAGTGTGTGTGTGTGTGTGTGTGTGTGTGTGTGTGTGTGTGTGTGTGTGTGTGACTTAAGTTTCAAAAGTTTGTAGAGAAGCATTCTGCAGCAAGACTGGCATTCCTTAGCAACAGACCACACAGTTTTCAAAAACCTATTTCTGTATATTGGAATGTTTCATCATCATTAAATGAGGCCTTACAAGTTTATAAACTATAAGAAATCACCAGTCAATGTCTCCTATGATCTATCCAAGGTAATTGATTTTGAATATCAGTAGATACTCTTAGAAAAGACCTACCATTATGAAATCGTAGGACCTGCTGGTAATAGTTGAAATTGTACCATCAAGACAGAAAGCAAATGATAGTTCTTGATGTCTCAGATAGGCACTGTGGTGGTCAGTATATCATCAACTAACATTGTCTGATGTCAGTGACATACTCAAAGAATTATATCCTGATTCACTATTAACTACCTCTTGATAACTCTTTGAAACTGAAGTGGTTTTAGTCATGTCAAAAAACATTTAAAAGAAAACAGAAGACATAGGTGCTTCAGATAACAAACAGTTGACAGAACAGATACTCTCTTCCAAATTCCTAGGTATTCACTGTGAACTGAGGTAATAATTTCCTCTTGCCAGTTAGCAAGCTGTGAGAGGCAATATTTGCTTCAAGAACTATCTTCTGGTTTGAAGACTTGCCATCTGTCAGTATACTGTACCTTTGTCTTTCATCCAATAAAGTGTTATGGTATAATATTCTTGGTAATACATCGGTTTGAAAGAGAGATTTAACAGTTTTTGAAAGAGCAGTTATGTGAGAAGTTCTCCTATGTGTCAGTACATTTGTTCCATGATGTCTGTGGTCGTAAACAACACTGCACATTATGAGAGAAATTATTTGCCATGATCATAGTACTAAAAAGCAGGCAACTCTCCAGTGTGAAATTAATGGTTTGTTTGATCAAAAGGTATGCAGTTTTAAAATCTTTGACATACTGCCTAGCAGTATGAAATGCATAAGAGGCAATAATCTGTATTGAAATGTAACTTAGGGAAATCCTTGACCTATTTTCATTGTACTATGTAGATGAATACTTTCATGGATGTAAAATCTAGTAAGGAAATTTCTCTTCATGTAAACGCAGGATTAAGAGATAAGTGTTATTACTCAGTGTTTGATGTCAAAATGCTATAAAGGAAAATTCTGGTAATCACTTTCATATCTTAAATAATTCATAATATAATACTGTATCAGTTCTTACCATAACTTTGTAATTGCTTGTATCTTCAGTGTTAAATTTTAGTGGAGAAACAGCGTAACTCAGGTTTGTATTTAAAGTTTAGTTGCGTGATTGTTATTGATATTGTGAGTTGGTGTTACAACTACCACATTTTTGTACCATGTATTCACTTGTTCCATATCTCAGTGACTTGCTTGTATTCAAGGATTGGTGAAGTAGGTATACTACAAATAAACATATTAACAATTGTCTTGTAGTTTACTAGGTATAGTATCAGGGGCATTTGAAAAGTCCATGTGTGGGGTAAACCTTTTTTATTTTTCGACGTAATCTCCTTTTGGACTTATGCACTTCATCCAATGCTGTTCTAATTTGTTGATCCCTTCCAAATAATAGGAATTGTCCAAGTCCGCAAAATAGCTATTAGTTGCTGCAGTCACCTCCTCATTTGAATAAATTCTTTGTCCCACCAGCCATTTCTTCAAATTGGGGAACAAAAAGTAGTCCAAGGAGCCAAGTCTGGAGAACAGGGGGGATGTGAAACGAGTTGGAATCCTATTTCCATTAATTTTGTGACAACAACTCCTGAGGTGTGTGCTGGTGCATTGTCGTGATGGAAAAGGACTTTTTTGCAGTCCAATCGCTGGCGGTTTTCAAACAGTCAAATAACGATGAATAATATGCACCTGTAATAGTTTTACCCTTTTCCAGATAATCAGTGAGGATTATCCCTTGCGAATCCCAAAAGACAAAACCATAACCTTTCCTGCCGAAGGAATGGTCTTCACCTTTCTTGGTGCAGATTCTCCCTTGGTAACCCATTGTTTAGATTGTTGTTTGGTCTCAAGGGTATAGTAATGTATCAATGTTTCATCTACAGTGACAAAATGACACTTAAAGTCTTGCGGATTCTTCCTGAACAGCTGCAAACCATCCTTGCAACACTTCACACAATTCCGTTTTTGGTCAAACGTGTGCAATCGCGGAACCCGCCTTGTGCTGTCTTGCGGATAGCTTTCTCATGTCCAAATGTTTATGCAAAATATTATGTACCCATTCATTTGAGATGCCCACAGCACTAGCAATCTCGCGCGCCTTAACTGTTCTGTTATCCATCACCATATCATGGATTTTATCAATGATTTCTGGATTCGTAACCTCCACAGGGCGTCCAGAACGTTCAACATCACTTGTGCCCATATGGCCACTCTGAAAATTTTGAAACCACTTATAAACTCTTCTAATCGAAGGTGCAGAGTCACCGTAATGTTTCTCAAGCTTCTCTTTAGTCTTCTGAGGTGTTTTGCCTTTCATAAAGTAATGTCTAATCACCACACAAAACTCTTCTTCATCTGTTTTTTGACAATCATTCGACTTCCTTGATTCACAAAAATGCCAAACACAAAGAAATAGACCATTATGGCTGAAACTTGGTGTGCGTTCTTTCCAAAGATGCTACTAACTAAACATGACCTTGGTATGTGCCAATGGTGCCATCTCTTGGACTTTGCACGGACTTTTCAAACGCCCCTCGTTTGTGTATCTATATTAACAAATATATGATTATAGAATATTTTTACAGTATTATTTTCAGTAATAATGGCTTGCAGATACATGACCATTGACTTTTTCTATTAAAAACAGGAAATAATGTTTCTCATCTGAAAATTAACATCAGATGCAAACTGACTTCGTCCACTCACATCAATATGCACACTTAAATGTAAGAATGTTAATATGAATACTTGTGAACGCTATTTACACCTTGCCTGTGAAGGGCACATACATTGTCAAAGATATGCATTCTGAAGGTGAAATGTGGTCAGTAGCACTCTTTGTACCAAAATTTTTTCTTTTCAATATAGATGCAGAGCCTGAGGCGCAGATTACAGGAACAAGATAAAGAGATAAAAATGTTAGAGATGACAAACAAGGAATTAGCATCAGAAAAATTACATCTTCAGACAAAAATAGATGCTCTTCAGACACGCAGATCGCTAACGCCAACCCAATCTCCTGGATCTCCTACAAACGGGATCTCTGTTCAGGTTTTAGTTTCCATACTTCTTTTTTCTATCAAAATTCACTGAAATCTAGGTATTTGCACCACCTGAGGTAAAAACTGAGACTATACAATGGTTGTCCTTTAAGTTAAATGTTTTTATTATTCAGTACACCTTCTTGTGTCATAAGTTTTCTAAGTGATGCAAGTACGTTGATTTACATACAGTTTGTCTTGGAAATATTTTTTGGTAATGGAATTAATCTTGAATCTATTGTTTATTCATAAAATACTAGTTCTTTGTCCACTATAAGTTTGTTAATACCCCTAAAATGAAAATACATTTATTATTTTTTGACACATTTCACAGCCTTGTGGATCATTTCACACCTTATATAAAAAATAAATTGTTCTAGATTTGTACTGAATATTTAATAGAGGTAGCTGAATATATTCTTAGGACAGATATTTTAATAGTGATTTGCTGTATGTGTACCATCTCCCTTGCAGAAATGTAAGATATGAAAACCTGTAGGATTCTTGCAAATGTGATGGAATGATTGGCACGCAAAATTAAATGTGATATCGGCCAAGTGCACCTATCATGAAAGAGAATCTTCAGAGACTGAGAGGGTTCCAAACAAACATATTAGCTGCATGAAGCAACCCTCAAAAATACTTCAGTTTGTGATCAGCACTGAATAACATAAACAGTAGTTCTTTCTAGCTTTTCTGCTAGTAGTATACGTCAGAGTAAATGACATACTCTCCAATCAGTGATGCTGCTGTTTTTCTAGTTGTACTAAGTAGCTGCTGTTTGCTTACTAGGACATAATGCTTAAATCATGCATTCATGTACATGTGTGCTTCATCCCTTTCCTCCACCCATATCAATATGCACACACAAATGTAAGAATATTGATATGAACGCTATTTAGCTTTCTCTGTGTGGTGCCACATTTCATTGTGTGTATTGTAGTGTAGGGCATTAGCAAACATGTGAGTCCTGTATTGTGGATAATCATATTATTTATAGATTGAGTAATGAAGTAGATTGTTAATTATTTTCAAAAATCTGTAGGTACACAATTTTGCTAACTTTTATTCACTAGTGACTTGTTAAAGATTTTTGGATCAGAGTAAAAATATTGCATTATGAAATTTCACAAGAATGTGAATACTATTGAAGTTATTTTTACATCTTATTAAAAATATTTTTATATATTGTCTGCTGCTAATTCTATTATGGAATTCACTTGCTCCTGACTTTTAATGATCAGCAAGAAATAAGATTTTGAATGTTAATGTACTGGGACATGAATGTAAAAATTTAAATGGATCAGAAAGAGGAGTGTGCCAGTTAGAAACATTGAAGACACTTCTCCCACTTCCTCTTTCATTCCGAATTTGAACACACACACGCTCTGTCTCCACAACAACTGGGCATTGAGGCTGTTTGAGAATTTGTGGAAGGAATTTATCGCAACTTAAAATATTGCAGATACGTTAAATCATATGTGAAGGTGCTCCACCACTGAAATTCCAGGAAGTACTCTTGTTGAGTTCCATAGACACTAAAGGAAGAAAAGAAAGTTGCATAGATTGAAATTTCACACACACATTATATAAAGTACATGATGGAATTAATCAAATATTTATACTAGTGGACTGAAAATGAAAGAATTTCATGGAATGTTTTGATTTTATGAATTTTTTGGTGTAAATTATAATTTTTTCAATAAAGAAATTTAAAAAGACTAATTAATTATTAGGAGAATTTTTTAAAAAGTGTAGCTTCTATGTATTCATTTATTTTTGTCATATTTTGTTTGTGTTAAAAATTAAGTACCAATCATCTCTTCATGACTTTTATGATCCTATCAGTCTTCTATCTGATGTTGCTGTATTATTATTAAGAATAATATTTTTATGTTAATTCAATGTAAATACTCTAAATTGGCATAGTCTCACAAATAATGTATTTCAGTAGACGTGCTCTGTCAGAACCTTTTTAAAATATCTTCTTTCTCTTTCCATGTTTATGGTTTTATTTTTATTGTATCCTTATTTGTTTTATGGTTACTGGAAACTGCCTGACTGAGACATTTTTTTCCACGTACTGCAAAAAGCTACAACCCTCCTGTTCTTTATTTCATCTGCAGACTGCTGTGAAACGTCTAGAACATGAAAGAGACTGTGCTAAAGATGATGTAAGACGGTTGCAAGAGGAGAGAGATGCTTTGAGAGAGAGATTAAAGGTATGGTAATAAGCAGTTATTCCATAGCTCTTTTAGTAAAGAACATTTAAATTGGCTTTCGAGGCTTCCCCATTGGATCTGTTGCTAATACACTTCTCAGGTTTGCCGCTTGCTGCCAGATAACAAAGTACAAGACCCCCAATATTTCATTGAAACAACTGTTCAACATCTTCAGCTAGTGATAATTGTGCACCAGCATCAAAATTTATTAGACCAAGAGCAGAAATTATGCATGCATGAGGAGGCACTCACAACTGACTGAATGGAAGCAGCACTTAATGCCCCCTACCAGGAGCTGAAGAGAGGCACATGCCATGTGCAGTGAGAAATGACTGTGCTGCTGAAACTCCAATGGTTAAAAGCTGAATTAACTATGCAATGCGCTGTATAGGATGATAAATTGGGGGGTTCGTGTTTCCCATGTTTAAGTTTAATGGCAGCCAGTGCTAGAATCCATGCAGTGCTTAGTTGAAATCCTGCATCCCTCTTTATAAGAGGAATGACAATGCTGAGGATAAAACTCAAGTTTTCATGTCAAATATGGGATGCTCTATGTTCAGCCAATGCTCTGCTCCCACTGATTAGTCATGTAGATATAGACATGTATGAGATTCTGTACAGTATAGCGTTCTTGCTCTGTGTGACTCGTCTGCCCAGTATAATATTCTCCACACTGGCATGGGATTTTATACATGCCATGTTCTGTAAGGCCAAGATAGTCCTTGACTGAATGTAACAAATTCCTCAATTTTGCTGCTGGTTGAAAAATCCACTTGCTGTTGTGTCCATCAAGAATTCTTTCCATTATTGAACATATGCCACAAAAACAAGGCCATTGCAATCAAGTCCCATTGGCTCACTGTCAGTAAAAGACCAATGAAGAATTTCACTGAAATTGTTGAGGAAGCATTTTGAAGTGTAACTCTTACAATTTTCCACAAGATGTCACTCGTCCAGGCCACTTTTATGTGCCCCACCCTGTAGAATCAGTATTTTCATGGGGTAAGTTGCAGAAGATCCCAACTTCCCAACTGATGGTGGTTCAACATTGTGAAATGCGATTATGTACTCAGAGAAGGTATGCAGTTTGTCCAAAAGTTGGCTGAAATGCAAAATGCGAACGAGTGTTCTCTGGAAAAAATACCAACTGGTGAAGGGACTTGGGTTGTGCATACAAACCTACCACAAAATGACAAAGTGCCAAAATAAACATGACTGGTCAATGCTAATGTGATGCACGAGGTGAACAACATCCCAAAAAGAGACTTTTAGAACAGTTTCACGTGGTTGCAGGAACATTCTGTGTGTTATACTCGAGTAGAGGGAGGCTATGTAGAACACCAAAGCATTAAGCCACCATCTTAACTTTTCCTCTGTATATTTTTTATTACTCAAGCCTCAAAACTTTTTGTACTGATGGGATATAAATGTCTCTTGACTAAATACTCCATTAGTGCATCTGTGGGTGTTGTAAACTGCCTTACAGCAAAAGTGAATCATTCTGAAGGGGAGCAGGAAACAAAATGACCCTTCATTGGTTTAGAGGGTATGGATATTATTTCAGTGAATACAAAATTGAGTAAAATTTACAGAGAACTAGGCAGTGTGAGATCACTTTTTACTGTGATGTTACACACTATTTTTCTTGGGTGTATGCACTGACTTGGTTGCCTCTCCTGAGGAAAGCTGGCCCACAACAGTCGTAACTGGTCCTTCATATTCTGGGTACTGGCACTGGGACGGGTTTGACAAGCTATCCAGTCCTACACATGTTTTTGATCTTGTGGATCTTGCTGGCTGCAGGAGTACCTCTACACCATGCAGAACAGTTCATACAGACATTTGCCATGTGTGGACAGTCATCGTCCTGTTGAAAAATGGCACCACAATACTATGCAGGGGACGGTAATTCCCTAGTCTGGCTGCAGCTAGTCCCTGATCAATGTTGCAGGGTGACACACAGTGGTGCAGGAGTACATTACTTGTTCTAGGTGGTTGTCAGACAGGGCAAATCAAACCTTGATGATGAGTATTCCCATGCAGCCCATCATTTGGGCATTGCACAATTTAATCAGGCAGCCAGAGGGAGACATGTAGTGAGGCCCCTTTCAGTAACACTGTCTCACATGAGTATGTGGCATCTCCATGTCCTTCACAGTTATTATATGATATCTTATGCTGCTCACATCTGTCACATAGTGTACCAAGCCTGGTAACAAAACAAACATGAACAACACTAATATTCTGTGGTGGCTATTATATGTGTCGTGCAGAATTGCAGCTCTAGGCATTCGCATAGCTGCTGATAGTGTGTGCATGTAAGAAATTACACTACATATGGCCATGTCTTCTGGGTGCTTCATTTTTTGTCAGGCAGTGTATTTACATATATGATATTTTCATATGTACTACAGTACCATAGAGGGTAATGGAAGTTTTGAAAAGGCTAACTACCACTGAATTTCCCAATACCAGACATTCTCCATTATCAATATCTTCAACATTCTAGTGGCTTTAGTTTCCAGTAATGTGTATAATGCTGAAAATTTAAGAATGATATGCAGTGAAGTTTAGTGTAAACCAAACTGGGCTGATTCTGAGTCACTTTTGCTTTGTAGAGATTATAATGAGCTTGCATCTTTCTATTAAACCAAACCATTTCAAAATGCAGTGGAGAGGTGTGAACATTTCATCATAAACACTTGTTCGTCACTAACTGTGAACTGATCGTTGGTTCTGAAGATAATGATGTGGAGACAGTTAAATAATATTACTGTAAATGGATTTTATAATTTCCTTTAGAAATGGATGAGAAGGCGGTTGTAGTGTCATGTGTATTCACGGAAAGGAGATTTATTTTGCGTGATTATCTTACAAATAATTATTTGCCATGTATGTCTTATCAGTTAGATTTCCTGAGAAATTTATCATTAGTCATGTGCACATGAGCATTACAATTTTGATTTTTTCAGTTAAGCACAGAGACACAGGTCACTGAACATGCTCGGTTGGAGAAAGCTGTAATGGACAGTGAGGACCGTGTGAGGCGTCTAGAGGCTGAACGGCGTAGTCTGATCTCTCAGTTAGGAGAAGTCAAGGCCCAAGTTCTTACTCTGAGGGACGAGGCAGATTCAAATCGTACGAAGTTGCGTCAAGCACAAACTGAATTGACACAACAACAGGCATTGTATAACCAGACCAGGTTAGTGAAATCATGAGTATTTTTGTTTTTGTGAAAAATAATATATTCTTTGGTCTCTGTTGTAGTGGTTTAAGAAAGGAAAGGAAACCAAAGCTGAATCCTCAGGAGATTTCAGTTTTAGCTACCCAGGAGACAGATAATTTTACTTGGTTTCCATTGGTATCAACCTTGCCAGTCATGAAAGCTTACATTCAATCATTCTGAGAATACTCATACATTGTATTATGTACACTGTAAATAGACTGTAGTTGCAGTGGAATGTTTCATGGCTTATTTTACTACTTGAGGTGATAGGAATGAGGTGTTGAAACAGACCAGTAATCAATGTGCAGCTCTCGTATTTTGCTGGACGTTCCAGTTGTCTTAAGTTTTCTGTCAGTTGCCATACAATATCAATGGGGGAAAGATCTTGCTATGCAGTGCCCTTGAACTGTGAACCAGCTTATCCACAGTGGACTTCAATCTGCAGCGTTGATGATTCTGAAAGAGACCTTTTCTTCTATCTAGTGAAATAAAACACTCAGAGAAGTTGAACTTGGTGTATTTTCTCTAACATACAATGCTAACTCCTTGGAATTGATCCACTACCTAGGCGTAAAATTCCAGCTAGATGCCTGCATGAGTGGATCTCACGAGAGACCCTGAATAATTTTTACAATAATACCTGAACATCTGTTGTTTTCTTGGTGATGATTTCTGTGACATCATGGAGGAAACATGAGCCCCATGCCCTTCACTCCTGGTCCCACGGAACAAACTACTTCACCCAGGAGGTAGAAGTGCCAGTCCGCTGCACAAGTCACCGATAGCACAGGATTGGTACAACTCTGATCTGTACAAACCATCATATACCTCTCTTAATGGGGGTGCTTCCTAATTACTACCTACCTTAAGCTAAGAACATCTTTCATCTGCCAATGGGTATCAAGCACATGGAACTTTCATACTACAAATGACATGTTACATCTCAACAGTGACTCTCACATTGTTTGTTTCAAGATAGCTAAGATGTTGATTTTATTGCCGACTCTGGGTCCTTTGTTGCTTGAAGTTGGGTTTGCAGTTACTGAAACTGAAAGATGTTCACTGCTTGACACACGGTTTTGTTATGCCAAAGATAAGGAGACATGTAAAGCATTTCTTTCTGATCCAGTAACATTGCTTTCTGTGTATACTATCATCAGTGAGGACCTCCAGGAATGTGGAAGAGGGATAATAAAATGCCTTTTTCCCATCAAAAGGAGAATTCTGTTGTGAAAAGTGCAAAATAAGGGAGCATAATGACTGGCCCATACCTTTAGGAGGTGAAATCCCAGAACTGCTGATAGGTAATTCATAAGTGAAAATAAAAAAAAAATTAAAAAACTTGTCCTTCTCTTAAGCACTGCTAATTCCTTCCTCATTGAGGTAAGTGGGATAGGTTTGAGAAGGTTGGATAGGAATGTCACATCACTCAGACCCCAGGTATTGAAGGACATAGATTTTGCAAGGACGAGAGGAGACAAAAATTAATGGGATGGTGTGAGAGTAAAGGGATCAGAGATGGTAAACTGATAAACACTGTGCCAGCTCCAGTCCAGAGATGATAGGAGGACAGAGTGAGAGTAAAGATGGATTGAGAGGAAGAGAAATGAGGAGCAGAATGAATAGTGGCAAATAAGAAGCAAGGTGGGAGCACGAAGAAAATGGGAAAAACAAAAGTATAAAAAAGTAATTAAGAAAAATAAAGAGGAAAGATGTTGAGGATTAAGATAACAAATCTGGAGGAATATCTAGATGAACTAAGGTGGAGCTGAAAAGCAGTACCAAGAGTATGCAGCTGGAGGACAGAATTAAATGCTAACAGAAGAGAGGGTTGCGGTCTCCTAATCTACTCCCTGTCTCCGTGTGTAGATACTGTTAATCTCTGCTATGGTTTTATGATTGTTACTGTAATTAATCTTCATTTTGCACTACCAATGAGAGCTGCAGGTGCCTCTTTCTCTTGCTTCCAAATGAACCCTCACAGAACAGCATTATGACTACATCTGTGTGCACAGCCTATCAATCAGCAATAAATCCATGAGGTTTTTTTTCAGAAGTTTTATTATTGTACATGTTCAGAGCTTACAGTGAACGTGAACATGTCTTAGTGCTAGCTTATAATTACTTGCAGAGTTGTTGTAAATGTGGGTATAAGTATTAATCCATCCTAAAAGAAGTAACATTCACTTTTTGCTCTTTGTTTTCAGGAATCTTCAAGAACAGACTGATCGATCTTTATCAGAAGCGCAAGGGCAGTTAACACAGGTCCGTAAGGAATTAACTATTGCCCAGGAGCATGTGAGGGAACTAGAGCGTGACCGTGCTAAACTTGACAAAGAGGTAGCAGCACTTAAGAATGAACGGACTGTTTTACGTGGTAGTATTGCACAACTGGATCAAGAAAAAGACTCCCTGATTGTAAGTAACTGGCTTCCTTTTATTCCAGTTGCTGCCTTTTTTCATACTACTTTCATGCGAACCCATAGTTGTCAGGGCTGTGTTGACATAGATAAAATCAAACATCACATAAAACAAATAATTTCAGTGCAGACTAGACAGAGCTGCACCTTTTTGTAGAAATGGTCATTTGATTAACGTTTTTTTCTCTGTAAAAGAGATAAATATTTAACAGTGACACATCTGCTTTTAACAACAAATATCAGAGAACAAGTGGATAGTGTTATAAGTTTCATGAGGGTATCTGCAGCAGATGACATTGTATATAGAAAGTTGGAAACTAGAAAAGGGTAAAGAATTACATGAAGACCTGCAGAATATAGTCACTCTGTATATAGATTGATCACTGACACTCATTATAAATAAAGATAGCATATTATACATAAATAGATGGAAAGATCCATTACTGTTTGATACAGTTGGCAATCACTGGAATCTGTCTCATCCATTATATCTGGGAGCATTTGTATGGAGCAATTTAATGTGAAAGTACCACCTGTGATTAATACAGTGTGGAGCAGAGGAAATGCATGTTTTTTGAAGCGCTAGCACACGGCGATGAGAAGGGGGTATTGGCCTTGAATGAATGTTGGCAGACTGCCTATACAATGCAGTTTCAGTCGCTATGGAGTGTTGGAGCGTAGAGCATCATGTGTTCGTTGTCAAGCAGTACTTTAGAAACAATGATTTCGTAATCACAGTGCAGTGTCTTTTCCATAAAAATTTTGGATTTGGATGTCAAGGTGCAGTGCCTGATTGAAATACTGTACTCCGATGGGTTGCAGTGTTTAGAAATGCTGGATCTGTGATGAAAAGAAATCACGTGGTCTTCCCCATTTAGTTCGTACTCCAGAAAACGTAGACCGAGTGAGAATGGCAGTTGTTGCTAGTCTGAAACGATCGGCTAGACGACATGCTGTAGTGCTGGGTATGTCATGTCGTTCGCTTCACTGCATCATACATCATGATCTTAAGTTTCACCCGTACAAGATAATGATTGTCCAGCAGCTTAGTCAAGGGGATTTTGAGAGTTTTTTCATGTAATGGACGAAATTTTTGCGGAAGATGCAGATGCTAAAGTCTTCCTGAGTGATGAAGCACATTTTCACGTAGACAGTTACGTCGGTGTTCAAAATTGTCGGTATTGGGTGCTGGAGAACCCACATGAGTTACACCAAAGACCTCTCCACAGTTTAAAAGTAACAATGTGGTGCTTCATTTGAAAAGATGGGGATTGTTGGACCCTGCAGTTACTGTGACATCAGCATTCTATGTTAAAATGTTAAACCACTTTCTTCATCCAGAACTTAAAAGGCGTCAAAGTAAACATGAGAGAAATATGGTTTCAGCAGGACCGTGCCACAGCTCACATGGTGAGAGCATCCAAGGAAGTGGTTCGACAAATGTTCCCAGGACATGTCATTTCAAAATAGGGTGATGTTTACTGACCCCCTCACTCACCCGATTTGTTGATATGTGACCTCCATCATATTTAAAACCAAAAGTGTACTTGAACAAGCCTCACACAATCCATGACCTGAAGAATTCCATTCGTCAGGAAAATGAAGCCGTGCCGAATGGAATGTTGGAGAGAGCCATGCATAACTTTCGGGAGAGGATCCAAATTTGTATCCAGCAAGGAGGACGTCATCTCCAAGACATTATTTTTCGAACCTAATTAAAGTATGTATATATCAAAACTGCATTAAAAAAATCTATCACTTAATGCTTGCTTTTATTATTTTTATCTAACCGTGTCCCAATCATTCAGTAGTGCAAAAACATGCATTTCCTCTGTTCTCCACCCTGCAGTAGGAAACAGATGCTGGTCTGAGATTCGTTCAAAGAATCCTTGGGAAGTGTAGTATACCCACAACAATGTAGCTTACAAAATCATTATTTGACTAATACTTCAGTAACTCTTCTTAGTCTGGGACCCTTATTTGGTGAGATTGATAGAGGAAGTAGATCTCTGAAAAAGAGTACTGCATTTTTTTCATGGGTTTATATACGAAGTGCAAAAGCACCATGGAAAAGTCACCCAGCTACAAGGAAAGCATTATGCTGTGGAGGGTGGTGATGATAATTCTGATAGTTTATGTTCCTAGAAAAGTCAGTTATATATTGCTTTTTCATCCCTATATGTTGCAGACTGCCTATGAAAATAAAATTACAGAGATTTCAGCTCATACAGAGGCTTAGCAACAGTTCTCACCATGCACCATTCATGACAGATTAGGAAAAGAGAGAAGTGACAATGGTATGCAAAATACCCTCCAACACATGCCATTGTATGTATAGATGTAGGAATTCAAATGAGAAGATTTTAGGAAATCATTTAATAGAAATTCTAAAATTGTACTTTGATTGCCTTGATTTTATTTATTTATTTGTTTTCAATTTTGTGCAAATTGAATATCATCATTGAAAGTCTCCTTGAAATTGATGGGGTAAGTCAAAAACAAGTTAAAAAAGGGCTTTTATACAAGAATACTCCTTAATAGTGTTCTTCCATCAATAAAACCTGAGAGAACACAAGAATGTTCATATTATCATGTTGTAGAAGAGATTGCTTAGCATTTAATCACAATGTTGACAAATGAGTGTCAGATTTTCTGATAGAGGAAAGTATAATATACCACTTGAAGGTGTTAACTGGATTCAGTCAGCATAAACATTTCTCTCTATATATACTATTTGTCTTCATTATCTGTGAGGAGCACTGTTCAAGCCTTGATCTCTAACATACATAAAATTTTGTATGTGGTTATAGGATGTAGGTTATGTCACACAACAGTCTTAATCATTAAAAGGAACTGAAAATTTTGCAGCACTCTTGGACATAAACATGAGTCTTTCAAATGCTTCTGTAGCCACATTTAATCCTTACAGTTTTCTGTTTTTTCCGCGTTTTTCAGCTCAGTGTAGACAGCAAGACAGAAAAATTGGCAGCCATAGAAAAAGAGGTGAAGTTGAAGGACACTAAGTTATTGAACCTGGAAACAACAGTCACAGAGCTCCAGAAGAAGTTAGAGTGAGTATTAATAATATGCATACACATTTATTTATGTTTTATGTACATATCACAGACATTATGCTCTTTTAATTATGCCAGGCTGATGAGGTAAATATTACTTCAATCAAGCATGAATTATAGGAACTCTTAAGAGGTACAAGGGTTTCTTCTATTGATAAAACATTCTTTTGTATTCAAGGTACATGAAATTGAAACTCTTCTGTCACCACTCTAACTTGTCAGTACTAACCTCTACCTCTCTCTCTCTCTCTCTCTCTCTCTCTCTCTCTCTCTCTCTCTCTCTTGGAATAGTGTAATTGAAAGACATTTGAGTTAGCTGTTCATACCTTAATTCAGTGTATCTTAAATGAAAACTGAGTGCCTACTTTGGACCATTCTTAGTTTTATATCCTGGCATACACCTTCTTCATAGTGTTTGTCATTCACCAGAGTTCATCTTTTTAATGTGTGAAAGGTAAGTGGAGATAGCTACTAATTGGGACCGACAATCTCCTTGGATATCAGACTGGTGATAACCTGGTTGGCACTCACATCGTCCTATAAGAGGCTGATTCTGCAGTTTATCTTCTGGTTGTCTTATGTCTGGCACCAGCCAGGCACCGTGTTGGCATGGCCCCCGCTCATATAGCTTGTAACATTGACCTAACCAAAGGACCCAGCCAACATTTTCACATGAATTAGTAGTTTGTTTTTGGCTGGCATCAATTTGTCTGTGTGCAGTGGAACCTTTCACTACATGGAGTGGCAGTTTATCGGTTTTAGGCTTGGGAATTACTGTACCAAGAAATTCATTAGTTATTTCCTGTGTTTCAAGTACACTTTCTGAACTACTTCCTGTTTCACGTGTGTTATCATAATATTCCACACCTTTGATATATGACTTTTCTTGGTCTATCTTTAAAATCGGTGTCGGGAAGTGTCTCTGTATGTCTTCCAGTATTTGTTCCTGTTTGTAAGTGTTATTTGATTCATTCTTATATGATTCATTCTTATATGAAATATGTGGTATTGCTCCTGTTTTGAATTCAATGTGCTTATGAATGTCTTCTAATATTTGTGTAGCATTATACTGGTAATCAGTGATAGCCACCTGTGAAACCTGGTCAGCACTGTAGTGTTTTTGTTGCTCTGCATTTTGATGTTTGAAAGTGCTCTCGTGCCTCATATGTTCATTGTTTCTATTATAATGGACGGAATGGATGAATGGAAGGTAACGGTGTTGCTTATGGCGATGGTGAAGGTTCCCTAGATGTCGTATGCCAACATTTGTGATGTTTTTTGACTCATTTTGTAAAATGTGCTTATCTCTTTGGTCTGCTGAAAAGTCACTTACTGTTTTTCCTTTTCTGTTATGCAGACCGATAGTAGATTTACTAGTCTCCAGCTCTGAATTTTCTATTTTATGTGCTACTTGAGTTTCTTCTGTTATGCATCCGTGAGTCATAGGACAGTCACATATCCCTAGAAATGACACATCGCCAGGATCAACATCAGAAAATAGGAGCCTCTTTCCCTTGGGACATGGGTACTCTGTCCCTGGGTGATGGCAAGTTTTCGATTCTAAATGTAGCAGCAGCCCTTGAGGGCAGGGTTCAGGTTCACACATTCCTTTCCCTCTCTCGTTCTCAAAGACAACAAATCCCCGACGGCAAGGTCCTCGTGAAAGTGGTCGCCAGCATCCTGGTGCAGCACCGTGTACACTCACACGGCCAGTGCTGCACTGGCACTGTGCTGATGACCCAGATGAACCAGCCATCAGTATCTGGCCATGCTGACAGGGCCCACGGTATCCTGTAACACCAGGAAAATAAGAGCTGGTAGTTTTCTTTGAAGTTATTTCTCATGTTAGTACAGTAAATCATTTGTGAATTCAGAGATCTGATAAACTACAGCAAGTAATTGCTTATGAAACAGTTAAATTGGTATGGAAAGTCCTGGTGGAATGTAAACAATTTAAGGAGCATTAGTAAGAACTCACAAATATTAGAGACATTTAGTTGTCGAAGGTGCAAACATGTCTTAAATGTGCTAGCTTTCACTTGAATCCCTTTTTGAGTGTTAGAGTAAACATACACCTACCTATGTGTGTGTTCTGTATGGCTTCATTGTGCTGGTTGACTTCATAGAACTATGCAGCTCAACTGGGTTGGGTAACTGTGTTGGGTGGACTGGGTGAGGAGGTCAAGGAGTGGGGAGTGGCAAAGAGGTTTTGTGGCTATCAGCTGGGAGGGAGAAGCAGCAGATGCATGGGTTGGGGATGTAGCATGGGCACCAGCACTGGTGAGCTGATGCTATGCATGATGACATGGGGGAGTAGATTTGGAGGGAGGAGACAAACAGAGGAATAACAAACTGTGGGAAAGATAATGTGGGTGGAGACTGAGTGAGCTTATGGCTTTTTGGCAGAGGTGTCGGTGGGTGTGGGGCAGAGGACTTGTGAAGATAGAGCCTAGTAGGATTGTGGGTTTGAAGGAAGTGTTGAAAGGATAACTGTCATTGTCATAATTTGGATAAGTGGGTTTTTGGAGAAAGGCTTCAGATGGCAGAGGCTGTGAAGCAGTCATTGAAGTAAAGTTTGTTTGAAATTTGGTTCTTTTATTCCAGTCCATGATAACAAAAATTGTTTTCAGACTATAAATTTCAGTCTTTGTATATGAAAATGGTCATCACTGAAATCAGTAGGCTCACTAGAATTTTTGTGGTAAAAGACTGAAATAAAAGAAACACATTCTACACTTTTGGGAGCACTGTTTTCATTCCCAACTATGTTGCAGCTTGTGATAGAGTATGTTTTCTGTCACTGTGTGATCAAAACTGCTGTTGGTTACAGTTTGGCAGTGGCAATTCATCCATATGGCTGCTGGTTGGTGGTCATGCTTACATGCAATCCAATGCAGAAATGGTACCAGATACGTTGCATGGCATGACTACTTTCAGAGGTGGCCCAGCCTCTGAGCAGAATAAGCTTATGGCAGACAGGAATAGGATGTGCTGGATGGAGTTGCCAGACAAGTCTTCCATAGGGTTATGATCCCTGTGACAAGGGGCTGGGAGTGGATAGTAGATTTACTAGTCTCCAGCTCTGAATTTTCTATTTTATGTGCTACTTGAGTTTCTTCTGTTACGCATCCATGAGTCATAGGACAGTCACATCAATGAGTTACCTTACTGAGTGTGGTGGCATGCATGAAGAAACTTCAGGATTTTCTTACTGGCTGAATTGAGATGATTATCAAGGGGTTATTCAGTAGTGATTATGCTGTCTGAAATTCTGTCTGAGGGAACGTGCCTGAATTTGTGAAAATATATATCTATTAAAAACAAAGATTCCATGACTTACCAAACGGGAAAGTGCTGGTAGATAGACACAATAAAAAACACACACACAAAATTTCAAGCTTTCGCAACCAACGGTTGCTTCGTCAGGAAAGAAGGAAGGAGAGGGAAAGACGAAAGGATGTGGGTTTTAAGGGAGAGGGTAAGGAGTGATTCCAATCCCGGGAGTGGAAAGACTTACCTTAGGGGGAAAAAAGGACAGGTATACACTCGCTCGCGCACGCGCGCACACATCCATCCACACATATACAGACACATGCAGACATATTTAAAGGCAAAGAGTTTGGGCAGAGATGTCAGTCGAGGCGGAAGTGCAGAGGCAAAGATGTTGTTGAATGACAGGTGAGGTATGAGTGGCGGCAACTTGAAATTAGCGGAGGTTGAGGCCTGGTGGATAACGGGAAGAGAGGATATATTGAAGGATACATTGATGACAGCTTCATGATCTGGACTCACAGTGAAGAAGAACTCCAGAATTTGCTCTCCAACCTCAACTCCTTTGGTTCCATCAGATTCACCTGGTCCTACTCCAAATCCCATGCCACTTTCCTTGATGTTGACCTTCATCTGTCCAATGGCCAGCTTCACACATCCGTCCACATCAAACCCACCAACAAGCAACAGTACCTCCATTATGACAGCTGCTACCCATTCCATATCAAACGGTCCCCTCCCTACAGCCTAGGCCTTTGTGGCAAACGAATCTGTTCCAGTCCTGAATCCCTGAACCATTACACCAACCACCTGAAAACAGCTTTCGCATCCCACAACTACCCTCCCGACCTGGTACAGAAGCAAATAACCAGAGCCACTTCCTCATCCCCTCAAAACCAGAACCTCCAAACAGAAAAACCCCAAAAGTGCCCCACTTGTGACAGGATACTATCTGGGACTGGATCAGACTCTGAATGTGGCTCTCCAGCAGGGATACGACTTCCTCAAATCCTGCCCTGAAATGAGATCCATCCTTCATGAAATCCTCCCCACTCCACCAAGAGTGTCTTTCCACCATCCACCTAACTTTCCTAACCTCTTGGTTCATCCCTATGAAATCCCCAAACCACCTTCCCTACCCTCTGGCTCCTACCCTTGTAACAGCCCCCGGTGTAAAACCCGTCCCATGCATCCTCCCACCACCACCTACTCCAGTCCTGTAACCCGGAAGGTGTACACGATCAAAGGCAGAGCCACGTGTGAAAGCACCCACGTGATTTACCAAATGACCTGCCTACACTGTGACGCTTTCTATGTGGGAATGACCAGCAACAAACTGTCCATTCGCATGAATGGACACAGGCAGACAGTGTTTGTTGGTAACGAGGATCACTCTGTGGCTAAACATGCCTTGGTGCACGGCTAGCACATAATGTCCTGATTCATGTTCATGATAATTTGGATGAATGGGATGAAATGGGGGTTTTGAAAAAAGGAGACTGACCAGCCACTTTCCATGTTGCTTGAAAAGTTTATTGAAAACTTTTGTAATATGGGCATTTTGTAGTCAATGAGAAAATTTGTCATATTATTGGAAATGATATTATTCTGAGACAACTTTACAGTTAGGTTTTCCTCAGGAGTCTGCCAGCATTTCTACAATACGCCCTGACAAAATCGCTCTTTTCTGGCAGAGTTTGAAGTTTTCTCCACCGGAGAATACTGTTGCCAAAGGAAGTACTTTTGTTGTAACTCTGCTATTTAATAAATAGTAAAATATGCCTAATATGGTGAGCAGTTTGCTGCCCTTTATTTGGAAAGAAACTTGCAATTTTTAAAATGCATACAAATACCTGCTTGCCACTAACTATTCAGAAACCCGAAGGATCTCAGAGAGGTCCAAACACTGGAAACTCCAGTTAGGAATATCAGCAATGTTGGAAAATATAAATTGCAACTTACCATAAGTATGAAACTTTAAGTTGTGGAGAGGCACAATTAAGACACTTACACATAGGCTTTCAGCCACAGCCTTTGTCAGAAAAAGAATGAGAAACACGCACCATTCATTCTCATAAGGAAGCGCACCTCACACACATGACTGCTAACTCTGGCAGCTCGGACCAGTTGGCATTCTGGCTCGAGCTGCCAGAGTTGGCGGTCAAGTGTGCATGAGGTGTGCTTGCTTGTGTGAATAAATCATGTGTGATTCTCTTTCTTTTTATGATGAAGGCTGTGGCCAAAAGCTAATGTGTAGGTATGTTTTAATTGTGCCCCTCTGCAGTTTAACTTGTCATCTTCACGGTAAGTAGCAATCTACATTTTTCCTACATTGTTAAAGAGAGTCCCTCAGATCAACATATTTCCCTAAGAACTTTGTTGACAGAACTTGGGAACATTAGTCTTGTGTGTTACAATAATGGAAATATTTTGTTCAGTCCTGTTTAGACTATGACTATACTGTGGATCAATGTAACGTAGCTGCCTGCACATTCTGGATACTGTCTAGCATATATGTAAGCTATCTTTTCATTCAGAAGGCAGCACTTCAAGGTGCTATCAAACTAAGCAAGCTACATGAAACCTTATGGTTTAGATTACATTATTAAACAAACATGGTGAGAATTGTAATTCTGCTGTAGTTTACAAGCCAGAGCCAAAATAAAAGTGCTGTTCAGGGATCGGTTCTCTCTCCTAGTCTTACAGCTGAAATTTATTGTCCATTTGAATTTTCTGATGGTGCTCAGGAACATGTCATCTTGAAGGTACTTCAGTGGAAAAGGACTAAATGATGGAATAAATATCAAAAATTAATTTTGACTCTCTTTATTCAGAAATGCTTTGAACACATGTGCTTATATCTGACACATGTGGTTTTACTTTTCTTAGAATATGTTTCATAGTTTATCAACTACATTTGGCACCAGTGGTGCATACTAGACTTTGCATTAAGGTGAGCAGTTTTAGAAGAATAAAATGTCCTTTTAAAGTTTAAAATTATCTTTTTGATGAATTCATTGATTGCTGGGTGATAAAATGCAGTTATCAGCTGCTAAAGGAGATCTTTTTAATTTTTACTAGAGCAAGTATTCATCAGAGACAAGGGTATAGTCAGAAGTGCCCCAGGGGAGTGTGATAGTACCGCTGTTGTTATATATATACATAAATGATTTGGCAGACAGGGTGGGCAGCAATCTGCAGTTGTTTGCTGATGATGCTGTGGTGTGCAGTGAGGTGTCAAAGTTGAGTGACTGTAAGAAGATACAAGGTAACTTAGACAATATTTCCAGTTGGTGTGATGAATGGCAGCTAGCCCTAAATGTGAAAAAGGGCAAGTTAATGTGGATGAGTAGGAAGATCAAACCTGCAATGTTCAGAGACAGTATTACTAGTGTCCTGCTAGACACAGTCAAGTCATTTAAATATCTGGGCATAACATGGCAAAGCGATATGAAGTGGAACAAGCGTGTGAGAAGTGTGGTAGGGAAGGTGATTGGTTGGCTCTGGTTTATTGGGAGATTTTGAGGAAGAAGTGGTTCACTTGTAAAGGAGACCACATATAGGACCCTGCTGTGACATATTCTCACGTGCTGCTTTAGTATTTGGGATTTGTACCAGGTCAGATTGAAGGAAGATATCGAAGCAATTCGGAGGCGGGCTGCTAGATTTATTACCGGTAGGCTCGAACAACACCTAAGTGTTAGAGATGTTTTGGGAACTCAAACGGGAATCTCTGAAGGGAAGGCAACATTCTTTTTGAGAAACACTTTTGAGAATATCTTAAGAGCCAGCTTTTGAAGCTGACTGCTGAATGATTCTACTGTCGCCAACACACATAGCACATAATGACCTTGAAGATAAGATACGAGAAATTAGTGCTCATACGGAGACATACAGACAGTCGTTTTTTCCCTTGCTCTATTAGCGAATGGAACAGGAAAGGAAATGACTAGTAGCGGTACAGGATACCGTCCGCCACGAACAGTATGGTTGCTTGTAGAGTAGCGATGTAGATGTAGATGCAGAAGTTTGTGAGTTGTTTTTTAGTTTGTACACAACATACAAAGATTTTTTTATCCTTTTTATGGCTGAAAAGGTTCCCTCAAATAAGCTCTGGAAGCAACAATATTTAAAATAAGTTCAAAGAGTTTTATCATTTCACAGTATGGAGACTGAAGTCCATCTGACATAAACTTTAAAAAATCACCAATACTTTAATAATACATTTCTTTGGAAATATATGCAGTGAATAACTGTGGTCTTTACGGGGAAAAAATTATCCATGGCAGTCCCTTAGTGAGTGCAATAAATTTTCAGGATAACACTATTCATATTGATCAAGATTATGTACATTCAGAAGTTCCAAAAATAAGAGTCCAAGTTACTTATTCTCTCTTGTCTAGCCCCATCACTGTCCACAATTTTACCATAGGTTATTCTAAAATATGTGCCCAAAGTGACTGCAACATTACGCCTAGAACACTTAGTTATGGTTCATCCGTATGTTGGCCATCAGGGACTTCATCCTATTTTCTTTCATACGTCACAGTTGGTTTTACAGTTCTTGGGAGTCATTAATTTTTGTTACACATTAGCCAATGTCATAAGCTCCAGTTTGCGATATATCAAATGAGATGTCAGTGAAAGTGAAAATATGTGCAAAAGTATGTAGAAGAAAATTGAAACTGACATCTTGCATCATGATTTTAAATCCATAGGCTTTTTACGATTTTAAATCCATAGGCTTTTCAGTGACCCTTATCTGGATCTGTTCTCTCTTTGAAAACTGAAACCAGTTGGCTGTGGTACAAGATTTTCATCGAACAAGATGGAGAATTTAACAACATGGCAGACACTTCAGGCGCAGTTGTTTCCTTACTTTCTTATCTAGAGCCCAGGTTCTTTTGGTTGACTTGGGGAAAAAGTTGAAGTTCTGCATTTTTTAATGTTTGACACTGTTTGTGATAGCACTGAATTCAATTGATGAGTGAATTGGTGAACCAATGTAGCAACAGAAAATATATGTATTACCCTTGATTGCAATCTTTTCAAATGACCGGGCTTAACAGCAGCTCATTCATAACTCAGTGGAGGTTCATGAATTTAAAAAAAAATCTTTGATTGACCTAGGTAAGAAGTTCTCTGTTAACTTGCTGGGTGAAATTCGGATAAAATCACAAGCTTTTGATGACTGTCTCCACAAGAGTCATTGACGATGATGTCTGACTTAGCCCCTGTATAGCGGTGATTTATGCAGTCATCAAAATTTTGGGATTTTATCTGAACTTGACACAGTGAGTTAACTGAGAACTTTTTCTCTGAGGTCTCAATTGTGAGAGACTTTCATGGAGTTGACCATCACCTGCGGTATAGTGGAGTACCAAAGAAATCCACGAGAAATTACACTCGCCAGTTGCTTCATCTTTAATAATTGATTCATTTATCTAATTTCTTATTTTATGCATCAGCATGTTCAAAATAGAAGCAGTGTAATTCTTTTTTAGATTTGACAGTTCTGTAAACGCAGAAGAGTGTCTTAAATGATGTTTCAGCTTTTTGTCGTATTCACTGAGATGTAAGAGTTCATTGTAGTTGCTTTTAACTTTCACATGTAAAGGCATCCTAACAGCCACTCAAAGAAGTTTCATATTGAAATAACTTATGCAAGATTTCACCTCAGTTATGAAGCAAGATTCAGTTTAGGTCTGCTTAGTTATTCAGTGTTCTCCTCTTGGAAACTGAGCGCGCCGAAGTTGTGCAACAGGGCCTCACATTCTCACAGGTGCAGCTCTACTTGGTATCCAAGATTTTACTGCTCAGCAATACAATACGAAAGCAGCTCCATTGCCTACTTTCCCACATATAGCAACATACGTATGCAATGTATATTATAAACTGTCAAGGCCGTTTATTGCATTTAAGATAATCTAAAATTATGGAACACACATGTAATTAGTTATTAGCCTTACCAAAATCATTTGTTCTGTAGCACCAAATAAAAAAGTAAAACTTTTAGTTCTGCCAACCTCACACCAAGACCTGCAGTCACCTATCTGTGGGACATGCATCTGGACTGAAGCTTTGTACCCACATGATTAAAAGTTTCACAATATCTGACAACAAAAATGGCTGCACTGCTTTTTAGTGTAAGGACAACAGTGGAGTGTACAGGTAGATGCACATAATTAAAGGTCTATATTGCCAGTGTCATTCTGTAGTGTGGATGTGGAACATATTTTGTGCTCTTTTATTAACATTTTTGGAGGGTGAAAATCTCGTCTATAAAAATCAACATGGATTCCGTAAACAGAGATCTTGGAATCCTCAGCTCACTCTGTTTGTCCATGAAATCCAGAGTGCCATAGACTATAGAACCTAGGTTGATGCTGTGTTCTTTGATTTCTGGAAGGCATTTGGTACAGTTCCACACTGTTGTTTAGTGACCAAAATATGAACATCTTGAGTTTCAGACCAGATTTTTGATTGGATTCAGAACTTCTTGCAGATAGAATACAACACATCACTCTTAACAGAATGAAAGTAGCAGATGTGAGGGTAAATACAGGAGTGTCCCAAGGAAACGTGATAGGATCATTTTTCAATGCCAATACCGGTTTCAGGCTACTATGCCCATCTTCAGATGATTAATATTTTTTGTTACATAGATGGTTTGACAAACAGCATGCCATCTGCTCCCACACTACACAAGAATATTTGAATATGTAGTGCCATGTTATAAGTTGTTTCTACAATACAAATAAACTAAAGTGCTTGCATTTATTTATATATGATACAAAATAGTTGTGTTCACATACATAAGTTCCAGTAGATGGCGATTTGTTTAGTAGTGGTCCATGTTGTTTTCCAGGTCAATGTATATGTTGTTGAATTCCACATAGCACACACATTGTAAATAAATTACTGTGGCACATTTCATAATATTCTTAATATCAGTGTTGAGCACCACCCATGTTATACACTTGATGTTTTTGGTTACAATGCAAAGACACAAAGACATAATTCACTAAATATTGACCAAGGATGTAAACTGTACTAAGGTGATGTGTGGTATGTGCAAAGTGTAACATCCAGATAAATGTTTGCACACTAGCAGTAAACGTGTTATAAAAAAGAAGTAGGACAAATTGTTCTTAGTAAGTTTTCTTCCAGTGGAAACCAAATGGCTAAATAAATCTTCAGTAGCCACTCAAAAGGCTCAGAATGGACACATTGCTTCTAACATTAATTACAACTTATAGACATTACATGCTACTAAACAAAGGCAAGGAAATGGACCTCTTAGAGGAACCAGAAATATATATTCACTCTCTCGGCTCATCCAATACATTCATAATGAGCAGCTGGGGCTAACCAATAAACAGTTACACCACTGCAGTTTAAGATGTCAATATATAATTGTATAAATGTAAACTAACGTGATGAACAAATGTGTTGCTCTCATCCCACCTCTAACTTTTTAATTTTGTGTTTCCTGCAACTAATTCAGAAAGTGTGTTTGTAATCAAATATCTGTATACATAAATGAGTGTACACATATGTCTACTTTTATTTATTCCATAAAAAAATTCATACAAGACTGACTGAAAACAATTTGTGTTACTGTCTTTTAATAATAAATTTACTCTTAGAGTGCAGACATTTTGTGTGTGTTACATTTTGCACATCCCATGCATCATCTTTGCTCAGTTTACATCCTTGGTCAATATTTAATGAATATCTTTGTACCTTTGCTTAATGCTTTGTGAACAAAAACATATGTGGAATTCAACAACATATACATTGATCTGGAAAACCACATGGACCACAACAAAACATATAGCCAACTTATGTAAATGGACACAACTATTCTACATTATATATGAATAAATGCAAGCACTTTAGCATATTTTTATTAGCAAAACAACTTATAATGTGGCACTAAATACTCAAATATTCTTTTGCAGTGTGGGATCAGATGGCATACTGTTGGTCAAAACATCCGTGTAACTAAAAATGTTAGCCAAATGAAACTGGTTGTGGTACATTTAGAAAGTATTTGTGGCTGGTTGCATCATTCACCAACATAAATAAATGTAACATATTGCACTTAAATAGGTGAAGAAATTCTCTACTGTTGAATTATAGTTTTGTTGGCAACAGCTTGGACTGATTTGAGGGGATGGGGAGAGGGGGAGGAGGTAGAGGGTCCAATGAAGAACAGTGCATTTTACCACAGCAGCGTTTATCATTACAAAGATGCTCAACAAACTTCAGTGGTAGACACTGGAAGAGAGTTGTGGTGCAACAGGGAAAAGCTTGCTCTACCGTATTTACTCGAATCCAAGTTGCACTTTTTTCTGGTTTTTGTAATCCAAAAAACTGCCTGTGGCTTAGAATCGAATGCAAAGCAAGCGCAAGTTCTGAAAAATGTTGGTGGGTGCCGCCACAACTAACTTCTGCCGTCGAATATATGTAGTGCTACACAGGCATGCTTTGTAGACACAAAGATAAATACTGGCACCAAAACCTCTGCGTCAGTAAATAAATTAAAAAAAAAAAAGGTGGAAGACGAGCTTTTTTTCTCCGCCCCAAGTTTCGAGCACTGCATTTTCATACATTATCCAACTAAGTAAATGCAAATTCCATATTGTTCATCTTCGAATGTAGCAGCATTTCAATGTACTACGAAAATCCGACTGGCAAGACTGTTTGGGATGTTTGTCAATATGGCAAAATCTACATTCTGAATTTTTTCCTACCTGTGAGAAGAGATGGTTGCTAATAGGAACTTTTATGAATTGTGAATCACATGCAGTATTCTCTTCACCATAAGAATGATATGAATATAAACATTTTGCCATGTATTGTACAACAATACAAAGTTCCATAGTAATGTAAGTGGTCTCATTTCTTTTTTGTCTGATGTTGTGTTCGCAAGGATCAGTTTTTGGATTGAAGTAATAAGAAAGAAAAGGAATGCCAAGTGTATTGTTCCTAGTGTATTGTTCATATGGTGTAGAGTAATCATCTTATTGTTTAGTAATTTACTGATGAAACAAGTTTTACCGTAGAAGGGAAGAAATTTGTATAACAAAATTATGTTAAAATTTGCAACCATTCTTCCTGATTTTCTACTTGAATGTTGTTTATCAGACAGATAAGAAAAATCTATCTTCACCAACTGAATGTTTATTTTGCTCTAACCAAACATGTTTTGCTTATTCATTCTAGGCATCATCAGTGGTTTTCAGTTTCCATTCTTTTCATGCAGCCATTGGTTCTTCTCTAGGCACAAGATGCACAC